>NC_138202.1:295862502-297081252 GCF_964194415.1 Vipera berus | reverse complement strand
TATATAAAGATCAGAACTGTGGAGGCCATGGTATTCCCTGTGACAATTTATGGAACTGAAATTGCACTTTGAAGAAGGAAATAGGAAGAGTGCAGATACTTTTGAACTTCTGTGTTAGAGAAGAGTCCCAAAAATATCATGGACAGCCAAGAAAAGAAACGGATCATTAAACAAATCATCCCTTGAATTCTCCCTTGAAGCACAAATGACCAGAGTCAAATTATTTTACTTCAGACAAATTATGCGAATACCCATCGTTCTAGAGAAAGCTTTGATGCTGGGAGAGGTAGAAGGAAAGAGAAGAAGAGGACAAAAAACAGCAAGTTAGATGGACTCAGTAATAATGGCAATAAGTTCAACACTGGAAAATCTGAAGGACCAGGACAGGTACATATAAGGTAAAGGTAAAGGTTCCCCCGCACATGCGTGCTAGTCCTTTCTGACTCTAGGGGCCGGTGCTCATCTCTGTTTCAAAGCCAAAGAGCCAGTGCTTGTCCGAGGACATCTCCTTGGTCATGTGGCTGGCATGACTAGACGCCAAAGGCGCATGGAACGCTGTTACCTTCCCACCGTAGTGGTCCCTATTTTTCTACTTGCATTTTTACGTGCTTTCGAACTGCTAGGTTGGCAGAAGCTGGGACGAGTAACAGGTGCTCACTCTGTTACGCGGCACTTGGGATTCGACCCGCCAAACTGCCGACCTTCTTATCGACAAGCTCAGCGTCCTAACCCACTGAGACACCAGTCATGGAGAAAGTCTATCCATATGGATGCTAGGAATTGGCAACAACTTGATGACACAATAATCATAATCCTTTGTATAAGCCTTTCTCTTTTATATACTGTAAGTATACCGCCCTTCATCTATATACCGTTCTTCATATACATTTTTCCTTATATCTAGAATATTGCTTCCAAAAAGATGGAAAATTCATCAAGGGTCAGGACAGAAGATACTTCAATCTCCATAACATCTTGTGAATAAAGCAGAGTTAGGGCTACCTGAGGTAAGAGAGAATCCCAGTTAGAGAAGCTGGACAGATTGGAGGTGAATGTTCATCTCTGAGGATGCAGCAGTGATAATTGCTTATAGGGAGGTAAGCCAGCTCAGGGGCATGGCAGTCCATGTGGCCCATAGATCACCCTCCATCAAGAACGAGGAGCAGTTAGGACTGCTGCCACCTGTGCTCATTTCCCCATGTTGGAACGAGCTACAACATAATACAGGCAGTCCTCATTTAGTGACTGCCTCATTTAGTGATCATTCACAGTTATGACAATGACAAAAAAGTAACTTTACAGCCAACCACTGACCTGTAAAATGAAAGCAGAAGTACCATCATAAGCACAATTGCGGTTTCACATAGAGGCTGCTTTGCTTAACAGCTAAGTTGGTGATCCCAATTGTGGTTGCTAAACAAGATCTATATGTAAAAGCTTTACTGAGAAGCATTTTAAGTCAAGTCTAATCCATATCCATGAGATGTGATACATATTTGAACTCCATTTTATAGGCAACTTAACTCACGCCAGGTCAGATTTTAATAAGACTAAACAAGTGTATTTTTTCATAGCAAGGACAAACTAAAAGGACTCACTTGTGACACAGTGGAAATGCGCATGATGATCCTTTTGGCTCAAAACAAGATGTTGGTTACTATAAATAGAATAGCAAAGTAAAGTAAAAAGAGTTGTAATTTTTAGCTGGTGATGCCTGATGAGCACATCATCTAATGAAGGATTTCCCAGAGGTTTAATTCCTACGAGGAATTCTGGGTTTCTCTGGATCAGGTTCACCCAGACTTGGCTAAGCACCAGAGAATTTTAGGATTTAAGTGGCTGTGAAGTGAATGGTTACAGGACAATCAACGTTAGGCATGGAAAATTAGATTAAAGGATTGGAGTGACATGCAAAGTAAAAAAAAAAAATTGGGCAGAGCACAGAGAATGTACCAAGTTGCTGGCAGATGTCTTCTATCAATGCATAAGCAGAATTGAATGTACCCTCTATTCCATCTTTCTCTAATCTTCTCATCAAACGTGTTCAACTGCCACTCCCCCAGAATCTAGTCCTCATGGCTGTTATTTACCACATCTGGTGGGCATCAGGTTAGAAACAACTGGAATATAGGAGGAAATCTATTTGTGTGTCTCCAATTCCCCATCCTGTTTGTGTTGGAAGCGCCTAAGGCACTTCCGGATTGAAAAGATTAGCCGGGGACATCACTGTTTCCTGGGGGAGACCCGATTGGGGGCTCATTTCATGTTTCTGTTAATGTGCCCACTGAAGTGGTACCTACCTATCTACTTGCGGCAGGAGTCACTCTGTGACAGACTGCACTTGGGTCTTGAACATGGGCTTGCTAATTGTCAACCCAGCGTCCTGATCATGGCAGCCACCACGCTCCCTTTGTGCCTCCAATGATAGAAAGGTGTTTGCCAACAGGTTGAATTTACAGTAAGGGAGAGGCAATCTGTTCCAACACCCCAAAACTACCATTTCTTTTTAAAAATAATATTTCTGATTTTTTTTTATGTCATGCAAAATAAGCAAGGAATCCTGCCTGTGATGTAAGACCCCAGCTGACTACCTCTTTCCTCTAAGCTCAAGTTGTAGGAATCTGAAGCAAACTTACATCCAGTGATTTAAATACTTCGGTCAGGCATCAGGATGCAAGTATATAAGGGTTAGGGTTTGCATCATTATGTCATTGAATGCTCGTAATTTAACTTTCTCTGTGCCTAGGTGAACACACACCTAGGTGCACAAAATTATAGCTCCAAACGTTAGACTTAAATTATATGCTTATAAAAGTGGATTTCAAAATCACAAATCTTGACAGGTCACCATCATTTACTAATAGATAATGAGTTCTCTTGTATGAAATTCCAAAATATTTTCCACAGGGGATTATTTGTAAAATGAAGAAGAGCAGAGCCCTACATCACTTATTTCTAAAAAGAACCTTGTGATGCATTGAAGATTGACAAATTTATTACAGCTTTTGCTTTTATGTAATAGATTCTAGTATCTTCAACATAGTAATCATTTCTATAGCACTTCAAGGTATTTGTGGGCACATAAAGGGGATAAATCAGCAATGGATCCTGAAAATAATAGTGACACTAAACAAATAAGTAATGGGAATTTTTCAAGAACTAAGAAATCTGCTGTCCACAATTACTGTACCAGATGGCTTTCATTTTAAAATCAGTTATTTCAGGAGTCGTCAGTACAAAATTTCATACAATACACAAACATGACGCTTCTACAGCAGCTCTTATTTTTGAGATACATGGATTGGCAGAAAGAAAACTTTATAAAAATTGCCATTATACAGACAGCATTAGATCTGTTTCAAAGTTGAAAAAGATATTGGAGTAATATATTGATAACTCATTAAATGTTTTTTTTGCGGGGGGTGAGGGAATTTGGAAAATTTTTATAAGCTGTCCATTGATTTTGAGTCCTCTTGTTAAATTATTTTGGATTCTTTGTTGTCTTTTTTTTAAACTTTAATTCACTGTCTGTTGCCCAGGATTGCCCTAGCCTAGTGAGACAGGTGGCTGTGTAAATTGGATGGATGATAGATAGATAGATAGATAGATAGATAGATAGATAGATAGATAGATAGATAGATAGACAGACAGACAGATAGACAGAAAGACAGATGATAATTTTTAAGATGCCCTTCGGCACCTGAGCTGTGAAAATGATTAATAATACTGTAGGAAGATTTTCCACCCATTTTCTTGCTGCAACAGCTCTTGTGAGGTAAGTTAGTTCGAAAGACAGCTCACTGAATTCAAGGGAGCATGAGGACCAGAACTGGCTTGATTTTATGACAGAGCCATTTCTACAATAAGCCCATGGAGACCCATTGGGAACAGTAATGCACCATCTTTTGCTACCTGTTAATCATAGCTTTCTTTGGAAATTTAACTTCTATAAATAAAGAAATATTTGAGCAAATGTAATGGTTAAAATGCTAATGACAAGGCTGGTCATCATGGTAGTGTGAATAGAATCAATTTGAGGTCTGGTGAAAGTATTGTCATGGCAACATTGCCTTCCACTCCCTTTTCTGTATCTGGACTGTGTACTGGAGCTGCATATGGTACATCTCAGATGGTGGGTGTTAGATACTGGGTTCGTTGCTTCAATGACAGACGAGGTGAGTGAGTTCAGCAAAGAACATTGTTTATTGCTTGCAGGAATTGAACTGAGAAACCGGGCTGCGAATGCAGCAATTTATACCCTGGCCTCTAGGCAGCGGCCAATAGGTTTAAAGCAACCTATTGCCGCCCTAGAGGCAGCCAATGGCGGTGCTGGAGACGGGTTGTCTGAGGAGCTGGGAGCCGTTAGCCAGCTTCCCTGCTTAAGCAACCTTCCAGCAATTAACCCACGTGATGTTCCCTTAACAAGACAAAGCCCAATACATTACAGTCCCTTAACAAGACAAAGCCCAATACATTACAGGCTCAGCCTGCTCGTTTTGTGAAATAGATCAACAGCCATTTAAAGACAGCTATAAATCATCAGCAGTTTTGCTGGTTCTTGATTGTATCCTATGCAGTGCTTTTTTTGTAAGAAAAAAGGTGCCGGAATTCACATTTTGTTAATCTTTTATTTACCTTTCACACATAGTCAATCACACACCCACACACATCAGTTGTGTAACAAAACATACGGTCGTCGCCCGCAATAAGCACTCAGTGTGCAACCACATGACCAATCACAAGCTGAGCAGTGCCCCAAGCCGAGCAGCCGGACAAAGTACGCATGCATTGGACTCGACACACAAGTAGCCCACATGCACCATTTTAATGATTTTGCCGCCGACCTGCTATGCTCGACAGGGTGATTCAAGTCCATGTGGACTAAACATCAAATTTTCAAAAGTTAGTTTTAAAACTTGGAAAATCTGTCAAAAAAAAGGTGCCAGAATTCCTTTCCGGTGAATTCTATGACAAAAAAAAGCACTGATCCTATGAATAAAAACAGAGGTTTTCCCCAGGACTGTTATGTAAACTTCACACTTAATAGTATCAATTTTACAGTGTTTAGGATCAATATTCTATGTCCCACTGGTTGCATCCAAGGTAGCATGCAAATTAATTTTACTATATGAATCCATAATTTAATTATGCACTCTAGCTGTATCTCTCTTGTTTATGGTATGATTCTTAGGTACATCTACTTCCCCTTCCAATTCTAAAGGCATTGTTTACTACTGGTGTACATACATAATTTTAATTACTTCTTATCACTTCATTTTATTATGCTTAAATTAGATTTGTCAGAATCAAAGTAAGAACGTTATGGTCAAATATTATTATTTGTTTTTAACTCTTAAAAGGAAATGCTACAGAACAGTGGGAAGAGGAATTTTTTTTTCTAATGGAAGAAAAAGTCATTCCTAAAATAAAAATTGCTTTAAAAGACTTTTGAGTTTTCTCCTGAATTGGAAGATGATTCTTGCTAATGTAACACATTGCAATTTGAGATGGGCGATGAAGATTTTGTTGGAGAAAATCCTAGGCATCCCCTCTTTGAAACACTTGATGTACTCTGATCTCTTCCAAAAGAGAAATGTTTCTACTTTGGAAAATCTGTGTGAGCTCCTGGATTTTCAGTTCTAAAATAGAAGGAAAAGTCAGTTTTAGAGAACTCTGCTAAAGTCAAGGAGGAAACCAGGGATCCCCAACCCCTGGTCTGTGGACCAGTACCGGGCTGTGGCATGCCAGCAACCGGGCCGCCCAAACAAGCAAAGCCCCATCCGCGAGATGCAGGCAGCACACAAAACCAGGCACCCTCCGGTCTGCAGAAAAACCTCTCTCCACGGAAGCGGTCCCTGGTGCCCAAAAGGTTGGGGAGTAAACCATCTTTTCTGAAGGACAATGGAGTGTAGCCCATGTGTAGCCCATGTTACCCTAAATATCTTTTAACCCTGGGCAGTATTTGTAGAACAGTGGCATGCTTTATATTGTTTATCTGAACCCTGCAGTTTTGGAGAACTTATTGAAGATGATTATACTTAGAAATTCTAGAATAGGATATAGTTTACAGGTGAATTTTGTGATGATGGATAGCAAACTGCCTTATGGGATTGTGTAGCTATTTTTTCTGTTTGTAAAGAGTGTACTTATGAGTCCTAACTAGTCTATTGAACTAGTAAATACAGTTTTGCATGTTGAAAACTGTACTCCTGGCAAGCAACTATTTCCTATCTAAGTATGTACTTGTATTTCTGATGAGTGCTGGCAGGCCATATTAAAATGAATGTACTTTATCAAAAAGAGATGAGGCTATTTAAAACATTGCTCCCCATCCCTACATATGTAACATTTCTTTAAAAAGGGAGAGAAGAATGAAAAGAAAGGGGCAAACACAGATTCATGGGTGGAAGTGCTGGACCTCCAAGAAATCCCAACCCATAAACAAATTGATTAGACTATGAAATAATTTGTAATTTACCTGTCATCCTGTTGATTTAAATAGAATGTATTTCCAAGTAAGTGGGCCTTCAGTCTCGCCTTTTGCAGATTAACTATTTCCTAGTTATCAGTTAACATCTATTCAGCAACTCAGGAGCAATTTTAAGCTCTATCATCCATTTTGTTACCGTAATCACAAAGAAATGGGTAGAATTATCATCATTCATTCTCCACTGTTCAGTTATGTCCGACACTTGGTGACTTTATAGGCAAATGTTCTCCATGCTACCTTGTCCGTTGTTGGATGTTCATCTTTGTATCAGTTTTGATGGTATTAAGCCAGCAAGTTCTTTGCTTGCCCTTCTTCTTGATCCACTAACCATTCCTAGCATCGTCTGTGGAGATTCTCAGTCTCCAAGTCATGGTTATCCCAAAGGTGCTTTTTCAAAAAGCAACTGGACATGCTTCGTTTTGCTTGAAGACATTTCACTTCTCGTCCAAGAAGCTTCTTCTGTTCTTAGCATTATTGACTTCTTCAATGAATTTACACGCGTGACATGGCCAAAATAAATCAAATGTAGTCTTGTGATTTTGGCTTCTAGTAATATTTCTGGTTTTATATGATTCAGCATCTCTCTGTTGGTTATTCCGGCTGTCCATGGTAGATACAATAATTTATGCCAGCACAATACAGCTGTTCTTAGTATCCATACATTATTAGAGGGAAGACTATTGCTCTGATTAGCCTGCTTTTTGTATTTGCATCAGTATGTCTGCTTTACCAAATCTTATTCACGTTAACAATTATTATACAGTGTAGCAAACGATAAGCCAAGGTTGAGAAAACTTGCTATCTAAAGGACTTTCTCATTGACTGTTCCTAGGTTTTTTCCTAGATTCAAATCTTGCAGTGAGTCATGGTTTGCTTATCCATGGTTTGCTGAATGAGCTACAATTGGTGGGCTCATAATCCCAATAAGCCATGAATCGTGTCTACAAATTGTAGGAGGTCCACACAACATACTAAACCAAAATCAAGCAACATATTCATTATGGCTTAGTGTAAGGTGTGAGTTTGCTGTTGTCACACCAGCTTTCACTGTATAGTGAAATAGCAGTTTCCTCAGGTCCTTTGTCTGTTCTCCCAGGGCTGCGCTTGACAAGCTTCCTGTAACAGAAAAGATGTTCCCTAGTATTCAAAAGCTTATTTTGTCACTAGTTGATGCATGCAGCTTGGGATGTGGTTAAATTTAGCCTGATGGACTCAAGACTGTCTCTGTGATGCCCTTCTTGATGAGTGAAGAACAGCATGGAACCTGGTGGCCCAAGCAGGCTTGACCTCATTTCCAAAGCAGTCAGCAAACTGGTCGTTGAGTGTTCTGGCAAAGCAAGTCTTGTTCTCTTAAGAAACTTCCTGGTGAGGAGGAAAAAGAGAAGAGGAGGTAGGTACCAAAAAGAAACAGAAACGAGAAACGCAGGAAGAGCAGAACTGGAAAAGGGGTGGGAGAGAGAGGAGTTGCCCGACTACAGAAGTGGTTCAAAAATTGAATAAAGGAAAAGGGGAGGAGAGAGAACATGCCACCTGTTTTTAGATTTGGCCCTACCCACTGCTGGCCCATTGCCTCCGGCTAATTATTCCCAAGGGAATGCACCCCTCAACAGAAAAAAAAGCTTCCTGTTTCTACTCATTTTGAAAATACTGCTTTACTTCCATTATTTCTTTCTCCTGGCTTTACCACTCTGGCATGGCCCTGTTTGTCTAGCCAGTTTAAAAAGTTACCTTTCTTTCTCTAGGTTGTTTGTCCCCTCCTGGACTGAACACCCCCCCATCTAAAATTAAAATTAAAAATTAGTGAGAAGAAAGCTCTATCCAGTGCAGAATGACCTCCATCCTCCCCTTTGCCACCCCTAGAAGGCAGCCTAATCTACAGTAGTCCCTTTCTAAATGACGGCAGGATTTTCTCCAAGCAGCCTTAACAGACCATGTTGTTGAAGACCAGGAAAGGCCGGAAAGTGTTAAAAGTGATGCTCAATTCATACACAGCCTTCTCTCATTTTTTTGTTTGCTGTCACTTTTTAAAATATAACTCACATCAAGATGTGTGTGTGTGTCTGTGTAAAACAGGAGGCAATATAGGAAGGAAGACACTTTGCTTGTTATTTACTATTTTTAGTTCAGGATCATCTGTGAAACTTGGCTCTCTTATCCAAGAACTTCTGGCAAGAAGGAGAAGAACGGAAGGAAAAAGAGAGGCAGAACAAGGCAAGCAGGCAGGCAGAGCTTGATGCCTTACACTCAAACAACCTGGAGGCGAACAATCTGAATGACACTGCAATGGTATCAGCTCCCAGTGGCCAATGACATACCAGAGAAATGTGGAGTGATCGCAGACAAAGCCCAGAGAAGGAGGAGGAGTGCCCCAAAGCCCTGACCCTCTTCTGGCAGCCCCATACACACTGCTAGGCGGACTGTGGGAGGCACCGTGAGTGTGCAGAAAATACTAGACTTCATACGCACAGTTGATTGAAGGTTTTTTTTCTCTTTCTTTCTCTCTCTCTCTCTCTCTTCTCTCCCCCAATTAAATACTTTCCTGACCCTGAGAAGAAGCTGACGTGTCAGGAGCCTGATAGCTGTAGGCAATGATGTACAAAGGAAAAGTCTTAAAAGGTTGAACTACTGGACTTCTGACTTTGCAGATAAAGCTTCACTTTTTGCTATAATTAGCTTGGGCAAGAGAACCCAGCATGGCGAGGAACTGTAAATAAGTCTTCAGACAAGCAGCTCAAAGCTGGGCATTGTGCAGGAATATCTTAATGTCAGGTTTCTCCTTGTAGATGGATACGGTTCACTCTGGCTATACCGGATCAGCATTCAGAAAACGAGTTCACATTTAGTATGTGTAGGGGGAAGAGCTATAGACTGCTGAGTACTTTGCATCCCCCCAGTCAGGATACTCTCTGTCCTTGGCATCCTTGTTTAGATGTTCCAAACAGGGCTTGGAAAAGCCCTTGCATGAATGGCAACTTCCAAGGAGTAGTAATTATACTAAATCTAATGGAGCCATGTGATCTCACTAGTTATAAAAGATAGCATTTTCTGGATATGCCTTTTCTACTTTTAATCAAAGGGCAAGGTAAGAACGGAAGAAATATCAACAACCTAAGATACGCAGATGATACCACTCTAATGGCAGAAAGTGAAGAAGAACTAAAGAGCCTCTTGTTGCGGGTGAAGAAGGAGAGTGCAAAACTTGGGTTGAAACTTAACATTAAGAAAACCAAGATCATGGCAACTGGCCCTCTCAATTCCTGGCAAATAGATGGGGAAGAAATGGAGGTAGTGACAGATTTTGTTTTCCTGGGCTCCAAGATCACTGCAGATGGGGACTGTAGCCAAGAAATTAAAAGACGCTTGCTCCTGGGGAGGAAAGCCATGGCAAATCTAGACAGCACACTAAAAAGCAGAGACATCACCCTGTCAACAAAAGTGCGTATAGTCAAGGCTATGGTCTTCCCAGTTGCAATGTATGGCAGTGAAAGTTGGACCATAAGAAAGGCTGAGCGCCAAAGAATTGAGGCCTTTGAACTATGGTGCTGGAGAAGACTCCTGCGAGTCCCTTGGACTGCAAGGCGATCAAACCGGTCAGTCCTAGAGGAGATCAATCCTGACTGCTCTTTAGAAGGCCAGATCCTGAAGCTAAAACTCAAATACTTTGGCCACCTAATGAGAAGGAAGGACTCACTGGAGAAGAGCCTAATGCTGGGAAAGATCGAGGGCAATAGAAGAAGGGGACGACAGAGAATGAGGTGGCTGGATGGAGTCACTGAAGCAGTAGGCGTGAGCTTAAATGGACTCCAGAAGATGGTAGAAGACAGGAAGGCCTGGAGGAATGTTGTCCATAGGGTCGCGATGGGTCGGACACGACTTCGCAGCTAACAACAACAAGGTAAGAACAGAGCATTTCAGCCTCTCAGGACACTCTATTGCAGTTCTGAAAATGGGCATTTTGAAAAAAACAACAACGAGACTTTAATACAGGGGTCTTCAAACTTGGCAACTTTAAGACTTGTGGACTTCAACTACCAGAATTCCTCAGCCAGCCAGGGCTGGCTGAGGAATTCTGGTAATTGAAGTCCACAAGTCTTAAAGTTGCCAAGTTTGAAGACCCCTGTTTTAATACCTTGGAGGAGTGAGAAATTGTTGAATTCATATATTCATTATATCAAAATGTCCAGGCAAACACAATGCTTTTGTTTTTAGCATATTGCAGTTATTAATTGACAAGGTACTTGTGATCTGTTTCACATGCAACCTATATCTGCATAAACAACTTGTTTTTCCCTCCCTACCTCACCCTAATTTATATCCTACACCGCCACTCTATGCACCTGATGAAATGCACTGCAGACCAAAAAAGCCTGTGCCTTTGACCAAAATTGTATTGTGCTACTAGACTCTTTCTGATATTGGTGTACCATAGTCTAACACAGGGGTGTCAAACTGGCAGCCTGTGGGCTGGATGTGTCACGTGCAGACCACACCCACCCCGGCTCTGCAAAGGCAGAAAACGTCACAATATGTCATGATATGTCATGTGACACGATAGAGTTTGACACCCATGGTTTAACATGTCTCTCCTCCTATAGGGTGGCTTTTGAAAAGGCATGTCATTAGTGGCAATTTTAATCACAGCCAGTTCTCTAATTGTACATGGATTGAAAAAGTTTACATGGGAATGGCACTGCTTATATCAGTTGGAATCCATCCACATCTTGCACAATATTATCGCATGCCTTCCTGTTCTTTAGGCAGAAGATGCAAGCTATCCAGCAGAGGAATTTCCTCTGGAATGACCACATGCCATTAGGTTGTAGCCCATACTGACATTGTCTTTCTGCACCCTTCATAACCCTTTTGAGAGGATTGAAATTACCACAACATGTAAACTGTCAACAACAAAGGGTGCTAACATAATACTACATTTTTCATAAGCCTCTGTAGGAGGTAGAGAAATGTGCCAGTTTGAAATTAAGAGGCAATATGGACAGGCAATAGCTGCTTTGCATTATGGGCAAGGAGGATCAATATTCTTCCTCTAGTTTTACTCTTGATTATCACTTGTGCAGTTACACAATAGAAGAAGGTGACGACAGAGAATGAGTCACTGAAGCAGTAGGCATGAGCTTAAATGGACTCAAGAAGATGGTAGAGGACAGGAAGGCCTGGAGGAACGTTGTCCATGGGGTTGCAATGGGTCGGACACGACTTTGCAACTAACAACAACGTGCAGTTACAATTGCAAGACCAGGAGAAGAATGGGGGGGGGAACCTCCATGCGATATATAAGGGGTAATTTGTATGGCTGACCCACAACATTTTGCAGCCTGAGTTAGAACCACAAATACAGGTAGTCCTCAACATATGACCACAATAGAGCCCAAACATTTTGTTTCTAAGTGAGACATTCGTTAAGTAACTTTTGCCTCATTTTACGAACTTTCGTGCCACAGTTATTAAGTGAATCACTGCAGTTGTTAAGTTAGTAAGAGTTGTTGAGGGAATCTGGCTTTGCTGGTCAGAAGGTTACAAAGGGGGATCACATAACCCCGGGACACTGCAATCGTCATAAATCAATTGGTTGCCAAGCCTCCAGATTTTGATTAAATGACAATCGGGATGTTGCAACGGTTGTAAGTATAAAAAACAGTCATAAGTCACATTTTCAATGCCATTGTAACTTTGAATAGTTACTAAATGGACTGCTATAAGTTTAGGAGTACCTGTATTGCTCTTTGCTCCTCTTTCTTTTCCAGTCAATACTGATCATATCCAAATCAAACTTGTTATTTTGGGCACTTAAAAGTCCACAATAGCACGATGATTTATGTCATTCAACAACTAATGTTCTGCTGCATTTTGACATTTTAAAGCAACTGTCTTATGGGTTGTGTTGCTTTGCCTATAAGGGCTAGATATGTTCTTCCTGCTGCCCTGGGTTGCCTATCTCCCTGTTTTTTGCTGATCCCTGGGGCACATGTACCCAGCTAGGTATTTATGTATTTATTTAATGAATATTTAATATAGAACTATTTTTAGATATACAATTTATCATAGCTGAGAATACAGTAAGTTACAAGAAGATGGCATTGAGAGACATGCAATTTAGAAAGCAGAGAAGAGGCACAGTAAGGGAAGAGCAAAGTTTAATCTTATCAAAAGAATTCATAATAAATTTGGCCCATTATTATATGTCATCATCAACTGCAGTTTCCTGATCTGACATACTGTTTGATAATTGGAGGCCCAGAGAATGATTAACCACATTCATTTTGGCCCAAACCCACTAGAAACTAATGACCAATTAAAACTGGAAGCATACACTCAATTATTCAGAACAAGAAACATCTCATTTCAAATTGATATGTGATATCATTATCTGATGATGTGGCTTACTGAGGATATGATGAAAAGCAACACTGTTCTAAAGCGTGAAGGCAGAAGAAAAATATTTGCTGCCCTTACAATTTAGAATTCTAATTTCCCTAATTATAGGCAATTTCAACTCAGAATGCAGTGGGGTTGGCTGATGTTGGATCATGCCACTTGTAACACCATATAAATGCCAGTCTGTTCAGTGATCTGTTCAGTCTGTTACGTGGCCTGAGAAGCTGAAAGTATATTAATGCAAATTCTAGATGTTCCTCTCACCCAACTCTATCTAAAGAATGTAAGTGTGGGAAAAGGGGTGGGCTGCCATCTCTTGAACGAATTTGATAATTGATTAAATACTTGCAGATGCACACACAGAAGATGAGATCTCTACTTCATAAAGAAAATATTGAACAAAATGGGCTTATAGAATTGGTGGATCTTTATAATAATGGTGTCCTGACTTTTGTTAATTCCTACTTCTGATTAGCTATCATAAGAAAAAGCACATGACCAGCCAAGAACTGATAGCTCTAAGTTTTCTTCACTATATGACAGAATATACATATGCACGTGTGCACACACACACACACACACACACAAACACACATCTATATATGTATATAGCTTCTCACCAACTTCTTCCATTCATGTGTTTTTAACAGAATATGGAATTGGTGGCTGTTGCCACAGCTTGCTACAGATACAAAGAAATCACAATTCTTTAAAAGTCAAAACTTTCAGGCTGAGCTGTTCTTATTTATTTATTAAATGTGTTTTTTCGTCATAAGGTAATCATTTGGCCTATCAAGGCAGCTGCCTCAGACAGTAGATGTTAGGAAAAGGAACTGTGTGAAACATTGCAAGTCAGGACTGATTAAAATACATGGCTACTTTCAAATTTGTACAGCTAGACTGCTATCCTTGGATATAGGGCTGAAAGTTGTTTGATTACCAGTAATTGAATAAGATTTAATTCTTCAGTGGAAGGGTGGGAATTGGTGTTGGCCTATTGCCTCAGAAAGCAAAGCATTTTGAGCTATGCTGCTTTGCAAAAATCACAGGCTGAGCTGTTAAGTGATTGATTATCAAGTTCCTGAAAATTAAATAGTTTATATTGGGGAAAATGGAACAAATGTTATTTATTAGCCATACAACAAAAACACTATCCTGAAATTATCCTAATCAATTTAAATGTGGCCAGGCCATTACCGGTTCATTAAAACTACTATTACTATATAATTTTTTCCTATGGTAGCTTTTTTTTCATTTTTGAAGGCACAAATGTTGCATCAGAAGTTGGATTTAGATAATCTGTGAATCCATTAATCTTCAGGAGACCCCAGAACTGTTTCCTTATCTACCAGAATATAAGTAAAGTATAAACACCAGGCTTATGAAAAAGTAATCTCATAACTCTGAGTGAGGAGGCAACTAAGGAGAAATCCAGCATAACAGCATCATAAAATCCATACAGCATTGTACTGCAAACCTTGGGAATGTATGTGCAGTGTTGTAAACATACATGGCAAAGGGGGAGGATTTGCACTGTGATGCTATTTATGCCACCCTGATTGCCTTTACAACATGCTAATGCACACATGATCCAAATGTACCATAGTGTGAACATCTATGACAGGAACCTTCCTTTTGAGATATTTAAAAGCAACATGGAGGTGCAGAGAATGCCTTTAGACTTTCCAGTCAGTTGGAAAGAAATCTCTAGCTAGCACAGGAACATCTACTTGACACAGGTTAGACAGGGATACACATTCACAGTTTCCTCTGAGTACTGTGCAGCATTCTTGGTGGCAAGCTAACATGAGAATTAAGAATTTAGAACTGCATGCCCTTTTTCTTTTATTTTGGAGCCATCCAGCACTTGATATAATTCACCTGATATCACTCAGGTCAAATAAATTGTTTCAGGTTTCAAGGAGAAAATGGCTCTTCTACAGACTTAGTAACCTTGGGGCCAGTTGGTTGTGAATAGCAGCACACCAGGGCATTTGTCTCTGTTTGATTAAGCAACTCTGAAGATTACAAACTGGGATGGTTTATGTACCATTGTCAATTTGTGTCACCTACTTCTGGTTGTGACTAACTTATAAGAAAGCAACCTTGCTGGGAAAGCCTGGGAGCTGAAGTCCACACATCTTAAATTTGCCAAGTTTGAGAAACACAGCCTCAGAGTCTTACTCGCTGGGGTCTTTCATTTACTCCTTATTGGTGGCCAAAACTGTGGTTTTGACTTTTTTTTATTTTGTTAAGCCACCGACTCCCTAAAGCAAATAGGGAGGTGGCTGGGTGGGGAGAAACAGAACAAAAAACAAAGAGATCATATAAGCCACAAAATTTGCATGATACGTAAGAACTCAATCCCGTGTGACATGAAGAAGAGTGCCACAAACATACTAGATGATAAAATATAAAATGAACAGATAAAAAATTCCAAAAATTATTTCAGTCTTCTGTAATCTGGTAAACAGCTCCTACCTGAAAAAAAAGGTTTCAGCAACTCTTTGTGTTTCCCAGCTGTGGCAAAACTGCTTTCTAATTTCCTTGGCATTCATTTGGAAACTTCAATAATCTCATACACTATATTGTAAAAGGAAGGTGGTCTCATGTGATACAGCCATTTATACCTGTTGGTGGTCCCAAGGAATGATTTGGAAGTGTGTGGCTGCTATTGTGTCTTGCCCCATTCATATGGAGTTTGCTACATTTGTGTGTATGTTAATACTGCAATTATGATCTTGTGAACTGGGAAAGAAGAGTCTTGTTATTGTCACAAGACTAATTAATCAGAGCCAGTGAATTAGTCCTCGCAGTTGCAAATAAGGAGAACAATTTCCTTCTGTTTCTTCCACAATGTTTCCCTGCCAAAATGCTGTGTATCTGTATTCATCCTTAAAAGTAATTGCTTGTCTTTCACCTTCAGCTTTCTCCCCTTTGCTGTTGCAGCCATAGTCATCTGTTCAGATTTCAGGAAAGTCCCAGGTTTCAATAAAGTGCTTTAATGTGTGGTTGGTAGGAATGACTGAACAAAATCATCTTTACTTTTACCCTCAGTTAAACTAAGTAAAGGATTTTTAAGTTTGCACTCACTGTCCAACTTTCCAGAGTTAAGGAAGACCACTGGTACGTGTGCAGACTACATCAGAATAAATAGAAACTAGCAAATGTAATTCATTTTCATTGCCAAACCACCCCCCCCAAAATTAAAGGTCTGTGTTGAATGCTGGAGCAACACCCAAGGGCCAAATTAGGTGTAGAAGTCTTTTCCATGCTCTTGGGAGGAAATATAGTTGCATGAAGAGCAATTTGATGGTAATGGTGGTGGTGGGAAGCTCTTAGTCAGGCAACCACAAAGTGAAGAAGCCGAAAAAGACTCCAGCATGCATGGCCTGACTGAAAACAGAATCCAGCTAATGCTTTATTTGCAAGCCAAGCTTTGGTCTCTGTAGTAATACAGAGGCTTAGACCAATGGATGTTCATGGTGACAGAAGTGAGCATTTCTGAGAGATCCCCAAGCCCAATCAAGCTTTTTGTACAACAATCTTGGTCCTGAAGGGAACAGACTTTCAGAATTATAACACTGTCCTTTTCAGCAGTAATAGTTAAGTAACGTAAAAAAATGAATTATGGGTAAGACTGAGGGCAATAGAAGAAGGGGACTGTTCTGTACCAGCCTGCTACCGGCCCTGCAGAAAAGGCAACCCCTTTACAAACGGCAAGAGGCTGGAATAACGTCTGCCAAATTTATTACAACAAAAACAAACAAGACACGAACCAAGATACAGGAGCTTTGAAACACTATCTGAGCGGTTGCTTTCAGCAAACCAGCCCTCCCCACACATTCCCTTTATAAAGAGTTCAGGGCGTGGCTTCTCTATGCCTCCTTCCGAGAAGCCCCATTGCCTTCCTCTGTTTACTCCTACTTGACTGCCTCCTGCGTCGGGCGTCCTTGAACAGGGCCAGCTGTGGGTCATCTTCATCCACACTGTCAGGCTCACACAGCTGGGTCTCCATGGTGACCAAGTGGGAGGGGCCTGCCTGAGGGCTATCATCAGCAAGATCTTCAACCCCCTCAGCAAGGTCTTCAACACCCCCCTCCTCCTCTGAGTCGTCCGACCCAACTGCCGAACCCACAGGCTGACCCTGAATCACAACAGGGACGACAGAGAATGAGGTGGCTGGATGGAGTCACTGAAGCTTAAATGGACTCAAGAAGATGGTAGAGGACAGGAAGGCCTGGAGGAACATCGTCCATGGGGTCGTGATAGGTCGGACACGACTTTGCAACTAACAACAATTGCATCACAGGAAGTTTGATTGCAGAAAAAAAAATTACACAGCATTCACTCTGCATGTTTCAGCTTCTCAAGGCTAGAGCCTCATTTGTCCAGTCAATATGTGCTATTGGGCATCCTGTGATAAACCCAGAGGAGAATTTCCCTAGCAGTAGTTCTCCATTTTAATTTTCCATATTATCCATAATTTTCCATATTATCTCTGACATGGTGTTAGAGGACTATGTACACTTAAAAAGATAATTAGAAAAAAGTGTTTCAGACTTTGAGTGAGTGCAGTTTCTCTGTGCCCTTCATTAAAGGAGCCCAATGTTTTATCAGGTTTTCATGAGACCCTAAAAGAACTCCCACTTTAAAGAATCTGCCCATTAAAGTTAATGAGACTTTTGAAGACATCACACACCCAAACACACGCAAAGCATATAATTGTTTCATGATCTCAAAAATTTTAAAAGGTGCTGTTCTACTCAGTTTCATAGGCAACATTATCAATAAACTCCTGCTTAACCCTTGTCAGTTTCACAGTCATGGTAAAACAAAGGCAAACTGCCCAAATTGATTCTCCCTTATCAGCAAATTTGATCTTAATTCATATAGTCAGTTTTGCAATTGCTGTAACATATCCAGCTAGATTTCCCCTCATTATCTCACCAGTTTTTATCAGCAAACTTGATCTTAACCTTTCTAGTCAGTTTCTAGACAGATTCTCAATCCGTGTAAAAGTTCCTGGCTTGGATTTCCAATCCCTTGGTTTAACTCACTTCCTAGTCCTTGGCCTTCAGCTATCCATTGCTTTCTTCCCCAAGCAAGGTTCATGTACTGTATACTGCAACTTACAGCGATGGTTGCAGCTGTTAGAACATGGCTGGTTGCAAATGTACAATATCATGTCATCAGCATTTATTTCACGGGGAAGTTATCTGCAAGAAACATAATGTCTTGATATCTAAATACCCTCTCCTTTTTTTAGTTGCTTCTGCAAAAGTCCTAATTATTTGCCTTTTCTAGGTCATGAAGAATAGGGAGATTGTTGTTACTCCATAGCTCAGAGGATGGGGTACGGAATAACTGTTTTTAAAATAGTAATAGTAATCATCTATTATTAGTTAGGTGGAAGAAGTACAGATGCTTAATGCTGTGTTTGCTGGTTCTCACCATTACAAGTTTGGCAGGGGTAGAGATGACCAGGTGTATTGCACTGAGAAACATCTCCAGGATTATTACTTCCTAGTAGTAAGCTATTTGAACCCAGTGAATAATCCTTGCTTGCTAACCCAACTTCCAGTAGGAAATCCTCCACGTCCTCTCCTTTCCTAGCTTATTTCCCCACCTGTCTCTTTGCACCTGCTCAATCCAACTTACTCTTCCAGGGCTTCTCAAACAGTTAGTTACCTTCGGTACCTACTTTGCCTGCTAAAATTCCTTTTCCCGTCACATTCTTGGCTTCAACAAATACCAGACATCTTCATAAGCTTTAACCTTATTTCCAGCGCACCAAGAAATATGGCTTTCTTTTCAATACTTCCCAATTTACAACTTCTCCACATGCCTCCTTCAACTTTTAAGGACTCCTTCTCCCACACCTTTATCCAATGCTTATTATTATTTTTTGTTATTTAAATTGAAAAGCAGTTTGAGGTTTTTAAAACTAGGGAGCAGAATATCAATATCTTAACAAGATTGAATGAAGAGGACGAAAAAGGAAGAGAAGGAAGAAGAAAACAATATACTTAGAAGTGCTGGAAATTCTCACTATTTTGTGTACCACCAAATAAAAATAAAGGCCAACAGAAATGATTAACATTTGTTTATAAGGTCACCAGGACTCAAAATGACTCATTGACTTCTAATTATTAATATTAAGTTCATTTAAATTTCTACTTAGGAGTCATGGTGACACAGTGATTAGAATTCAGTATCGCAGACTTAATTCTGTTGACTGCCAGGAGTTCGATCCTCACCAGCTCAAGGCCTTCCATCTTTCCGAGGTTGGTAAAATGAGGAGCCAGATTGTTGGGGATAATATAAGTGCTATTGCTATTGCTACTTGTTCTTTAAAAGCCAGCAGATTTTTCAACACTTCATATTTACACAACATAACTGTAAAGGTTTTGTGGAATCTCTTAGGTTGTTATGGATTTAGAAATAATATTTCTCCAGCTAGTTTGTACTGCTGTTTCAAAGCAATGTCCAATGTGGAAGAATATGGCCAAGCAGAAATTAGCTATGCTAATCAACAACAAAAGTGCCAATTGACAGAATTGCACCTGATACATATATATGATAAAAAAATTTATCAACCACTGCAAGTTTGTAGTTTTGAAATTATATAGAATACTGTATAGTTTCATTCATCAATTTCTCAAATTCCTGATGATTTTCAAAAGCCAGTTTGCAATGAAACAAAATGAAAGTGGAATAGAAGTATAAGGTAAAGATAAAGGTTCCCCCGCACATGCGTGCTAGTCGTTTCCGACTCTAGGGGCCAGTGCTCATCTCTGTTTCAAAGCTGAAGAGCCAGCGTTTGTCTGAGGAGGTCTCCGTGGTCATGTGGCCGGCATGACTAGATGCCAATGGCGCATGGAACACTGTTACCTTTCCACCGTAGTGGTCCCTATTTTTCTACTTGCATTTTTACGTGCTTTCGAACTGCTAGGTTGGCAGAAGCTGGGATGAGTAACAGGCGCTCACTCTGTTATGCAGCACTCGGGATTCGACCCGCCAAACTGCCGACCTTCTGATCGACAAGCTCAGCGTCCTAACCTACTTAGCCACCACGTCCCTTTTTTCATTATATTGTATATGTACCAGAAATCCAGCCAATGTATCATTTGAAAGTTGATAGTTTGAAGTTCCATGGCAATATTTCTCAACATTAGCAACTTTAAAATATGTGGACCTCAGCTCCCCACCAGCCTTAAAGTTGCTAAGATTGAGAAACACTGGTCTACAATTTGCTCAGTTGCATTTTTGAGGGTTCAGTTTCCAATTTATAATGCCTTGTTAAATGAGAAATAGACATTGGAATGATTTTAGTATTATAATTTTAAACCAAAAGATTTTTTTTTAAATTATGGAATATATAAAAGCTTCCCCTCCCATTTGTGCATTTGAATATTTGCAGCTGCCTTCTATACTCCCTCACATTGTGAGCTCTTGCAGATAAGTGATTTCAAACAAAAACACTTCCTTTTCATATTGAAATTCTTTCAGCAAATGATGCCAGGGATTAAGCATGGGGCTTTGTCTTCAAGTCCATCCTTGCATTCTCCCAAACCTGATACTCCATTGATGTGATTACATTTTTCTTTAGAAGTATATATAGAACCAAACATGGCAATATGATTATTATCAGGAAATATAAATCCATGGGAATGTTTTATGAATATAAAAATTGCATACAAATCAAGTGAGCAATAGCATTCTCTTAGCACTTGTCATACACACATGTTTACAACCCTTATGAGAAAAACCAGAGGGATCTGGGTGGGTTTAACTCTGGGAAGATATGACCGAAAGAAGATATAACAATACTTTGTAATTTGCTGAAAGGATACTACACCAAAGACCCATTTTCTGTTGTTCCAAACTGCAGGGCAAGGAAAAATAACTATATTTTAGAAGGCAGGAAGGAAAGTTCTGTTTGAACATTAGAACAAGTTGTTTGAAAGTGTAGTCAAATACCTGAACAAGTGATGGCTGCCTTTTACAGAATGTGTTGAAGATAGTTGTTTGGTTTCCTGCATGGAGCAGTGGATTACATTTGATGGCTTCAATAGCCTTCCAGTTCTTTGGATGGACAAATGAGGATGCACAGTTGAGGAAATTCAGGCTGGCACACCACTAAAGAAGGGAAATTCAGGCTGGCACACCACTAAAGAAGGGAAAAAACACCTATTACTTTTGTCACAATTGATGTTTTTGGAGATACAAATGAAGAAAGGTGTCTTTGCTGGGGACAGAAGTCTTACATTCCTTTGATCTGCTGGTCTTTATGTTTCATGCAACTTCTTAGTCTCCTGCTGATTTGCTGAAAAGTGGTTGTCTCCTATGTTCTGAACTAATTTTATAACTAGAACCATCAGGAAATTATGCCTAATACATATTTAAATATTTTTCTTGTGAATTGAATGCAAGGATTTGAAGTGTCCTCTCTGAAGCAACAGAAAATATATTCAAAAGCACACTGGCAGAGCTAACACAAGAGAAACAAAGTCCTCCTCTGGATTCAACACTAGAGAAGCCTTCGGCACCTTAATGTTGGGTAAAAATTTAAACTTGGATGAGGGCACTGAATCCATGTCCAGCTCCTTGTTTAATGCAGGAATCCAAATTAAAGTACCCCCCCCCCAAATGGCTTGAAGAATCCCATCCCTGTTAAAATTTCATTCTGAGCTATAGGTTGAACTTAAATGGCCTCTAAAGTTCATGTTTCTATGATTCTGAGCCTTTCAGCCTTCCTGGTAGTTCTTTGTGTTCTTTTGTGACCTGGCTGTTTGTTTATTTCTTGTATGTCCTTTCTTGTTTCAGATTTTCCTAAACCTTTTGTGTAGCGACACTGACTTTTTGTAATGTCCATTTTATTGGAGCTGCTTGCATTTGTGCTTTTAGTACAGTATCTCCTTTAGGAATTCTTACCCATATTCCAAATATTACTGGTCTTGATTTATTAAAATTTGCTGTTTTAAAATCAAAGATACGGCCTATGCTCAATTTTATTTTCTCTAAATAAATCAAAACCAGCATTGTTCCACAGACACGTTCCCCCAGTGTTCTTGCAACTTCCACTCCCTCAGCTAAGTTTTTCTTGTTAATATCTGTTCAAAGATAACTAAATCATCTTACATCTTCATCTATCCCCTGAAGGAGAAAGTTGTCCTAGGAGGACTATGCTTGGCAGAATTGGTCTCCTAACAGATGTTCACTATGATTTTAATGCCTTGTTGAATTTGCAATTTGATTGGATGGGTGATAGTAGACATTACCAACAGTATTGCTTTTACTTTCCCCCCCCCTGAACTTATTTTAACCCAGATGCTCTTTATAGCATTGCCAAGTTCACTTATTTGATTTCTGAGCAGGATAATTTGAAGATAGTATGTAACTCCTCCTTCCTTTTTATTGCTTCTGTTCCTTTGGGACAAACTGTAACCTTCATTTATGGTTTTATGGTTCCTTTATTTCAGCCATTCCACCCAGTCTGCATTATATCTTTTAAATCATATCTGTCTTCCTGAATTAAAAATTCAAATTCATCTTGTTTATTTTTCATACTCATGCATTAGTATAAGGACAATGAAGGCCATGAATTGTATAAGCCAAGAATCTTTCTAATTCTTCACTGAACAGGAACACTCACATTTTCAATAGTTTCAGCTCAAATTCTTAAGAGTCTGTTTCCATTTCATAGAGAGACGGACACTTAAGAGTCTGTTTCCATTTCAACAGAGAGACGGACACTTGAGCTGGGTAGTACTTCTTTATTTGATCAGGAATGAAGCTGAAGCAAAGGGGTTACCTGGCGTCTCTTTATACCTACCCAGGTGAATCGCAACCAATAGATTCAAACCTGGGCTTCCCGCCAGTGCAGGTGGCCAATGGATTTAAACCCTGGCTTCCCGCCAGAGCTGACCATGCCCTGGGGCTGTCAACGACTAGCTCTATTCAGGCTTTCCCGCCAAAAGCGGTTATAGCCTGGAGCTGTCCAGCCCCCTGCTGTGCTGACATTCCGTGTATGCTTTAAGAGCATACACTACACCGTGCTTTGGTAAAAACATTTGTGGGGAACAACATTCATCAAAGGCAACTGCTATCTTAGATTGCAAATCACAGAAGTAATTGTTCAGATCTGCTCTGGCCTTATCCAATCCCATTTGGAGTACTATATTTAGTTTAAATGCAATGAAGGTCCAATCAGCAGGGGCTTAGCTACTTTGCTCCTCCACCCACCTCCTTCTTAACTCACAGTATTGTAGCTTTTCCCAGCAACCTCTGGCAGTTTAAATGCAATGAAGGTCCAATCAGCAGGGCCTTAGCTACTTTGCTCCTCTGCCCACCTCCTTCTTAACTCACAGTATTGTTCTGGGCACTCAGTTCAAAAAGGACAGTAACAAATTTGAGCAAGTTCAGAGGAGGGAAATGAAGCTCTATGAGGAACAATGAAAGGGCCTGAATATGTTTAGCCACTAGGAAGAAAATATCTATAAAGAGAGATGGCTAAAGAGGGCAGGATAGAACCAATGGGTTAAGCTACAAGAAAGCACATTCAGGCTAGACCTCAAAAGCATCTCCATGATTGTGGATTACTTGGTGATCTCCTGGTTGTTTGCTTGCAGATATCTCATTTCCCAATTAGGTAATATCATTACCTAGTTGAGTAATGAAATATCTGCAAGCAAATAACCAAGCTCCATAGTTCAAAACTGAGATACAGTTACAGGTAACCCTCGACTTACAACAGTTTATTTAGTGACCATTCAAAGTTACAATGGCACTGGAAAAAATGACATATGACCAATGCAGCATCCCTATGGTCACATGACCAAAATTCAGATGCTCAGCAACTGATGGTTGCAGTGTCCCGGGAGGTGTGTGTGTGTTATGTGATCAGCTTCTGTGACCTTCTGACGAGCAAAGTCAATAAGGAAGCCAGATTCACTTATCAACTGTGTCACTAACTCAACAACTGCAGTGATTCACTCAACAACTCTGACAGGAAAGATTGTGAATTGAGGCAAAAGTTCACTTAACAAATGTCTTGCTTAGAAACAGAAATGTTGGGCTCAGTTGTGGTCTTAAGTCGAGGACTACCTGTATTCCTTCTGACTGTCAGCTAGTGTAACAGCCTGCCACATGAATTGCAAGCTCTTCTTTGATAGATATCTTCAGAGGCTGGATTGTCATTGGTCAGAATTACTGGAGTAGATCTATGCCAAATAGGAAATGAAGTGGATTACCTCCAAGGTCCCTTCCAATTCTGATTTTGTTAAAACAACAACAACACACCTATCCAACTGACACCATTTTTATAGCCAGTTACTGACTTGCAATATTTTTATTCTCATTTCCAATACTCTTCTATTCACTGAAACCTCTTAAGCATTTTTTTTAGATTTTCAGATTTCTTGGTGATATAATAATAATAATAATAATAATAATAATAATAATAATAATAATAATAAGAAGAAGAAGAAGAAGAAGAAGAAGAAGAAGAAGAAGAAGAAGAAGAAGAAGAAGTTGGAAGGGATCTTGGAGGTCATCTAGTCCAACCTCCTGCTCAGGCAGGAAACCCTATACCATTTCAGGCAAATGGCTGTCCAGTCTCTTCTTAAAAACCTCCAGTGTTGGAGCATTCACCACCTCTGGAGGCAGGTTGTTCCACTGGTTAATTGTTCTAACTGTCAGGAAGTTTCTCCTTAGTTCTAGGTTGCTTCTCTCCTTGACTAGTTTCCATCCGTTGCTTCTTGTCCTGCTTTCAGGTGCTTTGGAGAATAGCTTGACTCCCTCTTCTTTGTGGCAGCCCCTGAGATGTTGGAACACTGCTATCATGTCACCCCTCACTCTTCTCTTCGTTAAACTACACATACCCAATTCCAGCAACTGTTCCCTATATGTTTTAGCCTCCAGTCCCCCAATCATCTTTGTTGCTCTTCTCTGTACCCTTTCTAGAGTCTGGTACAGTTTATTGCTGTACCATTTGTCCTCACATATATTATTAGGAAAGTAATAACTGTGAATTTGATAAGCTCTGAAAGTTATTCTAAAATGTCCTTGATCTTGGTTTCTGGTAGAGAACAGCCTATGTGCTGATCGCTCCAGTTGAGATATCTTTGTTTCATTTTTTCAATAGTAAGTCACTAATTGTGAGTTCTTTGCCTTATTATATAGCACAGCTGAATCCTCTCTGCTCTTTAGTGATCTATCCTCCCATTTCCTGTTCTGCAGTGTCTCTTTCCCTGTCCTCTTTACAGAAATACAAATACAATCCTTTCTTAGAATTAGGAAATCCTTATCTTTTTTTCATCAGGTGAAGTAAATTTATTCACTGCTTCAAGCCTTGGACTTTTCTCCAAGGATAGTTATAAATTTGCATTTCCTGAAAATATATGCCAGATTGTTTTTAGTCAGGAAAACAAACATGCTCCAAGCATTGCAGCTCACAAATCCAGACTCCCGCCTTCTCATGCTTCTTCTTAGTGCATCAAAAATAGTTTTTATTTCTTCTTTTTCCTTCTCATATTCTTAAATTTAACCAAGTACACACTCTGGACTTCGAAACCAAATTTGCTGGGGACCTCCCTGCTGAACTCCTTGGCATACTTTTCTTAATTTTCTCTCTGTTTAGTTAGGAAGCTTGTTCTCTGGAACATGGCTACCTTATATGCCATTTTCAGTCTCTGCTTACTCAGGAGTAATAATTTAGCCAACCAATTCATTCCATTAACAGCTCTTGGATACACATCTTGCAATCTGTTGTTGTTGTTAGCTGTGAAGTCGTGTCCGACCCATCACGACCCCATGGACAATGTTCCTCCAGGCCTTCCTGCAATCTGTTAGTTGCTGTTTAATATATTATCCATAAAACTTCCCAGAACACACAGCTTCTCCAATCTTCCCTCATTTCCTTGTTGGTAAACTCTTGTTGGCACTTCCTATTCATTTGCTAGCGTCAGCCATACCCTTCTGAGATTCGAACCTGGGCTGATTGCACATTAGGCAGTTGTTTGTGGCCTAGAGGAAATCAGCCCAGGTTCGAATCTCAGAAAGGTATGGCTGACTGATGAAAACAAATAAGTTTGAAATGCATATCAGTCTCCCTTTAATTCTTTGTTAGCAATCTAAAAATTTACAGAAATATGAGCTGTCACTGTTGTGACTACTGCCTGTGGATGGCCTTCGGTTAGGCCGAAACAGGAAATAAATAAATAAATATATATATATATAAGCTCTGGCCTTTGTGAATCAGCATTTCTCTTAAACCTATTCAATACCTCAAGAAAGCAAAAAAACAAAACAAAACAAAAAAACAAAAACCCTCTACTAGAAATATTATTCAGTTCCTGGCATAATTTAAATAATCAACAAATAAGAAATGGTTATGTTGTAGAAAGAAGAGACTCACGCAAGCTCTTCAGGAAAGGAAAGGTTTATTGAGCAGGTTCAGAAGGCTTAAACAAAGCAAAGGGTCTGAACCCCGAAGGGCTCATGAAGAGACATATTTATACACCTCTAATTCTTTATTCCCCCCTTTTGAGACTTATCTCAACTTGTGACGATGAGTCTCAACAGAGGTCTTCTTTGGTTTGTAACCTTTCATATTCCCACATTGCCATTACCTGTGCAGTAGCTTTTCTTTCAGCAAGTAAAGCTAAGCTATTGGATATAGTTCTTATAAAAATAGGCAAGATACAAGGAATCAACACACATCCTGTAGCTATCAGTCCTATGAGAGCCACGATTGCTTGTAACCCTGGAAATTTGGGAAACCATCCACTGAAAATCTCTTGGAAATTAAAACCCTTCCAGGTTTGATCTGCATTGTGTGTCAATTGCCTCATTTCAGTGGTTAATTGTTTGATTACCTATCCAGTTTCGTTGATTTGAAGACAACAATTTGAAAGATTGAATTTTCCACACACTCCACCTTCTTTTGCCAATAGGTAATCTAAAGCCAATCGGTTTTGATAGACTGCTGTCCGGAGTTTATCAGTAGTTACAGCTAACAAGTTTAAGGCTTTATCTAGGTGTTGCCCTGCCAGATCCACAACAGCCTGCAGACTAATTATACGGTTTATCATATAGATTGGTATTCTGTAACCATAGGTGCCATCCTCTGCCCAGGTTGCTTGGCCATACACACAAACTATCCTCTCTGAATTCCACAAATCCCCCATTTTCTCATAATAATCGGATTCTCTACAAGGGAAATTAGAGAAGGCTGTGTCAACCTCTTTTTCTTCGATTTCCCATTTGATCATAGACTGGCACACCAAGCACCTGTGGTGACCGTATTGGCAAAAGAAAGAATAAGGGCTTTATCCAACCCAATACACATGATCCTGACCAATTCCTAGGTAACACCTCATAAGCAAAGGTGCCACAAATCCAGTACATGTCACTGGGGGCTACCCATTCATCTTCCTTGTTGGATTTCAGATAAGGCATGATAACATATCTTTTTTCCCTCTCATGAACACAGGGAATACATAGTCTTGTTATGTAGACATGTGGTCCCTTCTGGTTTACAACCAATAGGCTTTTGGGTATGATATACCAAAGTATTAATTATATGGGTCCCATGCCTTGCCTTGGTTATACAGGCATCACAGGCATCAGTTTTGGTCCCATTCCTTTGGTTTCCCCTAACTTCTTTTGTCCTTATTGGTGTGACTTGAGGAACTGGTGTTTTTGCCTGATACCTTATGTGATCATCCCTATAACATTTTATTCCATCTGACCCATTGCACTTTTTATATATTACTTGATTGAAAGTACATACTGGCAAATTGAATTGGGTACAGGTTGTTGGCACTGATCCACTGGCTGCCAGGATCTGTCCATTCACACAAGGTTCACATCCTTGGTGGCTTATGGCCCTTCTGATTCTTATCTTACCAGGGCCTCCCTTCTTTGATCTCCTGATTGGTACACCATCTTCTGATATGTGCAAAAACACAGGTTCCTCTCCATCCAGGACTCAACTGAGGGATCGTTCTTATGCGTTCCCATCCCCAAAATACTGGGACAACACAATCCAAAGTTAGAGGAGGGGGCGTTCCATTGTACGGGGCTTTTGCACACATTCCCTTTCTGTACACATAACCCACATACTCACAGGCTTCAGGATTGGCTGGTTGCTTGGCTTGACAAGGATTCTTAGCAATTCTATCGAACACCTGTGGATACTGACAGGGATGTGGTAAACTGTAATGCCAATATTCAGGATTAAAACTAAGCGGAGGATTTCCATCACAATCTCCAGTGCCTACAAGATATGAT
Organism: Vipera berus; assembly: GCF_964194415.1. NCBI lineage: Eukaryota > Metazoa > Chordata > Lepidosauria > Squamata > Viperidae > Vipera > Vipera berus. The sequence goes on along the minus strand of NC_138202.1, from coordinate 297,053,072 downwards.
CGAACGATCTGAGGTGCTTCCTCTGGCTTACTCCAAAGTCCATAATTATGAATACAAACATTGTTACATGTGGTAGTAACACAATACACCCATAACAGAAGTAAACTTTTCTCTCCATTCTTCTCCCGTGTGTAGAAAGTCAGCTTCCGGAGTGACTTAGCAGGGGTCTTCACTACTGTGCGTAGAGGAACCTATTGCCAGTAAGGTTCCAGCAGAGTAGCCTTTCAGCGAATATACTAAAGCTTCTTAAATAAGTCCAGCTACACTAACAAATCATATATCACTTTCGTTTAAACGTTAACTTTGTGGGAACCACTGGATCTTTAGACACCACCCATTCAGATTCAGCTGCTGCTTTGACTCTTGTCCAGTGGATCTATGATTTGGATTCTGCAATCTTGACAGCAAGAGGAGAGGACATAATAACAACATACGGTCCTTTCCATCTGCCTTCTAGCTGTTCCTGCTTCCAATGTTTCACCCAGACTCTATCTCCAGGTTTGAAGGGATGACACTTTGTTACTATTCTAGGAGGGGTTTGCTCCAGCACATAACCTCGAAGCTTTTCAACCTGTTTATTGAGTTCTTGTACCATCTCTATGTTCCACACTCCCCCTTTATGTCCCAAATCTGGCCATCCCATCAGGTTTCGATGTAACAAAGTGGGAGGATGACCAAACATCAATTCAAACGGGGATAATCTGTACTGTCTTCATGGCGAACACCTCACAGAATACAGTGCTAAGGGCAAAGCATCAGGCCACTTCAAATGGCTCTCAGCACATATTTTAGTAATTTTCTCCTTTAAAGTGCGGTTCATTCGTTCCACCTTAGCCCCCGCCTGCTGCGTCAACTCTCCCAATGCAACATTGTATCTATGTATAGATTGAAAGCCTTCTCGAAATTGGGTACGACTAAAGCTAGTGCTGCTGTAAGAGCAAGCTTAATGTCCTTGAAAGCCCTTCTTTGTTCTCCTCCCCACTGAAAATGTTCAAAGTCTCCCCCCTTTGTAGTTGTATAAAGCGGAGCTGCCAACAGTGCAAAATTAGGTATCCAGATCCTGCAGAAACTAGCCAACCCCAAAAAGCCTCGCAATTGTCTTCTGTTTGCTGGTTCAGCAACAGCTAGAATCGCTTGCTTCCTTTCCTGTCCTAGGGCTCTCTGACCATGCTCAATATCATATCCCAAGTATCTTACTTTCTTCTGTACCAACTGTGCCTTCTTTTTGGACACCCTATCAGCATAGCCCACTGCAGCCCAGAACTCCTGAGCTCAAGCGATCTGCCAGTCTCCCAAAAACGTCATTCTATGCCCCCCTATATTCATAGTTACCAAAGGCTCAGTGGGGGCCCTCCTCTAAGCCCGGTCGGCTTCAATCTGTCCAACTTGTCCCTGCCAATCCAATCCCATCTATCTCACATTCACCCTCCATTCTTCCTCTACCTCCTTGTATATATGGCTACCGGGGACGCCACCCCGGTTTCTTCATCTTCCTCCTCTCTTCTGCCTCCTCCCCCCTGGACTTGAACCAGAGGGTTCACTAAGACCTGGCCCCTAACCACGTCTTGATTATTCGGCTATATTGCCGTTTGGTGGCTTTCGGATAAGGGACCCTGTATTGGGCATGATTGAAATATGTATCAAATCCCTTAAACATGCGCTCTAATGGAGTGCTTGCCAAACTACTACCTTCACCTATCTCACCACTCTCACAGAAAAACCCCCCTCATCCTTGGGGGGTGTATGCACCCTTCTCCTTCATCCTTAGGAGCCATGGGCTCCTTTCTTCTTTGCTTCTTTCTTACTGCTAACTGCACTTCACTTAGCGCTGCAGCAGCTGCTGCCGCTTGCGGTTGCGGTTGCGGACACGGCACATATGGAGGGGGTCTAAAAGTCATTTCCTCTTCCTCAACCAGCACCTCTTTCTTAGCATCTGACACCTTGGTTTCGAATATTTTCACATCCTTAAATCTTTTTGACACAACATTTAGCTTCTTTCCTTTAGGTCTAGCAACACAGAGGTGATCCATTTCAGCCTGACATTGTAATGGGTCCTCTGCCTTCTCTTCTACTGCATTACACCACTGATCTATATACTGATATTGATTGGGGTACTTTTTCTCATTTGCTGCTATCATGGCCCTGAGGTCGTTGATGAGCTGGTTTTTTAATGTACCCTCTTGCGACCATATGTACCCCCATATGTGACCACTGCTTTTCACATAGAAACCTCAGTCTCTCTTTCATCACCTTAGGATAGGAGACTTTATACTGCGTATGATTAAAATAATTATCAAAACCTTTCAACATGCATTCCAGCGGTGTGCTGGGAACACTGCTTCCCCCCCTCATTCTAAGAACACTGCCACTGACCTACGGTGCCGGACATTTCAACAGTCACCAACAGGAACTGCAATGGCTTAACCTCCCACATAGTCTAACACAGACTACTTTATTTATTTATTTATTTTATTGAATTTGTATACCGCCCTATTCCCGTAGGACTCAGGGCGGTTTACAGGGCAGTTAAAACCATGAAATAGAAAAATTAAAATCAATTAAAACAATTAAATTAAATTCAAGCCCCAAGAGTAAATCTAAAACCCAGTTAAATTAACAACCCCACAGTCTGGACCAAACAGATCAAAGAGCCAAGTTTTCAGGTCCCGGCAAAATGAGCGAAGGTCGGGGGCAGTCCTAAGTTTCGTGGGTAGTTGGTTCCATAGGGCAGGCGCACCCACAGAGAACGCCCTTCCCCTGGGAATAACCCACCAGAATTCATTAACCGGCGGTACCCTGAGAAGGCCCTCCCTGTGGGGGCGCACAGGACGATGGGAAGATGATGCCGGCAGCAGGTGTTCCCTTAGATAGTCCGGACTCAAGCCATTTAGGGCTTTATAGGTCATTACCAGCACCTTGAATCTCACCCGGAGGGCAACCGGAAGCCAATGTAGCTCATGGAGAAGAGGTGTTACACAGGAGTATCGGGAAGCTCCCATCAAAACTCGTGCGGCTGAATTATGCACCAGTTGAAGCCTTCGGGTGGTCCTCAAGGGCAGCCCCATGTAGAGGGCATTGTAGTAGTCTAACTGGGAGGTCACGAGTGCATGAGTGACTGTACGTAGAGCATCTCGGTCCAGATAGGGACGCAACTGGTGCACCAGGCGAATCTGGGCAAAAGCCCCCCTGGTTATGGCTCCTATATGATCTTCAAAACTGAGCTGTGAATCCAGGAGGACGCCCAAGTTGCGAGCCCTATCAACGGGGGGTAATACCACATCCCCTATTGTTAATGATGGAGAAGGCTGGTCAGCCCGAGATGCCGGTATGAACAGCCACTCAGTCTTGTCAGGATTGAGACGAAGCCTGTTTCTCCCCATCGAAACCCGGACCGCTTCCAGGCAACGGAACATCACGGCGAGGATCGCCGTCCCGAGTTTAGGAGGGTGATCAGTCCCCCTCTCCTATCTTCAGGTGAGATAGGTACTTTACAACTTTAACACATACACAACTTAACAAGGACTACTTTAGGATCACTGTCCCGAGTCCAGGAGGGTGATCAGTCCCCCTCTTCTATCTTCAAATGAGATAGGTACTTTTCCCCTTTAACACATACTCGCCTGAGGTGTCTTCACACTTCATCCTCTCCCCGTCCTGGCCAGGATTCGTGTTCAGACCTTCTTTCCTTCCCTCAAGGGATCTTGGACTAGCCATCAGCACCGTCGGCCCCGCAGAGGTGTCACTGCTGTCTCCTGGAGGTGCTTTCCCCCATGGTGCCTGGAGAATGATTCAGGAGTGGCCTCTCGTCGGGTCCAAGGGGTCGGGCTGCCCTCAACGAAACATCGCCTCGCTATGGAGTCCCTTCGTGGTCGCCATGAAATTGTTGTAGAAAGAAGAGACTCACGCAAGCTCTTCAGGAAAGGAAAGGTTTATTGAGCAGGTTCAGAAGGCTTAAACAAAGCAAAGGGTCTGAACCCCGAAGGGCTCATGAACAGACATATTTATACACCTCTAATTCCTAGTTATATTTTGTTATACATTGTTCCTTATATGGTTACATCCTGCACATTCTTATCAGACAACAGTTTACAGAAGAAAATTACATGAAGTATGTGTAGTTTCACAGACAGGATATGGCTATCCCAATCAACATCTACCTTAAGGACAAGACTATGTTTGCTTAAACAATGACCTTTGCACACTTCCTCTTTAGTTACTAAGAAGCAAACCTACTGAACAGGAAATATTGATATAAAGACACGAGTCTAAAATTAGAAACTAATTTTGTGGTATCATTCACATGGACTTGAATGATAAGCAGAAAAAAAAGCAGATTAACAATTCAGAATCCTGCATGAACACTTCCTCTTGCCATCTAGCTGCTTCAGAAAACCCAGCATTAATGATGAGACTGTATTTTGGCAAATCTTTGTTTTCTGAGTCGGAATGCAGCAACATTTCCTGCTGCAAGTTTAGGAATAATTGCTGGAGACTGAAATTAGTAGGTGAGGAGGCAGGGATGATACCCACCATTCCAGTACACAATGAAGATTTGAAAGTCTTGAAATTGGTTTATTCTTTGTGCCTGAGATTTGTAAACCAAACAGTATATGCATTACAACTGTATGTGCCTCAGTCATAGGAAGCCCTTGGTTACGTTTATAAATAGGTTTGGATACAAAGTTGGTATAAAATCTTTTGCTGTTACACTTTTCTCACAGACACTCATTCTTGTTCGATGGGATTGGTAGTTTTTAAAGGAATGATATAAGTTTCATAAACAGGCAGGATTCACACATTGTGCTCAGCCAAAAACAGTTTGTTTAGTTGTGGCTAACCATATTGTCTGAATTGGGACATTGTGTTTTTTTCAAGAAGCAATGGTTTATTTTGTTTTGCTTTCTGTTTCTAAATGAAAAAACCCACAAAGCAGAATATATGTTTAAAAAACAAATGAAAGAAAGTTTAAGAAAGAGGCAAAGAGATAAAATAAATCCATGCTTAAAAATAAATTGGACATAGTACAATAGCTACATAGAATCAGTACAATTGTTAAACAGCACATTAAACTTTGCTCATACAGAATTGCATTGTTCGCTCTTTCTGCTGCATTGATAAAAAATAGTTCCAAGAGTGAAAGCGAAAACATAACCTTCAATTCAGGATTTTAATCCTGGAGCAAAATCTATATTTTAGGCTATGCTCCAAATTCATTAAATCTGAAGTCCTCCAGAAGGAAAATGAACCAGGTTTTTGGTACTTCAATATCACATCATCTTTGCATTTTATATGTCTTAGCAAAATCATGTTAGAAAATATAAGCCCCAAACTGGAGTACTACAAGGTAAACTCCCAAATCATATGTGTCAAAGCCAAAATTAAGACAAATTGCCAATATTCAATAAATCAGAATAGAGTTGGAAGTGACCTCAAGCAAGGGACCTTATACAGTATCATTTAGATAGGTGTCTGTCCAGTCTTTTCTTAAAAGGCTCCAGTAATGAAGCATCCACAACATCTGAAGGCAAGCTGTTCCAATGGTTAGTTGTCTCACTGTTAAGAAGTTTCTCCTTAATTCTGAGTTGTTTCTCTCCTTGATTAGTTTCCACCCATTGTTTCTTGTCTTGCCTTCTGGTGCTTTGGAAAATAAGTTGACTCCCTCTTCTTTGTGGCAGTCCCTTAAATACTGGAATACTGTTATCATGTCTACCCAATTCCTGCAACCATTCTTCATATAATTTAGTCTCCAGGCCCTTAATCATTTTAGTTGTTCTTCTTTGCACTTTTTCCAAATCTTTTTGTAATGTGGTGACCAAAACTAGATGCAGTGTTCCAGGTGTGCTCTTACTAAGGATTTATAAAGTGATACTAATACTTCAGTATGTATTTTAATATTTTTCAGATCTTTTTCTCTCTCTGAAAACAAAAACAAAATCCACTTTAGATTCAGAATCACCTTCATGGTGTTCTAGTAATCAACAAGCCATGACCTGAGAGAATCACATCATGTTCTAATACTCACTAAGCCTTGTGTCAGAGAAATAAAGTCCCAGTTCTCTTCTGCATCCTTCCTGAATCACACCATAATATTTGGCAATGAATTTGTTGATTTGTAGTAATATAACTCTTGCTTTACCCTAAATGTACAAAATACGTGCATTAGCAAGCGCCTTCTCCTCCTCCTTAAAAAATTAAGTAATTATAAATTGCTTCTCATGATGATCCTAGTCCATGTGAAAGAAGAATAGGCAATTAACTTTTATTTTTAAGCCACAAATGCTTTTTTTAAAATAAAAGGGTAGTACCCCAACTTGGCAGCATGCCTGGCTATTATTTGTTTGCCCAATATAATATGTGTCTGTACTCACGGGGGACAATAGCTTGGAATGTTTGGAACCCAAGGTAGTGAAAAGCCCTTGAAGAAAGAGTCATGTGCCTTTTCTCTCTTGTGTGCTAGAGGACCTGTAAGTAACAGTTTCCGCTATTCTCCCAGGAATATTGGGAACAATTTAAGCTCAGGGTTCCCCTTTGTCTACATCCGACTAGGCAAACCAGTCTCATGAAGGTAATCAGATGTTTTCCTTGCCTCAGAGAAATAAACAAACAAGACATTCTTTGCCCAGATCAGTTCACCAGTCCCATTCTGCTATGGCAGGAAAATAGCCATGTGAAATCTCTGTTTTCTCACAGAAGGGAATAAACAAAACGTTTCAACCTGGTCCCTTGACTTCAGGGCACGGGACTGTAAATTTTCTGATCGCTGTGGGAGAAAATACATCCAATCTCCTTATGGCCCACAGGCTGGCTGGCTGCTCCTTAATAAAGCCCAGCTGAAGACCTCATCCTCCAGGGTCTGGCAAGAGAAGTCTGGAGCCAAACAGAGGGTTCAGACTTGAACTTCTGGGCCCAGAGAAATTGGGCAATTATTTAAAAAACAGATCGCCTTCCTTTTTTTTTGTATAACTTTGTTTCAAAAGGTAACATTCAAATTGGAAGTTAGAAAAGAATTATGTTTAGAAATAAAGGGACTAAGATTCCCAGGAGGTCCCATTGTCATTGCTAAGGGATGTCCTGACTCAGAGTGAAGGAGATTGTAGTTTAAAGGGCACCATATTACATTTAAAGGACACCAGTGTAGATATTTTTTCCCTTTGGTTATATAAGGAAGAGCACTGGCATGAATTTTCAAAGAAACTGGAAAAGAGATCTAGACCTCCTGCAATGAAAATCATTCTGCCAAACTCTGCTTCAGCCATGGAAATTCACTGGGTAAATTTGAACCAGTCACTGCCTCTCAGTCTAATTCTTCCACAAGGCTGTTTGAAATGGGGAAAAATAGGAGGAAAAGGAGTGTATGCACACTGCCTTGCACTCCTGGTGGAAAAGCAAGCTATAAATCTAATAAAAAAGCACATTTGCAATCAGCACGATTGACGTATTAAAAATAAAAATAGACATGATGCTAACTGCAGGAGGTTCATTCACACAGTGTTTTATGAACAAGCCACATTGGCATGGTCTACAATGTCACATAAAGATATAACAGGTGGAGTCATTCTATTCCCAAAATCAAAACCTAACTAAGCCGCAACTTTCTCTCCCTATTGTACCCCATGATAGTGATATTCAAAAGCAAAGTAGCCAGTTTTAAACAGTAGCCATGCTGCTTATCTTTGGGGGAGAAATAAAAAGTAAAACTGGAGATATTACATCTTTATACCGTATCACCCAACTCCTCTAAAGCACTAAAATAAGCTGTTTTGGACTGTTACGATGTGTTATTGGGGTGTCTAGGCCTTTGGAAGCTAAAATAATTGTGGGTGCATGGAGGGTGGGGAGTGGGAAATGAACAAAATTGCTTGCCCTGGCCTAAGATTTTGAATTAAGAAGACTAGCAAATATGTCTTCCATTAGAATGATACTACAGTTAAGCTTCAGGCCAATGCCTTTAAAGCAAATGTCAGCAGTCTAGGGAGGAAGGAATGGCAGAGCAGCAAAGCAGCCAAAGCAGCCAGTTTATATGGGTTTTGCTTTGGCTAAGAAGCAGGCGAGACAGCTAGTTAACAGTTTAACTTTTTATTCTGAACCAGGCAAAGAACAAGGGAACATGACATCTATTTATACTGACAGCTGCCGGCGGATCGACCAATCCGGGGTGAGTCTGCTCCCGCGCCGTGGTCGCCGCCAATCGGGTTCGTTTGGTTTTGACAGCTCGGAGCTGTCATCTGTAGCGCGTGTTGAGCTGTCAATGGTTGGCGCTTGCGCGGTTTCGCCCGGCAGCTTTTGACAGCTGTCAAAAGCTGCCGCGGTTTTACCTCAGCTCTGTAACTTCTGTTTAACTTAATGTAATAACAATTAGTAAATACACAACAGGTTTGGACCTGGCTTGAAGATCTTACGCCCATTATGCATGTCATGCTACTCTTTCTCTTTAAAAGAGAAAGTGGGCAGTGGGCTAATGTCTCCTTAAGTAACACCAGCTGCCTGCAATTATTGCAGGTTCGCATCCCACCAGGCTCAAGGTTGACTCAGCCTTCCATCCTTCCGAGGTAGGTAAAATGAGGACCCAGACTGTTGGGGGCAATAAGCTGACTTTGTAATAATGCCGCTTGGGGGGGGCGCGAAAGCCCTAATAAGCGGGCATATACATAGAATGAAGGCTATTGCTAAGCACATTTGATTTGTGCTTAGATTGTAAGCCGCCCTGAGTCTTCGGAGAAGGATGGGAAATATAAATGGGATTAAAATAAAAAAATAAAAGGCTTTATGCAGTTTATGAACAATATGATAAAGCCCCAACTGCCTTACGTGCATAAAAACATGACTAAGTCAAATTCAAGTAGAAAAAAAAATGTACTGTACCTTTCTTTGCTGGAGTTGGCTTTGGCCTCTTCAACTTCCACTAATTTTGGCTTGAGGAAAATCAGGGAACCTTCCTAGCAATGCAAACGGATAAACACTGAACTAAGTGGTCTTGTGTGTGTGTGTTTGTGCAGACTTCATTGTTTGCTTGATTAATTGGTCTTGAGTGCCATTGTATTTCACAAAGTCTCCCATTGCTTTACAGCACACAAACAGGTGTCCATGGTAATTAGATTAAGAATTAATTAAATCATGTAAAGTGGAATGAAAATGTTCAAGGTATTAATTATTAAGGCCATTTATAAGCAGGAGGGGCATCATTACACGACCAGCAGAGAGAACTACTTCAGAAAATATTTTTAAAAATGGTGGAAGGCTGTTCTGTAGAACTTGATCCATAACAGAGAAATAGCATGGCCTATTCCTACTTCAGGAATGAAGAATCCCTGGGTGTTTTTCCAAGGATGGGCATATTGGACAGCTTAGTTTTGACTGGACAAAGCAATCCAGCAAGCATCTTGGTTCCAAGCCAGATACCGCTTTATAGATTAGAACCATCATTTTAATGGATCTGGAAAACTTCTGGCAACCAATGGAAGGCTCACACAGCACAGGCCTAATATATCTTTGGTAATGAATAATAACAAGTCACCTGCTGCATTTTATACCAATTGCAGTTTCCAAAAACTAATGCATTTTATTCAGGATATAGTTTAACAGGCTCCACTGCATATTAGAGCTCTCCACTGCTCATAATGCTTTCCTGCACCAATTTTTTAGTCAAATGGCATCAGTAGTGGTTGCAGGTAGACATGAAAAAGCTACTAAACATCTGACCCCTTAGGAATGGCTAGTAAAATAGAATACTGCAAGACTGTCATTAGGAAATGATGGTTAGTATTCTATGTGCCAAGGTGCTCAGTGTCAGTACAGGCATATCTCTTGCCTCTAGCATTCTTTCATAGTCTTCACGCTTTTCCTCTTCCTATTGTGAGTGAGATGTCAATGTTCTGCTTGATAGCTTAGAACCAGAGATGAGTAACTCAGGAAAGCACTGGAGCAAATAATCTCTTTGTGCTTTATTGAGTTCAAATCACAGACAACATTTCCTGACAAGGATTTGGAAACTACACTCTACATCCTTAAGATTAAAGTGGATCTAGTTCTATCAACTGTTTGGAAAAGCTTCAATTTATTTAGCATTTTTCTTAACACCTGCTTTCAGCACAAGGGTTCAGGTATGAGATTGAACAAGTTGCAGAAGAGCCCTCTGGGCACCAAGGCAACAGGGCTCCCGATGATGAGAAAGCTAAAGTGCCCAGTTGCCCAGGCTGTGGCAACTGAGTATTGGAGAGAGGGAAGAGGTGGGTCACACAGGCACAAATCAGTGGGTTTATTAGGAGATGAGAGAGTAGCCAGCATGAATCACCTGGAAAGCTGCAAGACTTTCTAAAGATGCCTCTTCCATTGCATGGGCTGGCAGATCCTCTAGCCCTTCTTTTAGAAGCTAACCCTCCCTCCCTGCCACTTCTCCTTCTGGGGCAGGCCCATGTGACCAGGATTGCTGAGGCCCTGCAGCCAGGAGCCCACTGAACCCCAGGGAAACCACCTTCCCTGTTTTCCTCCTAGGTAGGCCCTTCACACACAGGGTGCTTCTTGCTAGTCTGCATCCACAGTGCCTTGTCACCTAAGAGGAATTAAGATAAGGATGGGCAAGCTAGTAGTGACCATTGTGTGCCTTTCATATCTTTGGGGAAGGGGAGGATCACAGTGAGTGCAACATTGATGCATAATGACAGGAGCATGTCATGCTCATAGACAATTCAAGATTTTTCAAGGATTTTTTTTCTTGTTTATGGACATTTCTGGAGCTTTTGTTTTTTTGTTTTCGTAATGTTAAGTCTATTTTTGAGGATACAGTTCTGTCTCAAAATACAGAGGAATCATGCAGCTGCTTTAGACAACTGTTGCTAGAATTGTTACTGTCCTGGGGTTTCAGGATATCCATCCAGAACAATGATAGGGAGGGTCAAGATGTTGGCTGTGTCTCTTCAGCTCTTTTTGATGTGTGCGAGGCTTCATAGCTGCCATTTTGACTTTTCTAAATGCCTTGTAGACCTTCTTGCATCCACACCTGTATGCAGAGTGCAGAAGTTGCAGGCTGCAAGCTAACAGGAAACCTGGTATCTCATGCTAGAAGAATAAAAAAGGGTAAGGGCTAGCAAAGCCATTAGCTTATAAAGACAAATGTGTGTGTGTGTGTGTGTGTGTGTATACATATACATACATATACATACTTATGGGTACAAAGTCATCAAATATGTATTACTTAGGATCTGTATATATCCTGTAGTTAGAGAGGAAGAAGGTGGAAGGATGGACAGTTTTTTACTAGAAGGTGTTATATTAGAGCCTTCACATGAACAGATAAGTCAGCCCTTCCTTTAGACTAGTGTTTCTCAAACTTTAAAATGTGTGGACTTCAATTCCCAGAATTCTGGCTGGGGAATTATGGGAGTTGAAGTCCACATAAGTTAAGTCTGAGAAACAATACATCAGATTGAGAACTTCCTTTTTCCAAAGTTCTGATCCTGTTTTGGGCATTCTGAGAGATACAACTCTCAGTCTTGTCTGGCATGCAGCTCAAAACCTGTTGGTAGGTATAATAATAATAATAATAATAATAATAATAATAATAATAATAATAATAATAATAATAATAATAATAATAATAATAATAATAATAAGTTGGAAGGGACCTTGGAGGTCATCTAGTCCAACCCCCTGCTCAGGCAGGAAACCCTATACCATTTCAGACAAATGGCTGGCCAGTCTCTTCTTAAAAACTTCCAGTGTTGGAGCATTCACCACTTCTGGAGGCAGGTTGTTCCACTGGTTAATTGTTCTAACTGTCAGGAAGTTTCTCCTTAGTTCTAGGTTGCTTCTCTCCTTGACTAGTTTCCATCCATTGCTTCTTGTCCTGCTTTCAGGTGCTTTGGAGAATAGCTTGACTCCCTCTTCTTTGTGGCAGCCCCTGAGATATTGGAACACTCTATCATGTCACCCCTCACCCTTCTCTTTGTTAAACTACACATACCCAATTCCAGCAACCGTTCCCTATATGTTTTAGCCTCCAGTCCTCTAATCAACTTTGTTGCTCTTCTCTGCAGTCTTTCTAGAGTCTCAACATCTTTTTTACATTGTGGTGACCAAAACTAGATGCAGTATTCCAGGTGTGGCCTTACCAAAGCATTGTAAAGTGGTATTAGTACTTCACTTGATCTTGATTCTATCCCTCTGTTAATGCAGCCTAGCACTGTGTTGGCTTTTTTGGCAGCTGCAGTACACTGCTGGCTCATATTGAAGTGATTGTCTACTAGGACTCCGAGATCCCTCTCACAGTTACTACTATTGAGCAAGGTACCACCTATACTATACCTGTGCATTTGATTTTTCCTGCCTAAATGTAGAACCTTACTTTTTTCACCATTGAATTTAATTTTTTTAGATAGTGCCAGGGCTTTTTTTCTCATAGAACACTCAGAACGGCGTTCCGGCACCTTTTTTTGCAAACCCACCCCCCCAAAGCTGCCTCTATTTGCTTTGGAAAGCCTATTGCAGTCTTGGCTCTTTTTTATGACTCATGGACTTCAACTCCCAGAAATCCTGAGCCAGCCACGCTGAGGGGAAAAAGAGAGGTTTCCAAGCTGAGCCATGCTGGCTCAGGAATTCTGGGAGTTGAAGTCCTTGAGTCATAAAAGAGCCAAGTTTGCCTACCCTGCACTAGATGACATTAAAATTATTTACAAGGTTACTTCTTTAGGAACTAAACTTTTAGAATCTACAACAGCTAATTCAAAAAAGCCAACAGAAAAGAACCTCACATTTTTCATCTGCTTCTGTCTTTTGGAAGGTAAAATTAGATAACAAAATAACCTATTTCCTATGTTAACATCTCTTCAATGAAATCAATAAATCAATAAGGAAAGAACTGAGAAACATTTTTCTCAATGTAATATGTCTAATTTAGCTGATGCTAGAAAAAAATAGCATCTTTTGTAAATACTCTTGAAAACTATTTTGAATCTATAAACATCTATTACAACTAAACTACTTTAAATTAAACATTTCCTAAGAATGAAATATTCTTAATTTGGAGTTTACTTTTACTGTTTGGACTGTTGTGTGTTTTGAAAAATAGATTATTTAGAATCTAGTTATGTTGCACTTCAGTCTTTAAATAATTAACCTAGTATATATATAACAATATATGATGTTTTCCATGGTGAGCTTAACATCAATAACAACATATATTAAAAAGGCTAAAATAATTTCTGGTGGTATTATCTGTACATTAAACTTTTGTTTATTCACAATCTTTCACTTTTCACATTCTGGGCAAGAGTAGTCATGTATCCTAGCAAAAAATGTTACATATGTTCATAAGCATGGTCAGTAGCATATGCCTTTTTAAAAATATCAAACATGCAAAGAAACAAAAATAAGTCCAAAATATCTGTATTACATCCAGAAATGCCAACTTTGCAATCAGTGTTTCTCATCGATAACTATGGCACCCTAAGGATACCTGCATACATGCAAATGCTTCTCTGGGATCTGTAACGCAGCAGGGATTGCTTTTTCCTTCCAATAACATATACCTAAAACCAGTTTATTGCATTTGGCAATTGTACTAAAAAAAATCTCATTGTCAACCAATATAATTCATTTAATTTGAAATCAAGTGAAAAATTGATTTAAATTGTTTTATTAAAACAAATCAATGGCAATTCTTTTATAAGAAGTTGCCTCAAACAAAATGAGTTTGACATGCCTGCTCTAGATAGCTGAATGCTCCAAAATAAATTCTAGACCAGGCCTGTACATGCAGCCTACCAAGCACCCTTGGACAGAGCATAGACTTTTTAAAAAAATAATAATAATAAAATCACCACCACTGCCCTGAAAGTCATGTTGCCTAGTGCCTCCACAGCTTACCATGACCATGAGCTCCAACACTGTAGATGCTCCTCTAGTCACCAAATCATTGATTAGCCCACCAGGATTCTTTTGCAGACCACAAAGATTTTTAATTTATCAGTGTGGGCCTTTCCCTTCTACAAGTTGCACAGATCTCTTCTAGATTTTCCTCTTGCCTTTCCGAGTTAACTCCTTGGTCTGTCATTGAGCAAGAATTGACTTTGTAGGGAAGCATATTATCATTTGATGTATATTTAACATATGTTATTAATTTATTGAATTTATATACTGCCCTTTCCCGAAGGACTCAGGGCGGTTATACCTTTATTTACCGATTATATAATATTTGTATGCAATCCACATGGCGAGGTTTGGGGCAACTTACAATAGAAAAAAATATATTTTTAAAACCAGAAGATTAAAACATAAAAGCAGGGCTTTTTTTCTCATAGAACGCTCAGAATGGCGTTCCGGCACCTTTTTTTGCACACACACACAAAAGCTTTTACAAAAGCTTTTGCACAAGCTATGCTACTCCCTCTATTGACTTTTGAAAGCCTATTGGCTTACGAAAACCAATAGGAATTGCTGCTGAGCACGCCAAAAGACCTGGCCGGCAAACGTTGCACCGGCAAGTTGTCTGCAGCGAAGGCGAGTTGGCAGTAACTTTGCATCCCTCCCTGCTGCCCAAGTACACCATCTCAACTAGGTAAGTAAGAGAGGACAAGGAGTGGGAGTGTGGAGTCCATGTGCACTTCTTCCTTGTGCTCACCCGTGACAGCCAGGCTGGTGGCCTACCCAGTGCTGGACCTGCGCCACCATCGCCTCGCCCTGCACACCTAAGTGGCTGCCCTGCATTGTCTGGCTCGCACCGCCTCCGCCGCATGCCCCGCACAGCCCCGCCATATAGAGCGGGCCCTGCTGCTCCCACAGCACCAGCCGTGCTGTATCTGGCCCCGGGGGAAAGCCCACCACCAACACCCCTCGCACCCGTGACTGCAGCAGCACCCCCTGCCCCCCCACCTTCTGCGCCCACCAAGATGAGAGTTCCAGCACCTTTTTTTTAAAGAAAAAAAGCCCTGGATAGCGCCCAGTGATCCTGTATTTTAAGCCTATCTTTTGAAGTATTGGCTATTCCTGCCAGCTTGGTGTCGTCTGAAAATTTGATGAGTTCCCCATCTATCCCCTCATCCAAATCATTGATGAAGATGTTGAAGAGCACTGGGCCCAGAACAGAGCCCTGGGGCACCCCACTACACACTTCCCTCCATGTAGATGCAGTTCCATTGAGGACCACACACTGAGTACGGCCTGTCAGCCAGCTACGAATCCATCTGGTGGTGATGCTATCTAACCCACATTTTTCTATCTTATCAAGTAGTAGGTTGTGATCTACTTTATAAAATGTCTTGTTGCAGGATTCTTCTTCCCAAACTTGAATAATTGATTTCTCTTGTGCCTTGCCTGTTTCCCATTTTGCCCTGCCTAGTTCACCATGCATAACTCTTTGTTTTTGTTTTGTTTCATTTGTAACCAACTCTTCCTGCAAAGACTTTTAGGGTAATTTACATCTGGCTTCCAGGTGGTCTCTAATCCAGGGACCCCTCAGAACCAGCCCTGAATAGCCTCAAAAGTTGCCAGATTTCTAACTGGCTGTGGACTTTTAACAGCCCTATGACGTGCAGAAGTTAAGGAAGGAAAGCTTCCTATCAAGAGGAACTTCCAGTTTTAATTAGCAGTTGCATGTCAGGCTGCTGTTAAAGGGGCAGGATCCAAGCCAATACAAACAGCTGTCAGCCCTGACTTTATCTTCTCACGTGCTTTCACATTTTTATAAACCCTTTCTCTGAGAGAAAGCAGTTCTAAGAGCATGGAGGGGGAGGATGAGGGGAAACGATAAACAAAGATGGAAGTAATTAAGAGTATAATAAACGAATTGGAGGCCAAAAAGAAAAGGTTAGGAGTATTATGTGTTTGATCTGGGGGAAGCATAACTGGAGAACTCACACAGTTTCAGTCACCCTTCCAGCATGTATGTCCCTCTGTGTGTGTGTGTGTGTGTGTGTGTGTGTGTGCGTGTGTGTGAGTACGTGTTCCCTGTTGTGGATTGCATGTGGCCCAAAAAGTCTTGGGTGCAGCTCCACAGCCTATCCAAACATCACCACCAAGATATATTTCTTTACATCCTAGAATTGCACAGAAAACTAACTCTGATTAATTCTAATTCCCTTTTAGTTCAATATCAAAACATAATTTTCAGCTTTTGCCTGGCTCCATCTACTTTTTTCTTCTGGCTCCACATATTTTTGGACTGGGGTTCTGTTCAGTAAACCCACATGACAGGTCTCCTTGGTCCAAAAAAACATGCAAGCTGATGTATACTGCCCAATTTCCTTTTTTAAAAAAAACACACAAAAAAAGCAAAACAAAACAACAACCTAGAATGGCCTTTCAAGTTTTAGCTTGAACTTAGTAGTTTCCATCGCCTCTACAACCTTGTTCCTTTGGAGTTCCTCTTCTAAGTGGAACATGGAACATGGAATCTGTGTCTTGTTCCCCCACTCTCTCGACATTATTTGAACTTATTTCACTCTTCTTCACTGCCTGATAGAAAGCCACTTGTTTTACACCGGGTGGCAACTGACCTACCCTGTTTTCCTGAAGCCTCTAAAGCTTCAAGGCAAGTGTATTTCACAACATGGCAATCATTTGGTGCCCTCGGGACAGAGTCCAAATGGTGACAATAGCTTTGCAGGACAAACAAATATGCTTCAGAGCATATTTATAGGATGTGCAGTACATAGGTAACCACACCAAACTTATGTTAGGCAATTCCTTTTATCTCAACTGTCTGGAGAAACTACTTTTTTTCCTTCTCTCCTTATATCAACGACACCGATTTTCTGGAAAGCTCAGTTCTCTTTGTCTTCTGTTTTGGTGATTTCTCCAATGCTGCCTGGGAATCCTGGGAGTTGAAAGCCACACATCTTATACATGTCAAGGTTGAGAAACACTGAACTAGATAGGCTTTAATTCATACCTACTGTTTAAACCAGGGCTTTTTTTCTCATAGAACTCTCAGAACGGAGTTCCGGCACCTTTTTTGGATGGAACCTTGTAGGGTAGGCAAGGTGGATTGTATGACATGTGTGAGTTCCGGCACCTTTTTCTTTTACAAAAAAAGCACTGGTTTAAACTATATCAGTGGTGTATGGTGCTAGTTAGGAAATAGCATCTCTCACAGAAATGACAATGATTTTTGAATTTGTGAATGGATTGAGGGGTGATGGGGAGAAGTAAATTGTGTACATATTTTCATAGGAGATGAGAAAATATGAATTTGCCTGTATTTGTTGCAATTGTTTCTTTAAATCTTTTTTTTGTAGGCCTTTTATTTTCTTTTCCAGCCTGTATTTCTTTCTTTTCTTTTCCAATTACAGCTTGTATTATCTTTTAGTAAAACTCCTTAATAAAATGTATTAAAGTAATGAAATAGCTTTTTGCAGTAACATAAGGGTCTAGGACTGCATAGACAGTTATCAAAAAGTTCCTAATAACAGGAATGGAAATAGTATGTTATGTGCCAAATATTTTGCTTTACTACCACCACAACCACCACCATCCCAATTACTTGCTACTGGTAAGCTCCCTGAAGTAATTGATTTGAAATCCTAAAAGTATAGGATTTCCAGTTGCCTATCCCTAATAGTAACCACTATCGAAAATTATTTGCAATTTTGGGAAAGTTGACATGTTCACATTTGCCCACCAATTTTTTCAATAAACAGGATATATAAGAAAATAGGGTTTTTTCCTGTCACAGATGAATTAAACAGGGAATGTTGTTTAGGCTGTACTGAATAATTGCATAGAAATGTAGTTAGTTTTTCCTAGTGGGGTGTCTGGAGGTGAGTGGTGAGTGGAGGTAAAAATAGATAACAACATGACCACATAACAGAAGTCCTACTTCCCTTTTATGTGCATTATTAGATACATGTATAAAGGGAAAGGGCTCTGCTTGGGCAGTCACAACCACCATTTTGACTTTTTTGTCATCCTTTCCTCCCTCCATGAATGCCCCTGCTTCTGTTGCTGCAAAGATAGTACACTTCTGCCCAACATGGCTGGCTTCATTAAGCCATCATGTGGTTTGTTTGGATTTTGTTTAGCATTTTCAACTATAATTTATGGTTTAGTGTGTTTTGTGAACCCAGTGACTTTTATAAGCTGAATGGCTAATATATCAGATTTTATTCTCAGGTTTCTCAAACCTTGATGGATCTGTAAAAAATACGATTATCATTCATAGGAGGAAGAGAAACTATGAAAAGTTAAATGGTCTTCATTGAATGCAGGACCCTAAGTCCTTTCCTGATTTATCCAGTCCTTAAGCCACCACTGGCTCCTATACAAAACATCGGGTCCATAATTTTAAAGAGAGCAAGTCTTATTACTGCTATTAGGTATGAGGTGACAATATGCTTATTAAGCAAGGGGAAATCCCAGCTGATAAACAAACCAGATTAAGAGTGCTATCCATTGCATGAACCCAATAAAAGTTGCTATTCTGATCAACAGTTATGTCATTGTTTGTAGTTGAAAGGTCACTGAAATATGGGTGGCATGCCAACGCTACAGAGTCCTGTTGAATACTATGAATCATCCTTCCCTGGACCTTTGCACCCCATCGAATGTTTTTCCTTCTCCATCTCACTAGATTAGAATATGCTCTCTAGATGACTTTCTGGAATAAAAAGCTACGTGCTATGTGGAGATAACCTACAGTTACTTTAGATATCTGAAATAAACAAGAGAGGTACGTATAGAATTTAATGCATAAACAACTTTTGTATTTTGAGTTTTTCTTCTATAATATGTGACACATAATATGTGTCACCAACGACATCACATGACAATGGGCTTAGTAGATAAAGTAGTGGCCTTGCAGCCAATTAAATGCAATTATGCCACTAGAAGGAAATAGAGCTGTTTAGAATCTCAAGTTTTTGATTACCAGAGTTAGGAACCACACTTCTAATCTCCTCTGAATAAAAAATAAATATTGTGCAACAAAATGATGCATTGGTCTTGCTATGAAACACAATAATATATAATTCTTGCATCACGCAGGAGTGATTCTGGAGCAAGAAAGTTTATTTTAGGGTCATTATAATGGCTCAGTGGTATGTAGTAATCTGCGACTGAAAAACTGTAGTAAATAGAAAATGGCGATTCAAATTTGATGTGTTGAGTAGAACTAAATGAAGCAAGTTACACTTGATGAGCCCTGAGAAGCATTGCAGCAGTTACAGGTAGTCCTTGCCTTATGACCACAATTGAGCCCAAAATTTCTGTTGTTAAGTGAGATATTTGTTAAGTGAACATTGTCTCATTTTATGACCTTTCTTGCTTCAGTTGTTAAGTGAATGACTGCAGTTGATAAGTTAGTAACCCAGCTGTTAAGTGAATCTGGCTTCCTCATTGACTTTGCTTGTCAGAAGGTTGCAAAAGGTGATCACATGATTTTGGGATACAGCCATGGTCATACATATGAACCAGTTGCCAAGCATCTGAATTTTTATCACGTGATCATGGGGATTCTATATCTGAAAAACGGTCATAAATCACTTTTTTCAGTGCCGCTGTAACTTTGAATGGTCACTAAGTGAACTGTTGAAAGTCAAGGAATACTTCCGGTGGTGACGCGATGCCGAAGACAGCCGTTTTCAGGCTGCCCGCTCCGCAGCTGTGTTTTTCCATCGTAAACAGCGCCGATCAGCTGTTTAGATGGATTTGAAGCCCCTTCCTCGGGAGAAGAGGAGGGGGTGAGGCCCCAGGTAGGGGTTGAGCTCTCCGGGGCCGCCTGAGCTGAGAGTTTGGGCGGCTGAAGGATTGAGCCGCCCCGAAGCCTGGGTTGCTCCGAGCTGCGCAGCGCCCCTGCTCCGGGATTTATGGAGCAGAGCCAGGCGTTAGCAACCACCCCTGCCAAAAGGAAATACTTTTGATTATCAAGATGCAGGCAGAGCGGTACAGGAGGTCAAGGTGATGTGGACTCTTATCTTTACTCTCTAGCTCAATGGATTTTATAGCTTTAAAGTGAAAGTGCACAATAAGTGAAAGTGGGGGAAGATGGCGGCTAAAACTTCTAAAGCTCTTCGGAGTGCGGGGTCTTCCCTGGTGCAACAGACCTCATTGCAAGCTTTGCTTCCTCCTGTACCTCCTCCGGCATTGACGCTTAAGGATTTACAAGATGCTCTTGGAAAGCATTCACAATTGATGTCTGACATGATGGATGAAAAGCTGAAAAAGTTGGAGGAGAAAATGGTGGAGAAAATGGAGAAATTGGAGAAGAAGATGGAAGAGAAGTTTAGAGCAATGAGGGTGGACATGTTGTCTATGATTGAATCTGTAGCTGAATGTGTGCAACAGCTGGATGTAAAAGTGAAGGATCTCAGTCAAAAGAACTCTATATTAGAAGCAAAGGTATTAGAAAATGAAAATATAAGGGATAAAATGGACGGAGAATTGAGCCTTGCTCAGTATCATCAGATGCAGTATGCTATTAGAATCAGGGGTTTAAAGGAGAACTGTAAAGAAGATTTAAAGCAGCTGATTTCTGAGGCTCTGGAAGGGGTATTGGGCCAGCCAGCATCTGAAATTGAGGGAAATATGGACAAAATTTTTCGTGTAAATTCATGGATTGCAAGACAAAGGAAGTTACCCAGAGATGTGGTGGTCTATTTTACAAAGAGAGTAATTAGAGATGAAGTCATTCAAGCTGCTTATGATACTAAACTGGTAGTGGCTGAGCAAGAAGTCTTGGTTTTAAAAGAGATTCCTCCGAAGATTTTAAGGAGAAGGAAAGATTTTGCATTTTTAGTACAGGAACTTAAGAAATGTGATATTAAGTTTAGATGGGAGATTCCAGTTGGACTGGTGGTGACGCATGAAGGTAAAAGACATCGTCTGGTTACTGTGGCCCAGGCACGTGATTTTATAGCAATGTGTTAAAAGCAACCCCCCTATCATTTTTGGAAGCTGTAAAGGGATACGGCGAGGGAAAGCTTCAAGATGTTGCAGACAGACAGATAGAGGACAATGGTGTTGGAGGGGATCAAGATACAGTTTCATCGGATGTTGCAGGAGGCCAGAGGAAGACGCGTGCCGCCCTAAGAAGAGCGAGATGAGAGCAAGAGCAAGACCAGCAGATAGTTATGGAATCTCCAAAGTGTACTTACAGTGAAGATGTGGGAGGGGCGCGGTCCAAAGAAGTTTGGGGGGTCATGACAGACGTGCTCCAAAAGTTTTGGGGCGTTAAGATTGTTGATTAAATTTTTAAATTAGAATCTTAATGGATTAAATTTATCATAGAGGAGAAAGAAAGTTTTTTTTTTAATATTTAACACAATTTAAGATGGATGTTATTTGCTTGTTAGAAAGGTATATTAGGGTTATGGACTAAAAGTATGTGTTGAACTAAGAATGGGTATGCAAGCTCCTAATTAACAACAAGTTGTCTTACAGACTGCTTAAACCTTTTTTTTTTACTCTTTTTATTTGAACTCAAGGATGACTTGGAACTGCGAGACATTTGGTGTGATACATGCAAGAATTATTTTTGATTATGGTTTAGTTTGGTTGGAGATTATTAAGGTTAATAGATAGGCGCTTTTGGCGCGTAACTGAGAATTTGTTTAGAAATTAGAGAAAGGTTGGAGAATGTAAATAGTAGGTGAAAGGTTTTTTTTTCTTTTTTTTTTCTCTTTCTTTTTTTTGAAATTAATATGAATAAGGACTGGGATTAAGAAAATCTATTCTGAGTAAAGCTCTTTTTCTGTTTTTCTCTTTTTCTTTTTTACTTTATTTGTAATATTAATATTGTTTGTATTCATTTTACATGAGCTAGAGGGAGATAGAATTAATAGTTTATTGCTGATAACATAGGGGTGCTTATGTTTGTTTTTTGATTTTATACCCTGTATTTAGCTCTGGGAAGTCGGGGGGGGGAGGAGGGAATGGGGGGAAGGGATAGGGAGGGTTGGGTGGGGGTGGGGGAGGGGGGATTAAAGTCAAAATGTATTGTAAAACTTTTTAAATAAAAAAAAATACTTGTAATCATTTCAGCCATTTGATTCTACCTCACTTGTTCTTAAAATGGATTAGTAAGCTGCTTTTTTTTATTCTTATACATTTCCTGAGTAGTACCACAATATGATAGCAGGAGGGGATATAAATGACTTTTTGAATTCTGAACAAGAGGCATTATTATCTCTATATATCTATATAGGTAGACCTCATAAACTACCATAATTGGGACTGACAACTTGGTTGTTAAGCAAAGTGGCTGCTGAGTGAAGCTGTGATTGTGCTTATGATTTTACTTCACCTTTCCTTTGCTTTACAGACCTGCAAACATTGTGAGGACTGGTTACTTTTTCATCACTGTCATAACTGCAAATGGTTGCAAAGCAAGGCAATCGCTAAATGAGGACTACCTATAGTACATTCCTATTTCTCTCTCTTTGACTTTCTGACCATGAATAAGAAGATACATACAGCCAGCCCAGACCTTGACTATTTATGAATTAATGTTTGGTCATTTACATTGAGAACCTTATAATTGTTATTCAAAAATCCTTTAGTTAAAGCTGCCAGGGATGAAGCTAGCATATTATACCGTGTTTCCCCCAAAATCACACCTGGTGTTATTTCTTTTTTGCCTCCAAAAGGAGCACCAGGTCTTATTTTTTGGGGGGAGGGGTCTTTTCCACTTACCTCCAGCACTGACAGCCCACCCACCCAGCCCATTTGTTCTGTGGCCAAAGGAGCAGCTTCGTTCTGCAGCTGAGAATAGAGCTCAGCCCTGCATTTCGCCTTTCCGGAATCCATAACTCAGTTCTTGGTTGCATAGGCCTTGCGGAAAGGCCTCTGAGTGTGAAATGCAGGCCCGAGCTACATTCTTAGCTGCAGAATGAAGCTGCTCCTTTGGCCACAGAAGAAGTGAGGCAAGTATTGATCCATGGGAGGCCTGGCTGCAAGGGTAAGCTCCACCTCCTCCCTAGCTTGATTTTTGGGTGTGCACCTCACCCCCAAACTAGGGCTTA
Source organism: Vipera berus (assembly GCF_964194415.1). Taxonomy (NCBI): domain Eukaryota; kingdom Metazoa; phylum Chordata; class Lepidosauria; order Squamata; family Viperidae; genus Vipera; species Vipera berus. The sequence goes on along the minus strand of NC_138202.1, from coordinate 297,030,126 downwards.
TTTTTGGGGTAGGGCTTATTTTAGGCCCACCCCCAAAAATCAAGCTAGGGCTTATTTTGGGGGTAGGGCTTACTTTCGGGGAAACACAGGCAAAATGTTGTAATGAAGTGAAGGAAGACTTTGAATTTAATAAACTCCAAGGCACTTCCAGTTTAGTGATTATAGAATCCTTGAATTGGAAGGTACCTAAGAGATCATCAAGTACAACTGCCTGCAAACTGCACCATTCCTGATAGATGACTATCTAGTCTCTTTGGAAAACCTGCAGCAAAGAGAAAGAAAACTCCATGAGCTCTTAGTGTCAAGACGTTTATCGTAATGTTTAATTTTTCTACATTCTTGAAGTTTCATCCCATTGGTTCCAGTCTTACCTTCTGGAATAAATCAAAATATATCCAGAATACAATGTGACAGTCATTTAGATATTTGAAGGTAAGTATCATGTCTCTTCTTAACATTTTCTTTTGCAAGCTAAACATATTGAAATCTCTTAACTCCTTGTAGGACTTAGTTTCCAGATCTTTCACCATCTTGGTGGCTCCTCTGGATTTACTGCAGTTTATTTATATTTTTACATTGTTCAGAACTGCACAATACTCCAAGTAAGGCCTGACCAAGGCAAAGAAGAGTGGGATATATGCAATAGTATCTTACTTTGACAACTACACTGATCTTTGACTTAGTGTCACTTGGCTGGGCTCACATGTTACATTATGCCATCACTCATGGCTTATAAATCTTAATGGGTGAGTTTATTTTATTTATTTTTAAACAAACATACATGTTTGCCATCTGCCAGAGAAACCTTGAGTAGCGAATCAGGATAAAAACATACTACAATTAGCAAATCAATCTAAATAAAAAGGCTAGGCTGCAGTAAAATCTCACAGTCATAGATCACACACAATTATACCTTCTTCTGCAGTGCCTAGAGGAAAACTTTGCCACCTTCCTGAAAGCCAATAGGGTCAGGGTTATCTGGATCTTTCAGAGAAGATTTTCACACAATACACTAAAAATTAAACACATTAAGCAAATTTTAATATGGCTTGCTTATTTATGTATTTCATCATCAATCTATCTATCTATTGTCTATCTAAAAATAACAATAAAGGTTATCTATTCTAGCCATTGTCTGTCCACTGCAGGATAAAAGCCTCTTCCTCATGTTTCCAACCAATACCATCCTGAGCTTTCTTTTGCCAGTTTGCTCCACCATCTATGCCAATTACGACTGCCAGCTTTCAGCATTTCATAATCATTAGCCATCCATCTCAAGCGTGACCCTTGGCAGTATACAACAAGAACAAACCATAAAGGAAACAAACATTAAAAATTATTCCAATTCTATTTTTTGAAAACACTAGATATGTTACACAGTGTAGCTATCTCACCAGTTCTCCATTTCTCTGAGATCCCCAAGCCTGCTGACAAAAAGTTTCAGAAACCTGGCAGAGATAGAGCCAATCTCATCTCAGGGGAATGCTGCATAATGCATAAACCCGCCCACAGATTATATAATGGTCAGATTGGGTTCTGGGCAAAATCTGGTAAATTTATCTGGGTCTGGTAACAGAATGGTCTTTTCTTTCTTTTCTGTTATAACATCAGGTCCTCCTGCAAAATGAGCCTTTTGGGTATCAGGGCTGAGCTTCTCTGTTTATTGCAGGAGATGATGATCTTCATCTTTTGTGAAGAATTTGATTTTTGAGAGAAAGTTGCTACTAGATTTTCAAGGACACCCCCCCCCCCCCAAGAAAATCCAGTTGCCTTTTGAAAAGCAGCTTTGGGACATTGCTGCTAGATTACAGTCAGAGCAAATTAGTCTGGAAGATCAGAGTGTAAACAGAGCCTTGAAATCCTCATTTTGGGACAAAGAACTCCCTAGAAATCTAATGGCAAAGTGTGTCTGTTAGAATGTTATTGATGTAAACCTTTATTATATACAGCTTGTATATTTGTAAACACATATAAATATTACAAATACCACACATCTGCTTTGACCTCACTGAAAAGAAACAAACTGCATGAAAAGTATTCATGCCCTGGGACTTCTTGTTGCTCACGAAATTACGATATGAGGGTATAAAGGCTAAATTCTGTATTTCTGTCCTGATAGAACATTTTGTGCAGCATAGCTGTACTGTATAAGTAGTTCTCTTGGCAGGGAAATCTGAAGTATATATATGGCAATTATTAGAGGAATGTATGTGTGTTGGCTGAGTCCAGAATCAAATTTTGACTTATTTAGAAACATTCTGAAGATATCTGAATTAGGGCATCTCAAAAATAGACTGAATCTGAATTTGAACCTTCCCTCCAAAGCTTCATTCTGAAATCTAGAAAGATGGAGAGAAATATGGCATTTACACACACACACACACACACACACACACACACACACACACACACACACACACAGAGTTTCACTCCTCAAAATCTAATTTATTTTTTTACTACCTTTTCATTGCCCACCCTACTGCCTCCCTTGCAATGTTGGGTTTTATTGAGGGGCCATCCAGCACTCCCTCTAGCTCAGGGATCTTCAAACTTCAAACCTTTTATGACTTGTGGACTTCAACTCCCAGAATTCCTCAGCCAGCCCCTATTGATAGGGGAGCACAGAAATGCCTTTAGTTGTATTGACTACATGAAGCTGTGAATGTCCCCAGGAAAATAGGAATCCAAAAACATTTCATTTCCCTTGTAAGACACCTATACCCAAGTCAGGAAGTCACCGTCCATACTAAATTCAGATCAGCAAGCTCAAATTCAAATTCAACCTCAAAACCTAAGTACTGATAATTTTGAACTGAATACTGTGGGCAACTAAGAAAATAACAAATGGTTCATAGATCAAATGAAATCCAGACTTCAAGGCACACACAACTAAGCTCAAATTGCCATATTTTGAACACATTATGCGAAGAATGAATAATGCTAAAAAAATAGAAGAAGGAAAAAGAAGAGAACAACCAGCAGCAAGATGGATAGATACGTTGTAGCAGTCCTGGGTGCACTCTTGAAAGATCTGAAAGAAGACAGGTCATCCAGGAGAATAACAGAATAATAAAGTTGGAAGGGACCTTGGAGGTCTTCTAGTCCAACCTCTACTCCTCTCCAATAAGGAGAAAGTCTTATATGATTGTTAAGAGAGATTTATCATTTCATGGCAAATAATAATATAGCTAATCCTCAACTTACAACAGCTAGTGATTATTCAACATTAAAATGGCAGTGAGAAAGTGACTTATAGCCATTATTCACACGTACAACCCTTGCAGCATCCCCATGATCACGTGATCAAAATTCAGACACTCATATTTATGCCGGTTGTAGCGTCCTGGGGTCATGTGATCAATTTTGCGACCTTCTGACAAGCAAAGTCAGTGGGAAAGCCAGATTCACTTAACAATCGTTTTACTAATTTAACAACTGCAGTGATTCACTTAATAACTGTGGCGAGAAAGGTCATACAAAGGGGCAAAATTCACTTAATAACTGTCTTGTTTAGCCACAGAAATATTGGGATCAATTGTGATCGTAAGTCGAGGACTACCTGTACTAATATTAATCATAGCCCATCCCTCCCCAAAACCCCGTACATATTCTTCCTAGAACTCAGTTTTCAATCCTCTCATCATCCTAATCTTTCTTTTCTAGACGTGTTCTACTTCTTAAAATTTGGCACTCCTACCTGGACACAATAACCCAAATAAAACTGGCTTGCGTCAGAATAAAGTCACACAGCTGCGTTCTATGAGCAGAACAGTATGCTTTTGTTTTAATACAACTGTTTTTTAAAGCTTAAAGGTTTTATGCATTGTCACTTTTTTCTTATGGGGCATTCCACTGTAAGACTCCTTTGCTGGGAGAAGAAACTTTGCATTTGTATTGTCTTCATGCTCTTAAAATGTGGCCAGAATATTGGCATATCCTTTTGTCAGATTTTCCAATGCATTCAGAACATTCACATAAAGACGGATAGAATGCTTTACCATGATGAACTATAACCTTTTCCTCCTGGACAGGTTGACCAGCTTGGTGACAGAACTTCACACAGCCTAGCAGTGAAGGAATGTTTCCATATGTTTTAAGGCTGGGGATCAACAAACAATGCACTTTCTTCATTCAGCGTCTGCATGTCATTCTTTAGGTTTCCTTCCACCGGTAATTCAGTGACCTAAGTGATGCTGCTGAGTATCCAGCATTAGTTGGAAATTGTTACGTTGGAACGAGTTAGAACGCTTGGGAGCAAGGAAGGCTTCAGTTTCTCACTGAAAATGATACTTGTGAATCTAGGGCATGTGGCATCAATAGCAACAGAGAAGAGTGAAGAGGCAGAGGAAGAGAGGGTGAATGTGCTGGGAGGCACGCACACTTGGTTTTACTTGTATAAAAGCATCAAGGCCAGGTGCAGTCCTCAGAGAAGGGAAAGCAGGGGATAAGCACATGCCATCATCGGTTTCACCCCCTGGCAGCTGATTTGGCCAGCACACAGAAGCCTCAGATGACTTTGCCTTTGCTTGCCAGCAAAGCCATTTCAAGAAAGAGATGTGTGTCGTTTAACACCGGTGCACACTACTAACTGCACGTACTTGCCTCCAACTCAAGACAGTTTTGGCTGCAGTTTGCATCATGGCTTTTCCAACCACGTCGTTTCCTCTGCTTCTTATCTGACGGGCAGCAGTATGCAGTTTGCCTCTTGACACGTGCTGTGTCACCCCCAAATTTCTCAGGATGCGATGAAGGGAGACAGCTGTCTGTCTGGAGAGAGAGATGCTCAGGCCATCACGACGCTGAAATCCCTGCCAAGTCCATGCTTTCCTCCTGCTTGCCTTTGTCTGATCTTGAAGCGGGGAGGAGAAGGAGACAAGCTTTTCATCCTAAAAGGAAGCACTTTCTCTGGGGAGCAGCTGGGCTGGCCTTGGCCAGGTGTGTCATATGTCTTGGAACAACCTCACACTTGGCACTCAAGGAACCCAAATAGGGTTGGGGGAAACCTGAACAGTCCATTTAGTCATTAAATTCTGACAGCCGTTCTGGCCTGAACACACTCATTGTCTCCCTTTCATATGCTTTTGCTGTTGTAAGGGCAATGAAATAATGCATTTGCTGGCAGCTGTGAAATGGTGACTTTGGAAAGGCTACAGTTCCTACAGAAGAATCCAAAAGTTGGGGCAGACATATTGAATCCATAATTTTTGTTTTAAAGACCTGCACACAGAACAACCAAATTAGGACAGTTGATAGCCATAAATTGCAAGCAGGCAAAAGATGGGGTAGACATCAAGGATGAGGTAGAGATCACTGTGGTAGATTTTGGTTGCAAAAGTTGATGGTTCATAGCCTGGACTCAAAATGGACTGGAGACCACCATCTTTCTACATAAAAAAACTGTTTTTTATGTAAATCAGCTTTCTTCCCTTCACTGGCTTTTTCTTTGATAGACCTGCAGTTGCTACAATTTCCTTTTCCTAGTTGGGATTAATTGTTCATTATTGCTTAATAATTTAGAAAGGTTTGGGAAGTCATTTTATTACTGCTACCATTAACTCAGAAATCTTTAGGGATGGATTGTAGATTAGGGGTACCCAACTCCTGGGCCACAGTTCACTACCAGGCCATGGCCTATTCGGTATTGGGCCATGCAGTTGGCTGGCCAGATCACGCGTGCATGCAGCTCAACTTGAGTGAGCAGTGGTCCAGCGGGGACACACATGCATGTGTGCCAGCCCACCACTTGTGCAGCCCCCCACCCAGCTGGGCCTCCAAGCTGTAAAGGTTGGGCACTGCTGTTGTAGATCATCCATATTAACCTCTGACCTCTATTTACTTCTCAGATGGCTTTCCTAAGAAATTCATCATCAGGCCTGCCCTTCAAACTCCTACGCTGTCAGATGATGTCATTATGCCTACTGTGGAAACAGCACTGGGGTAGCATTTCTCAGTGTTCTTGCCCAACTGCCCTGTAGTTTCTCTGAATTAAGTGCTTGAATTAATTACACTCCTTTTCAGGTTATATGATAGGATTAGCAGGAGGTGCAATAGTAAGAAAGGATTTTTAAGCCACTTGAAACACAAGCAAATGCGGCAGTGTTTCTCAGTCTTGGCAACTTTAACATATGTGGACTTCATCTCCCATGGTGGCATGCCAGCTGGGGAATTCTGGGGGCTGAAAAATCCGCACATCTTGAAGCTGCCAAGTCTGAAAAACGCAGGCTTAGAACTAACAGACGGGGTAATTTATGGTCCACTTTTAGGGGCAGATTTCCCCTTAAAATTCCTGTCAGTATAAAAACTCTGTTGATATTCTCCAAATAGGTGGATGGGAATCTACAGAGTGATTCTTCTGTACATTTGACTGTTTGAAAAGTTTATCTTATTACTTACAGCACTGTCAGGCTCTTTGAAAAGAGTAGAGGTTTAATTTCTGGCACTTTTTAAACTGGCTGTGTGATCATTCAAAACTGCAAGGTCAGAGAAGCATCAGAATAGTTGCTATTCTTTACAGATCTATGTGCTAACATAATAGCATCAAGGTTTTGGCAAGTCCTTAAAAAAGACAATTTAGATAATATCCACAAATCTCTAAAATGCCCTTTTGAGAGGAAAGCCAGAATACTAGCCAGAATTTCTTCTGCTGCACATATATTCCATCATGAGTTTACTAGAATTGAAACATACCACTACCTAATTAATTAATTAATTAGCCACTGCAGTTGCCTAGTAACTGTTTCAACTCTAACATAGTGTCAATGCTGCTAACATCGGTGGAACCATGACACAGAGGTTAAATGGTTCTGGCTTCTAGTTTGTTTCTTATTTACAGTTTGGGACTAGAAGGTCTAATGGCAGAATGTCTGCTATGTTGCCTTCTAAATCAACTCTGTTTTATGGTCTTCCAAGTACCTTAGTTCATACTGTCTCCCAAACCCTTTCAGATCATGTTCCCCAAATTTAACGGCAAAAATGCCATTTAGGGTAATGACAAGGGTTGCGATTCCTCTCCAACCAACCACCCCTGTGCAAAGTAAGATGCAAAGCAGATGTATTTAGCCTCCATGAAGTTTAATGTGCCTTAAGCTCTTTAAAATAACCCATAGAAAATAGTCTGAAACTTTCTACCATGCCCATCCTGCCAATGTCATGGTATTGGCAACCTAACAAAGGCCCTCAGAGTCTCTCTCTCTCTCTCTCTCTCTCTCTCTCTCTCTCTCTCTCTCTCTCTATATATATATATATATATATATATATATATATATATATATATATATATATATATATATATATATATATATGTGTGTGTGTGTGTGTGTGTGTGTGTGTGTGTGTGTGTGTGTGTGTGTGTGTGTGTTTGTGTAACCTTTGCACAAAACATTGCTCATATACAGAGATTTTTTAAATTAACCTCTTTCAAGTATTCTTAGAAATTTGTTTTAGTGTGCCCCAGGACACAACTATTTTGAAACTTGGGCTAAAGAAAATCTGAGGAATGGCCCCAAAAGAGTATTAGATAAACCAATTCTGTAAAAATTAAAACACTGATAGTGGCTGACCTTGAATGCATTATATTTTTCATTTTGTTTCAGTTATTTTTTTATTTGATTTTAACCCAAAAGTATCTTTCCAGAGGCATAGAAAAGAATTAGACAGGCATATACATAGATTATTACTCAAACAAACAATGCAAGTGGAAGGTTTTAGTCAGGTGTTGGTCATATCTTACAATGACCATAAAGGAGTCCAGGCACTTAATGGCATATAGGTGGAATATCCAGATCAAGCAAGTCTAAGTTTCTTAGAATTTCTGGTCCAGATCAGAAATAAAATGATGATGATGATGATTTAAGAGTATTTAAAGATTTTTTTAAAATCACTTTCTGGGCAAATCTACTTTGTTTCCTGAGGTTAAGGCATCTCTTCCTGCCTGCTGCCTGTTGACTAGAAAGGAACTGAACCTCTTTTTAATATTGGTGATGTCACCGGATCCTCCATTACATTTGAGACAAAGAATGACCTTAGGTCAGGGGTCTTCAAACTTGGCCTTTTTATGACTTGTGGACTTCAACTCCCAGAATTCCTCAGCCAGGCAGGCTGGCTGAGGAATTCTGGGAGTTGAAAACCACAAGTCATAAAAGGGCCAAGTTTGAAGACCCCTGCCTTAGGGTAATAGAGCACTGAACCTATATTTAATATTGGTGATGTCACAGGATCCTCCATTAGGGTAATAGAGCAATCCCCACTGATGCTTGTCTGGTTTCTAGCTGCTTCTCCTGCTATCTGTCAACTAGAGGCGACTGTCTCATTCATAGTAAGGCTGGTCCAGATGGATTTTTTGCCACCTGCTAAAAATCTATTTACAAGTGAGTCCAACGGGTACAAAAGAGATTATATTTTGAAATGCATACAGTTTAAATGGGCAGCAAAGACATTTTATTTCAGTCTGAAAAATCTTCTGTGTCCACACACCCCTGCAGGTTTTCCTCATTCTCATCTCAGAAGTCATACTTGAAAATCGCCTGTCAGTTTTGTGAGCTGCTTTTTTCTTCTTCTTCTTCCCCACTTTGCTTTTTAGTACAAGTCCAAGGAAATTTACTTTCTCGGAGAATGTGGTATGATGCAAACATTGTTTTCTATATATGTTCTCACTGTCTCTGTGTACAAATATACAAAAATAAATACAGTGAAGGAAGAAGGTCACAGACTCACTTGTTCAGATGCTCAAAGATGATTGGTCAATGGTCAGAAAGAGCAAAGAGAGATGGCCAATGCCAGCTAACCTTTATGGACTGTTGCTGCATCACCTGCCCTCCAAATAGCTTCCAGCCTCCCATGCCAAGACTAGCAGGTCCTTGATAAACAGTTTAAAAATAACCACCCCAAGCAAAGACGTCACCCCTCTCCCTCCTTGGGCATCCTATTTTTGCAGCTTGTGTGGTTGTGTTTTTATTTCAGGGCCTTCACCAGCTTTGTAAGCAGCCCTATCACTCATGTGATTTTTCTTACCATTGTAGGTGAGAGTGAGCAGAGAGGTAAAGCAATCCCTAGGAGAAGGAAGATGCCCCTACTTTTTTTTTCCTTGGCTGCTATTGAGCAGAGTAAGATTGAAATATTGCAGGAGTAGGTCCAGGAAACGTACGAAGCTGTGTATGGGTATGGCCAGTCTAGTGAAAAGAAGAACCGGGGGTGAAATGATAGCAGTGTTCCAATATTTGAAAGGATGCCACAAAGAAGAGGGGGGTGGGGGTCAACCTATTCTTCAAAGCATCAGAAAGCAAGACAAGAAGCAATGGATGGAAACTGACAAGGAGAGAAGCAACTTGGAATTAAGGAGAACTTTCCTAACAAAACAAATCAACCAGTGGAACTTGCTTGCCTTCAGAACCTGTGGATGACCCATCACTGGAGGCTTTTAAGAAGAGACTGGACAGCCATTTGTCTGAAATTGTATAGGGTCTCCAGTTTCAGCTGGGAGTTGGACTAGAAGACCTCGAATGTCCCTTCCAACTCTGATGATGTTCTAATGGTTCAGTTGGATCTAGGAGGAAATATGCTGCCCCCACTGCCATGGACAAAATGGATAAGCCTGGAAAAGTCACCGGAAACGGGAAGGAACACCATTTTTTTAGTTCAAGGAGAGATGGGGAGAGAGAGTCAGACAGTAACAAATTTGGTCTGCCCTGGAATGTTAACAGCTTCTGAGCTTCATTTAAGGTAGGGGTGGGCAACTAGGACTACTTTACGACCTGTGGACTTCAACTCCCAAAATTCCTGAGCCAGCCATGCTGACTCAGGAATTCTGGGACTTGAAGTCCACATGGCCATAAAGGGACCCTAGCTGCCCACCCCTGATTTAAGGGGTGTTGTAGAAACGTCATGAAATGGCCATGGAAGGGGCTTTTGCTGCTTATTTACATAACTAGAATCAGATTTTATTTTGCTGATCATCTTTTATTCCTATATGGCCAGACAATATAGTGAGAAGGATATAATCAGTGAGAAAGGAGAATAAAACAACATCTTCCTCTTCCTGCTCTTCCTCCTCCACCTGAAGATGGCTAAAATCTGCAAATTCAGTCAGTTTTTGCCTTTTTCAATTATGTTTACGAAGGCTACACTCCTACTATTCTATCACCAGAGAACAAACTTCACTGAACTTAATTGGACTCAATCAGAATAGGCTCTATGTGTAGAACTGTGCAAAATAAACCAAAATCTATTGAAATCTATCAATGTTTTCTATAGGAAAAAAGGTAATTCCATAGATGGGTTTCTATGGGCTAGGGGAAAAAAATGACACACACCCTCCCAAAAAGGGGTGGGAATTGAAAGAATTTGCTGCTACTTTATTTGAGTGGTAAGTTTGTTGTTTAATTCTTTGTAAGGAGGCAGCAATGTTATACCTGCTTATCTGGGAATCAGCCACATTGAATCTAGCCTGACCCATTTGGGTTAAGCATGTAGAAGAGCAGCTAATTAATGGCTGTAACAGTGCATATTCCCACAAGGGGTCTCTAGCCAACCTCTGACAGGATTAATTCAAGTGGACCAAAATGAAGAATACCTTCTCCTCAGATCAAAGCCCACTTGAAGGCTAATTTAAAAGTCTTTTTTGGTTTGTTTGTTACTACCCACTTTAAATTAGAATATGGTCTTCCAAGCTTTAGGCTGCAACGGCTATAATCAAAGCAAAATGCAAGTGACCCCAAGAAATTAGTTGGATATTTTTCTTTAAGGCTTGAGAGATGTAATACTAGGGATGTGCAAGCAAACTAAGCTTTACTTCAGTAAGGATGATTTGCACTGTTATGTATCCATGTACAGCCTCTGCATAGCAGCAGCCACCAGGGGGCATTGGTCTGGACGGTTTTGGCGGGAAACCCAGTTTCGGCGGGAAACCTAGGGCCAACCCCATTGGCTAGCCGCCTACCTGGAGAGGTATATAAGTAGGCCAGGTAGCCCTTGTTCTTCAGTACGAACCCCCCCCCCCACAATAAAGAGCTGAACTCGTACTCCGGCTGGTGTCTCTTCCTTGCGTCGGACCCACTACACAACATGCACACCTGACTTTATGCAACTCACCTTTGTGAAGACATGATAATGTTGCAAGGCATTTTATTGCCTTGAAAGATTGACCAACATTCAGTAGCCACAAGAGGTTTCTGTGCATTTATTCTGGATGAACAGAAGTCTCTTCCAGCACATCCAATAGATGATGAAGAGTCAAAAGGAGGATTCTGGGCACACATGGTCCATGTGCAGAAGCTGCTTTCTGATACTGGAGCTGCTGGACAAGTGGTTGGGACTGACATAAAGAGACTGTGACCACTACATTATTCATTGCAAAGTAGCTTTGAAGAGGTAACATATGTGTCATCATCATTCTTGCCATTGTCTATATCCACTGCAGGATGAAGGCCTTTTCCACATGTTTTCAACATATATGGTCCTGAGCTTTTAGTTGGGTTTTTTTTGCCAATTGGGCCCACAATGCTTGCTGATGTCATTGATCTATCTTGTTTTAGGTCTCTTTCATGGATGCCTTTTATCAAGTGGGATCCATTCTATGATTGCCTTGGTCCACCTGCTATCAGTTCTTCTTGCTGCGTGAACCAGCCCATTTCCATTTCATTTCTTTTACTCTTTGGATGATATTGTATACTTTGTTTGTTCTCTAATCCATGTCCAGGTCTTTCTATCTTGTCTTGTAAAGACAGCATTGTGAAAGACTCTGCTCCTGTGGCTCAGGAGAGGTGCAGACCATTGGATACATTATCTTTTGATGTTCCTTCTGTAGAGCTATTCAGAAAAACCATATCCTCCCCATAATCAGTAGGTACCCTGGTCATTCAGAAAGTATTTAAAGTGGCTGCTTAAGGATGAGCAGGCAGTGATCATGGTGCAGGTGGCTAGATTCTCCGCAGTAGCACTGGGGATTCGCCAGAAACATAAATAAATATTTTAGATCTTTTTAACAATCTTTTATAATTAATTTTATTACGTGTCTTTATTTAGTATTTTGTTGTTGTTAGTTGCGAAGTCATGTCCGACCCATTGCGACCCCCTGGACAACGTTCCTCCAGGCCTTCCTGTCCTCTACCATCTTCTGGAGTCCATTTAAGCTCACGCCTACTGCTTCAGTGACTCCATCCAGCCACCTCATTCTCTGTCGTCTCCTTCTTCTCTTGCCCTCAATCTTTCCCAGCATTAGGCTCTTCTCCAGTGAGTCCTTCCTTCTCATTAGGTGGCCAAAGTATTTGAGTTTCAACTTCAGGATCTGGCCTTATAAAGAGCAATCAGGGTTGATCTCCTCTAGGATTATTCAGTATTAGACCATACTCAATGTAGTTTTATTGTCAGGTTACAATGACTCAGTCTCTCTGAAGGTAGATAGGTTTTGTTATACTGTCTATAAAGCTAGGCAGACTTTGGACACCCATCGATTACATCATTAATTGTACTATTTTGCTACGCCTTCTTGTGTTCGGTTCTGTTTAGTTCTGTTTTATTTGAATGTGTTTAATTTTATGTGTTAGCCTATGGCTACAATAATAAACTGAAAGATATCTTGTCTTGTGATGACAAGCATGTCTCTTTCCATGGCTTTTTGCACCACTCTTAGCTTTTGTATCAATTGTGAGGTTAGTGTCCATGTTTTGCTGGCATATGTTGGAGCAGGTAGTACATACACTGACCTAAAACTTTTCAGGCTTAGAGGGAGATTGTTCTCACTGTATGTGTACTGTGTCCTCATTAAAGCAGAACATTTCTTCAAAGTATTGCATAAATAGCCCTTAAAATCCATTTGGATTGGAGAAGGATCAACCTTTTTTTTTGCACAAGTTATATCCCTATTTCTGATTCTGAAATGATAGCAGATATGCCATTTCTTTGTACAAATTACAATTAAAAGAATCTTTTGCAATGATGTGGCTAGGAACTAGCCTCTGATTTTCATAATATGTCATATTATGCATGTACCTGGTTTGTAGAATGCACCAAAAAAAATATCACATTAATGATCTTCTCAGTTCTCCTTTTTTCACATTTTTTAATATATGGTCTTCTTACCATTCCTTTAGTGATGTGTCCTTTTCTTATCACATGATTTGAATTTACATGTAGTCCTTGACTTACAATAGATCATTTAGTGACCAAAGTTACAATGGCACTGAAAAAAGTGACTTATGAGTGTTTTTCACACGACCATTGCAGCATCCCCATGGTCACGTGATCAAAATTCAGATGCTTGGCAACTTTCATATTTATGATGATTGCAGTATCCTGGGATCATGTGATTACCTTTTGATACCTTTTGACAAGCAAAGTCAATGGGGAAGCCAAATTCACTTAACAACTGCATTATTAACTTAACAACTGCAGTGATTCACTTAACAACTGTGGCAAGAGAGGTCATAAAATCGGGCAAATTCATTTAACAAATATCTTGCCTAGCAACAGAAAGTTTGGGCTCAATTGAGGACATAAGTTGAGGACTATCTGTATTTCTTATTCCTTCTCTGCACTCTACATAATGGTGTCTACCTAATCGGAGACAATATAATGGGTATATATGTATGTAGGTTTTCTGAGACTTTGAGCAATTTTTCAATGCTGAGAAGAAAAGAAAATTTTGAGAAACTCATTGATAGGGAATGTATAATTGTTAATTATTTTCAGAAATGAATCTTTTGTGAAAGTGCAAGTCACTGTGTTTTTGATACAAGTTTCTTTACCCCTTCTTCTTTGACAAGGCAATCTGTACTTCCTAACATCAAATAATGTATAGAGTTGGTCAGCCATATTCTCCTTATGAGAGCGCAGATTCATTCTGAATCACAAAAACATATCTGGGCACATCAAATACAGGCAATGTTTACAAGCTAGGAGCAGATCTGTGTTCTCAAATATGCAATCATAGAGACCATAATTCTACTTTTTCAGCTGAGGGAAATAGGCGATATTCTTTCTGTATGACTACCACCCAAAGTGGGAAGCAAATGGAAGAAATCCTTCAAAGTTAATCTGCCTCATACAATGCTATCAGATGGATGGTGGAGACTGTTGTGTAACGTGAACTTACATGGAATTCTCTATTTATTTCACTGCAACAAATGATTGCTTCATCTCTCTTCAACACAAATTTGAAAGGTTGACAAGTGCTATGATCCATGACTGTTGTATTTATGGTGTCAAGCAAGCAAGCAAGCAAGTGCTTTGGTATGACTAATAATTGCCGTGAGCCCACTAACTTGCACTGTAGCATGCCAAAGTGGTTTTAGTTCTAGAATTCTTTGAAGAGTACAACTAGCCTGAGGGAAAAAATAAACACAAAACTGTCCCCTGTGCCTTTCAGTTAATGCTACACAGAATTAGAGGTTAGAACCAGGAAAAGGCACCTCCTCTGCATTTTTCTTCTGGAAGTGATTTAGGAACACCAGAATGTTGCATTTTACTCATAATTTGAACTCATCTAGTTTATTTTCTAAGGGACGTGGTGGCTCAGTGGGTTAGGACACTGAGCTTGTCGATCTGAAGGTCGGCAGTTTGGCGGGTCGAATCCCGAGTACCGCATAGCAGAGTGAGCGCCTGTTACTTGTCCCAGCTTCTGCCAACCTAGCAGTTCGAAAGCACGTAAAAATGCAAGTAGAAAAATAGGGACCACTACGGTGGGAAGGTAACAGCGTTCCGTGCGCCTTTGGCGTCTAGTCATGCTGGCCACATGACCACGGAGACGTCCTCGGACAAGCACTGGCTCTTCGGCTTTGAAACGGAGATGAGCATCGGCCCCTAGAGTCGGAAACGACTAGCACGCATATGCGGGGGAACCTTTACCTTTTTACCTTAGTTTATTACTGTCTATATTGGGAATATATAATCTGTGGCAATCTAGATGTTGCTGAACTACAGGTAATCCTTGACTTACAACCACAGTTGAGCCCCAAATTTCTGTTGTTAAATGAGACATTTGTTGAGTGAGTTTTGCCCCGTTTTATGACCTTGCTTGCCACAGCGCATCACTGTCGTTGTTAAGTTAGGAACACGGTTGTGAAGTGAATCTGGGCTCCCCGTTGACTTTGCTTGTCAGAAGCTCACAAAAGCAGATCACATGACCACTTACACTGAAACTGTCATAAATATGAGTTAGTTGCCAAGCATCTGAGTTTGGATCAGGTGACCATGGGGATGCTTGTGTGAAAGTCAATCGTAAGTCACTTTTTTCAGTGCCATTGTAATTTTGAACAGTCACTAAATGAACTGTTGTAAATCGAGGATTACCTGCACGATTCCCAGCATCATAAAGCTGTATGGCTTATGCTGAAGGATCCGTCCCAAGGACACTGGCAATAGGCAAGTTAGTTTTGGGTGACAACTCCCATAATCTGACCACTGGCCTGGTTGGCTGGAGATATACTGTAGTCATTTTAAAACATCTTTAAAAAGGTAAAGGTAAAGGTTCCCCCGCACGTGCATGCTAGTCGTTTCCGACTCTAGGGGCCGGTGCTCATCTCCATTTCAAAGCTGAAGAGCCAGCGCTTGTCCGAGGACGTCTCTGTGGTCATGTGACCGGCATGACTAGACGCCAAAGGCGCACGGAACGCTGTTACCTTCCCACCGTAGTGGTCCCTATTTTTCTACTTGCATTTTTACATGCTTTCGAACTGCTAGGTTGGCAGAAGCTGGGATGAGTAACAGGCGCTCACTCTGTTACGCGGCACTCGGGATTCGACCCGCCAAACTGCTGACCTTCTGATCGACAAGCTCAGCATCCTAACCCACTGAGCCACCACCTAATCCTCTTTTCATTGACAGGCAACAGTTTTCCAGGGTTCAAGTCTAACATTTTCTCCAGCATTCTCCTGAATAAGGTAGGAGTTCAAGCTGTCACTTTCTTTTTTATATGGGCAGTATGTGCTCCATGAATAAGCCACAGTGCTTTGCCTGCTTGTTTGCGGTAAAGCAATTGTCTTGACAAAAGCTAGTGTAAGTCACTACGTGAAACCAGAAGAACCAGGAAGAGGGTGGGTGGGCACAGGAGAGAGGGTTGAATGCTATCTAGAAATGAGTATTGTATGGAGAGTTGGCAGAAGTCTCTGGAGATTGAGGTGTGCGTACATGTGTGCCAAGAAACCTCGGGGCCGGAGCTGTGTGATTGCTGTGCCATATCTTTCCATCAGAAAGGCTATTGTATTTCAGTGCTGGGAAAAAGGAAAAAAAAATCAGAGGTGGCAGCGATCGTTCTTTGAGCGTAAACCACTTCGACATGGTGATCCTTGGAGAGCACTTGATGTTCTGCTGCCAGGTGCAGCAACCAGCGAAGGGTAATTAGAGTGGAAACGAAACCAAAAAGGCATCCCCTTTAATGGTCATTGACTGACCGCTTTCTAGAGCTGGCAGTTCTCCAGAATCAGAAGGTTATTAGAGTTCTTATTTCTATTGTCCTTGGAACAGATTCTTTAAAGCCATCTGTGCGGCACCCAGGAGGAGTTCTTTGATCTGGTTTGTAAAAAGGCCTTTGCTGCATTGCCTTCTGCTTCATTAAGACCTCTCCACCTCCTATTAATTAATGCAATAGTAAAACTACAAGTGTTACTGACATTAACTGAAGCCTTAACTCTGAATCTTCTTGCACTGATACTAGCTAGGACATTGCCTAGTTTCACATGGAATGCAAGAAGTACGGTAAACATAAGACTGTAAAAGTGAAAAAGAGACAGGATCTGTTATGGGGCTGAGGAGCCGGGAGCTCTCTGTAACATTAACGTGGGATTTTTTTTTTTAGGACCACAAGAGTCACAGATTCACTAGGTGGTTTTGTTCCTTACTGTTCAAATGGGCAATAAAACAAGGTGCAAAAATTAGAGACATAAGGAAGAAATTCAAAAAGTACTTATATACAGGTTATTATGTTACTGCAGGCAAGCCTTTCATGTTTTACATGTCCATGCACAACTTATGACCACAGTTGAGCCCAAAATTTATGTTGCTAAGGGTTACATTTCTTAAGTGAGTTTTGCCCCACTTCACAACCTTTCTTGCCACAATTGTTAAGTGAATCATTGCAGTTGTTAAGTTAGTAACATGGTTGTTAAGTGAATCTGGCTTCCCCATTGGCGTTGCTTGCCAGAAGGTCAGAAAAGGTGATTATATGACCCTAGAACATTGCAACTTGTCATCAATATGAACCAGTTGATATCCCGTTGCCTGGAAGCGGTACAGATTTGGATGGGAAAGAACAGGCTCCGGCTCAACCCGGGCAAGACTGAGTGGCTTTACGTACTGGCATCTCGTTTAGTCCAAGAGGTTCCATCTTTGGTTATAGGAGATGTTACCTCCCGTTGATAGAGCACGCAATCTAGGCATCCTCCTGGATTCACGACTCAGTTTTGAAGATCATATTGGAGTCGTGGCTAGGGGGGCATTTGCCCAGATTCGCCTGGTACGCCAGTTGCGCCCCTTTCTGGAGCGAGATGTCCTACGCACAGTCACCCACACATTCGTTACCTCCCGTATAGATTACTGCAATGCTCTCTACATGGGGCTGCCCTTAAAGACCACCCGGAGGCTTCAGCTGGTGCAGAGTGCGGCTGCACGGGTAGTGATGGGAGCACCCCGATACTCCCATATTACACCCCTCCTGCGTGAGCTGCATTGGTTACCGGTTGCCCTCCGGGTGAGATTTACGGTAAGTGCTGGTACTTACCTTTAAAGCCCTACATGGCTTAGGCCCGGGATACTTGCAGGACCATCTGCTGCCCAGAACGAATTCCCATCGCCCAGTACGCTCACACAGAGAAGGCCTCCTCAGGGTACCGTCGGCTAGACAATGTCGGCTGACGACCCCCAGGGGGAGGGCCTTCTTCTGTGGGAGTGCCAGCCCTGTGGAACCAGCTCCCCCATGAGCTTCGGATGGCCCCAGATCTCCAGTCCTTTCGCCGCGGCCTCAAAACACTCCTTTTCCACCTGGCTGACCTGGACTGACAGGGACAACTTTATTAAAATTACATCTGTCTAGTTCACATCTCTTTTTGTTTTTTGTCTCCAAGAGCAAGAGATCTTTGCATCTCACTGAGAATTAAAATTGTTTCGGTACCATATTTTTAAAATATGATGTTGATGATGGTTGCCACCATTTCTTCTTTCTCCTTCCTGTAGGCCCCGAGTTGACTGTCACCTAATACTGGACTTTAATAGTAGTATTGATCGAGCAACTATTTTTGATTGAAAACTGGAGAATTTCTAGGGTTACCTTAATAAGTAAAGTAAATAAATATTTAGCCGCATATTGTGACAAACCCCCTTTTAAATCTTTTCCGTCTAGTAGGAAGTGTGCTCCAGTAAGCAGAAAAGGTGTTTCAAATAACACCAAGTAATATTTCTTTTTCTTGTGGCTTTTGGGATGTGGACTCCATAGTGATGAGTGAGTTTGGGAACTCTTGAATGAACCCTAGGAGCCTGGCCAGAAATGCAGTTACATAATTAGACTCTGGACTGAATGGCCTTAAAAAACTCTTCTCTTTGAATGTGAAATACGGAGGGGGTGGTGGTGGTTCTTTGTTTTCTCTGAGTTTGGTTCTTTCCTGCAGATGTTTCATTACCCAAACTAGTAACATCAGCAGTGCTAGCCTAGTACTGATGATATTACTAATTTGGGTAATGAAACACCTGCCAGAAAACAAGCAAGCTCAAAGAGCACCAAGGACCTCTCATTTCAACCCTGAGCTACAAATATTCTCCTTTATTGATATGAAATGTATATTACTCCATTTCAAAATGTATTCAACAATCCTGTTCCATTTGGAAGCCTTCCATTCTTTTGAGAGGAACTCGAGGCATAGATAGCAGGATTTGCATGTCATGGTCTTCAAATGCAGAGGTGGGGCGTTGCCTTTCCTCCTGTCAAGATCCATTTGGAGTTTGTCTCCCCTTTGTACCTCCAAGAGCCACAGGAGGAGGGCTCTGGGGTAATCACCTGACCGAGATGGTGTAGTTTTTCCTGCTTGAGCAAGGGGCTGGACTAGAAGACCCCAGGGTCCCTTCCAGATTCTATTCTATTCTATTCTATTCTATTCTATTCTATTCTATTCTATTCTATTCTATTCTATTCTATTCTATTCTATTCTATTCTATTCTATTCTATTCTATTCTATTCTATTCTATTCTATTCTATTCTATTCTATTATGATATCACTGGAAGGAATAGGACCACTCTAAACTTTTTTGGGGAGGATAGGATTAATACAATCTTGATCGATCGATTGACTGATTTGCTAGAGGCTCAAGTGGGATACGTAGTGCTCCTTCCTCCAATTTTCCCCCACAATAAGGAAAGATTGTTGACTTAGATTAGGCTGAGGGTGGACCAGCCCAAAGTCATTTGCTAAGTTTTCAGGGTAGACACGAATTCAGGTTTCTTTGTTCTGGACCTTAACCACTGTACCATGGTCAGATGTTAAATATTAAAAAAAAATCCCACCGTTGAAAATTGCCATGGTTTGTCCTTAGGTTTCAGCAGCAAGATTGTGAAAGCGTTGAAAGTGCCAAAAAGTATTTTTGTGGTTGCATGCGACCCACAATTTCCCCACTGCTCTAATATAGTTTCCTCAACTGTTTAAAATCCTTCCCAAGAGAGAAATAAGTATGAAGGTGTTATCTGAATAATCTTGTGGTACTTTAGTTTCAGCTGAGTATTTCACAATTCTGCCAACTATGCATGTTTCCTTAGATAAAAGTGCCGTTGCCAAGGAAAGTTACTTTTATCCATTACTTATTTTAACTTTATTTTTGCAAGGGAGACAAAAGATGTCTCACAAAGCCAAAGTACAATAAATAACATTTGGATACAGTAATAGAAAGGGGAAAAAAGGAGAACTTCCAGGGAATGGGGGGGGGGGAAGAAAAGAGGTAAAGGCTTTAGGGCCTTCAGCCAATAGTTATTCTTTACTAAAATGCATATGAACTACATATCTCAAGCATAAACTTTGTGGCCAGCTACTAATTTCCTAGGGTTTGAGCTAATCTAGCAACTCTGTCTGCCTGGAAGCAGATGGAAAGGTTTTGCTGTTCTTCCTGTCAGTTCATCCTCAAAGCAAGCTGTGCTTCAACTACCTGTTGGAAGCCTTTGCAGGAAACCAGGAGAGGCTGTTTTTGTACCTTCAAGTCAGTTTTTGATTCCTGGTGGCTGCCTGGACTAGGCTCAGCAGTTTTCTTAGAAAAGATTTTTTTGGGAAGTGGTTGGCCGATACCTGCTTCTTAGGGCTGAGACAGAGTGATTGACCCAAGGTCGTTCAGCAGGCTATGTGCCTAAGGTGGGACTAAAGCTCCCAATTTCCCAATCTTCAGCTGCTCCCTTAACTGCTACCAAACGGACTTTACGTCTCTTTCTATAGAATGACTGGAGTTCTTTGCTGCAAAAATCCAAAGGAGGGCAGCTAAGAAATACTAACATTTCTGAGCCTCGCTTTCCCCTAAGTATTAAAACTCACACTGTATGTGTTGTTTAGTGAAAATGTATTTATAATTGAGTACTGTGAGGTCATCTACATTTAGAAAGTCGTATTTTATAAGATAAAATGTTCCACAGTATGGATTAAAATTATGAATGTAAATTTAAATCTTTCAAATGCAAGATTTTAAAATATGGAAATATGATTGAGTATATTGATGGCTATTTGTGAAATTGGCAGGGACTAGAAACAGACTAACCTATGCATCTCTGTACAATGAATGATGCTACTTTGTAAGTCACTGATCTACTTGCCTAATTCTGCAATAATGATGGTAATGGCAATATCAGTTTAGGTTTGCAATTCTAAACCTTTTAAACTTAGAACAAAGCTGTGAACAAATCTTCCATATGATTGCATCTCCAGTTCCCACCTGTTTCCACCAACATCTGTTTCAATTTTCAATTAATATAGTAAATTGGGAACATTGTGTTTGTTTTAACACAATGAGATTCCTTAATTTCAAGTTTTCATTATTATTTCCTAATTGTTAATTTTATATGCTAGGCATTAGAAATGTTTTAAGGTGCTAGGCACCAAACAAACAAGACAGAAACCCTCATAAGAGTTCAGTGTTCTTATTGCAAAATCTGGCGGCATTATTGCATGAAGTGGTACATCACTTAATAGTTTTGTCCCAGTTTTATCCAGTTATTTTTCCTTCGATTTGCACTATGTAGAAATACCAAATAATTTTCCATGTTTTATCTTATAGTTTTTTTTCCTTGCTATAAACAGATACATTGTTAAAAATTAGAATTCTTACTTTGGAAATATTGAAAAAGTGTTGAATGTTCATAACTTATTTTCAGCACATCACAACATTTCTTAAGAATATCAACTGATATCAGCATCCATATTAGGAAACATCCACCATTCTCTAGGTCTGGAGAGGAGATGAGTTCTGACAGATGACTAGAGGTGTGGGTTTAGCCATCTGCTGCAAACTGATAGGAAGAGAGCTGATTCATGAATGGTGCAGGGGACCTCTGCTGTTTTATAAAGCAGCTTCCACCACCCCATGGATCATAAGGTAGGGAAAAGGCTGCTTGGTAAAGCAGGAGAGCTCCCCTGTTCTAACAGGGAGCTGGGGAATTCTAGGAGCTGGAGTCCATACATTTTAAAGTTGCCAGGTTTGAAAAACACTGGCTAAATGATCTCTAAGATCTCTCCTCATCTGTATATTCTGTGATTGTGCAATTTGAGAAAGTTGGATCCAGTCGTGATTCATGAAGTTTTGTTAGTACTGTCCTGCTGACTCATGAGCTACCAGACACTTTTTGGAAGGAATGAGCAGAGACTCTGTATTCCCACAGATGATCTGTTGATCTGCTAGAATTATTGGAAAGAAGAATTTGCTGAGTCAATGGCAGATTGTGTTATACATATTGTGGGAACTGGATAATTTCATTGATGTTGGGTAGAACAACCCTTAACCAATCAGATGGCCATTTGAGAGAGATTAGACTAAGGCTGAACTCTCTCTCTTCATTTTCTCTCCACTTTACCTTCCCTGGGATCTTACTGATGTCCATAACTATACACCCATCCTTTCTGGTCAATTCTAAAATGGTATTTTATGGGTGGATCAAAATTGGCATAGAATTTGCTGGGTATAGAGCTCTTTCAGTCCTTGAACAATTCAGGACTGATTACTCCTGAACGACAGCTGTCTTAAAATAGCATCACTAATTTCCCACTTGTTATTTCATGGTGGTGGGTTTCCAGGGACTGATGGATTGGCAGTTTTCAGATGTCTATTCCTTCTGTTGTGATGGCCAAAAGAAACCAAGGGTCCAACCTTGTTGGATTGTTGTTGCAGACACTGACTGCCTTGTTAGTACCCAGAATACACCTACCTATTGAGGACATGGTCTCACAATTTCTCTGCACAATGTTAGTTAGGAAAGGATCATATTTTCCATTTAACAACTCTGCTGTTACATTGTATTCAGTTTGGAAAGCTTTTTTTAAGCAAGTCCACATATTAATCTTCATGCCTTATCCCCAGTAATGGAATATTGCTTGTTCTCAGAAATACAATCCCTCGTGAGCTATTTATTTAAAATGTGTGGAGACATAACTGAAACAACAGAAAATAGTATAAAGGGCCTCTGAAGGCACTTTATTTTCTGAATCTGTTCACTGATCTTCAAATACCTGATGACGGGTCTGAGATTTATCCAGTGATCTTTTAAGTTTGCTGCTTTTGTGCTGCTCCAAACCGGAAAATGCTCTTGGAAGGACTCCTAGAAGCTCAGAAGTGGGTCATGCTTGAGACTTTTGGAGTGGAACTCAAAAAGGGGTTCTTTGTAAGTTTAATTTTATTTTAACTCTCTGTGGCAAATAATAGGAATGCTAGGGAGATACAAAGAACATGAAGGGATTCTGCTATGCCTGGAATAGAGGAAATCAGGTGAGCAGATCTTCAATCTGTGCTCCAGGAGATGAGATAGGCAACCAAACATCTTGGCAATAGCTTGCCATACTGATGCTTTCTGCCAGGTTGTTATCAGGTTGCTTGGTGATCATGTCCACACCACTTTACACAAACACACACACACAGAGAGAGAGAGAGAGAGAGAGAGAGAGACAGACAGACAGACAGACAGACAGACAATCTGTTATTGGAAGTAGCACAAGAAATGGGCACAAGCTGAATTTCTTATCCCATTAGCAACTGCCATAAGGGATCAGCTGAGTCATCACCACTAGCATTGTATCACAGTTAATGTATCCTTCTTTGGTACATCAAAATAGTCAGGATTGAAGGCCTCTTGTTCAGTATTTCCAGTTTGCCCAAATGTAGGACTTGGGCTCCAGGGAAATCCAACAGTAGTTTACCATTGTCCTACATAGTTGGATGAATTCACATAGTAAGCAGTTTCTAGATACCACTATGGCATGGTGTGACTTTTCTGCAGCATTTCACAGGGCACTGATAATGTTTGGATCAGCACTAAGTATCCCTGATAGGAGCCATTTCTCGTTTCCCCTTCATTTCAACTACAGCATTTTCAGAGATAGGAAGCGTCCATACTTTTGACTAAGTGACAAGATGGATGGCATATTCTGCAAGAAGGAAGAATGGACTATAGAAAATATGTTTGGCTTGGTCTACTGCATCTGCTTGTGAGTCAGTAGTCTACCATCTCTAGTGTTGCTATTCTGCACTCTCTCCATAATCCTGGTTTGTGTCCTTCTAATACTCTTTCTCAGTGTAATGTATGCGACTAAAAGCATACACGGCTGTCAGCACAGCAGGAGGTGCGGGGCTGGACAGCTCCAGGCTATAACCGCATTTGGCGGGAAACCCTGGTTCAAACGAGTTTGATAGCCCCGGGCTATAGCCAGCTCTGACGGGAAGCCAGGGTTTAAATCTATTGGCCACCTGCACTGGCAGGAAGCCCAGGTTTGAATCCATTGGCTGGTATTCACCTGGGCAGGTATAAAGGTACGCCAGGTAACCCCCTTTTCCCTAGCTTTGTTCCTGACCTCAATAAAGCAGTCTTCTCACCCAGCTGAGAGTCCGTCTCTGTGTGCGTCCATGCTACATTGCACTCAGCTTCCCCACCCAGTCCTCTCCTGTCCCCATTGTGATTGCCCTCCTTTTTTTTTAAAATCAGGCAGCAACATATATATGTTTTAAAATGCAGACGTATTGGGGGTAGAGCCAAACTGCAGTCATGTTTGGCATCTAGATTTCCACATGTACTTTTTCCAAGCCCTCTACACTGAAGCACCTGGGTAGGACTGTAGCTTTCCCTTACAGTGGGATTAACCTTTTCTGAAATATTGTGATTAAGAAAGCCTCAAAGAGGCTATGTTTGGGGGACAGATCTAGGTCTGTGCTCACTCCTCCAGTCTTGCCATTTGCACTATCAAAGATTCAAAGGAGGAACTGATCTGTAGCTTTCCTTAACATGACAGCATATTCGATGCATCCAAAGCTTCTGCTTGGAAGCACTCTTTATTGTCATTTCTTCTGCACGTTTGGACAAATGTTTCCCTTCCTGGCTTTTGCTTCTTCTTCCTTGCATTTCACTCATCAGAACTTCTTTAATAAAATGTTTTTCCCCCCAAACTGACTGTACAGATTGTTTTGAGTTCCATACACAAATTCCTCCTTGCTTCCTTCCTTCCTTCCATCCCTCCCATTACCATTAATTAATTTGCAGCAATTTTATTTTGCTTTTCTACAAAAATATGTTGCAAAAATATGCAGCTAAGGCCATGGCTTAAGATTTAAAACTACCTCTATGGATTATTTATTCTCATAGATCCTCTCTTCTAAAACACATGTGAATTTCCATGTATAGTGTGTGTGTGTGTGTGTGTGTGTGTGTGCGCATGCACACACGTGCGCACACACACACACACACACACACACACCAGTACAACTGTAGGAATAAAAAAATCATTTTCCAAAGAAATGGTACAGGAAACTTATGCACTACATTTCAACCAATGGGGAACAGCTGTCATCAAGTTGGTAGACTCTTAGGGTAGAAGAGATTCAATAATAATAATAATAATAGTAATAGTAATAATAATAATAATAATAATAATAATAATAATAATAATAATAATAATAATAATAATAATAATAATAATAACAAGAACAACAACAACAGCAACAAAAAGAACAACAACAATAACAGCAGCAGCAACAACAACAACAACAAAAAGACCTACAAATAGAAATAGAAAGACTGTGGCAAAGGCAAGCAAAAGTAGTACCAATAGGCGTCTTGGGTGCAATCCCAAAACAACTGGAGTACCACTTGAACACCATTGGCATTGACAAATTTGCCATTAGTCAATTGCAAAAGGTGGCCTTACTAGGAACTGCTTCCATCCTGCGACGATATCTGTAATACCATCAAACACCCACATCTGCCTCTCCCAGGTCCTTGGTAAGGACTCGATAGGTAGACAAAAATCCCAAATCCAGTCTGAACAACTAGCTGACTGTGCAATTAACAACAACAACAACAACAACAACAACAGTAATTCTTCAAAGAAAAACAAGAAAGTCCAGTTGCCTCATGAAAAAGCATATTTGGGATAACTGTGACCTGGATGACTGAGAATCTCCATAAACATTTAAATTTACTTTCCAGCACTTCTGCCCTGATCTCAAGATAAACAGGTAAAAATTACTAATGTAAAATGTTTGAACTATATACTTCCACTGTACTTGCTTTAGGATTGAATAGAAAGGTTGCTCAGTTGGGTACAGAAGAACATTCAAAGATGTTTCGCCAGTATGACTTGCGCTTCTGCTCATTTAGCTGCTTATGCAAAATAGCTTCAATGACTCAGTCAGTGTTAAACAGACAATCTGGGATCTTGGAACTAAGCTAACATGTCTAACAGGTAGTCAGTACCTGTCTATCCTAGAGAAGATAAGGTCAAAACGATGGTTCGTGGTTCCTTTTCTAAGGTATAGTAGTAATTTTCTTAATAACTCCGCAGCAATATTTAAACATAAACATAAAAGGCTTGCCTATTAATTCTTAGAAAAAGGAAAATGTGTGGTAGTTGTATGGAAAGAATGGAGATTTTGTTCATCATGTTCTGTCTCTTTTACTGATGTGTTTAACCTGCATATAAATGCAAACATACTTTTTCGATTCAGTGGATGAATCTGTTCCACATCATAGATGCTCTTAGTTAGCTAAATGGTACTGTCTTTACTGGGGAGCTTGACCACTCAGTAAGAACTGAGTTTTGGACAAGAAACGTCTTGTCTTCAATCATGATTTGAAGAATAGGGTGAAAATAGTTTTAATGGATGTGATTAACTGGGTTCTGTCACTTTCTCTCTTTTTAATGCTGCTGTTTGGGAAGGGATCTTGCTTTTGATTAGATACAGATATTGGCCTCTGCACTTTATTCCTGACCAAAATGATTTCTCCTTACGGGTTATAGTGAAAATATTATGGTTATTTCCACAATGCCTGCATTTTTGAACCAGTGCTCCATATTTTTGTGCGAATTGGAACACGTTTGAATTCCCTATGAATGTTCATATAGATTTTAAAAAGTAAAAAGGGATGCTTGGGAGGGAATGAATAAATATGAAATTATAGTGAATTAAACTAACTTATTTGTTTATTTATTTATTTATTTATTTTAATCCCATTTATATCCCGCCCTTCTCCGAAGACTCAATGAAAGGCCATGCATTCTTCTAGATCACACCTATAGCCTGTACTGTGAAAAAGATCTTGGTATTCTACTGTTCTTTCATTTTCTTTAATTATCCCTCTGATGTAATACTTTACAACCAGAATAACAATCCGAGTTTTATTCAGTGGTGCATCTTTGCCGTTTTAGCAGGTCTTCTAACTCGCCAGCTTTTAATCTTAGGCTTCCTGCTCATCTTCCCCTCCTTTGCTTCTTACCCAGAGGTGCCCCTTGTCATGTGAGCTGGCAGGCTGTAAAAGCTAGCCTTGAGCATAGTTTCTATTTATAGGAATGCATCTGAACTTCACACATTAATCTTGGGAAATAAAATGTTGATCAGGAACGGGGACTAGATGGGGAAGGATAGCGTTAAGTATTGTTCAGATTTGCTTTCTGACGATAACCCATCTTCTCACTGGCCATCATTTTATGAATAGAAATGCTTCATTTGGAGGCTGCCGCTTTGTAAGCATCCTCATCATAAACTCCTGATTCCAAATGTGATCTACAAGCAGATACATACACAAGCAGAGGTGAACAAACCTATGCAAAGTAAATCCAAAGGAGCCTAGGAATTAGTAGGTTCAAGATATTTCCATGGCTTTGTTTAGATAAAGCACAAGGAGCAATTTTCACGGGCCTCGCCCATATGGGTGTGATCAAACTAGCTTGTTGAAATATAGCCCCAGTATGAAGAATTATTTTAGTGTTTTGGGTTTCATCACTTACTCCCTTGGCTCTGTTATTTGACTATGATCGAATCAAAATGGTTTATTGAACCATTGCCTTCTCTTAGCTTGGCCTGATTGAAAGAAATGACAACTAAATAAACTTTCTATTCTCTACTGCGTAGAATACTTAGTGCTTGTTAAACAATGTTTCTATTTTTTTTCTTTTTAAAAAAATCTAATAAATTTGAAGTCCAGAAGAGAAAGAAACCCAGCCCCCTCACCCTCATGTAATGGGATAGTAATGCCATTAAGTATACCTTAGAAACAAAAGTTATGGGCGCTGGCAATTTGGCTTCATGTTTTGGAAGTAGTGGTGAAACACAAATAAAGGGAGGACTGAAAAATTATGACTGCATATATCTGATTCTAGTTAGTTCTATATGCTAAAGTCCAGATGGAGTGAACTCTTCAGTTCTGAATATGTTCAAGTTTTGTTGCTGCATTTGCTGCAACATAGCCACCCTTCTGGGTGAGCCTACTTGGCAGTTAATAGCCCAGAAACCACTTTGCTTCACTTATTAGGCAGGCATGTTCTCACAAGAAGCAGCATCAGTACTGATTCTGGTTAGTCTCTTTTCAACCATGATGCTTCTATAGGCTTCCTGCTGTGGTTGATAGATGGAATTTTATTCCATTGATACAATAGTGTCAAGCAAAATAGAGCATTAAACTTTACCAATTAACAAAAGTACAAGAGCCCAATAGATACCAGGACAGAGGAATAACCCCAAAAGTGCAGAATAGTGCTCACCTAGTGTTTTCATGAGGGACGCGGTGGCTCAGTGGGTTAGGACGCTGAGCCTGTCGATCAGAAGGTCGGCATTTTGGCCGGTTGAATCCTGAGTGACGTGTAACAGAGTGAGCTTGTCCCAGCTTCTTCCAACCTAGCAGTTCGAAAGCACATAAAAGATGCAAGTAGAAAAATAGGGACCACTACGGTGGGAAGGTAACAGCATTCTGTGCGCCTTTGGTGTCTAGTCATGCCGGCCACATGACCACGGAGACGTCCTCGGACAAGTGCTGGCTCTTCGGCTTTGAAACGGAGATGAGCACTGGCCCCTAGAGTCGGAAACGACTAGCACGCATGTGCGGGGGAACCTTTACCTTTACCTTTTTAGTGTTTTCATAGGAACTCTGCGTATGAAGTAGCCAAACAAAAGACAAGATAATGCCAAGAAGTGACATATCCCAAAGTTACTCAGTGATATATTGGCAGTCAAAACAGAAGACATAAGAACAAGATCTATAAGCCATAAACCTCTGAAAATCATACATGCTTCTAACCAGGATTTGCCAAATAAGAAATTAATGAAGAAACTAGAGTATCAGTAAAGTTTCTTCCTATTGTTTTAGCTTATTATAGACAAAGATACTGCTCAGTGACCTTTAGAAATTATAGATAGAACACAAAATGTAGATCATAAGTTGAACATGAGTTCTAGTAGACCACAGGTTGAACTTGACTAACTGTGTTGCAGCTGCTAAAAGACAAATGCTGTTTTGAGGTGTATTAACAGGAGCTTAGACCCTGCATCAAAGGAAGTAATTCCCCCATTCTTCCTTGCCTTGGTCAAAACCCATATGGAATATTGTGGGTCTTAGCAACACAGCCTAGGTAGGATATGAAAACCTGGAATGAGTTCAAATGAAGACTACCATAATGGTCAGGAAACTGTAAACCAGTTCAAGGAATAGTTAAAGAAACTGACTGTGTGATTTTTACTGAAAAAAAAACAACAGTAGACAGACTAAGATACAGATGTGCAAAGAAATCTTATAAGACTATTATTGCTTTTATAAAGTTTATTGCTTAGACAGGACAGCCATTGTATGATGGCTTTCCTTGGATCAATGGAACTTGTTATCTGAACCCCCATTTCATTTCCAGCACTTCAGAGAACTTGAAAATAACCGGAAAGTTCTATGGAAAGCCTTCACAGTTCTGCGTTGACCTAAAGGCATTTCCCAGCAAACTTTCAGGAGCCAGAGTGTTATGTGTTGGACTAAGACTAGGAGAGCCAGGTTCAAGACTACATTGAGTCACAGAAACCCCCTAAGTTACCTTGGACCAGTCACTTTCTCTCAGCTCAGCTTATCTCACTTGTTGTGGGAAAAGTTAGAGAACTAGGTGCTGTGGCTACCACCTTGACCTCTTGAAGGAAAAGTGGGATGACGACGTTGATCTCTCTTACTTGATGCTACACTTGATATTTCTCACGTGGATCAGGAATAAATCATTTCAGTGCTGCTTCAATGGAGAGCTATTTTTATGCTTTGTGCCAATTGACATTCGCGTTAAATTTGTGTGCAACTGTCATCAGCATTCTTCAGAAGTCTGACCTTGGCATCAGGAATTGCCAGAGGCAGACATATGATAATGCAAAAAATATGACTGGAGGATATAGCAGGGATTGCAAGCTCATCTAAAAAGCATCAACAACTAAGCCAGGTCTTATGCCTCGTGCTGGATATTCCCCAAACCTGTTTGGGAAAAACAGAGTGCATGATAGCCTTTGTGCCATAATATTATTACAGTTTCTTGAAGTTTTATTTACATTGTAATTCAGCATCGGCCCTCAGAAGTATATTGAACACTGATCCTCCCAAAATAAAGATCTTTTTTTAAAAAACAACAACAACAACACTATAACGAATAAGATGGTTCTGAAGAGATGATACTACACAAACTGTGGCCTTCTTCTATAACTACATACTCATGAGGATTTTGAATGGTTCCAAAGAGAAGGCAGTGTAAAGGACTGAGGCACAGAGTTTGTCATGAATTTGACAGCAAAATCTTAAAAAAGCAGGCCTTGAAATTGTATTAGGAAAGGAACTGCTTTCTTCCCTTATCATTTTTTTATGGCATGTCTAGCAACATGGAAAAAAAGAGAGAAAATGAATCCTGTTGTAGAAAATATATATTCAAAAGAAAACAACAACAATGTGGAAAAAGTAATCAGTTTTCCCAGATGAAAAAGGCTTAACAGTGACAAGGTCAGATGGAAATATTAGACAGACTTCAAATCAAACTAGAGAAGTGCTCTTCTGTTTACACAGAAACTGCAAAGACAATATGATTTCTCTTTTTATTCTCTTCTTAGAGAATGCAAATGGGTAGGGTAGTTCTAAGACCACATAATAATTTGAAAATAATTTACAAGAAGAAACTGAATTGTTTTTTAAATCTCACTGTAGCCTTTTGCCTTTATTTAACTGCCCATTTCAGTGTGTGAGGGAGAGAGTTTTCTTCAAATTGTCCCCAATTAAAAATAAATTGTGGTGAACAGTAATAATAATAATAATAATAATAATAATAATAATAATAATAATAATAATAATAATAATAATAATAAAGTTGGAAGGGACCTTGGAGGTCATCTAGTCCAACCCCCTGCTCAGGCAGGAAACCCTATACCATTTCAGACAAATGGCTGTCCAGTCTCTTCTTAAAAACTTCCAGTGTTGGAGCATTCACCGATTCTGGAGGTAGGTTGTTCCACTGGTTAATTGTTCAAACTGTCAGGAAGTTTCTCCTTAGTTCTAGGTTGCTTCTCTCCTTGATTAGTTTCCATCCGTTGCTTCTTGTCCTGCCTTCAGGTGCTTTGGAGAATAGCTTGAATCCCTCTTCTTTGTGGCAACCCCTGAGATATTGGAACACTGCTATCATGTCCCCCCACCCTTGTCTTTCTCTTCATTAGACTAGACATTCCCAATACCAACAACCGTTCCTTATATGTTTTAGCCTCCAGTCCTCTAATCATCTTTGTTGCTCTTCTCTGCAGTCTTTCTAGAGTCTCAACATCTTTTTTACATTGTGGTGACCAAAACTGGATGCAGTATTCCAAGTGTGGCCTTACCAAAGCATTGTAAAGTGATATTAATACTTCACGTGCTGCAGCTAAGAGTGTTATATTTATTTTATATAGAACGAACTCTTCTGAGAGTAATGTCATTTGATGATTTCATATCTGACTTTGCTGCCAAGAAATATATAGAGAGAGAGCATTTGGAGATCCAGTCGGTTCGAATCTGACCGAACACAGTTAAGATCTTTTACCAGATCTTACCTTGTGGCAATGGAGGTGGCGAAGTGTGCTTACTTCGCCACCCTCATTGCGTCCGCAGATAATCGCCTGGCCGCCCTGTTTAGGGTGACCCGTTCCCTTTTAAATCAGGGGACAGGACCCCTTGCAAGGACGGGCCGAGGAGTTTAGTCAGCATCTGCTGGACAAAATCGCTCAGATCTGGACCGGTCTGGACTCTGACTGGGCAATATCTGACGAGGGGAAAACGACGGGCTTGGCTGACATTATTTGGGAGGAGTTTGACCCTGTGACTCCAGATGAAGTGGACAGGATCATGGGTAGATTAAATGCCACCATGTGTTTGTTGGATCCGTGTCCCTCCTGGCTGGTTTATGTGGCCCGGGAGGTCACACAAGGCTGGCTCCAGGCAGTGATTAATGCTTCTTTGAGTGAGGGGTGCTTCCCTGCCGCTTTGAAGGAGGCGGTGGTGAGGCCCCTCCTCAAGAAACCTGCCTTGGACCCAGCTATTTTGAATAATTTTCATCCTGTCTCCAACCTTTGCTTTCTTGCGAAGGTTGTTGAGAGTGTGGTGGCATGGCAGCTCCTGCTGGTCCTGGAGGAAACTGAGTATCTGGATCCATACCAATCGGGTTTCAGGCCTGGGTACAGCACGGAAATGGCATTGGTCGTGCTGGTGGATGATCTCTGGCGGGCCCGGGACAGGGGTTTTCCCTCTGTCCTGGTCCTATTAGATCGCTCAGCGGCTTTTGATACCATTGACCATGGTATCTTGCTGCGATATCTCAGGGGGTTGGGAGTGGGAGGCACCATCTTACGGTGGTTCTCCTCCTACCTCTTGGGCCATTCACAGATGGTGTTGGCAGGAGGGCAGAGGTCAACCCCGAGGCCCCTCGATTGTGGGGTGCCCCAGGGGTCGGTACTCTCTCCCCTCCTGTTCAACATCTATATGAAGCCACTGGGTGAGATCATCCGCAGTTTTGGGGTAAGGTATCATCAATATGCTGATGATAGCCTGCTTTTCATCTCTACCCCGAACCAACCTAGTGATGCCCTTGACGTGATGTCCCATTGCCTGGAAGTGGTACGAATCTGGATGGGGAAGAACAGGCTCCAACTCAACCCAGCCAAGACCGAGTGGCTTTATATACCGGCATCTCGTGTAGTCCAGGATGTTCCATCTTTGGTTATGGGGGGAGAGGTGTTACCTCCCATTGATAGGGCGCGCAACTTAGGCGTCCTCCTGGATGCATGACTCAGTTTAGAAGATCATATAGGAGTTGTGGCCAGGGGGGCATTTGCCCAGGTTCGCCTGGTGTGCCAGTTGCACCCCTATCTGGACCGAGATGCTTTACGTACAGTCACTCATGCGCTCGTTACCTCCCGTGTTGATTACTGCAATGCTCTCTACATGGGGCTGCCCTTGAAGACTTCAGCTGGTGCAGAATGCAGATGCGTGGGTTGTGATGGGAGCATCCCGATAATCCCATATTACACCCCTCCTGCATGAGCTGCATTGGTTACCGGTTGCTCTCCTGGTGAGATTTAAGGTGCTGGTTCTTACCTTTAAAGCCGTACATGGCTTAGGCCCAGGATACTTGCAGGACCGTCTGTTCCCAGGAATGACTTCCCATCGCCCTGTGCGCTCACACAGAGAGGGCCTCCTCAGGGTGCCGTCGGCCAGACAATGTCGGCTGGTGACCCCCAGGGGGAGGGCCTTCTCTGTGGGGGCACCTGCCCTGTGGAATCAGCTTCCCCTGGAGCTCTGGATGACCCCAGACCTCCGGTCCTTTCGTCATGACCTTAAGACATTTCTTTTCCAACAGGCCGGCCTGGACTGATGATAATGGGGTTTTAATCTGGTTTTAAGGTTTTATTAATTGGGGCTATAGAGATAGTTTAATTTTAATTTTAATATTTGTATTCTCTTGTATTTTATTGTTGTTAGCCGCCCTGAGTCCTTTGGGAGATAGGGCAGCATATAAGTCCCATTAAATAAATAAATAAATAATTCTGTTGATTCTGGTGCCGATGGTTTTTGAGATTGTCTGCGTCTTTAATGATTTTGACAAAGAGGGGAAAATTACTCTGGTAGGATGCAGTGAGAAGCGTGTGTGACAGGAAATGAATCTCAGAGTTGGAAAAATGCAGTATCTCTATGATACAGATGTTCATTTCATGTGAGATGGTGGCTTTGATCTCACTGGAGTGATAGACAAAGCTATCACTAGGTTAGACTGCATCATGGAGCATTATTTTCCTGTTTCTCCATCATCAAGAGAAAGAAAGTGGGGCAGGGAACAACTTGCATATAGTAAAACAAAGCAAGGGAGGGAAAGAGCAAGGCTACTGTCCTTCTCCTTGACACCTAGCTTTCTGCATGCAAAGATTTAATAATAATAATAATAATAATAATAATAATAATAATAATAATAATAATAATAATAATGATGATGATGATGATGATGATGATGATGATGATGATGATGATGATGATGATGATGATGATGATGATGATGTTGGAAGGTACCTTGGAGGTCATCTAGTCCAACCCTCTGCTCAGGCAGGAAACCCTATACCATTTCGGACAAATGGCTGTACAGTCTCTTCTTGAAAGCTTCCAGTGTTGGAGTTCCAGTTATTTTGACTTTTGTTTTCATCTGGAGTCAGCCCAAGCATACATTTATTATCTCAGTGAAAACTAGGTCAGAATAATACCTACTGTAAAATACACTTTGGGCTAAGAAATAAGAAGGGCTGTGAAAGTATTAGTGGAGCTCAGTGTAAGAGAAACACGCAGGCCACAACCTTTGTTGGAAACACAGAAGTAGAATATGGTGTAGAAGAGAGAAGAACTCCAGTTCTTACTAGCATGCCATTAGCTTTCCACATTCCAACAATCAAAGGGTGATCTGTGTAATTAATACTATTTAGGCCAGTCTAATAACAGAGGAAAATGTCTCTTGTCAGCCCAGCTTTGCCCACTGGCCCTGATTTAGCAACATGAAAGCATTTTTTCCTGATTAAGTGCTCATTGAAGGAGATAAAAGAGATGGCCTTGAAATGTTTGCTTCAATGTGATGAAAGTAAAGGGATTGATAGAAATGAAAAAATAGGAGTGGGAGAGAAAGAAAAGAAACATGGATCTAGAGAAGCGAGGTCCAACAGATAAAAAGTCAAAGGTACATTGTCCAGAGTTATTCAGAGTACGAGTGTTATCGACAGAAGTGGTAGACATCACATTGGGGGAAGCCGCTTTAGTGTAGTTCAGGGAATATGGACTGAGTTAGATGGTGGGAAAGAAAGCACAGGGAGTCCTTGACTTACAACAGTTCATTTAGTGACTGTTCAAAGTTACAATGGCACTGGAAAAAGTGACTTATGATCGTTTTTCATACTTACGACCGTTGCAGAATCTCCATGGTCACGCGATCAAAATTCAGATGCTTGGCAACTGGTTCATGTCCTGAGGCCATGCTTTTGCGACCTGACAAGCAAAGTTAACGAGGAAGCCAGATACACTTAACAATCGTCTTACTAACTCAACAGTTGCAATGATTTACTTAACAACAGTGGCAAGCAAGGTCACAAAGTGGGGCAAAACTCACGTAGCAAATGTTTAATTTAGCAACATAAATTTTGGGCTCCGTCATGGTCGTAAGTTGAGGACTACCTGTAAAGTGATGTTGGTGGATTTACAATATTGAAAGAATTCCAGAAAAACTGTAAAAGGGGCAGGCCCGTGTGATACATAGATCTGGACAGAGTACTTACACCACTGTAATATTATAAACGAACTTTGTTTTGAGAAGCATTTTCTGGAGATGCTCAGAGAAGATTAAGTTTGAACCTGAGGTGTGTTGGTCATCTCCTTGGCTTGGTTGGGCTGCATTTCTCAGATGCCCAGGATACCTGCTTCAGTTTCATGTCTCTAGATGTCCCTCTGGGAATGTATTGTTTGAATATGGCCAATGCGCACCAAGTCCAATATGTAAGGGCTTTGCCTTGGTCTTTTTGCATTCCAGAAAAATCTCATTATCTCAGCAAAACCTATGCAGGGAAGAAATATATTATCTTGTCTCCAGAACGTATGTGAGAAGGATCTGATCTGGATTTTTGTGTTTATTTAACTGCTGAATAATTTTCCTGGCAGCTGACTGAAAATACATCAGGAATTCTTTGTAATATTTTAATGTTTCTTCCTTAGCTCTTTACTAAGCTGCATTTTTCAGGGATGTGATATCTCTATCTTTGGCCTGGTTGAGAAAAAAGCTGCATTATTTCCTTAATTGTACAATTTTGTCCACGGTGAAGGAAAATGGGAAAAAACACATGCTCTGTTTTCTTGCAAATCTGGGTGTTTCCTATTAAGAAATTATGTCTGATACTTTTATGCATGTTTCAGTTGTGATTATGAGAGGCAAAACATTTGCTTCATTCCATTCTCTGCACAGTTATGCTCAAGAAGAACAGGCCTTTGACTGCTGGATAAATAAAATCCCCCCCAAATTTAAGATCTTTCGGAGGGATGTCTCTAAGTATGCCATCTTTGGATGGATTTTATGAACATTGGCTAAAATAATACAGCATGCTGATGTCATGGATATTTCTTAAATGAGGCTCAGTTTATCACTGCTCTGGACCTCTGACTTAATGAGTGCCACTGGAATGTGAGAAAGACCATTAAGTACAGTGTGGTGGTTTGTGAAAATACTTGCAAGTAATTATTATAGGGCAACTGTTTCACCTAAAGCAGCAAATCAGTCATCTTGAGGTTTATCTTTGTAAACACTTTGTGCCTGAAAACAAATAAATAAGCAGATAAAAATGGCCTATTAACAGGTATTGTCCCATATGCTAAAGCCAGAGAACTGCAGTCTGTAATTGTCAGGTGTCTATTTATCCTGTAGGTTATTTTTAGTTGGCTCGCAGCTCTGAAGAGGTATCTTCACGTCTTGGTGTTTGCAGTTTTGTTCCTGAATGCATCCAATGTCCTTTTAATTCAAACAGTGATATTAGGGAAAAGGGTTGAGGTACGATGTGTTCTTGGCATTAGCCATCCCGAGAGAGCAGCAAATACAGAGTTATGCAGGCATTCAGTGGCTGTAAAGCAGCTCACAGTTGGGGAACCACATGTGTGCTGTTGTAGGGTTTGGAAACAGATTGAGCTAAACCTAATGGGAACATCTGCTAAGTTAGTCCTGTTCCCCCACTCTTGTAGATGCTCACGGGGTGCATAAAGAGGCAATTTTAATAGTATGTAAACCCAAAGGAAGCCCTAGAGGAAGAATTTGTTTTCCAAACCCATTGCAGTGGAATTCTATGGAAAATCTTATTTGTCTCGATCTAAATGTTAGCCCCCCTTCATGGATTACTGCCTTGTCGTGGTGAAGGGGCTTGCGTAATTCAATGAAGCTATGAGCTATGCCGTGCAGGGCCACCCAAGATGGAAAGGTCATAGCAGAAAGTTCTGACAAAACGTGATCCACTGGAGAAGGAAATGGCAACCCACTCCAGTATCTTTGCCATGAAAACCCTATGGACAGTACCAAAAGGCAAAACGATATGATGCTGGAAGATGAGCCCCTCAGGTCGGAAGGCGTCCAATATGCTACTGGGGAAGAGCAGAGGGCTAGTACTAGTAGCGCCAGAAAGAATGAAGCGACTGGGCCAGAGCCGAAAGGACGCGCAGCTGTGGATGTGTCTGGTGGTGAAAGGAAAGTCCGATGCTGTAAAGATTTTTTCTCCATAGGAACCTGGAATGTAAGATCCATGAATCAAGGAAAGCTGGACGTGGTCAAACAAGAGATGACAAGACTGAACATCGACATCTTAGGTATCAGCGAACTAAAATGGACAGGAATGGGTGAATTTAATTCAGATGACCATCAGGTATACTACTGCAGGCAAGAATCCCTCAGAAGAAATGGAGTAGCCTTCATAGCCAATAAAAGAGTAGGAAAAGCAATACTGGGATACAATCCTCAAAATGACAAAATGATCTCAGTTCGAATCCAAGGCAAACCATTCAATATCACAGTAGTCCAAGTCTATGCCCCAACCACCAGTGCTGAAGAGGATGAAATTGACCAGTTCTATGAAGCCCTACAGCACCTTATAGAACTAACACCAAAAAATGATGTCCTTATCATCATGGGGGATTGGAATGCTAAAGTAGGAAGCCAAAAGATAACCGGAATAACAGGCAAGTTTGGCCTTGGAGTACAAAATGAAGCAGGGCACAGGCTGATAGAATTTTGTCAAGAGAATACGATAGTCAGAGCAAACACTCTTTTCCAACAACCCAAGAGACGGCTCTACACATAGACATCACCAGATGGTCAACACAGAAATCAGATTGACTATATGCTCTGCAGCCAAAGATGGAGAAGCTCTATACAGTCAGTAAAAACAAGACCAGGAGCTGACTGTGGCTCAGACCATGAGCTTCTCATTGCAAAGTTTAGGCTTAAACTGAAGAAAGTAGGGAAAAGCACTAGGCCACTCAGATATGAATTAAATCATATCCCTGTTGAATATACAGTAGAGGTGACAAATAGATTTAAGGAATTAGATCTGATAGACAGAGTGCCAGAAGAACTATGGACAGACGTTCGCAACATTGTAGAACAGGTAGCAACCAAAACCATCCCAAAGAAAAAGAAATGCAAGAAAGCAAAATGGCTGTCTGAGGAAGCTTTGCAAATAGTTGAGGAAAGGAGAGAAGCGAAAGGCAAGGGAGAAAAAGAAAGATACGCCCAATTGAATGCAGAATTCCAGAGAATAGCTAGAAGAGATAAGAATGCCTTCTTAAATGAACAGTGCAAAGAAATAGAAGAAAACAATAGAATAGGGAGGACCAGACATCTTTTCAAGAAAATTGGAGAGATCAAGGTAATGTTTAATGCAAAAATGGGCATGATAAAGGACCAAAATGGCAGGGACCTAACAGAGGCAGAAGAAATTAAGAAGAGGTGGCAAAACTATACAGAAGAACTATACAAGAATGAGCTTAACATCCCTGATAATCACAATGAGGTGGTCACTGACCTCGAACCAGACATCCTAGAATGTGAAGTGAAGTGGGCCTTAGAAAAGCTGAGCAACAACAAAGCTAGTGGAGGTGACAGTATTCCAGCTGAGCTATTCAAAATCTTAAAAGACGATGCAGTAAAAGTGCTACACTCAATTTGCCAGCAAATCTGGATAACTCAACAATGGCCACAGGATTGGAAAAGATCAGTTTACATTCCAATTCCAAAGAAAGGCAGTGCCAAAGAATGTTCAAACTATCGCACCATTGCACTCATTTCTCATGCTAGTAAAGTTATGCTTAAAATCCTACAAGCTAGACTTCAGCAGTATGTGGATCGAGAACTACCAGAAGTACAGGCAGGATTTCGAAGAGGCAGAGGAACTAGAGATCAAATTGCCAACATACGCTGGATCATGGAGAAAGCTAGGGTGTTCCAGAAAAACATCTACTTCTGCTTCATTGACTATGCTAAAGCCTTTGATTGTGTGGATCATAACAAACTGTGGCAAGTTCTTAAAGAGATGGGAGTACCAGACCATCTTATTTGTCTCTTGAGAAACCTATATGTGGGCCAAGAAGCAACAGTGAGAACTGGACACGGAACCACTGATTGGTTCAAAATTGGGAAAGGAGTCTGGCAAGGCTGTATACTGTCGCCCGGCCTATTTAACTTATATGCAGAGCACATCATGAGAAAGGCAGGGCTAGATGAATCAAAAGTTGGAATTAAGATTGCCGGAAGAAATATCAACAACCTAAGATATGCAGATGATACCACTCTAATGGCAGAAAGTGAAGAAGAACTAAAGAGCCTCTTGTTTCGGGTGAAGAAGAAGAGTGCAAAACTTGGGTTAAAACTTAACATTAAGAAAACCAAGATCATGGCATCTGGCCCTCTCAATTCCTGGCAAATAGATGGGGAAGAAATGGAGGTAGTGACAGATTTTATTTTCCTGGGCTCCAAGATCACTGCAGATGGGGACTGTAGCCAAGAAATTAAAAGACGCTTGCTCCTCGGGAGGAAAGCCATGGCAAATCTAGACAGCACACTAAAAAGCAGAGATATCACCCTGTCAACAAAAGTGCATATAGTCAAGGCTATGGTCTTCCCAGTTGCAATGTATGGCAGTGAAAGCTGGACCATAAAAAAGGCTGAGCACTAAAGAATTGAGGCCTTTGAACTATGGTGCTGGAGAAGACTCCTGTGAGTCCCTTGGATTGCAAGGCGATCAAACCGGTCAGTCCTAGAGGAGATCAACCCTGACTGTTCTTTAGAAGGCCAGATCCTGAAGCTAAAACTCAAATACTTTGGCCACCTAATGAGAAGGAAGGACTCACTGGAGAAGAGCCTAATGCTAGGAAAGATTGAGGGCAATAGAAGAAGGGGATGACAGAGAATGAGGTGGCTGGATGGAGTCACTGAAGCAGTAGGCGTGAGCTTAAATGGACTCCAGAAGATGGTAGAGGACAGGAAGGCCTGGAGGAACGTTGTCCATAGGGTTGCGATGGGTCGGACACGACTTCGCAGCTAACAACAACAACAAATGTTAGCCTGTTCCATTCATGCTTCCATTCCTAAAGCATTTTGAAGGTCATTCCAGACCCATGGATGCATAGGAAACAGCAGCTGTATAAGAGTGGACATCAGCTTTTAACACTAATGAGAACAGATATTAAATAGGAATTAAACAGATACTACTGCTCCAAGATTATTCTTCCAACCCAGCTGGGCACTTGTGAAAAGTGGTGCAGAGTGTGGAGATCATTTGGGGGGAAAGGAGTTTCTTTTCTCACATGATCCACATTTCCTGCTGAGACGTGTATCATTCAGTCGCTCTGCTTCATTCAAGGAATTTTCCAAATTGCAATCACGTTGTCCTCCATTTCCATGCCTCCTATATTTTTCTACCATTTCTGATCATTGTTTTTACAAACAAACTCTTAAGGAAGGAAAGACGAGGTAACTTTTTCACTGTGTGAGGAGCTTCCCATCCAGAATCCCTTTCTTTTTGTTAAAACGGAATCCAACAATCCCTTTATTCCAAATTGTTAAGCATATAGTTAATAAGCCCTTAGTTATTAAATAATGAAATATATAAGCAGATATTATTAATAATATGATTACTTATCTCATTACTTATCTCAGCAATGAAGCTGCATTGTTTCCGGCTATCTCAAGCTCTTTACAGTATTTTGCTCTTCTACCGATGTTTTGTGGGATATTCTGGTTGTGTATACAAAACTGTGGGTTACAAAAAAGTCAAGTTTATCGAAATCCAGTTGGGAGGGTCCACTGAGCCTACCAAGTCCAACCCTTTGTTTATTGCAGCAATCCAAATTAAAACATCTCAGAAGAGATGGATGTCTAGCTCTTGAGCACTTCCAACAAGGGAACCCATCATTTTTCTAGATAGTTGCTTCCACTGCTGAATTCCTCTTACTGTTAGGAAGTTAAGTTTAATCTTCATCTGAAACTTGCCGTTCCATAATTAATAGGTAAAGGTAAAGGTTCCCCCACACATGCGTGCTAGTCATTTCCAACTCTAGGGGCCGGTGCTCATCTCCGTTTCAAAGCTGAAGAGCCAGCGCTTGTCCACGGACGTCTCCGTGGTCATGTGGCCGGCATGACTAGATGCCAAAGGCGCACGGAACACTGTTACCTTCCCACCGTAGTGGTCCCTATGTTTCTACTTGCATTTTTATGTGCTTTCGAACTGCTAGGTTGGCAGAAGGTGGGACGAGTAACAGGCGCTCACTCTGTTACGCGGCACTCGGGATTCGACCCGCCAAACTGCCAACCTTCTGATCGACAAGCTCAGCGTCTTAACCCACTGAGCCACCGTGTCCCTTTTTCCATAACTAATAGACCAGACTTTATTTCCCGCACTCTGGGATGATAGGGAGTAGATCACAACCTTCTTTTGCATAATCTCAGGACCTTGAAATGGGTGGCCATTTCAACTCAATGTCTTTCCTGAAAGCTAAACATATCCAATTCTCTCAATCGCTCCTTGTTTTGGTTTTCAAACTTGACATTCTTAATTGCTCTGTTTTGTACTTGCTCCAGGTTTTATTAATCCTTTTTAAACGATGATGCCCAACACTCAAAATAAGGTCTGACTAATACAGAATAGAGTGGATCAGTAATTGGGGAAATATACAGTATTTATATTTATGCAGCCAAAAATTACATTATGCAGCCCTATCAC
This sequence comes from Vipera berus, assembly GCF_964194415.1. NCBI lineage: Eukaryota > Metazoa > Chordata > Lepidosauria > Squamata > Viperidae > Vipera > Vipera berus. The sequence continues at coordinate 296,988,402 of NC_138202.1, read as the reverse complement.
ACTGTAAATCATAATCAAGTTATGATTTACTACAGTTTTAAATCCTTTCCATTGATACTGCAAGCAAGTTTGGCATTCCTCATCTTGTCATATGCACTTTCAAAAGCGAGTTTTACTCTGCCCCTTGTCCTCAGTGAATTGCATTATCTTTTTTTCAGTCACTTTTAATTTTCCTATTTAGTTTGGAGTTATCGTCAGGTTTACCAGCTTAGCATCAAACTCAATGATAATCATACTGTACCAATTTAGAAAACACAATTTCAATCAACCATTGGAAAAACAGTTGAAAAGATGTGTTTGTTCTCTTATGAATTGTGGATGAACTATATACAGTATATGACTAATAACTTAGAGGTCACTTCTTTCTTTATTTTTCCCCTTTGGGCTACTAAATAGAACTGGAGGATGTGCATTAATGATGGGTAGCTTCCGCAGTCTATTTAGAGAGTTTATTTGCACCACATTCATCGAGTATGAAATATCACATATCAGCTCCTGTTCCAGTTCTAGGTGTTATAATCCTTGATCTAAGGATAAGGATCTCCAAACTTGGTAACTTTAAGACTTGAAGTCCATACATTTTATAGTTGCCAAGTTTGGAGACTTCCTGATCTAAGAAAGCTAATTATAACACTTTAATTTAGGAACATAGGAAATTCCAGAAGAAGCTTCATACGTTTTACATTAGGGGATAAAGATATTTTGATAGCTAGCATGCTCTTTTAGCTTAAAACCCCAACATTTAATTGTATCCAACCATAAATAATATTACGAATGCTGAAAATAGTATTGTTAGAAATAATGTAGAGATTGTTATTTAGATGCACAGAATAAAGTTTATGCCTTTTTAAAAAATTCCCATTAGAATAGTATACCATAAATGTATTTTTCCTCATGCCAATTAGAAATGAAAAACGGGGTATTTTTTTTACCTTCATTCAGTATGTATGTAATGTGTCCTATGTAGTTGTTGGATTTGTATGCTACCAAATCCAAACAGATTCATGACAGTTTACAGAATAACAGTTAAAATATCTAAAGCATAAATGTCATCCAGGTCATAGTTGTCCCAAAGATACTTTTTCACAATGCAACTGGACTTTCTTGTATTTCTTTGAAGATGTTTCGCTTCTCATCCAAGAAGCTTCTTCAGCTCTGACTTTTGAAGCCGACCAGCTGTCTGCAAGGAGTATAAATCCTTCCATTCCACATCATCCAGTCAGAGCTGAAGAAGATTCTTTGATGAGAAGTGAAACATCTTCAAAGAAAAACAAGTTGCCTCATGAAAAAGCATCTTTGGGGCATCCAAAGCCTAAAATAAAATATAAACATTCACATTACCACTTAAAGTGAAAAATAATGAAATATCCAGAGTACGTGTAGTAAACTGCCCCAGTATTGCAATATTAAAACAAACAATAAAATCTCTAGTACAATAGTTAAACTTATGTTAATCATTTTGAAAACATTCCTTCTGTAACACCTTTGCAGACATTTCATAGGTCTATACAAGCTAATTTCAAAAGCTCTCTGAAAAGTTCAGGCCACCATTTTCTGGAATGGGAATAATTTGATATTATAGGGAACCTATTCCATCATAGTTGAGCTATGACAGAAAAGCACAGTTTCTTGGCTTCTGGTGTCTCTTACTTATAAAAATGTGGATGTTATTAATGTTCCACAGGAGGGGTGGTTAGTTCTGGCTGCAGAAGATAGACCTGAAGATACCATGGTATCATACTACATTCAGCTTTATACTTTGAATTGCCTTCAGAAGCCTATTGGCATGCAAAGCAGGTACAAATGTAATATGCTTGTAGCATATTACAGTTAACACCTGTCAGAAAGCAGGTCTTCCATTTTATTTATAGTTCTTATTTATTTAGATTTATATAGCCACCTCTTGGCAAAGTAGCTGGGTGTAAACAACATTCTAAAATAAAAATAGAAAAGTCAATAAAACATACATTGTTATCCCACCCCACCCCAAAGCTGCTGAAAATATAAGAACCACCAAACAATGTCAACCATCTAGGTTTCACTCATTTCCTGACCTCATGCCTGGGCAAACAGCCTGGTTTACAGTACCTTCCAGAAGGCCAGAAGAGTTTGAACCATCACAGTTCCCCACTGATCTTCAGAGATAGCACTGGTCAAAATATATGGTGACGAGAGTGTGAATTAATGTTACAAAGTCCTCCTGCTCCAAGTGTAGCCATAGTTTCCACAACCAGATCTGGGGAACAGCCCTTCTGTCTATGGCCTCCACCTGCTCAACAAGCAGTATCTGTGAATGTAGAAGTCCTGTAAGTAATGGACATGAATCCTAAACAGTAGTGGCTCCTACCTGAGAGATAACATTGAAGATGAGTAGGATGTTTGTTATGTATGAGAGATGCCAGGCTGGAGTTGACACCAGACACCAGGTGGCATCGGTCAGCTGGCCTGATTGGTCAACCTGTCCGGTGGGAAAGGTACAATGCCGGGTTGGGTGTTACCTGGCCAACGGGAAAATAGAGCAACCGGGTTGGCTGATTTTCAGGGGCTTCAGTAGCATAAATGGGGGAACCGGGGGTTGGGCTTTACTTTTTCCATCATGTAATCAATAAACAACATCACGTACGATGCTGACTCGTTATTGTGTCCACGCGGCCACACTCGATACAACAGTGGCGACGAGGATGGGATACCGTGAAGCGCATTAAGACAGGACTTGGAAAAAAAAGCCGGCTAGCATTGCCGCAAAGAAGCTGAGAGACAGCTGCGCACTGCGGGAAAGTCAAAAAGCCATCAACCAAGGCGGAAGAATGTCGAAGCTCGGCATTGTGAGGGAGTTCGATGTCCGACACCCGGAGGAATGGGAAGACCATGTGGGCCAAGTCAAGGGCTATTTGTTAGTAAATAGCATAAATGAGGACCGCAAGAAAGCAGCAGCATTATTAGCCCTCAGCAGACCAGCGGTTTATAAGATAGCTGTGGGACTGTGCCACCCGGCAGCGGTTGCCTCAGTTTCTTACGCTGAACTAATTAAAAGTCTGAGACAACATTTTATACCTAGACAATCCGAGCTCTACTGGAGAAGAAAATTCAAGCGTTGGAACCAGTTACTGGGTGAGTCCTTGACAGACTTTGTAGCAGCAGTACGAGAAACTGCATGCCAATGCAAGTTTGTGGACCTAAATGAGAGGATCCGGGACAGAGTGGTCTTAGGGTTAAGGGACAAACAGTTACAAAATAAGGTGATCGCAAAGCCCACAGGGAACCTTCAAGAAGTCCTGGATGATTTAATGACCCACGAGACCACCGATCTACATGACTTCCCCCATCATAGCAATGGCTCGAGCGGTTCCATTCACCAAGAAAGCCTTGTGGATGGCGGAGTGGGAGACCTCGAGTTCGAAACAGAGATAGATGAAATAACCCAAAGATTCGAGACGACTCCGATCCGAAACGACCGCCGTGACACCAGAGGAAGGCAAAGGAAACCAACAATAACCAGACCACCGAAGGACACTAACAACAGTCGCCAAGACGCTGAGCAAAAATGCGGCAGTTGTGGGGGAAACCACTCGAGAGCATCATGCAGATTCCGAAATGCAAAGTGTTGTGCCTGCGGCAAGATGGCCACATTCAGACCATCTGCAGAAGCCGGGTCAAGGACAGCCTCCACGAATTAGAAGCGTGGGCACCAGGTACCAAAGTTTTTCCGTGTTGCGGCACTGAGTCCCTTCGGCCCCAGGCACTAACCACTAACCGGGGAAATGGGGTGGTAGCCGCGGGCCGCTCTACAATCAATCAAATGCTAGGCCCAAAAATTAGAATCAAAGTCCTCTTGCAGGGAATTCCCTGCAAGATGGAGATCAATTCAGGGGCTTCTGTCTCAATAATTTCTTGGGAGACATTGTCCTCAATTTCGGAAAAGAGCAGCTGCCAGATTCACCTCACCCCCACCCCCATCCAGTTAACAGATTTCCAACGGGCCCCGATTAAATTGAAAGGCAAGGCCACTATAGAGGTATGTTTTAAGGGGTTTAAGGGTCCGTTGGAACTACTGGTAACTGAGGGCAGGAGAGCTAGTTTGGTAGGCCTTAACTGGTTCGGGGCGTTAGGGATCTGGTTAGGGGGAATCAACTCAATCCAACCCAGGAGTCTCGAATCCATCTGCAAAAAATTTGCTGACGTCAATTGCAAAAGCAGTTTTATTTGGAACACCTTACATTCTGCAATAATACCTTTAACACTATCAAACAACAACATCTGCATATCTCAGGTCCTAGAGAAGGACTCGAAAGGTGTATAAAAATGCCAAATCCAGTCTAAAGATCTAGCTGATTGTGTGGCCAAGCATAATGCAGCCCACTGTTTGAAGGATGGTCCTCCCTAGGACCAATTTAAAGAGAAAGAAATGTCAAGGCTTTAAAAAGGCCTATCACCACCTGAGCATTAAGAATGTACGTTTCAGGCTAAAGCAGTATCAGTTTAAAGCCTTAAAGCATTCAAATCCTTCCCCTCAGTATTCTTAAAATTATTATTATTGTTTTAAAAAGCACCTTGGAATGGTTTCACATACAATATTCCCAAAGTGTGCATCATTTTCATTGTAGCTTTTTAAAAAATGGGCTTCTTTGTATGGCCCTCCCAAAGGAAAGCTTTTAGAGACAAACACTAACTGCCTGAATTAAAACCCTGCTTGTGCTGTTCTGTCTTCCGCTTGGCAGATTGCGGCATTCTGGTTGAAAAAATAATCCATTATTTTTTTCTCCTCAGATTCCTAATGAGCACTTTGGGACACGGTGGCTCAGTGGGTTAGGACGCTGAGCTTGTCGATCAGAAGGTCGGCAGTTTGACGGGTCGAATCCCGAGTGCCACGTAACAGAGTGAGCACCTGTTACTCGTCCCAGCTTCTGCCAACCTAGTAGTTATAGTTATAGTTATAGTTTATTAAATTTTTATACCGCCCTTCTCCCGAAGGACTCAGGGCGGTGAACAGGGCATATAATAAAAATACAAAAATACAAAAGTTAAGAAAAAATTAAATTATTGCTCAAGTAAAACAGTAAAAATATACAAATATTAAAACCCTAAGTTAACTCCCCATCAGGCCAGGCCAGCTTGTTCAAATAAATGGGTCTTTAACCCGCGCCGGAAAGAGCGGAGATCCGGTGCCATCCGGAGCTCAACCGGCAGTTGATTCCACAAAGCCGGGGCGCCCACAGAGAAGGCCCTCCCCCTGGGGGCCACCAGCCGGCATTCTCTGACCGGAGGCACCCTGAGGAGGCCCTCTCTGTGGGAACGCACAGGGCAGAGGGGAGTCGAAGCCGGCAGCAGGTGGTCCCCAAGGTATTCCGGACCCATGCCATGTAAGGACTTAAAAACCATCACCAAGACCTTGAACCTCACCCGGAAGACAACTGGTAGCCAATGCAGCTCGCGGAGCAAAGGTGTAACATGGGAGTACCGGGAAACTCCCAAGACAACTCTCGCGGCCGCATTCTGTACCAGTTGGAGCCTCCGAGTGGTCTTCAAGGGAAGCCCCATGTAGAGAGCATTGCAATAGTCAAGACGAGAGGTAGTAGTTCGAAAGCATGTAAAACTGCAAGTATAAAAATAGGGACCACTACGGTGGGAAGGTAATAGCGTTCCGTGCGCCTTTGGTGTCTAGTCATGCCGGCCACATGACCATGGAGACATCCTCGAACAAGCGCTGGCTCTTCGGCTTTGAAACGGAGATGAGCACCGGCCCCTAGAGTTGGAAACGACCAGCACACATGTGCGGGGGAACCTTTACCTTTACCTTACAGGTTAATCTTATCCTCTTTATGTGGTATGTAGAAAGTCATGTTTTGTATATTTGCAATGTACAGGTAGTCCTAGATTTACAACAATTTGTTTAGACACTGTTCAAAGTCACAGTGGCACTGAAAAAAGTGACTCTTTTTCACACTTATGACCGTTGCAGCTTCCCCATGGCTATGTGATTTACATTTGGATGCTTGACAACTGACTCATATTTATGATGGTTGCAATGTCCTGGAGTCATGTGAATCCCTTTTCTGACCTTCTGACAAGCAAAGTCAATGGGGAAACCAGATTCACTTAACAACTGTGTTACTAATTTAACAACTGCAGTGATTCACTTAACAACCGTGGCAAGAAAAGTCCTAAAATGGGGCAAAACTCACTTAAATCTCTCACTTAGCAACATAAACTTTGGGCTCAATTGTGGTTATAAGCCTAGGACTACCTCTACATGGACAATAACATTTCATTTAAACCAAGGTCCTTTTCTTTTGCTGTTAATGCCTAATTTACAATAGGAGAGGTATCAGAGGAATTACAAGAAAGTGGATTTTGGTAAGAGTTATGGAAGACATAAGAGGAGTGCCATCATCAAAGTGTAAACCACAAATTAATAAGTAGTCAGATAAATATCTATGTAAGCTATGTAATAGCTTCAGCTACTGGATGGACATCAAATAATTAGGAGGGGGAGGGATAAGGAGACCCAGGAGAAAATGGGGTAACTGATAACATTGAAATGCTTGAGAATGGAGAATTAAACTGGTAAAACAAACTATCCAATCAGGTGGCATTCAACTGATATGGCTATAACTAAGTTTCCCGACACTCCCATGTTACACCTCTGCTCCGTGAGCTGCATTGGCTTCCAGTTGTCTTCCGGGTGAGATTCAAGGTGTTAGTAATGACCTACAAAGCCCTACATGGCATGGGTCCGGAATACCTTGGGGAGCACCTGCGGCCGGCGTCAACTTCCTTCCGCCCAGTACGCTCCCACAGAGAGGGCCTCCTCAGGGTGCCACCGGTCAAAGAATGCCGACTGGTGGCCCCCAGGGGGAGGGCGTTCTCTGTGGGCGCGCCGGATTTATGGAACCACCTTCCGGCCGAGCTCCGGATGGCGCCTGACCTCGGCTCCTTCCGGCGCGATCTCAAAACCTACCTTTTTGAACAAGCTGGCCTGGCCTGATGGGATGGGGTTGGGTTTTATAAATCGGTTTTAACTTTTTAATATGTATTAATTTATTCATGGGCACTGTTGTTTAATCACTTTTAATTTTTGTATTTTGTTTTTTAATATGTATTGCCCTGTTCACTGCCCTGAGTCCTTCGGGAGAAGGGCGGTATACAAATTAAATAAATAAATAAATAAATAAATAAATAAATAAATAAATAAATAAATAAATAAATAAATAAATAAATAAATAAATAAATAAATAAATAAATAAATAAATAACTACCACTGCACACCACAATGTTCTAATATTCCTCAAATGGCTGGGGATTATAACAACTGTAATGCAATGCTATTTTGTAAGGGGATATCACATTGTGACAAAATCTTGGGAACAGAAGTCCTGGATCTTCTGAAATTCCCAAGAACAACTCTACCTTTGCGTGTTTTAATTAAGGGAGTCAATCCATAATGGCATGGGAGGAAAACGGTGGCTTTTCGCAGTGCACCTTAATTGTTATAATCCAATGAGGATGCAGAAATTTCTATCCTGGTCAGTGTATACTAAGAGTATTATATAAAAAAATGTAGCTTCCTATTAAATGCCTGGAAGAAGACAAGGCATTTGTCTTGCTGCATGTCAGATAACAACTTCAGTGATATAGTTTAATCAGGGAAGCACTAGAGAGCATAGGATTTGAAGTTTGTGTTCTGACCAACAAACAGAAAAACAATCAACTTCTATATACACAGCTTGGATCCCTTACTTCACTGGTTCACATGATACTTTGTCTTGTAATCCTGATGTATTTTGCAGGTTTGTTAGGCAGTAGCAGCTTTGAATGAAACTGAGTCTGAATAGAGAAGAAGAAAGTCAGAACTGAACTGTTTGCACTTAGAATCACAGTTTGGTTAACTAAAGACCCATCAATGTGTTGCGAACTTAGGGAAAATATTTTTCCTAACTTTGCTGTGATAGTGTACCAGACTGCTCACATTAGAAGAAGTGGGAGTGCAAATGAAAAAAAAAATGCCTCGAGGAGACAAATATGGTTGGCTGGCAACTAACAGTCCTCAGTCAGACAGAATGAGATGATAATCCCCATGCAATCAGGCTAGATCAAGTTATTGTATACATTATAGAAAATTAAGGCTGTCTACAGTCCTCAGGTTTTTTTTCCCCAGCACCTTGAATTTAAAAAGAAAGAGCCTTGATTTCTGGACATCAAAATCAATCAATCAAAAATGTCATGGTTTTTAGACAAAATAAAATAATTAGAGAATTAATCTTAGATGATATAAGAGTAACACTCCACCTTCAACCTTTGAAAACGGGGGGGGGGGGGGGAAGAGAACAATCGCATGTATAGACATAAAAGTTATTAGATCCGGGAGAGGAATCATCTTTCTTTTACAAAGAAAGGCTTAAATGTCTGGAGATGTTATCTTGCATAAACTGAATCAGTTTATAAGAGGATTTAGTAAATATATAAAAGATAAATGCAGGATGGACATCAACGGTGACATTAGTAAAACAGAAATTTTATAGCCACGTATATCTGATTATCATGGCTAACAAAATGAGCTGGAGATTACCTTTCTGCACAGCTTGAGAACTGGAAACTTCTGTGGGCCTTTGATAGGAAAAATGCAGAGCTAAGGGAACGAAGCATGACAAGCCTTAAGTTGATGCTTATATGCAAACTCAGGCATGTCTTCTAATGCTATATTCTGTACATAGCCGGATAAGGCGCTTAGGCATATGAATTCATCAGCCTACAATGGATTTTTCAAAGTAATGGATATATGCAGCCTGCTGACATGATTCTGAGGGGCTTAGTCAAATCCAGAATGACATGGCAAAATACTGCATGCAAAAGTATCCACATAAAGACTTTTCTTTATGCAGGCAGGTTAAAGATCAGTTAAATGCCATTTTAAGATCCTACAGATCTTTTTTAAAAAAATCCCTCTCTCCCCAAACCTTAGAGAGGAAGGTTCTTGTTCATCTTTCTTGTTCAGATTCTCAGACATGAATGGGCTCTATGTTCAAGTCAAGCTTCCCAAACTGCAAATTTATCTGGATCCATTTTTTTGACACAGAATTTATCAACCGGTCTATACTATTGTTGTATACTGTGTGCTGCTCTTACATACTCAGTCAACACACTTCATCCCTGCAAATTCTAAATTCCAGACTTTTGAGGCACACAAATTAAAAAAAAAATGAGAAAAGACTTCTGTCTACAAAATGTGTAACCATTCTGATATTTATCCAGCATGACTAACAGGCAGGAGAAGGGGGGAGGCCTGAAGAAGAACATGAAAGGTAATGGTCTGAAGGATTTTAGTCACTTTCAAGGACAAAATAGGGGCCCTGGAGTTGTTGTTTTTTTCCAAAATACCGTGCTGGGATAAGAGCCAAGGGCTCCTTATCCTTTGACTTTTTGCAAGGTGCTGCTGAGGAATGTAGTTGGGAGCATGTGACTCACAACCACTCACACACGGCTGCTTTTGATGTTTGATAACACTTCGGCCAGATGACAATCATGTGACATGCCACGCAATTATGACAATCATGTGACATACCATACAGTTAGCAGAGAAATTAAAGCTATTTGAGATAGCCTTTCCTTTGGTTTCAGGTCACATAATGGATTCATATAGCTGAGACATTGTCAGCTTAATCTGCTCCAATCACCTGGAAGTGTTCCTTATACAAATTGATATGGGGGCCCCTTCAGAAGGCAAATATATAGGATGTCATGTAACCAGAAAAACACTGTATTTTTTCTGCTGTTGGGTCTCACTCCCTTTTTAAGCAAAATTGATCTGAGGTCCATTCAATGAAGAATCCAGCATTGTACTTGCAGAATTTGGATGGCTTAGAATTTGGGACATCTCTTGCTCTGCTCTTCTGCAATTTGTCAGTATTCCTAGAAATAATAGTAATAATATTGAATACAGTCAGCATTGACAAAATCACCACCAGTCAATTGTAAAAGGCAGCTTTACTAGGAACAACTTATAACCTGCAACAATACTTTTAACGCCATCTGCCTATCCTAGGTCCTTGGGAAGGAGTCAAAAGGTGGATAGAAATGCCAGATCTAGTGTAAACATCTGGTTGACTATGTGACCAACCATAATGATAATAATACTTAAATGGTTCAGAAATCAAACAAATAAATGTAAATCAGCTAATCTATGGAAGAAAGCTTTAGCTATTAGAAAGCTCATAGAAATGTCATAAGTAATTGGTTCAGGCTGTGTGTATGTATTATGGATTCAATCAAAAGAATGAACACTTGCCTCTTTTAGTGCCATAATCAGCACTGTAACCAGGCCTGTTTTATTATGAAATAATAAGCCATTGCTTTAGGCAGCAGATTCTTAAAGGGATGCCAGTTCTCTTTCCAACCTAATCCACTCACCCCAAACATTTTTCCAAAGTTGTATATGTGCATTATTTGCTTCAGACATGAGTATGTCCGTGGCTGCACAGAAAATGATAAAGATCCACTGAACAAGGTTTTTACTGCTTTAGGAGAAAAGGCATGCAAAGAAGGCCAAAAGGAAGACTTGCCAAACTTGCATAAATATTGGCAAATCTATTTGGCTTCCTTCTGCTATCTCCACTTTGGATATCACAGTGGTGATTGCAGGTGAACATTTAATGGCAGTTCCTTGTCTGAAGAAAGGATTGTGAAATCTGCCTGCAAAGCACTGGCTCGCCTGTTCTCATGTCAATGAGGATGTGTTCATTTATTTATTTAAAAGATTTATATGCCCATCTTAAGCAACTCTGGATAGCTCACAACCACAATGGAACCAACAACTATAAAACAATCGTAAAACAGAAAAACAATAAAACAAAATCCCTGTGGCTTGAGTGTTTGCACAATACACTTAAAGCATGTACCTGAATTTGTCCATTCTCTGGACTTGCCCAGCGTATGGAAGAGAAAGTAACCAAACAGGCTGGTTGTGTATAACATGCGAAGAACCAAAAACAAAGCGAACATATCACTGTAATACCAATCCAACCTTAGCATGTTGTTCAAATAAAACCATTAGAGCAGTGGTCCCCAACCTTTCTGGCTTTGGTGGGGGGGAGAGGGGATGGTTCCGTGCAAGTGGCAGAGGCGCACACAACTCCATTTGTGGCAGCAGCGGGCACACACGTGCCACTCATGCAAATGGAGCTTTGCCTGCAAGCATAGTGGGCCACAACCTGGTGTTAGGGACCCTGCATTAGAGTTATAATTGACCCGTTAGTGTGAGCTGGGTGAATCCAGCCAGCCAGTCTTAACATTCCTGGGGAGCTTAGGGGCTGAGTTTAAAGTCTTAATGGATAGGGACAAGTGAGGTAGAGAGGAGCTTTCAGCCCATGCCCTAGAAGCTCCTGAATGATTTTAGATCAGCCACTGCCACTCAGCTCAGCATACTTCACACAGTGGTAGCTGTAGGGAGAAACTGGAGAAGCTACTGCTGTTTATAACACCATTAGCTCCTGAGGAACAGGCAGGGTATTAATCCAATGAATAAATGTACGCATTAATAACAGGACAAGAGAAGTGTGCTTGAAACCGCAAGCTTACAAACACAAAGCAAACCAGTTGAATATTTTCCCCACCTTTTGCCAGACACACACTAAGTGTAATTGCTTTTAATAAAGACCATGAGCCTTTCCCCAGACCTGGTGGACTCCAGATGTAATGGAGTACAGCTCACGTCTTCCACAGGTGGCATGAACCCTGGTTAGAAAATTGTTGGCCAAAATAAATGCAAGGATTCTAGATCAAAGTCACCAAAGTTACAATTTTCATACCAACTCTGCAGTCATTGTTGCTCAGTGTGATGCTAGGATTCAGGAAGAGCAACTGGAAAGACTTACAAAATATCAGGACTGGCAGATCAACGTCAAATGCTTATGGAAAGAGAATGGAAAGAGAAATACCCATTGTGACTGGAATCCTCAGAGAAATACTATATATATATATATGGATCTTTGGTCATTCGGGTTCTTTCCCAGACATCTCCAGACATGCTTCTCCCAGAAGAAGGAAGCTGAAGAAGCCACCAGCCTGAGGATGACGGATGGGATTCCGTCGAAACGTTGCTCCTACACCTTCAATTCTACGCGGGAAAGAACCCGAATGACCAAAGATCCACATACAAACACCCGCGAAAACCTCAGAAAACATATATATATATATAAAATCATGCTTCAAACTGCCTAAATCAGGCATGCCAAACTGCCAGCCCACGGGCTGGATGTGTCACGCCGAAACCGCACCCACCCCATTGTCGGCAATGGGGGAAAAGTTGCGATACGTTGCACAATGTCACATGACGTTGCGAGTTTGACATGCCTGGCCTAAATCTTTAGGCCCTACTTCTTGGATCCTTGGTGGGGATTTGAATTAAGTTTTTCACTAGTCTTAGACTGTGAAGCTAACTGTAGTTTACTACTACTAATACATTTTTGTTATTTTTATTTCTGTACACGATCCCTCATATTAACCAACAGAGCCTTGGTGGAGCAGTGGGCTAATGCCTCCTTAAGGAACACCATCTGCCTGCAATTAGTGCAGGTTCGCATCCCACCGGGCTCAAGGTTGACTCAGCCTTCCATCCTTCCGAGGTAGGTAAAATGAGGACCCAGATTGTTGGGGGCAATTAAGCTGACTTTGTAATAATGCCGCTTGGGGTGTGTGTGAAAGCCCTAATAAGCAGGCATATCGATAGAATGAAGGCTACTGCTAAGCTTGTAAGCCGCCCTGAGTCTTTGGAGAAGGGCGGGATATAAATGGGATTAAAAAAAAATCTCAAAAATAAGTTAATGTACCTTTTTTTGTTTAGACAGGTTTAATGGAACATTATGACAGCAGCAGAGTGGTTAAAAAAAGGTATTTTCCTTTGTGAGCTGATGTATGTACATCACATTTTCTGTCTACTAGTATAAATATGTTTTTTTCTGCCTGAAAGGCCTTTCATATTTTCCTCCTCCTGTGGTCACACTGCTTTCTTTTTCTTTTTAGTGATATTTTAAAACAATCCCAATCTTGTCAACCACAAGCATATTAGAAAAAGCCAAACTTTCTATCCACCTATTCCATCTGAAATTATAAAGAAGAAAAACAAAAAAACAGAAAAAGCCCTAGGATTTCTTACCCAGGTCTACTCTGGCACAATTTCAGTTCATTTTTATAGCTTGCTTTTTGGATAGTGCTTGGTGCATTGTAACATTCCCTAAGTGAAAAAGGCCACCTGAAAATTACTATGAGGAACTTGGTGGAAGCCATTCGTGAAAAGAATGAGCTCTGTGATGTCTATGCCAGCTATACAGTATTTTGCATGATTTCTACCGAAATGAGCCACAAAATCCTGTGCTGTTGAAACCCCATTAGCAATATGTCACAATGAATTTGAGACATGGACAGGTCAAGTATGGAATATATACCCATCATATGCTCTACATATAGATTGGCAAGCTGAGTGAATACCCTTCAGCAACATTGTACTCGTTGGACGATTTCTTCCAAAGGCTGAGCTGTGAAACACAACTGATTTTTTAAAAAAGAAGGAAGAGGAAATGATTTTGCTAAATAGTTTGCAGAGAATAACTCCAGCGGCATCTTTATGGATGTATCGTACATATGTTTGTTTATATATTTCCACTCAGTCCCTTGATGCTTTATACCAGTTTGGAGGTAAAGCAGCCTAAATCTGTTTTCCGTCAGCCTCTTCATGTTTGAGATCAAGCTCTTTTTTTTCCCCCTTGCAGTTGTCAGCTGGTAATAGCTGGGGACTTCAACTGAAAATAATTGCTACAATTTCTTTAGATGCATGACAATGAGATTGATGCCCAGTGTATTCTGACTCCATATGAGGACCTGTATCAGTTTGCACAATTGGTTCCAAGCCATTCAACACTTGAGAAAATATGAAAACTAGCTTTTCCCTCTATCTTATTGTTACTCTGTTGCCCATTCTATTAACAGCATGTTTTCTTTTTGACTTGGCTTTTGATTTATGATTGCAGGAAAAGAAAAAGATTCAGAGAGATTCTAGTTTAGCTTTGAAGTAGCCATCAGTATAATTAATAATATTAAAATACTGCCTAATCTTGAGCATTTTGTAGCTTTGAGACTATGGACTGAATGCTCAGCCATTAGGGAAAGGGAGGCATCCATTTCAAGCAGCAGGAGATTTTGTGTCAGCACTCACAAAATATTTTCACATGTGTCTGTGCCAAATAGAGAACTGGATCAAGACATTCCATGCCTGAAGCAGAAGACAAGGTGATGTAGAAAAGGCCGTTGTTTTACATAATGATGGCTTGGCCTTTTCTCTTGTTAAATGGGAATGACAGGGTAGGTTAGGGGCTGCACAACGCACTGCTCCTTGTATTTTCGGCACCGGCTGCATGACACACTGTTTCATTCTGTGTTAATGATAAGACTTTTCATGTGAAGTCCATGTTGGAATGAAGGGTAGAAAATCTCCCCACTGTCTGTTTCTCTTCTAAATTAATGCTCCTCCCCTCAAAATCCAAGCTTTGAAACAAGACTTTTTTCTTTTAAACTGCTCAAAGGAGAAATGACGAAGAAACAGTAGATTGTCTGAGTTGTGGACAAAGTACAGTAGTACCCATCCCTGGGAGTTCTTTTGTGATTTAAATTACATCTTTAATTCCTTTGCCCTGTGATTGGCTCAGCTGCACAGTTAAAAATAACATTTGGCCTAGCATTTGTAAACATCTTAAGGGAAAAAAAAGTCTTGGGGAGAAATGTGAGTGCTCTATCTCAAAAAGTAACTCTGAAGTACAGTAAGAATCTTTGCAAATGAAGATTGCTACCTATTTTGGTTCAAATAGAATAGATATTTGCAAACAATAGGGGCTAGTGGACAGAAATGGAAATAGTATTTATTCTCTTTCAATGGTCACATAGATCAGTGTTTCTCAACCACAGCAAATTTAAGATGTGCGGACTTCAACTCCAAGAATTTGCTGGCTGGAGAATTCTGGGAGTTGAAGTCTGCACATATTAAACTTGCTGTGGTAGAGAAATAGATAGATGACATGAATAGATAGATTTTTCTCCAGAATGATCTCTCCCCAACATGAATCTTCATATCTTCTAACATTGACGAATGACCACTGTAATTGAATCCAGATGAATTAATGGAAATAATTCATTGAATTAATGAATGAATTAGTGGAAAGCATTAATGGGTATACAAATTTGACACCAGGACTCAGAATAAAGAGAAAGTAATAATTATCCTCTGATAATTTTCAGAGCATATTGGCCTACCAGGACATTGTATTACAGATGTTTATTACAGAAGCGACCATTTTAGAAAAATGAAACTTTAACAGCGCCATGGAATGAGAGCTGTTGAGCTCACATGCATTAAAAGTGAGCAAGCTATCTGAAAGATCTCAGCAAACATGTTTTTAAGGTAAAGGTAAAGGTAAAGGTTCCCCTGCACATGCGTGCTAGTCGTTTCCGACTCTAGGGGCCGGTGCTCATCTCTGTTTCAAAGCCAAAGAGCCAGCGCTTGTCCGAGGACATCTCCGTGGTCATGTGGCCAGCATGACTAGACACCAAAGGCGCACGGAATGCTGTTACCTTCCCACCGTAGTGCTCCCTATTTTTCTACTTGCATTTTTACGTGCTTTCGAACTGCTAGGTTGGCAGAAGCTGGGACAAGTAACAGGTGCTCACTCTGCTACACGGCACTCGGGATTCAACCCACCAACCTGCCGACCATCTGATCAACAAGCTCAGCGTCCCAACCCACTGAGCCACCGCGTCCCTTTAACATGTTTTTAGCACATTGCTATTGATCACTGATAAGGTAATTATAATCTCTCTCACGTGTAACCAACATCTGCTTCTGTTCTGTTTTCTTCATTTCTTCCCATTATAAATCTTGCATCTGTCTAGCCACTGTATACATATGATGATGTGAGCTGCAGCTCATGGAAGCTTGTACCTTTTAATGAAATGTGTTAAATAGAAAAGGTGCTACCAGGCTGTTTCTAATTTTTCAACGTGTTTAATTCCCCCTGGCAGACTTTTAATCTTGAAGATCTACAGAGGAGAATATTAGGGGCATGTTGTTGCTCCCACTATAGCTTTTACCTAGTCCCTATGCAAGCAGGAACACCTGCAGAGGCCTGAAGAAGCTCCAATCCATAAATCTGGGGAGAAACAAAACTAACCAGACACGTTTCTTTCACACACAGTTTTTAAATCTATTGAATTTTTAAAGTATAAGAACGTCAGGTCTTGTGCTACTTGGAGTCAGCCAAAGGCAGTTTGCATTCCCACTTTATATTTAAGAAAGACTTAGAAATGTATGCCACTTTTCTTCAAAGAACAGCAGTTGTCTGATTAAGATGTAGGATACTTCCTAGGAAAGACCTTTATGTCTGCCTAAAAGCACGAATTTCTCTACTTTTTGTTTTAGTATTACCCAGGCCATCCTTTCACTAGGTGTTGTCCTGCAGAGGTATGAAATGACTGCTCAGAATTCTTAGCCAGAATCACCAGGCTGGCTGGTGTTTTGGGGAGCTCTCATCCAAAAGAGTGGGAGGAAGTGAAGTTGGTCATGGCTTTACTTTTCATATGGCTTCAAACCACACCCCGGGACCACAATGGACGTGACATTTGTTGTTGTTTTTTACTTGACTATTTGAGTCAAATAGTCCCAAAATAGTCCAAAAATGTCTAATACCAAAATTAATATGTAGAATAAAAAGCATCATGTCTGGACCGCAACTGCTTAATAAACAGAAGAACTGCATCACCAGAAAAGCTATTAGAGCAAACTAGTGGTTATATTTGGGGACCAAACATCATTGGGAACACCTCTTCTCTGTGGATTTTATTTAGCTATAACTTGGATGAAAACTATCATGTGATGCAAAGCCTTGTTTGTCAGGACTTGGGTATGGGGCTGCTGTTAAGACTATAGTTCTCCACAGCTTAGCCTTCTTCAAGTTAGTGCCATCCAGATGTGTTGGCTAGAGTATTCTGGGGAATGTTGTCCCAAGAGAACCAGAGGGCGTCAAGTTGAGGAAAGCTCTAAGGTACTTGGCCTGGACCAAGGTTTAACTAGAACAAATGTTCATGGGCAGAGTCTTTCTTAACTAGCTCACAGCTGGTGGGTAGACCAAGGCCTGGACTGGGTGCTGGTATAAATTAGCAGCCTGAAACAGAGGTTATTACAGGACAAGCTCTATTTAACTTAACTGCTAACAGACTGGTTCTGTCAGCTGGAAGGAATCACAGGCAAACAAACTTAATGGCTGCCTGAGGGGAGTGGGGGTGGGCAAATGGTGCTTTCCCTTCTCTACAAAGCCCTGTATTTCATAAAGCAGAAATGTAGTCAACCTTAATAAAACATGTGTAAAGGAGAGCCAGAATTATTGAAGCCTATGGGTAGTCCGTATCTGATCATTCCAAATCATAAGAGTCTCCACAATTCTCAGCTTTCTGAAACCAAGTTCTCAGGATTTACTTCAGCCACTGCAGAGGAGCAAAAGAGGAACAGCTGCTTAATATGGCAACAGCTGGTCTGCTGTGCAAAGCAATATACACACACACTGAAAAGGCAAGCTTTCCAAACATGTGTTCAATTGTACACAGGAGGGAAGTATATCAAGTTGAAGCTTGAATGTTGGAGCAGATATAGAGTATTTAATCCTACTTCTCCATCTCTCCATGTGTAAAACAGAATGAATAGGCAGAGCTCACTCCTATGTTATAATTAGTTATCTAGGCACATCTTGACCATGACAGCACTTCCCTGACAGAGACTTTTCTCTTTTTTTGTTCAGAAAATGCTTATTTAAACTTAAAGAGGGATAGGATAAAAAAGATGCCTTCTTTTAGCTTACAGGAAATCTAGTGACCATTTCTTCTATAGATATTTGGTACTAGGTTTCTTCTAGTTTCTTCTTTTAGCTGCAAATAATTCAGAACACTGACAAAAGTTTTTCATCCTGCCCAACTGAGATTCCACTATGGTGGCTGCTTCCCCCCCACCCCCCAAGAGTCTTGCCTGTCTTTTTCCATATATTGCTCTATGAATAATCATTACCAATGAAGTCCTTGTACAAGATATTCAGATATGCCATAAAATGTTTATACTTACACAATTAGGATACTGGAATGATTGTCTCTGTGACCCTCTATGGAAATGGGACTTTGAAGAAGAAAGAGCATTGATACTTTTGAACTTTGTGTTGGAGAAGACTCCTGAAAATACTACGCATAGCCAAGAAAATGAACAAATGAATCATAGAATAAATTAGTTGAGAGTTCTAGGCTTAAATTATTATATTTGGGGGACAATTTGCAAAGATCTAGCTCTCTTGAAAAATCTATAATGTTGGGAAAGGTGGAAGAAAAATAAAGACCACAATATCAGAGAATTGCGCAGCAAGTGTCCAAATGAAGTTAGAGAAACTGACACGAACTTGTAGTTTTATATAGATAAATATAGTTTTCATTTATATTTACAGGAGACAAGATAGTCAGGAACACAGAAATTTCATAAGGTATATCTAAACAGCATACAGAGCACACAGAAGAAAAAGGGGGGGAATGAAAACTCCCCCTTTCCATCCACAGCAACCACTTGTAGTATAGATTGCCTCATGCATGAGCAATACTCTCCAACCAATCAATTACAACTGTGTATTCTGGCCCATTGTACACTTTACTGTTCCAGCTACTAAATTAAATATCCTAACAATGATTAATGATATACTCTATTACAGCAGCCATATATGCACCATTGAAAATTCTGAAGGACTGTTATGTCCGGAATGACGGGCGTAGACAGCGAGGTTGAACAAGAGAACGTTTATTGAGTGCACATGGGTCAACTGGCTAACAGCCGTTGAGCCCTATCTTATATACTAAGGTACCTTTAAACATAACCAATCCCCGGCCCAGAATCTCCCGCCGAGAATGTAACAACCAATAACTGCACCCGGTTTTCCCGCCATGGGAAACCACTCCCATTACTATGGAAACAACACCCCTTCCCCCCCAGATAAATGTTAATTACTTAACATAGTCTTTTAGGTAACTTGGTGGTTTATGATTTCTGGCTGGGTATCTGCCAGCTGTGCCGACAACTGGGGTGTCTACTGTTCTGCTGTTAGACTGCTTCAGGCCCTGTGGTTTGTGACACTAACTCTGGCAAGGCCGCACTAGTGGGTTGTTGGGGTTCACTGGGCCGTTCAGGGGACTCTGTTGGGCTGCCCTGGGGACGTGGTTCAGTTTCTGCTGTGCTACTAAGGGGAGTTGCTTCAGCTGCACTGATTTGTATTCCCATTCCCACACCCCCTGATGTTGCCCTTAACTGGTCGTGACTGACTGCGTTGTCTGGTGTAGTGATGCTCCTGTCATTGTTGGTCTGTACAATTTCAGGGGACCTTTTTCTTAGCTGATCGATGTGTCTCCTGATCAGCTGATTCCCTTCCCCCTCAATTAAGTAAGATAACGGTCCAGTTTTGTCAATGACTACCCCTTGTGACCATTTGTCCCCCTGCCCATAGTTCCTCACCCAGACTGTGTCCCCAATATTTAAAGACCGGGTCGGAGTGTCTCTTTCAGGTTCCGCAGGTAGCCTGTCAGGGTGTAATCTGTCCAGTTTGGTAGTTAGACGTCTGCCCCACCTCATTTCAGCTGGGCTTTTTCCTGTGGCCGTGCAAGGTGTCGTGTGTTGGGCCAACAGGAACTGAGCCAGTCTCTGATGCCAATTCCCCTGGATGATTCTTCTTAAGGCGTCTTTGGTTGTCCTGACGTTTCGTTCAGCCAATCCGTTGGAGGAGGGGTGGAAGGGTGCCGATGTCGCGTGCCTAATCCAATTGGCCTTGAGGAAGTCCTGAAATTCATTGGATGTGAATTGGGGCCCATTGTCAGAAACAATCACGTCAGGTAACCCGTGGCTGGCAAAGAGTCCCCTCAAGACCTGTATGGTTTTGGCTGAAGTCATGGACTTTACAGGCACGACCTCCAACCACCGGGAGTAGCTATCCACGACAACTAGGAATGTGAGGCCCTGGAATGGGCCTGTAAAATCAATATGAATGCGAGACCAAGGGTTCCTAGCCACTTCCCACTTATGTACAAGTGTGTGTGCTTGTTCTGGCCTAGACCGTTGACACTGATAGCACCCGGCTACTCTGTCCTCGATTGCTGTGTCTAACCCAGGCCACCATAAATGACTCCTTGCCAGGGCTTTCATTCGGACAATCCCTGGATGTCCCTCATGCAATTCCCCCATCACTGCGTTCCTATGGCCCTCCGGAATGACAACCCTATTTCCCCACAGAATACATCCCAGGTGTGAAGACAATTCATCCTTCCTTCTAAAGTATGGCGTGAATTTGGGGTCAGGATTCTTGTTAGGCCACCCCCCCTGCACCCACGCTGCTATTCTGCTAAGGATGTGGTCTTTTCTGGTAGCTGCTGCAATGTCTTTGGCTGTCAGTGGGCATTCTGAGAGTTCCTGTAGAGACATGATTTGGCCCACAGGTGCTGGGTCTGTGCCAGTGTCTGCTAGTGGCAATCTGCTAAGGGCATCTGCGTGCCCCATCTCTTTGCCAGGCCTGTGTTTAATAGAGAATGTGTAAGCTGAAAGGAAAATTGACCATCTCAGCATCCTTGGGGACATGATTTGGGGTGTCTGTTTATCTGTGGTGAATAGCCCTAGGAGGGGTTTATGGTCTGTGTAAATTGTAAAGTTCCTACCGTACAGGTAATCGTGGAACTTTTTTACGCCGGCCACAATGGCCAAGGCTTCCCTGTCTATTTGTGCATAATTCCGTTCTGCTTTAGTTAAAGTCCTGGAATAGTATGCAATAGGCCTCTGTTGACCCTGGTCGTCCATGTGGCTTATGACTGCCCCTACTCCATAAGGAGAGGCGTCACATGCTAGGAAGATTGGTTTGTTTTCAATGAAATGGGTGACTGTGGAGTTGCTGGACAAGATGTCCTTTAATGTTTGGAAACTGATTCTGTGCTTGTCCTGCCACTGCCAAGGTGTCTTCCTATCTAACAACCTGTGTAAAGGTTCAGCAATGGCTGCTTTGTGAGGCAAAAAGGTGTGGTAGAAATTGATTAAGCCTAGGAAGGCTTGTAGTTCCGCCTTATTTTTGGGTTCAGGTGCCAATTTGATTGCCTTAATTTTTCCCTCAGTAGGGTGTATACCCTGTGCATCAATTCTGAATCCTAAAAACTCAGTTGATTTTACCCCTATACAACACTTGTCTTTTTTTAGTTTAAGCCCTGCATCCCTGAATTTCCCCAATACCTGTTCCAGCCTGTCTGCTAAGATGTCTTCAGTCTTTCCAGCGATTAGGACATCATCGAAGTAAGGGCATACACCTGGTATGCCCTTTAAGGTCCTCTCCATCACCTCCTGGAAGATGCCTGGAGCTGCTGCTATTCTGAATTGAAGTCTGTGAACACGGAACACCCCCTTGTGGGTAACTATCGTTTGGGCCTCGGCGGCTTCCTTAGACACAGTGAGTTGCAAGTACGCCTGCGCCAAGTCGAGCTTGGCGAAAATGGCGGCGTCCTGGATCGTCGCGAGGACCTGCTTCACCGTCGGGACCGGGTAAGCGTGCTTTTTCATGGCTAAGTTAAGGGTGGCTTTATAGTCGGCACAAATCCTCACATCCCCGTTCGGTTTAAGGGGTGTGACGATTGGTGTCTCCCAGAGGCCTCCCTCTACGGGTTCTAGGACGCCCTGGCCTACTAGCTTATCTAGTTCAGCCTCGATTTTTTGTTTAAGGGCGAAAGGCACCCTCCGGGCCTTAAGCCTGATGGGCCTAACAGCGGGGTCTAAATTAAAAGAAATGGGGGGTCCCTTGTATCTCCCTAACGACCCATCGAACACATCTGCGAAGTTATCGCAGACAGTCTTAAGGGTCTTGCTAGTAATTGTGTTAATTCCCCCTACCCAAATTCCCAGGGCCGGGAACCAATTGAGGCCTACTAGGCTGGTTCTCTGGCCCTCAGTGACTAAGAGGTCTAAAAATCCATTAAACCCCTTATATTTTACTTTAATCGTGGCCTCGCCCCTTAGTTCAATGGGGGTTTTTTGGAAGTCGGCTAACTGTAGTTTAGTGGGTTTTAGGGGAATTCTACGGCCGCTTTTCCTCTCGATGTGTTTGAGGGTGTCGCTAGAAATTATAGATACTGAGGCCCCTGAGTCCACTTCCATCTTGCAGGGAATGCCCTGCAGTTGGACTCCGATTTTTAATTTAGGCCTCAGAATGTGATTAATTCTAGGGGTTCCCACGTGGTTGAGCCCCACCCCCGGCCCAGGGTTGGAAGTGCGTGCCTTAGGTCTTGGGGTCTCTCCGCTGCTCCCTTCGGGGGTTACCTTACCTGTGGCCCATGCGTCGAGCTCGTGGAGACGGTTGTCGCGCGGTCGGCTTCTGCAAATGGCCTGGATGTGGCCCGTTTTTCCGCACCCTCGGCATTTCGCGTTTCGGAACCTGCAAGTTGCTCGGAGGTGGTTCCCGCCGCAGCTGCCGCACCTCGCTTCGGGGTCGCGAGGCCTGGATCGGTTGTCCCTCTGGGGTCTTTGTGATGCTGGGGTCTGCTGTCTTCTTCCTTGGTCGGGTCTGTCGTAGCGTGGGGGTCTCGGCGCCATCTTTCCGAACCTTCGGGCGATCTCTGCAACGTCGGCTTCCCAATGGTAGTCCACCTCCCCACCGTCCACATGGCTCTCGAGGTTTATTTCGGCCGAGGCAGCCATGCTGTTGTAGGGGGGGTCGCGTCTGCCTGTAGACTCATACGTGAGTAGCTCGTCTAAGACTTCTTGCAGTGTACCTGTGGGTTTTGCAATTATACGGTTTTGCAAGTGTTCGTCTCGCAGTCCCAAAACTACTCGGTCCCTTATGCGAATTTTGAGGTTATCGTATTTGCAACGCAGGGCCGCTTTTCTGACTGCCGCCACAAACTGTGTGATGGATTCGCCCGTCCGTTGGTTCCGTTTTTCAAATATCCTTCGCCAGAACAGTTCGGACCTTTTCGGAGTAAAGTGGACCTTTAGTTTGGCCAACAGGTCAGCGTACGACACACTGGAGACCGGCAAGGGCTGGCACAGGCCGACGGCAACTCGGTAAACCGGCGTGCCACTGATAGTGAGGAGAGCCGCCGCTTTCTTCCGGTCCTCCGTTATTCTGTTGACCAGCATGAACCCCTCGACTTGGCCGACGTACTCCTCCCAGTCTTCGGGGTAGTTCGGGTCGAACTCCTTCAGGGATCCGACCTGCGCCATTCTGTGAGTTTAGACGCGGTTGTAGTTCGGTTGACTGTGATTCAAATTTCCCGCTTTTCGCTCAGCTGGCTTCCGCGGCTCCTTCGCTGTTCCGCCGTCTATCCCACCTTCGTCGCCACTGTTATGTCCGGAATGACGGGCGTAGACAGCGAGGTTGAACAAGAGAACGTTTATTGAGTGCACATGGGTCAACTGGCTAACAGCCGTTGAGCCCTATCTTATATACTAAGGTACCTTTAAACATAACCAATCCCCGGCCCAGAATCTCCCGCCGAGAATGTAACAACCAATAACTGTACCCGGTTTTCCCGCCTTGGGAAACCACTCCCATTACTATGGACACAACAAGGACCAGGTTGGGACCCATCATTCTGCAGAAGACATATTTATGTAGTTGCTAAGAACTGATGCCAACTTGAATGCATCAGTCAATAAAATTTTGGAAAAAATGGGAAATGACATTTCACTCTTTAATAGAAGTAGTTCAAATGTAGTGTCTTCTTTTCAGGCATAAGAGGGGGAGTGGAAAATAAAGCCACATCTTTTCCAGTGCAATTTCTAGTGACTTCATAGAAGTCACCGTCACCTTTCAAAAGCTGATCCAATGAAATGTATTGTTTTTCTGATGTTACATTCAATGTTCTGAATGGAACTATTTTTCATTTTTCAATGTACCTCAGGAATTCAAACAAAAACATATTCATATTTAAGATGATGGTTATTATATTGATGATAGTGCATTATTTTCCCCTGCAATTGTCTTATAGTACCAGGTTGGCTTAACTGATTTGTGTTTTTACTTTATTGCATAGCTGTTGAGTTTCATAAGTGCTTGATTTAAATCCTTTAGTACTAATCCATCTGATGAGTCTGAACAAACTTGATTTATTATAGGGCTTGATTGTAGAGAACAGATTTCATAATATGTTTTGGCTGGAAGCTGAAAGCATATAAATATGTATAGCTGGTTTCCAATTAAGGTATTGCTAATAAGTCATTTACACAGCTTCCCAGTCATATCTCAAAGTGAATCACTTTTAGGCTTTAGTTACTAATGGGGGTGAGGAGAGTTCATAAGGCCCATTAGGCATTTGATGGACATACTTTCCATGAGAATAAAGCCTGCTTCATCTTCATTTGGATAGTTTTGACATTTCATGTAGGATGTTTTTTTTCCTTTAAATATTTATTATACTCCAGGTAGTCCTTGACTTAGAACTGTTCATTTAATAATCATTCAAAGTTACAACGACACTGAAAAAAGTGACTTATGACAGGTCCTCAAACTTATGACCATTGCAGCATCCCCATGGTTATGTCATCAAACTTTGCTGGCAACCAGCATGGTATAGCATTGGTTGCAGCATTGTGGGGTCTATGATCAACATTTTGATTCCTCACAACCAAAGTCAAAGAGATCAGCCAAATTCACTTAATTACCACTTGATTTACTAAAAAACTGGAGTAATCCTCTTAACAACCATGTTAGAAAAGGTTGTAAAATTGGACATAACTCACTGACTAGCTTACAAAAAGAAATTCTGATAGTGGCCATAAGTGAACGATCATCTGCATTGCAAACTTCAAGGCTTCTACTAGCCCAGTGTGCTGTTCTTGTGAGTTAATAGAGCTACATAATGTTCCCTATTCAAATGAGTTTATAATAAGTGTCTAGAGTCTAGATGTCCATTCCATTGCTTTCCAGGCTAAATTTATCTGAAAATAGAGAAGTTTTTCTCCAAATAACGTATATGTAAAATTGGGCTGATGATTTTGTTTTTCTGCCCAATCTCACTTTTGGGAAGAGATAGGATTGTCTATTATTAAGTATCATCTTCCTTTGGAAATAATACAAGGAAAGAGTTACACTTTGCTTCAAACCCCCTCCCCCCTATTTTACAAGGATGTAAAATATTTTCTGAATGAGACTAAAGGCCAGTCTGGTTCAGAGCTAACTTTTGGACTGAATATGCCTCTGAAAATTAGTGTGCTAGGCTTCTGAAAAGCTAGAAACATTCAAAAGTTTGCATCATTTTTCTTTTTTTGTTCCTGACAGAAGGGGAAAACTATTAAATAAATGACAAGAGGTTAATCATTTGACATGTACTTAACTTTAATTAAATGTAAATTCAAATCAAATCTAGTTTTGTCCTAGTTATTCATGAATGTTAGGTGTGCAAACAAAGCTTGACATTCCCCTGATTTAATTCAATACGCTGCCAGCCAGAAACTTCCAAATTCATCAGCATCTAAAAAACCACAGGATCCCCACCCTTCCTTTCAAGGGATTAACACTTTTCCTAATGATAGAAAGGTATGATAAATTGACTAGATTTCCTTCTATCCCATAATAAATTGCCACTGGGTAGATTATGTAGCTTAGTATATGAAGAGAACCTTTATGAAGGAGAAAGGAATGTGGCTTTAAAAAAGTGAGGGTGAATAACATTAAGGGCTCTCCCTGTGTTCTGCTCACTTAGAACTGTTCCCCCACCCCACCCTTCTCTTATTAGCTCAGTTTATTGATGGCCTAGAATAGAAAAGCAACACTCCCTACACTGTTTTCTGATCTCCACCCAGCCTTCCCACCCTAGTTGCTCTGGCTTCTCTTAGTCTACAGGGAAGAACTAGTCTTGCATGAGGATCTCAGCTCCTACCTGAAACCCCTTGCTTTCTCCTTGGTGAAGTCTGAGGCAAGAACTAATGCTAGTGTGAGCTTCCAGTCATGAACTGGCAGAAAATCTGGCTGGCATAATTGCTCTGCACTCACTGCCGATCCCTAGTCTATTTCAGTAATAAGGCTGAAGGATGGTGCTCTCACTACTGTTTTAACAGGAGTCAAGTGTATACACACACACACACACACACACACACACACACACACACACACATATTTATTTATTTATTTATTTATTTATTTATTTATTTATTTATTTATTTATTTATTTATTTATTTATTTATTTTATTACATTTATATACCGCCCTTTCCCTGAGGACTCAGGGCGGTTTACAGGGAATTAAAAACCAAAAATACAAAAGTTAAAACCAGTTTAAAAAAGATTAAATTTAACCCTGTGCAACTAAAACCCCAGTTAAAATAAATTAATCCTCAGCCTGGGCCAGAGAGCTCGAAGAGCCAGGTCTTCAGGCCCCGGCGGAATGAACGGAGGTCGGGGGCAGTCCTCAGCTCCACTGGCAGCTGGTTCCAGAGGGCAGGCGCCCCCACTGAGAAGGCCCTATCCCTAGGCGTTACCCGCCGGCAATCTCTTACCGGTGGGACCCTGAGCAGACCCTCCCTGTGGGAGCACACTGGACGAAGGGCACTTGATGCTGGCAGCAGGTGTTCCCTCAAGTACCCCGGACCCAAGCCATGTAGGGCTTTATAGGTAATGACCAGCACCTTGAATTTCACCCGGAGAGCAACCGGAAGCCAATGCAGCTCGCGGAGTAGAGGTGTTACATGGGAGTATCGGGAGACCCCCATTACAGCTCGCACGGCCGCATTCTGCACCAGTTGAAGCCTCCGAGTGGTCTTCAAGGGCAGCCCCATGTAGAGAGCGTTGCAGTAGTCCAAACGGGAGGTCACGAGCGCATGAGTAACTGTGCGTAGGGCATCTCGGTCCAGATAGGGACGCAACTGGCGCACCAGGCGAACCTGGGCAAAAGCTCCCCTGGTCACGGCTCCTATGTGGTCTTCAAAATTGAGTCGTGAATCCAGGAGGACGCCCAAGTTGCGAGCCCTATCAACATATACATATATATAATTATATATATATGTATATATAATTAGTGGATTCCCCTGCCTTCAGAAAATGCTGATCAGGCATTATGTAAGCAAATGGCAAAGAATGTCGTAAGGGAGAAGGTGGCCAGCAAGAACTGGGCAGATCCCAGCCTCTCACCAAATCATCTGCATCATCCACCAATCACATCATAGATGAAGAATGATATGGTAGAAATAATGTATAGTATCTCTACAGTAATGGTATAAAATGATACTGCAGAAATGGTATCAGAAGAAGAAGGAAAATATTAACACTGGAACAGTTAGGCCTGGGGTTCTTGCGAGACCACCTGCTGCCATTGTCAACCTCCCATCGCCCGGTTCGCTCCCACAAAGTCGGCCTCCTCAGGGTGCCGTCGGCCAGGCAATGCCGGCTGGCGACCCCCGGGGGGAGAGCCTTCTCTGTGGGCATGCCGACCCTCTGGAATAAACTGCCTCCGGAGCTGCGGACGGCCCCTGACCTTCGATCCTTCCGCCGTGACCTGAAGACATGGTTGTTCCAACAAGCGGGCCTGGACTGACCATGGTTTTTTTAATTTGGTTTTTATTGTGTAAATTGTCCCGTATTTCTTATATTCATTGTTTAATTCTTTCTTAATTTTTGTATTTTATGTCTCTTAATTTTTATTGTTGTGAGCCGCCCTGAGTCCTTAGGTAGAAGGGCGGCATATAAATTTAATAAATCCTAAATCCTAATTAAGCTTAGTTGTGGATTGGAGATGATGTGAAGGCAACTTGATGAGCATATGGGGGAAAAAACCCTCTAAAACCTATTTATTGGGTTATGTTCATACTATGGTTACAGGAATGTGAGGAACAACCCTTACAGCAACTGGATGTCTTTAGCCATGACCACAGATGTCAGCCTGAACTAAGGAGGCAAAGTTTCAATGCACAGAAGCAGAAAACCTTCCAATAATACAGTAGTGGCCAGTTTGGTGTAATGCTGGCCCCAAAACCAGGAAACTGGGAGTTCTACTTCCTCCTTAAGCATGAAAGATGCCTGGGTGAGTTTTGGGGGCAGTTATTCTCTCTTAGTCCAACCCATTGCACAGGATTATTGTTGTGGGGAAAAAGAGGAGGAGGAAAGAGTATTATGAATGTTCTCTGCCTTGAGTTATAGTTATAAAGGAGGAGGTTAAAAATTGAGTAAATAAAAAAATAAACTAGTTATTCAGAGCAAATGCCACACTCCTCTTCACTGGATGTATCAAGAATGCATGAATTTGAATTCATGTATTCAGGAAGGATTTGGACTCTAAGCCTCAAACAGCTTTGATGCAGAACCTTCAGAGGTGCCCAGGTTGCAGTCTTGCTTTGTTATCTCAGATGAGTTTGAAAGCTTCCCAAGAGGTGACATGTGGCTGAGTTCTAGCAATTCTCTTTCAACAAAGTAGATTGTCTCTTTGGTTTTTAAGGAGTCATTTGTTCACCTCAAGAAACCATACTGGATAACTTTTACCCAGTTTCCAACCTTCCCTTTTTAGGGAAGATTGTTGAGAAGGTTGTGCAACAGCGTCAGAGAACCCTGGATCAATTGTATTATTGGACCCCTTTCAATCAGATTTCAGGACTGGGTCTGGGTCTGGGACAACACTTTTGGATGATCCCATCATGAGCGGGATGGGGATAGTGCATGTATCCTTGCTCTTCTTTGTCTCTTTAGGGCCTTCAGTACTATTGACTATGGTAGCCTTCAGGAAAGACTCAGAGAGTGGAGGGTGGGCAGCACTGTTTTATGCTGATTGTCCTCCTTCCTCTGGGGTTAGTTCCAGTCAGTGTTGATTGCAAGTAAGAGGACCCCACCACCACCTCATCCCTGCCTCAGTACCCTTTCTGCTCCTTTTAAATATCTTTATGAAGCTGCAGGATGAGCAACTTTCACCGTATGTGTGATGAATTAAGTGATGCTGTTAATATCCTCTCAGGGCCTGGAGATTCTGGGTGTCTAGATGGGGAACAACAGATTTCAAATGAACCCTGGTGTTGTGATTCAGGGTCAGCCTGTGGGTTCGGCAGTTGGGTCGGATGACTCGGATGACTCAGATGAGGGGGAGGAGGGGGGTGTTGAAGAAGAACTTGCTGATGATGGCTTGGAGGCTCCGCAGAGCCCCCAGCCAGGCCCCTCTTACTTGGTGGAGACCCAGCTGTGTGAGCCCGACAGTGTGGATGAAGATGACCCACAGCTGGCCCTGTTCAAGGACGCCCGACGCAGGAGGCAGTCAAGTAGGAGCAAGCAGAGAAAGGCTGTGGGACTTCTCGGAAGGAGGCAAAGAGAGGCCACGCCCTGAACTCTTATAAAGGGAGTGTTTGGGGGAGGGCTGGTTTGCTGAAAGCAACCGCTCTGATAGAGGATCAAAGCTCCGGTATCTTGTTTCATGTTTTGTTTGTTTGTGTAATAAATTTGGCAGACGTATTCCAGCCTCTGCCGTTTGTTCAGGGGTTGCCTTTCTGCAAGGCCGGTAGCAGGCTGGTACAGAACAGTTTGCTTTCAGCCTCCCACCCCTTACTAATATTATGGAGCAGCTACGTGCCGAGAATGCCCAGCTCACCCAGCAACTCACTTTGCTGGCAGCTCAGGTGGCTCAACTGCAAGCTCAGGTTCATGCTGCACCCCCACCCAGGAGAAAATGCCAAGTTGCAATGCCGGATAAATTTACAGGTACTCCAGAACTGTTTCCTGCTTTCCTGGGACAATGCCAGCTCTTTATCAGCGTGAGAGCAGCTGATTTCCCCACTGACCGGGATAAGGTGGGGTTTGTGTTAAGCCTTCTTTCGGGTGATGCAGCTCGTTGGGGCACGCCTCTGCTGGCTCAACCTAGCCCATTGTTGGACAACTTTGTGGGGTTTTGTGATCATATGCGTCTGATGTATGAGGACCCTATTAAGACGCAGACTGCCACTCGACGTCTGAAAGCTCTGAGGCAGGGTCAACGCCCCCTACAGGGCTATATCAGCGATTTCCGGCTGCTTAGCCAGGATTCCGCCTGGAATGCGGCTGCGCTCGTGGATGCCTTCCAGGATGGATTGTCGGAGGAGATGTTGGATGAGCTGGCCCGTGTGGATATTCCCTCAGACCTGAATGGGCTGATCCATCTCTGCCTGCGGATCGATGCTCGGTTGCAGCAGCGAAGGAGTCGCCGTGCCACCCCACAGACCCCTGCCGCCCCTGTTGTGCGTGAGCCCCCAGTTCAAAGGGAGGAGCCAATGGAGCTGGGTGCCGCCAGGTCTCGTCTATCAGTGACTGAAATGAACAGACGACGATCGGGGGGGTTGTGTTTTTACTGTGGGGACCCTGGACATTTGGCTGCTTTTTGCCCAAAGAAGCGACAGCGGGCATCAGTGACCGAGCCTGCCCCGAGAAAGTCCCCTACTTTTCTGTCGGGAAACGCCCCGAGCCCGATCTAGACGGTGTGATAGATCGGGCGTCCCACAACAACACTGAGCGACGTCTTTCCGATGCTGCCTGTGGACCTCCACGGCATTTGATTTTGGAGGCACGTCTGATCCTTCCTGGCAAGCCAGAGGGGATTCCAGTCCATGCCTTAATTGACTCTGGGGCCACCACAAATTTTATGGACTCAGCATTTGTGGCCAAATGGGCTGTTCCCCAGTGCCCGGTGGATCCGCCCATGTTAGTGGAGACTATCGATGGTCGAGTGCTCCTGTCTGGGCCTATTACGGCCGCCACGCAACCATTATGTATGGCCATCAGTTCCCATGTGGAGGCCATCCAGTTCTATATCACCTCAGATCTGTACTTCCCCGTGGTCTTGGGACTGGCGTGGCTCCGGGCGCATGACCCACAGATCTATTGGTCACAGAACTTGGTCACCTTCCCAAGCTTGCAGTGCGTGGACCACTCCCGCCATATCTGTGCCGGCCAGGTGGAGGGTTCCCCAGGGGTTTCCTTGCCTCCTGAACTTTCCGACTTTGCTGATGTGTTCAGCGAGTCAGAGGCGGATCAATTACCCCCGCACAGGCCCTATGACTGCCCCATTGATTTAGTCCCTGATGCGCCTCTCCCAGTGGGGCGTTTGTACTCCATGTCGGAGCCCGAGTTGGCTGCATTGCGGGACTTTCTGGAGAAGAATTTGGCTCGCGGTTTCATCCGGCTCTCGTCCTCGCCAGTGTCTGCACCCGTGCTCTTCGTCAAAAAGAAGTCGGGCGAATTACGGCTTTGCTGCGATTACCGAAAACTCAACGCCATCACGGTGCGCAACCGTTACCCGCTGCCCCTCATCCCCGAGCTCTTGGACCGACTCCGGGAGGCTAAGATCTTCACGAAACTGGACCTGCGTGGAGCTTACAACCTCGTCAGGGTTCGGCCGGGTGATGAGTGGAAGACGGCGTTTGGTACTCGCTATGGACATTTTGAGTACACGGTGATGCCGTTTGGCCTGACCAACGCCCCCGCTGTGTTTCAGCATTTCATGAATGACATTTTCCGGGATTTGTTGGACCAGTTTGTCATGATCTACTTGGACGACATCCTGATCTACTCCCCGTCGCGTGAGGTGCACCATCAGCATCTCCGTCAGGTCCTGCAGCGACTCCGAGAACATCGGCTGTTTGCCAAGTTGGAAAAGTGCCAGTTCTACCGGGTGACCATCGATTTCCTGGGTCACCGCATTTCTCCTGAGGGCATCGCCATGGAGCCGAGTAAGGTTGAGTCTTTGCAGAGTTGGCAACCCCCGCGTCGCGTGAAGGATGTTCAGCGACTTCTTGGATTTGCCAACTATTACTGAACTTTCATCCCTGGGTTTGCTGCCTTGACAGCCCCCCTCACCCAGCTCCTGCAGAAGAAGACTCGGTTCCAGTGGAACGCATCAGAACAACAGGCTTTCCAGACTTTGAAGGAAGCCTTCATGAAGGAGCCCATCTTGAAGCATCCTGACCCGCAACGGCCGTTTGTCGTGGAGGCGGACGCCTCCGACATTGCCATTGGGGCAGTGTTACTCCAGGCAATGACGCCCAGCGGTACCCTTTTCCCTTGCGCGTATCATTCACGAAAACTGAACCCTTCGGAGCGCAATTATACAATCTGGGAGAAGGAGCTGCTGGCCATCAAAGTGGCGTTCGAGGCCTGGAGGCATCATCTGGAGGGAGCGCGGCATCAAATCGAGGTCCGGACGGACCATAAGAATCTGGAAAGCCTGCAGACCGCTCGGAATTTGAACCAACGCCAGATCCGGTGGTCTCTTTTCTTTGCGAGGTTTGACTTCCGGGTTCGGTACATACCAAGCGGGCACAATCAAAGAGCGGATGCTCTGTCCAGGAAGCCCGAATATTCCCGAGTGGAAGACAAGCTTCTGCCCAGGACAGTGATCCCCGTCGAGTCTTTTGCTGCGGTACGGGAGCCGGTTGATATACGGGCTCGGATCCGGGAGGCACAGCAGCAGGAGGTGTGGGTGGCTCAGCGGAAGGAGGAGGTGGGGCCAGATTCTCCTTGGACGGTCACGGATGGACTCTTGTATTATCGTGACCGGCTCTATGTTCCGAGAGGGCCACTCAGGGGACTCATCCTCAGCCAGTGTCACGATAACCCGGCAGCGGGGCATTTTGGCCTGTTCAAGACCCTGAACCTGGTCTCCCGTACCTTCTGGTGGCCCCGAGTCCGACACGACGTCCAGTCCTATGTCACCTCCTGCATCCCATGCAGGCAGGCCAAGTCAGCGACAGGGGCCCCGCCTGGATTACTGCAGCCCTTGCCAACACCCAAAAGACCCTGGGGGGCTGTGTCCATGGACTTTCTGACGGATTTACCCCCATCCTCTGGTTTCACGACAGTGTATGTGGTGGTGGACATGCTGACCAAGATGGCGCACTTCATCCCCTGTCGCGGCTTACCGTCAGCCCGCGCCACTAGTCATATGTTCATTCAGCAGGTATATCGGCTGCACGGCCTCCCTGATAGAGTCGTCTCCGATAGGGGGGCCCAGTTTACAGCCCGCTTCTGGCAGGAGTTGATGCATGCGTTGGATATCAAGATTTGCCTCTCGTCCACGCATCATCCTCAAACTGACGGGGAACCGAGAAGGTCATCGGTATCCTGGAACAATATCTGCGCTGCTACGTCAATCTGCAGCAGAACAATTGGGTGGACTATCTGGCCATAGCTGAGTTTGCATTTAACAATTCGCAGCACACCTCCACACAGATGACACCGTTCTTGGCCAATGTGGGTTATCACCCCCGGTTTTTCCCCCTTTCTCCCGTGGACTCACCGGAGCCGGCAGCGAACGACTTCATGGCAGAGTTACAGGCGATCCATCGATTGGTGCGACGTCAGTTAGAGAAGGCCAAGGCCGATTACAAAAGGTTTGCTGATCGGTCAAGACGGGATACGCCTCCACTATCGGTGGGGGATCGGGTCTGGTTGTCCACCAGGAATCTACCGTCAACACGGCCGGTGAGAAAGTTAGATCACCGATATTTAGGACCGTTCCCAGTCGAGGCTGTCATCAATCCGGTCGCCTATCGCTTAACTCTGCCACGTTCCCTGCGCGTGCACCCAGTCTTTCATCGGTCTCTGTTGGTCCCCGAGCAACCGGCTTGTCCACTCCGCCGAGCGGAACCTCCCCCATCAGGACCTCGTGATGGAGGCAGCACCCCCGAGTACGAGGTCGCCAGCATCAGGGATTCCCGTTGGCTGAAAGGTCGTTTCCAGTACCTGATTGAATGGAAAGGTTACGGACCAGAGGACTTCACCTGGGAAGACGCGACCGCCGTTCATGCCCCTGCGTTGGTGACTGCTTTTCATGAACAATTCCCATCCTGACCGCATCCGGATCGGCAGCCCCGGGGGAAGGGCCCTGCGGTGCGGGATAGTGTTGTGATTCAGGGTCAGCCTGTGGGTTCGGCAGTTGGGTCGGATGACTCGGATGACTCAGATGAGGGGGAGGAGGGGGGTGTTGAAGAAGAACTTGCTGATGATGGCTTGGAGGCTCCGCAGAGCCCCCAGCCAGGCCCCTCTTACTTGGTGGAGACCCAGCTGTGTGAGCCCGACAGTGTGGATGAAGATGACCCCACAGCTGGCCCTGTTCAAGGACGCCCGACGCAGGAGACAGTCAAGTAGGAGCAAGCAGAGAAAGGCTGTGGGACTTCTCGGAAGGAGGCAAAGAGAGGCCACGCCCTGAACTCTTATAAAGGGAGTGTTTGGGGGAGGGCTGGAAAGCAACCGCTCCGATAGAGGATCAAAGCTCCGGTATCTTGTTTCATGTTTTGTTTGTGTGTGTAATAAATTTGGCAGACGTATTCCAGCCTCTGCCGTTTGTACAGGGGTTGCCTTTCTGCAAGGCCGGTAGCAGGCTGGTACAGAACACCTGGCTAGACTGAGTAAGTTTATGTTGTAGGGCCTACCAAACCTGGGACTTTATCATCTCTAGTGCTGGATGGGTTGATACTGCCACAAATCTGTAGGACCTTCTGGACTCAAGACTCCTGATTGAAAAAGAGGTGGCAGTTGCTAGGAGGGCCTTTGCACAACTTTGTTGTGAACCATTTGGACCCTTTCCTGAATCAAGAAATTATGTGCACAGGTATTCATGCCCCAATTACCTCCTGAATGGACTACTGTATCACAGTCCACATGGGGCTGCCCTTGAAAAGTATCCAAAAGGTTCAATTGGTACAAAATGTGACAGTGTGGTCCTCAGCTATGGACCAGTTATAGTTTACAACATTGAACTATCATGCAAATAATTATATTTCCCTTGAAATTTCTTGAATTGAATTAGCATTGCATTGGTAGGTGTCTTTTTGTAGCAGAGGGCTAATGTGGGCTTGTTTTTAGTTTTCAGTTGCAGCCAGCCATCAGTAAGGTAAGGGAATGAGAATGACCTACTTAGCACACTGGTGGTGAGGATAAGCTAGATAACAATTATAAAGCACTTTCCATATTAAAACTATCTTGGTCCAGCTACTTAATGCAGTTCCCCACCAGCTGTGAGCTGCTTAAACCCTGCTGGGCTTGGATTAAAAAAAATATCTCCTTGATGTCACATGCATCCAAAGTGAATGCTGATCATTATACTGCAGACTAACAAGACCTATTCGTTCCAAAAGCTCCTTTTCATAGCTTTCAGATCTTAGTAGATTAGGAATGGTAGTAATTACGTGTGTGTTTGGTTCTTAGATTTATATCTTGCCTTTCATTTGGAAACTTAAGGTCGTGTACATAGTGCTCCATCCTTTTTCCCTGTACAACCATCCTGTGAGTTAGAGATCTTTTTTGCTGGGAAGGACTGGAAGGTGGATTCCCGAAAGTTAGTCCAGTACTTTAATTTCTATATTAATTATGTGCCATTAATTCATTTTTGACTTCCACATATGTCTATGAAGTTTCTCAGTCATCCAGGTATGGTTGTCCCAAAGGTGCTTTTTTTTTCAGGCAAACCTCCAGTGACTCTCTAAAGCAGGGGTGTCAAACTACCAGCCCGTGGGCCGGTTTCATCATACCGAAGCCGCACCCACCCCATTGCTGGCAATGGAAAAAGAGTCACAATACATCACGACACATCACATAACATGGCAAGTCTGACACCCATGCTCTAAAGAAATGCAAATGACCAGCTGTCTGCAAGCAATATAAATCCGTCCACTCCCCACCATCTAGTCAGAGCTGAAGAAGCTTCTTGGATGAGAAGTGAAATGTCTTCAAAAAGAAACACAAGAAAGTCCAGTTGCCTGCTGAAAAAAGCACCTTTGGGTAGTGTCCACATAGATAAATTTACTACATGATGATCAGTTTTTAACCTGTTATTTTAGGGCTTCCCGCAGTGCACTTGTAACCATTGTAACTTTGCTGATGGTCCTTCTCTTCTATTTAATGGCAGAGGATGTGAATGGGTTATTTTTGATCATTTTATTTACATCTCTGGTAAGATGTATGCTAATTTCCTTCCATTTTCCTTTCTTTGGTACTCCCCCACCTCTTCAAGTTTGACCCCAATTAACCCCAATCTGTCTGAGAATCAGGTAGCATAATTAATGCTGCTTCCTCCTGAATTGTGTGTGGAAACATAAATGCAAGCCTGCACAATTCTTGGGGCAGGGTAACTGAGGAGCAAACTGAGCCCGCCAGCTGGTTGATTCAGCTAGAACAAGTTCACCTGCAGGCTTGGGTGTTGGTTTACTCCTGTTGTAATCATTTTGAAAGAAAACATCCCCAGAAAAGAAGTAAATGATCTGGAGTAAGGGCATAGTCAAATTATGCAGTGGAATTAAAAATAAGAATGCAGTTGGCCTCTGCATCCTATACAGTCCCTCTAAGCTACATTTTTTTTTTGCTCAGAAAAGTGACTACATTTCTTATGCTCCTTTTTTTAACGCAACTCATCCCAGGGCTTATATTTGTGCAGAGAATAGGATACTTGATCACACATGTCCAATGGACTCAGATGCTTTTTATGAATGATAGTCAACACTCATTCAGACTATTTGGAGTCCTATTAGCTTTTCCCGGAAAGGCAATATGGACTTGTTTGAAACTTGAAATGCAACTAGCCCAAACAAGTTATTTCTTGCTATTGGATTTTCATACTACCAGGGAGCCCTTGCTTACTGTGAAGGTACTATTGCATTTGCTATGTAAACACTTAACAAAGTCACTGTACCAGAACAAGCAATCAAAAGAATTATTTTAGGTTTTCTTTCAACATTTTAAAAAAATAGGTCAAAAGAGTTTTTTACATCTTTGATTGCACAATCCGAACAGCTCATGGGCTCAGAATTCTTGCTGAAGTCCAGCATGTACAAAAAACATTTGGGTATGAAGGAATTGTTGACAAAGAAAGGGTATACAGTACTGAGAAAATGTGGGTAAATGGGCTAATAACCAGAATGGAACACAAGGACAAAATTGAACCATGCGGCAGACATTTACGGGGTTGAATAATGCAATGTTAGAAAGCCAGTATTCTGTATTTCTCACAGCAGCTAATTGGGTATATTTGAGATGTTCACAAACTTGTGTTGGAAAATATTAGTTCAGCAATCATTTCTCAGCAGTCACCATTTCAGAGATACTGCTCATGTTCAGGGGATGGTAAACAACTGTCAATCTTAACAGCAATTGGTAGCCTGATTTACCATCCGTCTCTCCAGTCGCCCTTTGAAACAATCTAGAGTTGCTGCTATTTCTACAGTTTATGACAGTCAATTCCACTGTGTGAAAAAGTTTTTCCTCCTGCTGATCCTCCATTTCCTTGCAGTTAGTTAAAATCTCTAGTTCTAACATAGTGTAAAAGGAGGGGGGGAATCATCCAGTGGTTATATTAACTATACTATGCAAGATTTTATATAACCTACTGACTTCTCTTATCTTCATTTGTTCCAATCTTAAGGAGTCCCAACTGCTATTCACTTGCTTCCTCCTCTTTCTCCTCCACCTTCCTCCATAGTTTCTGATTCTATAACATTCTTCATAAGATGTGATGATCAAAACTCTATGAAGTACTTCAAGTGTGGCCTTATCACAGATTTGTATAAGGCTATTATTATCTAGGTAGTTCTATTTTCAATTCTCTTCCAGATGACATAAAAAAATACCCAAATTTCTACATCAATGTACAGCAGGGGTGTCAAACTGCCAGCCCACGGGCCGGATGCATCATGGCAAAACTGTGCCCACCCCATTGCCAGCAATGGGAAAAAAAGTCACGATACGTCGTGACACGTCACGTGACATTGTGAGTTTGACACTCCTAATGTACAGCTTAATGAAGATTTCAATCCAGAGTCCAGCTGCTACAAAAAGGCAAACTTCACTGCAGTTCTGCTATCACTTCCCTTTCTAACAATTCCAAGCAAGGAATTAATTTGCCCTTTGCACAGCCCTGCATAGTGAATTAATATGTTCACTGAGATGTCCATTGTGGCTCCAAGATCTTTTTCTTAATCCATCACTGGCAATTTGGATCCCATTAATCTAAATAACTAGTACAAATGGCCAAAGGGGGTTTCCAAAGAAATGCAAACAATATGGTTACAAAGATGGATTGTGCATACTTTGAAAATGATTCAGAAGCAGTGGTGGGATTCAGCCGATTCACACCATTTCGGCAGAACTGGTAGCTAATTTTTTGTTGCTCAGGCCCAGAATGGACTTCTGGAAGCAGCCTCCACACAGAGAACCGGTTGTTCACATATTTGAATCCCACCACTGTTCAGAAGTGCTTTGAACTGTGCAAGCCCAAACTTTTTTCAGTTTCATCATCAGCCTGAAAAAATAGTGCTGCTTCGTTAGGTAGATGCATTAACTTTAACGCATGGATTCCTTGAAATAGTAGCATTTTTTCCCCCAGATTCAGTCTGAAAAAGGTTAAACTTCTTTAATTCATAGAAGAGAGATGTTATGCTGACCTGAGGTCTGAAGCACATCTTCTGAATCATTCTGCAGCAAGCTGAAAACAATCCTAATGTTGCCTAATTAGAGAAGAACAAGATCCAGTAGGAATTTGAGAATGCTAATGAACCCATTTAGGTAAGCAACTAGAATTAAACGAAATACCCGTGCTTGGCCAGACTCATGCTGTTTAACGAAATGCAAGAATGACAAGGAGAAGAGAACAATCAGATAAAAGGGGGAGGAGACCACAGTTGACTAATGGGCAGAGAAAGAAACTTGGAAAGAATTTGCCCTAACTAAATCAGGTGGGAAAAAGATGGTGGGAGAATCGTGCTTTCAGACTTGAAAGATTCTGTTAGTGTTGCTTTATAATAAAGTTAAAGATTTTCATAATTAGCCATATAATAAAGAAGAATTAGCTGATCTTGTTGTGTTTTTTTGCCTGGTATATTTTTGACTACTTTGAGTGTTCCTAATGGAACGCTAGGCATCTCTTCCAGTGCTGAATCTCCCAGAGCATCAAAACCAAGGCACACCCCAGGATCAGTGCACAGAGAGAGGCCACATAGGAACTATATGATCCAAGAACAAAGCCACCTGCCCATTCTAGGCAGTGGCTAGGGCCTTATTGAACCCTCATGAGATAATGAGGGGAAACCCCAAGCTCTTTTTGGAACACCATGGACCATGGTCCATCAATCACTCAGGGCAGGCTGATTGAATGTGTCTCAACTCCCTGCTGGGAGGGCTGACACAGTGAGCTGAAAGGCATCAAGAGAGTGATCTGTCCATGGCTCAGATTGATGTCAATGTCCTTCACTATCAGAGGACATGTCTAGTACACTGGAACAAAAAAAACCCCAAATCTAATATACAGTCTCTAGTATGTGCTACATTATCAGTGACTTGGGACAGGTCTATGTTTGCCATGGAGGCCATAAACTCTTGAATTGCACCAGACTCAACTGAATGGCAAATTAAAATCCCCAAGCACCAGAGACCTTGGAGATACTATTAGCAGGCCAGCAGTGGAGTTCAGCAGCTCAGGCAAGGATGCTAATAGGCAGTAGATAGGAAGTATACCAAGAGCAATCCTAATCTTAGGATTCCTTAGGGTTCCCTTAAGACCCTATTCAAGCAGAGGGCCTCATATCTCATTATCTGTACAGCAAAGCCCTGAAAGCTTGCAATGACTCATGGATGACAATAGCCCCTTCACCTCCCATGGGCTCTCACCTGGTGTAGAACCTGAAACTCAGATGGACACATTTCTGAGAAGAGACTCACCCATTCAGCCCAACTTAGTAAGCATGCTAGGTTGGCACATGCCTCCAGGATAATATCATGGATATGGTTTGTTATGCACTAACCTGGCATGCATTATCAATAGTTTGATCCAGGAGCAGGAACTGAGGTTGGATATCCAAACTGATTTTAGACTGCAGATCTGGTTCCCCTGAATGTGGCCTTCTTTTGGCCTCCTGCTATACCTCCCTCTGCCCATCATTGGCAAAATGATCAAAGTTGATGACGGAGATCTTAATAAAGGGTTCTTGTGGTGTCTGCAGCTTTGAGCATCTACACCATGGTGTATCTCACAGTTTCTGAAAACTCCATAATGACTCTTGCAGTCTTCAAAGTCTTCAAGGTCACCGCAGCCGCCACAACCTCAGGTTTTGTACTACTATGTGTCTTCTCGCCTCTGTGGCCATCCCATTGTCTCTATAGTGTCCATAGCCTTAAATCTCCATACAATGTCTCCCCTAAACCCTGAAACTGCAACAAGGATTTTTACAGCTTCCATGGTTGCCAAGGCCTCTGCTACAAACTTTGTGGCTTCTAAGATTCACATAATGGCCTCCATGACTCTGCAGACTTGAGTCTCCATACTGTCCTACTTCATAGTGGAACAAGAGGATATAAAGTCACTACTCACCCTCAATATCTTATGAGTAATTAACCAACCTGCCCCCCTCACTCAACAAAACACAAAATAACAAAAACATACAAAAACACAGGGGGGAAAATTGCAAAGAACTCACAACCCAACCAAGTCTCCATCAATAAACAACCTTTCTGGTCACCTTTTTAATCAGGGTAAATTGTCATTTTCAGGAACCCTCTTTCGCAAACTCATGCCCAGAATGGTTCAACCTCCAGCAATCTGAAACTTTAGCTATCACGTAAAGTTAATGTTCATAAGATTCCAATATTCATAGAAAGAAATGCAGCACTGGATGACTGCTTGGGGTAAATCTTATGTGCTGGATTTTTCCAAGCTTGTGTCCTTTACACTCGTTGAGTATTCTGGGAGATGTAGTCCAATACATTTGTGGGAACCAGATTGAGTGAAGCTTCTTTAAGCCAGACATTATGTGTGAAATATAACTCATGTCATAGTAAAGAAATAAACATGTCTAAGTTGTCTAAAGGAACAAATCTTGATAGTTAAAATTTTATAAGAACTCAGCGAAGTTTCTTACTTTTTTATCACCTACAGACAGAATGAAGGGAAGGGGGAACAAACCCCATAATCTATTATAAAAGCAACAATACAATCTGGTCAAAAGGAGAGAACAAGAAATGCTTTATGATCTACTGCAGAAGAGTAGTGATGCATGTTGGGAAATGGCAAATGTTTTGATTTCTCAGACTGAATGAAATTTTTGAAGGCAGAGTGAATCTCCAAAAGATTTATGGCTAAGTCTTAACTTGTACACAGGATTTCTGTTTGGTTTTTGGATTTTCCTTCTCTAGTTGGCACAGGTTTGATGTGCTTTAAAAATTAACGTTAATTGACAGTTGATATGCCATCGCTCACAAAATGTGACATCTAACATAAAGTTGTTTGTACTATTTTACATGTGACATGCAAACAAGGCCAAGTTCTGAGCACTGACATTCAGCAAGTCTGTAACTGGCATTTCACATGCAAATTACAAATCTGGAAATTTCAATATTTTCATTTTACCTTGGATCCACTGGTTCAAGCACAAAAACGATGATGCAGCTGCATGCATTGTGAGTCATGTTTATGCATCCAGCTATTAAAAGATAGAATTTTAATCTTTATGATCCAATTGGCTTATCTATTGGCTGTTTTTCTCATTAGCAGCTAGTTTGCCTCCTTCTCGAAGAAGTTCATTGGAATACATATGGGACCAACTCCTGTTCACCTCTCTATTCTGGAGGGTACCAGCTTGGCAGAACAAAAATGCCCAGATGCCAAGATCTTGGACACTTAGTTTCTTACTAAATATAATCTTTCTCTTTTGTTAAGCAGCCTTCTAAACTGAACTGGAATTTGTGAATGGAGAAGGTAACTTTGGCTGCTGGAACAAGGCTCCTTTTTGGATGAATATCTTGTTTCTCTTAATTCTATTATTTGTAGCTTGTGTTGCATTGACTAAATGCCCAATTTTTCCATTTTTTGAACTCCATTTCTGGTTGCTGCAAATTTCTGGTGCCATTTTTTGCTTTTAGTTGCTGCTGGTAGAAAGAACATGATCAAGCCATTTTGCCTGCTACAAGGTGGAACTGGGAAATAAGAAATGCTTATACTTTTTTTCCACAGTGAAGCAAAATAGCTAGTCCAGAACTTCTTAACGAGGGGTACTAGAGAATCTTGAAACATGGGTTGGGCACAGAATAGGATATACAGTATGTTTTAAGGTCAATTTACAATCAGTCCCAACTTACCATTCAGCCACTTACTAAATGGCTCCCTCCAGATGTATGTTTGAGATAGTGACTTCCAGAATTGCTATGGCCTTTGGTATATTTAGAGGGAAACATGTTAGGAAACACTGCTAATATGATTGATTTAGTAAAATTCTAGCCAAATGACTTTTGGATAGATTAGTGCTTTCATTTGTGAAAAATTATAACTCACATAGCTTTGCTAGAAAATATGTTGAAACATTTACAAGACTTGTAAATGCATGTAAATTGCAAACACTCAAATTTTTCAAATTGTATCTTTTAGTGTGTTTGTTGTAAACCACTCAGAAAGCTTCAGGTATTAGGTGGTTTACAAAAAAATTAAAAAGTTATTTATATTTTGGCTTTTTGTGTGTAGTGATTCAAAGTAAAGTCAAGTGATTTGCTTGGAAAACCATTATGAACACAACTAGAAAGTTATTATGTGACCCCTTTGATATTTGTCAGGGGCATGGTTTATGACTTTAGGATGAGACTAATTCATCAACATTCTTTCTCATATTTAGTTAACACTTAAGAGATTGCTTTAAAATGGCAGGGTGTCAACTTTTCATCCTGGAGATGTAATAATTGGAAGAAATAGTCACATTATTGTTAACATGAATTTGGGATGAGAAGAGAAATCAAGTGCATTTTGAAATTATTGAACTAATTATTGAACTAATATAAAAAGATAATTTTTCATGGTTGGAAAAAAATTCTCTTAGGACTAAATGTCCTGACTGAAAAAAAAATGTATTCAATCTTAGCCTTGAGCTGGTTCTCAGCTGAAATAATAGAGAGACTGATCAATATGAATTCATGTGGCCACTGTTTAAAAATTGAGCAATTTTAACCCAAAGTTGATTAAGTGCCCAGTTCATTAAGAGGTGTTTTTTTGTGTGCACAGTCTTACAAAATATTTTATGGTATTGTGTCCAGGACAAGCTGCTTGACTGTAAGTGTAAATTCTTAACTTCCAGCACTACTCTGAAAAGGTGAATTACTGAACATTCCTTTTATTTTGTTTTTAATTATGCTTTCAAATAGCATACATTAAACTAAATTTCCATTCTCACAAATGCTGTATTCTTCAGTTCTGTCACCTCATTCAA
Source organism: Vipera berus (assembly GCF_964194415.1). Taxonomy (NCBI): domain Eukaryota; kingdom Metazoa; phylum Chordata; class Lepidosauria; order Squamata; family Viperidae; genus Vipera; species Vipera berus. The sequence goes on along the minus strand of NC_138202.1, from coordinate 296,945,154 downwards.
CACAGTATACTAGGTCTTATCCACCTAGAAAATAATATCAGATTGGAACAGAGGTGGATTAACTTTTGACTTGCTTGATCTACTATTGATGAGGTATCTATAATCTACCAAACTGAACATAGAGCAAAAGATGGATAGATAGAATCAGCAACAGAGCTGAATGGAACAAAATCCTTTCATGCAAAAAAACAAAACAAAAAAAACACCCATTCGTGTGTACAGGTTTTTTTAAAAAAACAAACCAGGAAAATATTTTAGAAAAAAGACTCATTTTATTGCTTCTAGTGTTAAATGAGTGTCAGAAATCCTTTCTGATCTGCTGCAAATTACCTCCAGAACAATCAGTAGATCCTGAGCAACGTGACAGAATAATTGGGATCTGCTTACACACAAGTTTCCAATAGCAGTAGTTCCCTTAATCTTATGGAAGAGGCTGACCTGTTTCCCTTCTATCATCTTAATTGAGGCTTAATGTTGTACCACAGCCTATTTGAAATACAGCTGACCTAAGCCAGCCATTGCAGGAAGAATTACTGCACCAAGATAGTCAGATATTGCTGCATACAAGCAGCATCCTGGTTCTTTCCTGTGCATACAAGCAGTATCCTGTATCCTGGGTCAATCCAGGGTCTTTTACAATGCCATGCATTTGCATGCGGTAGTCCTGCCTAATCCCTTGTCTTCTGATTTATTGTTATTGAACAGGGTTATCCTTAGGGACTTCTGCCCAGCTTTATAAACTATTGTCCAGTATCCTGTGTACTCTAATACAAATTGACACTTATTTTCTCTTATGGATGCAAAATTGTATTCCTCCATGCAGTGCAGGCATGGAGCTTTTATCCAGATGGTCAGGAAGCACAGGTTCAGATGATCAGTATGGATCTAGGGAGAAGAACAGAAATGATGTGTTTGTGATACAAGCTTCACCTGATTTCTGTTTTCCTATTAACAGGAAACAAGCACTCCAACCCCTATTAATAACAAGATCTTTCAGGCTGAGGCCTTGTTTTTGTGCTAGCAGACCTAGTATTCATTAGATTAGCTAGTTGCTGTTGGTGCATGCTCCTAACTTTATTACTTTCTAAATCCTTACTCCATCTCCCGGAAACCGTCCCTATTACTAATTGCATACATCTCTGTGTTTTGCTGTTGTTTGTTTTGTGCTGCAGCCGGGCACTTCTACCAGCCTGTTGGGGGTTGTCATTTAAACCCTGAGTGCAAATGGCTCTGCTCTTTGTTCCATGAAGGCCAAGGGCCAAGGTGAGGATGATCTTTCCTAAAGCAAATGCCAGGGAAGCAATGAAATGTTTCCAAGATTGTAGGGAGAAACAGCCAAAGGAAACTAATGAGGAGCAAAACACCTTTTCCTGCTAAAATGTAAAAATAAAAATGTAAATTAAAGTTTAGCCAAAATGAATTTTGTACTATTACCCATCTTGAGTAAGCAGTTTTTTTATTAGTTTTTTAAAAAAAATTTACAATACATATCCCCAAAACCCACCCACCCCAAACCACCCCCCTTCCCCCCCCACTTCCCAGAGCTGAATACAGGGTTATAGATATAATAATCATATTCTAACTAAAATTATCCATTATAAAATTAACCAAATTCATAATGTGCTTTAACTCCCCTTTAACATAGATACATTCAAATTATTAAAAACATAATAATAATAACTTAAACAAAAATATAATCAATACTAATACTAAAATTAATAACAATATCCCTCTAAAATCTACTCATAAGCTAAGTGGAACTTTTTAGTCCCATATTTGTTCTGAATATAATCTATCCATCTTCTCCAAACTGAAATATATCTTTCTTGTGAATGATCCTTCAAATAAGCAGAAATCTTAGACATTTCTGCAAGATTCGATACTTTAAGTACCCGAGTAAGCAGTTTTTTTAAAAAATGAAGCACAGATGCTACTTTAAAAAATGTCATGAGTATCTCTCCCTGGAGCTATTGTGGAGTTGCAGGGGAACTTCCATACATGTTGTCCAACCAATGTCATCATCATCATCATCAGTCCTTACAGGGGGTACAAAACTACAGACTGTTATTTGTGTGGCCACAATTCCTCCTCCATGCTCTGCTACTTCCCAAATTTATGTATTTATTGGAAATTTCTCTAATAATTTCAACAGTCTGACCACAAAGCCATCCTTGGTGCCCTTAAGCACCCAAACACATAGGATCATTAGAGAGAATGAAGGATCCTTGAAGACAACTCCTTAGGGTAGGAATCCAATTCAGAGCATTCACAATAAATAGATTTCCAGCTAATGCCTGAGCCTACCTAGGTGAGAGGAGGGCTTCATTTTCATGGGTAATTTCTTAAGAGGGTATTTTGCCCATTATTTTCACTATAAAAATATACAGCCATGAAGTTAATTTGTCAAATAAAGATGGCACTTGGGAAATAGCTTTTGGAATATTGTATGTAAGATGGCGTCCAAAATTTGGACATCTGAATAGCAGAATAAGCAGCTGAAGCATAATTTCTGGAGAAGGGAAGACATAAAATCATCAAGTGAAGTTTGTTAACTCATTTCAGAAAAAAAGAACATAAAGGGCGGCTTCTCCTGATTGATCATGGATTTTTGTGCAGGCACAGCTTACCTTTAATATTTTCATCTTTTAGATGCATGTTTTGGCTTTGATCTGCACAGAAGCAAAGTTGGGCCATTCTTTTTTTCTGATAACCCTAACCCTAAGAAAATTATGTTGCAGAACAAAAAGCAAATATGCAATTCAAAAAACAGAATAATGAATCTGAGGAATACCTCCTTTTGGATAATAGCTAACCAAAGGAAATGTCAAGTAGTGAAGAAGCAAAAGAACCAATAGATATAGGAGGAAAGGAAGAGTATGTTTGTAACTGAACTTGGCTTCATACACAGAAATACTTCACACAATAACAAAAGTTACAAAAAAATGTGCTAGGGACAGATGGAGTTAGCTAAACAAACTCAATATAGTTTTTTTTTTCCAAATTAGAGATAGTCAAATATATCAATTTTGTTTTGATGATTTTCTCATTTTTCCAAAATTGTTCAATTTGATCTTGTTTCCACTTCACTTTACATTTTAATAAATATACATGAAATTTCTTGTGTGTTTTGTTTAAAATATGCAGCATTCTGTGTACTTTTGCTTGACAACATTACTTGGTAGAAATGCCTTTTTCTAGAGGTAGCTTTCAGGGATTTGCTCATTTTAGTATATATATTCAATCCTCTTGTATATACCTTTAATATGAAATCTTGATTGAAGAACTGTATTGCAAAACATAGATGAATTGCAGATTATGTAAACCATCTTTAAATATGAACAAAATAAATTTATCCCAAAGCTTATATGGAATTTGGTAGCAGATCATTTGCATGATCAAGGGCAGTTACACGTTTACAGCAAAGATTCTGGACTTTATCAGAACAAAGCTGAGATAATGGCTTTGGCTAGAGGAACTAGGCAGGACCCCTGTTTCTGAACCGCTTGTTTAGATCTAGGTTGGATAATTTGATATTACAAAAGCCATTATTCCAAGAAAGGAATTAGAAGTACCTATAATAAAAAGGTCGCTAGAAGGCAAAATCACAAAACTGCATCTTGTATTACTAGAGAAAGCAATTATGTTTAGAAGAGTTAGCGGTAACCAGGCCGTCAAAGAACACTGTCAGACATCCTTGCCACACCCCTGGCTCCAACCAGAAACAAGCCGTTGAGTTCACAGGTGGTTGGTTTAATCATGGAACATTCTGGCATGTGTTTAGTCACAGAAACAACAAAAAAAGTTGGGAGTAATCGCCTCCCAACGCTCTTCATATGCGTCTCCCAACTGGCGTGCGTGCTGATAAGAGCAGCTAGGCAAGGATGCGTTGTAAGTTTCCGGCTCTCTGTTGCTTCCCTGCACTGATCAGCTGTTTGCCGGGATGGCCATGGAGCCGACGGCCATGGAGCCATGCTCCGCCGGGTTCCCCTTTGACGGTCCAGGTAATGGGGGGGGGGAAGGGAAGGGCTGTCACCACCTTTTTTGTCACTGGCCTCCTCCACTGCATCCGGACGCGCCCAGCCACTGTCCTTGTCCCCCTCCCCCCTGCCGTTAGTGTCGAGCCCACAGAGGCTTGACAGGCAGCCCCCTCTACCAGGGCTCCACCTGGAAGGCAAGGAGAAACGTGTGATTAATCATGAGCTGTGGCGGATGATGCAGCTAACCCCCCCCTCCTGGCTTATGGGGATACCGCCAGTGGAAGAGCCGTAACAACCGGGGGGCTTTTATGTCTGCTTCCCCCAGCCAGGATGCATCCATAACAGGGTACCCCTACCACTATACCAGGTACTGCAAATGACCTTGATGGATTCAGGAGTCTAACACCTCTTGGATCTCATAATGGTCCCCTGTGACAGGACCAGACTCTTCCACTGGCTTCAGTAAAGTGCAGTGGAATACCGAGTGCACCTTCCCCAAAAGACGGGGTAGCTGTAGCCACACAGCGACTGGGTTAATGACCTGCATAATCCAGAACGGACCTATGAACTTTGGCCCTAGCTTTTTGCAGGGTATTTTCAGGTGCAGGTACTTGATTGACAGGTACACCATATCCCCCACCTGAAAAGGCTTTTGGGGTGCCTGTTCCTTATCGGCCTGAGCCTTTGAGGCCTCTGCTGCTTTTTGTAATGCTCTTTTTACGGTCTCCCAGACCCCCCGTATGCGCTCTATCCAGTCCTGGGGTTGGCAGGGAGCTGATCAGCTGTTCGGCAGGATGGCTACAGAGCCGACAGCCACGTAGCCATGCTCCGCCGGGTTCCCCTTCAATGGTCCAGGTAACGGGGCGGGGAGGGAAGGGCTGTCACCACTGTTTTTGTCACTGGCCTCCTCCGCTGCATCCGGACACCCCCAGCCACTGTCCTTGTCCCCCTCCCCCCTCCCATTAGTGTCGAGCCCACAGAGGCTTGACAAACACTGGCTGGACATCACCATAGCCGACATCAGACAGAGCATAGAGAAACTCAGAAAAGTAGTGCAAAATCAGAAGATGTGGAGAGAAATGGCCAATAAAATTGCCAAGAGTTGAACATGACTGAATGGATGATAACTTCTCCTTCTCCTTCTTCCACATACAATGTATGTCCCAGGAACAGGGCTTTTTTTCCTCATAGAACGCTCAGAACGGAGTTCCGGCACCTTTTTTGGATGGAACCTTGTAGGGTAGGCAAGGCGGGTTGTATAACGTGTGAGTTCCGGCACCTTTTTCTTTTACAAAAAAATCACTGCCCAGGAATGTTTTATTTCCTGTATTGCTTGAAAAGAGGATGCTTCACAATAGAGGCTTTGGGGTAAATTCAGGCTTTAACTATTATAAGTTACTCTAAGGTGTTACTTAATCATAAGAAGTCTTTTAATATTTCCTGAGTATGATTAAAGTTTCCAAGCTTTGCATATTGCAAAAGGACATCTACTTTTACTGGACATAAACAGACCAAGTTACTAAGGTGTTGCTAAGACATATACTAATAACATACTTCCTAGGTAGCCTTCCATCACAGTTCTTGACCAAAGTCTGCCTAGCTGCAATCATGGAACACCATCTAGTCATCCTTTGGTGGAAGAGTTCAAAGCTTAATCAGTATATTATGCTTCTGTCTTCTTACGGCCTTATTTGGCTTCCATGTCTCTCATATTCTTATCATACTGACTGCCAATGTACTTTTGCAGCCAATTATTGTTAACTACTGTATTTAAAGATCAAAAAATAACCTATTAAAAGGAAAAGAGTACTACTGAAATAAATGCACGTACTACAGAATGTTCAACCGTCTGTCTTACATCCTTTCTCTACTAGAGCATTTTCTTGAGGACAAGTTATTTCTTCCTTAGCTGAAGGAGATAATTTTTCAGGACACCATAGGGACTGAAGGTATCTAGTTCTGAAGTTGGAAATCTTTTCAACTGAGTGATTCTCCCCAAACACTTATTAAAAATTGTTCCAGATCTCACACATGAATAAAACCTTGGCAGATATTGGCATCCTTAAGTCTGATATCTCATATCTAAATTTCTGTGAGGTTACCTAAATCCCATCAGATTTCAGCAGTCTTGCATTCTCTGGATTTTGATATACTAACAGAAGATGAGTACAACTTCAGTCATGTGATTTCACCCATTTTAATGTTAAATTCTATTGATTTTTAATTTAACATTGAAAGACATGGATGCTCTGCAACCTGCAGCCCTTGTAATGCCAACTCTGATTTACTCAATCCCCCGTATATGCAGGAAATCCACTATGATTTAATTGCAGTAGCATCAAAGCTCTGGATATTATATTCTTCCTTTATGGAAAGTTTTGCCATTCTTCACAAATGTTATGCAATATTCCCAAAGAAAACCAGAGCAAAGACATTACAAGGGGCTGATTATAAAAAGGCTTTCCGATGCTCTCTTATTTTCTTTGACCCCCAACAGTACTGAAAATGTTATATGGAGAAGAACAAGAGAGATGGAACACAGGCTTGTTAATTCTTTAGTATCTCAAGAGGAAGTCACTAATTAATGGTGAAGGCCACTGCAAACCAGTAGGTGGCAGGATAGACCTTTAAGTGAAATTGTCATTGTTCGACCTTCAGGGAGGCCAAAAAGCAATACCACATTTAAAAAAGAACAGACCCCCCAAAAGCTTCAACTAAGTTGTTTAATTACTGCTGTTTTTCATTGTGTAGATGCATGCTGCTGAATGTGCTACTTTCTTTACAGCCAAATTTGCAGAGCTGGTCCGTGGATAAACTCCCTCTTTTAAGCTGCAAGAATCTGGATGACCACCAGATGGCAGCTATGAGAGTTTTTGCTGCCATCTGGTGGTTATCTGGATTTTGCAACTCAGAACTAGTAGCTGTGGACATTCTTCTAACGTGACTCTTTGCTTGCCTCAGAATTTTCAGTGAGAGAAGGGGGAATTATTTTAAGCCAAGGATTAACACAGAAGAAAGATTGCTAAGGGGCAAAGCTCATACTGAAAAAAGTCTGATTCAAATTCTATTTTCCAGAATAGAATTTGGGAAGATTTTCAGCAAGGAAACAGCCTGGGGATAGACCAAATACTCTGATATTGTGGTCCCTGTCTAGGTCAGGGTCTCTCTACTGCTTTATAAAAAAGAAAATGGGCAAATCCTAACTATATTTTAAAAGGGTACATGTAACATAATCTACATTGACTTTAAGAACAGTAGTGAACTTGATGCTTGTGTTGTTCCCTTCGTTCCCTCTAATTGTTCTCTCTTCATTTTGCCAAGAGTGTTTGGAAGGGTAGGGGGTGGAGGTAAAACAAACAAACAAACAAACAAGCAAAAAACAGATGGCATGGCTTCAATTGTATAGCCACAGCTGTCATCTTGACTTTTTTGACCAGCCCTGGGGACACTCCCTGCCTGCCTCTCGTCTTTTTCGTGCTCATAATTATGGCCTTTTAGCAATCTGAAGAAGCCTCCATATGCAGTTCCTGCTTTTTTGCCCTTCTCCAGATGGCTGTTTCCCCAGGCATTTGCCTTCTTGTCTTGCAAAAGCACCAGGCCTTAATCCTGTCTCCCCTTCTATGGTTCTAATTCCCCCCACTGGTGTACCTCTGTGCTGGCTCCCATTTTGAAGAGATTAAAATTGGTGGGCTTCAGACTCTGGTGTTATTAAAATTTCATCCTGCCTTTTGTCTCGTCTTTCAAGAACTGAGGTTTTTTTTTTTAAAAAAACAAAACCTTTCCTATTTTTCCCCCCAAACATTAAGACAAAGGTGCAGATTCAAAAAAAGATAATTAAAATGGAGTTTTAAGAGGAATTGCTCCATGCCAAGGATTAATCTGGAAAAGGAAGCACATCAAAGACCAAAGCCTTAGTCCAATTCTTTGCCTGAGGTTTCCCAAAATAGGTGGCTGGCCTAACATGTTTTACTCTCCATTCCAAATTTCATGTAAAGACGTGTGTGTGTGTGTGTGTGTGTGAGAGAGAGAGAGAGAGAGAGAGAGAGAGAGAGAGAGAGAGAGAGAGAGAGAGAGAGAGAGAGAGAGAGAGAGGGAGGAATGAAAAAGTTTACCAGTCCTGGTATCTGATCTCAAAACTCTCTTCTTTGGGATTAGCTGCTGGAAAATACATGAATGGATTATGGCCTTGGCTGGCAACTGTTTTAGTCTGAGCAAAATAAAAAACATTCCCTGTTTTTATTTCTCACACTTGCAGCCAGACATCACATCATCAAACGGCTATGAAATCCATATGGAGCTCAGTATACTTCTCTGTACTTTGGAGTAACTTTTGCACTAACTTTTTCTCTGCTGGAATCTGGGGTATATAATACATAGATGTTTTAAAGATGAATAAATGGATTGTCAAGGCTCTTCTTCCTTCAAATTTCTAATGATCTCTGTTCTGTGAAATGTAATTAAGAAAGCTTCAGCCATCAGGAGAAATCATGCTAGTAAAGCCAGCTAGGGATAGTCAAAGATATCTAGCAGGCATCAAGACTTGGAAAAATTACCAAAGCATTTTCCATTATACTGGAAAAGACAAGAGTGCAGACTTGGAAGAAGTTAAGCTACAAAAATCAAGAGACTATATTGTCTATGGTGAATTTTCCTTTCCATTTGACATGAGTGTACCCTACCCTACCCTTTTGGGCAGGAATGCCTGTTTTATTGATATATGATGGTGGGACCAGAGTCATAAAGCAGCTAAGCATATCAGAAATGGAGCCTTTATAGGAATCCCCAGCTCCTCATGTTTATGTATGCTTTATTAGTCAGTGATGTAGTAGAGCCACCAGGACTGTACTTTAGCGTGTGTGGATGGGATATTTTAAAATCTCTCGACATGACAGCTTTTTTCTATCTTTATCTCGAGTTTTTCTCAGTCACAGCTGTGACTGAGAAAAAGGAAAGGGTGTCCACTCATAAGGGGAGAAAAAGCCTTTTCCTGCTCCAGATGCTATAAACTGCTGACACAGCATGCTACTAATGTGGGTATCTGCCTGCATGAGTGATCACCAGCCTCTTTCAGAATCTGAGATCTAAATATTTTCTCACTTGTGTGCTATGGAACGTATGGACACCTACAGGTACCTGTCATCAGCTATCTTTATGCTGAAGTGCTGCATCAAAATTATACTCTTTCTTTGTATGTTTGTCTGCAGGAAAGATAAAAGCTACAGTACAGCCCATGGCAATATAAATAAGGCTTTGATGAGGATTTTGTACTGCCCTCATATTAACTAAAATGTTCTAGAAACTGCTAGAGTGTTTTAGCTGTGTGTCTTTCAGCTTCAAAGCTAATTTGAGACAACTCTTTGATTCACTCGCTTCTGTCCTCCACACTATCTGGTTTCAGGTTTTTGAACCAATCCTTGGCAAATAAAATTTTAATAGGGTAACAGTTTGGGTTAGGGTTGTCACTACAGTGTTATGGTTAATGCTGTACAGGTAGTCCTCGACGTATGACCACAACTGAGCCAAAAATTTATGTTGCTAAGTGAGACAGTTGTTAAGTGAGTTTTGCCCCATTTTACACCATTCTTGCCCCAGTTACTAAATGAATCACTGCAGTTGTTAATAACACAGTTGTTAAGCGAATCTGGCTTTCCCATTGACTTTGCTTGTCAGGTCACAAAAAGTTGTCATATGACCCCAGGACACTGCAACTGTCAGAAATATTATTCACTTGCCAAGCATCTGAATTTGGATCACATGATCATGGGGATGCTGCAACGGTCACAGGCGAGAAAAATGGTCATAAGTCACTTTTTTTTAGTCCCGTTGTAACTTCAAATGCTCCCTAAATGAACTGTTGTAAGTTGAGGAGTGGGACTTGATGTAGTACTTAGGGGGGAGACATTAGGAAATCCCAGGGCTGAGAAACTGATAAAACCTCCCCTCCCATCAAAGTTCACAAGCAGAAAGTATGTACCCCACTTGTTATCTTTGGTATAACATGGGATGAGGCTGGGCCTGGTGAAGAAGGCATATTTTGGCTAGGCCAGGGGTAGGCAACCTTGGCTCTTTTATGACTCGTGGACTTCAACTCCCAGAATTCCTGAGCCAGTGTGCTCAGGAAGTTGAAGTCCACGAGTCATAAAAGAGCCAAGGTTGCCTACCCTTGGGTTAGGCATTTGGGATCATTCTGGACTCTTCTGGAAAACACCCTACCCCAAATAGCCATGCTTATCAGCCGATATCAACTGAAAGTCAGGATACCTGTGCAAAATACAAGCACCTGCATCCAACCAGAACTGATTATCAGGCTTCTTTAGCATTATCCTAGAAGAGCAATAAACTACAAAGGAGCATGAGGAGACTTGCAATGTGAAGCAGCAGAGAGAAAGTGAGACAGAGAGAGAAATGTTTCTGTTTCTCCCATTTCACTCTCCACCCTTCTCATTGCCAATGCTGGTCAGCTACTGTTCAGGCTGATTCAAGTATGTCAGCTGAGGATGGGTTTAGTTGGGACTTGACAGGTACAGGCTGGTTTGAAAGAATTAGTCTCTTCCACTGCCCAAAGCTATCCCTGGATTATAGTCCCCAGGGACAAGATGGGAGGGGCGATGCACTCACCAGCCTAAAGTGGCCAATAGGTGCTGGGCTCACCTCACCTCACAGAAGTCACCTGACTGCCCCACCAACAGTAGAGCTAGTGAAGTACATAAGATCGTATCTACAGCGAAACCTGGGTCGGGTTAAGGAAAACCTACACAGATGCAACATTTCATTACAGAATTGCAACATAAGGCTGCTTCAGATACGGCACGGCTGGGGATCAGATGATAATGAGGCCATGGCAAACAAAGTTTGCCAGGGCATGTTTCTGCTGTGGTTAGGTGCACATGGGAAATGGCCTGCAATAAAATGCTTACATTTACAAGATAGCTTAAAAGAATTAAAATGAGCAAGAATGCAGAGGTTAAGTCTTGCTCCAAGATGGCCATGGGATACAGGGCACCAATGTGTTATCTGTAGAGGTACAAGTAGAATAAGGACACCCCTGCAAAGCATGGCTTCTGGAATTCTTTCCAACCCATTTATCAGCAGGGGCTCTATGAAGCTTCCGTATTTTCTTCTGGGTAACGCTGTCAGGGTATTTCTCCTCATATTGCTTCTGTGTATTTGTGCATGTGCACACCACAAGGCAGAGGGTGGGCTTTATAGGAGCCCTGGTGGTGCAGTGGTTAGAATGCAGGCAAACTTGGCCCACAGCCTGGAGTTTGATCCCAATGGGCTCAAAGTTGATTCAATCTTCCATCCTTCCGAGGTCAGTAAAATGAGGACCCAGACCAGGGGTCTTCAAACTTGGCTCTTTTATGACTTGTGGACTTCAACTCCCAGAATTCCTCAGCCAGTGTGTCATAAAAGGGCCAAGTTTGAAGACCTCTGACCTAGACTGTTGGGGACAATTTGCTGACTCTGTTAACAATTTAGAGTGGGCTGTAAAGCACTGTGAAGCGGTATATAGGTCTGTGCTGTTGCTATACACTCCTCTCTGGATTATGTGACCTAGGAGTTTAGGAGGGCACACTTCAAGTTGCTGTCCCATTGTTTCTGCTTTAGGAATGCTGGGGGGCGGGATGTCTTCTTTTGCTGATTGAGACCATTTTAAAACTTCCTGTGCAAGCTCTCTCTCATCCCCACCCATCAAATTTGGTCTTCTTTTGTTTAGTTTTCAGAGCACTGTCATGCTAACAGTCTGAAGGGACAGACAGGATTCCCAACCCCCCTTTCCGAATTTCTTTTCAACATTCAGTTGGGTCGGTAAAAAATAAAAAAAAGTCCCATATGATTTAGAACCCTTGCTTATCCATGCCCTCCTTCTCCTCCTTCTCCTCCTCCTCCTCCAAGGAGAAAGAAAAGTTCATCCTATTTCCTTCTGATGCCTCAGCATTTCTGAAATCTGACCATTTGCCCCCTGTTAAAGCTCAACCAGCTTTCCCTCCCACTCTGTAATACAGCAAACCAGCTAAGATCACAGCCTGACATGAACAGCTGGTAGCTGGTGTGGGTAAATATTTAATCAGTGGGATACGGAGTGAGGAGGCTTCTGTAAGATTGCAATTATAATCCCGTGGTGATTGACCCAGGAGAGATGTATCATCTTTATTGAGTCTCCATTTAGGAGTATAAGTAATGAAGAGTTAAATGTGTTATTCATTTATAAAGTTAAAAACAATATTGCTAGTTAAGCAATATGGAGGCCATCCTTTTTTTTAAAAAAAAAAAAGAAAGGGGCTTGCTGAGGTATGATTGGCAAATACTTGGGACAAAAAAAATCCCAAATGACGATTATGTTGGGAATCTTCGGCCTCAAGAGTCAAAAGATTTGTAGAGAATTGCAATAAATAAATGAGAGAAGGCAAGAGGAATTCCAGCCAGAAAGATCAACTCTGTTTGATTCAAGGAGGGAAAAGCTCACCTCTTCCCAGAGCAAAGTTGCAGAGTCGGGAAGGAAGGAGAGCGAGCAATATTTCAAGAACACGGAGCACTTTCTTTTTCTTTGTAGTTCAACCATCTGCTTTGTGATTGGCCCAGCCGCTTGTCTTCATGACACACCTCCTGGCACGGAGCCTCCGACACCCTTCCCTTCCCATTCTGCTGGTGAAAGCCTGCCTTGTAACAACTGGGCATAATTACATCATTTACTCACTGGAGAACAGCCCTGTTTTAGAGTTTGGCCTGTGAGAACTGGCAGCCAGATTTAAGGGGAGAAAAGGACGAAGTCATGCTGGGAATGGCTCAGTCAGAAGATCCCCTTTCTTCACTGGACAGACTAGGATCCCAATCCTATGTAATAATGAAGGTATACCTGGCTGCTCTAGCAATGGCCTATTTAAGGCATTCATGGACATGTATTTACACAAAGATAACCTTTGAAAAGCTGGACCTCACTTAAATAAAAAAGAAAAAAAAGGAAAGAGTAGAATATATTTTCCAGGAGAACCAATGTTCAGGGGAGTCTGGAAAGAAATAGCCAACAATATAGAGTGTGTATGTATACACGTATGCTTTGCCTATGCAATTGGAAAGGATTTCTCATGACAGATTTTTTTATTGCTTACATTTGGATAGCACCCATTTTAAGTATATGTCAGCTTGGTGTTTCCATATTTTGATTGATTCTTGTTCTATTTAAATTGGCTTTATTTTTATTCATTAGAGGACAAATACATAAATACAATCTATTCTCTTACACCTTTTTCTTTTTATCTTAAATAAATTAATCTTGCTCCCCACCTTTTTTTAAAGTTAGGAAACACTTAGAGTAACTGTTTACACTGTGTTTCTGCTCAAAAGCCCCAAGGGAGTTAACAGATAACTACAAACATCAATGGAATAAAACAATAAAAATAAAACTGCAGCAACACAGGAAAAAAGAGACATAAACAGAGCAATAAAAATGCCAAAGCAAGCGCAATCTGATCAGCTGAAAAGCCTGATCAAATAACGTCCAGGCACCCTAGCCCAGGGAATGGCCTACACTGGTGTGGAGCTTAGAGAAACCACTGTAAATTTAAATCTCAAAGCAAGGCTTCAGTTGATGATGCAAGAAGTGGATAAGTTCATGCCATCTATACAAGGCTTTGAAGTAGCAATCAGGGTTTCTATTGTGCCTAGAAATGAGCTGGAATCTTTCCCCCTACTGGAGCAGGGTAGAGATGTTACTGTGGGACTTATTGCCAATGGCCATGATCAGGGGTAGGTAACCTAACCTTGGCTCTTTTATGACTCATGGACTTCAACTCCCAGAATTCCTGAGCCAGCCAGGCTGAGGGAAAAGGGAGAGGTTTCCAAGCTGAGCCATGCTGGCTCAGGAATTCTGGGAGTTGAAGTCCACAAGTCATGAAAGAGCCAAGGTTGCCTAGGCTATGTCCCAAGGAAGTTCTGCTTGTGGCCTCTCCACCTTAACTTCTTTAACTTTCCCTGTGAATTTTCCTGCTGTGTCTGGTGCGCCATGCTGCCTTTTATCTGATGAAACCCTGCTTTGGTATTCCTAGAAAAAATGTAGGCTGGGAGAAAGTCTCATATTTTAAATAAATACATAAATAAACCTTTATTGTCAAAGTACAACATGTGTACATTGAGATTATCTGAGCCTTCCCCCCCCTGCTCTCTCCCCCCAACACACAGTGACAACAAACCCTCCATCCCACCACACTATGTGAACCAACTACACTACACACCGACCTCCCAAGTCAATTCTGCATAAGATTATGTCCCATTTAAAAGCCTAACAGCCCACAGATAAAAGCTATTTTTCAGCCTGTTGGTACGGCTGGCAATATTCCTATATCTCCTACCGGATGGTAGGAGAGTAAAGAGATACCGTCCAGGGTGTGAATCATCCATGAGAATCTTCCTCACTCTTCCAAGGCAACGAGCCCTGGCGATGTCATCCAGTGGTGTCAGGGAACAGCCCACAATGTCTTGTGCTGTGCTCACTACCCTCTGTAATACTTTCCTATCCGCGGCTGTCAGACCAGCATACCAAACCACAATACCATACGAGAGGACGCTCTCTATAGTAGACCGGTAAAAGAGGGTCATTAGCTGTTGTTCTACCCTGTTCTTCCGCAAGACCCTAAGAAAGTGAAGCCTCTGTTGGGCCTTTCTAGCCACCTGAGTTGTGTTAACTTTCCAGGTCAGATCTTCACAGAGGTAGACTCCCAGAAATTTAAAGGAGGAAACTCTCTCTCTTTTCATATTTGAATGGCTGAACAGGACTTATATGCAAATTGTTGGATGCTGCCCTTTTTCTGTAACATTATCATAAAAAATAAAATGTGATAGGCCATAAATTCGCAGTCTATTTTATTAAAATTTGAAGTTACTACTTTAAAACAAACATTAGATAATAAATGTGCAGTTTAGATGTGCATTATGCCTGCCCAAATCTCCTCTTGTGGTGAAGAATCAAAGGTGAATGGATGCATTGTATGCATTTTGTCAGTCTTCTTATCTAAAGGAGTTCAAACCTCCCGTTTGGCTTTTCCATTGATCTTCCTGTGAAAACGCTATTTTATCTCCTGCAAATTATTTAGCCATGCAAACAAACTACTTTATGTAGGCTAGTTCTCCCTTTGAAGGCATTCTTTGGTTGAAAGGGTGATCCAGCTTAAAGATAAAGAATCAGAACAAGGAGACTATGGAACAGGCACAAAATCCCCCTTTTTCCTCACTAGGATGAAATATAATCCAAGCTAAGTGGTTGCACCTAGGTTTGGAAAGTTCCTTCATTATTGTTCAGGAAATGATAGTTTAATTCAAGGTGCTGCCAGATGGCGGCATTAAAGTACTTTCCTCTAGGGTATGAGCTGGCACAAATGTGTGCCAGCATAAACTGAACTGCCCTTATTGTGAAGTTGATTCACCTCGGCACTGAAGTTGGCAAGTATTCCTGTCTTACTGTTTTCATACAGGACAAGTTAAGAAAAATGATTGGTGAATCACCTTGGCTTTCTTCTCTTCCCATAAAGCGGCACTTGCCTGCAAAGAATTTAAAAAACACACACATAGCAATGTCCTTAAAGGACTGAGGTAGGGAAACTTGGGTGGGTGGGTATCATAAAAGCTGGTTTAACCACCTGTCTGTTTGCTCAACAAACAGATTGCAGATGCAGAGATGCTCTGCCATTTGAGCCGTTTGTGGACACAGGTCTAGTATTCTTCTGAAATAGCACTGAACATGTGTCAAAATCAGCCCAACTGACAAGCTGCAGGTGTTGAGCAGTGGCAGGAGAAAGAGAGAAGGCTTGATTATTATTGCAACGGAGGATTGACCATGGCTGGCAGCACCCAGAAATATAGTAGCTCCTGGAATAGGCAAAATGGCAGAGAGTAGGCAAAATAGTCCCATCCCCATCCAAAGCAAGTAATAAACCCAGTAAAAAGTATGGCCAGATGCAATCTCTGAAGCAATGGAATCTGTCTAGAATAGGCACTGAAGACAGAACCAACCCTTCATTTCTGGTGTAAGTCCAGACAGATGTGTGCTGTCCCATTTTTTTAAACACAGATTTTGCATTGCTTTGAGAATTTCACCTATATTTCATTTTGTAATCATGGTGACTGTCCTGCCTGTTAATAGCTGTGTAGCCAGAATATAATTGTGACACGTATTATGCAGTTGTATTTATGTTTACTCTAAAATAAGTTTCACTGAACTCAGTGAAAGCTGCTGTCAAGTAAGCTCATTGCATCACAACTGAGTTCAGTGGACATAAAAAGTAAGAACACCTTCATGTCAGGTTTGACTCTTGGTCACTTTATGGATATATCTATGCAATTTTCTTGGCAACAAGGCAGACATTGATTTGCCTTTGCATTCTTAAAAGATTTTTGTTTTAGGTGGTGGAAAATTCTTGACAGACTTAAGGTAAAGGTAAAGGTAAAGGTTCCCCCGCACATGCGTGCTAGTCGTTTCCGACTCTAGGGGCCGGTGCTCATCTCCGTTTCAAAGCCGAAGAGCCAGCGCTTGTCCGAGGACGTCTCCGTGGTCATGTGGCCGGCATGACTAGACGCCAAAGGCGCACGGAACGCTGTTACCTTCCCACTGGTGTGGTCCCTATTTTTCTACTTGCATTTTTACGTGCTTTCGAACTGCTAGGTTGGCAGAAGCTGGGACGAGGAACAGGTGCTCACTCTGTTACGCAGCACTTGGGATTTGACCCGCCAAACTGCCGACCTTCTGATCAACAGGCTCAGCGTCCTAACCCACTGAGCCACCGCGTCCCTTTTTTGACAGACTTAGACCCGTTATTTCCTGGTGATTTCCCAATCCTGTTTAGTGCTTTGGAATCCAAGTCAAGGTCAGCTTGGTGCCTTAGTGCAATATTTCTCAACCTTGGCAGCTTTATGATTTGCGGGCTTCAATTCCCATGCTGACTGGGGAATTCTGGGAGTTGAAGACCACAAATCCTAATGTTGCCATGGCTCAGAAACACTGGCCTAGAGGTTTGCTGATTTAGTGTTTGCAGTGAGTCCAATTGCCTTTTTCGTTACTTACAAATGTCTTCTCATTCATTCAACTTGATACCACAAGTCACACGATTTGGAAATGCAGTTAATTAGTCCATAAACCAGCCAAGCAGAAACTGTCTTTTCCCCGAGACTGACATGCAACAATTCTAACAATGCAGTCTTGATTTTAAATAAAAGATCAACTGGCCTAATTCAATTGGCATGAGAAGAGCCAGGCCATAGAAACTTGTTCTGTGTCTCCTTATGCAAGTGTGAGTAGCTTGGCTTTTTAGCAAGCTGAGTCTCCTCTTTTCCCTCTGAACTATTGCTTTTTCTCTCCTTTAAGTCTCCCAGCAACTCTGACCTATTTTGTTCCCTGAGCCTGAGGATTTTGAATTATATACCTCCAGCTCCTCAGTCAAGTCTCAGGCTAACCTCTCCTGTGGCAGGTGGGCTTCAGAAGACTGCATAACAAATAGATGAGAGGAAGTTAAATAAATACAAAAGTATTCTAAAGGTCTGCCTGTCTGATTTGGAGATGCTTTAAAGGGGAAGGGGAAAACAATCAGATGAAGAAAACCAGGTTAATTAAGAAAATTTAAGAGCACTGCTCTGGCATTTTGTCTTGCTCCCTTATCTGACCAAGAGTCAGAAAGACTGCATTTTAAAGGACCAGGGAGGGAATGATTAAGTTAGCTAATACAGTAAAATATTTTATCAGCATTATTTGTGAAATATGTCATTCCACTTTTCATTCTTTGGCCTATCATTTCCTTTTGTGCTCAGCAATGTGATCATAATCTCTCTTTGCTTCCTCTCAACTGAAGATTCCGTCAAAGCTGGTTAATGGTTTATCCTTGCCCTGTATCCACAGCCAGAATATCCTGTGAAGGGCAAGCTACAAATCTCATTTTAGAAATCTGTTTAGAAGGCATGTTTTTCTTGAGGAGAAAGAAAAGGATTTTGAGTCACTAAAGCTTTTTGAGGGAAACTCTCCCCCCCCCAAAAAAAAACAACCAAAACCATTTAAAGATAGAAATGATTGTGTCTTAAGAGACCTGCCCCTTAAGTATTTGTGGAACACAATTACAACAGTACTTTTAATAACATTATGCTAAGTTTATAATTTCATTTCTGGTCAAGCTTGGTCTTTGAAGACCAAACATCTTAGGTACTGACAGTCAAAAATGATTTCAAATCACTAGAGCTGTCAGAACTTCAGGGAAGCCATGTGAAAAAAAAATCAGACTAATAGGAAGATGTCCAGGGAAGGGTATTGTGGATGTTTGGGGGGATTAGAAACTCAAGTTGTACAAAGGGAAATTGAGGGAACTGATGTCTTTAGCACTGAGAATAGAAGGGTGGGGGTTATAATATAGTACCTTCCACATGAAGGATAATCCTGATCTGTTCTTTGTCAGTCCAGTTTGTTGAAACAATGGTGTGAAGTTGCAGGAATGCAGATTTTGTTTGAATGTTAAGAAACACTTGGGAGGGCTTCTCTTCACCAGATATCTTTTAGAAGAAACTCAACAACTATTTGTTTGTTTAATTTGGATTCTAGCACCAGGCTAGAGATTGCATTTGATGGCCTAATTGATCCTCCTCCAAGTCTATGATTCTAAGCATGATATGGTCAGCAACATCTGGTGGAGTTCCCCCCCCCTTTCTAAATTGCTTTGGCATCCTCTGCATGCCTGCCTTCCACATAAGCTTCTATTTTTTTTAATCTTCTCACTTTGGAACTGTAGATGTTATTTGGCTCCCTTCCTATCAACATAATTGGAATTTCTGGAATGACTTGGTTCCTTAGACTCCTATAAGTTGCCTTTATTGGACTGAAGTGTCATCAAATGTAACTTCAAGTGTGTGTGCAAATTTACCCAGCCAGGTAGGTATGTTGGCATCCTTGTTTAGTTATTTCTCTTTTTTGTTGTCTTAACCAATTTATGTCTGCCATGGTCCTCTTATACTGAAGAAGTATGTCAGTACAAGGAAACAGGACAGTGACCATTGTCTACTGTGGTCCATCTCTTAAGGCTTCTCATGTCCCGTTTCTTATAATGTTTCTGCATATTCTTCTGTTCTATATATTCTTCTAACTAAGATGTGATTCCTACTAGGCAGATAATGCAACACTTGTAGAATTGTTTTACTTTTGTTTTTTTGCATTAATTTCATATCAAATCAATTAGAAAACTTTGTCTTACTATTTCCTCTAGGCACATCAACACTTTTTGTATATTTAAAATCAAGAGAACAATTTTGTTAATTTCAATGGGGTAAATAGGGTCAGTTTTGTATTTCCCATGCAACCTTGGGGCATGCCTTATGGCAAGTACCTAAATAAACTTTAATAGCAAACAAGGCTTTTTTTTTGTACCTGCTGATTTTTGTTTTCTTACACTAGTAGTGTATGCTGTTCTCATGCATGGACTCACATAGTTATAGATTAGTGCCAGGACATTCTTCTCCTCAAGTACAACTAGAAGAGGTTCTGAATACTGCTAACATGAGAAATATTTTTGGATAAAGGTGTATGAATTATATAGACCATATGATAAGTTTCAGTGAAATATATGGTTTGGAGCCATATTTAAACTCCTTTTATGTTAATGTTCATACATATATTCAGTACAATGCAGAAATTTTGAGGGTGTATAAGTCTAAGAGACCCTAAGCCTTTTTACTATTCCTAATCAATAGCTATATACAGTGTGAGTACTCAAGGGGTAAGTGAAGACTTTAAGAAACTTCCTGCCCATATATGCTATCAGCTAGTGGAACAGACTGCTACATGAAGTGGTAAGTTCTTTTTTGCTAGAGGTCTTAAAAATATGTTGGATAGTAATCTGTCAGAAATATCCTAGTAGATCCTGCACTGAACAGAAGTTTGGATTAGAAGACCTAGAAGATTCCTTACGGTTTTATGAACCATAGTGATGAGTGATATGCTGAACATTTATTCTAACCAATTCTCAATTTTATGAATGTGAATTTAATTTAAAGTTTATCTTCCCAAAGAGAAAATAATGTTCATAAATGGCATTTTCCCATTTGCTTAGTTTTATGTTTCCAAGAGTTTGGTGTGAATGTTACATTTTTCATTGGACAGTTATCTCCAATATTTTGTTGGCTGAATCTTTCTGCTTCAACTTACTTCCAAGGGAAAAGAGACCTCTTTCCTTAGCCTTTTTTGAACTGTAAAGCAGTTGTAAAGAGGCTTCAGGGAAGAGGTGTAGCACCTTGCTACCTTTTTCAATAATAAAGTTAGCTCAAAGAGAGTGTCAGGAGGAATTCTCAAGCACATTAAGAAGAGAAAAACAGAAACTTTTTTTGAACAGAGAAGAAGCTTCTGAGAAATTGTAAAATGGAATCTGATAAAGCATTAGTTTTAGGGGATAACTTTTATAAACTGTTTGGAAAATGTCTCCATTCTAATTTTGGCTTGCACATCCATTTACATATAATTACATTTTATTTTAAAAGACACTAAAACATTGATTTCATGGATCTCAGTTTAAGTAGGCTTTGGGGACAAATGAAAATATTCTTTGCATACAGTTTGTGCTTCTGTGCCTGTGTAAAATCCTCTTCATTTAGTGCATAGATAAAGGGCATAAAATACGTATGTGCAAAATTCTATTTTCTTTTTACAGAAGCATAAACTCCACAAAATAAACTTGTGTAAATTGGCATTTGGATTTAACAGACACTTTGTTGTAATAGGCATTCCTTTCCTACTTATTCTGTTGTGTGATTGCATCTCTTTAATTACAAGGTGGCCAGGAGATGTATGTGTGAATGGCATAGACAGATAGACAGACAGACCTTATCTTGTTTGATTTTCCCAAATGAAAGTCCCATAGTTCCCAGACTTACAAGGACAATATGAAAAAATGTTTCTCATGTGGCTTTTTGTTTTTTGGTAACAAAGCTACTGTCACTGCTAAAGAAGAATACTGCCATTGAGAATGCTTTGCAGAATATATCCCTTTCTTGGGGTGGGGGTGGGGGATGAAAATATTATCTACTCAACTGACTTGCCTCTAAAATGGTTCAGACATTTGAACAGTCTATTTGTGTCCAGTTCTAGAAGACATTCTATGCAAGATGTCTAATTCTGTGTGTGCATTTGTGTTAATTTAAAACAGAGGTCCCCAACCCCCAGTCCGTGGACCAGTACTGGGCCGCAGCATGCCAGCAACTGGTCTGTGCAAACAAGCAAAGCACCATCCACGAGATGCAGGCAGCACACATAACCATGCACCCTCCTGTCCATGGAAAAACCTCTCTCCATGGAACTGGTTCCTGGTGCCCAAAAAGTTGGGGACCTCTGATCTAAAACACAGAATGGAACTATGGACCTGTCTATTTATAAGGCATATAAGCACATTTTCCCACATTTGTATACTTAGGAGTCACAGTAAATTATACTTCCCAGACTGTGTAGATTTATATTTGTCTGTGAACATTATGCATGGTCCCACAAATTCTGTTTTTCCCCCCTATTTTGTTGCATCTGTAATTTCAGGTGAGGATCTCTATGAGAAGAATATTTTGTAATGGCCTCCACTCAGTTAGTTTTGATATTTTATTTACTGACAGTTCTATAAAGCTTCCCATCCAAAGCAATTGCAAATATTTGATATAGACATGAGTGGACATTTTGCACTGCACAACAGAATTGTTGCTAAAGATGATGCTGGCTGAAAGTATTTTTTTTCATTCATGGAAGAACTGAAAGCATATAAAATGTGATAGGTAGAAGCAGAGTGGTTTAATAGGGAAGCAATCTTGACACTCATCTTAATGTCTTTTTGATATCAATAAAAAACTCTCTCCGGGCAGTTCTACTGTTTTTTTCAAGTTTGATTTTAAATGGTCATTCTATTATGAAATAAGGAGTGTTATATGCAGTAATTTTTTTTCTGTGCAACTTATCCACTACATTTTATTGCTGAACCTTTTGCTTCTCTTTCACTCAATATTTTAGAACCTTGTAATATTTTAACTAGATATATTTAACTAACTAGCTTGGTTGTCTTTTCCCAAGCCAACTTTTCTAACTATTTCAAGCAGCATAACACACATAAACATAACCTGGGGAATGGAGGAATTGTCAATATTACTCAGGTCTTCAGATATGCAGTTCTTTCTAAACAAGAGGACATGGTAACACACCAGCTAGACTGCATCTCTTCTTTTTCTTACATGAGACAGCACTAGAGGCAGTTTCATTGCACTTTGCTAATTTGGAGTAGCTTTTGTCACTTCAATTTGTTTCCCAGCTTCAGTATCTAACCTTCATTTTA
Source organism: Vipera berus (assembly GCF_964194415.1). NCBI lineage: Eukaryota > Metazoa > Chordata > Lepidosauria > Squamata > Viperidae > Vipera > Vipera berus. The sequence continues at coordinate 296,922,854 of NC_138202.1, read as the reverse complement.
ATGGGATGAGAATTATACCCTTTTATAACAGTCAGGCAATTGATTTCTCAGAGTAAGCCATTAGCTTCTTTTGTAAATACCTTCCCATCTTTCCTTTCTCTCAGCTGACATTCATCTGAGGAAGGCATCAACAGTTTAATCAAATCAAATCAAATCAAATCATTAGTACTTTAGTAAACTCACAGCTTTAGTAAACTCACAGCTCAGGAAATTTTATGTTTTCCAAATTAAAACTAAATAAGGGAAATAGCAAGAGGAAAGGATAACAGTATTAGGAAAGAGAATTCTAACTTTAAGAGGCTGCAAAAAAGTAGATGGGGTTAATTTATTTTCTTTTTTTAATATAAATGTTTTATTCATTTTCTATTATTACAAATCATGTGCTTAGTAAACAACGTGATGTCCGGGTACATTTGTTACTCAGTGTTGCATCTTAACTTCTTCAATATAAATCTGTTCAGTGCTACACAATCCAGTGTTTTTCCCCCCCTGGTCCTCTCTTCTTCCCATGTTTTCATTTTCTCAGCATTGAACAAATACAGTTCTTATTACTATTTATACATACAAAATTAGGTATACACATCCTCTTCATATTTTTCTAGTGTTATACAAATAACAATAGTATCAATTTATAACCTCTTCTAGCCACTTTATATTTAAAATGTATTTGCAATTAAAGTCTCCTTATTAAATCAATGTCCTGTTTTTCAAGGTCTTATTTAATTTCCCATCAGTATTCAAGATATCTTTGTCAGTTATGATTTTCTCAAAATTAGTTACATTTATGTAGCCAGAAATTTCATTTCTACAAGCCATCCTAGTGTTTTTATAATTCCCATATCAAAAGAAAAGGTGTTATTCTAATTATAAACCATTTCTTTCTTATAAAAATCTATTTATATCTATGTGCTATCTATTCTTATGACCATATTCAAACAAATATTGGATCATATAATATCCCATCTGGTATGTCAGAACTTTTGTCTTTTGAGTCTAACTCTAGCTTTCTTCCTTTGCCAGTTAGCTTTCCTGGCTAAAGTAATTACATTGCCAAACTATTCTTCCTGTGGTTTTGTGAATATTGCTTGAAATGGGAAAAACAATTTAAATAGGGTATTTTTGAGGGGGAGTTCCACCCAATTGTATTCATTAAACAACTCTCACTTTCCTTCTCTCTCAGCTTCTCTTTTCATTTTTTTCTCCCCATTTCTGGCATTTCCTCTAACAGCTTTATAATCAATTTTTTAAAATCTTCCTTATCTTCAGATATATTTTGAAAACCTAAAGAATAGAGTGCCTTTTCCATTTCCATTGTTGTAGCTAAGTCTTGCAGATTTTTATTTGTGCCAATTTATGTTTCCCTTCTTTTATATCTTGTGTCTTTGGATCAGTTTCCTCTGATTCATCTTTTGTTATCTGACTTGTTTTCTAGTTGTAGGTTTAGGTTAGAGATTTGCTCATTTATATTGTCAAATTGTTTTTAATCTCATCATGGTTTATTCTTGCATCTTCTTTATGTGAAATAATTGTCTCCTGAATTAATTGTAGCATAGAATGTATTTCCTTCTGGAAAATGTTTACTTCTTCTTGATCCCTGGTAAATCTGGCTGGGGGCTTCAGATGAAAGTATTAAATACGTTTTCCTACCACCTTTGGCTAGATATAAAGTATCCATTTTATTTCCCCCCCTCCAGATATTCTCTCAGAAGTGTTGTGATCCCCAAACACTAGTCTTGTCTAATACCACTGTGGAAAATGAAAATATTGGCTATTGTTTTTCTATGCAAGGTTTAGGCCCAGGTAAACTAAATCAGGCCTCATGGAAAAAGTATTGAACCAAAGTTTGTGCTATGCTTAATTTTGCAGTTTGCAATTGTACTTTACTTAATATGATTTTGCTAAGCTTGCTTGTTTCAAATATATTTAGAACATAAAGACTGGAACAGTAAGACATAGGGAACTGAAAGTAGCTGATAGATGCGGGTTCCAGTGCACACAAGCATGTAGAAAGTTATGTTCAGCAAAGAGTCAGCAAAAAGTTAGCATAAAGTATAAGATTGCTGACTATATGTCTACAGTCTTAGGACAGGAAAGGGTATAAATTGTTGGGACTGGACCTGAGTGATTTGCTATTGGCCTATAGCTGTCCTTATTGGAACTGCTATATCATTGGACTTCATTGCAATGAGTTATTAATGTGATGTTGTGTTATTATGTTTGCTAAATTCCAAATTATTAGCAAAATAAACCTCTTAAAGTAAGAATTATTGTTTTGTGCTGTTGTATTGTGTTTCTTTCATTGGGTTTTTTCCACGACAACACCAATATTAATGTCCATAGAACAAGATCTTATCTGGTTCTCCTGGTCTTTATATGTAGCCTTTATAATCCAATAGGTTCTAGGATATAAGTCCACCACTGATAGCAATATTTTATAATAGTCCTTCTGCTCAGGCATCCAGAAATTGTCAATCAGCTGAAATTTACAATCCAAAATGTTCAAAGTGTTCAAAATGTTAATCACCCAAAGAACAATCCAAAAACCTCCCCTAGACAAATGTAGTCAGCAGTCAAGTTTTCATTTCTCTCCAAATATTTCTTAAGATTAAAAGTCAGAGCTCCGTATATGTTTATAATCCAAGAAGGTCACCAGGTTTCAAAACAATTAAGTTCTCACATTGTAGTAAGTATGCCAAAATATTTTCTCTATTGACAGCTGTTCTCTGTTGAGTTAAAAGTCACCAAACAACAAAGAAGCTAGGTTGTTGACTTCCGGTGGCTCCGTGGCGCCGGAGACAGCCTTCCCGGGCTGCCCGCCGCCCAGCTGTGTGATTTTTCGCCCGAAACAGCGCCGATCAGCTGTTCGGGCGAATTTGAAGCCCCCTCCTCGGGAGAAGAGGAGGGGGGTGAGCCCCCAGGTAGGGGTTGAGTTCTCCGGGGCCGCCTGAGCTTGGAGCTTGGGCGGCTGAAGGATCGAACTCCCCCGCAGCCTGGGCTGCTCCCAGCTGGCTAGCGTCTCTGCTCCGGACTTCATGGAGCAGAGCCAGGCGTCTGCGACCATCCCTGCTTGAAGGAGAGACTATGAAAGGGAAAGAGCAGGCAGAGCAGTACAAGAGGGAAAGATGAAGAGATGAAAAGGATTATTTTATTTTACTCTCGAGCTTGATGGACTTTGCTTAAAACTTAAAGTGAAAGTGCGACACAATTGTAAGTAAAAGATGGCGTCTAAACCTCCCCCTAGAACTTTTCGGAGTGCTGGAAATTCTCCGGTGCAACAACAATCATTACTGCAGGCGTTGCATTCTCCAGATGTAGTGACATCGAAGGATCTTGAAAAACATACCCAGTTAATTTTGGAGTCAATGGGTGTTAAATTTGCACAGATGGAGGAGAAATTGGAGAAATTGGAGCAGAGAATGGAAGAAAGGATGGAACAGAAACTTGGAGAGATGAAGGTAGACATTTTGTCCTCAGTGCATAAAATAGCTAAATGTGTGGAGGTGCTGGATGACAAAGTGGCAGAACTGACTCAAAAGAATGCTATATTAGAAGCAAAAGTATTGGAAATTGAAGATTTTAAAGACAAAATGGATAGCGAACTGAGTTTGGCCCAATTTTATCAGATGCAGTTTGCTGTTAGAATTAGAGGCCTAAAAGAGAATATTAAGGAAGATTTAAAGCAGCTGGTTTCTGAGGCTTTTGAGGTGGTATTGAATCATCCAGCATCTGAAATAAAACAAGGCATGGACAAAGTGTTTCGTGTGAACTCGTGGATTGCTAAACAGAGAAAGTTGCCTAGAGATGTGGTGGTTTATTTTGTAAAAAGGGAAATTAGAGATGAAGTTATACAAGCTGCCTATGATACTAAAGTTGTGATTGCTGGTCAAGAAGTTTTGGTTTTAAAAGAAATTCCTCCAAAGATTTTAAAGAGAAGGAAGGACTTTATATTTCTTGTGCAAGAGCTCAAGCAAAGGGATATAAGGTTCAGATGGGAGATTCCAGCTGGGTTGAGCTTCATGTATGAAGGCAAAAGGTACTGTTTGGGTACTGTGAAGCAAGCGCATGATTTTTACAACAATGTCTTAAAAGCAACCCCATCAACACTTTTGGAAGCTGCAGAGGGATCTGGAGAAGGAGAACATCAAGAGGATGAAGATGGACAGATAGACGAGAATGGTACAGGAGGAGATCAAGCTGCAACTCTTTTGGATGATCCTAGAGAACAGAGGGTGACGCGTGCTGCCTTAAAACGCTCAAAAAAGAAAAGAAGATAGGTCTAGTAGAAATCTATGGAACTTCCACAACATACTGATAGTCAAGTGGTAGTTGTGTTTTTAAGAGTTTTGGGATGATATGTATGGTAACAGAATCTTTAATTTGGAATTAATGGGCAATTTACTACAGAGGAAGAGGAAGAAAGTTTTGTGGGTTAATGTGGGTTAATCTGTGTAAGAATTATCTATTATAGCCTATTTTGGCTAGAGAGGTTAATAGGGATAGGGGTTTGTGATGTGTAAATGAGAATATGTTTAGGAAATAGTGAATTGTGGAAGAACATAGATGGGAATGACGCTAGTTTTCTTTTATTTTAGTTCTTTATACATATTTAGTATTATTAAGGATTGGTTTACTCTATATAAGCTAGAGAGTGATGGATTTTAGAGTTTATAATTGTTAGTATATGATTGTTTATGATTGCTTTTTAGATATATACCTTGTATTTTGCTCTGGGAAGTCGGGGGGGGGGAGGGGGGGAGGAGGGGAGGTAGGGGGGGAGGCAGGGGAGGGAGGAGGGAGAGGGGGAGGGGGGAGATAGGGGGGAGGTAGGGAGGGGAGGAGGGAGGGGGAAGGGGGGGTTTTTTAAAGGAAAACTGTATTTTAAAACTTTTCAATAAAAAAAAAAAAAAAAAAAAAACAAAGAAGCTAGGTTGTTATCTATTTCTAGGCTTCTTGCCAGGTCTGCATCAGTCATTGCAACTATGGTGCTGTACTCTCATCCACCACTAGATGTCATTCAATATCCATTTTCCGACTCTTAAAACAAAAGGTTGATTTCTTGTATTTCACCCAGTATTCTTTCAAAGAGAAAATCTTAACAATTTTCTCAGTTTCAGTTGTCAAAACTAAACTTTCTATTTCTTTTACTTCAGTGTTAAATGTTTCTGTCCCCCATAAAAAAAGTTAAAACACCATATCCATTCCTCTGAAAGGGTGGGGCTGCAATCCCCTTCCTTCTCACATTTGGAGGTTTTTAGCTTCTTGGGAGCCTTTTCCAGGAAATCCAGTTGTAAAAGAGTAAAGAAAGGATCAGTATTGTCACCCAGTTCCAAACATGCTGTTTACAATCTGCTAATTAGTGCTTCTTTCTTCGGTTGTCAGTAGCTGAAAGCTGGCCACAGGAATGCAGCTGGTTGGGAGGGCTTTCCTTGGAACAAACGGATTAACCTGCTGTTTCAGAGGGCTTTTCTCAGATCAAATGGATTGACTACCATCTCTCCTGATTGACGAGGCACCCCTCCTTCTTCATCACCTCTCTGGGATGATTTTAGGCCCTTTTAGGGCCCCCAGTAGGGTGAAATTGGGTGCAGAAGGCAGAGCCTTGCCTTCCTGCGTCTGTGTTGCTACAACATCAAACCAGAAGTTCCAGTGTCAATTTATTTTCAAAAGCACCAGAGGGCAGGACAAGAAACAATGGATGGAAACTAATCAGGGAGAGAAGCAACCTGGAATTAAGGAGTAACTTCCTAACAGTGAGGACAATTAACCAGTGGAACAGCTTGCCTTCAGAAGTTGTAGGTGCTTCACCACTGGGGGGGGGGTTAAGAAGAGACTAGACAGTCACTTATCTGAAATGGTATAGGGTCTCCTTGAGCAGGGAGCAGAACTAGAAGACTTTCAAGGTCCCTTACAGCTCTATTCTGATTGATTGAAGTACTTTCAGGGTGCTTTGAAACTTTAAGTAACTTAAGATAACTCTAGATGCAAAGGATGGAGATGAATGCTACCCAAGATTGTTTCACATCAGCAGGTTTCACTGCCAGTTGACCAGATTATGGCTACCTAAGTAAGTAGAAACAACATTTCTCCAGTCCTATGGCATTATGTAACGCCTACATGATTTCTAAAAAAAACATCACAGAAAGCAAGATATCTGCATGTTGTTGTTTTTTACAAATTCTTGCTTGCTTGTAATTAATCTGGAGTTACATCTTGAAGTTATAAACTCTTTCAAAGTAAACTGGTGCTTCCTCACTATTGCTTTACATACTGTTTGTTGCCCTCTTCTCCTTGTGCTGATTATTTCATTGGCCCATTTGAAAACAGCTCCACTTTGGAGACAAGGTGTAATGAAGTCAAAGAGATAGGTTCAGAACTGACTGAACAATTGTATCCAGTGAGTATACTGTATATTCACGGAAGGAAATATTGCGTAGCATCCGCAAGTTTTGTTCAATATAATGAATGACTTGAATGAGAGTTAAAAATATGTCTATCAGATTTGCAGGTCATACAAAGATAGCAAGTACTTTAGAGGACACTTTCAAGGTCTGGGTGTCTTGTGGCTTACAAGCCGAACATAAACCAACAGTCTTCTGCAAGTGCAAATAAAACAAATATAATTCTATATAAATGAAGAGTCAAGATGAAGATAAGTTATAGTTCCTCTCTGTTTTAGCAATAGCAGTAGCACTTAGACTCATATACCACTTCACAGTGCTTTACAGCCCTTTCTAAGTGTTTTGCAGAGTTAGCAAAACACATTGCCCCCCCCAACAATCTGGGTCCACCATTTTGCATTGGTTTTCACATCTAGACTATCTCATGCCTCATTTTAGGAAAGACTTTGATAAACTTGAGCATGTCTGAAGAAGAGTAATGGAGACATTATGGCACTTGGAAAGAAAAACCTATGAGGATAGTTGGAGGCTTTGACAATTTTCAGATTGCAGAAGACACAATTGTTAGAAAACACAATAACTATCACCAGAAATCTGTAGGACTGTCATGTAAAAGATGAGAAAGATCCATAAGCATTTGAATAAGTAAGAAACCAGACCATTCAAAGAGCCAATCAACAAGAGAACCAATCAACTGTTCAGAATTCAAATATAGCTCCAAACAACCAATCGCACGACCAACTGACCACACTGGCACACAAGACATTTATGAACTAAGGAGACTAGGACAAGAAAATCCTGCTGATGATGTTACCTAGTTTGGTAATGAAACATTTAGAAATTATACTGAAACAAGCTTGGAGAACAAACCAGAGCCAAAATCTAAAACCCAAGCTACAAATATTTTCTATTAGTTCAAAGATCGATAAGTGTTATGTAAAAAAACCACAAGGAAATAGACTTCAATTTCAATTAGATATCAGGGGGGAAAAATCTAGTGATAAGAGGTAATCAGTAATGAAACAGACTGCCCAGGAGTTGGTGGACTCTGCTACAGTCAAGTTATTTAAAATGAGTCTGGACTGCAGTCTGCAGGAATGTTATTGCAGAGAATTCCTGGATTGGGCAGAGGCTTGGACTAGATTCTATCCAAGTTCATTCTAACCCTTATATGTTATGATTCATAGAACTCAAAAGGAGAGTGGTTGCCACATAGATGAACTGACCAAGATCAGGACTAGAAAAGTTTTATTTCCTTTAGGTGCTACGGAGAGATAGGATACTTGAGAGAGGAAACAGAAGATATATATCTATCTCTATCTCTATCTCTATCTCTATCTCTATCTCTATCTCTATCTCTATCTCTATCTCTATCTCTATCTCTATCTCTATCTCTATCTCTATCTCTATCTCTATATCTTATCTATCTATCTATCTATCTATCTATCTATCTATCTATCTATCTATCTATCTATCTATCTATCTATCTATCTATCTATCTATCTATTGTAATTTAGTAATTTGTAGAAAACTGTTTCAGCCCAAGAGTTCCAGGGTCACAAGTGTTAATTTCTAAAAGAAGGATTGCTAGGATGTTATGTGCTGCAGTTCAAGAACAGTTGGGGGAATTACAGGAAGGAAATTAGTGGTTTTTGTTTTAACAAAGGGAATTCCAATGCACAAATATAAAAAATTGGAAAGTGAACACAATTAATTTTAACTTGATTCCTGCAAGATTTAAACAAGCGAATGAACAAATCAATCTGAGAAGAAAAGGAAGTTACTGCAGATTTTAGAAAGCACCTAACATTTCTAAAACTGACTGTTTTTCTTGCAGTTGCAATACTGTGCATGGACCTTCTGCGTGCTGTTTATGTTTCAAACACTGCCCTGGCAGTATCCCACTCATGAAAGGAACTCCAGTGTTGTTCCTGCCTAAGAATGTCTTTGTATTCCATCAGTCTGATCATTTTTTTAAAAAAGTTGTTTTAAGGAACATTTAAAAATGAAGAAAATGTCCTTAATATTGTTATGGGTGGAGTACAGTTTACTTTGTTATGAAATGTGACTAGTCTTTTTTCATTGTGCAAGATTCTTACCAGAATATTGTAGCCTGATCAGCTTTCAATTATTTAATTCTAATTGAAGGCAAGACATCTAAAGAGAACTCCTCCTGTGGCGCATTTTGGGGTCAGGAAGTGTTAGTCACCAGGGCAGGGGTAGGCAACCTCGGCTCTTTTATGACTCATGGACTGCAACTCCCAGAATTCCTGAGCCAGCTGGCTCAGGAATTCTGGGAGTTGCAGTCCATGAGTCATAAAAGAGCCGAGGTTGCCTACCCCTGCACCAGGGGAACCTATAATACATGAAGAAAAATATAAAATGCACATACATGTTATAAGGTTGGAAAAGCTAATGATATGTTGAAGTGGGATTATAATGCATCCTGAATATGGAAGCCCAGATTTCACAGATTAAGTAATGCTTTTGGAAAATTGGAAGACGGTTTGTGTCTATGCCCTGCCCTGATTTTCAGTACACCACTTGTTTTTCTCCTTAGAAAAAAAGGAAGCACAGGGAAAAGGACGAAGGGCAAGGAAAGAAAAAAATAATAATAATTTAAATATCTTTGTTTATAGATTTTGAACCAACAACCTTCTATTAAAAAGGCAAGAATTATAGCCATTGGACTATTATAGTACGCATAATAAAAAGAAAGCTTTGAAGAGTATTAGAGAGAGTAGTAAGCATCGACTCCGTTGAAGGAGTCTTTCTCCCTCTGCAAAGTAGCCAATGATCTTCCAGGGTTAGCTTGCAGCAAATTGAGGTGGGCTAGTCAGAATGGAATGGAACACATGAGTAACACAATATGGAAAATTGTAATTTGGAAAACACGCTCTGAGGTCATTTGGTGGTGACTGAGGGATTAACAAAGGGTGAGGTTGTCCATTGCTGCATCCTAAGAAAATGTTACCTACCCATTCTGATGATGGGGCAACTGAGCAATATGAGTAAGTCACTAGTAAAGTAGATCTATTCTTAGGAAGTTGCGGGGTGGGGGAATCAAAGGGAAATGTGTAGTTGGATCAAAATGTATATGTAGAACCTCTGGAAATAGGAACAAATATGATTTTTTTAAAAAAATAATAATCCCATCCGATTGTTTTTGTTCCTTTTACAAATGGGAATGGCTGCTCCTAAGCCAAGAAAACAGAAGTCCAGAATGAGACCATTGCTGGTACATGAGTACTTTGTGCCCTTATTGTAACTCTGGGTTTTCATTCTTCAGTTGCACAAGTATTTGAAGGAGATGCCTTTGAATAAGTGTTAACTCCTGGCTTGATGTCTTATGGTGAGATTCCTCTCTGTGTGAAGTGGCTATGTGGCTTGTTTTTTTGCAGAGAATAATGTTAAAACATTTCCAGTTCTCATATGGAGTGAGAACCAAGAACTATCAATCACTAATCACTTAAATGCAGATTGATTAGATGCAGTTGTAATTTTGCCCATGTTCAGTACCGTAAGCTATATTTTACTCTATGTACAATATTTTCTATATTTCTAACTTACAACATCTACCCACAAAATAGCATGTCTGCATTGGTGTATTCTTTTGTCTGCTTGATTTGTAAATGGCCACTCTATTCTACATTACAACAGTCAAAATTGCAGCAAACCACAATAGCACTATAACGAAGATACAAATCCTTGTATGATGGAAGAAGAAAGTAATGGCATTTGTATTATTATTCAAAATGTTGCTGTGTCTTTCACTGAGAACCTATTGCCCAGTTTCTTAGCTTTTAAAGTCATGTTTCATAGCCCCTGGAGAATACAGGCCCATTAGCAAACAGTTCACATTGAGCTGAGAGATAAAACATTGAGCATTAAAGTATCTGGAGTCAGCCCAGAAAATAATGCTCTTCTGCCCTCCAGTTACATTTGATCTTATTTGACTGGGAATTATGGAAGGATAGCAAATTGGGGAAGTAATGTCAGCCAGGTTTTGCCATTTTTATCCAGCCAATGAGGGCTCCCTCAATTGGCTCTCCCCCAGCAAAAAGGACAACCAGCTCCTTACTGAACAAGAAACGACAAATTGTGCACATACACAGTTTACACTTCACATCTATAAACCAGTTGAAAATTGTCAGAACAATAGAATAGCATCAAAAGCCCACCCACACACCTTCTGTAGAATACAGGAGAGAACAAGAGAGTACAAGAAGGAAAGTAAGAGAGTTCCCACAGGGGGTTGGTGGTGCCTCCAAGGCCTAGAACAATACTCTCGAAAGTGGCATCCACACAATTCCGGCGGGCCACTCTAGGCCTGGGAGGTCTCCTCCAGGCCTCCGAGGCCTAGACTGGACTTCTGGAAGCCATCCAGTTCTCTGAATGCAGCAAAATTTAGCTACCGGTTCTACCAAACCAGTGTGAAGTGGCTGAATCCCACCCCTGACTTTCCCCTGCCAAATCCAATCCAGGAGGACCCTGGCAGACTCTCAGCTGGTCTAAACCCATGTTCCAGTTCCACCACCCATAGCTTCCTAAAAAGTACAGAGAGCTGCAGATGCAGCATCCATTCTCACCACCTATCGCTCTATTGGATGGGCAACTGACCTATTCAACCCAAAGGTGCTTTTTCAAAAGGCAACTGAGCTTTCTTGTTTTTTCTTTGAAGACTTTTCAGAGAAAACGTCTGAAGAAGCTTCTTGGATGAGAAGCGAAACATCTTCAAATAAAAACAAGGAAGTCTAGTTGCCTCTTAAAAAAGCACCTTTGGGACAACTATGACCTGGATGACAGAGAATCTCCATAGACACTGACCTATTCAACCAACCAACCAACCACAAAACATGTTAAAAAAAGAAATGGATTTCATAGAAAAGTATTTTGCCTAATAGCTCTTTTTTGGATTTAGCTGATAGTCTGTCCTCAGAGATATTTCCTATGTGTAGTGTCTAAGGTGATAGGCTTTTCTTTTTTGAAGATAAAAATAATCTGGTTCCAGAAGAATAAAGAAAGCTTAAACCAGTGCACTATACATACATTCATACATACATATTCAGAAACAAGTTTTTCACACTTTAAGCTTTGTAGGCTAGGCATGTTTGTTTAGAAGTAAATCTCATATGTAGCATCATTTAACTATCAAGGCCACAGGCTAGAATGGGCGTTAAAACAACATTGCTCTATTTTCTGCATTCTTGATTGAGGTTAGCAACTGGAGGCCAAAATCAAATTCTTATTCTCAGGGAACCATCTCCTTTGACCAATTATCATCTAGCTAGTAAATTAATTTTTTAAAGATTACAAGTTCATTTTAGACCCATTTTTAGTGTAATCAGGAAAAGAGACAGAGAGCTTACTCACAATGCAGATGCTCTTTCCCAAATGTCCAGGGCAAGGAGGGATGTCACAAGGAAATGGTTGCAACCATCTGATATGAAGAACAAGGCAGAGACATTTACTGAGCATGCTCAATAAAGCCACGAGAATGGTCCTCACCATGTGATCAAAGTCTGGCCCTGTTCTTATAAGTACAAACCTCAATCATGAGATTGCGTTCACTATCTTGACTTTTTTGTCCCTCTCTCCCATGGACACCTCTGCTCCAGTGAGTATCCATTTTTGACAGAGATCAAGGTAGTTATGGCATTTTGACAGAGGTCAAGGTAGTTATATAAGTTGGTAGAAATCATAGAATCATAGCATTGATAGAGACCTCGGAGGTCTTCCAGCCCAGTCTCCTGCCCATTGCTGGGATCCTCATACCACCTTGGACAAAAGTTGTCCAAACTTTTCTTGAAAACCTCCACCCAGAATTTCCGGGAGGCAAGTAGTTCCACTGCTTAATAGTTCTCATTGTCAGGAAATTCCTTCTTACTTCTAGGTTGGATCGATCTCTCTCTCTCTCTCTCTCTCTCTCTCTCTCTCTCTCTCTCTCTCTCTCTCTCTCTCTCTCTCTCTCTCTCTCTCTCTCTCTCTCTCTCTCTCTCTCCCTCCCTCCCTCCCTCCCTCCCTCCCTCTCTCTCTCTCTCTCTCTCTCTCTCCCTCCCTCCCTCTCTCTCTCTCTCTCTCATAAAATTCCACCCATTGCTTCTTATCCTGCCCTCAGGCACTATGGAGAATAAATCAATGCTCTCTTCCCCATGGCAGCCCTTCTAGTATTGGAAAACTGTTATCATGTCTCCACTCAGTCTTCTCTTCATAAAGCCAAACCTATTTAGTTCCTTTAGTTGTTCTTCATAGGATTTAGCTTCCAAATCCCTTATCATCTTAGTTGCTTTTCTCTGCATTATCTCTAAAGCCTCAGCAGCGTTTTTTGTACTATGGTGACCAGAACTGCAGCATTTCAAGTATGGCCTCACCAATGTAGTATGGAGTGGTCTATACGGGCAAAGCCAGTGAAAATTGAAAAGAGAAAAGAGCTTGAGGTTATGGCTTTATTTCTTGCCCAGTCTTTCCCCTTTACTTTGAGCATTGAAACTTGGTTCTTTGGAAGGATATTATTTTGTGGGAGCAAAAACAATTATATTTCCATTTTGTCCTGACCATGCTTCAGTAATAATCAACAACCTTTCAAAATCATGCTCTACCAAATAAAAACTAAACTCTCTTTCCAGGGAGAAATGCAGATCAGCTTCCATTTTTCTGCTCTCCAAACAGAAAGGGCTGCCACAGCTTTAGGAACATTAGCAAAATAAGTAGATTTCATGATCTCTGTTTGTAACTGTTGTGGTATTTTTCTTGTCCAATTTCCTCAGTGACCTTTGATAAGAAATAGTCTGCTGGAATTGGCCTGGATTGTTGGGAACTTGTGTGAGACAACCCCTTATCTCAACAAGAGAATTCTGAAGTATTGGTGTAAATTTACCTAGGCTGGTATGTTTGCACCCATGGAAGGACTTCTGACTTCATGGGTTTTATCTTCCTCTGCAAAATAAGGGCATTGCTTGAGCTCTTCAGGGATGCCAGAGACTTCAAAAAATGTACAGAAATAGGTTCTGGCAAGTTAAAGGAAAAAGAATGAGAATGAGAGAAACAAAGGCAAAATGTTTGGAATACATATTTCTCAAGTTTAACTTTGTTGACTATGTTTCTGATTGTTCAGGGAGGTTTTTTGGGACACTCCTATTCATTCTCAGGTACTCTCAGCTTTACAGGACTTAGACTCTTACTGCACTATATTTACAGAAAAAAGAATGATAAAGGTGAAAAGTGTTTTGTTTTCAATTAATCTGATAAATAATAATAACAAAAACATACACAGGTAGGCCTTGCTTTATTACTATAATTGGGGCCAGCAACTCCATCACTAAATGATTTATTTTATTATTAATTTATTTGTTAGATTTTTTTTCTATCCCACCTTTATGACTTTTAAAAATGACACAAGCCAGTGAACATATCCAATGCTCCTTCCTTCTACTATTTTCTCTACAACTATACCCACCACCCTGTGAGATGGGTTGGGCTGAGAGAGAGTTATTGTCTCAAAATCATCCACCTAGCTTTCCATGCCTTAGGCGGGACTAGAACTCACAGTCTCCTGATTTATAGGCCAGCACCTTAACCACTATACCCAACTGCAATTGTTAAGTGAGACATCACGTGTCTGTGACTTGCAATTTTACTGCTAGCTTCCCAATGACTCTTGTTGTTAGAAACGGGCTGAGAAGCATGGGATGCTGTGATAGTTATAAATGCCAACTGGTTGTGAAGCACCCAAATTGCAATCCTATGACTACAGGGATATTGTGCCTATTGTGGGAGGACTATAGTCCTACAGTTATATTTTCAGTGCCATTGTAACTTTGGACAGACAATAAACAAGGTAATTGTTGAGCAAGGTCTACCAGGATTTGGTCTTTCATTAACAGATTTGACTTGAGCTCTAATTCACAAAATTATATATGCAAACTGTCTCTCTTAGGCATCATATTTCATTAGCTTTGACTATAGTACACTTGTAGAATCTTCTTTTCTGAAAATGGGGAAACAATATTAATATAGCTCAAAAATACACCACGTGAGGTAAAAGTTTGCTGTTTGGACCTGTATAATTGTGAGACCCTCACATTAGGTTTTTCAGGTGGAGAGAGAGAGAGGGAGAGAGAGAGAGAGAGAGAGAGAGAGAGAGAGAGAGAGAGAGAGAGAGAGAGAGAGAGAGAGAGAGAGAGAGAGAGAGAGAGAGAGAGAGTAAGTATAGGACAGTGATAGGCAGAGGTGTTTTCCAAGTACAGAAATGCAGAAATGCAAATGTCTTGGTGGTCATTTAATCTATCATTTCTTTTGATACATTAATCAGAAAATACATCATCTTTCTCAGATGGCCTTTCTGTTTTAGCTTTCTCTTAATGCTGAAATATGTCTGGTGAATGTTTTTGAATTTTGGTATTGAAGAAAATTCTTGAGAGTCCCTTGGAAAGCATGGAGATCAAATCAGTCCTAAAGAAAATTAATCCTGACTGCTCTTTGGAACGATAGATACTGAAGCTGAAGGTCTTTGGCCACCAAATGAGAAGAGAGGATTCATTGCAAAAGGCCCTGATGTTGGGCAAGATGGAAGGCAAAAGGAGAAGGGTACAGCAGAGGATGACATGGTTAGACTGTGTCATTGACGCAGTGGGCACGAGTTTGGGTAGACTCAGGGAGACAGTTAAGGACAAGGATCCTAGCGTGCTATGATCCCCAGGGTCACGAAGAGCTGGACATGAGTTAGTGACTGAACAACAAAAATGTCCAGTGAAAGAAAACATATTGACTCTTTAGACAATCAGTTCCATTGATAAACAGCTCTTACTACAGTATTAGCAGGTTTATCTCAAAGTTTATTAGTTGTGGTATACATTGGAGCAAAAAACAAGACCATTTTATTGCCTTTGTATCAACCATTCAATTACTTGAAGACTCTTATTGTGTCTTTGGGTTTGGTGAGAATTTCCCCTACCACCACCACCACCCTTTTAGCAAGAATTTACCCAACTTTGCATAATAGATGGGAAAAATGGAGTTTGGGGAAAAAAAATTAAAACAGGAAAAGTTGAAGGCAGAAGGTTCTGAATGCTTACCCCATGAAAATGGCTTTGATAATTGTGGGCTTAACTATGTTTGCTGTCCTGTTCTTTCTGACAAGCTCTTCATTCTTAACCACTACATGGCAGTCATAATCCTCTATGCTGGGAGTGACCGAGCTGAATGAATTTGGTAGGTGTAGCTAGATGAGAACTTCCTTCAGTCATGTTTTGATAACCGCTTATCAAAACAACATGAATTGAAGGAAGTTGTCATCCATGTGCAAGTTTGTTCATAAAACAAATTGGAAAGAATTTGAGGGTTTAAAACAAAACAAAAACACTAATCTGGGCGAATCTCTACAATATATTCCTTGATCTTTTTCCCCACAGGTAAACATGCCCAGCTCTTTCAAATGTTTCTTATAGGATTATTCTTTTATGCTCATAAATATATACATACCACTACCTTTTCAGAGTATGCAACATTATTCAAAATGCAGAAACAATGCAAGAAATAGTAAACTAAAAAAATAATGAATATTGTTGTGTACTGGGTTCGTTGCGCAGGAATGAAGACAAGGCGAGTGAGTTCAGCAAAGATCATGGTTTATTGCTTGAAGGATCTGAACTAGAGAACAGGGCTGCAGATGCAGCAATTTATACCCTGGCCCCTAGGCGGCGGCCAATAGGTTTGAAGCAACCTATTGCCGCCCTAGGGGCAACCAATAGCAGCGCTGGAGTCGGGTTGTCTGAGGAGCTGGGAGCCGTTAGCTAGCTTCCCTGCTCAAACAGCCTCCCAGCAATACCACGTGGTGTTAACAAAACAAGCCCAATACATTACAAATATAACTATAAAAATATAGCTAAAGCTATACTTGAGACCCTTATACCACTGGAAACTACGTGTGCAAAGCATCTTCCCTTCTATAGTTTTAAGTTTGTTCATTCACTTTAGTGTTCAATCCACAGTCAAAATTAAATTTGAAATGGCACTAGGAAAAGGGGTGAAATGACTTGTTATTGATAAATAGTAATTGTAAGAACAGAGAATTAGGGAGGAAAAAGAGTTAAGAAAGCAACCACATAATGAGGGCAGCCAGTGCATACCTTTCTCATGCAACATGTCCCAGTATTAGCAAATATCATTAAATTATCACTTTCTTCATAGCATTAACAACTTTTCCTTAAAAATGAATCACTCATCCAGATTATGTTAGTTCTGTATTTAAGATAAATTCCTGAGCAGCATATTTTCGGCAGGAGGGTTCAATCCATTCTGAAAGGCTGGATGGTTAACTGCAGCCAAACATGGAGGTTACTACAGCTCTTTGCTTCCATCTAGTGGTCCTCTGGAGTTTTGCAGCCTATATATGTTAGCCCTATCATCCTGAGAGTGCAGTTCTTTTGGTTTTGCATTTATCCTTCTAAAGGTTACTTTGGACCCACCATGACTTATTATTGCGCCTATGTCTATGGGCTCTGGGAAACAAATGTAATTAAGGGGAAATAACTCTAAGGGACTTTTAAATTTTACTAGGCAGTCCAGGAAAGTGGCAATCCACAATGGACTGTGATTAGAGGCATACCTTTTGGTTTACAAAATGTGTAAGCAAGAAAAGTAATGGAGGGAGTTCCATATGGTTAGGAACTCCTTTCAGAAAGTAAACACTAAGACAAAGAGGTACTGAGATATAAGCAGATCTATAAAATGCTAAAATTGTGACGGGGTGTCATATTCAGCAATCTGGGGAGAAAGTAAACTCTGAGTGCCGATGAAGTTATCCTTGAGCACATGAGGACCTTACAGGACAATGCAGGATGGGAAACTGTGAAGAGCATTTATGACAGTCAGGGATTTAAGATGTGTAACTGCTCTCTAAGAGTAAATCCCAGTACAAGAGCAGTTTAAAGAGATACTTTAGGAGCCTAGTTACCTTCAGGTGAAAGGGAACAAAGAGAACAATATCCCACAATAATAAACACTGTAATATGCATCTACTTGGTTATGGAACATTAGATCTACTGAATCTATTGTGTATATATTCACCGAGAGTGAGACGTGCAGAACAGGATTAATTATTACAGCTTTACAGAACTGGCTTTCCTCTCAAGAAACAATTGTATGGCATGCCATTCCTGCGTGACCACACAATGAGTAGGTATTGAGAAATTTGGGGAAGATGATGATGACGACAATAATTTTTTTGCACTTCGCAAGAAGCAAAGGCATTCAAATGTCGGCAGTAAATCAATGTATTTAAATGTTTTAGCAAATATCACATAGTTGATCTTGGTAAAAATAATAAGTAGTATGTCGTAAAGTATTCTGGAAGCAGGTTTTTTTGTGGCAGCAACATCACTATGGAATTCCTGATTTCAAAAATTAAATTTGCAGACAGACGAAGTTCACTTAGCAAAAGAAGAGGAAGGACAAAGGAGAAATTGCATATAAATTTTGCTCTGCTCCAGAGTCAGCCCTGGTCTACTACAGTCTCATGCTAACATGTATATTCCAGAGGATCATTCCTGCTTTAGCTGCAGTATTTTTTTGAAATTGGGAAAAAATCTTTTTGTAACACTGATGATTTGCAGATTTTATTAAGTGATGGGAACTTTTGCTTCTGTCCAAGTGATTGGCTGGTGGGGGAACACTGATGGGTTCTTGGGCTCCCCACCTATACTATGCAGAAAAATATGAACAAAGATAAACTTTCATTCCTTTGAAAGGAGTGAAAACTCTATGGTGGTCATAGTAACAGTATGCTTCACTGATTTGCTAATTTAAATGATATGTGTTTCTCCTTTTAAGATTTTGGGGACCTGGATTTCCACTATTCTTAATCTTGTAGGATGAAAATTCTCCACAATAACAAAGAAACCTCTTGGGAATAAGAGATTTGGGTATTTCTGTCCATGCCTGATAAAGCATTTGAGTGCAATTTTTCTTCACAGTGCAGCTTCACAAAAGGCAAATGAAAAAGATTGTGTTCTTTTACCTCTTTTTAAGTTAGTCTTTGCCTTTGGCACTTGTATCAGACTAACCTACATTTCTATCACAATTTCCAAGCTAAGGCCCAAATACCCAATCTTTGTCTTTCTTCTGAAATTATAGTCAATTTATAGCAGTCTCTGCTAATCTTATGCCTGCCTGAAGTTCTTAAAGCTACATGGTTCAGACGTACGAATACGATAATGGCTATGCTGGCCTGGAATCCTGGGACTTTGGGTCCCAACGCATCTAGAGTGTCAAGGGTTGTGGAAGGCTGATTTATAGTTATGGAGTTTTTTCGCCAGTGGGGATGTTACAGTGGGATATAATATTACAATACAGAGTGTGACAATAAATAAACATAGTTTACTCTACCTTCAGATGGCTTTAATTATGAAACAATTCTGAACATTAAAAAAAAATAACAATTGCCGTGACAAATTTGTGTCTCATTTTGCCAGGAAAAATTTAGTGGCCACAATTTTATTCAGAAATAGCTATCAATCTAAAGACAGTGGGTTTGCCAAAAGAGTATAAGACATAGAAAGATATGTACTGAGAAATGGACTTATTTAGATATCCTAGGGCAGTTAGAATAACCTAGGTCAGTTATCTCCAGAAATGTTAGACTACTTTTAAATCCCAACTCAGCATTGATAAGACCTTTCTGGCTGATGATAGTGATAATTACATTGTGTCACAATTAGAGGGTATTTGGTTGACCAAGAATTCCATAGGCTAAATACTCCAAGAGCTACTTCCCACCAGGCCTTTGGTGTCAAAAATAAATCTTTTTTTTGAATGGGAAAGTAATTCTTGCAATGTAGCCATTATTTTCAGCAAGGTTAGATCAACTTTTAGTGACACATTCACTTTCCCAAAACTTTTAATAAGATAACTTGTGCTTAGATAACTTAATTTCCTTCCTAAATTTCCTGGAGCAGGTTTTGAAAATTACAAGAACGTAATTTGATTTGGATGTCCTAGGTATATGTGTTGCTTGGCAGGTATTGATAAATAAGATAGGACAATGAAGATGGATAAATAATTTGAAAGAAATATTAAATTAAACTCTTTCCTTTCCAATGGTAATCACTTGAGAGGTAACTTAGTTAGACTTTCTGTGTTGTCACCATTTCTATTTGATGACATTTTTTATGTGTTTTATCTATTTTGTTTCCCCATCCAGTCCCAGTTTCAAGATAGATGACCACTTGCATTTAATTCTATTGGTCGGAAATGCACAAGTCAGTGTAAGGCAATGTCTTGGCACTGTGAATGAAAATCTGATTTAAGTTAATGAAACAAATGGCTTAGGTATAAAATAATCCAAATTGACATATTTGTTCTTTCCAAATTTTAAACCTTTATCTTGGGATGCTCAGTAGTTTATAATACTGTAATTTTCCAACATGTTCCTGGTAAATATGTAGTAGTTCCAGTCTGAAGGCATATACTTTGGCCACAGCCTCCACATTAAGTCTAGTACAGGTAGTCCTCAACTTACAACAGTTCATTTAGTGACCGTTCAAAGTTACAACGTGACTGAAAAAGTGACTTATGACCATTTTTCACACTTAACTACCATTGCTGCAGTCCCATGGTCATGTGATCAAAATTCAGGCACCTGTCAAATGACTCATAGTTATGACAGTTGCAGTGTCCCAGAGGGTCATGTGATCATTTTTTGCAGCCTTCTGACAAGCAAAGTCAATGGGGAAGCCAAATTCACTTAACAACCATGTTACTAACTTTAACTGCAGTGATTCACTTAACAACTGTGGCAAGAAAGGTTGTAAAATGGGGCAAAATGCACTTAACAAATGTCTCTCTTGACAACAGAAATGTTGGTCTCAGCTGTAGTTGTAAGTCAAGGACTACCTGCATGATTCTTTCTTTGTCTTTGATACTTCCCTTTTAATTTAGTCAATAATATCTTTGTTTTCCTTCCAAACATCAGAAAATACCTATATTAACATCTTTTCCATCATTCCATTTATTAGTAGTAGTAATATTAGTTTCTTCGTCTCTATTTAACATTTAATCAATTTAATCAATCAATCAATCAATATTTAATCAATTTAATCACTACTTTAGCTAGTGTTCTTTCTTTTAACAATGCACCTTTTTTTTATTCATTGGCACCCATGTTGCTAGTGAGCAAAGGCTCATCCTCAGACTTTCCATTAACAACTTTTAGGAGATGGGTCCTCTTGCACAATCTTTATTTCATCCCCAGCCCGCCAGGGAGACAGTCTAAATTTAACCACGAGAAAGCTTTAAGGACTGGACCACTGGACCAGATTAGAGCTTGACCTATAGGGCAAATGATGCCAATATGTTTTTCTGTCAACTCAAGGGCACAGGAATTCATATTAATGCATAAGAAAAAGCTCTAAGAGTAACAAAATGAAAACAGAAAATCTCATAGACTTTTAGGTTTGAAGGTTCTGTGGTCCTACCTAATCATGAAATCTTAGTTAACCTGGGACTAAAATTTTTGTTTCAGAATGAGAGACAAACACATAAGTGCACACATCCACATGTAGGCATAGTGAAGGAGTGCCAATGAAACTATGTTAGACAAGTTTTTCCTGGAAAGTCTCCTGGCTATCACTCTTCCATAGTCAATTATAATCTGGCATTGGTTTGCCTAAAAACATGATTGTACTTCTTTATTTACAGCCAAGAAAGTTTCCCTTCATTTTGGCTTGTGTGTGTGCGCACCTGTAGATAATTTCTTTGATCTCTAACATCTTCTCTTCATGTTGCAAATTTACAACTTCTTAAAGCATTCGCCAGCCATCTCTTAGATCATCACCCTTTCTGAAATTTTTGTTTTCTAGAGATGTCATTGTACTATATTTATGTCATATTCAATTGCTTTCTTATGCTAAATGAATGATATCAGATTGGAGAAGGCTATTATAAACCATGCCAGTTGTTTTGTAGAGAGTTATTGTAGTATATCAATTCCGCTCTTGGGATAGGATCTATATGGCTGATGAGATGCTGTAATCTGTTTTTTTATGTTGTAGAAACTGAGCTCTCCATTTAGTTATGATGAAGAAAAGATTTAAGATTTAAATATGTTGATTGTTACATGTAGAGGCTCATACAATTTCCTAATCTTTACTAAGAGAGAAAAGTGATTACTAACAAATCTCTCTCGCTTTTTTAGCTTCTGCAAGGGGAGATATGTGTCAAATACTTGTTAACTATTTAGATTACCTTGCTAGGCCCCAAACATGGGGCAAATCTTTATTTCCTGTTTCAGCCTATCTTGAAGGCCATCGAACAGGCAGTAGTCACACCGGACAGCTCATATATTTATGTAAATTACTAACAAAGAATTAAGGGAGACTGAAATGCATTTCAAACTTATTAGTTTTCATCAGTCAGCCATACCCTTCTGAGATTCGAACCTGGGCTGATTGCACATTAGGCCTAGCAAGGTAATCTAAATAGTTTGGGGCCTAGCAAGGTAATCTAAATAGTTAACAAGTATTTGACACATATCTCCCCTTGCAGAAGCTAACAAAGCGAGACAGATCCTGTAGCTCAAGAGGTAAAAACAACTGCCTAATGTGCAATCAGCCCAGGTTCGAATCTCAGAAGGGTATGGCTGACTGATGAAAACTAATAAGTTTGAAATGCATTTCAGTCTCCCTTAATTCTTTGTTAGTAATTTACATAAATATATGAGCTGTCCGGTGTGACTACTGCCTGTTCGATGGCCCACACAGTATATACACACACATGCACACATACACACATCTTCTAATAGTTCTGGAATCAAGTGCAGGTTTTGATGAGATATCATGCTCATCAAAGAATATCTTACTGTATAAGTTAGGCAGCCACAAACCCATTATTTCCTTATAAAATAATAAGCTTTTAATCTCAAGATAAAGTATTTTGTACTCCTGAATACAACATTTGTTATTTGTTAAACAACAGCAACAAAAATAGTTGGCTGTGAATGCAACTACATTTGTTGAACAGTTACAATAACACTCTCCAGTGTTGATCTTTAACCAATTCAATTGACATACTGTAAGAAGTCTCCTATGTAACTCATACCTGTGCAACATTAATGAAGATTGCTGTGGATTAGGTAAATTTACTGGAGTCCATTCCAACCTCTTCAATACAAGTCAGAGGAATTCAGGGACAATTTAGAGGCAGCCCCAAAGGCTTCCTGTAATTATGAACAAGAGCATGTATTTATGACATTCTGAATTCATTACCATCCCTTTGAGGAAGGGTTTTTCTTTATAACATTTTCTTTCTTTTTGTACTAACCTTTATTTCACTTCTTTGGTCAATACAGATATCCAGATCGGCACTGAGTGTATTATGTATCTTGTTCTAAAGACTGTTGGATACAGTGGTGGGATTCAGCCGGTTTGCACCACTTCAGCAGAACCGGTATCTAATTTTTTGTTGCCCAGGCCCAGAATGGACTTCCAGAAGCAGCATCCACACAGAGAACTGGTTGTTCACATATTTGAAACCCACCACTGGTTGGATAGGATTGTTTTGTTTTATATTTTATTTATTCTTAGCCACCATGGCTACTGTTTTGCAGCAAGTTAGAATATATTTAAATAAATATAAATACAATAAATCTGGTTATCTGAACAGCTTAATATAATTAAAGGCACTGGTTAATACAGAATTTTGGCTCCTAAAGAAAATGTTGTTGTTATTGTTAGTTGTGAAGTCGTGTCCGACCCATCGCGACCCTATGGACAATGTTCCTCCAGGCCTTCCTGTCCTCTACCATCTTCTGGAGTCCGTTTAAGCTCACGCCTACTGCTTCAGTGACTCCATCCAGCCACCTCATTCTCTGTCGTCCTCTTCTTCTATTGCCCTCAATCTTTCCCAGCATTAGGCTCTTCTCCAGTGAGTCCTTCCTTCTCATTAGGTGGCCAAAGTATTTGAGTTTTAGCTTCAGGATCTGGCCTTCTAAAGAGCAGTCAGGGTTGATCTCCTCTAGGACTGACCGGTTTGATCGCCTTGCAGTCCAAGGAACTCGCAGGAGTCTTCTCCAGCACCATAGTTCAAAGGCTTCAATTCTTTGGCGCTCAGCCTTTTTTATGGTCCAGCTTACACTGTCATACATTGCAACTGGGAAGACCATAGCCTTAACTATACACACTTTTGTTGACAGGGCGATGTCTCTGCTTTTTAGTGTGCTGTCTAGATTTGCCATGGCTTTCCTCCCCAGGAGCAAGCGTCTTTTAATTTCTTGGCTACAGTCCCCATCTGCAGTGATCTTGGAGCCCAGGAAAATAAAATCTGTCACTACCTCCATTTCTTCCCCATCTATTTGCCAGGAATTGAGAGGGCCAGATGCCATGATCTTGGTTTTCTTAATGTTAAGTTTCAACCCAAGTTTTGCACTCTCCTTCTTCACCCACAACAAGAGGCTCTTTAGTTCCTCTTCACTTTCTGCCATTAGAGTGGCATCATCTACATATCTTAGGTTGTTGATGTTTCTTCCGGCAATCTTAATTCCAACTTTTGATTCATCTAGCCCTGCCTTTCTCATGATGTGCTCTGCATATAAGTTAAATAGGCAAGGCGACAGTATACAGCCTTGCCGGACTCCTTTCCCAATTTTGAACCAATCAGTGGTTCCGTGTCCAGTTCTCACTGTTGCTTCTTGGCCCGCATATAGGTTTCTCAAGAGACAAATAAGATGGTCTGGTACGCCCATCTCTTTAAGGACTTGCCACAGTTTGTTATGATCCACACAATCAAAGGCTTTAGCATAGTCAATGAAGCAGAAGTAGATGTTTTTCTGGAACTCTCTAGCTTTCTCCATGATCCAGCGTATGTTAGCAATTTGATCTCTAGTTCCTCTGCCTCTTCAAAATCCTGCCTGTACTTCTGGTAGTTCTCGATCCACATACTGCTGGAGTCTAGCTTGTAGAATTTTAAGCATAACTTTACTAGCATGAGAAATGAGTGCAATGGTGCGATAGTTTGAACATTCTTTGGCACTGCCTTTCTTTGGAATTGGAATGTAAACTGATCTTTTCCAATCCTGTGGCCACAGTTGAGATTTCCAAATTTGCTGGCAAATTGAGTGTAGCACTTTTACTGCATCGTCTTTTAACATTTTGAATAGCTCAGCTGGAATACTGTCACCTCCACTAGCTTTGTTGTTGCTCAGCTTTTCTAAGGCCCACTTCACTTCACATTCTAGGATGTCTGGCTCGAGGTCAGTGACCACCTCATTGTGATTATCAGGGACGTTAAGCTCATTCTTGTATAGTTCTTCTGTGTAATTTTGCCACCTCTTCTTAATCTCTTCTGCCTCTGTTAGGTCCCTGACATTTTGGTCCTTTATCATGCCCATTTTTGCATGAAACGTTCCTTTCATCTCTCCAATTTTCTTGAAAAGATCTCTGGTCCTCCCTATTCTATTGTTTTCTTCTATTTCTTTACACTGTTCATTTAAGAAGGCATTCTTATCTCTTCTAGCTATTCTCTGGAATTCTGCATTCAATTGGGCGTATCTTTCTTTTTCTCCCTTGCCTTTCGCTTCGTTCCTTTCCTCAGCTATTTGCAAAGCTTCCTCAGACAGCCATTTTGCTTTCTTGCATTTCTTTTTCTTTGGGATGGTTTTAGTTGCTACCTCTTGTACAATGTTGCGAACCTCTGTCCATAGTTCTTCAAGCACTCTGTCTATCAGATCTAATTCCTTAAATCTATTTGTCACCTCTACTGTATATTAAACAGGGATATGATTTAATTCATACCTGACTGGCCTAGCGCTTTTCCCTACTTTCTTTAATTTAAGCCTAAACTTTGCAACAAGAAGCTCCTGGTCTGAGCCACAGTCAGCTCCTGGTCTTGTTTTTACTGACTGTATAGAGCTTCTCCATCTTTGGCTGCAGAGCATATAGTCAATCTGATTTCTGTGTTTCTAAAGAAAATAGGCTGGCTAATTCGTTCTGAATAAGCTGAATCTTGATTTAATTTTGTTGTCTTACATTCTATTTATTATTTTTCAGGAATTAAATTAACAGTGTTCCTCATAGGAACATTTTGTGACTTTTGAAGTACAATTATTTGCTTTCATCCTAAGCAGGAAGGTTTTATTTATTGTAAAATGTTTTCTGTTTTATATCTTAATTAAATACAATGTTGGTACTAAGAAGATTTGTATGTTTTGTTTTTTCAAAAGCCTCCCTAAAATTGGCTCGGCCTGCAGCCTCAGAGTGTGCTGTTCAGAACCACCGCGGAATGGCTTAAGAATCTTAGATTCTACAGAATCAGCTAGGAAAATGAGGGAATTTCCCTGCTTTGCTGCTATTCTATGCAGGCAAGCTGTGGTCTATAACCGTGTGATCTGATGAATGCACAGCTCAGTTTGTCAAGAGCAACATAGCAGTTAAAAGCAGTATAATGTGGCAGGAGGAGAATGAAAACAATGCCTTTTCATTAAAATGGAAAACTCCCAACAATGGATTAATGCAAGAAGCTACGTATTAATATCCTAAGAATATCCACCAGCAGGATATATCTAATCCTGCCATTTTCATTCATTCAAGAAAAGAGAAAGTAAGGGTACCAACACTAAATTGACACTCCTGATTTCAAATTCACAAAATGTAGAGTTTTGTTCTTTCCATAGTTTGTTTGTTTTCAGTTGCTTGATCAGTATGTACTCTTTTCTATACTCTTTCCAGACTCTTTCCAGACTCTTTCCAGACTCTGGAAAAAGTGCAGAAAAGAGCAATGAAGATGATTAGCTGGCTGGAGGCTAAAACATATGAAGAATGGTTGCAGGAATTGGTTTTGTCTAATCTAGTCAAAGGGACGCGGTGGCTCAGTGGGTTAGGAAGCTTAGCTTGTCGATCAGAAGGTCGGCAGTTTGGCGGGTTGAATCCCGAGTGCCGCATAGCAGAGTGAGCGCCTGTTACTTGTCCCAGCTTCTGCCAACCTAGCAGTTCGAAAGCACATAAAAATGCAAGTAGAAAAATAGGGACCACTCTGGTGGGAAGGTAACAGCGTTCCGTGCGCCTTTGGCGTCTAGTCATGCCGGCTACATGACCACGGAGACGTCCTCAGACGAGCGCTGGCTCTTCGGCTTTGAAACGGAGATGAGCACCGGCCCCTAGAGTCAGAAACGACTAGCACGCATGTGCGGGGGAACCTTTACCTTTACCTTTAATCTAGTCAAAAGAAGGAGTAGGGGTGACATGATAGCAGTGTTACAATATTTGAGGGGCTTCCAAAAAGAAGAAGGGGCCAACTTAATTCCAAAGCATCAGAAGGCAAGAAAAGAAACAATGGATGGAAACTAATCAAGGAGAGAAGCAACCTACAACTCAGGAGAAATTTCCTAACACTGAGAACAATTAACCAATGAACAGCTTGCCTTCAGAAGTTGTGGGTGCTCCATCACTGGAGGCTTTTAAGAAGAGACTGGACAGCCATTTGTCTAAGATGATATAGGTTGTCTTGCTTGAGCAGGGGGTTGGACTAGAAGACCTCCAAACTCCCTTTCAACTCTGTTATTCTCTTATGTATAAGTCTGTTTCTTCTAAATATTGAAATACTGCACCCACTTACACACAAGGATTGAGAAGAGGTATTTTACTTGACCTGCATTTAAATAAATGTATTTATACCTACTAATATATCAATAGGAATCTGATATCCCTTGAAATGTCCATTTCTCTGAATTTTACTACTTTAATAAGTGTGTGGTTTGAAATGCCTATGCTTGGAAAAGTTGTTTAACAAAAATAAACCAGAACTTTCTTACATGAAAGTCCAATGTGGAAATGACGTGGACTGAATGAAACTAAACCAGATTAAATGTAGGTGGATTTGTTTAAATATGGAGAGTGGTATAGCAGCCTATTTCCAGTTAACATCAATTTCTCAGGTTTTCATTTATAGATATTTTATAATTTGTTTCCACACTGCAACATAAACAATTTCAGAAGAAATCTGCAGGTACAGTTTTAAAAATACATATTTAAATAGTAGTAACAGTGCTTTTCTCGTTATATTTTCACTCTGATAATGGGGTTTTTAACTTGTAAGCTGAACTGCAAAATTTGAATTAGAGTGTAATATGGAAGATAGATCTCTTCAGGATTATACAACAGTCCAGAAAATGTGGATCAGGTCAGTTCTTTTAAAAAATGGAGCAAAAATCTTTGACAACTTTCTCAAAGTCCATATTTTCCCTTATCTATTACATAACATCCCTTGCTCTTTTCTGGTGGTTTGAATATATGGAACATATGTTACAGCATATTTTTGGTACACTAGTTTCCATCATAAGTGACCAGCTCCTGTATGTATGCCATGAATACTAGTGTAGGTTGCTTCTCGGAAAAGCCAGCGATAGATCTAGACCCTATTAGATTCTATTGCTGATGGAAATTTTAGAGCTAAATTCTTGCTATATGAGTACCAAAGTTGTTTCTGCAATCTCTGGCAGATGCTATTGCAATCAGAAAAAGGTACATACAACCTCTCAAACTGAATAGACCACATTGGAGAAATGATATCATGTTATGGAAAAGCATCAGACATTTTATTTATTTTATTTATTTATTTTAATTCCATTTATATCCCGCCCTTCTCCGAAGACTCAGGGCGGCTTACAAGCTTAGCAGTAGCCTTCATTCTATGTATATGCCTGCTTATTAGGGCTTTCACACACCCCCAAGTGGCATTATTACAAAGTCAGCTTAATTGCTCCCAACAATCTGGGTCCTTTGCAAGTTTGGCACAGGAGAATTCTAAAATAAGCAATACCAAGGTAATATATATTGATAATAAATATATCATCTGAAAAGTATATGGAATTAACATAGAAATATATTACTTCACATATGTGTGGTCCTCAATGGAACTGCAGTGTGGTCCTCAATGGAACTGCATCTACATGGAGGGAAGTGTGTTGTGGGGTGCCCCAGGGCTCTGTTCTGGGCCCAGTGCTCTTCAACATCTTCATCAATCATTTGGATGAGGGGATAGATGGGGAACTCATCAAATTTGCAGACAACACCAAGCTGGCAGGAATAGCCAACACTCCAGAAGATAGGCTTAAGATACAGGAGGATCTTGACAGACTTGAACATTGGGTGCTATCTAACGAAATAAAATTCAATGGTGAAAAAAGTAAGGTTCTACATTTAGGCAAGAAAAACCAAATGCACAGGTATAGTACAGTATAGGTGGTACCTTGCTCAATAGTAGTAACTATGATAGGGATCTCAGAGTCCTAGTGAGCAATCGCTTAAATAGGAGCTAGCATTGTGTTGCAGCTACCAAAAAAGCCAACACAGTGTTAGGCTGCATTAACAGAGGGATAGAATGAAGATCATGTGAAGTGTTAATACCACTTTACAATGTGTTGGTAAGGCCACACTTGGAATACTGCATCCAGTTTTGGTCACCATGACGTAAGATGTTGAGACTCTAGAAAGAGTACAGAGAAGAGCAACAAAGATGATTAGGGGACTGGAGGCTAAAACATATAAGGAACGTTTGCTGGAATTGGGTATGTCTAGTTTAAGGAAGAGAAGGACTAGGGGTGACCTCCCGGTTGGACTACTGCAACGCTCTCTACATGGGGCTGCCCTTGAGGACCACTTGGAGGCTTCAGCTGGTGCAGAATGCAGCCGCATGAGTTGTGATGGGGGTTTCCCGATACTCCCATGTAACACCTCTGCTCCGCGAGCTGCATTGGCTTCCGGTTGCCCTCCGGGTGAGATTCAAGGTGCTGGTGATGACCTATAAAGCCCTAAATGGCTTGGGTCCGGGATATCTGAGGGAACACCTGCTGCCGGCATCAAGCTCCCTTCGTCCTGTGCACTCCCACAGGGAGGGCCTTCTCAGGGTGCCACCGGCAAAAGATTGTCGGCGGGTAACACGCAGGGGGAGGGCCTTCTCTGTGGGTGCGCCTGCCCTCTGGAACCAGCTGCCCGTGGAGCTCAGGACTGCCCCTGACCTTCGTTCATTCTGCTGGGACCTGAAGACCTGGCTCTTTGAGCTTTCCGGCCAGGACTGAGAATTTTAATTTTAATTTTATTTTAATTGGGTTTTAATTGGAGTTTAACAGGGGTTTTATACTTTATTCAAGGACTAATTTAATTATTTTAATTGTGCTTAACTTTTGTAATTTGTATTGTTATTTTAAATACCTTGTGAACTGCCCTGAGTCCTACAGGAGAAGGGCGGTATATAAGTCCAATAAACATAAACATAAACAAAACATGATAGCAGTGTTTCAATATCTCAGGGGTTGCCACAAAGAATAAGGAGTCAAACTATTCTCCAAAGCACCTGAAGGCAGAACAAGAAGAAATGGATGGAAATTAATCAAGGAGAGAAGCAACCTAGAACTAAGGAGAACAGTTAGAACAATTAATCCGTGGAACAACCTGCCTCCAGAAGTTGTGAATGCTCCAACACTGAAAGTTTTTAAGAAGAGAGTGGACAGCCATTTGCCTGAAATGGTATAAGGTTTCCTGCCTTGGCAGAGAACAACAACAACAACAACAACAACAACAACAACAACTTTGGAAGGTACTGTTCTGTACCAGCCTGCTACCGGCCCTGCAGAAAAGGCAGGGACAACCCCTTTACAAATGGCAAGAGGCTGGAATTACGCCTGCCAAATTTATAGCTACAAAAACAAACAAGACACAAACCAAGAAACAGGAGCTTTAAGAAACACGAACTATCCAAGCGGTTGCCTTCAGCAAACCAGCCCTCCCCACACATTCCCCTTATATAGAGTTCAGGGCGTGGCTTCTCTCTGCCTCCTTCTGAGAAGCCCCATTGCCTTCCTCTGTTTACTCCTAATTGACTGCCTCCTGCGTCGGGCGTCCTTGAACAGGGCCAGCTGTGGGTCATCTTCATCCACGCTGTCAGGCTCACACAGCTGGGTCTCCATGGTGACCAAGTGGGAGGGGCCTGGCTGAGGGCTCTCATCAGCAAGATCTTCAACCCCCTCAGCAAGGTCTTCAACACCCCCCTCCTCCTCCTCTGAGTCGTCCGACCCAACTGTCGAACCCACAGGCTGACCCTGAATCACAACAGGTACCTTGGAGTTCATCTAGTCCAACCCCCTGCTCAAGTAGGAAACCCTATACCATTTCAGACATTGAAAAGGTACCATTCAAGGTTGGACTATATGACCACTAAGGTCCCTTCCAACATCATCATCATCATCATCACCATCATTATTTACATGTGGAAGCCATATGCACCCTTGTAGTATGCATGTATAGTTGCATGGTAGAGACAGTAAAACTAATAATAATGTACCAGTAGGATGGGTACATCAATTTATCATTCAACGTGATCTTTTTATACTGCAATGAAAATGGATATTTTAATGAAAGGTTTCATACAAATTGTAAAACCATTTACATTTCTGTTCAACGGCTTTCTAGGTTATTATTATTAGATGCAAACCCAAAAGGGACGGATTGAAAGCAGCCAAAGAAATGAGAGACAGTGCTGCTTATAAGACAGGTTTGGGGATCTATGGGAAAATACTTAAGGTGATGTTTGTCCTCACCATGCAGGCAAATAGAGTTCCAACTGAATGTGCATTTTATATTCAACAATTAATTAGTTCTTGAACATTGGCCACTTTCCTGATTAGAAGCTACATTTTTCCCTACAGGTTTATAGCTGACAAAGCAAGAGGAGAGAAGAAGAAGAAAAAAAGGATTATGCATTACTTTCAGCTACCTCACATGCTTTCCCAAGGCTGTTTTTTAAATTTTAATTAGAATCAATTGGAATATACTTAGAAAAGCATTTATTTGTAGCCTGCATGTTGCCAGCACTTCATTAAGCATCATATACCTTTAGAAACAGGAAAGGTAATTTTTTTAATGTTTACAACAAATCATTTGGAAATTTCTCCTCTGCTATTTAGGACAGATGGGCAGCAGTTTGAAGGGCATCTCTTCTAGATACTGTACTGCATAGGACACATTGCTGGCAGGAGCAAGTATCTATTATTAAATGATGACATTAACAATATCCTGGAGAAAGGAATGTCTGAAAGTTATACCTGCAAGCTGAAATATGGTGAATGGCACTCTGCTTTTTTTGGGTATGTATTTAGATACCAGATATCATTTAGATAAAGTTCTCCTGTGCAGCAATGCCAGCATTAGTCTTATTTCAGTATGTGTTGTTATGAGGTGCAGACATTTGGCCATAAGTCCACACACTGGAAAATACTTTTTACTGCCATTTATTACCGTGGTATTTGGGAATAGTTGCTTAATGAAGCAATTGCTAAACAAGGATTACCTGAAGTAGATTTCTGCAGCGGGTGGAGGTTGGATTGAATGGTACTGAAACCTTTTCCAACCTTTACATATTATAATTCAACATATCCTTCACAGCAGGAGTGTTCTGCATGGATGAATGGATAACATTCAGTTCAGAAGGATAGCAGGGTCAGTGATATTGAAGGGCACCGAGAAAGAGCCAGGATGGATGCAATAACCCTATCATGAACTTACCACAATTCATTGATAGGATCACCAAAGCTATCTCAGTATCATATCCCAGTCTGAGTCCCAACTGGGAAGGGACCAGATAATCCAGAGGTCTTCGAACTTGGCCCTTTTATGACTTGTGGACTTCAACTCCCAGAATTCCTCAGCCTGGAACGCTGGCTGAGGAATTCTGGGAGTTGAAGTCCACAAGTCATAAAAGGGCCAAGTTTGAAGACCCCTGAGATAATCCATTGATATTGGTACCTGTTTCATTTGTTAAGTAGCAGTGATTGTTTTATCTTTCATTGTGCAAGAAACCGACTAGAACATTGTAGCTTCACCAGCTTCCAATTATTTAATTTTAACTGAAGGTAAGACATCTGAAGAGAACACCTTCTATGGTACATTTTCAGCTCTGTAAGTACAAGACACCAGAGAAGCTACAAAACAATAAAGAAATGCATAACAAAATACATACACATACTAAATGTAAATTCCAAAATACCATCAATAAACTCAAGAGCAATTATAACACATCCCAAACACAAATGCATTATAAAGAACATTTTTAGAAATGGGAAGACTGTGGTATGCCCTGCCTCACCTGTATTTAAGTCTTTTCACCTAAAGAAGGAGCTCACTTAAGATCTTGAATTTCAGGGTAGTCTGAGTGCATAGCCGTCTTATTTTTTTGGACCAAATTTAGTTACCTTCTGTTTCTTCAAGGCTAATTCAAGTACTGCAAGCCTTTAAGGGCATCCAGAATTCAGAAGAACAGCTATGGAGCATCTATGATTATCAAGGAAAATTACCCTAAATTGACAGGCACCATGACTGCTTGCAGTAAATACTCTGAGTTCACAGAGAACAAAATCAGGGCCATCTCTTAGAGCGCCTTTGTGAGTCAGAGGGTATAGTAGGTGGGGAATGTTGTGGCTGAAATAAAAGTTATTTCATTGCCAGACTAGAAATGTCAGCAGCATATTACATTACTACTGACTGCCCTGTCCTTTTCTAATTCAACTTGTCCACTGATTCGACTGATTCAACTCATCCAGTTGCTTAAATAGAAAGTAAAGCACAAATTTCTCAGAATAGATGTCTGGATGGATAATCTTTTTGTCTCTTCTCAAAATACTTAGCAGACTTCAAAAGCACTATTGTAAAAATAATTAACCTCCCTTCTTCCCTTCCTACCTGCCTATTGTGCCTCCATTGATCGCAAAGGTAAGAATACAGTGACCTTTGTAAACCCACTCACCTTCTCAACAACCTCAAGGACAGAGGGCAGCAAAAAGTGAATCATAATAATGAAACTCTGAAGACTGGTAGGAAAAAAAATGCAGATTCAGCTCTTTACTTTCCTTCCTATAGTTTCCCAGGTTCCCTGTGATTTAAATTGGCTAATGCAATACTTTTTCTTGCAACCTATTTCTTGTTTCCTTGTTACTGTTCTTGACACACACACACACACATACACACCCACACACAAAGAGAGGGAGAGAGAGAGAGAGAGAGAGAGAGAGAGAGAGAGAGAGAGAGAGAGAGAGAGAGAGAGAGAGAGAGAGAGAGAGAGAGAGAGAGAGACTATAAACATTTTGTAATGCCCAAGTGAATTGGCATCTATGGAGGATGCAGCTGTCTTAAAGGTTATAAAACCAACACCATAAAACTGAGCTGATGAAAAGTATTCCACCCATGATTGGTGTTATCTTTCACTGAGTTATGAGGCAGGGACCATATAAGGGAGGATGCAAGGTCAGTTAACCCCATTGGACCACAGTAACACATTGGAGGGGGGTAGTAATTGCTAGGATTATTATGATGCTGATGGAGAACCTTCTTACATGGGAGAGAGAGAGAGATACTCTCCTACTTTTCATTTATAATAAAAATTATTAAAAAAAATAAAGTTTATAAATACAAAGAGAAGAAAGAATACAAACTAAGAAGAAAATAAAAAGTGCAGAGAAAAAGAAAAAAAAATCAAGAAAAAACCCACAAACATGTAAAGAAATGATTTCCTTCTCCCTCAAGGGAAGTATAAATAGCTTCCTATGTTTTAATAAAAACATCTCCAATATTTCAATAAAAAGCCTCTTATTCCCAATATCTCATATTTTATCAAGAAACCAATTCTTGTCATTCAGTCCATTAAGAGTGACCAGAAAGGATCCCATGTATATTTTAACCTTAAATAAATCCTTTTTAGATTTCTTTACTTACTTTTAACTCGATTAATTTCTAACTATCTCTAAAATTACAACAGAAAAAAAATCTTGTTCCCACATGTTATTTCTTATCTATAAACAAAGGAAACTCACACAATATAATGAAACTTGCTTTTCTGAAGGTTCTTAATATAAAAAATCTATTAACAAGCAATTTCCTGAGATGATTAACAAAGGAAGTACGCAAACCTAGTGTTTGTTTGAAGGTATTAAACTGCAGCTTAGGTGAGATTATTTCCCCCTCCCCTAGTTCCCAGAGCCTTATCTAACAGTCCCCTTGTGGGGAACCTCTGTATGGAGAGGTTGTGAACTATCCTCGTCCTCTTCTTGCTCTGGAGAGGAATTCTGAGGAGCTGATCCATTCACCAGCTACTCTCCTTGCCTATCTTTCTATTGGCTCCTATCTCTTTGGAACTGTCTTCAATCCGCCATTGCTTCCCCAGAAGTCCAGGCAGTCTCCTACTTTCTCAGATACCTCCATATCTGACAATTAATAGAGTCTGAAAGCTCTCACAACAATTTCGTGCAGGCAAATGTTGGCTCTGGTCCCAACACCCAGCTTTTCAACCATACAACCAGTCAGCTATCCTACATTCCCAGACAGTGAGTTGGTTAGAAGAGGCATATTCATGGCATAATTCTTCCAGGGACTGAATGAGTAGTAAGAATAAAATAGTGATAGTAAATAATATCAACAAGCAATTATTTTGCTGAACTGTAATCTGATATTACTTCCAATACCGAGCCCTGGCATGTCCGTTATGGGTTCTTTGGATGAGGAGGAGATCTCAAGGGATAAAAAAAATGAGAAGTCTCGATAGGCCGACCAGAGCTTCATTAGAGACTGGAGGCTGGAGCAGGACAAGTCCTGGCGACATTTTTGATTCTGCAGTTCTACTCTCTGATCTATCTTCCCTGTGCTATGAGCAGACCTTCTGCTGCTACTACCCCACAGAGGAACAAAGGAGAGAACAGCAAAGGATGCTAGGTTGCCTGTTAAGCTCCCTGTAGTAAAGACTGGCATTGGGTGTCAGAACTATGAAGACCATATCAGCTGAGCTTGAGAGGGGCCAGCGGATGAGAACTATAAGACAATACAAGCATGAGAGAAGGTTGCTGGAGATAAACTCACCAGAATCTGTTCTGCTTTCCTAGAATCAGAAGCTTTGACCATAAACTGCTCCCCCCCGGGGGGGATTTACTGACCTTCATCTCTACTAACTTGTCATACAGTATTTCTTGACTTGAACATCTCTTTGCTTCTAGCTTTTCAGTTGAGCTGAGATCATTGGCTTTCACCTTTTGTTGGTCTGAATCTTCTTTTTTGCTCTTTCGGTTCCTACACTTTCATGGGACTACAGAATCCACAACAAACTTCAGTAGCGTACAAGTAAAAGTTTAAAACATTTGCTTCATATTTAGATTGCACATCTGTTACTGTTAAAATGATGTGTTGGGAAAAGAAAGAAAAACGAAGAGAATAAAAATTGGAAGGAAATCATATACTTGAGTAAACCTAACAAAGAAGAGTATAAAATGGTGTCTTTTGTTGTTTGGGGCTAAAGAAGGAAAAGGGAAATATACAATCACAGAAATGCACAGGTACGTGCAAGAAATATAGCTTTGAATCTCTAGAAACAGAGACACAGAAATTTTATTTCAGTCATTGACTAATAAAAGGTTCAGTCGATAAACTGAGCAACCCAAAACTACCCTCTAACAACAAGAACCATTGGCAACCATTTGTGGGCAAAAGTTTATACATAACATAGCAAAATGTTGTTACTTTTAGAGCAATACATTTATCTTGATTATTTAACTGCAAATAAATGCTATCAGAGTGCCCTGGAAATTTAAATAAAAAAAAAATAATCAATTGGTGAATGCCCCTGTAAACCACAGAATGGGCTGTGGTTTCGATGGCACCCATATCACTCGGGCAATATTAGATTTCATATGGGGCTTTCTTGTATTTCCCTTTTGAAACAGCTGTCAAAGATAAGGCTCTTCTAAATTTGGGAACTGGTTTAGATACTAAATGGGACACGGTGGCTCAGTGGGTTAGGACGCTGAACTTGTCGATCAGAAGGTCGGCAGTTTGGCGGGTCGAATCCCGAGTGCCGCATAACAGAGTGAGCGCCTGTTACTCGTCCCAGCTTCTGCCAACCTAGCAGTTCGAAAGCACGTAAAAATGCAAGTAGAAAAATAGGGACCACTACGGTGGGAAGGTAACAGCGTTCCATGCGCCTTTGGCATCTAGTCATGCCGGCCACATGACCACGGAGACGTCCTCAGACAAGTGCTGGCTCTTTGGCTTTGAAATGGAGATGAGCACTGGCCCCTAGAGTCGGAAACGACTAGCACGCATGTGTGGGGGAACCTTTACCTTTACTTTACCTTAGATACTAAAATTTGGTTATTTGCAATTATAGTGATAGCACTTAGACTTATATACCACTTCACAGTGCTTTACAGCCCTCTCTAAGCAGTTTACAGAGTCAGCATATTGGGCCCAACAATCTGGGCCGTCATTTTACCGACCTGGAAAGGATGGAAGGCTGAGTCAACTCTGAGCCGGTGAGACTCAAACTGTTAAACTGCTAGCAATTGGCAGTCAGCAGAATTAGCTTGCAATACTGCATTCTAACCATTGTACCACCACAGCTTCTAATTATCTTATGAAAAAACTAGAAACAGGCACATTTGTACCCATGATTAAGAAAAGCTCCCCCCCACACCCTTCTAGGTTGAATAGGCAGGCAAGGATATTTTCTTTCTGCAGAGGTCTTTAAAATAAAAAGGACAGTGCCACTTCAGATTATATTTAGCAAATCCTAGCAAAGAAATAGCATCGGTGCCATTTAAATATCTTTTCTGATTGCTTGCCCAGCTTAGCCTTGGCTCTTCCCTTTACAAATAGGGAATACAATTGTCTAGGAAAAGTTTCATGCCTAGATTTTCACTCAGTATGTTGTTTTAACTATACATTTTCCACTTTGCTTTAATCCATCTTATTTTCTATTTTGGAATCTTGTTTCTCTTCTCTGCTGTCTGAACGCTCCAACGAAAGGGCCTTGACATCAAGAGTTTCTCAGTGCATCTTATTTTTAAATTGAGTACTTTCGATCCAGCTCTCAACTTTATCCTAGGCCAGGGCTTTTCAACTTTTTCACCCATTGTACCACTTTTAGGATATGGCAGCATCCGAGTACCACCAGTCGCCTAGCAAGGTGTCAAAAAAAAAAAGAGGAAAAAAGTGATGAAGTACAGGTAGTCCTCGACGTACAACAGTTCCCTTAGTGACTGTTCAAAGTTACATTGGCACTGAAAAAAGTGCCCCCCAAGCCACAGCCGAGCAAGACACCTGCCTGCCTGGCAGTGCTCTTCCTCCTGTCCGAGGTTTTCATTGTTATGAGGATTTCTGTTGAGGATTGGCAGCGGGGGTGAGGTGGGGGAGGGTGTTTGGTTTTTATCCCCCCCCGTCTGCTGGGTGGTTGCAGCAGGTTTTGGTCACTTCACATGACCCTGGGACACTGTGACTGTCATAAATATGAATCAGTTGCCAAGCATCTGAATGTAAATCACAAGACCCTGGAGATGCTGCAACATTTCAGCTGATCAGTGCTTTTTCTGGGCTCAGCAGAAGTGCCAGGATCAGTGCTGAGCTCCAGCTGGAGCCTGGCGCTGTTCCTGGAGCTTCTGCTGAGCCCTGACAGCCCTGTAGCTCCAGCCATCTCTCGCTCAGGCTTGTGCAATGCTGCCACTGGTGCAGCTCATTCCCCTCCCCCGCTAGCACTTTTCTAGGATGGTCATGTACCACCTGCCAGGTACCACTGTACCACTGGTTGAAAATTCCTGTCCTAGGCCATATTCTTCATTAAATTTCTTTTTGTGGGAATTGCAGAAATTAACATTTTAGGAGACTCATGTACAGTATTTCTACCACTCCTAACTCCCAAGTTATAGCTTATCTAGGCTACCAAGAGTGATACTAAATGAAGAAAGTATGTTGCTAGAAAACTCTACAGATGTGACCAGCATCTCCATGGTCACATAATTAAAATTCAGACGCTTGGCAACTTGTATGTATTTATGATGTTTGCAATATCCCAGGATCATGTGAACTTTTTTTTTGCCACTTTCTAACAAGGAAAGTCAACAGGAAGCCAGATTCACTTTAAAACCATGTTACTCACTTAACAATTGCAGCGATTCACTGAACAGCTGTGGCAAGAAAAGTTGTAATGTGGGGCAAAACTCACGTAATAATTGTCTTGCTTAGCAACAGAAATTTTGGGCTCAGTTGTAGTCATAAGTTGAGGACTAGCTGTAATTGGTTTGGGGTTTTGGTCTGGATCAACTTTATTCTCTGTTGCTCTTGCTTCCTGTGTCTGGTCCACAATCAGTTTACATTTGAGAAGAAAGTCTTTATCTTTTTCTGTGGGATTCAGTCTGAACTTTCTTTCTTCATATATATGAAGATCACCCCTTCCAGTTTCTCTGAATGAAATGGGATCCTTCCCTTTTTTAAAATATGCTGTTCATGATCCTGTATCTTATAGTGCCTCTGCCTTTGAACTACAATCATCTTAATAAGCTCCAGTCCTCTTTGAGGATATGTTATTTGTATACCAAGGCTTGGTTCATGAGATCTGGATTCTTATCATTGTAGACTTTTGGCCTGGCGGAAAATCTATAACTCTTGTAAGCGAAAAAGATAAGATTGATATAGTTGTGATTATTTTGGGCAGTCTTTATGCCGTCCCATTTCTATACTCCCTTTGGCTTCTAGCACAAGTGAGAGCATTTTATCTCTAACTGCAGCTGGTGATAATGGAATTATTTTGATGGCAGTGGGTAACCTGACCACATTGTAGGCAGTCAGATTTTCTACGGCGACTGTGTGTGACTATGCTCAGTAGTTCCAAACCCCAAGACGCTCGTGATTTCCACCAAGCCAAACCAGATGCCTTCTTCAGAATGGTGCTATCGTATGACAGGACTGGAGTTAGACCCAAACCGAGATAGAATTACCTCTGTGCAAAAGAAAAAGAATGCCAGCCTTAGTTGGCAAGGAACGTCTTTCTTTCACATGATGCTCATTTAATACAACAGATTTCTGGTAGAATAGTAAAATAAATATATATTTGAAACACCCTAGAAGCTAGATAATAAGATACCAGTTTTTGATAACGTAAGATACCACTAGAAGACCTCCAAGGTCCTTTTCTAACTCTGTTATTCTGTTATTCAATAATCAAAATGGCTGCTTCTTTGTTTTTCATTTAAGTGTTCTGCTGTCCTTGGACCAGCTTCATTTTTTTCTGCCCAGATGCGACAGCAGAAATTACTGCTAACTCCTCAAATTGGATGCTTTGTTACTTATTGATTTAGTATGTGGTGATGTTCCAGGAGGCTACAGTGCTAATTCAGAGTAGTTATTTGGCTTCTTAAAACTTCTAGTCCATTCAGTTCACACTCATACACTTTTCAAAGTGCACCATAGCTGATGAGCTAGCTCTGCACTGGAAAGAAAGAAGAATAGTATTCTGTAGCATCATCTGGGGCCTTCTCCCTTCACAGAAGCCGCCTCGCAAATGGGAGTCTCATCTGGAAGGTTCAGGCCTGGCAGGGCTCTGACCATCTGCATGAAATGCTGGCTCATCTTCCCACTGAAGTGGTACTATTTATCTACTCGCATACTGTAGAGCATGTTTTTGAATGGCTAGGTGGCAGAAGCTGAGGCACGTGATGGAAGCTCACCTTGCCACATGATGTTAGGACTAGTACTGCTGGAACAAAGACCATCTCCAGTGTCATTAAGCCATTGAGTTACTGCGGCTTGGATGCTTTGTATCTATGTTAGAGCACCGTTCAAATGCACTCACTGATTGGAAGATTCCTAGTGACGTTGAATACATGAGAATGTGAAGCCAGGATTCCACAGTTCTGTAAGCAAACCTATTCAAAATCTTTATGAGAACAGATTGGCAGAGCCCACCTTGGGCAGGATTCTTGCAAACTGATGGATATGAATATTTGAAGCCCCAACTTAAGAAAGAGCAAGGAAGACATGCAATACAGTCACGCAGAAATGGCATGACTGAAATCTTTATTTTCCTCTTCCTTAAGCTGGGCCAGGTTTAACCAATTCATGTGTGTCTTTTGCTAATTTGTGACTGTGGAACAGCCAAACCACAATATATTTGAGGTGGGGGGGGGAGAAAAAAATATTATGAAATCAAAGATCACTGGATTGCAAGCACTTTAGAGACTCAAACATGCCACACACAAGCTCTGGGCCTGTGGTCAGTTGGAAAAATCAGTGTTTAAAATTCCACAATAGCCCTGGTATTTAATCCTCTACTGCAAATTCCCCACACCCTAGTCCTGCACCAGCACTGCTACTGTGGTGGCACAACCCAAGCCTTTAAGCCCTTTTGAAGTATGCAAGGGTCCCTGTTTCTCAGCAGGAGGGCTGGAAAACTATGTCAGCAA
Source organism: Vipera berus (assembly GCF_964194415.1). NCBI lineage: Eukaryota > Metazoa > Chordata > Lepidosauria > Squamata > Viperidae > Vipera > Vipera berus. The sequence continues at coordinate 296,882,207 of NC_138202.1, read as the reverse complement.
TGCCAAAAATGCCCCTGTGATTACTGTACCTTTCTGAGCAGAAACTATGAGAGCAACCAATTAATGCCTTCTAATCTGTCTAATAAATAAAGCCAGCTCTTTGCCGACGCATCGTCTCAGCCGCCTGCGTAGAGGGTGATGGTAGAACACATCTTGATCTGCAACACTGAGGTGGATATTGCAATGTCTTTGCATCAGTTACCATAGATGGACACATTCCTTTCCTCCAATGCACCATGTGACTTGTTAAATAGACCCATGACATGATAATCTCTTTCTCATTCATTATGTAATTTCCAACGAATCTTCATAAGGTTGTTTAAATCTATGATGATTTTTTTTAGTATACATACATGGGTGGAAGAAATAACTCTATTTGGAAAGTCTCCTCTGATCTGCCTCAGTGCCCAATTTCAGAACCTAATGAGGATGGGAACATATATGGAACTAAATGGAGATAAGACACTTCTGGATTGAGGTGTCTTGTGCTGGGTCATTGGCCAAAGGACAGTTTCACCAGCCCTAATCCACTTTAGCTAACATTTCTGGGGGTTTTCTATTTATTTATTATTTATATTCTATCTCTTCAAGGAAATTAAATGCAAGACAGCGTTAAACAATATAAGCGTTGCTAATTATTAAAAATTAAACCTCAGTAAAGCAAATAGCAATAAATAGTAAATAGCTTTTTTCTGATAAGCCCTCTTATAATACAGGGCTAAAATAGTATCAAATCAAAACATTAAAACTAAATCAAACTGAAATGCAAAAAGCAGTATTTCTGGAATGAAATTGTTTAAAAGCAGGCAGTGAAAGGGTGACATGGTTGATGTGTTACAAGCCCTCTTTCACCCTTTTAAAAATATAGTGGAGAATTGTCCCAAGGAAACAAGTCTTGAGATTTTCCTTTCCTTTTTCTTATGCTTATTGTTTATTATTATCATTTGTCCTTATTCTACTTTGTGGATGCCATTGACAAACTATTAGCCTTACACTGGCATTTGGAAATCAGAGACCATTGCTTATGGCTATCTTAGTTTATGATGTCCAGAGGGTTGACCCATGATTGCATGGATGATTGAGGTCTTACAAATTTTGAGTCTTAGAACTTATATTTTGAGGTCCATACTTTTTCCGTCTGACATTAAAAACTCCTCTAATGACAACTTGACTATTTGCAGCTACAATTTGCAATTTCCAAGGCTTTCTATGGAGTCAGGCATTTTTTTTTTGTAACACAGAATATTTCTCATTCGTTAACCCTGAAACATTTGACGATTGATTTTGAAATATTTCTGGTATAGTTTCAAAAACTGGAGACATGAAACTTCATAATATTAATAAATAGATTCCCTGTCACCTGGAAAGATCTCCAGTTAGGCAAAAGAGCCTTTTCTTTCCCTTATATTCCTTGTAATTTCCCCTGCCTCCCTCCTCTGCTTTGGAGGGGAACAGGCTGCAGGAAAAGGGGTGTGTGTGTGTCATGCATCTTTATGTCTTCCGATGAAAGTGTCTGGACAGAAGGCACAGTAGAGCTGTTTTATTGTATGTAGCCATCCCTTTGACTAGAAGCCTATTTGGGTCATAGACTCTTGAATATTGTGAAAAATAAATGTGTACAGAGGCTTCAGGGTGGCAGGTCTCCCAACCACAGCCTTCTGAAACCTGCCCCCTCCCTATATGTTTTGAGACTATAACTCTATAATGCCTACGGAGAGCTCCAGGTTGCCGATGGCCATCCTAAAGACTTATGAGTAGTTGCTCTCTTCCTCCCCCACAACTCTTCAAAATAGCATGTGTGCAGTTTATTTTATACAACTGCTGAGTCAAGACAGCTATGAGAACCTTCACTGCCCAGTGCCTCCACATTTCTTACGCTGATTGATAGTACAGAGTAGAACCCCAGTGGAATAACCTCTATTCCTCACCAGCGAATTCCTTCTGTGAGATGATGCTCCCTTCCTCCCTTCTTGCACGATAACAGCTTTCATGTTTTAAAAGGCAGACATAAGAAAGATGGAAAACAGCTGTGAATAAGGGTCACCTAGACACTCAGAAAAGTAGTGTAGGCTCTCCTCCAGACCCACTCTAGCTGTAAGAACAAATGGGCATATTTCCCATGGAAGCTATGGAATCTGTCTCTGGATGCTTTTCAGGGACCCTGCTCAAGTTACATTTCTCAATATAGGTATTAATACTTTCACTGGAAAAAGCATTTGAAATATTATGTACTAATAAAGGAGCATGAGGGGTCCTTGGTGCTCTCTGAGCTTGCTTGTTTTCTTGCAGAAGTTTCAATTAGCCAAACGAGGTAATAGATGGTAAACAAAATATTAATGTCCTGATGGCCAGATAAGGGTCTGAGTATTGTGGCTCTGCTGTCACATCTTTTGTTCATATTTATCCTATGCAGAATATTAATTACTGCTACAAATGTGAAATAACTAATCTGCTCAGTTCTTCAGATAAAGTTTTAATGAATGACGGCGATATCCATCTAACCACGCCACTTCAATCAGCCTTCGCAGAAGTAATAAAGTGTGTGGGTTTTTGTTTTAGAGTGCAGAAGAAAAGTAAACACTGACCTATTCCCACTGCAAGTAGTCCTCATTTAACAACAGTAACTGGGACTGGAATTTCTATTGCTAAGCAACAGGGCGGTAAAGTATGACAGCGTATTGACAGCGCTGCTTAGTGATGGAAATTCTGGCCTTTCTGGTTGCCACTGTTAAGCAGAACCCTTATCATAATTGAATGTGGCACCACATGGTTGCCATTTGCGACCTCCTGCTGGCTTCCCTACTGATTTGGGGGCAAAAGAGCATTGCAAGCAGCAATCCCAGGTCTATGGGATGCTGCAACTTCATAAGTACAAGGAACAGTCATAAGCACCACTCATTCAGCACGGCTGTTAAGTTCAAACAGTCACTGAACAAGTGGTCCTTAAACGAGGACCATTTTAGGCTTCATCCAGCCAAGCATTAATTCAGTCAAATCTCCATACTGATAGTTCTGGTGTTACATAATCAGGTTAACCGAATTTTAAAAAATCACTGCTGTTCCCCATCTTTTTCCAGAGGTGCTAGTATCCAATGGACCCTTACATCAGAAAATACTAAGATTTCATAACCTCATTAACTCTTTACCATTAGGCAACCAGCAGTCATAGCTATGACTTTGTCACTACCTCCAGTTAATGTTTTGAGAGCTGAGTTTTGTGTTAAAAGCCCATGATTTTCTAATCGAAAGCCTGCTTTTTGAACTGGGTTTTAACTCTTAAGTTTTTTCCATTTACTCTTGCATTCATTTCTTCTCCTTGCTTCCGTTGTCTCACTTCATTCAGGAGTTGTATAGGCATTTAGAAGAAACAAGATAGATTTCAACGTAGAAAAAAAAAATGAAGTCCAGCCAGAACCACCTAAAATCCTCCAGGGCATGTCAAAGGGAACATCTATGTAGATAACAAATAATAATATTTTCAAGGTTCGTTTGGATAAGGATGCCTGACTGTCCTGTCTAACCTACAGGGCAAAAAGAGATAGCATGAGAACATTGATTAGAGATGATCACGAGTATTTTATATGCTCTACCTTATCCTTTCCCCATTTCTTGCTATACATTCTGGTTTCTAGAGATGCCACAGAATGTCATGACTGCATATGTTATCTGAAAATAAAATAGTCTGATTTCATTTAGAAGATTTTTAAAGCAGCCTTTCAGCTGAACTTGCATGACCCCAATGGAACATGCTTGACTCTTCAGCAGGAAAAAAAAAAATCTCAGTCCAGAGGCGATAGCTCCTTAGGCTTCCTCTACTTAAATCAGGCTCTTCTGCTTTGCTCATCAATTGTCAGAAAGCTAAGATGACTTCATTCACCAGTTGTGCTGTTTTGCAGAGATACTGCTTGCTCATATGACCAAGGGCTTTCAGTAAGCTAAGATGGGAGCTAGTCACTAGAACTATTTTAAGAACATTCCACCAGCTCTTGTCTTCTGGTTTAGTTGAGATTTCCAAGGCTCTGGTGTCAAAGAAAAAAAAAGTGCCTCTGCATTACAGGTGGAAAACTCTAGTCCTGCCTATCCTGATTCAGAGCCCATGGGAATGGCCATGTGCACTGAAGGCAGCTAAATATAGCAATGCTAATTTTAATGGGCAGACAGATGAAAGGGAGGGAGAAGACTGGAGAGATGTGAAAATGTCTCATCGATGAAAGACCAAGGAAATTGGGGATCCTATGGACGTGACAAAATGTAAGCAGTGAATTGTCAGCTTTAAGAGCTTACTATAGGCTCAACCAATGCTAGTTTTTAGTGGGCATGGCAGAAGCAGATGATTTGGGGTACTATGAAAAGGCAGCAAAGTGTTTAGTGAATAGCTACTGTATAGTATGTTTGCATGCCAGAAAAAGGCATTCGTGATATTTTTCCATCTTACATGCCAAAATAACTTGACCAGCCTTGGTTGCTATTATGTTCTTGTTTGGGGAGAACACTATTTCTCATTCTACCTTTGGAAGCAAAATGTCTTGGGTTGCCTTTGGAATAAACATTGGCATAATAAATGTTAAGATACTTTTTCCTATCAGTTCCTGTCATAAGAAGAAAAATACAGCTCCACATACCAACCAAACCAGTTCAATAACAAATTGACTCAAGGAAGGTTAAGAATTTGGCTACTGAATTATGGCTAAATAGTTCTAGATGACAGGTTTAAATATAGAAATAAGAAAATAAATTTAAACCTACACAGAGTATGAGAAACCAGTATAGGCATTCCTTTGTGATATTATCTGAGCTAATCAGAAGTATTTGGCAAACAAGATAAGACAATGGATGCTTCAATGAACACATTTAATAGATGTATGGGAAGCAAAATTTGCTGCTGGAGAAGTTCATTCACTTATTTCCCAATAACTTGATGTTGGTCTCTGGCACTTTTCCAGTTATGGAAATAAGAAAGGAAAGGAGGAAGTATTTGCTAAGCAATTTCAAAGGTCTTTTCCATTTGGATGGTAACATATTTTACTCAGAAGTAATTATTCCTTTGCTTAACTAGGTCTCTCCTCTCCCCATTCCCCTTATTGGATGGTTGCTGTAGCTCAGTCAGTGAGCAAGAAGGTCCTGGTGGCCAGATGGGACAATGCAATGGACCAGACAGGCCTAGGAGCAATGGTGAAGTGGTAAAAGTATTAACAGCAACAACAGCACAAAGAGGCTTCGGGTAGAGATGGAGATGCTGTTGATCAACTATTTGGTGGCAGCAAAGAGATTTCATGTGGAACTAGTGAAGCAGCCAATCAATGGGAGGGAATTCAGCAGTCAAATAGCTGCTGCAAAGCCTGCAGAGATCTTTGGCTGGAAGTAACATTGAGTCCAGTTGTAACTGTTCCCTTGATGATGGTTTCTGTACAAGGTCAGTGGTAGGGGTGTTGTAGGGAAGAAGCTGAATTTTGCACTTCTGGAGGATTTGAGTACTCAGCAGTATTTATAAGAAGGATCTGGGTGTTCTGGAATATCACAGAATAAGTATGAACCACCAGTGTGGTACAGCTGCCAAAAAAGCTGTATGCTGCACTGGTTAGACTTACCATCTGGAATACTGAATCCAATTATACATTGGATTGCAATACATTGCAATATAAGACAGATGCTAAGGACCTGGAAAGAGTGTATAGAAGAGCAACAAAGAAGATGAAGAGCCTGGAGGTTAACTCTCATGAAGAACATTTAAAGAAATTGAGTATGTTTATCCTAAAGAAGTGAAGATTAAGGGAAGACATAATAGCATCTTCCAATACTTGAAGGGTTGTCATAGAGAAGAGAGTGTTGATTCATTTTCCGTTGCTCTCAAGAGTGGGTAGAAACTTCACAGAGGGAGTTCTAAACTTGAAATAGGGAAGAATGTCCAAGCTAAGAAAGCTATTAAGAACAGCCTTTTCTTCAGCAGACACAAATGCTCTATCACTGGAGGTTTTCAAGCAAAGGATGGATAGCCAGAAATTTTCTAAAATATGAAAAGGAACCTGGAAAAAATTATACATGCCCTGCTCCTTGTGTATAACTGGAGGTGAAATATTTGGAACAGGCTCTCATGGTTTCCTATTTAAGAAGGCCTTTTTAAATGCATCCTTGTGCACATTATTATATGAAGGTAGAATCCATTATTTTTTAAAATAATGATGCAACAAAAGCAGAAGCAGTTTCCTAAATTAGTTAGACCAAAGTCTTAGAAGGCTTTCTATCTTAGTGAGGCAATATAAATGAGATATTATGGTTGCGCAGCACTTCAGCTTCAACTCCTGAAGGATGTTTACTGGTGAATGGGGATGAATTCAACTCTTTAGAGTAACAGTGCTGGAAAAGATGCAGTTGCTTTAAAGAGATGCATTTGCCTCATTCCATGTCCTGCATTAAATCCAAAATCTTGCACAACTGTCTGAGATATCCAGTAAATTTCCTTCAGGTCTCTAAAGCCAGTATCTCATCCACCACTACCGTTTGTTCAGGATTATATAGAACTATGATTGAGCATATTAAATCCTCTGCTCTGCCCTTCTGTGCACATCCATTTGCCTATGTGATCTCTGGCCACGAGGCATTGGAGCCCTACATGTGCTCCTGGTTGCTATTTGCAAAGTATATCTTTGATTAAAGCTTTCTTTGAACATCTGAAATCCTTTTTTTCTGTTTACATTAATTTGTGGCTAAACATCATCCACATGGTTTGAAGCATACTCATTAGAAGCAATTCTGTTACAGTGAAGGTCTCCATCCACAAAGAGGGTGTGTCAGGTTTTTCAGTCCTTGTGTGTAAACAAGGGCACAACAAATGCTGCAAGTATAAACTCTCCAAATTTATAAGACTAAACTCCAGTGACATATTTATGTTTCTGCATACACAAATCACATTGAGTCTCACACTCTCCTATCTTATTGAGTCACTGGATTTTACAGGCCATGGGAGGCAGCTGGATCTACTAAACAACATCTTGGGTGCTATGAATGTGTGCCAAATCACAAGGAAGAAGAATCGCAATTAAAATGTCAAGCTGGATCGTATTTCCATAACAAAGTTAGAGAGGATTTCCCTGTCTGCAGTTTTTTCTCCTTTCCATTCACCGTGTTTAGAGAGCTGAGGTTGGGTTTTCCGTGCTGTGGTTTTGCAACTATGCAGGACATGCACATAATATATTACACGTACAGTGTTTACATCCTACATGGCATAATTTGTTGAATATACAGATTTCAAATGTATAACAGAAACACCCAAGATTGATTTTTTTTAAAAAAAATGTTAGATAACTTATTTAAGCAGAATTGGGCTTTCCCTGTTATTCTTTGTTCTTTATCGCTTCCTCCTTCCTCACTTTTGCCATTATTGTCATCAATGCCGTTAATGTATGTGCTTAAACATTACTTTGGTAGATCTGGCACACTTTCTAGCAGGAAGTGCCTTCTCGCTATTACCAGTGAAAGGTTCTGAGAACAATTTGCCATTCTTTTAACAAAACAAACAAACTTGGAATGAATGAATGAATGAATGAATGAATGAATGAATGAATGAATGAATGAGTTCTTTTTAGGAATCAGAATTTTACATGGCCTCTATGTATAAACTGCTGCCTGGCCCAGATGTGCTGCCATGACATCACAGCAGCTGTATCAGTGTAGTCAGAGATATTAGCCCTTGCCCTTTATAGAGCCTCACTAAGTAGCTAAATATGGAATGGCTATTGATTCCTAAACTCTTTGAGCATTTATACAGCTATAAATTGTTCGTGTAAGTACTGGTTTATATTTCTTGCAATGTATACTGTCGTCTGACAGAGGCATTGCTTACTCATTTTACCTAAAGAAGTTATCACAGTCCCTTTCTGTTGAATTCCATCATTTATTCTTTATTTTTATTTTATTATTAAATTTATATGCCACCCTTCTCACTCTCAAGAGACTCTGGGTGGCTTACAATGTTATAAATAACAATATAAAACAATTTAAACATCCAAGATTAAAACATTGGGCATCAAAGTTTAAATAAATTAACAAGAGCCTTGGTGGAGCAGTGGGCTAATGCCTCCTTAAGTAACACCAGCTGCCTGCAATTAGTGCAGGTTCGCGTCCCACCAGGCTCAAGGTTGACTCAGCCTTCCATCCTTCCGAGGTAGGTAAAATGAGGACCCAGATTGTTGGGGGCAATTAAGCTGACTTTGTAATAATGCCGCTTGGGGGGGGGCGAAACCCCTAATAAGCAGGCATATACATAGAATGAAGGCTACTGCTAAGCTTGTAAGCTGCCCTGAGTCTTCGGAGAAGGGCGGGATATAAATGGAATTAAAATAAATAAATAAAAAATTAAAGCAAATAAAAGAACTTATGTGCAAAAGGTGTGTTGGTAGGATCTTCTGATAATCTACTAGCTACCTGCAGAATGAGACATCTCCATTGGGGCCCCAAGCCAGATGTCAGAGACAAGTTTTCAGGCCCTTTTGGAAAGCTAAGAGGGTTGGGGATGGATCTCACCTCATTACCTGTATGTCAGCGGCTCAAATCAGATTCTGTTGTGATTCAGGGTCAGCCTGTGGGTTCGGCAGTTGGGTCGGACGATTCAGAGGAAGAGGAGGGGGTGTTGGAGAGCTTGCAGAGGATAGCCTTGAGGCTCTGCAGAGCCCTCAGCCAGGCCCCTCCCATCTGGTTACGACGCAGACCCAGCTGTGTGAGCCTGACAGCGTGGATGAAGATGACCCATAGCTGGCCCTGTTCAAGGACGCCCAATGCAGGAGGCAGTCAATCAGGAGTAAACAGAGGAAGGCAATGGGGCACCTCAGAAGGAGGCAGAGAGAAGCCACGCCCTGAACTGTTTAAAAAGGGGTATGTGTGGGAGGGCTGGTTTGCTGAAGGCAACCGTTTGAATAGCTCCTGTTTCATGGTTCGTGTTTGCTCTGTTTGCTCTGTTTTATGTTAATAAATTTGGCAGTCTTAGTTCCAGCCTCTTGCCGTTTTGTAAAGGGGTTGTACCTGCCTTTTCTGCAGGGCCGGTAGTAGGCTGGTACAGAACAGATTCAGTGTTAGAAGAACATTGTAAATGTTAGAAAAAGTATATGTTTCACAGAGGAAAACTGAAAATTCAATTTATGAGTGACATTAATTAAGATTCTTGAACCTGGCAACTTCCTGGCTACAGCTTATAACACCCTAAAGGCCATGTAGTTTGGGCAAAATGTGAAGTGTAGTTAGGGTAGTTGGCACACAACAATATTTGTAATTATGCTTAGGGGGAGACATGAAATAGTTTCAAATTCAGAACAAAAGATATTAAGATACTCATGTTTAAATTGAACTAAAGAGAATATGTTTCAGACAATGGGATATTGTTTACAGAAAAATTTGGTCACAACACAGAAGGCAGATTTCACCTGAGGTTATCCATCTTCTCCAGCTAGGAGCTGTGTGTAGCTGTTCTCCCAAGTAGCTGGAGCAAATAGTTAAGCTGCAACGGCTACTCTTGAGTGAGGAGATATCTCCTTCCCTTTACCTGGCATCTGGATAAGCAGAACAGGAAATTCCTCTTCCCCAGGACTAAGTTTTTAAATAAATGTCTTCTTTATAACAAGTTGACTATTATAATAGTCTGTTGTAATTATAAACAGACTGTAATAACTATAAACATCCTTTATAACAGGATGATTATATCCAAGCAATTTTGGAATGGTGCTAGTACAAACCAACACTAGAGCAACAGTGAAAAAGGATTTTATTTTAATGAAATACATAAAATATGTACTTTAGAAATTAGGTGTCTGAACTAAGTTGTAATAAAGTAGGATTGACACAATTCTACTTCTACTAAGGCTTTAGGATAGATGCATCCTGAATCCTAGATCTAGTTCTTAGGAAGTCTGTTTAACAGCCCTTGGAACTGCAAGTTTAAGATGATCCCTAGATCAGGGCTTTTCAACCTTTTCACCCATTGTACCACTTTTAGGATATGACAACATCCGAGTACCACCAGTCACCAGCAAGGTGTTAAAAACTTGATGACCCTCCCCAAAATAAAAAAGTGATGAAGTACAGGTAGTCCTCGATTTACAACAGTTCTCTTAGTGACTGTTCGAAGTTACTGAAAAAAGTGCCCCCCAAGTCACAGCCGAGCAAGGCACCTGCCTGCCCGCCTGGTAGCGCTCTTCTTTCTGTCCAAGGTTTTCATTGTTGTGAGCATTTCTGTTGAGGATTGGCAGTGGGGGTGGGGTGGGTGTTTGGTTTTTATTCCCCCCGTCTGCTGGATGGTTGCAGCAGGTTTTGGTCACTTCACATGACCCTGGGACACTGTGACCGTCATAAATATGAATCAGTTGCCAAGCATCTGAATGTAAATCACAAGACCCTGGAGATGCTGCAACATTCCAGCTGATTGGCATTTCTTCTGGGCTCAGCAGAAGTGCCAGGATCAGCGCTGAGCTCCAGCTGGAGCCTGGCGCTGATCCTGGTGCTTCCGCTGAGCCCTGAGAGCCCTGAAGAAGTGCTGATCCTGGCGCTTTCGCTGAGCCCTGACAGCCCTGCAGCTCCAGCCATCTCTCGCTCAGGCTTGTGGGGTGCTGCCACCGGTTCAGCTCATTCTCCTCTCCCACTACCACTTTTCTCGGATGGTCGCATACCACCTGCCAGGTGCTAATGTACCACAGGTGGTACCCGTACCACTGGTTGAAAAGCCCTGCCCTAGATTATATACTTTTTCATTTTTTTAAAAAATATATTTTATTAATTTTTTAACATAATCACCTTAATATTTGATAAACAGTGCATTGTCTGGGTTTACATTTAACAAACATTCACTAACAATTAAATTTTATAATCTATAATCCACATTATTTCATATGATTTCCTCTTTTTCCCATAGTGTTCTCTTTTACCAACCTTAAGTTAATACAATTCTTATTGTTTTAATAAATGATAATTAAGTATAAAAGTTTTCTAATATTTCTAGAAATAATAATCACAGCAATATAGCATTCCTTTTCTATCTAGTAATTCTGGTTGTCTCATCATAAATTCTGTTTACAGTTCTTGTTTACATTTGTTTTTCCCACAGTGTTCTAAACATTTGTACCGGATAAGATTTTCTCAGAGTTAATTACATTTAAATATTTAAATCTATTTTTTCTCATGTAAACCAACCCAATACTTTTACCGTTATTAAGGAATAATTAAAACTAAAAAGAGAAAGAAGAATGAGAAGAAAAAGAATAAAATAAAAAGATAATATACTACTTAAAATCCCTATTTCCTATAAGCTAATACATATTTCCAAAAGAAATTTGTTCTTTTTTATCATAATTAAAAATGTATTTAATCTTAAAATATTCCCTTTAATAAACCTAATCATCAGTGATAGCGAACATTTTAGAGACTGAGTGCCCAAACTGCAACCCAAAACCCACTTATGTATATTTGGGTGCTGGGTGGGCGTGGCCCATTGGATGGATGTGGCCCATTAGGTGGGTGTGGTCAGTTGGGTGGGTGTGGCTGTGGTGGTAACAGCAGATTGAGTGGGACCAAAAAGTTCAATCAATCAATTCCAACTTTGCAAGATCTTTTTTTTCCTGCAAGAAGTTGAAATTGATTGATTGATTGAACCTTTTGGTTTTGCACATGGCGGTGGAGGCCTAAAGTGAAAAGGTTTTATAAAACCCAGCTGAAGGCCTAGGACTGGGGTGATGGCATGCGTGCCCAGAGAGAGGGCTCTGTGTGCCATCTGTGGCACATGTGCCATAGGTTCACCATCATGGCTTTAGTCTTTTAACTCTTATTCAAAGCATTTTTTTAACCCATTTATACTTTTCTTAAAGTCAATCACCTTTAGATGTCTAAAACATTTCCTTTATATAGGCCATTCCAACTCTTTTATATTACTCATATCCAACAATAAAATAAAAGGAGAAAGAAAAAGAAAGCACTATGTTACTTGAGGGGCTCCTCCCTCTTAAAGTCAAATTCATATCCAAATTTTTTCTATTTCTTTAACCATTTTCAAATAAGTGTTTCTTTTTTAGATATTGTCTCTGATAGTCCCCATCATCTATTTTCTTAATTTTCACTTTAGCCTTTTTCTTTTGCCCATTGCCTTTCTTAATATGTTCTGCTGGGTCAAATAATCTTTCCATATTCTTATAAGTTGTTACTGTAAAGGTAAAAAGTAAGTCAAGTGCAGGATCTTTGTTAGAGGTATTTTTCCACTCAGTTTTATTGGGAATCTTTTTCCTTCTTTTTCTCTCTGCTTCTCTTGTCATTTTTTGTCTCTCCAGTTCTAGTGTTTTCCCTGGCATCTCTGCAGACCATTTTATCCAATCTTTTTTCTTCTCCTGAAGTTTATTTTGTAGTGTTGAAATATAGGTTTTCTTTTCCAAGTCCAGTATTTCTTGTAATTTTACACCCACTTGGATTAAATCATACTTCTTTGTTTTGTAGCATTCCATCTTTAAGTCTCTATCCTCGAATTTATGTTCAGTTATCTGTTTTATCTGTTCCTTCTCTGTTAATAATTTAATAATAATAATAATAATTTAATTTCTATACTGCCCTTCTCCCAAAGGACTCAGGGCGGTGTACAGGGCAATACAATAAAATATAACATATAAAAGTTAAAAAAAATATTAAATATTACATCCCAATTCAATACGTTAATACAATAACATTAAAATACCCCTAAACCCATCAGACCAGGCCGGCTTGTTCAAATAAATATGTTTTTAGGTCACGTTGGAAGGAGCGAAGGTTGGAAACCATCCGGAGCTCCACTGGTAAACGGTTCCAAAGGTCTGGCGCACCCACAGAAAACGCCCTCCCCCTGGGGGCCACCAGTTGACACTCTTTGACCGACAGCACCCTAAGGAGGCCCTCTCTGTGGGAGCGCACTGGATGAAGGGAAGTTGATGCCAGCCGCAGGTGCTCCCGTAAGTAACCCGGACCCATGCCATTTAGGGCTTTATAGGTCATAACCAGCACCTTGAATCTTACCCGGAGGGAAACCGGAAGCCAATGCAGCTCGTGGAGTAGAGGTGTTACATGGGAGTATCGGGAAGCCCCCACCACCACTCGCGCAGCTGCATTCTGCACCAGCTGAAGCCTCCGAGTAGTCTTCAAGGGCAGCCCCATGTAGACAGCGTTGCAGTAGTCCAAACGGGAGGTCACGAGTGCATGAGTGACTGTGCGCAAGGCATCCCGGTCCAGATAGGACCACAACTGGCGCACCAGGCGAACCTGGGCAAAGGCCCCCCTAGTCACAGCTCCTATATGATCTTCCAAAGAGAGCTGTGAGTCTAGGAGGACACCCAAGTTGCGAGCCCTATCTACAGGGGGTAATATCTCACCCCCCCCATAGTTAACGATGGAACAATCTGAATTTCCCGGGATGCCGGCACGAACAGCCACTCAGTCTTGTCAGGGTTGAGCCAAAGCCTGTTCCTCCCCATCCAGACCCGAACCGCCTCCAGGCATCAGGACATCACATCGAGGGCATCACTGGGGTGGTTTGGGGTAGAAATAAAAAGCTGGGTATCATCCACATATTGATGGTACCCAACCCCAAAACCACGAATGATCTCACCCAGCGGCTTCATATAGATGTTGAACAGGAGAGGTGAGAGGACCGACCCCTGAGGGACTCCACAAATGAGAGGCCTCGAGGCCGACCTCTGCCCTCCTGCCAACACCGACTGCGACCATCCCAGGAGGTAGGAGGAGAACCACCATAAGACGGTGCCCTCCCACTCCCAATCCCCGAAGACGCCGCAGTAAGATACCATGGTCGATGGTATCAAAAGCCGCTGAGAGGTCTAATAGGACTAGGACAGAGGAGCAACCCCTGTCCCAAGCCCGCCAGAGATCATTCACCAGTGTGACCAATGCCATCTCCATGCTGTACCCGGGCCTGAAGCCCAATTGGTACGGGACTAGATAATCAGCTTCCTCCAGGAACAAAGGAAGCTGCTGCGCCACCACACTCTCGACAACCTTCGCAAGAAAGCAAAGGTTGGAGACCGGATGATAGTTGTTTAACACAGCTGGGTCCAGGGCAGGCTTCTTGAGGAGGGGTCTCACCACTGCCTCCTTCAAAGTGGCGGGAAAACTACCCTCGCTCAAAGAAGCAGTTATCACTGCCTGGAGCCAGCCTTGTGTCCCCTCCCGAGCCGAATATACCAGCCAGGAGGGGCACGGGTCCAATAAACACGTGGTGGAGCTCACCCTCCCCATAATCCTGTCCACCTCTTCCGGAGTCACAAGATTGAACTCCTCCCAGATGACATCGACAAGACCACCCATGTTCTCACCGTCAGACTCTGCCCAGTCGGAGTCCAAACCAGTCCGGATCCGAGCGATTTTGTCCGACAGATGCTGGCTAAACTCCTCGGCATGACCCTGCAAGGGCTCCTCCCTCACCTCCTGATTAAGGAGGGAGTGAGTCACCCTAAACAGGGCGGCCGGGCGATTATCTACGGACGCGATGAGGGTGGCAAAGTAGTTAGACCTCGCCATCCTCATCGCCACAAGATAAGACCTTGTAAAGGATCTTAGTTGCAATCGGTCGGATTCAGACCGGCTGGACCTCCAACAGCTCTCTAGACCCCGTCTCTGACGCTTCATTTCCCGGATCTCCGTGGAAAACCACGGAGCCCACTGGGATCTGCACCGGGTCAGGGGCCGCATGGGTACAACTTGGTCAAGTGCCTCCGTGGCAGCCTTTTCCCAGGCCTCCACTAAGGCCTTGGCCGAGCTGTGAACTAGGGTGGCAGGTGGGGACCCAAGCGCTGCCTGGAACCACTCAGGGTCCATCTAGTTGGTTCAACAACCCCACGACGGGGATTGGCAAAATGGAAGACCAGCTGCAGGAGATGATGATCGGTCCATGACAGGGGCGTAACAGTTGGAGAACCCCCACCCAGATCATCTTACCACCGGCCAGTAGAAAAATCAAATTGAGCGTGTGACCCCCCCATGAGTCGGGTCCTGAATTACTTGCGTCAGGTCCATGGCCGTCATGGAAGCCATGAACTCCCGAGCTAACTCAGATGATCTCCCCAGGAATGCTAGATTGAAGTCACCCAAAATTATAAATCTGGGGAACTTGTTGTATTTTCCTGGGATTCTTTTGGTATAAAATTGAATTGGAGATGAGTTGGTTTATGTTTTCAAATTTATTTTGAATTTCTTTGTGGTTTGAAATCATTGTTATTTGAATTAGTTGCAGCATATCATATCTCTCCTCTTGAAAAGTATTTATTTTTTCTTGATGAGTTCTTTGTATAAATTTCTGATTTTCCATGATGACCAGGAATCCAGATTTCCCCCCACCTCTGGTAACAGCTTTGAAGTCAGAGTTAAATAAATACTTGTAATCCAGAGAGTTCAAAAACATTCTTTTTTTTATTCGCTAAAGTTTGTAAGTCTCACTTTATCTAAAGCCCAGATTATTTTCTTTTTTGTCACAGCTGTTTTCTGTTGTTAAAACTTTGAAGGTCACAAGTAGAGATTAGGTTTTTTTCCAGATTTTACCAAGTCTTACATGCAAACCATAGCTGTCATAATCCTCATCCACCAGTAGGTGTAGCACTGATTCATTTTTCAAATACTAAAGGTAAAGGTAAAGGTTCCCCCGCACGTGCGTGCTAGTCATTTCTGACTCTAGGGGCTGATGCTCATCTCTGTTTCAAAGCCGAAGAGCCAGCGCTTGTCCGAGGACATCTCCATGGTCATGTGGCCGGCATGACTAGATGCCAAAGGTGCACGGAACGCTGTTACTTTCCCACCATAGGGGTCCCTATTTTTCTACTTGCATTATTTATGTGCTTTCAAACTGCTAGGTTGGCAGAAGCTGGGATGAGTAACAGGCACTCACTCTGTTACGTGGCACTCGGGATTCGACCCGCCAAACTGCCGACCTTCTGATTGACAAGCTCAGCATCCTAACCCACTGAGCCACCGCGTCCCTTTTCAAATACTAGTCCTCCATAAAAGGTTCAGTTCGCCGCTTCCATTAGCAAAAGGGTGGGGCAACCCCCCCTTCACTTTTGGAGGGGTTTTTTTGCTTCTTGGGAGTTTTTTTTCCTCCCCTTCAGGAAAATTGATAGGTAGGATAGAGAAAATCGATGTTCTTACCCATATTCAAGCACGCTGTTTACAATCAGCTTAAAATAGTGCTTTTGACTTCGGTTGCTTGCAGCTTGGGCTAGACTCTGAAGTTAAGCTAGCCTTTCTCCTGTTGGTTTCTGGAAGGCTTCTCCTGGACCGATCAGGTTGACTGCCATCTCTTTGAGGTCCCTGGGACTTTGTTCCTTCATCGTCACCTCTCTGGGGCAATGTCTGTCCCATTTAGGGTCCCTAACAGGAAGAAACTGAGCTGGAGGGCACAGAGTCCTGAACCCCTCAACTACTGTGCTGTGTGCAGGACTGGAAGTCCTAGATTATATACTTTTTCAGTTACAGTGCAACCCATCCAGAACTAAAGATGAAGATCATCTGGAACTAGACACCTTCTGTAAAAACAGTAATTCCATAATTCTATTTTGCTGGAATTCAATCTCAGCTCCTTCATTTTATCCAGACTCTCACAATTTCCAAGCACTGGGTGAGGATCCTACTATTTCGCTTAAATAGAGACATATAGCTGGTGTCATGACCACACCAAGCAATTTCACATTGATATTAAACAGAATGGGATGAGGGACAAATTCTGAGACCACCTGCACAATTATTAAAGGATCCATAAAAGACAACTATCCAATCTCTACTCTAATATCTACAACTCTGCTGTCCTGCTCACTCACACACAAACATAACAGTGATTTAGTGGGTTTATTAATATTCTTCAGCAGTTCCCTTTACCAAAAACCCAGAACTGTCCCAAATTAAGTCCAACCAAAAGCAGACCAATGCTAGTTCACAGACCAAATAGCCAATGAGTCCAGAAAGCACTTGAACGTTTCCCAAACAAGACAAATCTACCTGGCAAAATTAAATCCACAACACAAGAGGGTTCACAAGGCACAATCCAAACTCAAGGCATGGTGTCAAATCCAAAACAAGGCAGGAATCACAATGATTAGGAACCACACAGCTAGGAAATGAACACATTGTTCCCAGCATTGTCTCCATCTGTCTGCTGTGCTAAATAGCCAGCTTCTGGTGCAGCCCATCAAGAGGAACAAAGCTGCCTCCTCATGACTAGTTAGGCTGACCTTCATTGCTCCTGCCTTTTCTCTGCCCTATGTGGTGTCGGATCAGGTGAAGAAGGCAGTTCCTCTTCCTCATTATTGACTAGCTGCAGCTGCATGCTTTCCCCACCTGAAACCTCAGGGCTGTCCTGCTGCAGCTGTGGTTCAACCAAATCACTCTCAGCTGGCTACTCACCCAGTTTCTCTCCCATCAACCACTCCCCTCCACTTGGACTTGCAGCCCCTGCCTCAGAGCCATTGACCAACTCCCCTCCTGATGTGCCTAGGGTCTGGTTCATCCTCCTCTGAACTGACATCTGGAGAGGCATCTCAGGAAGCATCTGGGGGAATCATCACAGCAACATGTTTTGTAAAAGTTGTACACAAAAAAAAAGTAGGAATGGTTACATAGAAAAAAATATGGGTAGATGCATAGAAATTAAGATACACTATTTACAATAAATGACTTTTTCATTACTAAAAAAAATCAAAATTGATGTAACAGAATAATTCATGTTAATTAATATTAGGGTAGACCAGATCTACACATCATTATTATTCATCTTTTACAGTATTTCATTCTCTTCATAAATTACATGTCCTTTTTTGAACAGGCATAAGCATAATCATGAGGAAGAGCCCTATGACAATACAAAGGACTGGAAAGGTTAATGAACTGATTTCCTTTCCCAACAAATGTTTGTTAACATGTAATTTACATTGTTTTTCAATTCATTTTATAGGGATTGACATAAATGGAATATACACTATTTCCTTGAAATACAGCAGATGACTGGGGCTTCTGGTCATGGCTAAGTGAAGATGTCTTTGTGAACAAGTGGAGAAGAAGAGTGAGAAGGCAGTCTGTCAAATTTCTCCAGAAAAGGAGAGCTCAGGAGATTGCCCATGAATGCCCTGAATTGCAGCTCCTTGCAAGGAGACAAAAAACAGCAGTCTCCCACGGTTTGAGTACTATACGCTCAGGGGGAAGATATCTCATAAAGACACTAAACCAGTAGAACTCATTTTCTAATCAGTTCTAAATGTTCAAGTTAATCATTTTATGGATATTAGCAGTGTTGGGATTCAGCAGGTTCGTACCACTTCGGCCGAACCGGTAGCTAATATTTGTTGCCCAGGCCCAGAATGGACTTCTGGAAACGTCATCCACACAGAGAACTGGTTGTTCACATATTTGAATCCCACCACTGGATATTATAGACCTTCAAAATGGCAAGCTTAATTTGATCCCTGATAAGTTTTACCTCTTCTTTGGATTTAAGAAATTTTTACATAGATTCATAAGAATTTAAAATCATATGCAATTGGCAAAAAGCAAAAAAAAAAAGTTTGATCTAAGAAAGTTTTAAAAAGATTGGGAGACCAAAGAGATTTGGAATATTGATTAGTTTTGCTGTTAGATTAAAAAACAACTATATAATTAAATAATATAATTATGGAAGATGACTGGAACAGAACTAAATCCACCTTAGGAATTGAGTCATATAAATGGACACTAGAGGGAACTAAAGGACCAAGCAGATAAGAGTGAAAAATGCTAAGCTGGCTATAACTTTTTCTTGCCTTAAAGTGTCCTTTGAAAAATGGACTGGCATATTAATATCAGAAAAGATCTTGGACAGGATGCAGTTTTCAATGGATAAACTTTTCAAAGATGATGGGTTTTTTTTAACCTGATATAGAAGTTTGAAGACATAGAAGACAACAAAAAGAGATTACCCAAATGGGAGTACACAAGACTAAATCAGGAAAAGGATCTAGACATTGAAGAGTTGTGACAAGAATTCCTGGCCAATGCCTTTTTATAGGATTTACAAAGTAGAATGGTGAAAGATTTGAAGATTTTTTTTTAAATACCTAAGAGTGATGAAAGATCAAATTCTACAATGACATAATAAAGATTTAAAGATCAAGACTGTGAAAATTAGAAAGAAAGAATATAAAGTTGGATTGTTTGACCAGAGATAAACTATTGGTTTGATATTTCTGATAGCTGTTAATAGACTTTTTGCTGAACTAGGAATGAGAAGATGATGATTTCTGTTTGGGTATAGGTAAAAAGGCCATGAGAAGAAGGGTTTTGTTGTTTGTAACATTAAGGAGAAAAATTAGCATATTAACTTATGTGTGACTAAAGTTGGAAGCCACTTTTTTATTATCGTCTTTGTTGCTTTTCTTTTTTTTCTACTTTTCTCTTTTTTTCTCCCTGCACTTTCCAAACTACGCCCACAATTTTCTTCTATTTACCAAAGTTATATAACCACCCATCTCACCAAGCACAACTCTGGTTTAGTTTGCTTTAGTATTTACTATGCTTATTAAAAAGCTTCAGTAAAATTATTACTAATAAGAAAAAATACAGCAGATAGCTCATGTATCCTTGTGAAATGTATTGAGCTTTGATTCAATTATTTTTGTCCAATACAAATTTCATTTCCAAGAATGTGATCAAAGGTCACATTATATTAGTATACAATTAATTTAGTAAAATTATATCCAACAGCTGAGTGTGAAATAGGTTCTTAAGGGCTTTGTTTAAGCTTAGTTTTTTCTAAAGAGGATTCTCACAACATCTAATGCTTTTCTACATATGGGTTTCATCATTTGTACAATAGAAGGCCCCTTTTGATAACAAAAATGCTGTTTCTCACTTATATTTAACAAATAGGGAGTATTAACTTTAGTTATAGGTTTATCCACTTCAAAATATTTACATTGATTCTCTCATTCAGCTTCCTCATATTTTCCTTTGGTGTTTTTTTCTTCAGCTCTACTCCATCAAAACCTTTTGGCTTTCCAGTTGATGAGCAATCAGTAATTTTTAAGTTAAAATTTATAACTCAGATCTGAATATTTGATACAACCAAAAGGCTATACATTTTCATAAATTTATTAGTGATCCTTTCACAAGGTTTCCAGTGGATTAATAGAAATGCATAAATTTACTGGTTGCTTGAACTAAAGCACATTCAGGGGATGAAATTTAACTGGAAGTTCTCCAGTACATAATCAGCTTCTTAATATGATGGAATATAATATTACATTGACTCCTTGCCTACCTCCATGAAGCTGAGAAATATGAATCTTGGAAAAGACTCACAAAGTTTGTGTGATGGAATTGGGTAAAGAATGTGGCAGGAATTCTTCAGCTAACAATTATGCCACTGCCCCAAGGGAATTCTTCAACCAACCATTTTATCTTTTAAGCGAATCAACAACAGCAAAGCAAACTTTACCTTTCTTCTCCTCTCTTGTCTGCCTCTAGCAGAGTTTTGTAAATAATTGTATGCCACAGACTATTATGAAATTCTAATGTGACAGATATAAATCTCACCAATTAAGACTGTTTATAGCTAAGTCAACTTAATTCTAACTGTTCATTATAGGAGTGAGTTAACAAAGTTCCAGGGGTCCATTTCATTGCTTCTTGGGTTTTTGCCCAAGATCAAGACAGTGTAAAAGTTAATTTCCAAGTTCTTGGAAAAGTCACTTATCCACTGAGTGCAGACTTCCTGCACTAATCTGTCCCAATGAATTGTTGCTACCACTTAGCTGGTTTACAAAGAGCATTACAGCTTGCTTTTTACATGTTTAGCAGAGCAAAACAAGGTCATAGCATAAGCTGAGATATGTTATCCAATTCCATTCCTACCAAAACACTGGCAATTTTATCAGTAAACATATTTTAGTTATGGAATATAGCATCCAGAACAAATTGTTATTTGATAAAATGTAGAGATTAGCCTTAATATCCAAAACTAACCTTAGTAACTCCTCCTTTTTAAATCATCAATCTTATATTTATCCCTCCTTTCTCTTTCCCTCTCCCCCCACACAAAGTTTTCTCTAATTCTTCCCTTATTTGTCTCACTCCATTGCTTCTAACCTCCACATCTGACTCTAATTCTACCATCATCCCTCACGCTCACCTGCTGCCAGTCACCCCTCCAAGCATTTTTCTGTGACATGGATTAGTCCAAGGGTGCACTGTCAATTTGTTATCAAGGGGCCTTCAGTCACAGAGGGTAGGGGAGGAGGAATGAGGGAAGTCTTTACATGGTGGTCTGGAAATCCTGTTTCTTTTATTTTCTCTTTCCTGCTGTTCACCTGGAACTGAATTGTTCCAGAGAGATGGAAGTGATTAATGCTGCCAGATAATAATGGGTGAGCCCCTTTAGATCTTCTTCAAACACTCACCTGGCCTCCCTCACCCCCTGTTGAGCATGAGCATGAGTGGTACCTGTCTTTTTCCTTTACTTGTGCCAAAGCCACCAGGCTGTGATGAGGAGTACTTTCCTTGACATTCCTCTCAAAAATTGCCTGGCCACCTACCAAGGTCACAATGTTAAATTTTATTAAGCTTTTTTTTAAGCAAGCGCCACCCAAAATGTAGCAAGGTTCTGCCCATGGACTCTAGCTCACCCCTGGATTAATCGTTCAAACTCTGTTCTGACTAAAGCTAAAGCTATACCTTGTGAATGGCATCATTTCTGACTATGGAAAATGTGTCTGATGACTGAATACTCATCCATGTCTTTTCCTCCCTTCTCCAATTAATATCTTATTTATTAATTAAACATCAATACCTTAGCATGGGTCCTTTCTTTATACAGCTTGCTTTCCATAAACTGGGAGACTATATTTCTGTGCCTCAGTGGAGCAGCCTCCAAACACATGGGACTTATTATTGGAGAAAAAGCAACAGGCAAATAGAGATGTTTGAAGAATTTGGTATTTGAAATTTCTGATGTAAATTGAAAGGATGTGTACTTTTTTCATACTGTAACAATCCTGGTTCAAATAATGAACCATTTTTTTTTAAAAAATGTTATGTTTGAGATTAAAAATGCCTGATTTTACTTTAAAAAATAAACATTCAAATGTAAAAATGTACTGTACATTCATAGGGATTAAAAAACCAAACACATTAAAGGAAAATGGACATATGAACTGATGTGGATTAGCTATAGACTAATTTACCTTTCCCTTCAACAAAGAGCAAGGATAATATGGATTGGGTCTGCCATGTTAATGGGTTAATCCATTTCTCTCATCCCATTTTTCAAATAAGATGGGCTCTTCCTTGTAAGAACATGAAAGAGACACAGCTACGTGTAAACTTGCTATTCTCTGCTTCCTGGGAAGACCAGGAATACTTAGGAACTATGGTCAATTCCTCTGGCCTTGGGCAGACTGTTCTAGGCTGAAAAAACTGTGTGAAACTTTTACTTACACAAAATTGATTTAGAAACCACAATTTGGCTGGTGCTGTAAGCAACCCTAAAACTGTAAGATTTATGAGTCACCTAGGTACTCATAATTTTTCACTAATATGGTAAATACAGGGAAGAGATGCTTTTTGGCAAAATTCTGCAAAGAGGTCAGAGATTAGTTCTTCCCAATGAGGCCACCATACAAACACAAATCCTTCAGTTGGCTCCAAAAATGAAAAGGACAGGAGATATGACCATGGATTGTTGCTTCTTTTTTTTTTTTAAAAAAATTATTTTGGCTGAGATCTGGGCCTAAGTTTGCAATAACTGCTTCCCAAAGAGCTGATAGTTTTAGCCACATAACCAAACATCTTTCCAGCCTGCCAAAACGTAATAGCTTTTCCATTTCACACAAAGGACAGATGAGAGGGAGGTGCTGGGAAGCATTGCCCACTTAAAGCAGCTTTCTATGGCTATCTGATGTAGCAGTCAGCCTCTGCAAATGATGGTTCTTGAACTGAAATTAAAGAATTGAATAAGGAATGTGGACAAAATAAGAAAATATATTAAGGAAAGGGGCAATCAACAATGTTTAATTTTCAGTATAGAAATCCACAAGATAGTTAATATGAGAAACCAATGCAAAGATGCAAGTGTGATTATTACATGTTTTGGTGGAGAGGAAGAGCAAGAGTTAGCAAGGTCCCAATACTATTCAAAGACTCATTTATAGAAAGAAAAAAAGTGTTTGAACAGCAGAGAGAGAGAGAGAGAGAGAGAGAGAGAGAGAGAGAGAGAGAGAGAGAGAGAGAGAGAGAGAGAGAGAGAGAGAGAATGGTTTTCTTGTATTATATATGAACCAGACTTGAGAAAGTTCATTATTTAAAGTTCTCCAAAGGTGTCTTCGGCAAACCACAACAACAACATGATGACATGTGTGAGGCGATGCCTTCACACAAATGTCACTATTATGTATTTGTGTATCGATGTCTGACACAAGTCTGTAAGTCATAAGCCATGGCATACGCTGATGATACCCAGCTTTTTATTTCCACCCCAGATCAACTCAGTGATGCCCTCTCCGTGATGTCCCGTTGCCTGGAGGTGGTGAGGGTCTGGATGGGGAGGAACAGGCTTCATCTAAATCCCAACAAGACCGAGTGGCTGTGCATATTGGCATCTCGGGTTGTCCATTCTATTCCATCATTATCTATAGGGGGTGAGGTGTTACCCCCCCCCCCCGTAGATAGGGCTCGCAACTTGGGTGTCCTCCTTGATTCACAGCTCAATTTTGAAGATCATATAGGAGCTGTGACTAGGGGGGCTTTTGCCCAGGTTTGCCTGGTGCGCCAGTTGCGGCCCTATTTGGACCTGGACGCCCTACGCGCAGTCACTCATGCACTTGTGACCTCTCGGATAGACTACTGCAATGCTCTCTACATGGGGCTGCCCTTAAATGCCACTCGGAGGATCCAGCTGGTGCAGAATGCAGCCGTGCGAGTTGTGATGGGGTTCTCCCGATACTCCCATGTAACACCTTTGCTCCACGAGCTGCATTGGCTTCCAGTTGTCTTCCGAGTGAGATTCAAGGTGCTGGTGATGACCTATAAAGCCCTAAATGGCATGGGTCCGGGCTATTTACAGGAGCACCTCTTGCTGGTGTTAACTTCCCATCACCCTGTGTGCTCCCACAGAGAGGGCCTCCTCAGGGTACAACCGGTCAGAGAATGTCGACTGGCGGCTCCCAGGGGGAGAGCATTCTCTGTGGGCATGCCTGCCCTGTGGAATCAGCTTCCAGTTGAGCTTCGGATGGCTCCCGACCTTCGCTCGTTTCGCCGTGACCTGAAGACTTGGTTGTTTGAACAGGCCGGCCTGGACTGAGGGATTGGATTTTAGAGTTATATTTTAAAATTTTTAAATTTTAGAATGTATTTATTACTTAGGGCTATTGATTTAATCTTATTTTAATTTTTATATCTTGTGTGTTGTTAGTGTTTTTTGCCCTGTACACCGCCCCGAGTCCTTGGAGAGGGGCGGTATATAAATCTAATAAAATAAAATAAAATAAATTTGCACAGTGACATTGACACAGGTTGCCTCCTCATTTCTCTTTCTTGCTTCACACCTCTTGTGGATACTCTGCTGTTATATGTCTTATCTTCTAGACAAGGATAAGACAGGACTTTTAGGTTATAGTGCTCTGGTTCTCATATATCTAACAAGGAACTTAGGTTGCCCTTTAGATGACTAGTAAAAATCAGTCCGTCAGTACTATGCTTTTAGCAATGACCGGCACTTTTAAAAAAATCTTTACAAGTTTCACCAGCTACAGTATATAACAGGGGTCTTCAAACTTGGCCCTTTTATGACTTGTAGACTTCAACTCCCAGAATTCCTCAGCCAGGCACGCTGGCTGAGGAAATCTGGGAGTTGAAGTCTACAAGTCATAAAAGGGCCAAGTTTGAAGAGCTGATATATAATGTGCCATATTGGATATATTTCTGTTCTGCTTCCAATTTTCTGCTCCTGTTATCCTTTCATCCTAGAATAGAGGGTCAATCTAAAAATATACATACACTAAACCACTTGAATAAATAATTATTTGTGTCTTATGCATACAGTATGTAATCGTAGTTAACAATTACAAAGATTAGTTGTAATTCAGTCAAATCAAGTTCAATCAATTAAAACCAGGCTAATAGTGTGAGACTACAAAAGACTGGAATAGTTAAAGAAAAAAACCAACAACCCAAAGTCTGTTATTAAATTCCTATAAATCCAGATCCTTATAGGGTGATTTTTTTTGTCTGTTGTTATTATGTGGTTTCATATGTAAAAATCAGCAGCTCCAAAGATGAGTCCACCATACAGAAAAAGAGCAATGGATTTCTGTCTTCCACCCCACCGAGTGCCTTCTCCGTAGGCTTTGTTCTGCATTAACAACTACTATGATCTATGCTTAAGAAACTCTAGACTCTAACCTCCCATTAAACAGAACTCAAAGGTGAGAGACTGATAATACCTGAGGCTCTACCAAATGTTTATCCACTGGGCAGGAACAATACGTGAGCCCCTGTTCCTGGTGAAAGGTGAGGGGCTGGAAGCACGTTAGACTGGAACTTACTATTTGCTCACCAGGTAGGTAGAGGCAATACAGAGGCCCAGGCTGGCCAAAAGGGGGTCTGACAAACATAAATGTGAGAGGGCCTGTCACCCCACTGCACGAACGAAATCACCGCAAGATATGGGTATAACTGATTTTGTTCTTTATCTGCATTAAAAAGAGAAAAACACTATGCAATCAAGATAACAAGGGTCTATAAAAAGACCCTCCTCCCCTTGGAGTCTGTCTAAGTTCATACTGAGAACACTTCTATTTTTAGTAAAGGTTTGCTTTTTTATTTTATTCATTAGCATTTTGTTTATCTTGGTATGCACATTTGTCTTTGGCTGGTTGTTCTACCTCTCTGCTCCCCAATTTCCTTATTTTCCGTTCATGCTTCTGGCATGGAAGGGAAGCGGGTATCAGGAGCGCCACTTGAAAGAGGGCATTTTTTTCTCCACAGTGCCACAGGATT
Source organism: Vipera berus (assembly GCF_964194415.1). Classification (NCBI taxonomy): domain Eukaryota; kingdom Metazoa; phylum Chordata; class Lepidosauria; order Squamata; family Viperidae; genus Vipera; species Vipera berus. The sequence goes on along the minus strand of NC_138202.1, from coordinate 296,856,191 downwards.
AATGTTTTTCTAAGACATTGCGAGAATGCCCATTGGGCGTTGCTATTTCTCTCTCAGGATGTTCCAGAACATTGCCCTTTTCTAGGTTTCTCTGTAAATAAGAAAGGCTCTTCCTGCCTCTGCAGCTATCAGAGATGCCTCATGTCACCATTTCTGGACGGCTACTGAGAAGAGGTCAATGAAGATGAGAGATTTTACTGGGGAGGAATCTGAAGGGTGGCAGATGCTGATGGTGACCCTAAGGACGACTCTTTGATGACTCTTTGGTTGTCATTTCTGAATTGAGTGTGCAGGGATGCCTTTCTCCAGAAATCCATTTTTTCAAAACTGTGTATTCAACATCTTTCTGGACCAGCATTTAGTAGAAAGTCACAAGTTTATCTGTCCTGGGAAAGAAAGTAAGCAGTGAGAATTATTCCTCTCGCTTATTATTTTGTCCACCCTCAAAAGAATTCTGCCAGAAGGTAGAATTTGAGTGCATGTACATGTCTCTGGGTTGAGGTGAATGAGTACAGTGTGATATTGGTACAACTTCAACTTTGCCCTTCTGCTCCCTGCATATTTGTAATGCTTTGTAAGTAGTAAGCTACCAATTATCTCTGAAATATATGACTACATGTTACTTTCGTTAATGATATTTTAAAAAATGGACTTGTTTGTGGCCCTTCCAGAATGGAGGTTTCCCCCCTTACTTTGATATTTACAAACTGAAGCATAACACAAAGTCCTGGAACACAGGCAAATATAAACTGATTTTAAACTGTCCATGTGGTGACAGCTGTGAAAATTCCACCAGCTGGAAAAGCAGAAGCAAAGCCATCCTGCCCAGGGTTATCAGTTAGCTCAAAAGGCAAAGGAAGACGCAGGCAATTGGAAAAGAGGACAAATGGGGAGAAAGCAGGATACACTAAATCGATTAATTTTCTTGGCATCTGTGACAAAAAAAATACAATGAAAAATTGACAAAAAGTCCCAGGAATGGACTGGAACAGTGTTTTTCAAACTTGGCAACTTTAAGATGTGTGGATCTCAACTCCCAGAGTTAAATTTTGGGAGCTGAGGTCCACACATCATAAAGTTGCCAAGCTTGAGAAATTCTGGGTTAGAGCCTTTTAGAAGGTAATTGATTCAGGTCTTGTCAACTTCAGGCAGCAGAGCCAGCTGGTAGAAGGTCTTAATCGAGGCCACAGAGTGTAGCTTGTTAACTTGGGGTTAGCACTTGTTAGAGAAGTGTTACGAAATGGAGAAAAGCTGCTCAGGAAGAGATACTCAAAAAATCAGACAATATTTGATTTTAAGGCAAGGCCTGCCAGACAGAGGACATCCAGTAACTCTACACCTCCCCAGGCAGTGGTGGCTTTGGGTCATCTCCCAAACTAGCCAGCCAATCTGCAATACTTCGTTAACTTTCCTCAGTATATTGTGGAGATGGCTTTTGGCATTCCCTGCCATCATGAGTGATTGATTTTGTTGGGTTCCCATTGAGGAAAGTGCTCTATGTTGTGGTGTTAATGATTCTTGGTAGGCTAGTGCTGCATGAAGAGAAGCTTGCTTGCTTGCTGTGATCTTTGCAACTCACCTGCTACTTTTAAAAAAATCAGTCCAGTCTGTTGGTCCTTCAGAACAAAGGGACTGACCTTGATAACCCTCCTCCTCTCCTCGTCTCTCTCGGTCTCTGTCCACATTTTCCCTCAGTTTCTAAATCATTGCTTGATATTATTTCATTTGAAGAATGGGACATACAGCTCTACAAAAATGTGTTTTCCCAAGAATGTCCTTTTTTAAATTTTAGCACACAAATGGCATACATTTTGTTTCCCCCCGAATCAGGTGCTTTAGCAGTTTATTCAATTACACAGTAGATATCACGTACAGACAGGAGATCAACAGTATGTCTCCTATTCAAATATCAAATAAATATTAATTAGAAAGCCTTGGGGTGACAAAATATCATCTCCTGGGAGGCTCTAAAGACCTTGTGATTACTATACCAATAAAAGCTTCATTTAAAACACTAGTTATTTCTCCCTTTGAGTCCCAACTGCTGAATTAATTACTAGACAGGATTTGCTTTTTGAAGTTGATTGTTAAATCAGGAAAGCCAGGTGAAAATAAATTTCTCCCCAAAATGCAAATTAAAAAAAAATCAAAACAAACCAAAAACTGAGAAGGGAAGGAAAAAGGCAAAAAATACTGTAAAGAAAACCACTCAGTTGTTTAAACATTAATTAAACCTTAACCACCTTATGCTCATGTTAGTCAGTCTTATCATTTTGTTGATAGCCTGTTCAAAAACACAACTCATCATTACTGAAGGTCTGCAGTGGCACTTTCCCTCCCTACTAACAGTACAGTATCTTATTCAATCCACACTTGACAATTCTAAATTCTCCATATATTGATAAATATCAAATTTTTAGTATATAATTACAACACCTTATTCCTCTATTCAAAGTTAACAAAGTTATTGCTATTAAACCAGAATGAAATAATACTAGGCCAAGCATATTTCATATATGTCTTGTCTAAGTCATTTTATCCTTGCCAGTCTTTAAACTTTTTCTGAGGTCTACAACGAATTTTAGTTTTTTAAATTTCTCTAATAAACTTCATTTTAAAATCACATATACTTATTGTTCTTGAAGACTCTTGACCATTAATTTGTAAATTGGAATATTCCCACACTTTACTCCAAAGTTCATGCAAATGGCCAATATCCATTTTAGTTATCTACAAACCATTATAAATTTAAAATAATCCAAACGGATTTTCAATGCTAAATAATAATTTAGGAGCTTTGACTGCTGTTAATATATCTGGTCCACATGTGAAATCAAAATATCTTTTAATTGCATATACAGTACTGCCATTCTGTAGTTAATAGGTAATCCAAATTCCTTCTGCACTTACGCTAGTGACTTGTATTCCATTTGTGAACAACTTTGTTTCAGGATTCTTTGCAAAAGTGCTTTTTCTATCCAATAGTTGTGTGGTTGATTGAGTTTTGCTTAAACCAGTGTTTTTCAACCTTGGCCACTTTAAGATATCTAGAATACATTTCCCAGAATTCCCAGCCAGCATGACTGGCAGTATTTAGATAAGGTTAGGAAACCTTAGGAACTTTAAGTTATGTGTTTTTCAACAGTCAACATACCAGCTAGGGAATTCTGGGACTTGAAGTCCATATATCTTAAAGTTGCTAAGGTCGAGAACTTTGGCCCAAACAAATAACTTGGCATTATTAGCTCCTTCATATTTATTCAACAGTTTGATTTTCAGATTTTTGTTCTGGGTCATTATATTTGATTTCTTCTGTCTTTGCTGCTTCCATTGAAATTGCTGCCTACACTGAAATTATGAGTTTTGTCAACCTAATGGGCAAATCATAAGGTACCTCGCAAGGACGGGCTGAGGAGTTTAGTCAGCATCTGCTGGACAAAATCGCTCAGATCCGGACCGGTCTGGACTCCGACTGGGCAGTATCTGACGAGGGGGAAATGATGGGTCTGGCTGACATTATTTGGGAGGAGTTTGATCCTGTGACTCCGGATGAAGTTGACAGGATCATGGGTAGATTAAGTGCTGCCACGTGTTTGTTGGATCCGTGTCCCTCCTGGCTGGTTTATGCGGCTCGGGAGGTCACACGAGGCTGGCTCCAGGCAGTGATTAATGCTTCTTTGAGTGAGGGGTGCTTCCCTGTCGCTTTGAAGGAGGCAGTGGTGAGGCCCCTCCTCAAGAAACCTGCCTTGGACCCAGCTATTTTGAATAATTTTTGTCCTGTCTCCAACCTTCACTTTCTTGTGAAGGTTGTTGAGAGCATGGTGGCATGGCAGCTCCCGCTGGTCCTGGAGGAAAATGAGTATCTGGATCCATACCAATCGGGTTTCAGGCCTGGGTACACCATGGAAACGGCATTGGTCGTGCTGGTGGATGATCTCTGGCGGGCCCGGGATAGGGGTTATTCCTCTGTCCTGGTCCTATTAGATCTCTCAGTGGCTTTTGATACCATCGACCATGGTATCCTGCTGCGACGTCTCGGGGGGTTGGGAGTGGGAGGCACCGTTTTATGGTGGTTCTCCTTCTACCTCTCGGGCTGGTCACAGATGGTGTTGGCAGGAGGGCAGAGGTCAACCCCGAGGCCCCTCGATTGTGGGGTGCCCCAGGGGTCGGTACTCTCTCCCCTCCTGTTCAACATCTATATGAAGCCACTGGGGGAGATCATCCGCGATTTCGGGGTAAGGTATCATTAATATGCTGATGATACCCAGCTTTTCATCTCTACCCCGAACCAACCTAGTGATGCCCTTGACGTGATGTTCCGTTGCTGGGAAGTGGTACGAATCTGGATGGGGAAGAACAGGCTCCAACTCAACCTGGCCAAGACCGAGTGGCTTTATGTACCGGCATCTCATGTAGTCCAGGATGTTCCATCTTTGGTTATTGGGGGAGAGGTGTTACCTCCCGCTGATAGGGTACGCAACTTAGGTGTCCTGCTGGATGCACAACTCAGTTTAGAAGATTATATAGGAGTCATGGCCAGGGGGGCATTTGCCCAGGTTTGCCTGGTGCACCAGTTGCGCCCCTATCTGGACCGAGATGCTTTACGTACAGTCACTCATGCGCTCATTACCTCCCGTGTTGATTACTGCAATGCTCTCTACATGGGGCTGCCCTTGAAGACCACCCGGAGACTTCAGCTGGTGCAGAATGCGGCTGCGCAGGTTGTGATGGGAGCATCCCGATACTCCCATATTACACCCCTCCTGCGTGAGCTGCATTGGTTACTGGTTGCTCTCTGGGTGAGATTTAAGGTGATGGTTCTTACCTTTAAAGCCCTACATGGCTTAGGCCCGGGATACATGCAGGACCGTCTGTTGCCAGGAACGACTTCCCATCACCCAGTGCGCTCACACAGAGAGGGCGTGTCGGCTGGTGACCCCCAGGGGGAGGGCTTTCTCTGTGGGGGCACCTGCCCTGTGGAATCAGCTTCCCCTGGAGCTCCGGATGACCCCAGACCTCTGGTCCTTTTGTCGTGACCTTAAGACATTTCTTTTCCAACAGGCTGACCTGGACTGATGATAATGGGGTTTTTAATTTGGTTTTAAGGTTTTATTAATTGGGGCTATAGATATAGTTTAATTTTAATTTTAATATTTGTATTCTCTTGTATTTTATTGTTGTTAGCTGCCCTGAGTCCTTTGGGAGATAGGGCGGCATATAAGTCCCATTAAATAAATAAATAAATAAATACCTTTGAACTGTGTTACTTCCTCTTTATACTTAATCATCTTACCCTCAAATCAGTTCTTATTCTCCCCAAGCCCACTTTCTAGAGGAGCCTGTCTCTTCCTTCTTGTTGGAATAGGCCAGAATTCCTGAGTCAGCATGGCTGGTTCAGGAATTCTGGGTAATGAAGTCCACAAGTCATAAAACAACCAAGGTTTTCTACCCCTGGAATAGGCAAATAAAACACTTCGAAGTGAAACTTTGTTTTCCATCTTTATATCCCAACAGCAGCACTGAGTTTCATGCATTCCAGAAACATTCGATAGAATAAGGATTGCAAATCTATGGATGCTGATTTTTCACTTCAAAATGTTTCTAATGCTAACTAAATTCTTTGAAAAACAATTCTCCCACCATGAGGCAGGAGAGCGGGGGAATGTATAGATGGGCAAAATTTTGTACAAAAAGAATCAGTAGGGAAAAGGGTTGTTAAATATTCTCCAAAGTTCTTCAACCCTTCATTGGCCAATCAGTCAGTTTTTTTGGCTATGACTAATCCTACCTTGATTTCCCTTTAAGTGGGATTTTTTTTTAAAAAAAGAATCGTACTACAAAGTGCTTCTTTTATTATTATTATTTTAAAGAAAACACTCTCATTTCAAGAATATGACAGTTTTGATTACCAGAGCACCAATGCACAAACACTGCAAATCTAGAATACGTTTTTAAAAATTATACTGTAAGAGATCTCAGTACTCTTTAAGCAAGAAATGACAACTGCTGTATCTCATTGAACTGGATAATAAGATGAACTGAATGACTTCATGAAGTAATAAGAAATGAATGGAATTTTAAAATGCAACAGTCTGAGGGAACTAATAAAAATGTTTGAGTCCCCTAAATGAATGCAGATGCACTGGCTACATATCAAGAGAGGGAAGAATTAAGAAACTTTGATATATAACAAGTCCGTTAAGTTTATGAACCCGTTGTTACATTTTATATAAAAATGAGGAAGTGCAAACCTTGCATATAACCAATAAGATATTTTTAAAAGAGCCAGGGTAGTTAATATATTATGATAGGCATTGGCAAGGACTCATCTGAAATGCTAGCAAAATCCTGAATCCATTCTTACTTCCAATATCATTATCATCAATCATCATCAACCAGAGAAGAAAAACATTGTTTAGGCCAGGGATGGGCTGAACACATTTCTGAATATACCCACAGACTGCAGAGTGATTTGCGATAGATTGGTAAGGACTTTTGACTCCTGAATTATTGAACACAGGCAACAAGAATATTCTTGCCCCTTGTAATGTCTAGTTCTGAAATTAAGAAAGCTTGGTATGAAATCAAAAGTAATGTTATGCAGGGAGGATCATGATATCTCTTACTTCTGATACTCAGAACAAATTTTTGGCCCAGAATTTTTCAATTCCAATCTTTGGGTGTCTTTTGTGGTAGGCTTTAGATGGTGGATCTTAAGATTATAGTTTTTCATAAAAGTAACCTTCTGAGCCTGAATTTTTCTGTGCTCTGAACCAGTGGTGGGATTCAAATATGTGAACAACCGGTTCTCATGCCGCTTCCGGAAGTCCATTCTGGGCCTGGGCAACAAAAAATTAGCTACCAGTTCTGCTGAAGTGGTGCAAACTGGCTGAACCCCACCACTGCTCTGAACCATACAGATCCCAGCAAAAGGTATCTCACATGCTCATAGGTGGTCTATGAGGTAATCAGATGTGTTGGAATACAATCCTGATAATCCTCCAGTCAATGGAGGCTATTTTTGCTCTCATCACTTTTGCAATTTTGATGGCTGCCTTGAACAAGCATGAGACATTTATTTCTAGGACTGTTGGGTCCAAAAGGACTTTGCTTCAGTGTCTTTCCCTGATCTGGGTCTAAATCTAGTCCTGATACTGGTTTGCAATAGTGTTTAGTCTATGTACTCATTTTTCTATCCCTCCAAATATAAAGCCTGGGCAATGGTTTTTTGTTTTTTTAAAAAATGTATGGCATTCTGACCAAAACAAAATCCATCTAATTCTCTTTTTCAGTCTCAGTGCATATTTTAGCTTTCTCTATCCACCTCCTTCTCAATAGAAACCAGTGTTCTGGACAAGCAGAAATCTTCCTTATGTAAATTATATCTTCTGCGGTGACCTAGAATTTTTAAGACAATTAAATACAAGAAAACATTCAACAATTGAGCCCTTTCTTCCATGCTTATTCTTATCTCCTGATGTCAGACCATCATGGTGACCCAGTCTGAGATACCATAATGGAGGCAAAAGAAACTCCCAAATCCCTCACAAAATCCTCCCATCTGATATGTAAAAGAAGAGCCAGCTTAGACCAAATATAAACAGGAACACCTCAGCCAAAACAAGCAGGCTGCAGAAGGTCAGGCTATCTGAATCATGCATATCACAGTAGCTTTGACATGCTCCCAATCTGTTCTAGCAGTGAGAATGCCAACAGAAACCTCTATTTCTCTTGGGTTTTTCTCTAGGCTCTGCTTGTGTTTGGGAATGGGATGTACAAGGCTGCAAAAAAGCTGATTATTAGCCATCTGTCCCCAGTCATGTAACCAGGAATACTGAAATATTGGTAAAGTGCTTCCTTTCAGACAATTGTTTTAATTTCAGTCTATTGCCATTTCAGATAAAGTTGCCTTGTCATTCTAAGAGCCTTTGCTCAAAGAGCTGTTGCCTGTCAGGACAGATAAGATCAATCAGCCCCCTCTGTCACAAAGATCCTGCAGGAGAAGGGCAGAAAGGCAGTATGGACAACCATGGGATCTGGTTGATCCGTATGTCCCTGCATAAGAGATACAATGCCCTTAATAGGGATACTAAGGTGGCAGGTCAAGGTAGTTAACTTAAATTGTGGTCTGAGATGAAGTACTTGTTTGGACAGGGGAAAGAGTGGGTTAGGACGTTGAGCTTGTTGATCAGAAGGTCGGCAGTTTGGCGGGTCAAATCCCGAGTGCCGCGTAGCAGAGTGAGCGCCTGTTACTCGTCCCAGCTTCTGCCAACCTAGCAGTTCGAAAGCACGTAAAAAATGCAAGTAGAAAAATAGGGACCACTATGGTGGGAAGGTAACAGCATTCCGTGCGCCTTTGGCGTCTAGTCATGCCGGCCACATGACCACGGAGACGTCCTCGGACAAGCGCTGGCTCTTCGGCTTTGAAACGGAGATGAGCACTGGCCCCTAGAGTCAGAAACGACTAGCATGCATGTGCGGGGGAACCTTTACCTTTTACCTTTACATGCAAGAAGAGCAAGGCATCCAAAAAGAGAAGCCACCTTCTGGTTGGTGATTCAGTTATAAGGGATGTAAGTTTAGGAAAGGACACAGAGGTTTTGAAAGAAGTCAGGTGTCTTCCAGGTGCTACTGGCAGCAGAGACAAGAGGCATACAAGAATGCCAGTAAGGACTGTGAGGTTGATGCTATTGTATATCTTGGCATGAATGATCTGTCCCAAAAAGATGTACTCTCTGTGCAGAATGATTTCCAGAGCTTTAGGCAGGAACTTAGTAGAATAGGCTGTAGGCTTACTTTTTCAGAAGTTTTACCAGAGTATAAGGAACAAAAAGGAAAAGGCCAGCATATAGCGGAGTTCAATGTGTGGCTAAAGGAGAGGTGTAAAGAGGAAGGCTTTGATTATATTAGCCATGATGTCTGCAGCTGGCCCAATGAAAACCTGTACAAAAGAGATAATTTGTATCCATCAAAGAAAGGGACTGAGTTACCCAGCATTAAATTCACAGATTTTCTGGAGAAACATTTAAACTAAACAGCGGGTCCAGTGAGTTAATTGATATAGAACATTTCTGTCCCCAGCAGTCTAAAACTAATAGGGTTATCAGTGCATGTAACATAGATGTTTGTGTGGGAAAGAATATCAACCTTGCTGTCAAGCAAAATCAAGCTTTAAAATAGTGAGTGCCATACCAAGTGCACTAATCAAACAGGTGGTAAGGAAGTAGGGGAATTCACGCAACACACAGGTTATGTAGAAAGTAAACACAGGGTCAATCAAAAAGGACTCAAATGTCTATACACCAACGCACAGAGTATGAACAATAAACAGGGTGAATTAGAAATTCAAGTAAATGAGGGCAGATATGATATTGTTGCCATTATGGAAACTTGGTGGGTTGAAACCCAGAAATGGAACATACAGCTAGAGGGATTTTAATTATTTAAAAGAAACAGACCAAATAAAAGAGGAGGTAGAGTTGCACTATATATAAGAAATAACTACATCTCTACAGAAATAGAGCACAACAGTGATATAAACTGTCTTGAACACATTTGGGTCAATATAAAAGAGAAAAAAAATGACATTGCCATAGGTGTATACTATAGGCCACTCAACCAAACTGAGGAAATAGATGAACTTTTTGCTAGTCAGTTATCTAAGGTATGTAGGAAGTACATCACAATAGTAATGGGGGACTTTAACTACCCTGGCATCAACTGGAAGACAAACTCCGCACCAAGTGGAAGATCAAACCGGTTCCTGACAAACCTGACAACTTTGTCTCCCCAAAAGTAGACACGGGAACTAGAGGATCAGCCATATTGGACTTAATTCTCACTAACAGAAATGAAATGATAGAAGGTGTTGAAGCTACAGGAATCTTGAGGGGAGTGATCATGCAATATTGGAATTCAACATTTTGCAAGCACAAGCAATAGAACATAATCTAGGTTGACTCAGCCTTCCATCCTTCCGAGGTAGGTAAAATGAGGACCCAGATTGTTGGGGGCAATTAAGCTAACTTTGTAATAATGCCGCTTGGGGGGTGTATGAAAGCCCTAATAAGCAGGCATATACATAGAATGAAGGCTACTGCTAAGCTTGTAAGCCGACCTGAGTCTTCGGAGAAGGGCGGGATATAAATGGAATTAAAATAAAATAAAAATAATAAATAATCAAACTAGAGTCTTGGACTTTAAGAGAGCTAATTTCAATGAACTTAGAGAGAGCTTGGGAAGGATTCCATGGATGAGGTATTTCCTCAAGGTGAAAACAACTCAAGAAGCTTGGGAAATTTTGAAAAATGAGATTATAAAAGCCCAGTCTAGCACAATATCAATGAAGAAGAAAAATAACAGCTCTCAAAAGAAACCAGCATGGCCACATAAAGAACTCTCTGATAAATTGAAAGACAAAAAGGGAAAGTATAAAAAGTGGAAAGAGGGGCACATAACTAAGGCAGAATATCAGCAAATAGCCCAAGCCTGCAAAGGTGAAGTGAGGAAAGCTAAGGCTCAAAATGAACTAAGGCTTGCGACCAAAGTAAAAAATAACAAAAAAAAAGCTTCTTTCAACATATAAGAAACAAGAAAAAAGTTAAGGAAATGATTGGTCCATTAGTGGGGGAAAGTGGCAAGAAGGTGACAAGCAACAGGGAGAAAGCAGAACTATTTAACTTGTTTTTTGCATCTGTCTTTACACAAAGGGGAAAAACAGTCCAACCTACCAAAACCAGTGCCATAAAAAACAGAATAGAAACGCAAGTTAAGATAGGCAAGAAAATGGTAAGTGAGCACCTGTCCAGCCTAGACGAGTTCAAATCACCAGGACCAGACGGATTACACCCCAAGGTTCTCAAGGAACTGGCAGACGTGATCTCAGAACCACTGAACTAGATCTTTCAAAGATCCTGGAGCACTGGGGAACTACCAGAGGACTGGAAGAGAGCTGATGTAGTTCCCATCTTCAAAAAAGGAAACAAAATGGATCCAGGAAATTACAGACCTATCAGCCTGACCTCAATACCTTGGAAGATTCTGGAAAAGATAATCAAACAACAAATCAGTGAGCACCTAGAGGCAAACAAAATCATTTCTAAAAGCCAACAAGGGGTTTGTCAAAAACAGATCATGCCAAACAAATTGAAGCGTTGATACCACTTTACAATGTCTTGATAAGGCCACACTTGGAATACTGCATTCATTTTTGGTCACCATGATGTAAAAAAGATGTTGAGACTCTAGAAAGAGTACAGAGAGCAGCAACAAAGATATTAGGGGACTGGAGGCTAAAACATATAAAGAATGGTTGCTGGAATTGGGTATATCTAGTTTAATGAAGAGAAGGAGTGACATGACAGCAGTGTTCCAGTATCTCAGGGGTTGCCACAAAGAAGAGGGAGTCAAGTTATTCTCCAAATCACCTGAAAGCAGGACAAGAAGCAATGGAGGGAAACCAACCAAGGAGAGAAGCAACCTAGGACTAAGGAAAAAAATTCTGACAGTCAGAACAATTAACCAGTGAAACAACTTGCCTCCAGAAGTTGTGAATGCTCCAACACTGATAGTTTTTAAGAAGAGATTGGACAACCATTTGTCTCAAATGACATAGTACAGGCATTTCAAACTGCTGGCCTGTGGGCCGGATGTATCACACTGAAACCTTGCCTACCCCATTGCCGGCAATGGGGAAAAAGTCACAATACATCGTGTTATGTCATGTGACATATGAGTTTGACATGCCTGACATAGGTTTTCCTGCCTGAGCAGGGGGTTGGACTAAAAGTCCTTTCCAACTCTGTTATTCTATTCTATTCTATTCTGTTCTGTTCTGTTCTGTTCTGTTCTGTTCTGTTCTATTGACTGAATGACTTGAAATGAGGCAACTTCAGATCTAGATATTTTTGAGATTATTATGAACCAAATATATACTCAAAGGCATCAACTAAGGCCCTACTGAGGTCGCCAGTTCTTTTTTAAATAAAAATGAAAATAACTTCAGGATGCTACCAGTTTGAGTAGAGCCATGGAAACAGAGTCTAGGAATCCTTGTATAATTTTTCCTTCATAATTCACATCCTTCCTTCCAATTCTGCCTCCTAGTTCTGTATGAAATTAAACACGGGTTTCATATTCCAGTTGCATAAAATTGAGAATAATGTTTAGCTGTTTTTCCCATCTTGAAATCAGCAACTTCATTTTAGCTATATATATTTCAAAAATGAAATGGATTTCTTTTGTGGGAAGGAGAAGGTAGTACTATTTTATTTTTCTCAGAAAGCCCTAGCCTAAAAAGATTTTTGAATTTTAGGAAATCAGAATTGCTGCTACCACAAAAACTGTTTACTGCTCACAGAATCACAGACTCTCAGAATATAAGCACTAGATAAGATCTTTGACATTATGTATCCCAGATCCCTGTCTAGTGTGGGAATCTAACCCAGCTTTTCTTTGAGCACCTGCTGAAAAGAGACTCCATTATCTACCAAGTCTGTTCCTTTGTTGAATAGCTCTTACATTTAAGAAGTTCTTCCTCTCTTTTTTTCAATCTCTTTCTTGAAGGATCTTCTATAACTATACTAAACAAATATACTCAATCTTCTGTATGTCAATCCTTGAGATATTTGAAGGACAGTTATCTCTTTCAATTGCCTTCTCTTCTCCAAGCTAAATATGAATAGAATAGAATAGAGCTGGAAGGGACCTTGGAAATCTTCTAGTCCAGCCCCCTACTCAAGCAGGAGAACCTATACCATCACAGACAGGTGATTGTCTAGTCTTTTGTTAAAAATCTCCAGTGATGGAGCATACACGATTTCTAGAGGCAAGCTGTTCCACTGATTGGTTGTCCTCACTGTCAGGAAGTTTCTCCTTAATTCCAGGCTGCTTCTCTCTTTGATCAGTTCCCAACCATTGTTTCTCATCCTTCCCTCTGGTGCTCTGGTGAACAAAGTGACCCCCTCTTCTTAGTGGCAGCACCTCAGATACTGGAATACTGCTATCATGTCTCCCCTATATCTTCTTTTCTTTAGACTAGCCAAACCCAAGTCCCGCAGCCATTTGTCATATGTTTCAGTCTCTAGGTGTTTGATCATCTTAGTTGCACTTCTCTGAATTTTTTACAAACTCTCAAGATCTTTTCTATGATATGGTGACCAAAATTGGTTGCAGTATTCCAGGTGTGGTCTTAGTAGGGTTTTAACTGGTGCAGAGTGCAGCTGCACAGGTAGTGATGGGAGCACCCCGATACTCCCATATTACACCCCTCCTGCGTGAGCTGCATTGGTTACCGGTTGCCCTCCGGGTGAGATTTAAGGTGCTGGTACTTACCTTTAAAGCCCTACATGGCTTAGGCCCGGGATACTTGCAGGACCATCTGCTGCCGGGAACGAATTCCCATCGCCCAGTATGCTCACACAGAGAAGGCCTCCTCAGGGTACCGTCGGCTAGACAATGTCGGCTGGCGACCCCCAGGGGGAGGGCCTTCTCTGTGGGAGCGCCAGCCCTGTGGAACCAGCTCCCCCATGAGCTTCGGATGGCCCAAGATCTCCAGTCCTTTCGCCGCAGCCTCAAAACACTCCTTTTCCACCAGGCTGACCTGGACTGACAGGGATTTTAATTATGTTTTTAATTTTTTAACTCTAATTATTAATTTATTTTAATTTTAATTTTAATTTATTGTACAGAGGCCTTTAATTTTAATTTTATCTTAACTTCTGTATTTATTGTATGTTATTGTTGTTAGCCACCCTGAGTCCTTCGGGAGAAAGGGCGGCATATAAGTCCCAATAATAAATAAATAAATAAATAAATAAATAAATAAATAAATAAAGCGGTACTACTGTAATACTTCATGTGATCTTAATTCTATGCCTCTGTTTATACAACCCAGGATTGTATTAGCTTTTTTTGGTTGCTGCTGCACACTGCTGGCTCATAGTTAAGTGATTGTCCACTAGGACTTCAAGGTCCTTCTCACAGTTACTGTTTTTAAGCCAGGTCTCACCCAATCTGTACTTGTAGCTTTGATTTTTCTTGCCTAAATGTAAAACTTTGCTTTTCTCCACATTGAAACTCATTTTGTTGGTTCATAGGGCCCATTGTTCAAGTTTGTCCAGGTGTTTTTGGATCCTGAGTTTGTCTTCTGGGGTGTTGGCTACTTCTGTCAGTTTGGTATCTTAAAAATTGATGAGTTCCCCTTCAATTCCCTCATCTAAGTCATTTATGAAGATTTTGAAGAGTACTGGGCCTAAGACGGAACCTTGTGGTACCCAACTGCTTACTTCTCTCCACTTATTCCGTTTTTTTCTTCTAGTTCCTTTATTATGTTGATTATTTTATCTGGTCATACTTAAATTGTCACCCATTTATGCAATCATATCTGATGAGGGTTGATAGATGGGTTCACATCACCTGTTACAAATTCACTGGAAAGATAGAGCAGGGTCTGTGAACTTGCAATATATTTGTGGAATACAGCTTCTGGGTATGTCTGAAAATGGTGGTTTCCTGTCTAAGATGAGAGGCAATCTTCCTATGTAGCCTTATTTAGTCATAACAATGGTGTAAAGTTTTTCTGGTGAATACAGGTAGTCCTTGACTTACGAGTACAATTGAGCCCAAAATGTCTGTTGTTAAGTAAGACATTTTTAAGTGAGTTTTGCCCCATTTAACAACTTTTCTTGCCACATTGTTAAGTGAATCACTGCAGTTGTTATGTTAGTAACCTGGTTGTTAAGTGAATCTGGCTTCCCCATTGACTTTGCTTGTCAGAAGGTTGTAAAAGGGGATCACATAACCCCAGGACACAGCAAAGGTAATAAATATGAACCAGTTGCCAAGCATCTGAATTTTGATCACATGATTCTGGGGATGTTACAAAGGTTGTAACTGTGAAAAATGGTCATAAGTCACATTTTTCAATGTTGTTATAACTTTGAATATTCACTAAATGAACTGTTGCAAGTCAAGGACTTGCCTGTATTTCTTCCTTATTTGTTGATTCACTCAAAAATGGCCACTGACATAACCTGGTTCCTTTAGTTTTAATCAGAGACTTTCACATAAGACTACTGGATATATATCTGGTGTTGTAGGAAACTCTTTTGCCTCTACTGCTAAAAATCAATTGCAATTGCAAGATTTTAGTTGTTGTTCTTGTTGTTGTTTTGCTATGTTATTTATTTATAGTGTTTTCTTTTCTGATTGCTGCCCTATGCATTTTTCGGTTCTTGAGGTTTACTCTGGGATTTACAACACATTTTCAAAGGTTCCTTGTGAAGAACTCTTGACCAAATCCCTAATTTTTTCTCCAAGCTTTTTTAGTTCCTCCAGTCTTTATAAATCCTTTCAAAGACGTGAACAAGTTAAGCTAATCTAGCTACTTCTTGAGGCCTAGCACTTGTGTTTTAATCTAGCTGAGTGTGAAAGTGAGCTCATTTGTGATGTCACAATAAGAGATCATCGGAACAATTTTTCTTAATGCGATTTGTTTATAAGCTCCACAATTATCCATTTATAATTCTCAGTACACATTTTTCTGCAGCTCACAATTGGTGAATTGAAATAATCTTTAGACGAGAGCAAAAACCTGGGTAGTCCAAGGACAAGGAACAAAGTAATATTTTGGCGGGGATACTGTAAAGCTGTAGCCATTTTGTCCTGTGACTGAACAACAGGGCTCTCATTTTGTCTGTGGCTCTTGGGGCTGTGACTGATTGCCAAAAAGCAGCAGTAACGACATGAAACCCAAGTAAAGGCAGAAGTGCTGGACAAGTAGGAAAGCCATGATTATGAATCAGTGGCTGCACTTAACATTAACCACACAAGAAAATTTGCTTAGTGAGGGCTTAATGAGAGCATTTTGCTCTGCAAATATTTGCCTTTCAATTTTCAAAGCAAAAGCTTGATAGTTGCTCCTGCACATCTGTGCTGCTTTTCTCATATGTCATTTCCCATGCAATAACATATCTGCCAAAACTGTGCTCTTGTTGCTGAGAAACAAGCAATTGAACACCAAAATAACAGAATCTTAATACTTGGTCCTAGCTACAGTACACTGAGAATCAGTAAGAACCTGGAGATAATGTTTAGATACGCTGAAAAATATTAGATGTTGGTAAAATATTTAAACTTGGATCTTCCAGCTCACCCTAATAGTCGTCCATGTTCTATCCTATACATACATTTAATCATAATCATAATAGTAAAATTGGAAGGGACCTTGGAGGTCATCTAGTCCAACACCCTGCTCAGGCAAGAAACCCTACACCATTTCGGACAAATGGTTGTCCAGTCTCTTTTTAAAAAACTTCCAGTGTTGGAGCATTCACCGCTTCTGGAGGCAGGTTATTCCACTGGTTAATTGTTCTAACTGTCAGGAAGTTTCTCCTTAGTTCTAGGTTGCTTCTCTCCTTGATTAGTTTCCATCCATTGCTTCTTGTCATGCCTTTGGGTGCTTTGGAGAATAGCTTGACTCCCTCTTCTTTGTGGCAGCCCTTAAGATATTGGAACACTGCTATCATGTCACCCCTCGTCCTTCTCTTCATTAAACTAGACATACCCAATTCCAGCAGCTGTTCCTTATATGTTTTAGCCTCCAGACCTCAAATCATCTTTGTTGCTCTTCTCTGTACTCTTTCTAGAGTCTCAACATCTTTTTTTTACATCGTGGTGATCAAAACTGGAAGCAATATTCCAAGTATGGCCTTACCAAGGCATTGTAAAGTGATATTAATACTTCACGTGATCTTGATTCTATCCTTCTGTTAATATAGCCTAGCACTGTGTTGGCTTTTTGGCAGCTGCAGCACACTGCTGGCTCATAGTTAAGTGATTGTCCACTAGGACTCTGAGATCCCTCTCACAGTTACTACTGTTGAGCAAGGTACCCCCTATACTATACTTGTACATTTGGTTTTTCTTGCCTAAATGTAGAACCTTACTTTTTCCACCATTGAATTTCATTTTGTTAGATAATGCCCAATGTTCAAGTCTGTCCAGATCCTCCTGTATCTTAAGCCTATCTTCTGAGTATTGGCTATTCCTGCCAGCTTGGTGTCGTCTGTAAATTTGATGAGTTCCCCATCTATCCCCTCATCCAAATCGTTGATGAAGATGTTGAAGAGCACTGGGCCCAGAACAGAGCCCTGCGGCACCCGACTACACACTTCCTTCCATGTAGATGCAGTTCCATTGAGGACCACACGCTGAGTGCGGCCTGTCAGCCAGCTACGAATTCATCTGGTGGTGATGCTATCTAAGCCACATTTTTCTACCTTATCAAGTAGCAGTTTGTGATCTACTTTATCAAATGCCTTACTGAAGTCCAAGTAAATTATATCTACAGCATTCCTCTGATCCACTAATTTTGTCACTTGGTCAAAGAATGCAATAAGATTTGACTGGCATGATCTGTTTTTGACAAGCCCATGTTGGCTTTTAGTAATGATTTTGTTTGCCACTAGGTGCTCACAGATTTGTTGCTTGATTATCTTTTCCAGAAACTTCCCAGGTATTGAGGTCAGGGCTGATAGGTCTGTAATTTCCTGGATCCATTTTGTTTCCTTTTTTGAAGATGGGAACTACATCAGCTCTTTTCCAGTCCTCTGGTAGTTCCCCAGTGCTCCAGGATCTTTGAAAGATCTAGTTCAGTGGTTCTGAGATCACATCTGCCAGTTCTTTCAGACCCTTGGGGTGTAATCCATCTGGTCCTGGTGATTTGAACTCGTCTAAGGTAGACAGGTGCTCACTTACCATGTTCTTGCCTATCTTAACTTGTGTTTCTATTCTATTTTTATGGCACTATTTTTGATAGGTTGGTCTGTTTTTTTCCCTTTGTGTAAAGACAGATGCAAAAAAATGAGTTAAATAGTTCTGCTTTCTCCCTGTTGCTTGTCACCTTCTTGCCACTTTCACCCACTAATGGACCAATCATTTCCTTTACTTTTTTTGTTTTTTACATGTTGAAGGAAACTTTTTTTGCTATTTTTGACTTTGGTCGCAAGCCTTATTACATTTTGAGCCTTAGATTTCCTTAATTCATCTTTGCAGGCTCGGGCTATTTGCTAATATTCTGACTTAGTTATATACCCCTCTTTCCACTTTCTATACTTGTCCTTTTTATCTTTCAATTTTTCAGAGAGTTCTTTATGCAGCCATGCTGGTTTCTTTTGAGAGCTGTTATTTTTCCTCTTTGTTGGTATTGTGCTAGCCTGGGCTTTTATAATCTCACTTTTCAAAATTTCCCAAGCTTCTTGAGTTGTTTTCCTCTTGAGGATTCTCATCCTTGGAATCCTTTTCAAGCTCTCTCTAAGTTTATTGAAATTAGCTCTCTTAAAGGCCAAGACTCTAGTGTTTGACTATGTTCTATTGCTTGTGCTTCTATAATGTTGAATTCCAATATTGCATGATCACTTCGTCCCAAGGTTCCTGTGGCTTCAACACTTTCTATCATTTCATCTCTGTTAGTGAGAATTAATGGCTAATTAATTAATGGCTAATCCCCTAGTTCCCTTCTCTACTTTTTGGGTGACAAAGGTGTCTGCTAGGTTTGTCAGGAATCTGTTTGATCTTCCACTTGGTGCAGAGTTTGTCTCCCAGTTGATGTCAGGGTAGTTAAAGTCCCCCATTACTATTGTCCCCCATTACTTCCTACATATCTTGGTTAGCTGACTAGCAAAAAGTTCATCTATTTCCTCTGTTTGGTTGAGTGGCCTATAGTATACATCTATGGCAATGTCCTTGTTTCTCCCTTTTATATTGACCCAAATGCATTAAAGTTTACAGTTTTCATCGTTGTTGTGCTCTATTTCTATAGAGATGTAGTTATTTCTTATATAGAGAGCAACTCTACCTCCTCTTTTATTTGGTCTGTTTCTTTTGAATAATTTAAATCCCCCTAGCTGTGTGTTCCATTTGTGGGCTTCATCCCACCATGTTTCCGTGATGGCGACAATATCATATCTGCCCTCATTAACCTGAATTTCTAGTTCACCCTGTTTATTGCTCATACTCTGTGCATTGGTGTATAGACATTTGAGTCCTTTATTACTGACCCTGTGTTTACTTTCTACATGACCTGTGTGGTGCCTGAGTTCCCCTATTGTCTTACCACCTGTTTGGTTAGTGCACTTTGTGTGGCACTCACTACTAGAAGCTTCATTTTGCTCGACAGCAAGGTTGATATTCTTGTCCACACACACACATCTATGTTAAATGAACTGATAGCCTTATAGTTTTTAGATTGTCGGGGATAGGGATGTTCTGTATCAATTAACTCACTGTACCCACTAGTTTAAATGTTTCTCCAGAAAATCTGTGAATTTAATGCTGGGTAACTCAGTCCCTTTCTTTGATGGATGCAAACCATCTCTTTTGTACATTTTTTCATTGGACCAGCTACAGACATTGTGACTAATATAATCAAAGCCTTCCCCTTTACACCACTTCTTTAGCCACATATTGAATTGTGCTATATGCTGGCCTTTTCCATTTTGCTCCTTATACACTGGTAAAACCTCTGAAAAAGTAAGCCTATAGCCTATTCTGCTAAGTTCCTGCCCCAAGCTCTGGAAATAATTCTGCACAGAGAGTACATGTTTTTGAGACAGATCATTAGTGCCAAGATGTACAATAGCTTCCACATGACAGTCCTTGCTGGCATTCTTGATTATTTTAGAAATATGCTTTTTGTCCCTACCATCAGTAGCACCTGGAAGACACGTGACTTCTTTCGAAACCTCTGTGTCCTTTCCTAAACTTACATCCCTTATAACTGAATCACCAACCAGAAGGTGGCTTCTCTTTTTGGATGCCTTTCTCTTCTTGCATGATTGATGTGTAGTACCTGATTCACACTTCTCCCTGTCGAAAACAAGTTCTTCATCTTGGACCACAATCCCCTGCTTATTTGAGTTATCATCACAACTACCTTGACCTGTCTCCTTAATGTCCCTATTAAGGTCAGCAAGGGCACTGTATCTGTTGTGCAGGGACACAGCAAAAGCTTTGTGTTCACAGCCCTCACCCTGCCAGATCCCACAGTTGTCCACACGGTCCTTCTCCTGCAGGATCTTTGTGGTAGAGGGGGCAGATAGTGCAGAGGCTCAATAGAAGGGCTGAACTGGACACCTAATTTCTGCCTGAAGAGCATGGATTACAGACCCTAGATAAATAATCTGTCCTTGTATACTAGTGATTTGTTTACAGATAGGACGCTTTCCAAGTTTGAAAAAGGTACTGCGAAAGACAGCTGCAAAACAAGTGTTGCACTGAACTAAGCCTGACATCCTTAGATAGAAGGATGTACCACTGCTGTTTATGATTGGCGTGTGGGCCGCTACTTCTCTGGCCACACCCAACAAACTTACAGAATGTAGCACCTCCCAACAGCTTTGGGCAGTTTAAATGCAGCTTGAATTTCATACTTTTTCTCACCCAGCAAACCAGCCTTTGCTGCTTTCTGAGATGGAGCTGTGTGCACTTTTGCAGGAAAAGAAATTGGGCAAGTAATTTCTTTGAATTTCTACAGATGAATAAACATTCTTTAACAATTTCTCAAAGATAGGATTCCCTTTCAGTGCTGATAATAGCATGACTGTTTGAAAAGACCCATGGGAGGAGGAGTTCAATATTCTTTCTTTCCTATATGAGGAAAAGCAGGACATTCACACGTTCTTGTTGACCATCTCATAACTCAAAGAGAACTGATAGGAAAATATGTAGAAGACATTTTTCTGACTTTGTCCTTGATTGAACCTCTTCGCTCATATCCTATATATTCATTCAAAGTATCTGGAAGATACCTAACTTACAATGAACTCCCTTAGATGGAGATAATAATAATAATAATAATAATAATAATAATAATAATAATAATAATAATAATAATAATAATAATAATAATAATAATAATAATAATAATAATATACACACACACATCATTCACATTTGATTCACCATTGCACTGCCCCTAATATTGCACTTCAGTGTTGCAATATACAGTGGTATTTAATATGATTACAACTGTGGGGTAAAAACTATTTTTCAGCCTATTTGAGTTTGTTTTTATTATCCTGTACCATCTGCCAGAATGTCCGGGATGTGATGAGTCTTTAAGAATGTTTTGAGCTTTCCTAAGACAGTGCGAACTGTGCAGTTCATTGGGGGGAGGAAGGGGGAGAAGGCAGCCAATAATCTTCTGGGTGATGGTAATGACCCTCTGGAGCACTTTCCTATCTACTACTGTGCAGTTGACAAACCACACACAAATTCAATAGGTTAGAATGCTCTCTATGGAGCAACAGAGTTGGAAGGGGCTTTGGAGGTCATCTAGTCCAACCCCCTACTCAGGCAGGAAACCCTATACCATTTCAGACAAAAGGCTGTCCATTTTCTTCTTAAAAACTTCCAGTGTTGGAGTATTCACAGCTTCTGGAAGCAGGTTGTTCCACTGGTTTATTGTTCTTACTGTCAGGAAATTTCTCCTTAGTTCTAGGTTTCTCTTTGATTAGTTGAATCCTTCAACTATTTCTCCATCTAGTGCATCAAGGTGCATCAAGTCTAGCAAAGTGTTTTAGTAGGTGAAGCAGAAAATTGAATGAATGATACTCATTATAAACAAAGGTCTATAATCAATGAAAATTACAGAAATTCACCTATTAAACCTACAAGTGGATGAAGGATGCACTTATTTGATAAGTGCTATGAAATGGCCATTTTATCTTTTAAAATGATATAAGAAATGAGTATACTAATGGTGGTACCTAGCACTCAGAACACAGATTTAAAAAACATAAACAACCCTCTCACGTAACTCATAATACTTGGATAATAAGTGAAACCCCTGTTACCCAACTGATATTTTTCCCCTGGAGAAACATGGAGTTTGCTAAAATATGATTTGACCAAAAAGCTGTAAGCCTGTGGAGAAACCATGGAAGAAGATGTACATTACCCAGATTTGTTCTTATCAGGATTCAGTTTACAGTGTATGCCAGGACGTCCTCCGAGCTGGCCGCTATGAGGACATCGTCGAAATACGGGCAAACCCCGGGGATCCCCTTTAGCGTTTTTTCCATGACTTCCTGGAAAATCCCTGGAGCTATGCTCACCCCGAACTGCAGTCAGTTTACCCGGAACGCCCCTTTGTGGGTGATGATGGTCTGAGCCCTTGCTGCCTCGGGGTCTACCGGCAGCTGCTGATAAGCCTGGGCAAGATCTAATTTTGCGAATACCGCCCCGCCTTGCACGGATGCCAGGATGCTGCTTACGGCGGGAACCGGGTACGAATGCGCACTTAACGCCCGGTTGATTGTCCCTTTACAATCTGCGCAGATTCTAATGTCCCCATTTGCCTTTAACGGGGTAACTATGGGGGTCTCCCAATCCTCCCCATATACCGGCATCAGCACCCCCTGTTCCACTAACTTATCCAGTTCTTGCTCAATTTTGTGCTTGAGTGCAAAGGGGTCTCTCCTCGCCTTCATCCTGACCGGCAGAATTAGGGGGTTTAATTTAAAAGAAATCAGGGTCCCAGTGTACCTCCCCAACTGTTCGTTGAATACATCTGCCAACTCCTTGCAAATGCCCTCCAGAGAGGGGTGGCTCTGCATTTGGTGGATCCCGGTGATCCCAATGCCCAACGCCCTGAACCACCCTAGCCCCACGAGACTGGTCCATTGCCCTTCAACAACCAACACGCTCAACTTCCCCTTAAACCCTTTGTAGTGGACCATCACCGACGCCTCCCCCCTGACTTTAATCGGAGAGTTCTGGAAGTCTGAGAGGGTCAGTTTGGATGGCCTCAGGGGAACCCGCTGGCCACTCTGCTTGCAGATCTCGCTGAAAGTCCGTGCGGAGATAATGGACACGGCTGACCCAGAGTCAAGTTCCATTATGCAGGGAACCCCTTGAATTTTGACCCTCAGTTTGATTTTTGGGATAAGGGGTGGGTGTTCCCCGGTTTCGCAAACAGCCGACCGTCCTGCCATGTGGCTAACCGTAAGCCTCGGCGACCTCTCCCCTGTACCTGTGGCCAGCTGGAAATCCGCCTCCACCTCGTGCAGCCTGTCCCTTGGCCGGCTCCGACAGACCGCCGCGATGTGGCCGGTCTTCCCGCACGCTCTGCACTTCGCCGATTTGAAGCGGCAGGTAGACCGGGGGTGCTGTCCTCCGCAGCTGGCGCAACGGGTAGATCGGTTGGAGGTTCCAGACCCACAGCCGATGCACGGGGTAGACCGGTGTTGACCAAACGAGCCGGGCTGGGTAGACCTGGGGCCGCTGCCGCACTGCTGGGTAGACCAGGAGCGATGAGCGCTGTCGCCGGAGGGCTGGGTAGACCAGGGGCCACTCGTCCCGCATCCGCACTCCTGATACTGCTGCTCGGCTGTCGCTGGGCGTTGCTCCCTTACTCGGTCCCGGGAGTAGGTGGTCGATCGCTGTTGGCGGTGGATGGCGTCTACCTCGAAGACTCCCCCTTCTGCGTCATCGTGACCGGACAGCTGATGGATGGCCCCCTTCTCCCTTGCATCGGACTCCTCCGCTACGTCCCAGGCTAAGAACTCCTCCTGGTCGTCCCGAAGGGTCAGCTTCTGCTTGGCAAACATCTTCTGCCGCAGCTTCTGGTCCCTTAGCCCGCAGACAATCTGATCCCGGAGACGGACTTCGAGGTCGTCAAAGTTGCAGAGTCTCGCCGCTTGTCGCAGGGCAGCCATGTACTGCTTCGCGGTCTCGCCTGGACGTTGGTCCCGTTTCTCGAAATGGTACCGCCAAGCTATCTCTGATGTTTCGGGCTTAAAGTGTTCCGTTAGCTTGGATATCAGCTTGCTGTACCCGACGGCGTGAATGTCGTCGGGCGCGCACAGACCGACCGCCAGCTGATATGTCTCCATGCCACAGCTGCAGAGTAGCGCCGCCACTCTCTGTCGGTCATCCTTGACCCCATTCGCCCATAGGTAGCACTCGAGCTGACCTACGAACGCCTCCCACTCCTCAGGGCGGTTGCTGTTGAAGATGGGGTATTGTCCCAGTTGTGCCATTACCTCAGTCGGGGTCGTCCTGCGTCGGGTCCTGAGCTGCCGATGGGGTTTTGTCCGCGGCTAGCGTTTTCCGGAGCAGGATCCCACCTTCGTCGCCAGTGTAAAGTCGCGTGCTTCACATAGAGACGGACACAGAGCTGGGGTAGAGATGAGTTTATTCTGAACAGAACAAACTGGGGAAACAGGGAAGCCTGACGTCTATTTGTACCTGCCCAGGTGGATGGCATCCAATCAGTTCAAACCTGGGCTTCCTGCCAGTGCAGGTGACAATGGGTGTAGATCCTGGCTTCCCACCAGGCTGACCATGCCTGGGGCTGTCAACAGCTTAAGTCATTAGGCTTATCCTGAGTGAGCAGTCATCGCCCGGAGCTGTCCAGCCCCTCTGCTGATCTGCACCATCAGCCTCCTGCTGTGCTGTCCTTTGTGTATGCTGGAAGGCATACACTGCACAGTTGACACTCCTTTTAATCCCTTTTAGTAGCTCAGAAGTTAAAAGCTTGTCTCATATATTCAATCCCTGGCAGGACCACTACTTTCAATATCAACTAGATGGTATAGATCAGTGTTTCTCAACCTTAGCACCTTTAAGACATATGGACCTCAACATGTGAAGTTTGAAATTACTAAGATTGAGAAACACTGGTATATACTGTATATATAGGCCAGTGAATTGGTATAGTGTAGTATTCTACGGCCATTATCACCAGTCACCCATTGTTCAGTGATAAAAACACTGTCCTTATTACAGTTATTTTGGCACAATATGGTTGAATGACTTTAGAAGATGCAGTGCTATAAATAATTAGTAGGGAAATGACCTACGTTTTAAGCCTATATGAACTAAATGTTAGACCCCAAAGGCCAATTTTTAGTGCTCATAAGTAACTGAGCATCTGGAAAAGCATATTTCATGTAGAATGCATATGTTACCAAGGATTTATAGAGCAAAGAAGTGAAGTGAGAATGCCAAGAAACTGCCAGGAGAATAATAATAATAAATAAGTGCATGTTGCAACAGTAATCTCTTTGTGTGTGAGTGTGTGTGTGTTATTTATTGTCTTCATCATACTACTTTCAGAGCAAAAACTGTTATTAAAGAATGTTTAGCACAACCCTGCTGATGCACACATTAAGGGAAGAAGCTGCTTCATTTTAAGTTTCCTGAAAAGTTATGTGTTCGCGATCAGTTACAACAATTTTGTGATTTATAAAAATTGCTTCTCTTTCATTTTCCCTATATAAGTGTAGGTTCTCCATCTGTGCTCCTCATCCTCCAAATGTTTGGGCTATAAGCTCATTAACTATTTTTTTTAAATTTTAATTGTTAATTAATTATTAACACAAAAAGTTTCACAATTATTCTACAACTTGTTCTAGTATCTTGGGTATTTCAGGAGCTGTTGGTACAAACAATGTTGTTTACTAATATTGTAGCTGCAAATACTTTCACTGAGTTATATCTGATAGATGATATTTGTCTCTAAGCACAGTGTATGATAAACGTTCATCCTTATCATCTATTAATTGTTCCAAAGTCAATACCCATTTCATCCATTTTTCCCATATCATCATCTTTTCCCCACTTTTTAATGTGGGATTCCCCATAAAGTCAATTGGGCATGGAAAAAGGTTTAAGTTTGTTTTTATTTGACATTACATTTCATAACTTTCTAACTGATATAGATGTTGCCAGAGATGCTACAGTTCTGTTGTATTTAGATCCTAACACTGTCCATCCAGTTTCAGAAAACTGATTTCTCCCTTATTAATTGGTCACTGCAATTTCTGTCAACATACTCTTGGAATCAAACAACCACATATAAAATTCCTTAGCATAGACTTTTCTGAAGTCTTTTCTGAAAATATTTTCCCAATATCTGAACAGGAATGCCCCACAGGATATAAAATAATTTGGGAATAATAGTTATTTTGAGGCCATTTACCTTTTCTCAAAGGGTGAGGTTAGATCCCATCTGTCCATATCTGAAGAAATATCTCTCTTTTTTAAAGTTAGAAAATGAATGGAATAAAGAATTAGAGGTTTGTATATGGCCTAGACAAGAGGGTGTCTTAACCTCTATAGGCCTGGTTGTAGCACCTGTCCACTCCACTCTGCTTTGGGTGCTTCACAAAACAGCTTGTTTTTATAATTCAAGATGCATTTTCAAGTTTCTTTATCTTATGTGAAAAGAGATCCTCTTCTGCTCACTCCTGTGTGTGTATGTTTGTGTCCCCAAAGCAAACGTGCCAATGCTGTTTATAGTTTCAGACATGAAATTGCTGGTCTGCCTACTGTACCATATGCCTTATGTATTTTCTGAACGTTCCATTAAAAGCCTAAGAAAAGAATGTCAATGAACCTTAAATATCCTATATAACAAAATGATATTTAGAATTTATTGGAATCATTATGTCTCTGTAACAAAGAATTGTCTATGACAGCATTTTGTTGGAGCTATAATAAGGATAATGCTTCTTTAAAACACATGCTTTTGCAATGTTCTAAGCTTACTAAATTTTGGGAGAAGTAGTGGACTATATAAATGTGACTATGTGACAAAATCTAAAATTTTCAGAGGATAATATTCTCTTAAGTTATATGCCTAGTACTTAGAATTTGATAACTGGAAAATGTAAATGGCCTTATAATTTAAAGACTGATACTACAATATTGGAAAGATAAATGTATGGCTCCATTTACTCAATGGATTGAAAACTTGATTATACTTACTATTTATGAGAGGATTGCATATAAATGTAGACTTTTATGAATAGGTATAATGAAATATGGGATTCATATTTCATACAGTAATTTTAAAAAGCATGATAGTTATATAAAAGTGTTAAGTCGTGGGCTCTGGTGAGCAGGAATGAAGACACACAGCTGAGTACAGAGGAACTCATTCTTTATTCAAGCTGGAACTGTACTAAGACTTGGGCTGCTCCCCACCACAATATATAGCCAAGTCCTATGGTAGCAACCAATCAGATTGAACCCGTGCTTGCCACCCAAGGCTGACCAATTGCAGGACCAGAGACGTCCTGTCTGGTACCACCTGGTGTGGTACCAAAAGCCCAGTACATAACACCCCTCCCTCCTAAGATCAGGCTATAATCCCCTTAAATAACTTGACAATAGTCAAGACTTATGAATCACTCCCAACAACCAAAATACATAATAACAAAACAAAAAATAAAAAATAATAAATAATGCTTGTTAATTCAAGGTAGTTAGAATGACATTACGCGACCTTTACAGACATGCCCTTGTAGTATGGACTACAATAAGATTTAACAACAGCTAAATGGCTTGACAATGCAGTAAGGACTACAAAGAGATGAAACAACATCTCAATGAACATGCTTGCCAGCAGTTACAAAATGCCCCCAATTTCTGTAGGTAGTGGTACAATTGTCACAACACTATACATCACTTTATTTTACAATATAGTCTGTAAGATATGCCAGAGGTTTGTGTGGCCTGGAGGAACGCCTTGGAGTTCCACTCACTTTGTGATCTACCAGCTTACCCGGTGGGCTGGGTAGACCCATGCTCTGGCTGGCCTCACCAGGTTGGCCCACCCTGTTGTGACTCAGGGTCAGCCTGTGGGTCCGACAGCCGGCTCCGATGTATCGGATGACTCAGATGAGGGGGAGGAGGGAAACGAACCGGCTGATGATGGTTTGGAGGCTTTGCAGAGCCCTCAGCCGGGGACCTCTTCTCAGCTGCGTGAGCCCGAGAGTGCGGAGGAAGATGACCCACAGCTGGCCCTGTTCAAGGATGCCCGACGCAGGAGGCAGTCGAGCAGGAACAAACAAAGAAAGGCTGCGGGACTCCTCGGGAGGAGGCACAGGGAGACCACGCCCTGAGCTCTCTATAAAAGGAGTGTTTGGGGAGGGGCTGGTTGCTGAAAGCAACTTTTCCGCTTGAGAAGACAAGCTCTAGTGTTTTTGTTAACTGCGTAATAAATCTTGGCAGATGCTTTTTAGCCTTGGACGCTCTCCAGTCTCTTCTTTCTGAATAGGGGTTTGCCTTATTACAAGGCCAGAAGAGGGCTGGTTCAGAACACACCCCAGAGTCAGTCTGTTCTGCAGAGTAGGCACAGCGGTTGCTGAGATTCAGCTGGTTCACCTGGTCAGGGGTCCCATGTTGCACTTACGAACTTCCTGGTTCTTCCTCGGAATCAACTTCAGCTGAGAAGGGAAAACCCTGGTGGTTCTGGTGTGGGCTGGCTTGGGTGCCAGTTTGAGGACTTTGGGAGGGACTTATGCCATAGTCCTCACTTAGTGAACATTCTGGAAACCTCTTTCAAAGTTGGTCAATGTGTCTTCTGACCAGTCGCCCTCCCTCCAACCCCACTTCGTAAGATAGGGGTTCGGATACCTTGGTCACCTGACCAGGAACCCACAAATTTCCAGGACCATAGTTTCTGGCCCAAACCCAATCACCCATTTGCAGCCCCCTTGGGGGTTTTGGTCTAGAGGCTTTGGATGCCACTCTGTCTGGATGCAACCTGTCCAGTTTAGTAATTAAACGCCTTCCCCAATGAAGCTCAGCAGGACTTTTACCTGTAGCTGTGCAGGGTGTAGAATGCTGACAGAGCAAAAAATCTGCCAATCTATGATGCCAGTCACCTGTGATAATGCGCTTGAGTGCCTCTTTTGTTGTCCTCACCATGCGTTTGGCTTGTCCATTCGAAGAAGGATGAAATGGTGCAGACGTAGCATGTCTGATCAGATTAGCTCTAAGAAAAGCTTGAAACTCAGCAGCAGTGAATTGAGCCCCATTATCAGAAACCAAAACATCAGGCAACCCATGTGTTGCAAAGAGTTTTCTCAGCACCTGGAGGGTCCTAGCAGTAGTCATATTAGGGACTGGAACTACTTCCAGACATATTGAGTGGCTATCCGCTACTACCATGAAAAGCTGTCCTTGAAAAGGCCCAGCGTAGTCTATGTAAACCCTGGACCAGGGGTTATGTGTTTCTTCCCACCTGTGAACTGGGGCCTGAGGCATTTCAGGCCTAGATTGCTGGCAAGTATAGCAACCATGAACTTGATCCTCTACAGCCTTATCTAGGCCAGGCCACCAGAGGTAGCTTCTAGCTAAGGCTTTCATTCTGACAATGCCTGGATGGCCTTCATGTAAAGAGTGTAAGACTCTGTCCCTCAATGAAGTGGGAATTATGACTCTGTTGTCCCATAAAATGCAGCCCTTGCGTGCTGCATTTTCTTTAATTTGAGGCCCGCATCATGGAGCCTCTGCAAAACAGCCCTGAGCCTATTGGCCAACACTTTGGGGATTCCTCGGCAATGAGAACATCATCAAAATAGGGGCAGACACCCTGAATACCCTTAAGTGTGTGTTCCATAATCCCTTGAAAAATACCCGGTGCAACACTGACTCCAAACTGCAAGCGTTTGACTTTGAATGCCCCTCTGTGAGTTACTATTGTTTGAGCCACGGCTGTGGCCTCGTCAACCGGCAATTGCTGATATGCTTGTGCTAAATCAAGTTTAATAAAAATGGTTTCCCCTTGCAAGGAGGCTAAAATATGGTTGACTACCAGGACAAGGTATGCTTGTTGATTAAGGGCCTTATTTAATGTGCATTTACAGTCTGCGCAAATGCGAATTTCCCCATTGGACTTTAGTGGGGTGACTATAGGAGTTTCTCACTCCCCCCATCAACAGGCTGTAATACGCCCTGTTCTACCAACTTATCGATTTTGGAATCAATTTTGTGTTTTAGGGCAAAGGGGACCCTGCGAGGCTTAAACCTAATCGGTACAATGTTAGGATCTAATTTAAAAGAAATTGGCGGGCCAGTATAAGTTCCCAGTTTTGACTCAAAAACATCCATGTATTCCTCGCAAACAGTCATGAGGTCTGCTGTTTGTATCCGGTTAATGCCTGCAATTTGAATGCCTAAAGCCTCAAACCAATCAAGTCCGATAAGACTTGTTCTTTGGCCCTCTACTACTATGACATCCAGGTGTCCCAAAAACCCTTTAAATTTTACCAATAAAGTTGATTCACCCTTAACTTTAACGTGAGTGTTCTGAAAATCTGTTAAAATAATATCTGAGGGCCTTAGTTTAGCCCAATGGTTGCTGAGTCTACACACAAAGTTGAATGTGTCATGCGAGATGATCGATACCGCTGAGCTGGAGTCCAACTCCATCTTACATCGAACTCCTTGTAGCTCTACTGCGAGCTTGAGTTTAGGCTTAAGGGGGCGACGAGCGCCAGTGCGGCAAACGCTTCTCCAGCTTCTAAAGAATCCCACACTAACTGTACCCTGGGCCCCAGTACCTCTCCTAGTCGGTTCCTCCGACTGGTGTTTGGGTGGCCTGTCTCTCTGCACACCACTGTGATGTGGCCGCCAAGCTCTACACGTGGCCGAACGAAACCTGCAATTGGCGCGGAAATGGTTGCCTCCGCACCCCTTACATCTAGGTAAGAGAACTGCCTTGTAATCATTCTCTCGTTGGTGGTTGCCGCGGTTTTGTGCATTTGGCTGCCTTTGGAGCTTATTGATTTCAGGTTCTTCATCTTCTGACGATTCTCCAATGCATTTGACGACCTCAAGATGGACAGAATCTTCTACTTTTGAAGATTTGGTGGGCTGCACTGTTTGCACTGCACCTCCGGCTGCTTCGTTAGCCATGACCTTGTCCTGTGCCTCAGCGAATGTGAGATTGGGTCGGGCAAACAGTCTCTGCTGGAGGGTTCTGTCTCAAAGGCCACAGACGAGTCAGTCTCTCAGTCTTTCTTCTAAATTCAAGAACTTGCAAAGGCGTGCAGCCTGCCTTAGGCCCGTGATAAACTCTGAAACTGTCTCTCCAGGAAGCTGCACTCTTTGGTCGAATTTAAAATGCCACGCCATCTTCGACATCTTGGGCTGAAAATGCCCAGTCAGCTTCTTCTTAAGGTCTGCAAACGATACTGCTTCCATGGGCGTTGGCGCAAAAAGATTTTCCTCTAGGTCAAAAGTTGCTGGCCCACACACGCACAGCAATGTGGCAGCTTTTAGGCCTTCCTCTGCAATCTGGTTTGCGCGTAGATAGTTCTCCACTTGCGAGAGGTAAGACGGCCATTCTTCTGGATGCTTTACATCAAATTCTCTGAGTTTGCCGACTTTCGGCATCTTTCCTCAATTCCTACGTTCTTGGATCTTGCTTCTTGGGCTCAGGGAATGTGTCCCCTGAGCACACGGCTGCTAGTGTAGCTTTACTAGCTGACCTAGAGGGGGGGAAGATGCCTCTTCCCTCCAGTGAGTAATTCTGACCCCTTGTGTACTTCAGCCCTTTAGGTGGTGAAGCAGGATCCCACTCTCATCGCCACTGTTAAGTCGTAGGCTCTGGTGAGCAGGAATGAAGACACACAGCTGAGTACAGAGGAATTCATTCTTTATTCAAGCTGGAACTGTACTAGGACTTGGGCTGCTCCCCACCACAATATATAGCCAAACCCTATGGTAGCAACCAATCAGATTGAACCCATGTTTGCCGCCCAAGGCTGACCAATTGCAGGACTGGAGACATCCTGTCTAGGTTGCTGGAGAGCCGTTAGCTCTCCAGCAACGCACGTGGTGTGGTACCAAAAGACCAAAAGCCCAGTACATAACAAAAAGTATTAGAATATATGTATTCTAGAATTGTTTGTTTGTGTGTGTGTGTGTGTGTGTGTATTCTAGAATTGTAATTACTGTGTAGCAGCATATTATACTATATATTTTATTTTCATTTTTATAATGCATTTTTTTCACTTACAGTATTTTTAACCACTTGTTATTTTTTAATGTATCTTTCTTTGTGTTTTGTTATTATTTTGAAAGCAATAAAATTTATTTACAAAGTTTAACAATGATTCCTGGTCCTTTAACACAATATAATATGCACAGAATACATAATTATTTACATATAATGATTATATTCCTGAATTATTTGTTTTAGTTTTTTATTCTTTCTCATGTTCTTTTTTACACACATGCACACACACACACACACACACACACACTTCAATTAAAAGAAATAACTTTCTAAATTAAAATTTGCCCCTGTAGCTAATGACAGCTGCTTTCCTGGACAACAGGACATTAAAGGATTGTTTGAAGAAGATTTGACCAATTTTTTTAGGAACATTTGAAACTCATTAAATGAAAAAGAAATCAGCAAAGAGAAGGATGGTAATAAATAATGTCTTAACTAACAGGTCACATGAAAAAGAGTAAATAAAGAAATGGATCCAGAATGATCTCTAATTTGTAACATCCCAGATTTGATCCATTATTTATCTAATTAATTACAGTTTAACAAATGGCTTTCAAAGTGTGAGATGAGTCTTGATGTTACACAAACTTTGAAACAGCAAATTTGCATTGCAGCAGACTGCAAATGCCAGAAAAAACGGGAAAACCAAAGTCTGAAGAAGAAAAATCTGGTTCAATGGGAGAAAAAAAAGTATGTGACGGGGATAAGAGAGAGAGAGAAAGAAAGCAATCTCTAAGGTGAAAGCTGCAAGAATCATAGGCTTGAAAGCAGCAATTATGTAAGACAGACGTGTCAAACACAAGGCCCGGGGGCCAGATCCGGCCCGTGAAGTGATTTCATGTGGCCCGTGAAGCCATCCTGGAAACAGTGAGGGAACGGCCCCCACTGCCTTGGCCCTGGCCCAGAGACCCTCCTTCTGCCAGAGACCCTCAGATCTGTCCCACTCCTGCCCAGGCCCCCATAGGCACCCTAGATGCAAACGATGTACAGCTGGCCATGCCCACCCAGTAGGCCATACACACTCTAGCCACGCCCACCCAGTAGGCCACACCCACCCTGGCCATACCCACCCGGCCCCCTGAGGGCAACCACAATGCTGATGTGGCCCTCAATGAAATTGAGTTTGACACCCCTGATGTAAGAAAAATTTCCTTTTCTTAGAAGAGAGAGAACACCTCCAACTTATTTGCAGTACTGATGCATCAGGGATGGGTGTCTTTCTGTGTGGGGCTCATTCTTTCCTGTGGTGGGTGATTTGATTCAACAGGAAACCTCCTTGGAGGGTAAACTCCTGAACATAAGCAGAATGCTGACATAACCCTGGTTAATTAAGTGATTGAACATCCCATTAAAAATATGTTCATAATATAGTCCTCTTGGATGTAGAGTGTGGACATAGACCTTCATTACAATATATTTGAAGTAAAAGCTACATTAAGAAACACTTAAAGACAAAATGTCCTCATTGCCAACCACACTAAATCTTCAAGAGAGGGAAACCTAACCCAAAGTCTCCTTGTGACAAAGAAAGAAAAACTGTATGTGATTAAAATAACAGTCATGGCTAGATGAGGGAAACTGCCTTTTTGTATGCATCATTTACATGTACAAAGAATGAAACCAATTGCCCAGTTCATCCTTCCATTTTGATTTTGTTGGCAAAGTGTGCCTATGAACAAAGAAGAGTACACACTGGTCTCTCACCATTTATCCCAGTAATCAAATAGTCTCATGGGTACAAAGAGATGATGCCCATCTCCAACACAAACACTGTGCCCCATTTTTAAACAAGATGTTCTCAAAAATGAGATGGAAGCCCAAAGGCCTAAAGTTTCTGGCAAACAACATTAGGCTACCTATGATCTTAAGGGCATCTTCATCCTACCCATGTTCATATTCTGTAACTTCCTGCCTCAGCATTTGTACTATATAAGCAAGTTTGGAAACGTGTGTTGGTTGAAATTGTGTGCACTGCTGCAAGATTTA
Organism: Vipera berus; assembly: GCF_964194415.1. Classification (NCBI taxonomy): domain Eukaryota; kingdom Metazoa; phylum Chordata; class Lepidosauria; order Squamata; family Viperidae; genus Vipera; species Vipera berus. Next base: position 296,822,389 of record NC_138202.1, on the reverse strand, counting down.
TGAGTTAGTAGTGAGAACATTAGTGCCACTTTATCATAATTCATTTAACTGACAAAATAGTATTCATAAGATGTGTGGTACCTAATCTTTCAAGTCCAGGTTTTCTACCATTCTTTCTATTTCTCAGTGAATTTTTTCTTCTGATTTCTTCTGCATTAGTCCATTCAGATATAATGCTAAGCTATGTTTAACAATGTGAACAGCCTTCCTTTCCTTCTCATTATCCTTTGTCTGCATGGGAAGGAGTTTAAAATTTCCATTTGCACTTGAAAGTAGCCAGTTTCTTGTTACCTCTGAACACAAGTAAAGTAATTTCTTTAAAGCAGAATCCTTCACAACCAGGATAGTGCTTCTTCTCCACACATGTAGCCAAATTGCCTGACTAAGCGATCTGTACAAAGTCTTAGTGAATCTTTCTTTGGTACCATAGAATTGTTCTACAAAGTCTGGTGAATATTTCTAAACTGATATTATCATCAGGCAAGAGCTACTTTGGCCATTCTTCAATGAAAAGTTGGTATACATTTGTTTAACAAACAATGCACAAAGCCCTTGGAAGGACTAAGGGAGACAATGTGTAAGCTAGGCTAATGTTCTTGGCCTGTAGCACAGATGTGTGTAACACTCCATTTTATTTTTTACTTTTTAAACTTTTTTTTGAAGAGCAAAGCTTCATGAAAATTCATTTTTAGTGGAAATGGGGATGAGTTTTAAATTGTGCTGATTTTTGTTTTCCTCTCCAGAAGCCATTTTTGCCTTCTGGGAAAGAGAGTTAAAATTGGAAAACAAATAGGTGGGGGGGGGGGGGGAAATAAGGAAAGAATCAAACACCCCAATGAAGATATATGTACACCTTCCTTATCCATTTATATGCTTTCTAAACAATCTTTCTGCAAAAAAGGTTTTATCTCTTTTATTAAAAAATCAATTCATTATTCAAATGGATTCAGTGCTGCATGAAGAAAGTGACCGTGCTTTCACATGAGATTACATCTTAATGTTGACATCTTGTTATTTCAGTCAAGGACTTACCTTCTTTCTTTGTTGTCACTGTCAATACTGAGTGACGATGATAAATGTTGGTATTCAATACATCTGGAGGACCCAGACTGGGCAAAGCTTTAGTGCACAAGCTGACTAAGATGAGACCGTATATAAATGGTTTTGCTTCATGATAAGGCTTGCTGGTGAACCTTTGGTCATTAATGATTTTGTGAATATAGTACAGATTATTTGAAACCATTGACTTGCTGCATTTACTGAAGTGCCCATTTTAAAGAAGGCATGGTAGTCTTTTATTTCAAAATGTGGTTTCTTTTCCATTGTTCTGAGTAGTGTCTTGGATTTTCATCCTTAAAATCCACCTTGATATACCAATGATTTCCAGAACTGAGATACTTTTGTCTGTCTGTGTCTCTGCATCTCTTGCTTCCATAAATCCCTTAATATTTTATAAAGGAAGTCCTACAGTCAATACAAGCCTGTAGGTTTCACCTCTGATACTTGTTACTATAGTAGTAATGAAGAACATGTTCCGAACAAAAAATGATTATAATAGAATTACTCCAAAGTTTAGACCTACAACTTGTTCTGAATGCTTTGGCTCCAGTTTGAAACTTGTGAAATGGTTGCAGATGTGGTGAGTTCATTAGAAATGAGCATAAGAAATACGTATATTTTCCTGATTAAGAATATGTTTTTTTTCCAGCTTTTCTCAGACCTTACTGTCTGTTGTACAGTTCTTCTTTTGTTTCCCAAAAAAGAAAATAAGAAAATAACTTTTGTAAGCCCAAACTGTAAGACATTTAAAATGGAAATGGAATGTGTGGCTCTGATACTAAACATAACAATCTTTATTGCGGGTGATAAAATGAATGTTAAAGAATGTCTTGCTTTATAAAGAGACGCTAATTGGTTCCTTACCTTCTTTTTTACTTGCATACTTCTGCATAATATAATATAATTCCAGCCTTTGTGTTAGATGCAATAAGATAACAGTAGGTATTTATGACACAGTCCAATAAGCAACCCATGCAAAATAACACTTGAAGAAAACAGTGAATTTCAAGGGTAACTGTATTTATGGGAGATAGCAGTAGAAACTGATGTAATCCTATAGCCTTGGAAAGCTGGAGCCATTAAGTTTCCATAAGAAAACAAATAATTTCCAAGGACTTTTTAATAAGACAATTTGTGTTAGTACAGATCACCAAGTTTTTCAGAACATTAATTTATCCAGTGCCTATAATAAAAATGACAATACATCATGCATTAAGAATTTTTCTACAACAGAAGAGAAGAATAAAAACCATGGCTTGACTGTGCATACTCCAAAATGCAATGCTTCTCGCTGTTGAGTATCCCTACTGCTCTACAGAGAGCAATGGGAAACAACTAAGAGGAAAAAAAAATATCTGCTAGTGTCTGGAAGGCAGACTGGTCCTTCAGAGGCAGCAGTTTTTGACACCTGTCAAAATGACATTAGCTGACAGTCAGGCTTTGAATGCACTCATGAAAAACACATGTGCAAAATCAGAGTTCTCACAGATGGCTAAGTCTGCAAATGTTGCTCAAAACATCTTGTAATGGACTATGGGGATGACCTTGGGGGATGAGAAGAGACACTGCCTATGAAAAGAGGAGACAAGAGAAGGAAGAGTCTCCAATGGATTAACTGTCAGAGAAACAAATTTAGGAAGGGCTTGCCCTAATAAAATAAAGAGTTAAAAGTGGCATCAGATTCTTTGTACCTCCAGACTTGCAAGATTCCTGATTAAGAGACCTTGAACAAAGAACCAAGGAATTCATCACAATCTTAAGGGGAAAAGTTACTGATGATAACAGCAAGCCAAATTTAAACAAAACTAAAAGAGTCTATTGGTGTCAATATTTCTGAGAAATTTGAAAGAAACTTGCCAAGTTAATTAGAAAAATGAAACTAATATCCCATCTCTCCTCTGTTCCCAGATGCCACCAGTTGCTCTCTTTACACTAAGAACTATTTCTATTTTAAAATTCACCTGCTGTTCTTCAAGACAGACAAAGAGAGAGAAACACTGAAATGCTTGAATAAAACTATCATTACTAAAGCCAACAATGCTTAAACATAATAAATACAAAAAATAAAGTTGATTTCCAAGACAAGAAAAGCAATTTAATAGGACCTGGCCTCATTGACCCTGAGAGAATTTAGGTAATTGACATTAACCAACTTATCTTTTGATATTTTCTCCTGCCCTCTGTACAGAATGTAAAGCAAAGAAGGCATTCACACTGTCTCTTCTTTTGTGGTGACCTCATGGTAAATCTGATTCTACAGAAACAGAGACTAGCAAAATGGCATCAAGTAAATGTTCTCATGCATAACATTTTGTTCAACCTTTCAGTACGGATTACTGCTCTGGGTCCTGCAGGCTTTTAGTATTAGTGCTGCACTTGGAGTTCTCTCGCATCCTTCCTGGCAAGCGTATCTCAAGGACAAGTTGAAGATTACATCACCTTGTGAAGATGGCGTTCACTCCTATTTCCTAGAATGAGTTTTACTGAGTCATGGCTAAAATCAGTATCGTATGGTTTGTAACCTAAGAAATCATACGAAATTAACCACATGTAATTTTCACCAAGACAATTCATATATTTTTTCCACTCCTCTTTATTCTTGCAAGTCATCTTTGCTTCTGCCATGTCATCGCACTGCTTTGCATACATTGCCTTTAAATCAATATTGACCTTAAATACAGGAACATTTCTTTTTCATTCATACATTTTTTTCTTAATGACTTATTAAAGACCAAAAAGTCTGGTATGCCTACCCTTTGCCCACTTTGGGAAGTTCAGGGGTGAGCATACCAGATTTGGGGAAACTTTGCTTATTGTCTCCTCATGTATCCTTTTGATCAGAATTCTGTGAAATATATTCCTGTGCACACTAATTAAATTTAATCTTTTCCCATACCACATTTTTTTCATTTACTCTTCTATCTTTCTGTTTCCCATAGAGAACATATAATAGTATTTTTCCAGTTGTCAGGTATCTGTGGGACATTCAGACACCCTTACTCTGCATTTTCTCTGCTCCTTTTAATCTTAACCCTTCCCGGCTCTCTTTGACTACATGGCTTGCAACTATTCTTTTTCCTTCATATACATTATATATTTTTATTTTTTTTTGCAGCTATCTTCTGTTTTATGTATCTGTTCCATCATCCATAGCTTGTTCATGGAATCATTCTACCAAGCTTCCTTTTTCTTAGTGTAACTCCACATACTCACATTATAATCAGTAAGATACTGTAATTATGGCCAGTTTAGTTTCTTCCTAGTGTTTTCCCGCAAGTGCAGGTTCTGATTTTTTTTTCAGATCAATCAACAATACCTGGTTGCCACAGGAACTGAGTGAGCAGTTTGTCACCCAGGCCTGATGTAGTGGGCGGAGAGAGAGAGAGTGTCTGGCCCAAAGTCACCCAGCCCAGTTTTCATGCCTAAGGTGGGATTAGAACTCACAGCCTTCTGGTTTTTAGATTGTTGTCTTGACTGCTAGACCAAACTGGTTCTGTTATATAATGGCCAGTATGTCTTTCTTAACACTCACTGGACAGTTTAGAAAACTTCTCCTATTAGAGTCCTCCCCACCATAGCCTCTTTATATTTCTGCAAACCCTGGAATCCACTTGGGTGTATTGTTATCTCCCTCTTGTATGAAGAACATATCATTTTCTGTATAGGTGTTTCTCAGCTTCCTTGGAATTGTTGTCACTAAGTAATGCAGTCGTAAAGCATAACATCACATGAACATGTTGCTTAGTTATGACAGGTTACTGGTTATTGTTGTTAAGCAAGGACAATGGGTTCTTAAGCAGGGACCTCACATGACTGTGACCTCTGACTTCCTGCAGTTTCTCTATTGATTTTGCTTGTGTGAAACTAACACAGGGAATGTCAGAAATCACAACCTCATGACTGCAGGGATGCTGCAAGAGCTGGACCTATGAGGACCCCCTCGTAAGTACCATTTGCATAAGTACCATTATGCTGTTGTAGCTTTGAGTACTCAACGAATAGTCATAACCCAAGGACTACCTCTATACAAAAGATCATATTCACAGAATGAGTTCATCTAAATGATAATGATACATCTTCTGAATGACAAGGTATGTCAACATAGGAAATATTTTGTTTTGTTTTTGAAGCTAGAGCAAACACTAACGAAAGCCTCAGCGATATGTTCCATCAGATTTTTGATGGACTTGCATGGGTTTTAATGGAAGTTGCTTCTGCTTTTTATGGTATGTGGTAATATCTCCAAAAGATGCCTTCAAGGTGTGTTGGACTATAATTCCCATATTCCTACAGTTAGGATGACCGATTGGCCAGGGATTTGAAGTGTAATATATCTGGAGGGGGATTCTGGTTGGAAAAGGCCAATGTATAATACTTAAATAACAGCCAATCATGACCAAAGAAAAGGTCAGTACATAAAAAATGCAACAAGATTATTCCAAGCCATAAATAGACATCTGTTTCTAGCTTGTATGGCCACCTGGTCTCTCTACTGGAGATCTTGATGGTAGTGATTCCAGAGATGCTGAATAATGCAAACATTTGTGTTGATATGAATGGGAACATCTGCTTCTGTCCTGAACTTTTCTTTTCTTTCCCCATTTTCATGTCCATAATTACTTAACATTGTTAAGTTTTGCTCACAGCAATATTGGAGGAAGTAGCTATTCTTAATAATACAACATAACATTTTATACAATACTATTCTTGGTACAGATCTCTATATTTAACTGCACATTAGATGCTGCCAAAGCAAATTATGAATTATTCACAGCACTGCATTTTGACTCTAATACTAATGCACAAGTTTATTGGAAGCGTCATTCAACTTTAAAAAGAGTTAAGAACAGAAAAACTATGGTATACTTTAAGCTGTGCAGACAAGTGCCAATTTATTGGATCCACTTCTCTGATAACTCCTAGAATTCCCAAGCCTCTTTGCCTTTAACCCACCTATAGGTTTTCTTTGTTTTATACAAATTCACTATTATGTGATCAATTGTTTTACACTTAAAAAATACTATTACGCACTTTGAGCCTGCATGGTCAATTTGCACCAAAATATGCCTATAGTTTTCTCACTAGAACATGGGGATATTTTCTCACTAAAACCCTTATGCTGTGTGATTGTTCCAGTGATGATGATGATGGTGACAATGATGATGATATCCATTCAGTAATGTCCAACTCTTGACAGAATAATAGAATTGGAAGGGAACTTGGAGGTCTTCTAGTCCAATCCCCTGCTCATGTAGGAACCCTATGGTTATTCAATTTCTTCTTAAACCTCCAGTACTGGAGCACCCACAACTTCTGGAGGCAAGTCATTCCACTGATTAATTGTTCTCTTGAGAAATTACTCCTTAGTTCTAGATTGTTTCTCTCCTTGATTAGTTTCCATCCATTGCTTCTTGTCATGCCTTCAGGTGCTTTGGAGAATAGCTTGACCCCCCCCCCCTCTCCTTGTGGTAGCAGCTTAGATATTGGAACACTGCTATCATGTCACCTCAAGTCCTTCTTTTCATTAAACGTGACATACTCAAATCCTGCAACTGTTTTTCATGTTTTAGCCTCCAGTCCCCTAATCATCTTTGTTGCTCTTCTCTGTACTCTTTACAGAGTCTCAACATCTTTTTTATATCGTGGCAACCAAAAGTGGATGAAATGTGATCTTACCAAGGCATTATCACATTTATCAATGCATTTGCGTTACAAAACATGATCTTGTATTCCCACTAGCTAGATGTCTTTATGGGAATTCACTTTGTGTGAAATTTTGGGAGAAAGTAACTAGAGTACAGGAAGATAAATCTGTAATTTATATTTGGCAGGTGAAAATGTTTTGAGTGACTGTGGAATGTCCCCCAATTCTTAGTCTACATCTTCATCTAAGAAATAATTTTTGATTAAAGAACATTAGGCCAAATTCTCCCCTTCGTAGTGACACAGCATAACTTTATATCCCATATATCATCAAAAAAATTAGCAATCATAGCAGGTTTCATCAGGTTGTATGTATTTGTTTGATTAAATAGGAAATCCTTGCTCCTCTAATTAGTATAAGTGATCATAGAAGTGCAGTTAGGTTAAATTCTTAAACTCTTGATTTTATGCACCTTTTTCTCTTACATGCACATAATCTATGTCTATAATACTGCTCTCTCCTGCAATGTACTATGGTAATTGAATAAATATTTGCAAAATTTCTTTGCAAACAGGAAATAGTGAATTCTTTTATTCACTCTTTGCAGTAATTAAGTAAATATACTGACTTAATAATGAATATGACCTTGGACTTGGGTGCCCCTAAATCAAAATTATACAACTTGCTTCCAAGAACCACATATTCTCTCCAAATCCTTGGGTGATTTCCCAAAGCACTCCAAAAGCTGATACAAAGTGAAACCCAAGAGAAAATTATTAAAGGCATGAGGACTCACATAATGGCAATCTGAAGCTGCTTTGCAATGCAAACAGTGACTACTGCAAGCCTGAGATGGTTCAAAATTTTCACAGTAATTTGTCCCTGTGCAAATGTTTATAGTATACTAGCAATTGTATACTAGCAGTTCTGTTTCTTGAGATACTATAAACAAAAAGACACAAATGTTAGCATTAGTAGAGCAAAAAGGCTGGAGAGTTTCCATCCTTATATATACATATTCATGAAGAGATTCAAAACTGCCCTTTGTATTAAAGGGCATTTTAATTGTGTCATATGCTTTTGGAGTAAATAGTTATGGGCTACATGAGAAGAAGCAAGCTAAGATTCAATTTACAAAGAAAGTTCTGTTGCCTCATATTTTGCTCACCCAGGTGAACAGTATGCAGCCTTCAGTTACAAATATTTTATTCTTTGCCATTTCAGTCATTATATCAATTGCTAAATCTTTGTTGAGTTTAAATCTTGAATCAATCTGCATTCAGTTTGTGGTCTACAGATTACATTTGAGTTGAATCTTACCCTCTTCGAAACTTGAATTTGAGTTAGAACTTGACTGATTATTCTATTAACTAATAATGTCAAAGAAATCCTCCATGGATTTTCCTGAGAACTGATTCATGGCATCCATCATAGCACAACTGGCAAGATTAAATAATGTTTACAAGTCGTCAATACTGCTCAAAAAAATAAAGGGAACACTTAAACAACACAATGTACTGTATGTAATAGTAGGATGTCTTATCTTCTGTTCCCTTTATTTTTTTGAGCAGTATATATATATACATCTTCATAGCTATCCAGACCTAACCATCCCAGTGACAAATATATATCTTATAACATCACAAAACAAGCCTCACTCTTTCGTATTTAAATTGTGATGTCACAGACAGGTACATAAGTGGAAGACATGGAGATGTCACTATGTACATTTCTTCAGATACCCCTCATAGACCCCATGAAAACTTTACTTGCTCTTGAGAACCATTCTGAAAAGGAGCAATCATGTCTGACAATTGCATAAAATCTAATACAAGTAATTCTTGATTTATGACTTCTCTCGCTAAGTGTTGTCATCATTAAGAAAGACATAAGATTGGGATCCTGCACCTTGGAATAGCTGGCAGTCGCTGCTTTGCTGCCCTTCCTTTTTGGAACAGTGGCAACGGCCAGGATATCATGGCGGCTTTAGGACTGATTGTGGCCAAGTTGCGCCTTGTAACTGTTTATGAGTACCACCTTATGGTGTGGCTCTCCCCCTCCGGAAGCATGTCCCTGGAACATCTCCGCTGATTGCCATCTTGTCACCCATTGGGTTGGCTTGGCTGGACATGGACATGGTTGATATATTCTTGCTCCTGTGACTTTTTGAATAGCCTGCAATGGACCCGGGAATCGACCGTAGTGAGAGGGCAGTTGAATTGACCATCAACCCACCCCACTGATGTGAGAGATCAGTTGGGGTGGGTTTATCCTGGAAGTCCGTGATCAGTCTACCCCAGATTTGATACCTCAACTGTTGTGAGAGAACAGTTGTGGTTCCTTTGTCTGGTGGCCAGCCCGGGTGACAGCAGGGCCGGACTGGCCGATCTGAGACATTCTCCGGACTTCATATTTTTAACATCACTTTAATATTAATTGACCATCTATCTGCTCATAACTGCCCTATGCTGACATTGTTGGTATATGGTACGGCTGTGTTATTCTAGCACGGACTTGTATGCCCTCAGGAGGGTTCCTCCCTCCTGGGTACGACCTGTTGCTCTTTCCTTTGCTTCCCTTAAGGACGGGCCCAATTGTTGGCACCCTGAGAGGTGGTTGGGCATTGACAGGGGCCATTGGTGGAAACATATTAAGAGGCCCCTGGTATGTTTTTTAGCCAGTTGTTTTAATGGGTTAGGGAGTGGGGGGAATGGTAGGGTTGGGAGGGATAGGGGGTGTATTTTATCAACCGGTTGTCAGTCCAGGCCTGGGATGGTTCCCGGTGAGACGGAGTTGGGGTTGGGGGCTTCCGGTTTTCCCAGTAGTGGGGTGGGGTTTCAAATCCCCATGACGATTGGGAATGGCAGCAGATGGTTACATGGAGGGCCATATTAACATCTGGGATCACGCCCCCGCTGTCTCCAAGCGGTGGCGCGCTCTGACCCTCCGGTTGGTACCCGCTTGTCCGGGGGTGAGGGGGATCAGGCCCCTGAGCTCAGGCTGGTATATTTTAATGCCAGATCCGTTGCAAACAAAGCTCCCCTCGTCTGTGACTTGATCGAGGAGGAATGCGCGGATCTGGCATGCATTATCGAAACCTGGTTGGGCTCAGAGGGAGGTGTCCCTCTGACTGAGCTTTTCCCTCCAGGTTTCTGTGTGCTTCACTGGCCGTGGGCTCAGAGTAGGGGCGGGAGTGTGGCGGTGGTTATACGGGAGACCTTATGTCCGCGGGAAACCACTGTTGTACAGATGGGCGGGAGTGAGTCTCTCCTCCTGAGGTGTGGCCCTGGGGCTCAGTTGGGCTTGTTGCTGACATACCTGGAACCCAGCAGTGTAGCAACGGCCCTGCCCAGGCTTCTCGACGCCCTTTCAGGGTTGGTGGTTGAGTTTCCCAAACTTATACTTTTGGGCGACTTTAACCTTCCTTCCCTGGGGGGATCGTCAGAGTTAGCTCTGGAGTTCATGGCCTCCATGACCACCATGGACCTGACCCAAATAATTCAGGGTCCGACTCATGAGGGGGGTCACACTCTTGACCTAGTTTTTCTATCTGGACAGTGGTTTGATGATCTGGGAGGAGGCTCGCCAACTGTTGTCCCCCTGTCATGGTCCAATCATCACCTCCTGCGGTTGGTCTTCCGCTTTGCCACCCCTCGCTGCTGGGCTGCGGAACCGACCAGGTGGTTCCGCGCCAGGTGCCTAATGGATCCGGATCGGTTCCAGACGGCGCTTGGGTCTATACCTACCTCCCTCACTCACAGCTCGGCTGACATCTTGGTGGAGGCCTGGGAGAGGGCTGCCACCGATCCGGCGCAGATCCTGGTGGGCTCCATGATTTTCTGTGGAGCCCCGCGAGATGAAGCGTCGGAGACGGGGTCTGGAGAGCTGTTGGAGATCCAGCCAATCCGAATCTGACCGATTGCGGTTGAAAGCTGCTACGAGGTCTTACCTCACGGCGATGAGGATGGCAAAGTCTAATTACTTCGCTTCCCTCATTGCCTCCGCAGATAATCGCCCGGCCGCCCTGTTTAGAGTGACTCGCTCCCTCCTTAATCGGGAGGTGAGGGAGGAGCCCTTGCAGGGACGGGCTGAGGAGTTTAGCCATCATCTTGTGGACAAAATCGCTCAGATTCAGGCCGGTCTGGACTCTGACTGGGCAGAGACTGACGGGGAGGAAACGAGCGGTCTTGAGAATGTCATTTGGAGTGAATTCGATCCTGTGTCCCCGGATGAGGTGGACAGGACCATGAGGAGACTGAGCTCCACCACGTGTTTATTGGACCCGTGCCCCTCCTGGCTGGTGTATTCAGCTTGGGAGAAGACACGAGGCTGGTTCCAGGCAGTAATAACTGCTTCTTTGAGAGAGGGTACCTTCCCTACTGCCTTGAAAGAGGCGGTGGTGAGGCCCCTTCTCAAGAAGCCTGCTCTGGACCCGGCTATTTTAAATAACTATCGTCCGGTCTCCAACCTTCGCTTTTTAGTGAAGGTTGTTGAGAGCGTGGTGGCGCATCAGCTTCCTTTGTTTCTGGAGGAAACTGATTATCTAGACCCGTACCAATCGGGCTTCAGGCCCGGGTACAGCACAGAGACGGCATTGGTCGCGCTGGTGAATGATCTCTGGTGGGCTCAGGACAGGGGATGTTCCTCAGTCCTAGTCCTGTTAGATCTCTCAGCGGCTTTTGATACCATCGACCATGGTATCCTACTGCGACGTCTCAGGGGGTTGGGAGTGGGGGGCACTGTTTTACAGTGGTTCTCCTCCTACCTCCTGGGCCGCTCACAGTCAGTGTTGATGGGAGGGCAGAGGTCTGCCCCGAGGACTCTCATTTGTGGAGTTCCTCAGGGGTCGGTTCTCTCTCCCCTCTTGTTCAACATCTATATGAAGCCGCTGGTTTCAGGGTGGGGTATCATCAGTATGCTGATGATACCCAGCTTTTTCTTTCCACCCCGAACCAACCCAGTGATGCCCTTGACGTGATGTCCTGTTGCCTGGAGGCAATCTGGGTTTGGATGGGGAGAAACAGGCTTTGACTCAATCCCGCCAAGACTGAGTGGCTGTGCATACCGGCATCTTGGGAGAACCAGTTTTGTCCATCGTTAACTATGGGGGGTGAGGTGTTACCCCCCGTTGATAGGGCTCGCAACTTGGGTGTTCTCCTGGATTCACGGCTCAGTTTCGAAGATCATATAGGAGCCGTGACCAGGGGGGCTTTTGCCCAGGTTCGCCTGGTGCACCAGTTGTGCCCCTATTTGGACCGAGATGCCCTACGCACAGTCACTCATGCGCTCGTGACCTCTCAGTTAGACTACTGCAACGCTTTCTACATGGGGCTGCCCTTGAGGACCACTCAGAGGCTTCAGCTGGTGCAGAATGCGGCTGCGTGAGTTGTGATGGGAGTCTCCCGATACTCCCGTGTAACACCTCTTCTCCGCGAGCTGCATTGGCTTCCAGTTGCCCTCTGGGTGAGATTCAAGGTGCTGGTGATGACCTATAAAGCCCTAAATGGCTTGGGTCTGGACTATCTAAGGGAACACCTGCTGCCAGCATCAACTTCCCATCATCCTGTGCGCTCCCATAGGGAGGGCCTCCTTAGGGTGCCACCGGTCAGGGAATGCCGGCGGGTGATCCCCAGAGGGAGGGCATTCTCTGTGGGTGCGCCTGCCCTTTGGAATGATTTACCTGTGGAACTCCGGACTGCCCCCGACCTGCGCTCGTTTCACCGGGACCTGAAAACCTGGCTTTTCGATTTATCCGGCCTGGACTGAGGGGGGTTTAGTTTTAAATTTTAACATTGTTTTATTGTTGGGCTATTATTAATTTAATTCTTTTTAATTCCATTTTTATCTTAATATATATTGTCTTTTAAATATTGCCCTGTAAACCGCCCTGAGTCCTTCGGGAATAGGGCGGTATAGAAAACTAATTAAATAAATAAAATAAATAAATAAATAACATGACCATGCATGATTTTGCAAGTTTTTTTAGCCCTGCTTAAATAAATCATGGGGTTGTTTAGCAAATCTGCCTTCCCCCATTATCTTTGCTTGTCAGAATCCAGCTAGGAAGGTCATAATAGAGATCATATGACCTCAAGACACTACAAACATCATAAATATATCCTGTTTGCTAAGTCACAATCATAATCACATGACCTTAGGGACACTATGATGTCCATAAATGTGAGAACTAATCATAATCACTTTTTCCAGCACCTTCATAACTTTGAATGGTCACTAAGTGAATGGTTGTAAGTCAAGAACTAAGAGATTTAATCAACAATAACTGTCATGGATTTTTTTACCTTGGTTATAGTTGTGACTATTGATTATAATTACTGAAACATATGCCTTACCTGGGGTAAGGTGAATTAGCTAGCTCAGATATTAGATTTCGGTTAACATTTTTGTGATGGAAAAAAAACTTTTTGGTGCAACCTGCTGAAAAATGCTTTCGACTGAATTCCACGGAAATAAAACAGAACCATGTGCAGACTAGATATTAAAATGAGACCTGTGTGGGATTGCTACTTTGCAGTTGGGGGGGACTTGGTGAGCTATTGTCATTATTGTCTTCTTTCAGAAACTCCTTATTTATCAGAATTAGGTTGGCCATGGTGATTTAATACCCTTCCCCAACCTACACTGATATTTTCCATAATGAACACTAAATTGACTGAAAACACTTTCCTAAACAGAAGGTCCAAAAGCAATACTCTGAAGCCAGGGCTGAAACTCTCTTTATTTGGGACTTGTAAAAATATAATTAGGACTTTTTTTAGCGGCAAAGTAATCCTGATTTCAGAGACACTTTGCTGTCTCCCAGTTTTACTCTGCTATAATCATTGTGGTCATTGATGGAAGGATTAGAAAGTAATAACAGTTGATTATAACAAAAGCTTGGTGTCCTCCAACTGTGGAAGATTTGTTTATTTGAAGGATTCATTTGGTTGCTCATAATGCAAAAGTGCAACTGTGGATGGCATACAACAAGAAAGTCAAACTGCAATACAATCAAACTTAACAGACAATAACAATCAAGTACACAGGGTACACCAGCAAAGTTTCCTCTTCAGAGGGTGAGTTTCTTTAACATTTTACCCACAACAGCCAAGAGAACAGCCAGGTTTTCAAGGCCTTCCTGAAGGCTGGCAGAGTTGGGGCAAATTCAGCCTCAGTTCTTATCATCCCCTGCAGATGTTGGGACTATGACCTTGTGGTGAGATGGGCAGCAAACAGATTAATAATAAATAAAAAAGGATAGGCACCAGGTGGGAGATGGTCAAGAATTTATTTATTTAATAAAATTATATGCTGCTCATGTCACTCTTAAAATTTCACTTTGAAAAGTGATTCTTTGGCTGAGAACAATATTAATTGCCTCAGGTATTTTATTCTATTTTATTCCTTTCCATCTAGATGGCCTATACTAAGACATCAGTACATAGGCATTCGAACTGCAGTGGTGCCCAATAAATGTGATGTCATGACACATATCTGCCCTTCATGCTCGAGTCACTGATATCTTGTGCAAGTAAAACATAGAGAGTGAAATTTGCATCCTGATGTCACAATAGCACACAGAAGCCACACAATATTTAATTTAATTCATGGTATCCGGTGTTTGCATGCCGCCTAGCATAGAACTCTGAAGGGTACACAGCAAAAATTATAGAAAATAATACATATCTAAATAATAAGAATTAAATGGTCACACAGCAAGAAGAACTGATGACAGGTAGACCAAGGCAATCATAGAATGGATCCCACTTGATAAAAAGCATCCACAGAAGAGACCCAAAACAAAATGGACTGGCGATATCAAAAAGTATTGCAGGCCCAACTGGCAAAGGAAACATGAGGAAGAGGCCTTCATCCTGCAGTGGATAGACAATGGCTAGAATGATGATGAAGAAGAAGAATTGAACTATAAGCTATAATTAAGCAGGCTCCCATGCTTTGGGCAAAGGCCAATTGAAATAAAACATTCAAGGTCTTCCTAGTCATGAAGAGTCAGTGAGCCATGCAACTATGTGATTGATTTGATAACACTTCTGATTCAATCTTGCTACGTAAAGGTAAAAGAGTCCCTACAGATTTTATTCCACTAGTTGTTGCCAGCTATAGAGGGTGGTGCTCATCTCCATTTCAAGGCCATTGAGCCAGCAGTATCCAAAGACATTTCCATGGTCATGTGGCCAGTATGATTTCAGGAAATGCTCTTACCTTTCCACTGAAGTGATACCTATTTATCTACTTGCATTTGCATGTTTTCAAACTGCTAGGTGGGAAGAAGCTGGGGTGAGGATGGAAACTCACCCTGCCTGGAACTTGGGTCTTGAACCTAGATGGCTGGCTTTCCAGCCAACAAGCCCAGCGTCTCAACCCCTTAGCCACTACTTAGTCCAATCTTGCTATGTAACGTATCTAGTTTCTCTGTGATTTGTGTGATATACATACACAGATGCATAAATAGATGATAGATTGATGCATGATAAACGGGCAGACAGATAGACATATGAACACAGTTGTACACATACTGATGGTAATTTGAAATTTAAATTGTCCAATTTTTAGAGTTTTGTTGATGAAATTAATGGTGTCATTGACATCTAAATGCAAGAGACTACAAGTACACATAACGGGCTAGTGTCCAGAAACTTGATGACTTCCTCTTCCTTCCTTGGCAGTGTCAGTGTCTCTTTCATAATTCTTTTCCTTATTTTACTTGGATGATTTTTATTTTTGTTATTTTACTGAGAGAGAACATTTCCACCTGGATCTGTCTGCATTTGTACAGCTTTTCCCTAGTGACGTTCATTTTAATGACATTAATTATAGAGTTTTATACATGCAGTCTGAATTTTTCTTTTTAAAAAAAAGAACTGAACTGAAATATTTATTTAAAAGGTTTTTTTCATGTGGAGTGGAAATTAGCATTGATTGTTACAGAAAGTAAAGCATAGTATTGAAGTATGCACTGTGCTAAATACATTGCGTGCAGCTGCCCTTTCATTTTTAATTAATTCTAATGGAAGTTGGGATCTGACTCTGCTTGGGACTTCCTTCTTGAAGCCACTTGTTTTGCAAAATCCTCCTTGAAATTGTGGGTATAAAATAAATAAATAAGCAAATAATTAGTAAGTAAAAACTGGCTTTTGAAAAGCAAACATTAGGGATGAAAATATATAAAGAAAAAAATCAAAAGAGTAATGCAAACTGTGTATTTGTAGAAAGCCACAGAGGTGACCTCGGAGCAACTATGCAGTGACACTTACAAAAACATACCTTAAGCCCAGGAATTGAGGGAAACATTAAAAAAAGACTGAATTCACCCTAACTCTCTGGAGTATAGAGGGGGAAAGGGGAGAACGCAGACTTTCAAAGTTCTGTTACAAGAGTCAATATCAATAGAGTTCCAGTTGGATTTCTGGAGTGTTTCCTGACCTGGACTACTTTGAAGGGCTGACATCAGTCTTGATAGCCTGGTTGAGTTCTCTCCTCCCTTCCTCTTATACTGGAGTGAATTTGGGATCTTCTTTCTCATACTTTTATTATTGTCCATCTTTTATTTATATAATTATCACTGACTTTGTCTAGATTGTTCAGTATTATCTCTGTGGCTGTCGGTCAGTGGCAATCTTAGTTGATCTCAAAAGCATAACAAACTTTCAGACCTGATAGAGAAGTTGAGAAAAACTCAGGCAGTAGCAAACCATTTCCATACTGTTGCCAATGAAACTATCCCAACATGTCCAGATAGTCATTGGGAACTGAGTTCAACTTGAGGGCAACTTTATTTTAAAAGAATAGAGAACTTCAATTGATCATATGCTTCTTAAAAACATTTGATTTAGATTTACAAGGTCCAATATCATTTTTTTAAGGAATAGGTTATTATGAACACAATAATTCAGTCTCTTGATTTCTTGTTTTAATATTTTTAGTGTAGCACAGAGAGATTTTTAAGTGAGCAAAATACTTACCTGGATTTGTATGATACTGTACTGCAGGGGTCCCCAACCCCTGGTCCTTGGACCGGCACCGGTCCACGGTATGCCAGAAACTGATTTACACAAACAAGCGAAGCCCCATCTGCAGGATGCAGGCAGTACATGAAACCACACCCTCTCTGGTCTGCAGAAAAACCTCTCTCCACAGAACTGGTCCCTGGTGCTCAGAAGGTTGGGAACCTCTGCTGTACTGTATTATATTTAAAAATGATGTTTCTGGCATTTTGGACTGAGAAAATTGGGCATATTTGCAAGTACTCCAGCAATTCATATTTCAAGCTGTGGGAATATTGGCAGGATTGATAGAGTGAGGGCAGAGCAAGATATTTTAAAACAGAAGAACATAGGGAAAGTTAAAGCTTGGAAAGAAAGCCCAGTGAAATGCAGCTAATGGACATGTCTACCAGTTGAACAAGGAGTATGACAAGACTATGTGAGGTCCCCTTGTTCATTTAATGTATTTATGGATCATTTGGAGAGATGTTGGCTGGATTGTGAACATGTATGCACTTTTGCGTACAGAAAATGCCTTGCTGTCAATGAAGAGAACTTAATAGAGTGTTTAACCCCACAGTATGAAAATCTAGTAAAGATCAAGTAATTGAGTTTGACAAGGAAAATGGAATGCATGATTGAAAGTTATACAAACATTGTGAAAAACTGTAGCACATATAAATATGCTATAAACTACAGCAATTTGGGGATCTTGAAAGACTATTGACTAAAACAGGAAAGTGAATGGAGAAATTTTAAGACATACAAATGCTGGTAGTGGGTAATGTGTTATGAGAAATGAATGTTTGCTGAAAGAAGAGGAAATGTTTGTGTATAAGAGCAAGCTTTTGCCCACCTTGTTACTTGGAAAGGAGAATTGGATATGTCAAGAGAAATATAAAAATAAATTGAAACCAGACTGGGATGGCTTACTTAAGAAATATGGGTAACAAACAAGAACAGATAGACTGAAGTAGATTGAATAGCAATGTGAATGAAATCACATGTGGGTGTGCTCTATAGAGAGAATGTATGAGGACTGAATTGCAAGAGAAATACATGAAGAAAAAGTGATTGCATGAAAAGGAAGAAGACTGAGAAAGTTGTGGTTGATATTATTAGAACAAGACACCTGAGAAGCTTAAAAAGCAAAAAGCAACACATGAAGAGTTGGATGGTGTGGTGGAAGCAAGGATGGTTGCAAGCATAGAAAGATACAGAGAAACATAACAAGCCATGTTAATGCAAACTGGATTTAGCTCTATATTTTTCCATTTTTTTAATCTCTTGTCTTTCATTTCTTTACTTTTTTTGTTTCATTGAATAATGTTGATTATCTCAAAAAAGAAAAGCATAGATGGATATGTATATACAAGAAATCAGAACTGTTTTGCAACTCCATTTATTCAAATAAAATAAGCTGACATTTGTGGAGTTTGCACCAGCCAAAACCTGGTATAAAAACCATCAGTAAGTCTGTAATACATGAAGTTGGGATATGTTTGTATTGAGGAGAAGGGGATAGACAGCAGAAAACTGAAGCTAAAGAGATATCCCAATGGGTCTTTGAAAAAAATAATTCAGTTTAGATCAGTAAGGACTGCATGTGATAGAAGAGAAGGAAGAGGAAGTTGCTAAAAAGGTAGTTGAGAGTCAGGAGGTACAGGAAGAAAGTGGACTATGGTTGGGATAGCAAGAACACAATGGGTGGGAGCCACAGAATATTGAAACCAACAGAAACCAAGAGGAAAGAAGGATTGAAGAAAAATGCTCTTGTGGAATCCTTGGTGCTCACTTAGCTTGGTTGTTTGCTTGCAGATGTTTTATTACTAATTAGGCCAGTAGTCCCCAACTTTTCCAGCTTGGTGGCCTGGCATGTGTGGTGGTGGTGGTGGTGGTGGACATGTGAGTGGCAGGTGCACATGCATGCACACAGCTCCATTGGTGTGAGAGGCAGGTGCGTGTCCCCTCCACTCGCATGAATTGAACTTCTTGTGTGAGTGGAGGATGCTTGAGTGGAGGGTGCTTATGCACAAAGTTGCACTCACACTAGCAGAGAGTGCTTGTGCATGAAGCTCCATTCATGTGAATGGAACCTCATGGGTAAGTGCCCTCCATTCACTAGCATGTTCTGCTCAAGCACCCTCCACTCACATGAGTGGAGCTTCAGACACGCATGTGCTTGCCCATCACTCACATGGCCTGGTTTCGTGGGACAGGGGTTGGGGACCCCTGAACTAAGTAACATCATCAGAGTTTGCAATGCATCAACAGCATTGATAATGTTTACCTAATGTTTGCTTGCAGACGTAATGAAACGTCTGCAAGCAAACAACCAAGCTTAGAAAACACCAAGGTCCCTGTAGTTCAACCCTAAGCTACATATATTGTCTTCTGTTGAAAAAGCCTCTTGCTATCCTTGAGAAGCATTTTTGGCAGGGGAACAAAAAATAGAAAAGCATTTTCAGGCCAAGCAGCCAAAGAATACAGCTTCTGACAATGGGCTCCAGCACAAGTCCAAAAGCTTGAAAGACTAAACCTTTGGTCCTGACCCAGACTGGATCCCGCAGTACAGCTTCTGTTGGGGTAGGATGCCAGATGTGGTAGCTTTTATACATCTTATATAATAATGATGTAGTTATTTTAAATGATCAAAACAAGCCAAGAAAAAATGTACATTTTACAATGGATCACGTATATTTGTCATGGGCCTTTCTAGCGTTTTGTTGTCACTGCAGAATTTTCACACAAAGTGGGTGGAATTCAGATATAGGACTCCAGTTTACTGATTTAATTATTTTGATTAACCATTTCAATTTTTAATAAACAAAACCAGGATTTTAAAATTTTAAAGCAAACTAAAAAGCTTTTAAATACAATTTTTAAAAATTAAATGAAACCTAGAGCTATAAATTAGATCAGTTATTTTCAAATTTGGCAACTTTAAGATGTGTGAAATTCAACTCCCAAAAGTCCCAGCCATCTAACTACTATAGTATATGGAGGCTGCCATATAAGGCCAAATCTAGAGTTCTAAGGAATTAAAATATCTTTTCCAATTTGGTGCTCTCTGATTTTATTGGACTACAGATATATTATTTTTATTTTTATTGTTGTTGTTGTTGTTGTTGTTGTTGCTGCTGCTGCTGCTGCTGCTGCTACTACTACTACTACTACTACTACTACTACTACTACTACTATTCTCAGCCAGGCTATTCAGTGGTCAGTCTTGTGATTATAAAAGACATATTAAATTCATTAAAGGCACCAATTTTCAGGCTGGCTTAAAGAGCCTGCAATGACCAGATGTGGTATAAATTAAGAATAAAATGCCAGGCCTTTGTTTCAGCTTTATAAACTTGGAGATGAGTAGGACATACCAGGAAAAAGGAAACAGAAGAGAATGCAGAAGGGCTTGGTTGGAGAACAAATGAGTTTTTATTAGGTGCTTAAATGCAATAACAGGATGAGCCAGCTGGAAATGAGGAGTTAGAGCATTCCACTGATAAGGTTGAACAAACGCAAAAGGTTACAGTAAAGTTTAGGCTTTTAAACAAGAAAAAGTGTGAGGTAGCAGTAAATGGCTATATTTATATTTCATTTCTTTGCACGATAGCTGAAACGTAAGGCCCTTGACCATTACTTTGGGTGTACAAATGGGATGGTGGTGAACTGGAGCTCATAATCGCTCAGAGCTGCTGGGAAATGGGCAGCATGTTATTATGACTGTTGACATGGTCAGCCAGATGTCTAGATTGAAATTGGCATTTTTATTCACTTATCAAGTCCTTTTCAAAGAGTCGGGTGGAATAGGCAGATGTTAACCTTTCAAGATATTAGTAAGCAGTTTCCTCTTCGTGGATTTGGTGATCTGTCTTCCAGATATCTAATGGATATTTAGACACAAGACAGCAAATACTCCATGGTGTCAAACTCAATCCAGATGATTACATGGGCATGTCTGTGTGGTTTTCTTGAGTACAGGTCAGAAGTGACTTGCCATTGCTTTCTTCTGAGAATTTTTTGACTTATCAATCAAACCTGCACCTCTGGTATTACTGGTGGTCACCCATCCAACTACTAACCAGCTCTAATTCTACTTAGCTTTTTTGAAATCAGTCAGGGACATCTGGGTACTACCAGGAATAATAAATTGGATGAACAGGAAGAAATCAGAGAGAATGAGAAGCCTTTAATAGGATTACACCTTTTATTCTTTTTAAGTGTTTGTTTTTGTTGTGACACCAAGTCAGGTCACTGCTGGAGAACTTACCTTAGGCAGTGATAATGCGGGGCTGAAAGAACTCCTGTACCCTTTTGTACTAAATACTGTGCCTCTTGTTGAACATACATACAGAAATCTGGACCAATCAAGAATTTAAATGTTATCTTATGTAATGCTTTAGGAAATTTCCATGACTTCTGTATGATATTCAGTATGTATAAATATATGGCTTTCCGGACAAACAAACTTTGTGTTTTTGCAGAGTAATTTTGCTTATATAAAGTCTTAGACAATCATGTATAAAGTTCTATATACATCTCTTAATTTGGCATGGGTGCCAGATGTCTAACCTTCCTACCGTGGTGTGAGATGAGCAAATCTGTATCCAAACCCACAGGACATTCTGTGACATTCATTGGATTTGGTTGTTCCACCAAAGTTGTCATTTAACACCCATAAAACTCTCCTTTTGGTCACTGAGATGCCTCATCCGAGACCACCAGCAGAATCAGCACAAGCACAAGCAGACCCTGGAATCAGTAAAATATATTAATACCAAATTTCCAGTAAACCTTGTTCTGTAATAGCCTGAGGGGCAGACTACTGGCAAACAGCACATCCACATTGGCAACTTGTCATTTGAGCATCTTAAAAGGCAGATTAAATCTCTCTCTCAAGAATATTCCCACACTTGTCCAAACCTTCCTACTAGGTAAAGTGGTTGATGGTGGTTTTCCTACTGGATAGAGGGGGGAAAAGGGGGGAAAGAAAATTCTGGATAGAGGGGGAAACAAAACCAAGGGAAATCTATTAGATGTTGCCCTTAAATTGTCCTACAATAAAGTTGTTAGAACAAGGCCATTTAGATGCTTCATTATGAGGCAAATTAAAGTTCAATCATCAGGACAATATAAATTGTGCCATCAGAGTTTTATGCCAATCCAAGGAATGCTAGGAATACACATATGTAGTAAAACAAATAGATTCCCCTGGCTTTATTTCCTCCTCTATTCAGTGTCCTTTAGATGGGATAAATAGAAAACTTTATCAAGTGTTGGAATGCTCCTGGAAGAGAAGTTTAATGAAAGTAATGATCAATTAATGAAAGCCTATATATTTTGTATTGCCAAGACTTGTGAAAGTTTGTGCTTCCCATTTAAAGGTTCATCTTCACCTAAAGTATTTCTTTTATGTTTTACTGTGTATTGATTTGTTGTGTGTGCCCTAAGATCTTTCCCATCAATTGAATCCATTTCTTTTCTGATTCTACCCCTTCCTACATTTTCCCTCTCCATCAAGTCAAGAATAAAGACAATAGATGGAATTCTAGAACATTTCAAATCCCTGTTCTGGGATTTGATTCTCTAGCTCATTATTCTGTCCTGTCATTTAATTAATACATGCCTTATCAAATAATGAAATTTCCTGTTTAACCAATTCATCTTTTCTTTTGTATGGAAATGATATGTTCTGAGTACATCAGTATTTAGAATGAAACATTTTTTAAAAAAAATGCCCTTAGCAAGAAAACCAATTATGTGTATTTTATTCATTTCTTACTTGTCCTCAAAAGTACACATAACTACTTATATTGGTTTAATAATTTCATTCCATCAGTAATGTATGAAATTGGCTTGGCAGCACTTATGTAATTTGTCCAAAGTTATGCAGTGAACTTTACAACTGAACAGAGGTCTGAGACTCAGTCTTTCCACTCTCAGTCCAACACAGAAATTTCTGTGCCTGTAAGGTGATGAAATGATCTTTCTAAAATACTATAAAAGAAAACATTGAAATATGGAAACACAGGCCCTAATGTTCAAACTAGCCCTTGAAGACTGCTTGTAAATTAATTATTGTTAGAAGCTGTGAGTATTCACAAAATTATTGTTATCTGGCAGCTGGAAGTAGATTATTCTATAGGAATCAGGCTGACATATTAACTTTAGAACGTTCTCTTGTAGAACATGTTGAGTGCATGACAGGGATGCAAAGCAGACACCAGTGAAAAATCATTGACCTAGCTCAAGGGTGTCAAACTGCCAGCCCATGGGCCGGATGCACCATCCAGAAGCCATGCCCACCCCATTGCCAGCAATGGCAAATACGATACGTCTTGCGACGTCACGTGACCTTGCGAATTTGACATGTCTGGCCTAGCTTAATTGTTACAAGGAAGGGGAGTCCAAACTTGTTAATAACCCAGTAGGAGAGCCTGAAATAACAATGTGGCAATATGGTTATATCCCTTTGACAATCACTGTCAGCATCACAAAATAGCAGTACCACTAACATGGATCTAAATATCTGAGATTAGAGATTAAAGCTTCCCCATATAATCTGCTAATTATATGATGAATTAAAGCTATGACATGCAAATCCAGCTTTCATATATCTCCTTTACTTTTCTGATACACAGCAATGAATTGCTAGAACACTTATTCTTTAAGTATTTTTTAAATCATCTTATGATAATTGTTCAGAAGGCCATTCTAAACATTAATTGGGATTTGTTCTATTTTTGGGGCTTAGTTTTGTTAGTTATTAGAATTTGATGGGAAATTTATGGTGCAATCTTACCACTGCAGTGAAACTGACTATTTCTTGGTGGATGTGGAATGTGTTCATTGTGTTATTAATCTTCTTTATTAACATTTAAAGCATATTTTTGATTTGAATACCCATGGTGAACTACTATAGTTTACTTTAGAACTGTAGAGTATATAGAATCATTGAATCAGAAAATGGAATGGAACCTTTTAACACTTCAGGTTCAATCCATTGCTTTGTGCAAGATAAAGTTTCCTTCACCAGCCTCCGTTCAACTTGTGCTTGAACATATCCAGTGATGGGAAAATCACCATATATCTTGATAATAAATGCCACTAGTTCCCCCCCCACCCTTAACATTCAACTGAAATCTGCCTTCTTTTAACTTAACAGCATTATTCTTCCTACAGGAATAGGAGGAATACATGACTGTCAGTTTTCAGAGAACAAGCTTACTGAATAAGAGAGTAGTACTAAAAAGAGTCTGGTTTGGAATCCCTAGAGAATATTCCTTTTAAGAGCCTCAGAATAGAAAAAGAAGAAATAAAAGCTTTTTGCTATTAGTGCCTTAAGAAACAGGAATGAAGATAAATGGACCAGACCATGCTTTCCTAATTTGCAATGCTTGTTATGTGATTGTGTTCCTGTCTGGGGAAAAAATCCAAGCATCCGTTTGCAACAACTGCAAGCTTGTAGCAGTGTTTAAATAAACAGATGATGATGATGAAGAAGATGGTGATGATGATGATGATGATAACAACAACAACAACAATAACAATACAAAAAACTGCGCTACTCAGAACATCTTACATTTTAAGGAGATATCTGGTTGATACCTAGGAGGCTGGCAGCAGCCCGTGTCAACCATTAGGTAAAGGTAAAGGTTCCCCCGCACATGTGTGCTAGTCGTTTCCGACTCTAGGGGCCGGTGCTCATCTCCGTTTCAAAGCCGAAGAGCCAGCGCTTGTCCAAGGACTCTCCATGGTCATGTGGCCGGGATGGCTAGACGCCAAAGGCGCACGGAACGCTGTTACCTTCCCACCGGAGTGGTCCCTATTTTTCTACTTGCATTTTTACGTGCTTTCGAACTGCTAGGTTGGCAGAAGCTGGGACGAGTAACAGGCGCTCACTCTGCTACGCGGCACTCGGGATTCGACCCGCCAAACTACCGACCTTCTGATCGACAAGCTCAGCGTCCTAACCCACTGAGCCACCGCGTCCCTTACGTGTCAACCATTAGCGCCAGTCAATTTGAGTGTTCAGTTGACTGAGTTTCATGTTTTATGAATAAAAAAGCTTTATAATAATAATAGGATTAGAGTGGGAAGTGGTCACCTTCCATATCATAAGAAAGGATATTTATTGAACCAAATTTTTAAAAAAAACTCTTTAAAATAGGAAAGAATACAGGAAGAACCCTCCAGAAGAGGAAAGAAGGACCAAGTTTTTTAGTGACAATGGGAAGCAAGAATATAATCTGAAGGCCTGGAAGTCAGAAGCAGCTTTGCAACCTTCAGAAAAGAAATAGAATCTGAGCTTTCAAAGGGGAAAATGAGGAGCTTATGAATGGGAGACAGGAGTGTGGATCTCTGAATTGTACTCTATATGAAAACAAAAGAGAAGAATCACGATAGTTGAAGAATCACTATTACTATATGAGGAATAAAACCTCACAAGGACTAGTAAAAATATGTTTCGCCAAAATATGATAAGGTTGATCAGGAGGGCTCTAAATTGAATCTTTGGAAGTTGGAGAAAAAGTCCATTTGGTAAGCACTTGAAGACTTACCCATGGTAGAAGGAAGTGGGAATATACCCATAAGGGGGCCTAATTAAATTACTCAGTAAAAATATTGGCTGATAAAGTTAATGGACTTTCTGGTCAAATACTATGAAAGATAAACAAGATGAGCTTGAACTCTCAGAACAGGGAGGCATATAAAACTTAATAGGTATAGGTCAGTCCTGGTGGAATGGCTCTCATGATAGGAATGCAGTAACTGAAGTATACAATGTGTTCAAAAGGAACAGAAGCAACAAAAAGGGAGGAGGAATCAAACTGTGTGTGTTAAAAGTATCCAGACCTGCTCAAAAACTAATGAACTTGGTAATAGTGTGGAGAGTTAAAATAATTGGAGGAATGAATAAAAGCAGTATTATTACTGCTGTATACTATCACTTGCCTAAGTGAAAGAAAGACATGGATTATACTTTACAGAAGCAAACTGTAGATCCTTTCAAGAGGCATAAAATAGTAGCAATAGGGAAGTTTAATTAATCTCAACATCTGTTGCAAGACAAACTCTGCCAAGTATGGTTTTTGCAGGAAATTCCTGGGTTATTTTGCTGACAGCTTTCTTTTTCGGAGAGTGAAGGAAGGCACTAATGCCTCAACTATCCTTTACTTGACACTAATCAATAGGGAAGAAGTCCATGAAATGGAGGTAGCAGGAAAATAAAGGAAAGTGACCATGTAGAGAAACTAAAGTTGAGTGTAACTTAATTTATATCTTGAATTTCAAGAATGCAGGTATCAATAATTCAGAGCAACAGTAAATAGGGTTCCATGGAAGAAGTAGGATTAGGAAATAGAGCTCAAGATAGAAGAAATTTCCTTGGAAAGAGGAAATAGAAATTGGAATTTCACAATTGCAAACAATTCTGAGAAGACAAGGCAAACCAGAACAAGCCAATGTGGTTCCACAAAAGTTCAGTTTTTTACAGGTAAAGCACATAGTAGGAGATAGAAAATGGAACTAGTTAATTAGAACCCACAGTAATAGTTTGAGATTATAAGGATGAGGTCAGAATGAAATAAAGTTGGCAAAAGCTGCTAAGGTTTTCTACCAATATGTTCAATATAAAAAGTTGAGAAAGAATTAGTATACTAAGTTCTCAGTCAAGAAGACAACATGGTGATACATCATGAGGAAATGATGGGACATCTCAACTTCTCTTTTAGCTCAGTCTTCAGGGAAAAAGGGCATGTGTTCCACCAAGCAACTGTGAATTAATACGTGAGATTGAAAAAAAAAGGTTCAGGATTTTTTCTGTTTGACTTTAAATTTCAAAAACCAGGTGAAACCTGATGATATAGTTAGACTTTCATATATTACATTTGAGAAATCCTAGAGAGCAAGACCCCTTCATGGATTACTGCCTTGTCGTGGCGAAGGGGCTTGCGTAATTCAATGAAGCTATGAGCTATGCCGTGCAGGGCCACCCAAGACGGACAGGTCATAGCTGAGAGTTCTGACAAAACGTGATCCACTGGAGAAGGAAATGGCAACCCACTCCAGTATCTTTGCCATGAAAACCCTATGGACAGTACCAAAAGGCAAAACGATATGACGCTGGAAGATGAGCCCCTCAGGTCGGAAGGCGTCCAATATGCTACTGGGGAAGAGCAGAGGGCTAGTACTAGTAGCGCCAGAAAGAATGAAGCGACTGGGCCAAAGCCGAAAGGACGCTCAGCTGTGGATGTGTCTGGTGGTGAAAGGAAAGTCCGATGCTGTAAAGATTTTTTCTCCATAGGAACCTGGAATGTAAGATCCATGAATCAAGGAAAGCTGGACGTGGTCAAACAAGAGATGACAAGACTGAACATCGACATCTTAGGTATCAGCGAACTAAAATGGACAGGAATGGGTGAATTTAATTCAGATGACCACCAGGTATACTACTGCGGGCAAGAATCCCTCAGAAGAAATGGAGTAGCCTTCATAGTCAATAAAAGAGTAGGAAAATCAATACTGGGATACAATCCTCAAAATGACAGAATGATCTCAGTTCGAATCCAAGGCAAACCATTCAATATCACAGTAGTCCAAGTCTATGCCCCAACCACCAGTGCTGAAGAGGATGAAATTGACCGGTTCTATGAAGCCCTACAGCACCTTATAGAACTAACACCAAAAAATGATGTCCTTATCATCATGGGGGATTGGAATGCTAAAGTAGGAAGCCAAAAGATAACCGGAATAACAGGCAAGTTTGGCCTTGGAGTACAAAATGAAGCAGGGCACAGGCTGATAGAATTTTGTCAAGAGAATACGATGGTCATAGCAAACACTCTTTTCCAACAACCCAAGAGACGGCTCTACACATGGACATCACCAGACGGTCATCACAGAAATCAGATTGACTATATGCTCTGCAGCCAAAGATGGAGAAGCTCTATACAGTCAGTAAAAACAAGACCAGGAGCTGACTGTGGCTCAGACCATGAGCTTCTCCTTGCAAAGTTTAAGCTTAAACTGAAGAAAGTAGGGAAAAGCACTAGGCCACTCAGGTATGAATTAAATCATATCCCTGTTGAATATACAGTAGAGGTGACAAATAGATTTAAGGAATTAGATCTGATAGACAGAGTGCCTGAAGAACTATGGACAGAGGTTCACGACATTGTACA
This sequence comes from Vipera berus, assembly GCF_964194415.1. NCBI lineage: Eukaryota > Metazoa > Chordata > Lepidosauria > Squamata > Viperidae > Vipera > Vipera berus. Next base: position 296,794,496 of record NC_138202.1, on the reverse strand, counting down.
ACAGGTAGCAACCAAAACCATCCCAAAGAAAAAGAAATGCAAGAAAGCAAAATGGCTGTCTGAGGAAGCTTTGCAAATAGCTAAGGAAAGGAGGGAAGCGAAAGGCAAGGGAGAAAAACATAGATATGCCCAATTGAATGCAGAATTCCAGAGAATAGCTAGAAGAGATAAGAATGCCTTCTTAAATGAACAGTGCAAAGAAATAGAAGAAAACAATAGAATAGGGAGGACCAGAGATCTTTTCAAGAAAATTGGAGAGATGAAGGGAACGTTTAATGCAAAAATGGGCATGATAAAGGACCAAAATGGCAGGGACCTAACAGAGGCAGAAGAGATTAAGAAGAGGTGGCAAAATTACACAGAAGAACTATACAAGAATGAGCTTAATGTCCCTGATAATCACAATGAGGTGGTCACTGACCTCGAGCCAGACATCCTAGAATGTGAAGTGAAGTGGGCCTTAGAAAAGCTGAGCAACAACAAAGCTAGTGGAGGTGACAGTATTCCAGCTGAGCTATTCAAAATCTTAAAAGACAGTGCAGTAAAAGTGCTACACTCAATTTGCCAGCAAATTTGGAAAACTCAACAGTGGCCACAGGATTGGAAAAGATCAGTTTACATTCCAATTCCAAAGAAAGGCAGTGCCAAAGAATGTTCAAACTATCGCACCATTGCACTCATTTCTCATGCTAGTAAAGTCATGCTTAAAATCCTACAAGCTAGACTTCAGCAGTATGTGGATCGAGAACTACCAGAAGTACAGGCAGGATTTCGAAGAGGCAGAGGAACTAGAGATCAAATTGCCAACATACGCTGGATCATGGAGAAAGCTAGGGAGTTCCAGAAAAACATCTACTTCTGCTTCATTGACTATGCTAAAGCCTTTGATTGTGTGGATCATAACAAACTGTGGCAAGTTCTTAAAGAGATGGGAGTACCAGACCATCTTATTTGTCTCTTGAGAAACCTATATGCGGGCCAAGAAGCAACAGTGAGAACTGGACACGGAACCACTGATTGGTTCAAAATTGGGAAAGGAGTCCGGCAAGGCTGTATACTGTCGCCCTGCCTATTTAACTTATATGCAGAGCACATCATGAGAAAGGCAGGGCTAGATGAATCAAAAGTTTGAATTAAGATTGCCGGAAAAAATATCAACAACCTAAGATACGCAGATGATACCACTCTAATGGCAGAAAGTGAAGAAGAACTAAAGAGCCTCTTGTTGCGGGTGAAGAAGGAGAGTGCAAAACTTGGGTTGAAACTTAACATTAAGAAAACCAAGATCATGGCATCTGGCCCTCTCAATTCCTGGCAAATAGATGGGGAAGAAATGGAGGTAGTGACAGATTTTATTTTCCTGGGCTCCAAGATCACTGCAGATGGGGACTGTAGCCAAGAAATTAAAAGACGCTTGCTCCTGGGGAGGAAAGCCATGACAAATCTAGACAGCACACTAAAAAGCAGAGACATCACCCTGTCAACAAAAGTGCGTATAGTCAAGGCTATGGTCTTCCCAGTTGCAATGTATGGCAGTGAAAGTTGGACCATAAGAAAGGCTGAGCGCCAAAGAATTGAGGCCTTTGAACTATGGTGCTGGAGAAGACTCCTGCGAGTCCCTTGGACTGCAAGGCGATCAAACCGGTCAGTCCTAGAGGAGATCAATCCTGACTGCTCTTTAGAAGGCCAGATCCTGAAGCTAAAACTCAAATACTTTGGCCACCTAATGAGAAGGAAGGACTCACTGGAGAAAAGCCTAATGCTGGGAAAGTTTGAGGGCAATAGAAGAAGGGGACGACAGAGAATGAGGTGGCTGGATGGAGTCACTGAAGCAGTAGGCATGAGCTTAAATGGACTCCAGAAGATGGTAGAGGACAGAAAGGCCTGGAGGAATGTTGTCCATAGGGTCGCGATGGGTCGGACACGACTTCGCAGCTAACAACAACAACAAGAGAGCAAGACTGTAGGTTAGCAAATGTCTCTGTCTTCATCTTTGGAGGAAAAGGATAATTGAGGAACTATAGACTAATTACTCCAACACCAATACTTAGGTGTCAATATCAGAAAGATATTGAAATGTAGGCAACTTGAAAATAATGCAATAATTGCCAGAAAACAATATCCATATACCTATTCTTGATAAGCATCTCACACTAGCTTTAGCTTTATCCTTACATTCTAAATGCCATGGGACAAAGATAGTTTATTGACCGTTTTGAGTTTTCATGATTTTTCCTTTAGCCTGGTGCTGAGGCAATTTAGATTTAGCTTTAGTTATTCTGCTGTTAAAGCAGATTTCCCCTTTTCTCCTGAAACAAATTGATGGACACAGGAATGTCAATTTTTCCAGGAGAAACAAACAAAACAAAAAACCTAGAAGACTGATGAACATACAGTAGACTACGAGCAAGTTCACATGAGTATCAATGGAGGTCCCTACATTTTTAGTCATACAGATATACAGTACATGGATACACACACATGGATACAAGTGAAGAATGTCTACCCCTTTCTAGACCCTAGATTGTTTCGAATGTTTTCTTTACAAATATCTTAGGATTCTCTCTCACATTTGTAATTACATATTAGAACAAAAAGGAAGATGTTAAGAAATAATTGGTTACAAATTGAATATAGGTATGCAGTGGAAAGACAGCAAATGCATTTTTCAGCTGTAGGAACTGAAGGAACTTTTCTAAGTCCCAGAAAGTATTGCTCCTCTTTATTCCACATTAACCAGACCTTTCATAAGCATGGATCTAGTTGGAAGGATAAAACAGAACATGGTTAAAGAATGATTGGGAGCTAGCAACTAAGTCCTATGAAGAAAAAGGAAAGACTAGATAAGGATTTGATAATGTTCTTCACCACCAGAGAATTAGCCAAACATGGCTGAAAGGCACACACAATGTCTTTTTGATAATGGATAAGGTAAAGGTAAAGGTTCCCCCGCACATGCGTGCTAGTCGTTTCCAACTCTAGGGGCCGGTGCTCATCTCCATTTCAAACCCAAAGAGCCAGCGCTTGTCCGAGGACATCTCCGTGGTCATGTGGCCGGCATGACTACACGCCAAAGGCGCACAAAACGCTGTTACCTTCCCACCGTAATGGTCCCTATTTTTCTACTTGCATTTTTACGTGCTTTCGAACTGCTAGGTTGGCAGAAGCTGGGACGAGTAACAGGCACTCACTCTGTTACACAGCACTTGGGATTCGACCCACCAAACTGCCGACCTTCTGATCGACAAGCTCAGCGTCCTAACCCACTGAGCCATCACGTCCCTGATAATGGATACCCCACCCATAAATAAAGTTTTTTTATTTCTTTCCTGATAACTGAAGTTTACTTCAAAAGATCAAAGTTCATCATTGAGAAGTTCCTTTAAACTGCTTCTGAAAGACAAGTGCTACTTGAAATGGTTTCTGCCTCAGATATTCCTTTGTGCCCCAGCAAAATATTCCTGACAGTTGGGCTTGGTTCACACTTACATGCACATTTATGTTTGCTTGATATATTCTTATTTGCTAGCTTAACAGTTGATGTCTCTCTATATTAACTGTTTTTGTGAGAAAAAAACTGTTTTGAGCTGACTGACAAGTGGGAGAGGAACAAACCATCTAATTGTAGTGCCAAAACTAAAATAGATCATTCCCATCTGCAAATCATCAGCCAATGAAACAGTCAATGAGGCATGAATGCACAGGGGTCCATGAAATGGCTCCTGGTATTTTGAGTTAATGGGAACAAGGCAGCATAACACATGTACAGAAGCTATTGACATGGAAAATATCTCTTCATGAAAAGCTGCTGAGGGATAGATCTACAGGGCAGGTTTACAGGTAATTGTACTCTAACGACAGTATTAATATGTTCCTCATCTTCAGGTGCACCAAACATCTATGAGGTCTCCTTAATGGATGTTCCTTTTGCTTAGAGGACAGTTCATAAAGTCGGTGCTATATTTGACAGTGCTGCTCTGGACACAATAGATGGAAACTGAAAGATTGTAACCCAGAGCTGGGGACTAAGGCCAGAATGCTTTTTCTTCTGTACTGAAGTGATTCCAACTAACATACAGGTGGACACAATCTGTGACTGCTCATGCTCAGCCATAAAACAAAATGTTCCTTGTTCAAATCTTGTCTGAAACAAACAAGATTTCAAGCAAGGAATTTATCTTTTGTCTTAAACAAACAAATTAGTATAGCATCCCAGATATGTTTTAATTATAGCTTCTGCAGACAATGTTATTTTTTATTTATTTTTTAAAAAATAAAGAAGAGATAGAGGAGCAGCTGGAATTGCTCAGGGTAAGGTGACTAATGTTAATGATGTTTTTCCTGAGACCCGAACTGGACTGAGGTCTTTTCATCCTCATCCATCAGAGAAACTAGATGAGACAGACAACATAGCAGTGAATAGATTAAAAGTCATAGGTTTCACCAGAGGCTAGGTCTCGATGAGAGAGGGGGGGGGGAGAGAAGATGAGTTTAGATTGGGAATTGGTAAATGATGGTCTTATTTCCCTGCACAGGAAAAACGTTATCTTCCGACATGATTGAATTTTCTCCTCATCCTGTGCCAACAATAGCCTCCTACAATGAGCACAGACCATGTAAGCCAATTTCTCTGTAAGAAATTTACAAGCCTGAATAGAACAAATATTTGTCAATATACTCCATCCCTCCCTGCATTGTCATACTATAAAGTCATTCTAATGAATATTACCATTCTTCTAACATAAAGGTAAGCAGTATGTAGAGTCATATGCCACCTTTTATCAATTTAGCCATTAATACAAAAAGTGTAAATGTAATCCTTGGACTGGAAAAAAAAGGTGTCCCCTTGACTCTAATAGGAAGAAATTATCCACATGACTAGGAGCTGGAAAGAGGCTCAACACAAACAACTGATTCAGCTGAAGCCTTTTGCTTTACTGTACCTGAGTTAATAAGTATCTCACCTCAGTTGCTGAGATTATTGTGTATAGCATAATATATTGTTGCAGATATAAGCAATGACTTCTACAATACATCCCAGGAACATCTGAACAATGGTATGTGCATCATGAGATCATTGCATAGATACCAAAATTATTAATGACCTTATAATGTCTGATACAAGTACATAAGTCATGTCATTTGGGTAATGATGGTATGATACAAATATTGTCCACTCCCTGCCTTTCTGTGCAGATGTTGGTGGCCATAAGAATAAAAACAAATGATTAACTAAATATATAGCCCATACAATAGTGTTTTAAATTAATTCATTGCAGGATTTTTTTTGAAGCTCTGGAAGTAATTTTATTAATTTAGGATATAAGTGATTGTTAATATATCTGTAGAAGTCCCAAATGTAGGAGGAGACCTGGGTTAGTCTACTATGGTAAAAAAAATAGACTATGATATTCTTTCTGTAATTATTCTTAAAGAAATTCCCATTAGAATCTTGCATAAGAGAAAAGAGTATTCTTTTTGACTGAAAGATTAAAACAGAAAATTTTTCATATGATAAATTAGAAGTTGTGTTTTTACTTTGAAACAGCAGAAATTTTGACTGAATTCTGTTCAGAAGGCAAGAGAATTTCTAGAAATTTTTTTAAAAAGGAATTGCAGGAATTTCAAACAAAAATATCAGATGAGACTACATTAAACTTTAACTGGTGCAACAGAAAACTAAAAGGGGTGAATTAGGTGCTGCAGGTATTGATTTTTCTAAATTTTTGGCTTGATTATGGATTACAAATGTTTAACGTGGAATATAAAAGGAGCAAATGTTCCTCAAAAGTGAAAAAACATCATTATTGGAAAAATTAAAAAGATATGAGACACATATTAGAGAAAAGGACATAAAATATCTCACTTAGAAAATGTTGAATGAAGAATTTATTTCAGAAGGAACTAAAGAAATTGAGTTATTTTTATATAAACTGCCAACTAAAACCATAACTTAACTGATGATCATGGAAGATTTGTTGGGGGCAAAATTAATGTGCATAAGAATAAGACTCTGATATTGGGAATTAATGACTCAAACGAGGAAAACGTACTGTTCTATAAAGGACTTAATAAAAACATTAATAGGTTTCTCTTATGAGAACTTTTGTTTGATGGGAGATTGGAATGGAATGATCTCTCCACAATTCAAAATAATGTCCAAGAAAAATATTAACATCACTCAAGGCAAATGACCAAACACTTTCTTTCATTTGATGGATAATTTAAGGCTTGTGGGCATATGGTGTCAGGAAAATAGCAGCTCAAGCACACTTACTTTTGTGAAAGACATAGATCCTTTTCAAAGATAGATATGACATGAATTTTGAAGAATTTGGTTGCTAGGTTTTCTAGAATAGAGCTATTATCAAGGACTTCTTCAGATCATAATCTTGTGAATTTGATTTATAAAAATAACCAGCCAAAAAAGCCAATATGGTCCTAGGCTGCATTAACAGAAGGATAGAATCAAGATCACATGAAGTGTTAGTACCACTTTATAAAGCCTTGGTAAGGCCACATTTGGATATTGCATCCAGTTTTGGTCACCACACTATATGTTGAGACGCTAGAAAGAGTGCAGAGAAGAGCAACAAAGATGATTAGGGGTCTGGAGGCTAAAACATATAAAGAAGGTTGCAGGAATTGGGTATATCTAGTTTAATGAAAAGAAGGACTAGAGGTGAAATGATAGCAATGTTCCAATATCTAAGGGGCTGTCACAAAAAAGAGGGAATCAGTCTAGTCTCCAAAGTACTTGAAGGCAGGGCAAGAAGAAAGGATGGAATCTAATCAAGGAGAGAACCAACCTAGAACTAAGGAGGAATTTGCTGGCAGTTAGAACAATTAATCAGTGTGACAACTTGCCTCCAGAAGTTGTGATAGTCCAACACTGGGGGTTTTTAAGAAGAGGTTGGACAACCATTAGTCTGAAATTATATAGGCTTTCCTACCTGAGCATGGGATTTGACTAGAAGATCTCCAAGGTTCCTTCCACTTACCGGTATGTTATTCTTTATTCTATTCTGTTAAAAGAAAATCCAAATGTTTTAGATAGGGACTAAATTAAATGTTGGTATAGGAAGAAGCAATAGTGGATCATTGTAAAAGAATTTTAAAAAAATTAATTAAGTGTAAAAGAAATTTGGTTTTAAGATCAACAAACAGAAGATGAAGAAATTAACAAAAAAGATGAAAATAGATCAAACAGAATTGACCAATAACATGGGTTTTAAGATTGTGGAAAAAAGTAAAATATCTGTACATCATTATGAGAAATACAAATTCTATATTATTTCAAAATAATTACATTAAGACATGGGATTAAGGTAAAAAGAGATGTTAAGATGGGAGGAAACTACAATTGTATTGCTGAGGAAAATTGTCTGTGTTAAAATGAATGGATCTTAGAATGTTGGGAGATTTTTTTCCCCTCAGACAACACCTGTTTTGACAATATATACACCATTTAAACAGTGGCTGAAGGATGTATATAAGTTCGTGTGCAAGGGAAAGAAAACCATGAGGTAAATGTAAAGGAGCTACAGGCTGCAATGGCAAGAGGAGAGATTGGGTTTACATGATTTGAAATTTTGCAGCTTGCTGTTTGGTTTGGATGAAAGAGTGGTTGTTGCTGAGAAACAGAAGGATTTTGGAGTTAGAATGGCCTGAGATTTAGGTGGCATGAGTTTCTGTAGTAGTGATAATGTCAAGGTTAATGGGGATTTTAAAAATCATTAGGTTACATGTGCCATATTGAGAATATGGAATAAATCCAAGCTGTGCCTAAAAATACCTTTGTGGGTCTTAGCACAAGAGACATTTTAGAGAGGAGAATTAATAGGCAAACACAAGTGGCTAATGTATCATGAGATACTAGAATTTTGTCAAGGGGTATATTAAATAACCCAGTTGCAATGTATGGCAGTGAAAGGTGGACCATAAAAAAAGGCTGAGCGCCAAAGAATTGAGGCCTTTGAACTATGGTGCTGGAGAAGACTCCTGCGAGTCCCTTGGACTGCAAGGTGATCAAACCGGTCAATCCTAGAGGAGATCAACCCTGACTGCTCTTTAGAAGGCCAGATCCTGAAGCTAAAACTCAAATACTTTGGCCACCTAATGAGAAGGAAGGACTCACTGGAGAAGAGCCTAATGCTGGGAAAGTTTGAGGGCAATAGAAGAAGGGGACGACAGAGAATGAGGTGGCTGGATGGAGTCACAGAAACAGTTGTTGTTGTTAGTTGCAAAGTCGTGTCCGACCCATCGCGACCCTATGGACAATGTTCCTCCAGGCCTTCCTGTCCTCTACCATCTTCTGGAGTCCATTTAAGCTCACGCCTACTGCTTCAGTGACTTCATCCAGCCACCATCCAGAAGCAGTAGGCGTGAGCTTAAATGGACTCCAGAAGATGGTAGAGGACAGGAAGGCCTGGAGGAACGTTGTCCATAGGGTCGCGATGGGTCGGACATGACTTCGCAGCTAACAACAACAATATTAAATAAAATAATGAGATGAACTGGTCACAGAGGGACATAGTTGTCAATGGTTTTCATGTTTACAGCTATTAGAAAAATTTAAACTAGACAAATATTTCATGGTTTTGAACATTTTAAGACTGAATTTGATATGAAATAATGCGCAAATGATGAACCTGTAATAGCTAAAATACAAACTTCTATTGAAATATGAAATGGAAGAACCACAAGTGAAAGAATGTATGATAAAGTGGGCTAAACATTTTGATAATAATATGTAGTTGGAACAATATGAAAATATGTAGTTGACATGATTGAAATTTACACCATACTTTAAATTTAAAGAGAATTATAAAAATTCTCTTAAATAAAATATTATAAAAATGGTACATAGTTTTTATAAAATTATGTCTCATTAATTTATGTCACCAAAGAAATGGTCTACAATGTATGAAGCCCCTTTATTTATGTGAACAACAAAGATATTTTATCATGTTTGGTGGACATGTAAAAAGCTAGAAAATTTTGGATTCAGAGGATTTTAAGGATTAATATACAATTAAGATAAGAGGACTTTCTTTGGGGCTGATGGACAAAGAGTTGGACAAATTTTCTTCCAGTTGAAAAAAAGTCATGGGGGTTTATTTTTGTATATGACAACTGCAGTGAGATTATAGTAGGTGCAAAAATGGAAAGATCTGGCAATACCTGAAGTGGAAGAATGGTTGGTGAAGATGATGAAACTTGCTGAGATGACCAAATTGACTTCTTTGATTAGAGAAAAGACAATATCTTCATTCATTGCTGATTTGAAACCCGTTAAGGACTTTTTACAGGAAACTGAAGGAAATGAACATGATTTATAGCTCTGGTGATTAGACAACATAGATTATAGAAAGAAAAGAAACATGTTGTAATATAATGGGTTTTGCCCTTATGACAATCAGCAGTTAAGTAACATAAAGCCAAAATCTTAAGTAGGCTGTTTGGATAGTCTCTTTAACAGTTTCTTCTAACTGTGAAATATTGCTTGCAAAGAACAATTAAAGCATAGCTGCTCGAAATATAAAACATGCTTTAAAAACAGGGGGGGGAAGAAAAGAAAAAAGTTTGTACTTTTTCTTGTAAGTTTTCCAAGGTTTTAAATTTTTAAACATGTATTTTAAAACAGATGTTCTAACATTGAAGTATATCCCATCCTGAGTCTTTCTTTGGTGGGGGAATTGAGAATCAGAATTTATTTTGCTAATCAGAAGGAAGTCCACTGGGTTCAATGAGAGTTGCTCCCATAGTGTGCTGGATTGAACAGAAGGACTTGCTAGAATCCAATTTGGGAGATAACCACTTTGTGAAACCATTTCTCTTCAAGCTGGTTAATGAAAATTTAGTTGAATCACAGTTTCTCCTCAGCTATACTGCACCTGGAATACTGCATCCAGTTTTGGTCACCACGATGTAAAAAAGATGTCGAGACTCTAGAAAGGGTACAGAGAAGAGCAACAAAGATGATTAGAGGTCTGGAGGATAAAACATATAAGGAACGGCTGCTGGAATTGTCTAGTTTAATGAAGAGAAGGACGAGGTGGGACATGATGGCAGTGTTCCAATATCTCAAGGGCTGCCACAAGGAAGAGGGAGTCAAGCTATTCTCCAAAGCACCTGAAAGCAGGACAAGAAGCAACGGATGGAAACTAGTCAAGGAGAGAAGCAACCTAGAACTAAGGAGAAACTTCCTGACAGTTAGAACAACTAACCGGTGGAACAACCTGCCTCCAGAGGTGGTGAATGCTCCAACACTGGACATTTTTAAGAAGAGACTGGACACTCATTTGTCTGAAATGGTATAAGGTTTCCTGCCTGAGCAGGGGGTTGGACTAGATGACCTGCAAGGTCCCTTCCAACTTCTTTTTCTTCTTCTTCTTCTTCTTCTTCTTCTTCTTCTTCTTCTTCTTCTTCTTCTTCTTCTTCTTCTTCTTCTTCTTCTTCTTCTTCTTCTTCTTCTTCTTCTTCTTCTTCTTCTTCTTCTTCTTCTTATTATTATTATTATTATTATTATTATTATTATTATTATTATTATTATTATTATTATTATTATTATTATTATTATTATTATACTTCACAGCATCTGCCCAGCTATTTGGTTCATGCATGTCAACTGCTCAAGGCAGAAAAAATTGAAGCCATCATAGCTCACCTATTTTGTGCTTGATTTGTTCATAAAAGAGGCAAAAATCACACTGGTAAAATTTAGTTTGCTTTACTGCTGGACTTCAAATCCAAGATCCTGAGAAATTATGAATAACAATAGCACTTAGACTTATATACCTCTTCATAGTGCTTTACAGCCCTCTCTAAGTGGTATACAGAGTCAGCATATTGCCCCCAATGATCCGAGGCCTCATTTTACCGACCTCAGAAGGATGGAAGGCTGAGTCAACCTTGAGCCGGTGAGGATCAAAGGAATCAAATTCCTGGCAATGTGAGCAGAGTTAGGCTGCAATATTGCATTCTAACCACTGTGCCACCATGGCTCTCATTATAGCATGGGCCTGGGGTCCATGTGAACCAACTTACTTGAAATTATATATTCTTCATATAAGAATCTTAACTTTAAGGAGTGAATAGCTGAAACTACTATCGACATGTACTGTTCAAAAAAATAAAGGGAACACAAGATAAGACATCCTACTATTAAATACAGTACATTGTGTTGTTTAAGTGTTCCCTTTATTTTTTTGAGCAGTATATTTTCTGTGTGTGCTTTTGAGTCCATGTTCATTCCTGCAGTTTTCTTAGCAAGATTTTAGAATGCCTCCTTTTGAAGGCTGAGAAACAGTGACTGGCTTTGTGTCTAAGGTGGAACTAGAACTCACAATCTCCCAGTTTCTACCCTGATGTCATCATCACTTTGCTTTCCCTATCAACCACACTATCATTATCATTATTATAAGGCAGCAGGCAGGCTTTACCGGGAGTGGGATTTACAGAGTTTACTGAGGCTGAAGTATTTGAATGATCATAATAAATTGAGATAGGGTAGTGTTAATTCTTGGCTATTTATTTTGGTGATATTGGTGTTTATGTGCAACTTTTCAATAGTTCAGCTTTTTCTCAAAGCCTTTTGTTGTTCTTGATTTTTGATTATGGAAAAGGGAATTCTTTTAGTTTTATTCTGATGTTTATGTCACTATGAAGCTTGGTGGGGGGGAAAAACCTCCAAATTATCTTCCCATGGAGATACGGGTGGAATTATTTTATATCCCTAATCCCATTATCCCAACTGATCAATCAAGAGAGCATTACTGTTGTTCAAAATGCCTGCCTTATTGCAATATTATCTTAGACATTTTTAAAATGGACAGTTTGTAAAAACAAAGTAATCTTTGTACCAGATCACAACTGCACAGTTAAATAAAGTATTTAGGCATCCACAGTTTGTTATGCTATGATCCGATGACTTGTTTGCATTTCCTCTTATCAGCTGAATAAATGGAGGTTAATTGTAATCACCAGTGGAGGTACAATATTCATCACAAGCCTTGGAGACAGTACAGAGGGGGCTCATCCTTGATGAGCTGCGAAGGAAAAGATGAACTGTTTTAAAGCAAATAATCATCCCTTGAGATGTTCAGACAGTCCTCAGTTGATCTCAGAGTCTAGGGATCTGCTAATACAGTTCACATAAGTAGACAGGATGCAAATGCCTTTCATGTTACATTTGTGGAAATCTGGGATTGTATTAACAAACCCTTGTATACAAGGCTTACATAGCAGGGGGTAATAGGTTTAGTGACTTCTCCATGTGGATGTGGGCAGATTTGTGACAGATAATGATTACATGGGAGCAGATTTGCATCTCACGCTTTTGACAAAAGTTTATTTAATCTCTCGTTGTTGTATCTAAAACAGCTGCATTTTCAGGAGAAGCTAGATAGGTGAAGTTTTTCCTGTCCATATGCAGTTGTTAAAAGTTAAAACCCAGCTAGAAAAAAATCTGATAAAACTTTCTCTTGAAAAGGCAGCTGGTTTTGCTTTTTAGTAATATAGATGTTGCAAGAGCCATTAGAACTATAAAAGTGCAACAACACTCAACTTTTTTAGTATAGGTTCAGACTAGGCTAGACTAATTGTTCTCAGAATCTCCCAACTTGGTAACTTTGGAATGAGATGGTTTTGCTGACTAGGAATTCTGGAAGTTGTAGTCTAAGCATATCTGGCAGAAGGCTAGTTTAAGGAAGAAGTTCTAATTTGTAAAGGCCAGCTGTTGCCTTGTAAGATCTCTCTTTTTTAATTTATTTATCTAATTTCTATAGCCACCCATTTCACAAACAATTGACTCTTTCTTTTGTCTCTGTAACCACAGCATGAACTTTCCCTATGGGGTAATGCCATATTGTCATGACTACCCAGTTTTAAATTAGTATTTGCCTTTTTCTCCTGACACATTTGGGGGGGGGCTACGGACCTAATCTAGCATATTTCATTCATAGAAGAGGTTGATGGGTAATGGGATAGGATATGTCTAGTACCTACTTTGGTCACTCTAGATGCTATGGGCACACCCTTCCTCTCCTGGACACTATCTTCCATGGACTGTTTGGCTTTCTTTGAAGGAGACACCAGATGTCTAGAGTCAGAGTTATCTGACTGGTACTTGTCTGCATGACTCCTTATATGCCTAGGTTTTTATATGCTTGGGGACGGGTCAATTGTACCTCAGAAAAAGAATTTTGTTCTACCAGCTGTGGTTGTTGGTTCTCTCACCAATGAAAACATTTCAGATTTTCTGCTACTTCTGCCAAAAAGAGATTTTTTTAAAAAAAAAAACTTTTTAAATTGTTATTATTTTAAGGGAGAGATGGTATTTTTTGTCTACCTATCCATAATTTTGCTGGTTCAAATTTGCTATTTCTAAAAATGGGTCCAGCATGGTAGAATAGGGTAAGAAATAGTCTAAATGTCAAGCTACAGGCAAGGTGCACTTCTTCATCTGTGACTTGGCCCCCAGACAAATGGTGAAATCTTCCATTACAAGAAATTACTTATTCTTGCCCAACTCCGTCCCACCCCAGATAAATCATCACCATGATTGGTGGCTGCTTTTCTTTTTCTTGTAGGACAACACCACTTGCCAGCCTCATTATTGCAACACAATAGGGATAAATATTTTGGGCAGTATAATTTATGCTGGCATATTTGTTTTATAACTCAAGGACTGGAACATTGTGTATGAATGTGGCTATCTACCACTTTGAGAAGGAACATTGACCAGCACTGAATGACTGAATCATGCAGCTCCACTTGTTTTTCCTAGCAGGGTCCTTGATTTAAGGGAAGATAATAGTAGCAATTGTCCCAGGCAATGCATATAGGGAGTCATCTAGAGTGAGGATCAGTATTTAAAATAATGGTTTGGATACATTCCTTTTATGGAGAGGAGAGAATGGAGAGAAAAACCATGGAGAGAAAAACCATGGAGTAATATATAGATATATAGTATGAATATGTATGGACACACACACAAACAAGTACTTAAAAGTTTGTGAGCCCTATTGAATTTTCAATATTTCCACATAAATATGACCTAAAAAGTGATCTGTTCTTCACCCAGGTCTTAAAACCCTATTAAACAAATGTGTCTGAAACATATACTTGTTCACTGATTCATTGAAGAAAATTATCCAAAGTCAATTATTTCTTCATGCCAAAAGTATTTGAACCTCTAGAATTGTCCATTGACAAATGTTTAAGCACCACTGTAGTATAAATTGAGAAGAAAATGGAGGCTGGAGTTAAATGAATAATTTATCCTTGGGCCTATAAGAATCCAAAACAGCTCTGCTCCTTATTTGGAAGGAATTCTCTTAGAATTCACTATAACCTTTCACAAGGAAGGTTTTACTCATGCTGCAACTATATAACTCATGTCATATAAAGCATATAGCATTGGAAGTGGAAGTAGAAAACCCAAGAATCAAACCTCAGTCAACCATGAAGCTCCCTAAGTAGCTTCGAGCAAAAGGCATTATTCTGAGTCTGACATCTTTTATCATGGTTGTCATGATAAAAGGGACTTTTTATTTAATGTATGCCCTGCTCATATCCTTGGAAATGTGGGGTTCAATCTGCTTGATACAAATGCAATGAATGTTAGGGAAGAAATGCTCTCCCATTGTTCCATTAGCATAAAAAAGGTGGTGACTTCTTAAAAGGGATGGGGGGGCGGCCTCAGAGCCCCAGTTCCCTTTATATGGCATCAGGCACAGCAAGACTATTTGCTTCAGTAACCAGGAATTGATATTTGGAACCAAAGTAAATGCTCAAGTTGGGGGTTTAGGGCCTTTTATTCATAAGGCACCTTTCATCATGGAACGCTCCAGAGTTGTATAACGCCTGCAAGGATAAGATAGGATTCTGCAAAATATTGATCTTTGAAGTTATATACTTTACACAGCAGTTGGAGATGGACTGCTGACTGGGAACCAGGAGATGAAGGTGAGAGAGAAAGCCAGGTGTAGTGGTTAAAATGCTGGCCTAGAAATCAGGAGATTTGAATTCTAGTTCTGCCTTAGGCATGAAAGCTGGGCTGGGTGACCTTGGGCCGGTCACTCTTTCTCAGCCCAACTCACTCTCACTGGGTTGTTGTTATGGGGAAATAGAAGGAGGAAGGTATATTGGTGTGTTTGCTGCCTTGCATGTTTGTTGCATATGAAAAAAGTATAAAAAAAAATCTGCATACACAGCCATCTGGCCAACTTCCGAAGATATTTGGAATCACAAAACCTGATTCAGCTTCAGAGGTGAGTCAGGGTGGATAGAGACAAACTCTACCCATGACAATGCTTTTGAGCATTCCATACATCTTTATTCTGTTCTTTTAACTGTACTTTTTATAAAGCACAAACCATTCTGGAAATACTTGCAAAAGAGTAATAATAGGAATTAGTTTAATTATTCAGTTAACTTCATTGGTTCATTTAAATTTTTTATATTAAAGAGCAAACATAGAACTTCTTCAGGTCTATCTCATTTCTGCTGGAAACATTGATCCCCTCTTTCAGTGTGGAATGGCACTTTGTGTTTCCTGTTTGGGACATGGGGCAAGAGCATAATATGAAGATTTCAGTGAAAAGCAATCCTTTCCTCGCCTTAGAATTTAATTTTAAAAGGGCTACTTTAATAAGTCAAACAGGAAAATAATTCTTTTATTTCCCACACTTATTTTTCCATATTACCACCATGATTCACTACACAGTGCCAGAGATGAACAAGCTTCTTAGACCCATTGAAAATAATAACTTCATACTCTCTATTTAGCCAGGCGCCCTCCACCTTTCATCTGAATTGATCAGATGCTCACAAGATTCCTTCAGGAGAAAAGGTAGAATTTGCTTGAGTATCTGGAATGTATGGCAGATGGAGTAAAATGGTGAGATGCAGCTTCACAACTGCCTCTTGAATGACTTATGAGGTGGAAGGCCTAGCGCTGCTGTATTGCAGCACAGTTTCCTTCTTGTTTTTCTAAACTCTCTTTATCTGTTATTTCAAATTTTGAGTGTTGCAATCTAGTGTTCTGAGTTGACAGTGGGAGCAGGTTCAAGAAAATCCCTGCAAATAAAGTCTGGGTTTGGGGTTATTTTTCCACAGGTAAAGCTTTTCTGATGATATTCCACAGACCGACACTTCATTTCTAAGTCATAATGTAATGGTGAGCCTGTGTTTCATAAGTTGTCACAATGCTGTAAAGAGATTCCTCACCTTCATTCTCATTGCATGGCAAATTTCATGCCTGGCACCACCATCAAAAAAGGCAGCAGAAGAACTATAGATGAGCATTTTTGTTCTGGTGTTAGGGAAAGTCTTTCTTTCATTAGAAGAGACCTGCCTTGAAACGACTGATCCATTCTGTCTATCACCCAGGGACTGATGTTCCCCTGTTCATTGAGGTTAATAATGGGCTTCTCGGACTTGGCTTTAAGGCTGGACTTCATTCTCTCAGCTTTCCTGCTCCACCTCTCTGATGCTTTTGGCTTCCTGAGACAATTCTACAGACAGAGAACGTTGATCAGATTCAGACTGTCTACACTGCATTAGGCACTGTGTCTGGCCTGATCCTGATTTAGAGAATCATTCCATGTTACTTTTTCTTTCTACTAAGAGATTAGCATTCTGGATTTTTGCAGCATGCCAGCTGGCTCCAATATTGGTGTACTTAATGGGAAAACAAACAGTGGTGTCTGCCATGCAGAGAGAGAGAGAGAGAGAGAGAGAGAGAGAGAGAGAGAGAGAGAGAGAGAGAGAGAGAGAGAGAGAGAGAGAGAGAGAGAGAGAGCATATTTTCTTCAGGGGAGGAGGGAGGTCACATTTGAACTTGGCCCTGAATATATCTTTAAGTCTGCCAAAGACCATTTCAGCTCCGATACTTATGCGTTTCTGTGTGTCTGTGTGTGTCTCTCTCTTTCTGTGTGTGATTTAGAGCCTTTCCAAACTTATTCTTTACTTAATGGGAAGAAAGACCAGGCAACAAAGTATCCAAGACACATAGCTGCTAACAGGACATTTACCTAACATTGAGGTCCCAGGAGGGGAAACGGTGGTCAGGTTGTTTTTTTTAAAAAAAATATTTTTATTGAGTTTCAAAAATAAACATTAAAATACAAACTAAAATAAAGAGAAAGGCGGCATGTGTGTGTGTGTGTGTGTGTGCAGGAGTAAGAAAACAAGTTAAAAGCGATAAATACATCAAACAAATCTTTTGCTATAGCATTGAGCTACTTGTACACCCTTTGCCACATTGTGCAAAGACAAATGCCAAATGCCTCTTTCTGTTGCTTGGGAAACTTATCTCTTACTGTACACACTGACCAGTTTTCAGGAACGATTTCCATGGGAAAAACTATTATTGGAACACAGAGTAAGGCTGTGAAGAGATCAGCCAATCTACTCTGATGGCTGGATGTAGGATCACCAACATGAGCAAATATTCTAGAGAAAATAGGATATCAGGTTTGAGGTCTACGCCTTTACAAATGATTTGTTTTGTAAGTGTCTTTTTGTTTTCATTTTTGCTGACAGCAGGATATTTCTAGAAAAGGTAGAGAACTATTAAGGAATGAAGTATACATCATTTCATAAAAGTTGGTACTAGAGAGTTTAAATTATAGGGGTTTTAAAAAAAATCTTAACATTTTTTAAAGTGTCCTTAGCTTGTATGTATGTTTGTTTGAAGATGGAATGCCATTAATTTTACAGTAACAACAGAACTGTAGTGCAGAAAATCTATGCAAATTTCAAAGAGTAAGAAAGGATAGCCTTTTCTGAATCTGATGGAGCTGATTGTTGGGGACTGTGGTTGGGAAAAGCAGGGCTTTTTTTCTCATAGAACGCTCAGAACGGAGTTCCGGCACCTTTTTTGGATGGAACCTTGTAGGGTAGGCAAGGCAGGTTGTATGACATGTGTGAGTTCCGGCACCTTTTTCTTTTACAAAAAAAGCACTGGGGAAAAGATTAACTCATCAATTATCATTCCTCACTTTCACGAATGGAAATAGCCATTAAGTCAGTCTTTTCTAATAGAGAAAACAATGATTTACACAGTGCATAAAACAGGATCGTATTATTGCTGAAGGTCAGATAACTAAGAAGCAGTGAGTAAAATATTACAATGTCTATGGAAATTCTCAGTCATCCAGGTCATGGTTGTCCCAAAGGTGCTTTTTCAGAAGGCAACTGAACTTTGTTTTTCCTTGAAAACGTTTCACTTCTCATCTAATTATCTCATCACTTCTTGAATGAGAAGTGAAACATCTTCAAGGAAAAACAAAGTCCAGTTGCCATTTTGAAAAAGCACTTGTGGGAAAGCTATTACAATGTTTTCATGTTTTCCAAGATGCTATGATTTCGTCTGAGGAGGCATCACTGTGGAATATGAGGGATCCCAAAGGCTTGTTAGTCAAGAAATTCATTATTCCTCCTCCTCCTCCTCCTTTTCCTCCTCCCCACTTTTATTTTACATAAATAAAAGCACTCTCTCCTGTCTCTTCTTCCCCTTTTTTTTACTTTCTGTGATGCCTCAGTTTGCAATGGGGCAGAAATGAAAGATGCTCTAAAGCAGCAGTCCCCAACCCCCAGTCTGTGGATCAGTACCGGGCTGCGGCATGCCAGCAACCAATCCGCACAAACAAGCAAAACGCCATCCGCGGGATACAGGCAACACACAAAACCACACAACCCTCCAGTCCACGGAGAAACCTCTCTCCATTGAACTGTTCCCTGGTGCCCAAAAGGTTGGGTACCTCTGCTCTAAAGTAATCTTCTCCCTCATGTTAACTGAGTTCAGTTATAAATCAATCCATCTTGTTGCAGATTTAGTTTGGCCCACTTTCAGAGCTTAAAATTTTAACCAAGGTATCTCTGTCTCTTTCTATCATTTATAACTTGACAGAAATATTGGGGGATGTGGTTAGCATCAGTAGAGCATTTGGAGAAAGCAGCGGCAACCCTTCTTATTAGAGAGGATGTTTATTTGGAAAAGGAACAAGTTAAGTCCAACCTGTTTTTCATATTGCCAGTATCAGAAGTCCAAAGTAATGATTTGTGCAGCTGATCTTAATTTGAACAACCTTCCCTCAGTTTTAAACATTTGTGCATATTGGACCCTGACTGAAATGTTAGTCCAGATGCTCAACCGGTGTCAGTGGCATTGTTTTCCCTATTAGGAAGCTAAACTGATTGATGCCAGATGAACATATGGTCTTAATTAGTCACTTGGCATCGTAACATATAAAAGAAATATCTTTCTCTTGCTAGAAGCACTTCCAATAATTGCTACAAAATAGGTAAGATTATCCCTTTTTTAAAAAAAAAAGGGCTAGCACCTGTTTTGTGTAATGATATGCAAAATGTTCCATGAGCAAACATTGGTTTAATAAAGCAGACATCATCTAAACAAACTTTGTGTTCCTTGTTCTTGGAGGCCAGACTAACAATAACTGTTTGGTTATATAACTGATAATGGCTTTAACTGATAAAGGCCACAACCACTTGCTGTCTTCATATTGTCTTATTTGGTTTGGTTTGCCTTGTAATAAGGTTTCATTGCATTTGCTACTCAGCATTGCACCCATAACTTCACTTGTAAAGAATGGTAAATTTGCCCATATTGAAATGGAACTTGCAAATACTCTTTTGTGTGTATGTATATGGGGAAACAAAATACCAAGCAAAAATACCAGAAGGAGGAATGGGACAACTTGCCACAGCCAACTCACTGCAGCCAGTTTGCCATGGCCAACTCACCACGGCCAGCTCGCCACAGCCAACTCGCCATTGGACAACTCAATGTGGAACAATTTAACAAATCTAATTATTTAAAATAAATAAATATTTTAATTTTCGTTGATCACATTTCATTCTGTCCTTGCTTTTGCATCCTTTCTTTAATGATTCTATTCTACCATTGCTTTGTTATTAGTGTAACTTTTGTCCAGCAATGAGTTGTCCTGTGATGAGTTGGCTATGGCAAGTTGTCCTGCAGCAAGTTGGACATGGACATGGTGAATTGTCATAGACCCACCAGAAGGGAAGTTTTTGTTTCTTTGTGATTTCCTCAGCCATATCTATGTCACCATTGCACACCATTGCTGGAACTGATCTACGTAATGGAGCCAGTTAAATATTTCTAAAGTTATTTCTCTAACTGTAGGCTAATAAATACATTAAAGATACTATAAGGATGCTAGGTGGGAAACGTCATAAAAATGAGGCTTCTATTACAATTCATGCTTAGGAAAACAGCTTTTGATTCTGAAAAAAAAAACCAACCTGCCACCATCTTCTTCTCCAGAACTTTGTAAAGGACTAAGACATGAAGAAGATCCCTGCCCTTCCCCTGCACCGACTTCCTGTCAAAGTTGATTGTTTAAATAAGCAAGGGTGAAGTCCTAAAATCTGAGTTGAAGAGAACATCCTTGGAACTGTAGTTACACATCATGATCCAAAATGTATAAGATTTATCTCTGTGTCATTGATGGGATTCCTGTAATAATAATAAAAAAGCAATAACAAAGGAAGCTATGCTGTCCATAACAAGGACTTCCACATCCATGCTGCGACTTTTGAGGCTAACATTTTAATGACACTCCACATAGGAAGGCAACAAGTTACCAATTTTCAAATAAAATGTATTTTAATAAACATTGATTTCTATCTAGAAATCTGATGTGAAAAACTAGTGTGTATTGATTTATTTTTTAAATAACCTTGAAGGATAAAAGAGAAAGAGGATTGCTAGCCTTGTATTGTGTCTTTCATTTGTCGAGATTTCTTGATAGGGGAATTGTAGTTTCTTGGCTTTACATTTCCAACCATAAAAGCTCACGCTAAAAATATGAAGATGCTTCTTTTGATCTGTAACATGCGGTGTGCAGTCTTGTTGGTGCTGTGCAACTGTGCAATTGCAGCCAGCTTTTGCTTGGATGATTTACAACATTCATATATACAAACAAAATCCAGAGTAGGGCAGTGATGCTACGTGACTGGGGAAACATCACCAGACTTTTCTCTTTTACACAGAAATTAAAAATAGAAATCTCATTTGTGGAATGACTTTTATATATGATGAAAAAAGAATTGCTGAGCGGACAGGATCAAAGGAAAAGTGTATGGCCTTGTCATGTGAAAACTGTACTTACTTGAAGTCACAAAGGAGTTTGCCATGGTGCTTTTAGAGTTGAGGAATTCTGAGTCAAGATGTCCTTGGGTGGGGGGATACTCATACTGGGTCCTCAGTTTCTTTAACCCCATTCCTTCAATTTCCATCCCAAACATCTTCCCTTTCTGTCCTTTACCCTCCTCCCTCCCCCAAATCACCTTGAAGTAAAGCACAGGTCTTTCTCTTTCTATTTCTCCAAAGGGTCCCTATTGGATTTGGAAAGATGAGACAAGTATGGTACTAAGTTTAAGAATACTTCTCAGACGTGCAACCAGGATCAACTCTACTGTTGAGCTGCTTGTGACTGAGGAATTGAGGATCCTGTGCAGGAAAAAAGATCCCTATTTCAAGAATCTAATCCCACACCATTGCCTGGTGAGTCAGTTGTCAGCTGGACAAGTGACTTGACCTATGCAAGTATTTTGATTGATCAACGCTTCAGTGCCCTTTGGACGTTCACTTTCATAATACTAATGCTGAATAAACTCTCTGCCTCTTGTTGCCAACATACATTTTAATTCAAACAGAAAGCTATTACAAATTAACAATAACCAATTCTTTTTTTAAAAAAAATATTTTACTGAACACTTAAAACCATATAAACTGAAAAGGGAAAATAGATAAGAAGAAAAGGATAAAAGTGGAATCAGATGAATTGTAAACATGGGATTTATAAATACTATAACAGTTATAGTTTTTAATATTTCATTGATTATAGACAGCTAAGTATATTCCATCTTTTTAAACACTTGAAAATTGCCAAATCTATTGTCTCTGATCT
Source organism: Vipera berus (assembly GCF_964194415.1). Lineage (NCBI taxonomy): Eukaryota > Metazoa > Chordata > Lepidosauria > Squamata > Viperidae > Vipera > Vipera berus. The sequence goes on along the minus strand of NC_138202.1, from coordinate 296,772,528 downwards.
TCCAATCTATTTAAAACTTACTTTAATCATTTTTTTTTAATTTTGCTAATTGTATATGATCTCTCTCTCTCTCTCTCTCTCTCTCTCTCTCTCTCTCTCTCTCTCTCTCTCTCATTTTTATGCAAGCCAATGCAACAATGGAACAGTAAAGCTGCCTTTTATTTTTCTTTTACCAGACCATCAATGAAATGTGGTATTGTAAATCTTCTCCTGCACCAATGGAGTGGTGAAAATGAAGTACATAATGAAGTCCAATGACTAACACAGCTAACATGAAACCAGTAATGCTTGACTATCCAGTAGTCTGATCCAAAGAACTAGCCACTGTTGATTACAATGTAGTGTGTTCTCTTGTTAAAATGTTGTGTGTTTTAATAAAGTTTCATATAAATTTTATGTAGTCCAGGAGGATGTTTTTTCAGGTGGTGATTTGGTGGTTGATATCTTTTAAAGCCCAATATCCATTTGATATATTATTATGCTTTTTCTTCCATGCTTTGATACAATCAACAGATAAAATAATGCCTGAATGAATTTATTCCATCTACACAAACTCCTCAGAGAAATCAGCTTGGTTTGCTGATAATTTAAACAATGTCAAAGCATATACAGTTCTGTAATTTAAAAGAAGCAGTTTCAATGGTAACCAAGGATTGTTTCTTGAATCTTAGCACCAAGCCTGCATGTAGGTCAAATTCAGAGTCATTGACAGTGTTTGCAAAAGGGAGACTTGTTCCTGAGCTCCAAATAGGACAACTTGACTTTTTAAAAAGTCAGATCACATTTCCAAAGTGCTACAAAGAGCACCTGTCTAAACTATGTGGAACTGGCAAGTATAGGATATGATTTGGGCATTGGCCCATTTAATATTAGGGGTGGGGATTGCTTTTGGATAAAGTAGCTATGACAATTATTACAACCATCAATTAAAATAATTCCCTTTGATGTCATTCCTTTAACCGTCTGTTTATACATCCAATCACAGAAACATAACCTTTCAATTTGCACAGAAAAGCTATGATAATAAATGTTGCTAGCTTGAGAAGATTTGGCAGCAACTTTACTGTGCAATTAATCACAATAACTTATCATAGTCAGAAAGCATAAAGGAACTAATATGATTGCCCTTTTGTATTGTATGAATTTGGGAATAAATAGGAATTAAGAAAAGATTTTGATACAAACGGATCAGAACCTTACATGAGCTGCTTATCACTATCCTGACATCTGGAGACTGTCGAATTTTTTTTATACAAGTGCTTTTCTCTGGAATTGGCAGTACTATATCCACTCATGCACAGTTTTTGGATACTTCATATGATGTCCAACTCTGATGCTTTCATGGAGAGCAGGGGGAGAGATTGTTGAGGTCCCAAACCCCCAGTTATGACTAGAAGTGGTATGACAGGAGGCAGTAAGATGGCAAATGCACATGGGTGATCAGCAATTAGGTGCAAGTCTTCACTTCTAGCCCCATCCCTTGGGCTAGGAAGAAGATTGCTAAATTGTGCCTCAGACTCCTATTGTTAAATACCAAGTTCATATGCAATATTCACCCACAATTTCTTATGGGTGAAAGCTGCTTTAGCATTACAGTATTTGTATAGAATAGTCTTTGACTTAAGATCATAATGGAACTTATCCTTTATGGTCATGTCATGATGGTTGTAAAGCTATAAGCCACATGACTGACCCAATTTTACCTTTTTTTCCAGCAGTTGTTAAACAAACAGCATGGTTGCTAAATGAATCAATTATTCACTGTCAGCCAGTTTTGCCAAAAACTGGAAGTGAATGCCAGTTTTTGGCAAAACATTATTAAATGTCATCATATGATCATGAGCCAATGCAAATGGCTGTAAATGTGGTCTGGTTGCCAAGCAGTCAAATTGCAATCAAATGACAGGGGAGAATCCAGACTTTGGAACCAATGGAACTTTGGAACTGGGTTGTAACTAGGGAGAAGTCAGTATATAAGGCAACATTGCAAGCTAATTACAGTATTTAAGAAATGAACCTCTAAAATTTACACAAACTAAAACTAAAGGCAGCAAATACAATTCTTTAAAATGCATGAGAGAAATTACAACCAAGGTTGCTGCAAAAGTTGTCGCCTAATCTAGGGTCCAAAATTTCTTGATGTTCTATTCTAGCAATAAGTTTGATAGAAAAGAAATTGCTTTTAGATTTATTTTCCAAAGGAAAAAAAAATTTCAGTGAAATTCTGGAAGCAGTTAGAGCTAAGGCAGAGGTCCCCTGGTCGTAAGTAAAAGATTAGTTACAGAATATAGATCTGGAGATCTGAGATTTATTGTTATTTATTGTTATGCCACTAAAATCAGACTCTCTCCTCACCAATTCTATGACTATAGGATCAACCTCATTCCACAAAAACATCAGCTCCAGTGTCTAAAATAGAATTGCCCTGCCTATACAAGTTTATGGATGAGACCTTGAAGTCTTGGAATGTAATCCATGTATGTATGTGTATGTATATGCATATGCATATGCATATATATATATATATATATATATATATATATATATATATATATATATATATATATACAGTATATACATATATATACATAGTGTCGGGCCTCGGAAGCCCGACACACGAAGGGGGGCCCCTCCACCCCCCCGGCACACCCTGCTTCCCTCCCACCGACCTCACCCGGTTCCAGTGCGGCCCAGAAAAGCCGGAGACCCGCGCCGCTCCTTCCGCCGCATCCGGACGCGCCGCGGCTGTTGTCCTCGCCCGGCGGCGCGTCGTCACACGGTTCCCCGGTTCGGACGGCTCCGGGGCCCGCGCCGCCTCTCCCGTTGCTTCCGGACGCGCCGCAGCTGCAGGCCTCGCCCGGCGGTGCGTCTGCACGCGGCTCCCCGGCTCAGACGGCTCCGGGGCCCGCGCCGCCTCTCCTAATGCTTCCGGACGCGCCGCGGCTGCTGGCCTCGCCCGGCGGCATGTTTGCGCAGAGTTCCCCGGCCTGCGGCCTGCCCGGTGGAGGCCCGAGCCGGCTCAGCATCTCTGCGGCCTGGGAGGTTCCGAGGGCTGCGGCCTCGCGGTGGACTGCATCCGACCCTGACACCATGCCTGCGCGGGCAACGCCGACCCTTCCCCCCCCTACGGTGACCGGGTGGCTGGGGCCGGAGGGCATGGGCGATGACAGGGGGGTTCGGGGGTGGGCGCAGCAGGGAGTGGGTGAGGGGAAAGGGCACGGTGGTGGCGACACGTTGGAGGGGGCTTACCTGACTGAGCGACGGGCGAAAGGCCTTGTAGGGGAGGGGTGGGGAAGTTATAGAGAGTGGGAGGGCGGAGGCATGTTTGGGTGGAGTTTGGGTGGGGTTGTTGGGTGTGTATATAGCAGCGTTGGTTGCAGGTAGCAGCCAACGCTGGCTTTGTTTCTTGTTGCGGCTGTTGCTCTGAAAAATAAAGTGCTTCTAGACTGCAGCAGAAGTCTCTCGTTCCTGTGTTTCGGCACCTGCCCTGCTTGTTGCAGGACGAGTTTTGACACATAGTATATATATATATACACAGTATATATATATATGTGTGTGTGTGTGTGTGTGTGTGTGTGTGTGTATATACAGTATATACATATATATACACAGTATATATATATACTCCCAGAAGAAGGAAGCAGAAGCCACCAGCCTGATGATGACGGATGGGATTCCGTCGAAACGTCGCGCCTACACCTTTAGTTCTACGCGGGGAAAAACCCGAAAAACCAAGGATCCATATATATACAGTATATATATATATTTAATTTTAATTTAATTATATATATATTAGATGAATAATTGAAAAGCCTTTTTTGATGACCGCTGCCACCTGCTCCTTCAGCAGGAGCTGTGAGTCCAAGATTACCTTATTTTGTGCACCCCATCCAAAACTAAAGCTGGAAAGTCTCTTCAACAGGTGCAGCTATTCAGTCTCATCAGGAATGACCCTGTCCCTGTTCCTCTACATCCAGAGCTGAACAAGCTCCAGATATCGCATCAGGACATTGACAAGATTACTTGAGTGGTTTGTGGTCAAATATATAATTGGGTACCATATGTATAAAAAGGGACGCAGTGGCTCAGTGGGTTAGGACGCTGAGCTTGTCGATCAGATGGTCGGCAGTTTGGCGGGTCGAATCCCGAGTGCCGCATAACAGAGTGAGCGCCTGTTACTCATCCCAGCTTCTGCCAACCTAGCAGTTCGAAAGCACGTAAAAATGCAAGTAGAAAAATAGGGACCACTATAGTGGGAAGGTAACAGCATTCCATGCGCCTTTGGCGTCTAGTCATGCCGGCCACATGACCATGGAGACGTCCTCGGACAAATGCTGGCTCTTCAACTTTGAAACGGAGATGAGCACCAGCCCCTAGAGTTGGAAACGACTAGCACGCATGTGCGGGGGAACCTTTACCTTTTACTTTTTACCATATGTATACTAATAGTACTGGACCCCAAACTGATAGATGACCACCACCGCCCCCACAAATTTCATGTAGATGATAAAGAATTTCTGACTGACATGGTTAGCTGAGATTTCTATCATCCATCTTTAGATACTCTGGGTCAGAGCTACTTGTAGAAATGCAGCTCTTTTTCTATGTAGATTTCCTGTCTTGTTATGAACTTACAAATGATCTGGAGTAATGTAAAGGTTTTTGAGGGGGGGGGAAGCATGTGAGATAATGGAGCAAGAAAAAGTGAGCATTACTCTAGCAGGAGGGAAGACTCTAGACAAGACTGAAGTCATTAGGAAAATTTTCATTCTAGTTATTGGCATTAAATGCCACTTGCGGTTTTAACAAAGCACTTTGCCTTTCATTCCTTCTTGTGAGTCAACCTTTTCAAACTATGATACCAATATGAAATTACCAGAAGTAAAAAAAACACCAGGCATCTGGAAATGATTTTAGTACAATTCAACAAAGTACAGACATGTTTCTTTAAATGGGCAGAGTGGTAGTTCAACTAATATTTCACAAGACGTGACATGCAACAGTATCTAAATGAATTAGATTACAAAGTTACAGGAGTAATCAAATTTTAAAACTTGTATTAAAAAGAACCCACCATTACATTATACAATGGCAAGTCTTAGCCAAAAGGACTAACAATAAATCCAAGAAGACTGAAACAACCAAGTGATTGTGTTTCATTCTTTAATGTAATGGGCAAGACCAATCTTTTGATAAAAATCCCTGTGGATTTCAAAGATCCCTTACTGGTATATTACTTATTGGTATGATAGACTGACCAATAGATCACTTCTGGAAAAAAGAGAAGAGTGGTGTAATTGTATACCTCCACTGTTCCAAATTTTTAATAACCTATGTTTTTGATGGATTGATCAGGAGACAAACTATTACTTTTTAAAATGTATGTACCTCGTATGTTTTGTCTGAAGTTAGGGGGAAAAAATCCATCTCATTTGACCAAGCTGATAGGATAAGGTAAGCATTTAAAATTCATGATTTGTCTAATCAAAAGATAGCAATATTTGTATTATCTCAGTAGGTGGCAATATCTGGTTGACCTTTTCTGGTTGCTTATGTTAAGCAGGTTCAGGCCTGGTTAGTGAGGATCCACCAGAGAATACAGAGAACTTGAATTGACTGAGACATCTGAAAACCCACAGAAGCTGGTAATGTCCAAGCATTTCTATGCTGTTGCCAAGAAAATTAGATGGATGCATCCAGAAGTCACATTTGAATTGGAGACTTACTTTTGAACTCTAGTAATCTTTGGAACTAATATTTTTGCTCAGTTATTATTATGTGATATTCTTCCTCTGCTTTAATAAATGCAAGCTCAGCTTCAATTGAGAACCGGACATGTTGCGAAACCAACTCTTGCAAAAATGGCTGATCGAAATGAGCCATGGTTGCTGGCATTTCTGCTAGCAATTTTTTCAAGGCAGATTACTTATGGTGCAGCCATACATCTTTGCTTACTTGTGCTTCACCAAGAAACTGTTTCAACCAATAATATCAGTGAAGTTTATAACTCACTGTCTTGCAATATGAATAGCAGCAAGTCATATGCTTTGTATGTGTTGTGTATTAAGGTTTAAAGAAACACCTAAGCACTTGTATAACAGTCACTACCAGTATGCATTTGAACTGTAACTGTTTTGGCGGGAGCCAATTATGGCGGGAGATTTAGGTTCAACCTGATTGGTTGGCTGTTTACTCAGAAAGGTATATAAAGAGTGCAAGTACCCCCTAAACCCTCAGTACAGTTATGGTCACCAAATAAAGAGCTGTTTGACTGTACTCTTCTGCCTGGCATCATTCCTACTCTTCAGAACCCTCTACACAACAGTGGAGACGAAGGTGGGATCCTGCTTCACCATAAGAGCTGAAAGTCACTAGGGGACGGCAATGCTTGCTGGATGAAAGAGGCATCTTTTCCCCCCCCACGACAACCGACTAGCCACCACGCTAGCGGCCACATCGGTGGAGCAGGATTCACAGAAGCCGGACGCAGAGATGACACAGGTTGGTCAGCTCCGAGAATTCAACATCTGTCACCCTGAACGGTGGGACTCTCACCTGGGACAGGTCAAAAATTTCCTCTGGGCGAACTGGATCACAGAAGATGGCCTGAAAAACGGTGACCCTGCTCTGCATAAGTGGGCCTGCCATTTAAGACTTGGCCATAAGCCTGTGCTCGCCAACGCTGATTGGAACCGTCTCATTCCGAGACCTCACCGAGAAGCTGGATGGGCATTTCAAACCATGAATGTCCGAGCTGGCCTGGTGGTTCCAGTTCGTCCAGAGGGTCCAACTGCCAGGTGAATCGGCATCGGAGTTCATTGCAGCCTTGCAACAGGCCACCCGCCTCTGCAAGTTCAAATCTGGACGAGAGGCTACGCAACCAGTTCGTGTTCGCCCTACGCAACAAGCGCCTGCAACAGAAGTTGTTCACTAGAACCAACCTGACCCTCCAAGATGCTCAGGAAGAGATCTTGGCCCACGAGGTGGCCGGCGGTGCAGTACAAGCAGTCCAGACCCCCTGACCCAGCAGCCCAGGAGGATCCATCCACCTCAAAAACGCTGCGTACGGCGGGAGCGGAGAAGCAGAGAAAGAAACCAGCATCGATCAGGTTCGCCGGAGACTGGAGCAACATGAGAGGTGACGCGGATGCCAGGAGAAACAGCGGAAAACATCCCCCTTCCTGAAGTGCACAGGCTGCAGTGGAGACCATGCGAGGGCCATCTGCAAGTTCCAGTCAGCCAAGTATCGGGCCTGTGGCAAAACAGGCCACATTGCAGCGGTCTGTCGTAGCCGTTCCTGAGACAGCCTCCATGAGCTACAGCTGCAGGACGCATCGTGGAAAGGTACTGGGGCCCAGAAACCTAACCGCATAGGATTTTTTGAAAGCCAGAGGGCCATCTGTAGAACCGGGGCCCACCAGCCACTTAAACCCAAGCTTAAATTGGACATCCACCTTCAGGGCATTCCCTGCAAGATGGAGCTTCACTCCGGCTCTGCAGTCTCAGTAATATCTTATGAGACTTTTAAACTCGTGTGCGACCGGAGCAAGCGGTGGGTCAAATTGAGGCCCTCCAACATTATCCTAACTGATTTCCAAAATGCCCCAGTAAGGATCAAGGGGGAGGCCACCCTTTCAGTGAGGTTTAAGAGTTTCCATGGGCACTTGGACAGCATTGTGGTCGAGGGCTAGAGAACTAGTCTAGTTGGGTTAGACTGGTTTGAGGCCCTGGGCATAGTGATATCAGGCATCCACAGGACCCAGGAAAGCAGCATCGAATCCGTCTGTAATGGGTTTGTGGACGTATTTGATAATAAACTAGGCAGGTACACCGGGGGCCCCATTTCCTTTAAACTGAACCCCAGCATCCTACCTGTTAGAATTAAACCCCGGAGAGTCCCCTTTGCTCTCAAACACAAGATAGAGAGAGAGCTAGACAAATTAGTTGAGCAGGGCGCCCTACAGCCGGTAGAGGGGGGAGAGTGGGAGACCCCCATAGTCACCCCTCTTAAGTCTAATGGGGAAGTAAGAATCTGCACCAACTATAAATGCACGCTGAATCAGGCCCTTAACCAGCACGCTTACCCGGTTCCAACGGTCAGCCACGTTCTCACTTCCCTCCAAGGTGGTGCCATCTTTGCGAAGCTGGATCTCACGCAGGCGTACCAGCAGCTGCTGGTTACCAGGGAGACAGCAGATGCTCAAATAATAGTTAACCGCTTGCAATTTGGTGTCAGTGTGGCTCCAGGAATTTTCCAGGAGGTAATGGAGTGGACTCTTAAGGGCATTCAAGGGGTATGCCCTTATTTTGATGATGTCCTCATTGCAGGGGACACAGAAGAGGTGCTGGCAGACAGACTGAGGGAAGTTTTAGGTAGGTTTCGCTCTGCAGGTCTCAAACTAAAAAGAGACAAATGCAGCATTGGAGTTGCAGCCACAGAATTCTTGGGGTTTAAAATAGATGCCAGTGGAATTCACCCTGCAGAATCCAAGGTAAGGGCAATCAAGATGGCTCCCACTCCCAAGAACAAGGCTGAATTGCAAGCCTTCCTGGGGCTGCTAAATTTTTACCATTCCTTCCTTCCCCACAAAGCAGCAATAGCTGAGCCTTTGCACAGGCTCCTAGATAAGAAGGCTGCATGGAGCTGGACCAGTGCCCACGAAAAAAGTTTTCAAACCCTAAAAAGCCTACTGTCCAATAAGTCCACAGTCACCCACTTCATTGAACAAAAGCCCATCTGCATTGCTTGCGATGCTTCACCTTATGGAGTTGGTGCAGTACTGACCCATCTAGAAGGGAACGGGGAACAGGTGCCCATCGCATACTACTCCAGAACATTGTCAGGGGCAGAAAGGAATTACGCCCAGATAGACAAGGAAGCCCTGGCAATAGTGGCAGGGGTCAAAAAATTCCATGACTATCTCTATGGGAGGGAATTCACAATATTCACCGACCATAAATCCTTATTAGGATTGTTCACCACAGACAAACAAACCCCTCAAATTCTCTCCCCAAGGTTCATATTCTTATCAGCGTATCACTTCAAACTGGTGCACAAACCAGGGAAAGAAATGGGCCATGCAGATGGGTTAAGTAGGCTACCCCTGGCAAACACTGAACCCGACCCGGCACCAGCTGCAGAGATACTGGCCATCCAAGAGCTACCTGAATGCCCCCTCCATGCAAGGGATATAGTGACTGAGACAGCTTCAGATAGAATCCTGAGCAGAGTCCAGTCTTGGGTATTTACAGGGTGGTAGGATAAGAGCCCAGGCCAGGAATTCCAGGCTTACTTCATAAGGAGACAGGAATTTATTTATTATTTATTTTATTTATTATATTTTTATACCGCCCTTCTCCCGAAGGACTCAGGGCGGTGTACAGGGCAACAAATACAAAAACAGGATACAAAAGTTAAAAGCGATTAAATAAATGCCCAAGGTTAAAACAATAATTAAGATGTATTAAAACCCCAACCCTAACCCATCAGACCAGGTCAGACTGCTCAAATAGATACGTTTTTAGATCACGCCGGAAAGAGCGAAGGTCGAGGGCCTTGTCTGCCCATAAGGGATGCCTGTTGTGGGGTAGTAGGGTCATCATTCCAGAGACACTGAGAGATAGAGTCCTAAAATCTCTACATGAGGGGCACCCAGGCATAGTCTGAATGAAGGCGTTAGCTAGGAGTTACCTGTGGTGGCCAGGGTTAGACAAGGCGATAGAAGAACAGGTGCATGGCTACTATGCCTGTCAAAGGTCCAGGTCGGACATGCCCCAAGCGCCAGTCCACAAATGGGAGGCAACTCACACACCCTGGTCCAGGATTCACATAGATTACACTGGTCCTTTCCAAGGACAGCTTTTCTTAGTAGTGGTAGATAGCCATTTCAAATGGTTGGAGGTAGTGCCAGTCCCCAATATGACCACAGCCAAAACAATCTAAGTGCTCAGGAGGCTTTTTACCACACATGGCCTGCCTGACGTCTTGGTATCAGATAATGGGGCTCAATTTACCACTGCTGAATTCCAGGCATTCACAAAAGTGAACTTGATTAGACACGTCACATCTGCACCCTTCCACCCGTCGTCGAATGGACAAGCAGAGCGCATGGTGCGAACGACCAAGGACGCTCTCAAGCACATCATCATCAGCAAATAGCATCACAGGTTGGCACAATTCTTACTATCTCAACACACGACACTTTGCACAGCCACGGGGAAGAGTCCAGCAGAACTTTGTTGGGGCAGATGCCTCATCACCAAACTGGACAGACTGCACCCCGACAGAGTGGCTGCTGACACAGACCACCCAGAGACCCCTAGGGAATTACACCGTGGTGACTTGGTTTGGGCCAGGAACTACGGTCTGGGACACTTGTGGATTCAGGGGGTGGTGATTGACAAAACTGGGCCCCTATCCTACATAGTAGGGGTGGAGGGGGATCATCAGATCAGACGGCACATAGATCAGGTCAGGAAACGGGTTCCTGAACGGTCACAGAGCAACCAACTGGTGGACTGCCCATCACCGACCTCAAATCCTCCCTACCAACAAACAGTAGGACCGGAGCCCAAGGAGGACCTCACCGACCCAGAACTGTTTCCAGAGAGCCCTGTCCGGCCAGGACAACAGGACCACCACGAAAACCCTGCCACAGGGTCTGACTCTGGGATGGGTCAACCTGAAATGCCCAGCAGGGACTCAACCACTGACCTGGCCGCCCAGGACAGGGAAGAACCCCTAAGATGCTCTTCACAAACTCATAGGCCACCCGCGTATCTTGCCAACTATGTGCGTAAATGAGGGGAGGCTGAAGGGAATGTATCCTGATGTGTCATCACGTTATTAAGCGTTGTTGTATATATATTATATGGTAACTATTGTTCGTTCTTAAAGGGGGGAGGGGTGTTGTGTATTAAGGTTTAAAGAAACACCTAAGCACTTGTATAACAGTCACTACCAGTATGCGTCCCTCAGTGGGTTATGACACTGAGCTTGTCGATCAGAAGGTTGGCAGTTTGGTGGGTCGAATCCCGAGTGCCGCATAACAGAGTGAGCACCTGTTACTCGTCCCAGCTTCTGCCAACCTAGCAGTTCGAAATCATGTAAAAATGCAAGTAGAAAAATAGGGACCACTACGGTGGGAAGGTAACAGTGTTCCGTGCGCCTTTGGCATCTAGTCATGCCGGCCACATGACCACGGAGACGTCCTCGGACAAGTGCTGGCTCTTCAGCTTTGAAACGGAGATGAGCACTGGCCCCTAGAGTCAGAAACGACTAGCACACATGTGCGGGGGAACCTTTACCTTTACCAGTATGCATTTGAACTGTAACCGTTTTGGCGGGAGTCAATTATGGAGGGAGATTTAGGTTCAATCTGATTGGTTGGCTGTTTACTCAGAAAGGTATATAAAGAGTGCAAGTATCCTCTAAACCCTCAGTACAGTTATGGTCACCAAATAAAGAGCTGTTTGACTGTACTCTTCTGCCTGGCATCATTCCTACTCTTCAGAACCCTCTACACAACAGTATGTGTGTCCCATAGTTCTCCAGTTCAGACTGTAAATTTACCAGCTCACTAACATATCTCCATAAACTAAATGGTTCAGGTGGCTACTGAAGCTACTTCCAGCAGATCTTGTGTGGTACACTGCCTCATGAGTAACTCTTTGATGAAGCCACTATTTCTATTCTTGCACTTGTCCGTTAAGCAGTATAAAATGTAATGTTGAGGTGGGGTTCCCTGGTACACACTAAGGAGAAGGAGCATGGCTGTATGAAAACAGGAAGGAGGATGTTTTTTCCACAGCTGTTATCAGAGTGTCACTTGAGGAGGACTACTAGAAGGTTTTGAGGAAAAATGGAGGCCACCTAATGGGATAGCCAAGATGGCAAGTCACAGTGACAAGAAAAGAAGGATCTACATCTTGTCTCATTCCCTTCTGAATTTAGCTCAGAATTTGGTTTGAATAGTACCTAATGTTTTCCTGTATTTTTAGAAAAATGGGATCAGTTTCAACCTCCTCTACTTAGGTGCCCTGTGAGAACCTGCTAATAATTCCCCTTTGTTGCAAAATAAGGAAGGCAGAGAAATACAGATGCTTCTTTTTTATTACTGTTCCTAGTCTCTCTCTCTCTCTCTCTCTCTCTCTCTCTCTCTCTCTCTCTCTCTCTCTCTCTCTCTCTCTCTCTCTCTCTCCCCTTCTAGACATTCAGTCATCTGCAATGTTATTAATGTGAGTTATTAAAAATAGAATTATTCTGGACAATATTTGGGAAGTGATGTTTTATTGAATTTATTGGTTTTGTACTGGTTTAAATGTTAATAGAGATTACTTATTTTTAGTTTGTTTTATAAGATGTATTTTTTTAATATTTCTTCATTAGTGATTTTCTATGCTGCTGTACCTCTGATGGCTCTGAGGAATTTAGTTGCACTGAAATTTTAATGTTATGTTTTCATTTATTATACCATTGACATTTCACTGTATTCTTGTAGATGTATTTGTAAATTACTGAGTTTTCCCAATTGTAGTGGGCATAAATTGACTCAACCAACCATCTATCCAATCCATCAATGGCTTAAGGGAGTTGTAATGCAAAACATCTAAAGGGCACCATTTTGGGAGACTCTGGTGTAGAACCTAAATGGTAAATATATTCAAAGTTGTACTGGCCATCCACTTCACAAACTATTTACAGTTGCTTTTATAAACTCAGAAAATATGGGGTTAATCTTGGAATCAGATTACTGAAAACCATAGCCATTTTATACTTATATAAAACTCCAGATATATTTCAGGGATAAGATCAGTCATGGGACAAGGTAGAGATATAAATACAAAATATAATACTCCAGTTCAGACATGTCAAACACAAGGCTCGGGGGCCAGATCCGGCCCGCGAAGTGGTTTTGTGCGGCCCGCGAAGCCATCCTGGAAACAGTGAGGTAACGGCCCCCACTGCCTTGGCCCTGGCCCAGAGACCCTTCTTCTGCCAGAGACCCTCAGATCTGTCCGACTCCTGCCCAGGCCCCCAAAGGCACCCTTGATGCGAACAATGTAGAGCTGGCCATGCCCACCCAGTAGGCCATACACACTTTAGCCATGCCCACCCAGTAGGCCACGCCCACCCAGGCCACACCCACCCGGCCCCCTGAGGGCAACCGCAAGGCTGATGCGGCCCTCAATGAAATTGAGTTTGACACCCCTGCTCCAGTTGTATTAAACATACCATTAACTGGATGTTGCCTTCGACAAGCTTAATGCTTGCTTTTCCTTCTTTTTTATTTTTGCCATTTACTTCAGTAAATGGCTTTTATGGAGATACAGACTGGCTATAAATATGCTATATATAGTAAACTCTATTGAGAATGATAACCTTTTTTAGCCATTGCTCTTTGCAGCAAAAGACCTGCTCAGGGCAAGATCGCAAGCCTGCATACAGAGAAAAAAGTGAATGATAAATGGAACATATGCTCGCTTGAAATCTTGGTTTGACATAGTTTGCTTTCTTTAGCATTTAATTCTCATTCTGGCAGATTTTTATTTCATTCCAGAGGCAAGCAAGTCTCCTTGCCTTCATTTTGATTAAGTCTTAGATAAAAAAGTGGTAATGAACTTGGTTTACATTTACACACATTCATAAAACTAAAAGGCCTAATTAATTGCAGAAATGGCTGATCTTTAAAGGAGCCAGAGTCAGCTGTTTCTTTACTTTTATTTTGTCAACAAAGACTTACATATCTCATTATCTTAATAGATAATTCAGAATGTCCTTCTAATCTCTGAATACAAGCAGGTGCATTCCTTAAAGCCAATAGAATTTCATTTACATCAGAGAGTCAAACCAAATATAAACAACTGGAACCCAGACCAACTCTTTATTTTTTTCTTGAACCAGAAGAGAATCTGTTACTATTGTTGAAAGTCTCCAAATGGGAAGAGAATTACAAAAGAAAAAAAGGAAGGAAGAAATCAGGATATGGTTCAGGATAATTCTAATATGGTTGGTGTAATGTATTGGCCTTAATTGCTGCAATCAGTTGCGTAATGTGTTGACCTTAATTGCTGTGCTCAGTTGAATGATTGCTTAACAGCTGTATTGTTTGAAATCCAGACTGTTTGTCTCCAGGACTGCTAACTGTGTTTTGGGTGGGAACTGTTACTTTAAATCTATTGGTTGCTGCCTAGAGGTGATCTGTATATATAGCTGTTCAGCAGCCGTTAGGGCTGCTTCTGTTGTTACTGTTTGCTGTTTCACCGCTCTGCCTCGTCAATGCCTAACCGAACCAAGAACATAACAGTGGCAATGAGGATGGGATGTGCTGCTTAACAAAGAGAGCCAAAAGTCACTAGGGGGTGAGGCCAGCACCAGAACCTGGTAGGAACTATGTTCCCCCCACCTTGGTCTGCCAGCAAGCCACGCTGGAGACCACCACGCCCTAAGGATCCATCCTAGGGCCTGCACAGAAGTCTAGCAGCACAAGGCATTGCGAGCAAGAAACAACTCACCATGGCCAAAGTTGGCAAATTGGAGGAATTTGATGTAGTGCATCCCGAGAGGTGGAGTTCTTACATCTCTCGTGTCAAGAATTATCTGCGAGCTAACCAGGATAGCAAAGATGGCTTGAAGGCCAAGACACTCCTGTGCATGTGCGGCCCAGCTACGTTCGACATAGCCGAGAACCTGGTTGCCCCTGCTCCGCTCGAGTCAGTCACCTATGCAGATCTCACAAAGAAGCTCAAGGACCACTTTGAGCTGAAACTCTCTGTCATAGCTTGGAGACACGCATTTGAGCAGTGGGAGCAACAGCTTGGCTGTTCAGCAGCCATTAGGGCTGCTTATGTTGTTACTGAATAAACGTGTTTGCTGTTTCACCGCTCTGCCTTGTCAATGCCTAACCAAACCAAGAACATAACAGTTGGTTCCCTGGCGTCAGCAAAACCAGATCTACAATTGGAAGAAACATATACAGTAAAAAAATGATCAGATCTTTTCTATTTTTTTCTTTCTAGAAAACATTTTTGCAAACAAAAATGGAGGTAGGCCTTGTATACCCATGACTTTTTCCTTCTACAACCCTCAACATTAATATTTCCATTCTAATGGAATGGAAAGAAAGGACGAGGATGACTGCAGAGAAAGTGAGGGATCAGCCTTACCATATGATACATCCAGAGTCCTCAATTGGGTCAAAAGATTTCCACAGATGGAAGGACACCTTCCAACCACCAATGGTAAATGCTGATCCTACCTAACATTTGGCAGGCTTTATATAGTTTGGGTTTTTATATCCTTCTTTACACTGTTTCCTATGAAGGCTGTGCCAGTCTCCCCTTTTCAATAGGAGCTGATAGATTTATAGGTTACATCAGGGGTGTCAAACTGCCGGCTCATGGGCCGGATGCATCATGCCAAAACTACACCCAGCCCATTGCTGGCAATGGAAAAAAAGTCATGATACGTTGTGACACGTCACGTGACATTGCCAGTTTGACACCCCTGGGTTACATCATCTTAAGCTTAAATCAGACTCTTAACATTAATCACAGTTCTGTCCTTATATTCACTAGCAAGAAAGTATAATAGGTAGATGTTGAGGTTTTGTTCCTTTTTTGTTTGCGCTTATCTGATGTCCACAATGTTCTTGCTCAAGGGAAGATAAATTTGCACAAGCAGGTTTCCCAAGCTTTTATTAATCAGCAACTCAATTATATGAATATTGCATAGATATACCACATAGAATGTATTTGAAGGTATTCCTGTTGTGATTATGACACGGGTACATGAATTTGCTAAGACTGTTGTTCACCAAAGAGCTGAAATAAGTGGCTGAAACGCACTGGCAGGCAAAAAATACTTGGCAGGTGAAAAAAGGAATAAAAGTTGACGTTGAATATATTTAGTTGCTAGATTTATATCCTGCTTTTACCTTAAGGAAAATCCCATCAGTTATGTGGAGCTGTCTTTTCATTTTACCTCCCAGCTCAGTGGTGAAGGTTGAGTTAAAACTAAGCAAATTTCCCTGGTTGGTTGTGGATTTAAACCTGGCTTTCTCTTAATTACTGGCCCAACTGGGTCTTAGTGCCATGTTTATAAAGAAAAGAGAGAATGAGACAGCTGAAAATATGGATATGCTTATGTTATACCTATTTCACTCAACAGAGGATGCATAATAATGAAGCACCACATAAAACAGAATATAGCTGTTATAAGTACCTTGTGCAATAGCAATCTGTCCAAAACGAAAAAATCAAATAGAAAAAAAGAATCAATACACACATTTGAGTTTCCATTAAACCCAGGCCAAAATTGTGCACTTATTGTGTGAAGAACATCAAAAAAGAGCCTTGATATGTTAGATCAAAAGGACAGGAATAACCATGTCTGTTATTTTTGTTTTTAGTAATATTGCCTTTCAAACAAATGCAAACATTGGTTAATATTAATTATACTGAAAAATAAAAATCAAGATTCAAATGCATATTTATGTGAATTTCTCATCTCTGTATTTTTGTGCCCATCTTTGGCAAGTATTTTTTCCCATTGAAAACTGCAATATTGCATGTGCATTTCTTTATTAACTCATTTCACCTATACTCCCCACCAAAACATACATTTGCCTATTTTTTGTCTGAGTTGAAAATGCGATGCAATCTTTTGACTTGGTGTTTGAGTCCTTTGCTTTATCAACAAGGCATAGAATTGGGTCCTTTATATTAAAGTACTGCAGCCTTCCATTTCTCCATCCTTGAATCCTTATCCAACTTTTAATTCCTGTAGTATCCGAGGCCATAGTGGTCAACTGGACATTTTGAAAAACAGCTCAGGAGCAGGAAAATTTATAGGAGGGTCAGAATGATGAAAGTAGCATTGCAGGGCTGTCACACAAGCCCCACCCATTTTGTATATGCATCAAGATATTGCACACATATACAAAAGGAGCACAGCTGGCATAACAGAGAGATGACACAGAAGTTGGCAGTAGAACAGAACATCATTATTTTGTTCATAGCAGCCACATCCTCTGGCCATCAGCACTAAAGCAGGAAAAAAGCTCTGAGCAATCATTCCTTGTAGATGGTCTTCGAATGTCTACTGCTTCTGAACAACAGGCTTTCAGATTAGCATAGACTTGGTCCATGCATGTGCCATGTCTGCTCAAAAAGGTAAAAGTCAAGGTTTCTCCTGTCCAGTTATGTCTGATTTTAGGTGGCACAATGCTCATCTCTTCCTTAGCTCTAATCTTCTTAGCCAAGGGAGTCAGCTTTGTTTGAAGATACTTCCATAGTCACATGGGCAGCATGACTATATTCCAAGACTCACAGAATGCTGTTACTGTCCCATTGAAGTGGTACCTATTTATCTACACAGGAAAAAAGCTACAGTAGCATAATGTTCATTAGATAAACTATTCCACATATGGCCTTAAAGCATTAAATTCCTGTAAAACACATTCTAATAAAAATGTGAAATTGCTAGGACCTGATCAACTAGAAAAGGTAATGATTTTTGCAACAGATGTTTCATAGGGACTGTTGCTGGCAGACTTTGTGTAGTTATTGGTGTATCCAGGAGCACTTCAAAGCTAAAAGCCATAAGGAATAAGAAATTATTCCAGGAATGTCTGATTTTCCAGCAAACGCCAGTTCACTGGGTCTGCCAACCTTTGTTACATAAACTTTGGCCCTTTGTGTTCCAAAAATAACCTCTCCAGTGGCAATGCTAATGCTAACCAACCAACAGAGGAAAATGGCATTGGGTCAACCATTTTGAATGAAGTAGTTTCTTAGGTTTGCAGAGAGCTAAATTGTTTAAACACTGTTTGAGGGGTTATGTCATTATCAAAGGCTTTAGAATATGAGAGGCTTGCTCTGCTAACCTTCTGGTTCTTCTTTCCTCCCACAGTCAATGTCAAATCGGTTTAGTTCATTTCGTAACTGGGAAAACAAGAAAAAGTAATCGCTTCAAAGTCAAGCTCAGTTTCTGGTAGATCCATGGAATGTCTTTGCAGTCCTATTGGAAAGAGCATGAAAGTGGTTTTCCAGTGCCATTTTCTGCAATGTTTTTCAACTTCCTAAGGGAGCCTTTAGCCCAGGAACTCCTTGGTGGTCTCCTATAAAAATGTTTGCCAGGTCTGATCTCACTTCACTTCTCATCCCAATGCCAGCCAGGCACTATCAATTGCTGAGGTATAAATTCAATGTTTAAACGGCAGGATGATGATGACGATTAAACCATATCTGCCTACCCTGAATCCTTGGGGAGCACTCCACAGGTGGACAAAAATGCCAAATCCAGTCTAAACATCTGGCTGACTATGCAGCCCATCGTTATATATTAACTTTACATGCCACCCGATTTCCAGAGACTCTGGGTGGTTTACAAATTGTTAAAAACATTTCAAAATAAAATACTGCTGGACAGACTCGAACACTGGGCACTATCTAACAAAATGAAATTCAATTGTGAAAAAGGTAAGGTTCTGCATTTAGGCAGGAAAAACCAAATGCACAGGTATAGTATAGGTGGTACCTTGCTCGATAGTAGTAACTGTGAGAGGGATCTCGGAGTCCTAGTGGACAATCACTTAAATATGAGCCAGCAGTGTGCTGCAGCTGCCAAAAAAGCCAACACAGTGCTAGGCTGCATTAACAGAGAGATAGAATCAAGATCACGTGAAGTACTAATACCACTTTACAATGCCTTGGTAAGGCCACACCTGGAATACTGCATCCAGTTTTGGTCACCACGATGTAAAAAAGATGTCGAGACTCTAGAAAGAGTACAGAGAAGAGAAACAAAGATGATTGTGGGACTGGAGGCTAAACCATATAGGGAACGGTTGCTAGAATTGGGTATGTGTAGTTTAACGAAGAGAAGGGTGAGGGGTGACATGATAGCAGTGTTCCAATATCTCAGGGGCTGCCACAAAGAAGAGGGAGTCAAGCTATTCTCCAAAGCACCTGAAAGCAGGACAAGAAGCAATGGATGGAAACTAGTCAAGGAGAGAAGCAACCTAGAACTAAGGAGAAATTTCCTGACAGTTAGAACAATTAATCAGTGGAACAACCTGCCTCCAGAAGTGGTGAATGCTCCAACACTGGAAGTTTTTAAGAAGAGACTGGACAGCCATTTGTCTGAAATGGTATAGGGTTTCCTGCCTTAGCAGGGGGTTGGACTAGATGACCTCCAAGGTCCCTTCCAATTTATTATTATTATTATTATCCCTAACAAGAATTTCACTAAAGTAGAGAGGTAGTTTAGGAATGAGGTAAATGGAGCATCTCTTAGTTGGAGACACGAAGGTTGCACGCACAGACACACACATACACACACACACACACAGAGTACACTTTTTTGTTTTGTGAAAGATTTTGTATATTATTCTACGTTTACGTATACTTTAAAGGCGATGGAGTTATACAGTTCACATAGTCTTCATTCCTTCTACCAACCTCATCTCTTTTCTTTTCTTTTCTGTCTTTCTTTCAAGATGCACTCTCCCTGCTCTGCTTCCACTGGCATGTGAGGAAGAAAGTAATCAAAAAGATCATAGCATACCCCCACCCCACCCCACCCCATCCCCTCTACTTTGTAACAAGGCCTTTTCCTTGCTGTACTGAGTGGAACAGGGTAGCAATTTGTGTGTACTACTATACGCAGAAAAGGAATAGAAAACAGATCAGAAAACAAAACAAAATGAAAACAAAACGTCATTAAAGACAAACTCAGACGTAAAGACAGTAAAAGAAAAGGGTCATCCATCTTATGCTCAGGACCCTTGAAATGCCAGTAGCGTGAGGGTCAGTCAAAACTCCAAGATGGCGGGTGCTGCAGTGATCATTGCTTCCTTGGCACAGTTCTTACTTTTTCACTCCTAGCCACACCAGTTGAAGGAGGTTGACTGCTTGACCATTGTTGGAGAAGAAGAGTTGACTTGCTCTCAGCCAAAGGAAGGAGTGCATTGTTGTTGGACTTAGCAAGCCAGTTTGCTTTAGTGTTTAGGATGCTGAACTAGAAACTGTCAAGCCATGAATTCTAATCTCCCTTTAGGCACAGATGATTGGTTAACTCGGGACCTAACCTACCTCACAGGATCGTTGTTGTGGAGAAAATAGGAGGAAGAAGTATTGTGTACACCACTTTGAGTCATATAAAATAAAGGTGGGTGTAAGAAGTCATAAATAAAGCCAGAAAGGTTGGGACAGGATGCAGCCCTAGAAGACAGAATAAAGGAATCCCCTTCAAAGACCCGTTTCTAGTATCCTTTTCCCCTACTTTATCAGGATTTTTAGTTTGGTCTCCCTCCCAGGATTATTGTTAACTATATATAAGAGAAGTCAAAACTAGAATAAAAAACTGAAAAATAAAAAGATTACAGTTACAGCCTTGGTGGCACAGTGGGCTAATGCCTCCCTAAGTAACACCAGCTGCCTGCAATTAGTGCAGGTTCGCATCCCACCAGGCTCAAGGTTGACTCAGCCTTCCATCCTTCCGAGGTAGGTAAAATGAGGACCCAGATTGTTGGGGGCAATTAAGCTGACTTTGTAATAATGCCGCTTGGTGTGTGTGTGAAAGCCCTAATAAGCAGGCATATACATAGAATGAAGGCTACTGCTAAGCTTGTAAGCCGCCCTGAGTCTTCGGAGAAGGGTGGGATATAAATGGAATTAAAATAAATAAAAAAATAAACAACAAACATAATTTTCCTGCCGGATTTTCTTTACAGAAATTCTCAGTCTGTACATGTAAATTTATTGATTTGGTGAACGGAACTTGTACAGTACATTACAAAAGCCAAATGCCTTTACTGTAAACTATGCAAAAAATAAAGATCCCATTTTATGTGGCCGAAATTTATAATAGTCATAAAAAAGTGGATGGATGTCAGAGATAATAGTTTTATAAACAAGCAACTGTCTGACTTTTTTGAAGGACTGTTCATATACAAAATAGTACTATAGAAACAGTACTAGGGGAAGATAGGAAAACTATGTTCAAAAACTGCAGCCCCAAACATAAAATATCATTTGAACCACATATCCAGGCAGGGCAGAATATAAACAAGTTTCAAAGATTTTTCCTGGATTATAGTTATCATTCTTGTCTTAATTTTTTTTAGAAGTTGGAATGACAATTTCAAAATAGCCTCTGCAAATGTGACTTCAATGACATATTGCATTCTTTTCTCAGTTCCGTTTATTTATTTTACTGCTAGTCTCAGCCTAAATTCTGATGGGCTCTGCTTTCTTGCACTCTGCCAGTTCAGTATTAATAAATAGACATTTCCATGAACACTTTAAAATAGAATTTACACTTGTTAAAGTAATCGAGGGACAGACATTCTATAGTAGCTACTCACCAAACTGCCCTATTAGACTCTCCTCTCCATTACCTTTTTCAGGAATTTCAGCTTATTTTCAGGATGGTGTCAGCAAACCATGCCTTTATCCTGACAATTGTGGCCAATTTTCTGCCACTAGCCTGAGATACTGGGAACTAAAGGTGGGATGCATCTCCTTCATCAGTTGCAAAGATTGTCTAATGCCATATTTCTCAAACTTGGCAACTTAAAGATGTGTGGATTTCAACTCTCAGAATACCCCAGCCATTCAATTCTGGAAATTGAAGTCCACACATCTTAAAGTTGCCAAATTTGAGAAACACTGGTCTAGTGCAACATAACCTTTTGCAGCCAGATTTAGTGCATAACAGGGATTAGCTATGAAGACAAATACTTAATGTTCAGGATAAAGCTTCAATTGACTTCATTGTTGAAACTGCACTACCATCTGGAAGAGTCCTTGATAATGTTCCCCTGCCTCCTTTTTTGGGTTTATGGATAAGTAAGCTACTAAATTAGCTAAGGAAATCATAAATGACCAAGCTAACCATGATAAATTGCAGATTTTAGAATTTGGGGAAACCATAAGTGACTAAGCCATGATAAATTGCAGATTTTAGAGTTTGGGAAAAGCAGGCTGGACATTGAAAAAGTCTAACTTTCACTTTACTTCTGCACAGATGCACAAGTAAAGGGCAATGATTTAATTCAATCCCAATTATCCCAGCCATTCTTACATTGCTAGAGAACAAGTTGCCTGCCTTTTAAGGGGCAGGTCTGAGTCTACAATTTTGACTTAGTTCCCTCTTGGGTGAGGTTTGAAAAGGGGAGTCTTCCTGAATTTATTCTCAAATATTAATTGGCACACAAATATTTCTGTAGAACATTCCCTTTATTGAAGCCAATATAATCATAACTAAAAGCGTGCTGAGACATGAATGTGGCAGGGCCAATGGAATGCATGTTTTGTGGGCAGAATATGGTATCCAATAAGTGGCACCTCTTCAAAAATTAACAGATCATGTAGCAGACAAAACAGAATATCTCTTCCCAGAACAGCGCTGCACTTCTGCCTGTTGAAGCAAATCCTGGATTAGATGTAGTCTGACTATGGTTACATCCTTTGAGGCTCCCTTCCTTTAAAGGTAAAGGTAAAGGTTCCCCCGCACATGCGTGCTAGTCGTTTCCAACTCTAGGGGCCGGTGCTCATCTCTGTTTCAAAGCTGAAGAGCCAGCGCTTGTCCGAGGACGTCTCCATGGTCATGTGGCTGGCATGACTAGACGCCAAAGGCGCATGGAACGCTGTTACCTTCCCACCGTAGTGGTCCCTATTTTTCTACTTGCATTTTTATGTGCTTTCGAACTGCTAGGTTGGCAGAAGCTGGGACAAGTAACAGGCGCTCACTCTGCTACGCGGCACTCGGGATCTGACCCGCCAAACTGCCGACCTTCCGATCGACAAGTTCAGCGTCCTAACCCACTGAGCCACCGCATCCCTTCCTTTAACTGAGTTGCTATTCTAATGAAGCCTAACATCATTTTTAGTGGGTGATATTTCTTCTGTTTGCTTTCCCTCCCTCTGAGGTCTCATCTGGTTCCCTAGATTAAATATGCTTCAAGATTGAACAGAAGGAACTTTCATCCTCTCAAAGGATTCTGACCATAAGACTTCTCGGATTCCTGGCCTCAGTGTTTTCTTTTAAGAGAATGCCATTGATGCATACCTACAAAATCCTGGCTGCAGAAACTGGAACTATTGTTTCTTACGTCAAAAAAGCTAAGGAACTTATTAGTAACTTCCTAGGGTAAATAAACAGCTTTAACCAAATAAGCTTCGGCATTCATAAGGTGAATGTTTAACACTGGCAAGGAATCCTGCTGTCTGCACTGTATTTCAACTATCAAGTGCTGCAGAGACCAAACAAGTATAAAATCTGTGCCAGAACTTTAGAGGCTCAGAAATGAGTATATAAACTCAATAGAGAAGCATTTGTTTATAATGCATGATTGGCAGTGAAGAATAGGTGGATCGGAGTCTATCTCACTCAGGTTCTCATTGTCCCAATTTTGAATTAGGTGCAATGTAATTTTGTACCATTAAGCTAGTTACTATTTTTTTTAAAAAAAAATAATCACATTTTACTGAAATGGTTAATAATTTCTCTCAATATATGCTTCCTGACTGTATTAGGTTTTGCTAATAAATATCTTTTCTCAAGTGACACAACTTGGCCCTAACATATTGTATAGAGCAGGGGTCTTCAAACTTGGTCCTTTTTTGACTTGTGGACTTCAACTCCCAGAATTCCGCAGCTGGCTGAGGAATTCTGGGAGTTGAAGTCTACAAGTCACAAAAGGGCCACGTTTGAAGACCCCTGGTATAGAGTTTTCCTTCATCTGCTTTTTGAAGTGTTTGAATTGAATACCTCATTGCAAGCTCTGTAAAACATATCATTCAGTATACTGATGTGTCATTGGTTTGCCTAAACTGGGGAGGTTGGCATCATATATATTCTTTTTGTCCTGGATTGTGTATGGTAATTTCCATAGCCACTTCCACACACACATATGCCCTGTAGGAAGCACAAAAATGTGCTGTAAAACAAGAATTGTCCAAACTCTTGACAGTTGTAAGATATTGTTCAGAAGTTTCCACTGGGTTAAGGAATCCAACATTTAAAGATTACATCTGGCGATCTTTGTCATTGGTTCCATTCTTGTCCAGATGTGGCCTCTGAAATAAGTATGATTGAAAGCTGAACAACAGGAAGTTAATGATGAGATTCCAATGACTTTCCCCTTCTTGAAGTTTTCTCCAAACCCCAAAGACAAAGGATGAGATACTCGTAAACTGATTCAAAGGAAGAGGATTTGTCTATTGGTAAAGAAAGATCTGCTTCGTGTGTAATATTATAATACAAACTAAAATAGGCATTGGAGAGGAGAACTGTACAATCCATTTTTTGTGTTTGCATCTCTTGGGCTAAGAAACAATTGAAAATATTCACTTCTTCCTTAAGTGGAGACTTCAACTTCTCACAACCCCATAAACACAGGACAAACATACCTCAATAACTATTTTTCTGTGACATCATGATGTTGCCATCTTATCACTGAGGCAGTTAAAGTTGTCCTTAGTTGTGTCAGTTTCACAGTACTATTTCCCCTCTTCTCCCAATATGTGGGTGTGATCTGGCACCCTTCAGTGAAATTGTGGTTGTTGACATTCAGCATCAGCCCAGCAGATACTGGCTACTTCCGCTGCAGGGGTGGGGGGACGGCTTGCTCTCTTTTCTAGTCACTAAAATCTGCCCTTCGGGGCCATTTTTGCTTGTGCAGAAGATACGATTAGGCAATTTTCTTGCCCAGAAATATCTGCCTGCATGATACCTGACTGGCAACTCTCTGTAGCATCTGTCATTTATTCTGTGGTTTCTCTTAAACTCAGCCTGCACAAAAGTTTGATTTAAACTGGGAAAGAAAATCAGGTGTTGCCTGCCATGTGCTGTTATTGCCATTTCATTCATTCATTCATTCATTCATTTATTCAATCAATCAATCAATCAATCATTTGTTCATTCATTCATCACCACTGTGATGATGGACAATAAATTAAAATGAGAAAACAACAGAGCTTGGTTGAAAAAAAAATATAACTACACCGTGTGCCAGGCCTTGAAAAAGAAAATCCCATTTTAAAATCAGTTTTTAAAAAGAAAAGCTGAAAACAAAACAACCATTTTGAACCAACTAACAGATGCCAATAAAGGAGAACTAAACTAACACAGGTTGCCAATACTCAGGCCAAATGCTAGAGGGAACAACCAGGTCTTCAGTATCTTATGAAAGAACAACAGGTTCAGGGTTGTCTGGATCTCTGGGCAGATGTTGTTCCACATGGCAATAAAAATACAAAATGCCGTAATAGAAAACTCATGACTCTTGCATTCCATAAGATGTCCTTGCTTAATGGAAGGAGCCCAGAGCACCCCATCACAATGGCTCGTGGAGGAGTAACCAGAAACAAGAGAAGACAAACATTTCTGAAAATAACCTATCTCTGTGCAGTGGCACACCAAGAACAGGGATGATGGGAGCAGTCCACTCTCAGGCAGTAAGGGGGTGCCACCAAAGATGATGATGAGCCTGTCTGGAGGATTGGTAGCAGGTGTGAAGTCAGGTTGCTGCTGGTGGTGCATCAATCATCTGTAGGTAGTTCAAAGTGTGATGAAGCACAGTCACAGAGCTGAAGTTAGAATATTTGTAGGTTAGGGTTGAAAGCTGGTTCTTCTGGGACCTTATGCAATTTGACATTGCTGCTATGCTGAGTAATATGAAACAGGTATATCATTGGTTTTGATCGATGTAGGGCTTTACAGGTGATAGCCAATACCATACATTACACCCAAGATCTCACCAGAAGGTAGCATAGCTCATGAAGGGAATATGAGATTATATGAGTGTATCATGGGATGACTAGACCTGCCTGCACCCTTGCCTTCTGTGACCAATTGAAGCCTCCAAATGTTCCAAGGGTAGCCCCATGTAGAGTGCATTACAGTGATCCAAGTGTAAGATGACTAAGGCAAGGGTTACCCCTGAATAGAGCTTCCTAATCCAGGGACATGAACAATTGGGGCACAAGATCAATCTGTACAAGGACCCCAATTGCACAGGAGTCATGAGTTCTGTGTATTGTATACAAATTGTATACCAACTTTGTCTGGTAGAGCACAACCTCAGTCAGAATTACAGACAGAATGCCTCCTGTTCTGGAAGAGCTCCAAACTTAATCAACCTAGTACATCCCATGTTGATGGATGACTTCATCCACCACCTATACACAAGTCTTAAATAGGAGCAGGAAGGAAGTGGAGTTCTGAAGCAGGTTGGTTTTTACAAATACAGTAAAATATTTCACCTAGCTACACTTTTTTATTGTTTTTGTTATGCGGGAGGATACAATTTTGCCCACTCCATTCTCTTTTTGTGGCATTTGGGGTTGTGGTGATGAGTATCATTGTCATGGATAGGCTCAGGGCTTTTTTTGTCATAGAACGCCCAGAACGGAGTTCCGGCACCTTGTAGGGTAGGCAAGGCGGGTTGTATGACATGTGTGAGTTCCGGCACCTTTTTTTATTACAAAAAAAGCACTGGCATAGGCTAATTACAATTCAATGTTTTTATGACTCTCCATGGGCTGCTTCCAGTATTCTGGTCACAGAGTCATAACATTGCTGCCATTCCTTTGTAGCACAAACTGTGGAAGGATTCAGCCATGAAGCTCTCTCCAGCTTCACTGCAAACTCATGCCTCATACTTCTTGCATGTTAGCTTCCCTATTTTTGGCCACAGTGCCTTTTTGGAAGAGAGCTAGACCCAAGTTCAGAAATAAAAACAGCCTAACTGACAGATCACAGGCAGAGGGCAGTTCTGCACCTGGAACCTCTGTTTAACGGGTATATTGACAGGTGACTAAGCACAGGATTCCAAGCATCTGCCTACATTAACCCAACCTCACTACAACCCATATCATGACAACGACAAGTACGGAATAAGTTTTAGAAAATTTAGGTGTCAACCCCAGCAAGTGGCCCAGTAGAATATTATGGTGAATGGTATCAAAGTCCACTGAGAGATCTAAAGAAATTATTTAACTGGATTTAAATCAAAGCAAATCCTGTCTCCTGTATGAAATAAATCCAAAGTTTCTGGTCTTGATCTCCCTGCTCTCTACTCCTACATTCACTAAAAACTTTGTACCTCCTCTGCCGTGGTGGTCTGCATTTAGATTCTAGCTAATTTCCAGAAAACAACCCTTGCTGCTACAGAAGTCCTAAGTCTACATTAGTCAATCCATTGGGCACAGACTCAGATTGATTTCACTCTTTTTTCATAGCATTTCACTGTGCTGTGAAAGCTGTTGCCTTGCTGGGTGGCAGGAAAGCCCATCAGATAAGAAGGAAGATTAGATTAATCTCATCGCTGGGAGGCACTCCAAAACAATTAATGCTTGGAGGATCTATGAAATCAATGGGATCACACAACAAGATCATAATGCGGCAGCCTAACAATAGCCCTTCCCTCCAGTGTGCATTAATATTAAAAAATAATTATTCCCACCACAAAAGTGATTAATATTTATTTCTAAATAAAGGAGGTTGGACTACATTTTCCCATGTCTGTGTGTTCCATCTGAAGAACTGGTATTTTCTTCTGCTGCGTTGCTTGGAACGTACTTAGAAGCAAATTATAATATGAGTGAATTAGTGTTCAGGTAATGGTACTTAGGATTGCATTTCTTACAGCAAAAGCCTGTAAGCATTGAGGAAAACATTAAATTCCATGTCCCTAAGATTGCAGCTTTACCATACTAAGGCATCAGATCCTGGCTTTGGCTGCAGGCCATTACTTACACTGACAAGGCTGGGCAGAATTTTTGGAATAGTTACAATGAAAGAATGGACTGAGCAACTCATCAAAAGACAGAATCAGAGCATTATTTGAATTAGCAGAATGATGCGTCCCCATGCGTTGCCTTGCCAGAGCATTAGAGGTATGATGGCATAATCCCCAGACAAATAGGGAAAGAGTACAAATCAGTGGCCTATGTCACACTGTGTTCTGTGAGTTTGTCATGGAAAAAAACAACACAGCAGGTAATTTACAGAGCCAGGTGTTTTAAAATGTCCATTATAAAACTTGTCTGGGAGAAAATAAATAAAAGAGGTTCCTGTGGAAGCTAGGATGTGAAAACCTAAAAATAGAAACTTGAGTAAGTAAACCAGTAAATGCGTATTTTTTAAAAAAAACTCTGCTTGCACAGGTGACTAGTTAGAATGTAACAATAACTCTGATAAAAGGTGAAAGGGGCCCATATCCTGTGAATAATCTTTATAAGGTACATGTGCTTGGCAGTTTTCCATGCTCTTACTCTTTGCTATGCATGCCTTGAAAATGATGCAAAAGTTCTCAGATGAATAGTTTCACTCTGCTATTCATTAAAGTAGCCTGTCTTTTCTGAGATTACCCTCTGAAGTGCTGTTCTCTGAGGGGATAGGGCCACCAATGTCCACCAGTTTGAGGGGGTAGGGCATATTAAGACTTGAACCACTTCTATTTTTTCTTTCTCTTTACAAAACCTTAAGGGGGAAAAAAGCAAAGTTCCCTGCTGCTATAACCTGGTCATGTGCCACCAGCTTTCAGTAGCACAATTTTGGGAGTCCCTGGGATTGCAAAAGTGCAGCTGGAGACTGTGAGTGACCTCTAGACAAACTGTTGGCCTCCTCCCCCGTTGCCTAATTTTTATTAACTTTTAGGAAGAAGTTAATATCTAGAACAGAGGTAGGGAACGATAGCCCCTTTATGACTTGTGCACTTCAACTCCCAGAATTTCTGAGCCAGCAAGGCTGGCTCAGGAATTCTGGCAGTTGAAGTCTACAAGTCATAAAAGGACCATCGTTCCTCAAGCCCCTGATGTTAGAAGAACAATAATAGAGCAAGTCTTATGTAACAAATTGTAGAATCTTTTCCCTTGGCTGTGTTCAGGAAAAGGACAGATTAACTGTCGTAAGTGTTAGTTAACAACATTCTCCTGTTTTAAAACAATGGTTTCAATTGTCTTACCCACTGGCCACCATCAAGTTTACTATAAGAGTTGGACATGGCAACGAAAAAATTTAGGATGTTTTCAACTGCTAGGGAGACGGCTCTGCTTAGGATTAATAAGAATATAAGAAAAGCCTTGTCAGATTGTTGGCCTTTCAGTCCAGTAGTTAGTTTCTCAGAAGCCAACCAGATGCTTCTAATCGGATATGGAGATATTTCTCTCTCACATACTTTTAACTCTCCAGCTGCTATTTGGAGACATCCCCCTGCACACCTGGAGGTAACACTGTGTCCTTAAGACTAACAATCATTGGGACATCATCTAGACCAGCAGCCCTCAAACCTTTGGGCACTGGTGACTGGTTCCATGGAGAGAGGTTTTTCCATGGACTGGAGTGGTTTCAGGTGCTCCTTTGCATCCTGCAGATGGGGCTTTGCTTGTCTTCATGGCCCAGTTTCTGGCATGGGGGTTCAGGACCCCTGATCTAAACTATCTTTGTGGAAATTGATGCTACCTTTTAAAAAATGTCACCATGAATATCTTGCTAAAACAGTTAGGTCCAACATTACAGCGCATGGAGCCAAGGTACATAAGAAGGATTAACTATTCCATATATCTGAACCTATACATTGTTTTAATGTGAACCTCTTTCAACTCCAGCATGTCATGGAACTGTTGTTCTTTCTCATCTCGTGATTCCTCAGCTAGCAAATCATTAGCCAATATCTGTTTTCAGGTGAAATCTAAACTCAAAAATATATTTGTCCTCTGTCAAGGCCGGTAAGACTATTGGAAAATATTTTTTTTCTTCAGTACTCAGAGCTATGTAATAACAGCCAACAATAATTCTCCATCCTACTTTTACAGTTGGAAAAATTGAGAGGGGCGTTTAGCTGTGTAATGGGAAAGTATCCAGCAAGGATACTTTAAAGGGAGTCCGAGGGTGGAATGGATTTGTTTGAGATTCTTGACTCAATTCTACATGTATATACAGTAGTTCTGTTCAGAAACAATTCTTTCACATCCTGTAATCTGGAAGATTTGTAGGTGGGATACAGTAGAGGAGAAGGGTTGTGATGATGTGGCAAAAGGAAGGAAGATGACGTTTTGCTAGTCAGCGACCATATGAAAAAGTGGCAATAGGGTAATCAAGAAGCCTAGATGTGGGTGGGAAGAACTAGATCAAGTGAACTAGGGGTGCAAGAAGGCACCTTATTCAAACTTCTTCAAACCTAATAGTGTCACTGCTCATTTAACATTTCATTTCCCCAAATATGCTTGCTAGCAAAGTATAATCTAAAGCCAGGAGGTGGGTTTTTTGTTTTGTTTTGTTTTTTTACATAGCTAGCACAGCTGGGAAAACTCCAGATGATTTCTTAGGATCACATGCAGCTGCCTTATATGAGGTCAGATCATTAATCCAGCTAGTCCAGAAATGTCAACACTGATTTGGCAGCTGCTCATAAGGCTTTAGGCAATAGTTTTGGATCTTTCCACTTGCTCATATATCCACTTTAAAATTGTTGGTACAGAAAGCTGCCAGGTACCAGATTGGCCTCCTTGCCCATCTAACACAGGATTGGCAGCGGCTCTCCAGGGTACTGAATCTGGGACCCTTACATGCAAATATCTACAACTGAACTATGGAGAATGGCATTATGGTTCATCCTCCTCTTCGTAGGGCTTCACTTCAAGCTGATAAAGAATGTGAGAAGTGGCTGTCACTGGCAATGCTGATTATTTGTGACTGTTCAGGGTGGTCAGAATTGCTTCCCTAACTTCCACTCCCTTACTGATCTCTAGCCTCATAACTAGTTCCCCCTATCAGAAAGAATACTGGCTGAAATGAAACTCAAGCAAAAAGGGGGCAAAGAACATTTGAGAATATTAAATCAGTCAACTGCTTTTGCATGCTCACTGGGAAGAAGAATTGCACTTTGCTGTTGTTTCCTTTGGTAACTCACAATGTAAGGGACAGTGTAGTTGATGCTGATGTGTAATATAAAGAAGGGCACAAAGTCAATAGAAAGATTCATACTATCTCCTAGAACACAGTGGGAGTTCTTTAACAGGCAGTAAATCACAGTGGCATTACACTGTGGAATGTGCTTGCTTGAGAAGGTAACACACATGTTATTGTTAGGTAAATGCAAGTGATAGGCAAGAAGACTATTTATGACATGCAGGATATCAGCACTGCCAGGAATGGCCTGTAAATCTTTAGACCCAAGTGTCCAGATGCCATCAACACTCTTGTAAATCTGGGGATCTCCTTAAGCTCTGGAGATTTTGCTTTCTTTACATGCCACAGAAAAAGTGCTGGAAAAGTTAAGGTTCCAATCAATTGCTTCACCTTTAACACATGTTGAAGGGAAGTATGCTATATAAGCTTTCATGTTCATTTTGTAAGAAATGCTGAATGATTCACTGCAAAGGAGAATGACCATGTTTTCCTCTTGAAGGAAAAGAACAATTAAGGACTGAAGACCATCAAGAACTTTATGGGATAGTGCCAATTGCTGTGGGTGACCCATACTTAGCCCATTTCAAGAAACACACATTTACTCAGAATGTGTTAGGGATCACAGAACAGCTGTGCTACAGCAGCCTATGAATCTATTTAGCCTTCTGTCTTTAGAGAGGTCAGCCAGATGTTTCTAGTTAGGCCATAGGCATTGAGGACAATACCATTCCCCCTGCGTGTGTTCCCAAGTACTGATAACTAAGCATCTTAATGGAATTCAGCAGATATTTATTTCCCAATAATTGTTACAAACTCAAGCTACAGTATACGATAACTATAGAATCAAGTAAAATAGCTGCCAGGGGGAAAAGATATTAATTTCGCTGCAATCATTTTGAAAGCCAGTTTCGCTTAGTACGTATGGATTTCTTTAGGGATATGGAAGCTATTGATGATTAGGTAGGACAGAATTCAATTTTTGCAAGTAGAATCAGAGCCGGCATCACAGTGACTTCTCTTGCTTCTAAAACTGGACGATTAGTGTAAGACATGACAATATGCTCTTACCAGAATAGACAATTACAAAGATAGCGCTCAAAGGTACTTCTTGGTTACATTCAGTCTTCAGCTGAATGTAGCAACTGTTGTGGCCAAATACAGATAGTCCTTGACTTATGACCACAATTGAGCCTAAATGTTCTGTTGCTAAGCCAGACAGTTGTCAAGTGAATTTTGTCCCATTTTACAACCTTTCTTGTCACAGTTTATGAGCGGATCACTGCAGATGATAAGTTTGTAACACGGTTGTTAAGTGAATCTGGCTTCCCCATTGACTTTGCTTGTCAGATGGTAACCACATGACCCCAGACACTGCAACCATCATAAATATGAGTCAGTTGCCAAGCGTCTGAATTTTGATGACATGACTATGGGGATGCTGGTTGTAAGTGTGAAAAACAGTCAGAAGTCACATTTTGTTTGTAACTTTGAACAGTCACTAAATGAACCTTTATAAGTCGAGGGCTACCTGTAGTACTGTTGCCGTGGGAAGGAAAAAAAGGAGCAGTACTTTTCACTCTTTCCTTACTGTGAAAGACAGCTCACCCTTAGTTGTGTCCTGGAAAAAACCAAATATTTGAATAGAAGGCAGGAGATGATTGCTGCCAGGGAGCTTATTCTGCTGGCTCTGAGGTATAGTTAAGGACAGGAGAACTGTTAGATTAGCTTGATAGAGGATACTTTCCTTTATTGAGTCAAATATTCTTCATGGTCCTATAGTATTATATCAGTTTCATGTAGGAGAGATTGAATTCTCTTTTGACTGAGAAACACAGCCACTCTTTTGCACTGCAAAGTAATGTAAATAAATACAGTACAGGTGGTCCTCAACTCACAACAGTTCATTTAATGACTATTCAGTTACCATATCACTGAAAAAGTGACTTATGACCACTTCAGCATCCCCATAGTTCCATGATCAAAATTCAGATGCTTGACAAGTGACTCACATTTATAACAATTGCAGTGTTCTGGGATCATGTGGTCAACTATTGGGACTTTTTGACAAGCAAAGTCAATGGGTAAACCCAATTCACTTAGCACCGTGTGACTAACTTAACAACTGTGATGATTTGCTTAACAACTGTGTCAAGAAAAGGTCATAAAATGGGGAAATGCCTGTGGTGAAACTGGGGGCAGACAATATTCATATATAATTTGTTCGTATTTCTATATTACAGGCATCTGCAAGGGGTGAGGTAAGGCTGTCCATAACCCTGAGATCAAAACTCCACATATTTTTTTTACATCGCATGTAAAAAAAGATGTGGGGTTTCAATTGCACAGTCATGGCTAACCCCACCCCCACATACACACACACCAAACACAAAACCCAATGATGTTCTTGATATATGAACCGTGCGTTAAAAACTTTGAGGTTAATTATGCTAGTGTTCTTACACTATACATTAACTGCTTAGATGTAGTAGATTCCATTTTTCAGTGGTGCCAGTAAACAGCAATTTTATTTATTTACATTGAACTGCAAAGCCTGTAGATTTCAGGGGATAAAACTGCACAGTGGGGAAAAAATGCATGTGCCTAAGTAAAATATTAACCAGGGTGGTGCATGGCACCAGCATCATGTGCTCCTTTCATGAGGGAACACTGCTTCCCAGACCTCTCCACCCATTTGACTGTCAAGAGCTGGTCCTTTGCTAGTTGTAACTTTTCCTTTTTATTTCTCTTTCCTGGCCATAATTACTGAAAAGATGTGATTCTCTGCAGGTTAATCATTCTATCTGGAAAGAAAAATGGTCTCACCAAGGTTGAATCTGAGCAGATGTGGCCATACCCATCATGCGCTAACTTGTGCTGGAAATGAATCACAGATTGCCATTTGCACACAGAGCACACCCTACGCTAATTGTACAATCCCCACATAAGTACATGGGCAAGCCCACTCCAGAAAGAAGGAAAGAAAATGGGTAGCTTCCTGCTATTCACAAATCCTACTATTACCCAGAGGCTTCACTTCTCTGACAGTCATTTTACAATAATATAGTAGGATTACTGTAGGTAGTATTACCTCTTGTAAGTATCTCAATGTAGTATGTAATCATTGTAATTAGAACATGCAGATGTCTGAAACAAAGATCAGGAAGGCGTAAGAAACACGCCCTAGGAAACTAGTCTTTCACCCCTTTTACTCCAATTCTATAAACCTTTACTCATAAGTGCCACTGAGTTCAGCAGGGTTTATTTCAATTAAAAGAACTCAGGATTACAGCCTTAATAGCACATTTCTACAATCAGTGTATTTAATTAGTATGGATTATATGAAGGCAAGAGTAGATCTTATTTGAAAGGCCTGGACATTTGATCTTACCAACAAAATAAATGTCCATCCAGAGATGTTGGGGGCCTGGTGATCAAGGCGGAGGAAAATGAAAAAGGAGCGCTGTGCTCTTATGATGCAAACTCTGCTTCTTTTGTAGTGCTTTATGACATCAGATGGATGTAAATGGGGCAGAACTGCATCTCAGTGATGCAAAGCTACTTTTGGCATTTTGATGAAAGCACTGGATCCTATAATGCAGGGGTGTCAAACTCAATTTCATTGAGGGCCGCATCAGCATTGCAGTTGCCCTCAGGGGGCCGGGTGGGTATGGCCAGGGTGGGCGTGGCCTACTGGGTGGGTGTGGTTAGAGTGCGTATGGCCTACTGGGTGGGCGTGGCCAGCTCTACATCGTTTGCATCAAGGGTGCCTATGGGGGCCTGGGCAGGAGTGGGACAGATCTGAGGGTCTCTGGCAGAAGGAGGGTCTCTGGGCCAGGGCCAAGGCAGCTGGGGCTGTTCCCTCACTGTTTCCAGGATGGCTTCGTGGGCCACATGAAACCACTTCACGGGCCGGATCCGGCCCCCGGGCCTTGTGTTTGACATGTCTGCTATAATGTCTCTGTCTATTCCTGCCTTAGCAACCAACCTGTAGTGTATTGAATTAACTCAGATGTCTTGATTCTCAATTAGAAATTAGCCAGCTTCAATTTAGTCTAGCATGTTGCATAAATAAGTCAATTCAAATGTCTGTGGAGATTCTCAGTCATCCAGGTCATGGTTGTCCCAATGGTGCTTTTTCAAAAGGCAACTGGATTTTGTTTTTCCTTGAAGACATTTTGCTTCTCATCTAAGAAGCTTCTTCAGTTGTGGAGAAGCTTCTTGGAGGAGAAGCAAAACATCTTGAAGGAAAAATAAATGCTAATTGCCTTTTGAAAAAGCACCTTTGGGACAAGTCAACTCAAACACTTCTAATGGAGCTGTTAAATGTTTTCAGATATGCAGAACTGAGAAATTAAGCTAAACTAGACAAATTAGAGCAGTTGAACCAACTCCTTCAAAGAGATCATGGTCTATTTTTTACTTTCAGCAATGTCCAAAACTCTGTGTGTTTGAAATTCTCTTCTACTTCTTCCTAACCCAAGTAAAGAGTCAAAATAAAGGCTTTATAAAGCACTGTCCAATTTTGTGGTATCTGCATTTATACACTGCATGAAACATGGTTGTTTAAGCCTCAGTCTGTTTAATAAAGGGTAGTGGGGTTCACAAATTTTGCTAAAATATCTTACCAATCTAATAGTTGTTGAATGGATCTAAAAATACAAAGAAAAATACATAGCTAGCACAATGACTGCAATTCATTTATTTATTTAAATTTGCATTCCCCTCTGCTCCAAAGAGTTACTAACATAGATAATAAAATAGAAACAATAATGAGATATGATGTATAGAAATAAGTCTTTAACACTCAAAAGAATAACCTAGTAATAATATTACAAAAAAATGATGCTAGTGATACATGGTATTTAACTATATCTAAATGTTGCAAATAACTTTCCATTGGCAGTCAGTCAATAGAGGTTTCTCACTCTCTCTCTCTCTTCCTCCCCTCCCACCCTTCTCTTGACAGCTTATCTGTCAATATAACTGTGACATTTGTTTTGGCTTTGAGTTTAATTATCTCTTGAAAAGGACAGAGGTTCAGATCAGGTTGAGATAATAGGAAGTCAATGAAACTGATGTGTAAGAACTAATGACACCAGAAGTGTTGGTGTGTAGAAGTTGACTTTCTGGGATAAGAAACAAAGACCAATAGGGGGAAAGCGATTAATCAATCATTTGGGAAGCAGAAAGATGTGTACAAAGGTGTCTAATGTTTACATCTGTACCCCACCTGGATGGCCACAAACAAAATATAGCCCACTTAAATTCCTGTGCACTGGAGCAAAGCCCCACAGGAATGCAGGGAAGCATCTGGAAATGTATATCTAGACCAGGAATAAACATGGGGAAATTAATCAGGTTACAAGGCAGGGGACAGCATTTATGACTGATAAGGGAATAAATCATTTGTCTCAAAGAGGGAACTACAGACCACCAACATAATCCATCTTCATTGCAGAAGGAGCTATTGCTATGTCTAATGTATGTTGTATACTAAAAGACATTGACAATTTAAATAGCTCCTAACAAAGTAGACCAAAAGCCCACAATGCACACACAGACACAGATAACAATTGGGCAGAAAAAAATTACAGAAAAGGATAAGAAAGAAAATATAGAGACTCTGAAAAGAGTGCAGAAAAGAGCAAGGAAGATGATTAGGGGGGGATGAGCTCCGGATGGCTCCTGACCTTCGCTCTTTCCACCGTGACCTGAAAACTCACCTATTTGAACAAGCCGGCCTGGTCTGATGGGTTTGGGGTATTTTAATTGTAATTTTAATTAACTTTTTACTGTAATTGGGCTATTCTATTTAATTCTCATTTTAACTTTTGTATATTGTATTTTTATTGCATTTTATTGCCCTGTACACCGCCCTGAGTCCTTCGGGAGAAGGGCGGTATAGAAATTAAATTAAATAAATTAAATAAATATGAAGAATGGTTGCAGGAATTGAGTGTGTCTAGTTTTTTTGGGGGGGAAGACGGGGAAATATGATAGCAGTGTTCCAGTATTTGAGGGGCTGCCACAAAGAGAGGTGTCAACCTATTTTTCCAAAACACCTGAAGGCAGGACAAGAAACAATGGATGGAAACTAATCAAGGAGAGAAACAACCTGGAATTAAGGAGAAACTTCCTAACAGTGAGGACAATTAACCAGTGGAACAGCTTGCCTTCAGAAGTTGTGGGTGCTCCATCACTGGAGGCTTTTAAGAAGAGACTGAACGACCACTTGGAATGGTATATGGTCTCTTGCTTGAGCAGGGGGTTGAACTAGAAGACCTCCAAGATCACTTCCAACTCTGTTATTCTGTTAAGAAAAATTGCTTTCCTCCATGGTATCCATATATATATATTATTTAGTAAAGTGCACAAATTGCCCACCTCATCAGATTTAATATATTTACTAGATTCTCAGTTTTAATATACTATGGCATTTGAATTAACTTAAATTTCAGGTCCCAAAAGATTGCGAAGGTATACTTTAAGAACTTTTGACTTTTTCATTTTCAGGACTGAACCCCAAAATTGACTGAGTTAGAATCATAGAAGTGAAAGAGATCTTGGAGGTTTTATAGTTCTTCCCCTGCTCAGATTAGGAATCCTTGTACCATCATAGACAAATTACTGTCCAACCTTTGCTTGGAACCTCCAGTAATCAAGTACCTATAACTTCAAGAAACAGACTTAATCATTCCCAAAGTCAGAATTTTCTTTTCAGTTTCAAGTTTGGCTCTCCCTTGGGAAAGCTGCCAACCAGTGGTTCTTCTCCTACACTTAATCTATACAGGGAATAAATCCACACTCTCTTCTCTATGACAGCTCTTCAAGTATTGGAATTCTGTTGCCATCTAATACATCTACTTTTCATAAAATGACAGACAAGAATGAGAGCAAATCCTTGTTCAGGGAAGAAATTTAAATTAAAGCACCCCTAGTGGGGTCTGCCCAGTTTTTAAACACTTTCAATGGAGTGAAACATCACCTCCGTTAAAGGATTCCCTGCCAAATTGCCATTCCTATTCAGAAGGTTTCCCCCCCCCCCAACTATTAAGCAAAACATGCCTTTTGGTAACTCCAGAACATTATTTGATGCCCTGCATTTGGAAACAATAGACAACAGTTACCCTGCATACCTATCTCTTTGGACAAACTAAATCAACAGGCCCGGATTTCAGGGGATAATTTGTTCCTGCCAACACAACTAAATAAATGGTGGAGTAATTCTGCCTCTTTGGCAGGCATTGTGGACTTCTGTTTGAAAATCTTTTGCACTCTGGCATGTTCCTAGCATTATGAAAGCCCTGGTTTTTGCTTTGGCACTGAGGAAATGGTTTTTCAGCCAAAGTCGTTTGTTAATTTAAAATTTTTCTTCACAGTCTATTAGTGAGAAGTCTAAATGACTTTGGAAGGGGGAGGAGGCCTGACTGCCATTCAGATATATGTGTGGGGTGCAAAGCAGCATTTAAGTCAAAGCAATAGAGGATTCTGGCAGTGGTCAATGTTCCCAGGAGGTAATTAGAGAGTTTAATATCAATGTTTCCAGTGATGAATATACCTCAAAGTATTGATCTTGATGTTAAACTCCATGTAGAATGTCTTCTGATTTGATCTTTTGAATCTGAAGAATGACAATCATTTAGAACAGGGGTGTCAAACTGCCAGCCTGCAGGCTGGATGCATCATAACAAAACTGCACCCATCCCATTGCTGGCAATAGCAAAAAAAAGTCGAGATACGTCGCAACACGTAACATGACAGTTGTGAGTTTGACACCCCTGATTCAGAAGCATAGAAAACTAAATACAAAACACCATCCTATATTTTTACATACAATGTGGCATGCCAATAGGTTACTTTAAGGGACCCCTCTCATCTATTATGCCTTGTTGTTATTGTTGTGCCTTCAAGTCAGTGTTGACACCTGGTGACTGCTTGGAATAGCCCCTGCAGTTTTCTTGACAAAATGTTCAGAAGTGGTTTATCATTGCCTCCTTCCTAGGGATGGGAAAGAGTAGCTGGCTAAAGGTCACCACCTGGTTTTGTGCCTAAGGACTAGAACTCACAGTTTCCTGTTTTTTAGCTTGGCATGTAATCACTTCTGTTGGGGTGCCTGCCCTTTGGAATATAATTCCTCCTAGATATTAGACTTACCCCAGTTCTGTTGGCCTATTGTAAAGATTTTTTCCCAGACTGACTAGCTCCGTTTTTCAATACCTTCTGACAAAAGATGAGATGAATTTTATACAAATAGTTACTGGTGCCCTAGTACAGGGCTTTTCAACCAGTGGTATGGGTACCACCTGTGGTACATTGGCACCTGGCAGGTGATATGCAGCCATCCTTAAAAAGTGGTAGCGGGGGGAAGGAATGAGCTGAACCGGTGGCAGCACCGCACAAGCCTGAGCGAGAGATGGCTGGAGCTGCAGGGATGTCAAGGCTCAGCAGAAGTGCCAGGATCAGCACCAGGCTCCAGCTGGAGCTCGGTGCTGATCCTGGTGCTTCTGCTGAGCCCAGAAGAAGCGTAGATCATCTGGAATGTTGCAGCATCTCCAGGGTCTTGTGATTTACATTCAGATGTTTGGCAACTGATTCATATTTATGACGGTCACAGTGTCCCAGGGTCGTGTGAAGTGACCAAAACCTGCTGCAACCACCCAGCAGAGGGGGGGGAATAAAAACCAAACTCCACCCATCCCACCCCCGCTGCCAGTCCTCAACAGAAATGCTTACAACAATGAAAACAGACAGGAGGAAGAGCGCCACCAGGCAGGCAGGCAGATATCTTGCTCAGCTGTGGCTTGGGGGGCACTTTTTTCAGTGCCATTGTAACTTCAAACAGTCACTAAGTGAACTGTTGTAAGTCGAGGACTATCTGTACTTTAACACTTTTTTCCTTTTTTTTTTTTTTGGTCATCAAGTTTTTGACACCTTGCTGGCGACTGGTGGTACTCAGATGTTGCCATATCCTAAAAGTGGTACAGTGGCTGAAAAGGTTGAAAAGCCCTGCCCTAGTACAGCTCTGTGGCATGCCACTACCGATCACATTGAAATACTGACAGCAGTCACGTATAACTTTCACCCACAAAATATTCCAGTAAAAATATTCCATAGTGTCTATGTAGAAAATAGGAGGCTATTTGTTTGCTGGAGGACTATAAAAGATGGCTGCTCTGTGTTTGACCATGATATGAATGATTGTGTGCTGCTGATGGGGGACTAATTCCCCCAAGGTTGCTGAAACGTAGCCACGAAAATGGAAAGGTCCATTTAAGTTATCAAGTCAAACTGTCTGTTCAGTACAAGAATCAAAACCGAACCATTTGAATAAATGAATGTCAGGCCTCCATTTGAACACACTGTGAGCTAAAGGTGCTTACTTTCTCCTAGGAACTGCACAAAGATCATTAAGGTTGAGGTTATATAAAATATAATGCCACTTTACACTCATGATCAGAACAGTAGGTCATGGCTAGACGGTTTGTTTTATTTTTTCCATGATTACATCATTGCCCTTTTTCTATCTCTCTCTTCTCCCCCCTCAGGAATGGGAAGGCTTATCTACATTTAGATATTAAAAGCTACAGTGAGCCAATGGATTGCCTATTTGAGGTTGGCTAATGTCCAACTAACATATTTCTTTTTAGCCACTTAAAATTTTTTAGTCTTGTCACAAAATGGTGTGGAGGAATGTTGAATTCTGGTCATTTTACAGAAATGATTGGGGTTTTGTGGTTTTGTACCAATTCAGGACACAAAGAAACTTCATATTGCCTTTATACCCTTTCCATCTACCTTTGTAGATTTTAGTCTAATCACCTCTTCAAGGAGTAGCAGCATATATATATTCTTCCATCCCATTCCATTCCATTCCATTCTATTTCATTTCATTTCATTTCATTTCATTCTATTTCGTTTCATTCCATTCCATTTCCATGTTCAAAAGTAAGCACTATTACTAGGGTAGTATGAAGCAATGATTTTGAAGAATCCCTGGGACAAATAATGAATTAGACTCAAGTGTGTATCCACTGCCCACTTGGGGCATAAAACCGCCAAATTAGTTTGCCATTCCCACTGACCAACCTTTTATGTGTTATTCTATAAATGGCAATACCAAATTCCATATATTTCCCTTTCTGCCAGCTCATTCACGTTGACTATTTCTGCTCCAAGCTTTGGCTGGCTCGTGACTCAGAAAAAGATCAGCAAACCACAAAGGAAGAAAAAGGTATAACTTATGCACCAAGAAAGAGAACAAAACCAAATGAAGGTCAAGAGGCAGACTTGCAATTCATCTTAGAACCTACCTTTTAGACAAAATTGTCTAATTCTAAGGCTGTATTCCAAATTTCAGCTCAGATGCACAGAGGTGCCTTCATTTTCTGAAAATTTGATTGTGGAACTGGATACAAATGACCTTTTGAAATTATCCACCAAACTTGTGGGAAAATTTTATTTCCCCTTTTTTAGAGGATGAAAATTCAATTTCTGAAAAGAGTGTTGTCCCTTAGTGAGGACAATAGCACTGCTATATAAGAAAGTCCAGAGGGACGCGGTACCTCAGTGGGTTAGGACGCTGAGCTTGTCGATCAGAAGGTTGGCAGTTTGGTGGGTCGAATCCCGAGTGCCGCGTAGCAGAGTGAGCGCCTGTTACTCGTCCCAGCTTCTGTCAACCTAGCAGTTCAAAAGCACGTAAAAATGCAAGTAGAAAAATAGGGACCACTACGGTGGGAAGGTAACAGCGTTCCGTGCGCCTTTGGCGTCTAGTCATGCCAGCCACATGACCACGGAGACGTCCTCGGACAAGCGCTGGCTCTTTGGGTTTGAAATGAAGATGAGCACCAGCCCCTAGAGTCGGAAATGACTAGCACGCATGTGCGGGGGAACCTTTACCTTATAAGAAAGTCCAATTGGAGAATCTCCCTTATTATGTTTTATATATGCTTTTGAAATGTAATTTTTGAAACATGTTTATGAAAATTCTCAGTTATCCAGGTCATGGTTGTCCCACAGGTGCTTTTCAAAAGGCAACTAGATTTTGTTTTTCCTTGAAGATCTTTCACTTCTCATCCAAGAAGCTTCTTCAGAAGCTAAGTGTCTTCAAGGAAAAACAAAGTCCAGTTGCCTTTTGAAAAAGAACCTTTGGGACAACTGAACAGCATGAAATTGTTGCCTAATTTATGATCATCCCATGTTTGCAGGTGGGTATTCAGAAACTGCCTATTCTGGATGTTCAACAACATCAGCACTAAATAAAAGAAGGAATGATGAAATAACGCAATATTGACCTTTAACAGGTAGTGGAAGGAGTCACTTATCTAAAAGCTATCTATTATTTTGTAAATGGAATGGGAGGCTAGGTGTTCCTTTCCCTCTTTTCACAAAGTTGGGGCTATGACCCTATTTGCAACCTTGTCCCCTGTGGTGTCCGCCCATCCCGCATGCTCTAGTACAGGGGTGTCAAACTCAATTTCACTGAGGGCCGCATCAGCATTGCGGTTGCCCTCAGGGGGCCGGGTGGGTGTGGCCAGAGTGGGCATGGCCTACTGGGTGGGCGTGGCTAGAGTGCATATGGCCTACTGGGTGGGCGTGGCCAGCTCTACATCGTTCGCATCAAGGGTGCCTATGGGGGCCTGGGCAGGAGTGGGACAGATCTGGGGGTCT
The DNA here is from genome assembly GCF_964194415.1 of Vipera berus. NCBI lineage: Eukaryota > Metazoa > Chordata > Lepidosauria > Squamata > Viperidae > Vipera > Vipera berus. The sequence goes on along the minus strand of NC_138202.1, from coordinate 296,729,939 downwards.
CTGGCTGAAGGAGGGTCTCTGGGCCAGGGCCAAGGCAGCGGGGGCCGTTCCCTCCCTGTTTCCAGGATGGCTTCGCGGGCCGCATGAAACCACTTCGCGGGCCGGATCTGGCCCCCGGGCCTTGTGTTTGACATGTCTGCTCTAGTAGATTGGGAACTCTGTGGGTCCTTTCCTTGAGGCATTATCATCTGGTGGAACCTGGGAGATACTGTATGCCTTTTTCACTGTCATACCTGCCCTCTGGAACAATATCTTTCTGCTGGATTTTATAAAGGTTGAAAAACCTGGTTCTTTCCTCTTCCATTGATTACAGTCCCTGCCTGTAATGTAAAGTTGAGTTTCCAATTTGCTGTCTTTACTGTATTGTTTGCTTGTTTCTTGTATGGCCCCAGAATTACAATTGTTCAAGATGGATGTCCAGATGAATTTCAGAAAGAAATAAAGAACTATTTTAGTGAAAAAATTCATTATTATACCAGAGAAAATCAAAATTGCACTAAAAAAGTAATAGCGTTTCCAAGAAATGTCTAAACATCTTGTAGGGAAGGTGCAAAAGGAAGAACTGAGTTTAAGTTTATCCTGGATTTTACAAATATATACCTCTATTTTTAGACCTTAAGAATGACTACTTTAGTTCAAATGAAAGTCTCGTCTTTAAAAAAAATTGTGACACACACCGTTCATAGATATATGAATAGTTTTGATGATTTCAGTATTATACCTTCAGAAATAACATAACATATTGTTTCAGGTCTGTTTTGTACTTGTTATAAATAAACATGTTTTATAAAATTGCCAGAGTTCTAAATTGTCATACATTTTTTTAGCGTATTCTAAATATGTTTTAGAGAGGTATAAATCTTTGAGGGTCAGAAAAAGCTAATGCAATCAGGAGTCTCTACTTATTCAAGAGGAATCTAGAAAGACAAGGAGGCTCTTGAATTCACAGTTTATTCAGTTTATTTGGGAAAAGGTAGATATGATAGGAATTAGAAAATAGGCTCTTGAATGTTCCACTTCATGGAAAAGATCACATGCAACTTACATGCATAAATATTCTAGTGAATATTTATTATTCATTAGATTTAGGCAAATGACACAGGGAGAAGTCTCAGCCAATCCACTTAGCTCAATGGGCTTATTGAGAGCGTCAAGAGCATTCCAGTAAAATGGGAGTGTTGGAATGTAGGGATTCCGCTTTTAATAAAATAGTTGCCAGAAATAGGTGCCCAGGAATAAAATAATGTTGTTGTTGTTGTTGTTGTTGTTGTTCTTCTTCTTCTTCTTCTTCTTCTTCTTCTTCTTCTTCTTCTTCTTCTTCTTCTTCTTCTTCTTCTTCTTCTTCTTCTTCTTCTTCTTCTTCTTCTTCTTCTTCTTCTTCTTCTTCTTCTTCTTCTTCTTCTTCTTCTTCTCCTCCTCCTCCTCCTCCTCCTCCTCCTCCTCCTCCTCCTCCTCCTCCTCCTCCTCCTTCCTCTGTCAAGGGAGATCCAAAGTTTTGGTTCTTGCTGTTTTGGCTGCCTCAACCATGGTTATTTGTTGTTGTATATCTTTGATATTGTTGTGTATCTTTGACGTTGTTTCTCAATCTTCTTCTGGGTCTACCACATTTTTTTTTACTTTCTCTTTTTGTGTATGTCTTGTATGGAATGGAATTTCTCAGGAATATTACAGGTCATTCTGAGATGATTATTGATCTATTGATCTTTATGGGCAGTTGAGCACACTATGAAACAAAACACCAACCATTTTTTAAAATTCTAATAAGGTCCGTGAGTCCAATTGGGGTGCAGAGACCTTTTTAAGATTAAATTATATGTTGGGAGCTGGCATGTTGCTTTGCAGCATTACACCTACAAGCATATATTCATTCCAACTTGTTTAATTTAATCTATGTTACAAGAGGGATGGCTGCCAATACATCTGGTGCCCATGGGCACCATGTTGACAACCCTAGTTGGGGTGGCATTTCTGGAATACGTGAACCTTTGCACTTGACCAGTTTAGAAGAAGTGTGAATAATATGAGGAAGAGAGAAAAGATATGCAAGGCTGGTCTATAAATGGCATATGCTGTATAACATAATAGTGTTTCCTTTTAACCCCCCAACCTGCTCGCCTGCACTAAAGAATATAAATATATACTATTGTCTGAAAATAGTGGACGTTTTCACCAATATTTTATATGTTGTTTTATATTTGCTACTCTGCCCACTAAGGATGACTCAAGAAGAAAGCAGGAAGTTTGAAGGAGCTCATTTTTTATATGACCAACGGCTTTGTTTGAAGGCAGCATTTATTTATTTTATTTTTATAGCCACATATTTCAGACAAGTGATTCAATATGGAATGGAATGTTAAACTCCTTAAGTCTACTTTCAATATTTCTTTAAAGATTCAGATTTTCCTCCCTTTATAACAATTCCAATTCACCCACTGAAAAAGATTACTTGGTCAATGTTTTATAGGAGAGAGAAGTTACACTGAAAAATACATTAATTGATCATTTTCTACACTATTTCCAGAATTATGCTGGTTTGTTGAAAGAAAAACCAAATCAGATTTGATAGCATTTAGCTGTAGTTAAAAATTACAAATGCAGATAATGAACACCTGCACATATCAATCCATACATGTCTATCAACAAAGTATCTCTATACTAGCCCACCTGCTATAAAGCTATGTTACAATCCCTAAGAGAAAGAAATCAAACAACATTTTAAATCCAAAATGCTGATTTAGAGACACCATGGTGATCAAAAACTCAACTGTCTAATCTGCATATAAACCCACCCAAATGTCTTTCCATAATAACATCTTTGTTGGCATTGTTGTGTAGCAAATGCACACTCTTTCCATATTGCATGCTATTTAAATTCAGGGCTTCTGTTCGGCTGAATTGTTGCTTTACCCTGTGGTTTTGTTATTAGAAAAAAATGACATTTTTGCTTATAAATTCTATGATTGTAACTACAGTTTTCATGATAATCTGTTCTATCACAATATTCCTAGTAACCAGCAAGCTGTCTCTCTCTCTCCCAGTGACATGCTGCAATCTTCATTGTTAGACTTGTGCTGAGTTAGTTCAGCCCATTTTAGGAATGGTGCTCAAATTATCAAAGTTCTATTGTTTTAAAATAAAAAGTTTATTTTTTGTGGTGGGTCATTTTTCCATCTATGGGAGTGCCCACATTCCTCAGGAACATGTGGTTTATGCGGTGCACTTCAGAAATACTTAGAAAAAGGTAGCATCTGAGAGCATAAAATTCTTTAAAGCAACCAATTTTTTCCTTGAGATGATATACAGTTCTTTGCAGCTGCCATGTCTTTCTTTTTTGTTTACCTCATTCTCCTCTCTCTCTCTCTCTCTCTCTCTCTCTCTCTCTCTCTCTCTCTCTCTCTCTCTCTCTCTCTCTCTCTCATTCCCCTTTTAAAATCAAATTCATTCTGACACCATTAAGCCAACACATCAACAAAAGTCACTTTATCTTAGAAAGCACTAAGAGATTGGTTGGGAGAGGAGGGCAAGTCTTTGGCAAGGGCCCAGGTCTTCCCAAATATATTTGTAAGCTAGACATGGAGGTGGCCTGTATTAGGTCAAGAGGTTGGCATGATCTCTAGAATATCATAAACAGGTGAACAGTCTTATATAGGCAGAAATGTCCTGTTATATGCAAACTATGATTTCTTTATAGCAAGCAGACTTTTGGAGGCAACTTGAGCTTAACTGGGCATAGAGCTATTCAGTCAATTTGTGGCAAGGTGCCTAAACATCATCTGAGTCTGATGTAGAGTCATTTGCCAGGGCACAAATCAACTAAAGAAGAGGCATCAGTTTGTCACTCAAGCAGTAGTCATGGGAGACCACCGAAAATAATTTAACTTTGAAGCTTGTTGAAACAAGTAAAATCATTGGATGGATTACTTTTGCTTCCAAGAATGTGCAAAAGGACTTTAGATGAACTACAGCGATTCAAGGGCATGTAGGGAGAGTGAAGCTGAATGTGTACACATGGAGACATTTGGAATGAACATAAAATCTTGTGACGACAGATCGGAGCAGGCACATCCAGAATCTTTGATGCATGACTGTCCTTGACAACTAGACTCCTAATCCTTCACCTCTTGGTTCCCTCCCTAGCTACTTCTGCTAGATGAAAGCCACCTCTGATGCAATTAGCTAGATACAACTAATACAGGTTTGCATATTTCAGTATCACCCACTAAATGTGTTCCATCCAAGTATAGGCAAAGTTCACCAATAGATCTGCCACTTGCTGCCACATGAGGCCTGCATGCTTAAATGGAGAAGCTGAGGGAAACACTAGTGAATATTGCCAAACTGCATATTTCAGGATATAGATTAGCCCTGTTTTCATGTAAAATGTCATTATTAATATGTTCCCCAAACTATGTTTTGGTAGTTTAGAGTGTATTTTGCACATGCACCACCAACATTGCCAGACCAAGCACCAGTGGCCACTTTTGCAGATCTTTTAATGTTAAATTTCTTATTCTTTGAGCAACCCACACAGATGGGCCTGAAACCATGTGAGATCTTTGCAATGTACTGTACCATTTTTAATATTCATTTCAGTGTAATAGGTCTTGGCTGATTTGACATATGAGAGATTGCTTGCCCAAAGTTCAGTCCTGTACATCTTTACAGTATTCAGTAATGAGTCCATTGAATCTAATGGGACTTAATCCCAGGTAGGGGAATATAGGGCTGCAGCTGCTCAGATAAGTAGCTTCTGATAGGGAGTATCTCCTCTAATTGAGTCAACACTGTCTCTTGTTTCTTTCAAATGTTTGTGAGTTTGCTGCCCTCCCTCCACATCTAAATCCCTTCTATTCTTGGCTATGTTTGTTTTGGGTAACTGAGTCCAGGTATTTCCAACTATCTTTCTGTCATGAGTGCTTCTGAGAACAGCAGCTCAATGAGATAATATAATGCTGTATGGTGCTTGCATGTTGATCAAATATTTATTAGTGAATATTTGCCAGCATCAGAAGCCAAAAGAGGACTATTGGAAAAGAGAAGACTTTTTCATAATAACTAACCAAGAATGTTTGCAATCCACAGGGTCAATTCTTAATCAAGTGTGAGAGATTTCTTTTTACCTATTCCCAAAGCATACATGGCACATGCCATTAATTGCAAGGATGATGAAATAACTGGATAAAGCTAGGTTTTACATGTGCATCGCTGAGAATTATAGCAGCTTAGAATCTGAATGTCAGCTTTCAATAACCTTGAAAAGATTCTTGTGGAATCCTTCACTAGGAGATGGGACCTCAGTGCAAAGACTGCCTTCTCTCTGTAGCAATGGACCATTATCTAACTAATTATCTAATCAAATCTAGATTCTAACTCATTGCTTTTATGTTGAATTAAAGCAGAGGTCTTCAAACTTGGCAACTTTAAGACTTGTGGGCTTCAACTCCCAGAATTCCTCAGCCAGCTGGCTGAGGAATTCTGGGAGTTGAAGTCCACAAGTCTTAAAGTTGCCAAGTTTGAAGACCCCTGAATTAAAGCATGCATTAGCGAAAAGTGAGGTACGAATAATATTACAACCTCAGATTAAACCCTGCATTTATGATAACGAAGACTGAAGTTCAGTATATGTACTTACATGTCAGATTACTGAAAAAGTCTTGCTTGCTTGCTTGCCAGAAAAACTGGTTTTAAGGTCTCTTGCTATGTCGCTGCCATCATGCATGATGAGATAAACTGAGGTGAGGATATCTATGGAAATTGAAAGTCAAAGAATCCATATGATCATTTTGGGGGCAAAAGCAGACTTAATTCATGTTAGAATATGGTTGTATGTAAAGCTACATAACACTGTGAACATGAATGCCCAGTGCAGTTAGATAGAACTAAAATCCCTGAATTCCTCTTATACAGTAATTTCTTTCTCTGTCTATAGAGTACATACAGCCAGCCCTGTTTACATCATGGTTGTCCATCCTTTTGGCATACTTGTCTTGCATTGGCTGAAGAGGAATTGTCTTGGACTGTATAAAATATATATATATAATATAAATAACAAATTATGTTAATATTTTTATTATCTTGTGGGGTTGCATTACTAACTGTCCAGGGTTTACACCATACTTTGCATTATGTATGTGAAATTATTACTGTTAGTAATTTAAAATCATGATATAATTGAATTAAATTAATTTTAATCCAGTAACATTTGCCACTGCATATTTTCTGCCCTTAAAATCTTCAGTGATGTAGCAAAAATTAAGAACTCCGAACAATTATGCAGAAAGCTTCAAAATGACTTGAGTGACCATTTGTTCCCAGTTGTTTATATCCATCTGATCCGGTCAGGCAGGATGGGCATGCTTCAAATCCTGTCTGCTAAGGAATGCTAGTTGGCGGGACCTACATGACATACCTTTTCTGCTCTAATGCCTGCTTTACAGAACATTCTCTCTCCAAAGATCAGGATAACCCCCAATCCTGCTGGGTCTTTGTAAACCCTGGCTCTGTGCCTCTGCCTGGACTTGGGCCCTTAAGCTTGTGCAAGGACCCATCTCTTGGTTAATCTAGTCATTACGCTGGGTGCTGTGATGTATTTTTTTAAATAGATATTTTATTGGTTTTTAACTATAACAGTCTCCAGTGCCTGGTGTACAGCATGTTGTCTTGGTTTATATTTTAACAAGAAAAAAAGACAGTAATAATTAATTAACAGTCAATAATGATTAAATTTGATAATTCCATGATTAATATATTAATTAACAATACATTTCTTTGGTCTTCCCTTCTCCCATTTGTATTTTCCTTCAATCTTAGCCAAAATATAATTCTTAATATTTTCAATATATAAATGATTAGGTATAGGCGTTTTTTATATTTATACAAATAATAATAATCTCTCTATATAATATTTTTTTCACCATATATTATTCTCATAACCATCATCTCATTAGTTCAGCATACATCCTATTTTTATAATTTCTGTTTGCTTAGATCCCCTTATATTCAATCCAATTCTTATCAGTCATAATTTCTTCATATTAGTCATCTCACTGTCTAAATTTTCCTATTTAGGTACATCATCCCAATATTTTATGCCATGCATTATAGAAATACTATACTTTTTATCTGTCTTACAGTATCTAGATATAACATCCTTTTTAATCACTTTATATTTTACTTATATATTAATAAAAGTTACATCAACCTACTATTTTAACATTTAATATATTATAAAACATACTATGTTACTTAAATCTTATTATCCTTCTCATTATAAGGCCCCTTTATGTTCGAACTTCTCTGTTCTTTTAGCCATATTCAAACAAAGGTTTATTCACGTAATAGTCCATGTGGTAGGGCAAGTCAAATCTCTTGTATCTGTCTCTGATCTTCTTTTTCCAAGCAATTTTCCAAGTTCATGTAATCTGCTTACCCAATAGTTCCTGTATTTTTACAAATGTAGTTGGGAATACAAAAGATGAAGTAAGTAAGATAAATTCTTTCTGTCCCCCAAACTTTAATAGTTCTCCTAATAATTCCATTTTTCTTGTTGTATCAGAACCTTGTAGATTATTTTCCTGTTTGTGTCAAATTGTAATTCTTTTTCTTTGTTATTCATCAATTTGATCATATTCTTCTAGCTTGTAATTTTCTGTCTGATTTGTTTGTTCCTTTGTTGTTATTTCCTGGATATTTTTTAATTGTAAATTTAGATTGGAAATATGCTTATTTAAATCCTCAAAGTTGTTTCGAATTTCATCATGGTTTGAATCTATTATCATTTGTATTTGTCCTAACATTACATATATTTCCTCTGGGAAAGTATTTATCTTGCCTTGAAGTATTGCTTCTGGAGGCCCTTGATTTTCCAGGCTAAGTCCTTCAGGAGAAAATATTGAATGTGGCATTCTGTCATTTTTTGATGCGTATGTGATATCCATATTGTCTCCCCCCTTCAAATAATCTTTCATCAATGTTTTAATTCAAAAGTCAATTTATCAGTCAATCAAAATTACAGATTCACTTTAAATCCTGCAAATTCTCCTCTAAAAGATTAGCCAAAAAAGCCAAAGTTTCCAGACACACCCCATAAACAGTTCTTAGGTTCAAGCAACAGTCCAGGTGTTTGTTTTTTCTTTAAAAACTTTTTAATTTTATAGCTGGCTCTTCCTTTGTTCCCAGCTGTCTTCAAGGTTATTTGCAATTCAAAGGAACAACTTTTTCTTTGTTTCTGGGCATTCTGCCAATTTCTGAGTCCTTATTGTTAGTGTTCTATTCTTTGATTCTCCACTAGGTGTCAGCAGTTATTTCTTTTTTCAGTTTTTCTTTCCATCAAAAAGTTATTTTTGTTATATATTTTTATAATTCCATCAGAAATTTTTAGGGTATAATCTTGACAGTTTTTTAGTTCCTAGATTTGTCCAGACTGAAATATTTTAAATCAAATTTTAGTATATATCTTTCAACCTTTTATGGTAATTCGCTGCTTCCATCTGTAAGGGAATGGGGATATAATCCCCTCCCTTCACTTCTGGAGGTTTTCTTGCTTTGGTGATCTTTTCAAGGATTTAAATAGTAGATAGAAGAAAGAAGATCAGTACTTTCACCAATTCCAACCACGCTGTTCACCGATGTTTAAGTTCATGCTCTGGGACTTTGGTTGCAAGCAGCTTGGGCTAGACACTGATCTCACACTAGCCTTTCTCCTGTCGGGTTCAGAGGGCTTTCCCCAGATCAAACAAAGCAATTGCCGTTGCTTCATGATCAACGGGGCACCCCTCCTTCACAGTCACCTCTCCGGGGCAACTTCGGACCCATCTAGGGTCCTCCAAGCAGGAAGAAACTAGCTGTGGGGAACAGAAGTCCGCTCTCATGGGGCCATGCGCTGCAGATGCAAAAAACGGAAGTTCACTGCTGTGATGTATTTTAATGTTTTTATTATTTTAATTGTTTTTATTTTTAAAAAAATTTTTCACTGCCCAGTGTCACTTGATGAGTGGCCATACAAACTAATTAATTGATTGCTTGATTAAATAAAGAAAATGTCTTCCTCTCTTATGTCACTTGCTTATTACTTTCAGAAGCCCAATGGTTTCTACAAAATTAGCAGTATTAACCTACTCACTTTTTCCCCCATTGTTCCAGAATCCAAGAGAGGGAAAACATATTTTGCAGAAGAAATAATATGCATTGTTTTACATTATTTGAGATTTCTCATGGCAGAATATGGCATACAGTATATTGGAAGTATACTTTTGTCTTGCAGAATAGAGAGGACTCATTTTTTAAGGCACATGGGCATAAATTTGCCTGAAGTGAATACAGAAATTGAACAAATGAATGAATGAATGAATGAATGAATGAATGAATGAATGAATGAATGAATGAATGAATGAATACAAAAGAGGGGTTATGAATTCTCTAGTAATACAGAATAATTGCTAATGTTGGAAAGAGAATTCTTGTTTTGAATTCCATTTGGGGAGGGATAATTTATGCAATTACCTAATTATTATAAGTGCACAAAAACACTTTTAGCTTCAGTGGAATATATGCAAATTAAACATACTGACAGGTCCAGACCAAAGAAGGGGGGAGAGAGGATCTCCATTCCAACATGAAACACATGTTTTTGTTCAGTGACCATAATTCTGCTGAATAAAGGAAGCTGATCTGGTTCCAGAATGATCATGTTTTGTATCTCTTTTCCTATCCTTATATGGCTTAATTGCCATTGGCTGTTGTTGCACACATAGTATATTAATAACATATATTTTCATAGATATACATACTGAGACATCCTCTTGGGCAGCATGCAAATATTGCCGCTTTATAGAACAGTAAAACCTGAGCCCATCATCCTGTGCCAAGGCTCCAAACTGTGAGGCACATGGGTATGTTTGCTATCAGTGGTTTCAGCACATGAAACCACACCCCCAGCATAGTGTGGAAAACCTCTTTCCATGGAACTGGTCCCTGGTCCCCAAAAGGTTGGGGGCCACTGTTCTAGGAGATAAATAAAATTCAAAATATTCACGACAATTAGAGAAATGGGATGAAAATAACAGAATGAAATTCAACAGAAACAGATTCAAAGTTTATCACTTAAGAAAGAATCAAGTGTGAGAATAAAGGAGGGGGATGTCTTGTTTGGATGTAGTACTTGTAAAAAAGATACTGAAATCATAATTGAACACATAGTGTATGAGTCAATAATATTAATATAGCTTTTGCTTGCTGCAGCAGAATATAGCATAGTTGGCTGCATCATCAGCAATTATTACATACACACATACATAGAAGAACAATTCAATAGTGAAGAAGTCGTATAGTCACAATAGAATTACAGAATTGGAAGGGGTTATTTACACCATGAAATCCAACAGTACAAAAATCCAACTGAACCATCAGAGGTCTGTCGATAAATTTGTGTGTCTTCTTTGGCCTGTTAAATCAATGGAATTTAGAAGGGAAGATATATGGTTACATATACCACTAACTAGACTTGTGGTAGTGACAAACTTAACCTCTTGCTCTGGAGCAAGCTTCAACACAAATCACCACATCTTGATATACCACCAGCATTGTTTGGTCATTCCACTTGTTCAGTGTAAGCAAACTTATTACCTTTGTGGGTAATTGGTTCCATTGCTGACTTGCTCTGCAAAGTCCTTGTGGCCCCCCATGCCCATCTATAATTTTTGTGAGTTCTCCATTTGTGTGACAGGAAGATACAGCTGTTTACTCTACTGCCTATATCTTAACTGCTTGAATGAAACTGAATCCTGGAGCTGGAATTCTGTGATTAAATGTTTTGACTTTGGATATATATTTCTAACTCTCCCAATGAAATTAATGGGGAAACTTCTTTGCATTAGAACTTGTCCAAAGAATGTGGTACAACTATAATTATATTCAGTTCTGATACAAATGCTGTCCCTTGTCTTATGCTTAAGTATGTTCCACTTTGATTTTTTTTTACCAATGTGTTAATAAAGATCAGTTACTCTGACTGAACAATCCATTGACTTGTCTGGACCAACATCATCACCCTCAGTCCAGCAGAATATTTCAAGCCTCACTAATATAATGAGATTTGAACCAAATTCTGGTGGAACCCAAGCATAAATTTGTCTTTTTACAGGGTCATACAATACAGGTTCTCTTAAGTCGTGAGCTCTTTGGTGCAGGAAGGAAGACACGAGGCTGAATACAAGATAACTCATTCTTTATTCTGGCTAGAACTGTACTGAAGCTTGGGCTGCAACCAGCCACAATATATAGTCTAGCCCTTAGGCAGCAGCCAATAGGTTTGAACCCACTCTTGCCGCCTGGGGCTAGCCAATTACAGGACCGGAAACAGCTAGTCTAGGTTACTGGGGAGCCGTTAGCCACTCCAGCAACGCACATGGTGTAACACCACAAGCCCAGTACATAACACCCCTCCCCCCCTTAGATCAGACTATGGCAACCGTGATTTAGTCTTGACAGCTGTCAAGACTTATTAATCAACTCACATACAACTGTAGTGATAATAATAAAATAATAATAATAATAAATAATAATAAGTTCACTGCAGTGGCGTAGCATGGGTTGTCAGCACCTGGGGCAAGGAAAGTAATTTGCACCCCCTAACCCGTGGATTTTAGCACTCGAGTCTCTTCCACTAGCTCAGGAATTCTGGGAGTTGAAGTCCATGAGTCATAAAAGAGCCAAGGTTGCCTACCCTTGAGTTAGGTTCAAGGCAAAAAAGGGTCTCTGGAGAAGAGGGAAAATGCTAGTTTAAAACTGAAACAAGGCAACTTTAAGGTGCCTCAGCTGTGATTTAGGATGAGACAAAGAGAGGACATGGCGTTGAAAATGGTTAATGGGGCATGTTTGTTCCACTCTTAGTGGATGTCAAGATAAACCCCACGAGAGAATGACCTTACAACAGATGTGAATAGGCTTCTTGGACTACGTTTGTAGATTGAGTGCATACATCACATGGAGCGATGATGGGCTTCATCAAGATTTATGATCCCACAATTGGCTAGTTTTCTCCATCTTGTCCTAAACCCTGGAAACCAACCACGGTTTATGGCTTAGCATGTGGTGTGGGGTGACCCAACATGTTAGGCAACAAACAATGACTTCCAACTTACAATGCCTCAGCTTCCCAAGGTTATTCCAAAGCCGGAAAAGCCAACCAACCCACCCTGCAGCTTTGCCTGCTTAGGCTGAACCCCAGGAGTTCATACTTGCTGTGGCGCCTGACCTATTTTCTGCCCAGACGCTGCTTATCCAAGCCAAGCCGCCTCCTTCTCTTTGGCACCTCGCCCCAAAGATTCGCCGGACTGGCTGGAAACTCTCGCTGCTGGCGACGTGTGTCGGGGGGGGCGTCCTGATCGCCTCCTGCAGTGGGAACCGAGTGGCCACAGAGAGTCAATACGGCAGGAGGAGGAGGAGAAGGAGGAGGAGGAGGAGCAGCAAGCAGCCGCAGGTGCGGCGGCTGCAGTTGTTACCTTTACCTCCAGGAAAGGAGGAGACGGGGGCGGGAGCTGGGTCGGGGGGGGCGGGCTTGCAGGTTGAGAGCCAAGCGGAGGAGAGCCGTGGCGGGAGAAAGAGAGGGAGGCGAGACGCCGCCAAGCCTCCCCACCCCCACCCGAGAAAGGAGGCGATCCGCAGCCGCGAGAGGACGGGATCCCGCTCTGGCTGGGCACAGCGAATGCGGTTGCTTTCTATGCTCCGCCCACTCGCTCGCTCCTCCGACCCTCGGCGAAGCAGAATCGTCCCCCTCCGGCGAGCTTAATGGGCGCCCCCCCAGATGTTGCGCCCGGTGCGGCCGGCCCCCCCTGCACCCCCCACGCTACGCCACTGGTTCACTGTGGCTACAATGAGATTAAACAACATCTCATGAACAGGCTTACATTGCAGTAATGGCAGTTTCATAATGCACAAGTTTCTGTAGTTAGTGGTACAGTTTACAACACTATGCATCACTTTATTTTACAATATAATCTGTGAGGTACGCAGGAGGCTTGTGTGACCTAGAGGAATGTCTTGGAGTTCCTATCACTTTGTGGTCTACCAGCTTACCCAGTGGGCTGGGTAGACCCATGTCCCTTTTTGCTCCAGTGTCAAGGGGAATTGAAATGCTCTGGCTGGCCTCACCAGGTTGGCCCACCCCAGAGTCAGTCTGTTCTTCAGAGTAGGCACAGTGGTTGCTGAGGTTCAGCTGGCTCGCTTTGTCAGGGGTTCCATGTTGCACTCCCGTGCTACCTGGTTCTTTCTCAGATTCCATCTCCACTGAGAAGGAAAAACCCTGGTGGTTCAAGTGAGGGCTGGCTTGGCTGCAAGTTTGAGGACCTTGGGAGGGACTTATGGCACAGTCCTCACTTAGTGGCCATTCTGGAAACCTTTTCCTGAGTTGATCAATGTGTCTTCTGACAACTCGCCCGCCCTCCAACCCCACTTCATAAGATAGGGGACTGGATGCCTTGGTTATCTGACCAGGAACCCATAAATCCCCTTGACCATAGTTCCTGGCCCAAACCCAAACGCCCATGTGCAGCCCCCTCGGAGGCTTGGGTTGAGAGGCTTCTGCTGCCACTCTGTCTGGATGCAATCTGTCCAGTTTAGTAATCAAACGCCTCCCCCAACGTAGTTCTGCAGGACTTTGACCTGTAGCCATGCAGGGCGTAGAATGCTGGCAGAGTAAAAAATCTGCCAATCTATGATGCCAGTCACCTGTAACAATGCGCTTGAGTGCCTCCTTCATTGTCCTCACCATGCATTCAGCTTGACCATTAGAAGATGGATGAAAAGGTGCAGACGTTGCATGACTGATGAGATTAGCTCTAAGGAAAGCCTGAAATTCAGCAGCAGTGAATTGGGCCCCATTGTCAGAAACTAAGACATCAGGCAACCCATGTGTTGCAAAGAGTTTTCTCAGCACTTTGATGGTCCTAGCAGTAGTCATGTTAGGAACTGGAATTACTTCCAGCCATTCTGAGTGGCTATCCACTACTATCAGGAAAAGCTGCCCCTGAAAAGGCCAAGCGTAGTCTATGTGAATCCTAGACCAGGGAGTGTGCGTTACCTCCCTCCTGTGAACTGGGGCCTGTGGCATTTCAGGCCTCGATTGCTGGCATGTATAATAACCATGGACTTGACCCTCGATAGCCTTATCAAGGCCAGGCCACCGAAGGTAGCTTCTAGCTAAGGCTTTCATTCTGACAATGCCTGGATGGCCTTCATGTAAGGATTGTAAGACCCTGTTTCTAAGGGAAGTGGGAATAATGACTCTGTCCCCTCATAATATGCACCCTTTATGTGCAGACAACTCATGTCTCCTGACAAAATAACTTTGAAATTCAGAGCCTGGACTTTTTTTCAACCAGCCCGTGTATACCCATGACAACACTCTAGTAAGTATTTTATCTGTGGCAGTTTCAGCAGCAATGTCCCCTGCATGGAGGGGAAACTCAGGTATGTCCTGTATGGACAGTATTCTAGCAGCAGGAGCTGGAGCTGGATCCATTAGTGGCAGTGTAGTCTGCTGAGGCCATCAGCGTGGCCCATTTCCCTCCCTGGTTTGTGAATTAGTTTAAATTTATATGCAGACAGAAAAATAGACCATCTCAACAATATGTAGGGGGTTTGTTTGTCTGTTGTGAACAGTCCCAATAGAGGTTTGTGGTCAATGTAGACAGTGAAATCCCTGCCATATAAGTAATCATGAAATTTTTTAATTCCAGCAACTATGGCCAGGGCCTCTTTGTCAATCTGGGCATAGTTGCGCTCAGCAGAGGACAAGGTCTTTGAGTAAAATGCTATAGGAACCTGTTCCCCATTTTTCTATAAGTGGCTTAAGACTGCCCCCACCCCATAGGGACATGCATCACATGCAAGACATACAGGTTTAGACTCTATGTAATGAGTTACAGTGGAGTTTTCAGACAGCAGTGCTTTCAAGTCCTGGAAACATTTTTCATGTAAATTAGTCCATTTCCAAGGAACTATTTTGTCAAGTAGCCTGTGGAGGGGCTCTGCTATTGTTGCTTTATGCGGTAGGAATGTATGATAAAAATTTAGGTGACCTAAAAATGCTTGAAGCTCTACTTTTGATTTGGGCCTAGGAGCCATTTTAATGGCCTTCACTTTAGAATCAGCGGGGTGAATGCCATTAGCATCAATTCGGAACCCCCAAGAATTCTGTTGATGAAACCCCAATACTACATTTGTTGTTGTTTTTTTATTTGAGGCCTGCTTCACGAAGCCTCTGCAACACAGCCCTGAGCCTTCTGGCCAACACTTCTGGGGATTCCCCTGCAATAAGAACATCATCGAAATAAGGGCAGATGCCCTGGATGCCTTTAAGTGTATGTTCCATAATCCCTTGGAAAATACCTGGTGCAACACTGACTCCAAACTGTAAGTGTTTGACTTTGAACAACCCTCTGTGAGTCACAATCATTTGAGCTGCGGCTGTGGCCTCATCAACCAGCGATTGCTGATAGGCCTGTGCTAAATCAAGTTTAGCAAAACTGGTTCCCCCTTGCAAGGAGGCTAAAATATGGCTGGCTACAGGAACCGGGTAAGCATGTTGCTTGAGGGCCTTATTTAATGTGCATTTGTAATCAGCGCAAATGCGAATTTCCCCATTGGACTTCAGTGGGGTGACAATAGGAGTTTCCCACTCCCCCCCAGCAACAGACTGTAACATGCCCTGTTCTACAAGCTTATCGATTTCGGAATCAATTTTGTGTTTTAAGGCAAAGGGGACCCTGCGAGGTTTAACCCTAATTGGAACAACGTTAGGATCTAACTTAAAAGAAATAGGCAGGCCTGTGTATGTCCCCAGGGTTGAATCGAAAACATCCGCATATTCTTCGCACACTGACATGAGGTCTGCAGTTTGTGTCTGGTTTATGCCAGTAATCTGAATAGCTAAGGCATCAAACCAATCAAGTCCAATAAGACTCGTTCTTTGGCCCCCTACTACTATTATATCCAGGTGCCCCAAAACCCCTTTAAATTTTACCAATAATGTGGCTTCACCCTTAACTTTAATGTGAGCATTCTGAAAATCCGTTAAAATGATATCTAACGGTCTTAGTTTAGCCCAATTGTTACTGCGCCTACACACGAAGTCAAATGTGTCTTGCAAAACGATTGAGACTGCAGAGCCGGAGTCCAATTCCGTCTTACATGGAACTCCTTGTAGCTCTACCAAGAGCTTAAGTTTGGGTTTGAGGGGGCGTCGAGCCCCGGTGCGGCATACGCTTCTACAGCTTCTGAAGAATCCCACACTAACTGGACCCTGGGCCCCAGTACCTTTCCTAGTCGGTTCTTCCGACTGATGTTTGGGTGGCCGGTCTCTCTGGCGGTCTCTGCAAACCACCCGCCTGTTCTTCCGCAAACTTTACACGTGGCTGAGCGAAATCTGCAATTGGCATGAAGATGGTTGCCTCCACACCCCTTACATCTTGGTAAGAGAACTGCCTTGTAACCGTCCTCTCGCTGGTGGTGGCTGCTGTTTTGTGCATTGGATTGCCTTTGAAGTCTGTTGATCTGGGGTTCTTCTTCTGACGATTCTCCGGAGCATTTGGCGACCTCTAGATGGACCGAATCTTCAACTTTTGAAGGTTTGGTAGGCTGAACTGCCTGCACCGCACCCCCGGCGGCTTTGTCAGCCATCACCTCGTCCTGTGCCTCAGAAAATGTTAAGTTGGGTCTAGCAAACAGTCTCTGCTGAAGTGTTCTGTCCTGAAGGCCACAGACGAGCTGGTCTCTTAGTTGTTCTTCTAAGTTTGAAAACTTGCAAAGGCGTGTGGCCTGTCTTAGGCCCGCAATGAACTCTGAAGCTGTCTTCCTGGGTAGCTGCACTCTTTGGTCGAATTTGAATTGCCACGCTATCTCCGACATCTTGGGCTGGAAGTGCCCGGTTAACTTCTTTTTAAGGTCTGCGTATGAGACTGCTTTGATGGGCGTCGGCACGAAAAGATTCTCTGCCAGGTTGAAAGTTGCTGGGCCACACACGCAAAGCAACGTGGTGGCCTTCAGGCCTTCCTCCGCGATCTGATTTGCTCTCAGATAGTTTTCTACTTGTGAAAGGTAAGATGGCCATTCTTTTGGATGCTTCACATCAAATTCTCTTAACTTGCCGACCTTCGGCATTCTTCCTTCAGCTTCCTGTGATCTTCGGATCCTGCTTCTAGGCTCAGGGAATGAGTCCGCTGAGCGCAAGGCCACTAGTGTGGCTTACTATCCGGCCTAGAGAGGCAGGGAAATGCCTCTTCCCTCCGGCATGTGCTGCCGACCCCTCGTTGACTTCAGCTCTTAATCAGTGAAGCAGGATCCCACCTTCGTCACCACTGTTAAGTTGTGAGCTCTTTGGTGCAGGAAGGAAGACACGAGGCTGAGTACAAGATAACTCATTCTTTATTCTTGCTAGAACTGTACTGAAGCTTGGGCTGCAACCAGCCACAATAAATAGTCTAGCCCCTAGGTGGCAGCCAATAGGTTTGAACCCACTCTTGCTGCCTGGGGCTAGCCAATTACAGAACCGGAGACAGCTAGTCTAGGTTACTGAGGAGCCGTTAGCTGCTCCAGCAACACACGTGGTGTAACACCACAAGCCCAGTACATAACAGGTTCTCTGTTCAAACATCACAGGAGAGCAAAGGAAGGCAACTGATTCATAATTACCTATAGTGCCATTTTGCATAATCCACTTCTTTCTTGCCTATATATTAAATGCCTTTGTAGGAGCACACGTGATGTAGCATCCTATTATATACTGAGTGTGCTCAGCTGCTGAATTGTCTTGGGTTCATAAACTAGAGCTAATCTTACCTATGCCATTCTGAAATATTTATTATTTATCAGATTTAAATGCCACCCATCGCAGTCACAGAGTGAGGGTGTTTTTATTTGGGGATGTTTTCTTATTCCACTATCAGTAGACCCATTTGTGACCTGTGTGATCAGCTTCGGAAAATAGAATTTCAAGTTAAAATATTGTCAAGCCGTACTTCCAGAAACTGAAATGGGATTTAGTAATCATAAAATCAATCTGCTGCTTGCTGCACACAGGCTTGCTTGGCTCAGTTGCCATTCAACTCAGTGTTTGTTGCATTTAGTGGTTTGGCAGGTCCTCATGTATTTTTGGATCAAAACCTAAGACTAGTTAGGACAAAAGGCCCTGGAGTGAAGCAGAGAGAAGACTCCAGCAAAGTGGACTATTTATTTATTGTTTTAAAAATAGTTCAGTCAATCTCTTAATTGTATTGATTTTGGCAAGAGAATAGTATGATTTTCATTTTATTTTTGCAACGCTCCATTTTAAACAGTACATTAAAAAATAGTAGGCAAAATTTTGGTAGACACACACACATCAATGGATTTTGTTTTATTTTTGTTCCTTATTGAATGTGTCTAAGATGATAAATTTAGAGCACGGGGGTGGCCTGCTATCTTTTCTTTAACTCTTTTCAATTTCCAACCTTATTAAATTCATTCTCCCACCTTTTCCTTTGTCTCTCATCTGTGTTTCAGTTTCCTTAACAACCTCCTTCTCCTCATTTACATTTTGTCAAAGGATTATAAACCTCTGCAAGGCCCTAATATGTTGTTTTATTAATTGGCCAAATAATCAAGTGAAATACATTTTAAACCCTATGGTGCAATCTCTTAGCACATTTTTAGAAGTTAACATACTGTATTTAAAGGGGCTTACTCAGAAGTAAGTAGATATAAAATTGGAATTTTCAAGGGGGTTTGGGGGGAGTAGCTGATTTAAACAGTTTTCTCATTTGAACTTAACACAACAGCACTATTCTCACATACCCAAGTGATGTTCTTTATGCCACAACACAGAAACCAGATTCCAGGACAGTGATCCTTTCCTAACCTAATGCTCATTAGGATATTATGAGAGCTGAGGTCCTGTACAACTGGTTGTACCAGGTTGTGGAAAAGCTATTCTAAAAAGTGTGAAGTATATACAAGTCAGAGATGTATAAATGATTTTCAACAATGAAAATGATAACATCCATGGAATGATTGGGGGTCAGAAATTTTAATAGCAAAACATTCTGCATATTTCTATCAGTTATGCAAATACAATACAGGTATCTTGTACGTATACAATAAAAAAGGTAAAGTTTTCCCTGCACATGCGTGCTAATCGTTTCCAACTCTAGGGGCCGGTGCTCATCTCCGTTTCATAGACGAGGAGCCAGCGCTTGTCCAAGGACATCTCCGTGGTCATGTGGCCAGCATGACTAGACGCCAAAGGCACATGGAACGCTGTTACCTTCCCACCATAGCACATTGATTTGTGCTTTAGATTGTAAGCCGCCCTGAGTCTTCGGAGAAGGGCGGGATATAAATGTAATAAAAATAAATAAAATAAATAAATAATAGTGGTCCCTATTTTTCTACTTGCATTTTTTTTTATTAAAAAGTTTTAACATACAATTTTTCCTTTAAAAATCCCCCCTCCCCCTCCCTTCACCCTCCCCCCTACCTCTCCCCCCTCCCCCCCTCCCCCCCTGACTTCCCAGAGCTAAATACAAGGTATATAAAAAAAAACAATCATAAACAACCATATACTAACATCCATAAACTCTAAAATCCATCACTCTCTAGCTTATATAGGATAATATATATATATATATTAAATATATATAGAAAAACAAAAATAGAAAAAGAAGAAAAGAAAGAAGACTTATTCAAATGCTACATGAAACTTCTTAACCCTATAAATCCATTTTCTCCATTCCATAATATAACGTTCTTGCGAAAAATCTTAGGCCAAAATCTACGCCATCTCTGCCAGGTCAAAAATCTTTGAAGTCACTCTCCTATAATCGGCAGTTCCTCTTTCTTCCATTACTGAGCTATCAAAAGTCTTGCTGCCGTAATTAAATTTCACATAATTAGTGTCCACAACCATAACGTCCGTAATTATCCCCAACAAAACAAAAAAAACAAAAACAAAAAATTTGCGAACAAGACTTTATCCTTTGCTTAAAAATCTTCTACATATTCCACCAAATTTTTATCCAAAAAGCCTTGATCTTTTTACAAGTTCACCATACATGAAAATATGTAACATCTTCATCTCCACATCTCCAACATTTTGGCTGATAGTCCGGATACATACTTGCAAACTTTTTAGGATCTAAATGCCATCTATAAAGCATTTTATAAAAGTTCTCTCTTTACGTTCCTAACCCAAATCTTTTCCCACATGTCCATTGCGATAACTTCCTAGATGTTCGTTGTGGAAGCTCCATAGACTTCTGCTGGTCTTGCTCTTTTATTATTTTCTTTTTGATCGTTTTAAAGCAGCACGCGTCACCCTCCGCTCTCCAGGATCATCCACAGAAATTGTAGCTTGATCTCCTCCAGCACCATTCTCCTCTGTCTGTCCATCCTCAGTCTCTTGATGTTCTCCTTCTCCAGATCCCTTTGCAGCTTCCAGAAGTGATAATGAGGTTGCTTTTAAAACGTTATTATAAAAATCTCGCGCCTGCATCACAGTAATCAGACGGTACCTTTTACCTTCATACATCACCATCAACCCAACTGGAATCTCCCATCTGAACCTTATATCTCGTTGCTTGAGCTCTTGCACGAGGAATATAAAATCCTTCCTTCTCCTTAAAATCTTTGGAGGAATTTCTTTTAAAACCAAAACTTCTTGATCAGCAATCACCACTTTAGAATCATAGGCAACTTGTATAACTTCATCTCTAATTTCCCTCTTAGTAAAATAAACCACCACATCTCTAGGCAGCTTTCTCTGTCTTGCAATCCATGAATTCACACGAAACACTTTATCCATGCCTCCCTTTATTTCAGATGCTGGCTGATTCAATACCACTTCCAGAACCTCAGAAATCAGCTGCTTTAGATCTTCCTTAATATTCTCTTTTAAACCTCTAATTCTAACAGCAAACTGCATCTGGTAATATTGAGCAAGACTCAATTCTCTGTCCATTTTGTCTCTTAAATCTTCATTCTCCAGTACTTTTGCTTCTAATATGGCATTCTTTTGAGTCAAATCTTCCACTTTTTCCTCCAGTTCTTCCACACATTCAGCCACTTTATACACTGAGGACAAAATGTCTGCCTTCATCACCCTGAACTTCTGTTCCATCCTCTCTTCCATTCTCTCCTCCAATTTCTCCAATTTCGCCTCCATCTGTGCAAATTTATCACCCATTGATTCCAGAATTACCTGGGCATGTTTTTCAAGAGCATCTTGTAAATCCTTCGATGTCAATACATCAGGAAGATGCAACGCCTGCAATGATGATTGTTGTACCGGAGAAGTTCCAGCACTCCGAAGAGTTTTTGAGGGAGGTTTAGCCGCCATCTTTTTCACTTATGACGCACTTTCACTTTAAGTTTAAAAAGTCCATCAAGCTAGAGAGTAGAATATAATAATCCTCTTCACCTTTTCCTCTTGTACCGCTCTGCCTGCTCCTTTTATTCCATAGTCCTTCCTTCAGGCAGGGGTGGTCGCAGACGCCTGGGTCTGCTCCATGAAGTCCGGAGCAGAGACGCTGACCAGCTGGGAGCCACCCAGGCTACGGGGGAGTTCAATCCTTCAGCCGCCCAAGCTACAAGCTCAGGCGGCCCAGGAGAACTCAACCCCTACCTGGGGCCTCACCCCCTCCTCTTCTCCCGAGGAGGGGGCTTCAAATTCGCCCGAACAGCTGATCGGCGCTGTTTCGGGCGAAAATCACTCAGCTGAGCCGCGGGCAGCCCGGGAAGGCTGTCTCCGGCGCCGCGCAGCCACCGGAAGTCTCTACTTGCATTTTTTACGTGCTTTCGAACTGCTAGGTTGGCAGAAGCTGGGACGAGTAACAGGCGCTCACTCTGTTACGCGGCACTCGGGATTCGACCCGCCAAACTGCTGACCATTTGATTGACAAGCTCAGCGTCCTAACCCACTGAGCCACGGTGTCCCATATACATATACAATAGAGGTAGGCAAATGCAAAATACAAAACAGTACACTGTTATTTAGTTTTTAGTACTTCTATTTAAGCAACATATTTGATGTGTGTTAAACGATTCCTACAAGTCACTTATGGTCTCACTGGTGAATTTTGGCACTGTGATTGTTAAACATCAATAATATGATTGTCCCCATCCTGGGTTTTAAAAAACACAAAAATCAGTATGGACTCTAAAACATTGTTCAAAGCAATCCCACCCTACCTAAAACCTTAAAGGCAAAGGAAAATCCCAATTCCTTTGAAAGGAATTGGGGAGGGAGGAGGGAGGGAGGAGGAGGACTGATCAAGGATCCTTGATACTCTGAGTTTGGCTCTTTTCTGTAAGACATTTAATCACCCACACAGGTAACATCTTCAGTGCTAAAAGCGAGTGGGGTTTTTCTCCCTGTTTATATACATTATTTGTCCTTGTAAACAACAGAAAGAAAATAACATTCCCTCTAACACAATATGGCGGACGTGCGGGCGGCCGTGTGAGGTTGAGCTCTGCAGGTCCGAGAAGATAGGCGTCTTAGGAGCCCCTCAGGGCTTTTTCCTTTATGCCCTGGGTTGGGGGAAGGGTGGCAGCGATAAATTCTGCAATTGGTTAGGTTTTTACCAGCTTGACCAGCGTTTCGCTGGGCTGTCGGGTTGCTATCTGCTCAGCTGGTTGTCGGGAGTTTCCGGCTATGTCGGGCGGTCTTGGCTTCTTCGGCGGCTTCTTCGGCGGCGTTTGGAGTTCCCGGCGGCTGGCGGCGGCGGTGTTGCGGCGGCGGCGACGGAGCTGTTTGCGAGCTGCTTTGACCCGCCTTTTCTATCGCTTTCTTGCCTGCCTCTGCTTCTTGCCTGCTTTTTGCCTGCATCGATGCTAATGGCGACGACGGCGGCGGCGGCGGCGGCGTTGTTCCCGGGCCGTTTTCGGGCCACTTTACTATTGATTGTTGTGGTCTGGCCTGCTTCTACCGGACTGTTTGTCCCGCTGCCGCCTGGGCCTTTTTGGCCCGTTTTTCATCGGCGGTGGCGGTGGCTCTCCCCGGATTGTGTGCGGCTTTGGCGGCGTTCCGGTGACTACGGTGATGGCGGCGGCGGTGTCCATAGCGGCCCAGCGGCAGCGGCTTCGATGACTCAGCGATGGCGTTATGGCCGATTTGCCGGCCCCCCGGTTGGTTCTGCATATCCCAGATGGGTTGGCACCCCCATTGTTTTTGATGGCCCTGAAGGCTCCTGGGCTAGCCGGTGGATCCCGGTGGAGCCCAGTGGAGCCTTGTGGACTTGGGTCATTTCAAAGGACTCTGGAAGACCGGCGCCCCCCAATACACTTGCTGTGATCTGGCTGGTGTCTCGGGACTTTGAAGGGGCTCCGGGGAATTTAATGGACCTGGGGGAGCCAATCTTTGTTGACCACAGTCTGGAAGGCCCTAATAATTATGGAACTGAGGGCCTATGGACTGGTGGCCAGTTACAACCTCTAGGAATGACGGGACAACGGGGGACTTGGCCGTTATCAGAATTGACTATGATTGCTTGTTATTTCTGCTTTTACAATCGATTGCGTATTGCCCCTTATACCCCAAAGGATAGAGAACTCTGGGTATTAGCCATTGTGAGAGGATGGCCGAATCTACATCTGCTGCCCCTAGAGGTGAGAGCTCTATGGGGCATACCATACCCAGTGCGGTTGCTCCAGACTTCCATCCCCCCCGAGAATTGGCTCTGTGGCCGTCGTGAGAGGACGGTGGTAGGCCTGCCCGGGGGGTTTATCCAGCTGAGTGGCAGCGGTTGGACGGAGGCCTGGGACTCCTTCTCTGAATAGATCCTCCTCATGGACTATTATCTATGGACTGCCTGCGATCCGGACTGCTATTTATTTATGCCTTCCTTTAAATATTCTTCCACGGACTTGTGCGCCCTCAGGGGTGCTCCCCCCTCCTGGGTGCGACCCGCCTTGCCAGCCGATTATAACTTCGAGGAAGGGCCCATTTATTGGGACCCTGAGAGTTGGCTGGGCACGGGTAGGGGCCTTCGACGTAGACCTAATAAGAGGCCCCTGATTATTTTTCTGTCAAAATTTTTTAGGGGGTTAGGGAGGCGGGAGGGTTCTTTTGGTTGTTTGGATAAGGGGGGCTATCCAACTACCGCTGTTCTGGCTAGGGCCGATGTAGATCGCAGAGGGGAGGAGCGGGGGTCGGTCACCTCCGGGGCTCCAGGGCTGGTCGTGGGGCTACCTATTCCCACGACATCAGGGAATGGCAGCAGATGTAGGAGCAGAGGGCCGTATCAATCTCAGGGAAGGCCTCTCCGCTGCTTACAAGCGGTGAGGCACTCCGACCCTCTGCCTCTACCCCAAGGTCCCGGGAGTGAGGGTGTGCAGCCCCCTGAGCTCCGGCTGGTGTATTTGAATGCCAGGTCTGTCTCTAATAAGGCTCCTCTCGTTCGTGACCTGGTCGAGGGTGAGCAGGCGGACCTGGCTTGCATCACGGAGACTTGGTTGGGCCCAGAGGGCGGGATTCCTCTGGTCGACCTTTGCCCACCAGGTTTCCGGGTGCTGCACCGGCCTTGGGCTCAGGGTAGGGGTGGGGGTGTGGCTGTTGTTATGAGGGAGACCTTGTGTCCGCGGGAGGCCACCGTTCCTCAGATAGTCGGGTGTGAGTCTCTCTTTCTGAGATGCGGCCCTGGTGCGCAGTTGGGCTTGCTGCTGGTGTACCTTTCGCCTAGTCACGCAGCAGCAGCCCTGCCTGAGCTGCTCGATGTCCTCTCTGGGCTGGTGGTTGAGTTCCCCAAACTTATAGTTTTGGGGGACTTCAATCTACCATCGCTGGGAGGATCATCTGAGTTGGCTCGGGAGTTCATGGCTTCCATGACGGCCATGGACCTGACGCAAGTAATTTCGGGACCGACTCATGAGGGAGGCCACACCCTTGACCTAGTTTTCTTATCTGGACGGTGGTTAGATGATCTTGGTGGGGGCTCTCCAATTATTATGCCCCTGTCATGGACCGATCATCATCTCCTGCGGCTGGTCTTCCGTTTTGCCACCCCCCGCCGTGGGTGTGTGGAACCAATTAAATGGTACCGCCCCAGACGCTTAATGGATCCCCAGAGGTTCCAGGCAGCGCTGGGGTCCCCACCTGCCTCCCTTGCTCACAGCTCGGCAGACGCCTTAGTGGAAGCCTGGGAAAGGACGGCCACTGAGGCTCTTGACCGAGTTGTACCCCTGCGGCCCCTGACCCGGTGCAGATCTCGTCGAGCTCCATGGTTCTCTGCGGAGCTCCAGGAGATGAAGCGTCGGAGACGGGGCCTAGAGAGCGGTTGGAGGTCCAGCCGATCCGAATCCGACCGATTGCGACTAAGAGCCCACATTAGGTCTTATCTCGCTGCGATAAGGGAGGCGAGGTCTAACCACTTCGCCACCCTTATCGCGTCCGCAGATAATCGCCCGGCCGCCCTGTTTAGGGTGACTCGCTCCCTCCTAAATCAGGAGGTGAGGGAGGATCCCTTGCAGGGTCGTGCCGAGGAGTTTAACCAACATCTGTCGGACAAAATCGCTCGGATTCGGACCGGTCTGGACTCTGACTGGGCAGAGTCTGACGATCAGGACACGGGCGGTCTTGTCGATATCACCTGGGAGGAGTTTGATTCTGTGACTCCAGAGGAAGTGGACAGGATCATGGGGAGGCTGAGCACCACCACATGCTTATTGGACCCGTGCCCTTCCTGGCTGGTCTATGCAGCCCGGGAGAGGACACGCAGCTGGTTCCAGGCAGTTATATCGGCTTCTCTGAGTGAGGGTAGCTTCCCCGCCGTCTTGAAAGAGGCGGTGGTGAGGCCTCTCCTCAAGAAGCCTGCCTTGGACCCAGCTGTATTAAACAACTTTCGTCCTGTCTCCAACCTTCGCTTTCTTGCGAAGGTTGTTGAGAGTGTGGTGGCGCATCAGCTCCCTCTGGTCCTGGATGAAGCGGATTATCTAGACCCATACCAATCGGGTTTCAGGCCCGGGCACAGCACGGAGACGGCATTGGTCGCGCTGGTGAATGATCTCTGGAGGGCTCGGGACAGGGGATATTCCTCTGTTCTAGTCCTATTAGACCTCTCGGCGGCTTTCGATACCATCGACCATGGTATCTTGCTGCGGCGTCTCAGGGGACTGGGAGTGGGAGGCACAGTTTTACAGTGGTTCTCCTCCTATCTCCAGGGACGTTCGCAGTCGGTGTTGGCAGGAGGGCAGAGGTCGACCGCGAGGTCTCTCATTTGTGGAGTTCCTCAGGGGTCGGTCCTCTCGCCTCTCCTGTTCAACATCTACATGAAACCGCTGGGTGAGATCATTCGTGGCTTTGGAGTTGGGTATCATCAGTACGCTGATGATACCCAACTTTTCCTTTCGACCCCAAACCACCCCAGTGATGCCCTCAACGTGATGTCCCGGTGCCTGGAGGCGGTTCGGGTCTGGATGGGGAGGAACAGACTTCAACTCAACCCCGACAAGACTGAGTGGCTTTGCATACCTTCATCCCGGGTTTATTCGGATATTCCACCTCTGGCTATGGGGGGTGAACTATTACCCTCCGTAGATAGGGCTCGCAACTTGGGAGTCCTCCTAGATTCACGGCTCACCTTGGAAGACCATGTAGGAGCTGTGACTAGGGGGGCCTTCGCCCAGGTTCGCCTGGTGCGCCAGTTGCGGCCCTATCTTAGCCGGGATGATTTGTGCACGGTCACTCATGCGCTCGTGTCCTCTCGTCTGGACTACTGCAACGCTCTCTACATGGGGCTGCCCTTGAGGACCACCCGGAAGCTCCAACTGGTACAGAATGCAGCCGCGAGAGTTGTGTTGGGAGTCTCCCGATACTCCCACGTTACACCGCTGCTCCGTGAGCTGCATTGGTTGCCAGTTGTCTTCCGGGTGAGATTCAAGGTACTGGTAACGGTGTTCAAAGCACTCCATGGCATGGGGCCGGAGTACCTTAGGGAACATCTGCTGCCGGCATCAAGCTCCCTGCGCCCTGTGCGTTCCCACAGAGAGGGTCTCCTCAGGGTGCCACCGATCAGAGAATGTCGATTGGTGGCCCCCAGGGGGAGATCCTTCTCTGTGGGCGCTCCGGAGCTGTGGAACCAGCTACCGGTAGAGCTCCGGATGGCGCCCGATCTTCGCTCCTTTCGTCGCGATCTCAAGACCTTTCTGTTTGTACAAGCCGGCCTAGCCTGATGGGGATTGGTGGGGTTTTTTATTTTTGGTGGTTTAGTTTTTAACTTGGTGTTTTAGAATTCTATTTTAACTGTTTTAATATGGGCAACTATTTAATCTCTTTTTAACGTTTGTATTTAGTATTTTATTCTGCCCTGTGAACCGCCCTGAGTCCTCAGGGAGAAGGGCGGTATACAAATATTATTAAATTAAATTAAAGGCCTAGGCACTACAGAAACTGAATTATTTGGAGTCTCTCAAATAATTAAGTGCTGACCTGCAGTCACTTGAAGTGTAAAGGGTCTTTCAGTAGACTTCAGGGGCTGCTGCCAACATTCATGAAATACTTACGGATTTGAAGCTGAGTTTGACTTGTAATCCTGCTCTGAAAAGTCAAGCAATGAGATGGAAGTCTGCCAGACTTCACAACTCTATGCTGCATGTTCTGCTCAACCTAGCAATTGTTCTGTTACTAAAGCGTTTGCTCATTTCACTGCAGTGCATTCTAGGCAGCGTCACTGTCTATGCACAAGGAATGCAGAGCTTGTCCATGTCAAAGATGGTCTTTGCGTTCTAGAGAAAATTGAGTGTGTGCCTGTTGACCAGTAACTCTTGAAAGCGGCTAGGAAGGCGTCTAAGCCAGCCGTAGGCAACCTTGGCTCTTTTATGACTCGTGGACTTCAACTCCCAGAATTTCTGAGAGTTGAAGTCCACTAGTCATAAAAGAGCCAAGGTTGGCTACCCCGCAATCATGGGGACTTTCTATTAATTTGGAAGTCTAATTACAACTTATTAAAGGAGCCAGTTTCCACTTTTAAGTAACTTCTGTCTATGTGATAATATTGATTTGAGAATGAAAGGGTGCAGTGAACGTCAAGTTTGTTTTGCTAAGCAGTTTAATATCTCCAAAGCAGAGGAGACACAATGGCTGCATTAGTCTCACACATTCGACTCAGTCAGTTCCTACTCTGGGTAAATGATGCACTGGCAGACATTCAATAGAATTCAGAGTAATTCCCAGTTCATCACTGGAGGTTTTTAAGAAGAGACTGGACAGTCACTTATCTGAAATGGTATAGTGGTGATCTCCTGCTTGAGCAGGCGGTTAGACTAGAAGACCTCCAAGGTCCCTTCCAGCTCTATTCTGATTAACATAATGGATCTTGGATCTTGGATCTTTGCAAGAAGAGTCTGTAGTCACATTTTGACAAATAACAAAAAATTAAATAAATATTTATGCCAGTCTGATCAAAGAATATCAACCCTTAGCACCTATTTCACTTCCATTTCTCCAAGTGCAACTGCAGGAGTGACTTTTCTTTTTAATCCCTTCTGTAAGGGTATTCTCATCTAATAATAATAATAATAATAATAATAATAATAATAATAATAATAATAATAATAATAATAATAATAATAATAATAATAATAATAATAATAATAATAATAATAATAATAATAATAATTTTATTTATATACCGCCCTTCTCCCGAAGGACTCAGGGCGGTGAACAGGGCAAGAATAAAAAATACAAAGTTACAAAAGTTAAAAAAGAATTAAATATATGCCCACTAAAAACAGTAAATACAAATATTAAAATAACAATAAAAAACCTCATCTCTCTGCAGCCAATTCGAAGAAATTAATCCAGGCTAAATCCCTCTTCTGGAATGGCTCACCAACAGGGCTGTTTTAAGTTAAAAGTGTCTCCCAAACACCCTCATTGGTCTGGATTTTCTTGTTCACTTAAGCTCATCCTTGTGCAATGTGTGAATGTATAGGAATTCTGTACTGTGTAAAATTTAAGCAGTACTGGACTTGGGAAACAGGGCTGTAATCCAAGGGTTCTTCTATTCTTCTTTGGGAGTGGTTGGGTGTGTTCACCCAATCTATTTATCTAAGGAATTAGTTCAACTTTCTAAATTCACACAATACACTGAATCATAAACTAATCACACCGGCTGTGTTTGCACAACATTCAATAATGGAAAGAATGAATGAATGAGTGCAACAAATACACCTCTATACCATTTGAGGGGTGGCAATTGGCACAGTCAAGTAGGACCTCTGCAGCAAGCCTGGCTTTGCCTCAATCTACAGAACAACTCTTTTGGCACACATTTTAATCAGACCTCAATTTATAATCCAGCCTTATTTCTTTGACATTGCTCAAGTTACCAGTTTTCCTCACAGCTATTTAAACTACATGCAGAGAAAGTTGCATTTGGCATAAACAAAGAAAAGAGAAGACTTTTCTGCTTTGCCAATTAAAAGAGCTTAAATGAAGGGAGTGGGAAAAGAGGGTCCTTTAAACAGTGATATCTTCTTGTCAGGAATACTATTTGCAAACTGCGCTAACGGAAGATCACATTTCCTGCCATCCTCTGCATTGCTTTTGTTAATAATCATTAGGAACCAGCACTCAGCCCTGGAGTCACATGTCTCTTGCTGAGAGACAAGCCTACCACTAATCCTGGTCTCCTCTCCCATTATTGTTCCATTGACTATTGTTGACTTTCTTGAGAGCCTGGAAACCAAGGATAAATGAGAAATTGGAATCACAACACTGGTGGGGCAGGTTTTCCTAGCCAATATTGCAACAGGCAGGTAAAACAAATAAACAGAAATTCACCATTTATCAACAGCAGTGAGCTAGGTCTATTCAGGGTCATTGTACATATATGCCTCGGATCTCATATAGTGCTCTAAACCGCCCTGGTTTTGGATTTCAGTTACCTCCCTGGTTGCATTCCATTTGCTCTGGTTCCTGCTGCTTCTTTACCCTTATTTTAATGGTGCTGGCACATGACAGCAATGGATTTAAAATCCTCTTAGCTCTCCTAAAAGGGTCCATTAATTCCATGGCAATATTTCCTTCCTTTGACTAGCTCCACTCATTAACAGAAGGTCCTAGCTAGCAATTAGCTGGTTGATTATCAGAGCAGAGCAATGGTATGGTTATGAAGAAAGTATATAATTCTGCTTTCTATTGCTTTTAAAAAAAACCAAGTTTGATGGGAAAAATAGGTGCACACAATTGATTTTAGCTATTAGTTTTGTTCATTTGCAGTTCAGATTTGAAACACGCAGCTATATACTGTAAATCCACTTCCAGCTACACTTTAAGAAAAATGTTAACTAAATGTGAACTAAGGGCTTATCTGCAAATTGTGCTTGCCCCCATGCACAGATATCCCACTAGCCATTTGTCAAGGACATGGATGCTTAGCAATGGGATAATGAGTTTCAATAGGGTTGAATTAATGTGGAGTTACTGAAAAGTGAGAAGTAAGCATGTCTGGGGAATTTCCAAAACTCTCTCACTAACATCGGGAGAAGAGGGAATCAGGGAGCCAATACTGATAGAGGGATAAAAATAATTGTGGAAATAAAAAAGAAAGATGAAGGGAAATATGACTGAAAGGGAACATTATGATGGAGGGCATAGATGTCTGATTGACTGACTTGTGTTTTGAATATTTATTTTATTGAATTTATTGAATAGAGGTGCTATCTGACAAGAGGTGAAGATACACTGCAATATATTGTTCTAGGCCCATTTGGCTAAAATATTAATGGTTAAGCAATCTCCTAGGGTCCGAAGACTTGCTTAAAAGGAGATCAAATAGGGGTATCCTATTGGAATTATTTTTAGTACTCTAAGGCAGTTTTGAAAAATGTTTGAGGGAGAGCCAAGTTAATATATATTTAGATGGGGTTTAGGGCTAAATTTCTTGTGTTAATAAAGATTATATAATAAAGCTACCATCTAATTCAGGGGTGTCAAACTGCTGGCCCATGGGCTGGACGCGTCATGACAAAACCGCGCCCACCCCTTTGCCGGCAATGGGGGAAAAGCTCCGATATGTCGTGCGACATCACATGTCGTGGGTTTGACATGTCTGATCTAATTCATTCAGTTCATGTTTCTGAGTATAAACATGCCTACCTCTATCTCACATTGCAATCTATCCCAAATCATTCAGTGCAATGTTATTTTTAATAGTCCAGATGTGCCTCCATATAGAAATAGATGCATTAAACTTGAGACTGCTGTCAAGCAGCATTGTTCTCCATAGAGGATGAACAATCAACTATGGATTTCTCTGATTGTACAATATATTTACATGAACTACTTCATCCCAGCGTGGTTTGAGGGTTAGAGATTTCTAAGAAGTTCAGAAGACCCCCTATGAATATAGGAGTAATTTTGCCATCCAAACAAGATCTCATTGCTTGACATTGAGCATTATCATTGAAAAACATTTAAACAAATGCCATATTTGTTTGTCCTTCTCTCCATCTTTTCAAATTGCCTTTAATAGCAACTGTCTCTGCATTGAAGAATATTTTATACCACCATTTGACATCCAATAATTTGGAAAGCTCACTCAACCTCTCTAGAGTACATCATAGGCAGCAGTCAACACTGGACAGTATCTGTCAGCAGGCATGCAACAACAGCCAATGTTAACTATGATCCTATATAGGAGCCTTGGTGGAGCAGTGGGCTAATGCCTCCTTAAGTAACATCACCTGCCTGCAATTAGTGCAGGTTCGCATCCCACCAGGCTCAAGGTTGACTCAGCCTTCCATCCTTCCGAGGTAGGTAAAATGAGGACCCAGATTGTTGGGGGCAATTAAGCTGACTTTGTAATAATGCCTCTGGGTGTGTGTGTGTGTGTGTGAAAGCCCTAATAAGCAGGCATATACATAGAATGAAGGCTACTGCTAAGCTTGTAAGCCGCCCTGAGTCTTCGGAGAAGGGCGGGATATAAATGGAATTTTAAAAAAAAAATGTAACAGAACCATAGAAAGCTTTTGCTATCCAGTAATCTCATGAAGCAAAATGATATACTATTGCAACAGATGAGAGGGGTGGAAACAGATGGGGAGGGGAACACTGGCAGCCTAGAAAGAACTGAAGCTTAGACAGTGATATGCCACAAATTTCCAAAAGAGGAATGGTGATTGAGTTCAGATGTCATATTAAGCTATAAAACTTGCAGATGGAGGGAGCTGTTGAGTTGACTAAACAAACAATGACCTAGCACACTGTTGGAACCAGGTCATAAGGATAACTCAAAGCAGTAATAAAACATAATTCTCAAAGTATCAAAAATGTTCTAAGATTGTATGTGTACTTTAGAGAGAGGATGATTGACCACACAAAATGAACATAAGCTGGCTTTTCATTTGTTCAAATCAATATAGTGATACAATTCTAGATTCACACAGCCACCTCAGGATTGCCTGGTGCACAAAATTGCCACAAATAAAAACATGCAGGCTCATTGTATTTATTTTCAGAGACTGGTACAATGACCTCCCTCTGTGACCAGCTCAAATGAGGTCAACTAGTACCCATTTAAGGAGAGAGATTCTTAAGAAATATAACTGCCAAGCCATGTTTCCAAAAATGTAAAACCACTTTCATCTGCCTTTCTGGGGGTAAAAAAAAAAAAGCAGCAGCTGCTATTTAAGGCAGAGAGGTTCTTATTTTATAGCTCGAACCCTTATATAGCACTGGATAACTGTCATGAATCACCATGGAGGATCTGTTAAATGGATGTCATGCTGAGGCTGAAGAGCAGGTACTTACCAACATTTCAGAATCAGAAATAGGAATAAGGATATTTCAATATGCAGAATTGCTCCATTTATTTCTTTTTATTCTTCCCTGCCTGTTACCATTTATATTCTTGCTTCTTGAGCCTCAGAAGACTACTCTTTCTATTAGTCCATCCAAAAAGGATGTCCAGATCATGATTTATTTATGTTTATTTTCTTATATTTACACTTCACCCAGACCAATTCTGGGAATGGCTTCAAAAGCCATATTCCAATTTTGATGGGGTCAAAGTGAAAGTAAATAGGGATAAAAAGAAAAGGAGGAAGGGAATTCCAAATAAACAAGGGTTTCAGCTGCATACACATTTCTTACACAGAGTTTACTACTCAGAAGTAAGCAAGGGCTTTCACTGAAACCTGCTCCTCTCTGATTGCTTAAACAAAGTGAGTCTTTGCTTTTTTTTTCTTTTTTTTTTCCTTGACAGTAATATACCTTTATGGAAGGTGGAAAGCTTTCTGTGGAACTGTTGGTCATTGGCCATTCAGGTCTGAGTCCAACTGAATTCAGAGATATTTATTCCCAGGAAGCACTTTAAAAAATAATAACCATTCCTTCACCTCTGTCTCAGCCAGGCCTGATTGCCACAAAATACCGTCAGGGAAACATCATTAAATTAATTAATTATTAAACTTATATTCTGCTCATGTCATGGTTCAAGGTGACTCTGGGTGACTTAAATACAATCAATACAACACAATCTTTATAGGTTGCAACTCTTCTTTCATTCATAAGATCTTTACTGAAGACAGCAAAGCTCATTCCCAGATCGCACTATCTGCTCCTAGCCATTGTGCAAGTACACAGCAAAAACAGCCAGACTTCAACTGCAGGGAGAAGGCCACTGATGAAAGCTTGTTAATTTACCATTTTTGCTATCATCAGGTTGTCTTTGCCTTTAACTGGTGCAAAAGATCCTGATTCTTTGTGCAGAAGTATCCATTGATAAAATGGGTGTTCAGTGAGCCAGCCCAGAGTAAGTCTGTAGAGAAAAGGAAAGGAGATAAGACAAAGACAAGACAATGTGAGCTTGACACTATCAATGTGGACCAGACCAGAGAAAGCTTGATTTTAGTTGCTGAAGGCTTATGATTATACTGTGGCAAAGTTTAGTTTTTGGACTAGACTTTGGAAAGTGTTCAAGCTTTGGGAATTCATGAGAGTTGATAGGGGTGAATTGTAATAACAGAAAACATATAGGTAATTGAAGTTGCCAATTTGATAATGGCTTTGGGCATCCATGGGAGAAGAAAAAGCAAGGGATATTACAAAGGTAACAGAATCTTGCAAATGGCATGAGTTGGGAGAAAAATATATCATTTGTGTCATAGCAAATGCACCCCAAACCGATGGCAATGACCTTTTGCTAGTGAAAAAGTAAAATTGAATATGCACAAGAATATTTGCATATACAGTGTAAAAACAAATGCATTTTAAAAAACTTTGTTTAAAAGTCCAGAAGTGATAGATTCCAAATATCACTGGATTATAATGCCCCTCACCCTTTGCCAAAGCTGTTGTTTAAATTTTAAGGGATTCTTACAGCTTCTGGTCAAAAATAAATAATTTGATAGAATTTAAGGTTGCAACCATGGAGGACAGAAAGACAAGGTACAGAAGAATGGCGAGGAATGATCCATGCACAAAAATATGGCCATTGTCTGCAGAGACGACTAAGGAATTAAAGCAGCTGCATGAGGGATGCTGAGTGTGAAAGTACTTGAGTAAGAGTGAAAGAGGGCAGACTTGCACAAGGCTACCTGGCAGCATGACCCCTCCTCATCTCTTTCAACTAACTCAATTCTGAATTGAACAGCAGGGAAAAAAGCAAGAGAGAGAAATGGAGTATCTGTTTTTCCAGAGCAGCAAGGTAGGATTTTTCTTGCCCTATTCTGCACTGATGATACCGGAGAATCTCTTGTTATCCCAGGAGAACTTTCTATGTGGTTGGAGTTGATACAACGTCAGGAGATTTAGAGGCTCCTGCTTCTGAAATTCATTTCAAAGAGAGCTGGACAATAATCTGGCTGATGGGTCATTTTATGAGGATGTCAGCTTCGTTGTTGTTTTTGCTTCTGTGCCTTTAACAACAATCTAAGATACAGAAACCAAATGGAGGAAGTTATCCTCATCCGTTTATCTCCATGATCAGAAAAAAACGTTACCAATAAAAAGCTGGCAGCCCTTTGGAATGCAGAACATAACAGAGAGAACAGAACAAATAGTTTTTACTGATTTCATTGCAGAGAAACACTTTTGCGTCTATGTGCAAATATGGGAGTTTCTGCTGTTTCATTATCCCTGGATTGATTGTAATTTTCCAGCTCCCCCAGCTTAATCAACTAGCCTGTTGGTTGGTCTATTAAAGGAACTGGGAAATTAATCGGTGTGCCTTCTTTGGCATGTGAAAACAATGGAATTTAGATGGGAAGGTGTATGGTTACCACTAACTAAACTTGTGATAGTGACTAAATTAACTTCTTGCTCTGGAGCAAGCTTCAACACATAAATCAGCACATCTTGATATACCACCAGCATTGTTTGGTCATTCCACTTGTTCATATTTCATCTCCTTGCACTTTGGAGAGAGGAAACACGGGTTCACCTTTTGGCCTTTTCTGAATAAATGTGTCATGTTACTATGGTTACCTCCCACGGGAGGACATGCTCTTTAGAGTTCTGTTAATGTCCGCATTGATTGACAAAGAGACCCTAAAGATATCTTTCTAATACCCCAACTGGTTGTTGAATAGATTTTGACAAGTAAAGGTCAGGGATGAAACCTGTTCATTGGCAGCACTTAATGGACATTGATCTATTTTTCCCATATTTTGGGCTGATATTCCATAAACTGAAAGGGTTCCACAATCAAAACTGCTGGATGATTCTGGTTTTAGTTCAAACCATGCTCAGGTATGATGAATGTTTCTAAATTTCTATGTGTACCTATTTGGGATTGAAAGATTAACAGTTCAGATTCATTTAGTAGATACTTGTGCTTTAAGCATCATATTAAAGGTGTACTACTTTAATAAGAGCTAGTCTGGTGTCAGACTAGAAACCCAGAGTGTGTGACTTCTAGTCTCACCTTAGGCAAAAAGTTAGCTAGGTGACCTTGGGCCAGTCACTCTCTCTCAACCCTAGGAAGGAGGCAATAGCAAACTACTTCTGAAAATCCTTCCCAAGAAAACTGTAGGGACTGGCCCAGGCAATCACCGGGAATAAAAAAAACCTCACTTACAGGGGCAAAAAAACAAAAAATAAACTTTAATAATTCAGTGGATCAGAAACCTGAGACCTACTAGGTAATTTGAATGAACAGGGCAGAACTGCTATATTTGACAAGGTTCAAATCATTTCTCCAAAATAACTACAGTAAAGTAAGCAAGCACAGTCCTATTGACTTCTTTTTTTGAGATGAAATGCTAGAGAGGGCTCACAAAAAGAAAGACTTCTCTAGGAACTCTGTCTCTGTTGCCATTTTAGTGTCTATCTCCAGCTTACAGCAGTACAAGATGGTAATAAACAGCTTTAATTCCCTGGACTCTGTTCACAGTGGCACTACTAGTGATCAGGCCCCTGTGGATTCTCCCCCCCCCCCCACACACACACACTTTGACAGGTGAAAGAGGGAGAATTTCAAGGACCTTTACAACAGCTGGGAAGACTGAATCTCATCAGACTCACTCAACAGTCCATTTACCAGGGGAGCAGCTAACTTGGTGAGCCATCTCACATGACAGGGCAATGCTTTTTCTTTCACTCATGCAGTGGGCAGGATATAGCGGAGCCAGTCTGGTTCCACTTCTTTTGTCACACTTATATAAAAAAAAGATCCTACATCTAACTATTTTCAGACATCGAGAAATAGTCATCTTCTATTTCTGCCCCTCCCTCTTCTCCTGAGTTTTGAAGCAGCTGCCGATTTATTTGGCATCCAGTTTGCACAAAATTTGGCCCTTAAAAGATTTCTCCCCCGTGCATTCTTTCAGCAAATTCATGCAAAAGCAACTTTACAAAAAGAAAAAAGAAAAACCTTATAGCAATCCATGTTCTTCAGCACAGGACTGAAGCTAAATTTATTTAATAATAAACATTCAGCTAATCCCATGGTTTGGGACAACCGTGACCTGAATGACTGAGAATCTCCATACATATTTAGCCAAACATGCTGCAACTTTCCCTTTCAGAATGCTTGTTCTTTAAGTTAATTTCACAATCGCATCATATAAATATAAAGAAGACATAGTGAAACTGA
Source organism: Vipera berus (assembly GCF_964194415.1). Lineage (NCBI taxonomy): Eukaryota > Metazoa > Chordata > Lepidosauria > Squamata > Viperidae > Vipera > Vipera berus. Next base: position 296,692,875 of record NC_138202.1, on the reverse strand, counting down.
ATAGACACACACACACACACACACACACACACACACACACTAATGATCTATTCATATATAAAAACCTCTAATCTAATCTATTCGGTTTCACTATTTCTTCTTTTAGGGAAGTAGGGAACTTTGTTGGTGCCAGTATGTTGCTCCCTTCCTTTTAGTTCTAATGTTGACTCTAACTTCTTTTGTTAACATAAAACTGCAGTACCTCGCTTGTAATCTTGGCACACAACTTTTATTATAAACAAACTGAAGAATTTTTAAAATGTGGAGGTGGTAATACAAAAGGAGAAACAACTGTGTCCCTTATCTAGGGACAATTTTAATACTATGTGTCAATCATGTGTTTTCTTTTCCTTGTATTCTGAAACTTAATGGATTTCAGTACCGGGGAAAAGTGACGTTAAAATGATAGGAATTACAAATGGAGAAAAACAACATCTGATTTCCCCTCCCCTACAATCCTGTATTTTAGGCAAGGCAAATATGTACTAAAGACTCACCTAGATATAGTTTATAATAACATTTTGTTTATTCTTTCCTGCATGGAGATAAAATAAAACAGTACAGTACAGTTTGAAAGTTTGAATCTGGTAGACTAGGAGCTTAAAGTGTTCCAGAAATACCTGATAGAACTGCCTCTAGAATTTTGTGACTTCTTTTGAAAAATGCTAATCCTATTCTGTCCACAGGTATATAAATTTACAATGCACAAAGCATTTTCCTTTACCACTACATAAGTTCACAGCATCAGAAATTTTAAAGGGCAAAGAGTTGGTCTTTTAGAAAGCATTTTTAATATATTGATCAAATTAATACTTGTATAAAGGTAAAGGTAAAGGTTCCCCTGCACATGTGTGCTAGTCGTTTCCAACTCTAGGGGCCGGTGCTCATCTCCGTTTCAAAGCCGAAGAACCAGCGCTTGTCCGAGGACGTCTCCGTGGTCATGTGGCCGGCATGACTAGATGCCAAAGGCGCATGGAATGCTGTTACTTTCCCACCGTAGTGGTCCCTATTTTTCTACTTGCATTTTTACATGATTTCGAACTGCTAGGTTGGCAGAAGCTGGGACGAGTAACAGGCGCTCACTCTGTTACGTGGTACTCAGGATTCGACCCGCCAAACTGCCGACCTTCTGATCGACAAACTCAGCGTCCTAACCCACTGAGCCACCGTGTCCCTTAATACTTGTATAGATAGCGTAACTCCTAAATTACATAGAATATTTTTTTTTATTCCCGAAGGGAGATAAGAATTGTGACGTTGCCCATCAAAAGTCTCAATGTGGACAGAAGAACTAGCTGTTCAACCACATGTTCCTTAGATTAGCCCACCCCCACCCAATCCTTGAGGAATTTCATATAATGTTTTTGCTTAGAACAGTTTTTTGATCTAGCTTTTCCCCAAAAAATATTAAAATATTTTTTACACTAGATATCATTTATAATGCACAAGGTGATCAAGAGAATTTTCCCAGCTTTTTCTTTCTATCTGTCTGTTTCAAAGGTGTTTTTTTTTTCAAAAGGCAGCTGGACTTTGTTTTTCCTTGGATGTTTTGCTTCTCATCCAAGAAGCTTCTTCAGTTCTAACTGAATGGGGGAGGATGGAAGGATTTATATTCCTCGCAGTCATCATACGATGAATATATGAACAATATAAATCCTTCCATCCTCCCCCATTCAGTCAGAACGGAAGAAGCTTCTTGGATGAAAAGTGAAACGTCTTCAAGGAAAAATAAAATCCAGTTGCCTCTTGAAAATCACACCATGAGGGGAAAACCTTTGGGACAACCATGACCTGGATAACTGAGGAATCTCCATAGACATACATTTGTCTATCTGTCTATCTATCTGTCATCTATCTATCTGTTATTTGTCGGTCATCTATCATCTATATGTATTTGTCTGTCTGTCTGTCGGTCTATCTATCTATCTATCTATCTATCTATCTATCTATCTATCTATCTATCTATCTATCTATCTATCTATCATCTATCTACCTACTTACCTATCTACCTACTCTTCATCAGTGAGCAAAGGGACTGAAAGTGTGACCATGGATGGATTGGAGCCATAAGCACCTCTTAGCTTTCCCCCTCATGGTATGATTGAATCATGCTTGCATTTGTTAAGAATTGAATTTATTTATATAAGGATGGACTATGCCTATTTTATATTTGTACAGTAGATATCAGCATTCTGTTTTGTTTTAAATGGCTTGGCATTAGCAAGATTTCCATTTTCCTCACTCCTTTTGCCTAACTCACTTTTCCAAAGGTTACTTAGATTGTGTTTTTCCTGTTTTCAAGAGTTTGTACATTTTCCTCCCTCTGGCTTCTGCTTCCATAATTGGCTTTGTAAAAAAAAAAGATTTTCTCTGCAATGCTTGGATTTGTAGTTTTTGCAATAATCCCCCTGGACCTGAGAGGACTTGCTTGTTTCCTGGTACAAATGGTAATATTTATCAAGGCTCTGTTGTTTTGTTCTGCTTAGAATAATTTGATTTGGACTCAGCTTGGCCCAACAATAGAGCCTGTACTTCATCCAATTCTGTGCTACAGCTTACCCAATTGGCTTGTATGGTCACTAAATGCCACTGTCAATTATGCAATGGCATCTCATTTTATTTACTTTTTTAAGTCCATTTCTGTCCGTCCATTTACTCAGCCTCCTAATTCTATTTTTAAATGATACGCCTGGCTAAGGGTGCTACCCTTACTCTCCATATGATTCATTGGCAAAGCTACTATTTATATGTTTCATCATTGTTTTCTTCTTTGGTTCTTTTCTTCCTTTGTAAAGTGGCTCCAAGAATCTTTTTGTGTAAGTTCATTCACATGACCTTTATTCACAAGTCATGACTGCTTTTCCCACTTGGTGTATGGAGTGAAAGAGCCTTCAGGCATATGTGTTTTATTTATACATTTCCTCCATGCAATCACTAACCTATGGCAGCCATTGGCACCCCTGGCCAGTGCTGCTGTGGGATTGAGGGGTCAAGGCACTCTGAGTGACATCACTGATGATCTCAGGTTTTCATGACACCATATACCATATACCAGGAGTGTCAAACTGCTGGCCTACAGGCCGGATGTGTCATGCAGAAGCCGCGCCCACCCCATTGCCGGTAATGGCAAAATCGTTCCGATATGTTGCACGACGTCATGTGATGTTGCAAGTTTGACATCTCTGCCATATACTATATAGACCCACAAACATACACACACACGTGTGTGTGTGTGTGTGTGTATGTACAGGTGAAACTCGAAAAATTAGAATATCGTGCAAAAGTTCATTTAGTTCAGTAATGCAACTTAAAAGGGGAAACTAATATATGAAATAGACTCATTACATGCAAAGCAAGATAGTTCAAACCGTGATTCGTCATAATTGTGATGATTATGGTGTTGTTGTTAGTTGCGAAGTCGTGTCCGACCCATCACGACCCTATGGACAATGTTCCTCCAGGCCTTCCTGTCCTCTACCAGGTGTACAGCTCATGAAAACCCCAAATCCACAATCTCAGAAAATTAGAATATTACATGCAATCAATAAAACAAGGAGTGTACATAGAGCAATATCGGACCTCTGAAAAGTATAAGCATGCATATGTACTCAGTACTTGGTTTGGGCCCCTTTTGCAGCAATTACTGCCTCAATGCGGCGTGGCATGGAAGCTATCAGCCTGTGGCACTGCTGAGGTATTATGGAAGACCAGGATGCTTCAATAGCAGCCTTCAGCTCTTCTGCATTGTTCCGTCTCATGTCTCTCATCTTTCTCTTGGCAATGCCCCATAGATTCTCTATGGGGTTCAGGTCAGGCGAGTTTGCTGGCCAATCAAGCACAGTAATCCCACGGTCATTGAACCAGGTTTTAGTGCTTTTGGCAGTGTGGGCAGGTGCCAAGTCCTGCTGGAAAATGAAGTCAGCATCCCCATAAAGCTCGTCTGCGGAAGGAAGCATGAATGCTCCAAAATCTCCTGTAGACGGCTGCGTTGACCGTGGACTTAATGAAGAACAATGGACCAACACCAGCAGATGACATGGCTCCCCAAATCAACACAGACTGTGGAAACTTCACACTGGACTTCAAGCATCTTGCAGTGTGTGCCTCTCCATTCTTCCTCCAGACTCTGTGTCCTTGGTTTCCAAATGAGAGGCAAAAGTTGCTCTCATCAGAAAAGAGGACTTTGGACCACTGAGCAATAGACCAGGAATGTTTTTCTTTAGCCCAGGTAAGATGCTTCTGATGTTGTTTGTTGTTCAGGAGTGGCTTGAGAAGAGGAATACGACATTTGAAGCCCATGTCCAGGATCCGTCTGTGTGTGGTGGCTCTTGATGCACTGACTCCAGCCTCAGTCCACTCCTTGTGAAAGTCCTCAACACTTTTGAATGGCCTTTTCCTAACAATCCTCTCCAGGCTGTGGTCATCCCTGCTGCTTGTGCACCTTTTTCTTCCACACTTTTCCCTTCCACATAACTTTCTATTAGTGTGCTTTGATACAGCACTTTGGGAACATCCAACTTCTTTTGTAATTACCTTTTGAGGCTTTCCCTCCTTATGGAGGGTGTCAATGATGGTTTTCTGCACAACTGTCAGGTCAGCAGTCTTCCCCATGATTGTGATTCCTACTGAACCAGACTGAGAGACCATTTAAAGGCTCAGGAACCCTTTGCATGTGTTATGGCTTAATTAGCTGATTAGAGTGGGACACTTTGAGCCTAGAATATTGCACCTTTTCACAATATTCTAATTTTCTGAGATTGTGGATTTGGGGTTTTCATGAGCTGTACGCCATAATCATCACAATTATGACAAATCATGGCTTGAACTATCTTGCTTTGCATGTAATGAGTCTATCTCATATATGAGTTTCCCCTTTTAAGTTGCATTACTGAAATAAATGAAGTTTTGCACGATATTCTAATTTTTCGAGTTTCACCTGTATGTATGTATTTTGATGGAAATGTCTCTGTAGGGATTTTTGGCAATTTACCATTACTGTGTTTCAGGATTTTCTTCTCTTTTCCCATTTCTACTATACAACTCTGTGGTTCCTCATAGTATCTCTTGCAAATACTAATTGGCTCCATGTTGAAACAATTATAATACAATGAAACCTACAGGTGATTAAATGCCCACATTATCACCCGGTGACCAAAGGATATCTCATAGATACCTCTTTAAGTTAGGCAAATTATAAAGGAGATACCATTTCCAAAAAGATCTTCTCCTTTCTTGTTGAGACATCCAAATAAAGGAAGCATGTGGTTAAAAGCCTCTATAGAACCCTTATAAAATAGTGTAAACCACAGAAAGATTAATATGAAAACAGAAACAAACTCCTTCACATTCACTCCATTTTTGCAGTCAACTATTTAATACTTTAAGTCTATCCAAGTGAGCGCCTGTTACTCGTCCCAGCTTCTGCCAACCTAGCAGTTCAAAAGCACGTAAAAATGCAAGTAAAAAAAATAGGGACCACTACGGTGGAAAGGTAACAGCGTTCCGTGCGCCTTTGGCGTCTAGTCATGCCGGCCACATGACCACGGAGACGTCCTCGGACAAACGCTGGCTCTTCGGCTTTGAAACGGAGATGAGCACCGGCCCCTAGAGTTGGAAACGACTAGCACGCATGTGAGGGGGAACCTTTACCTTTTACCTTTAATATATGTTCTTGCAAACTACAACCGAATGTTCAGTGCATTTGGGCTACATACAAAATCACATGTAAGGCCACACTTGGAATACTGCATCCAGTTTTGGTCACCATGATGTAAAAAGATATTGAGACTCTAGAAAGGGTACAGAGAAGAGCAACAAAGATGATCAGGGGACTGGAGGCTAAAACATAAGGAACAGTTGCTGGAATTGGGTGTCTAGTTAAATGAGGAGAAGGATGAGGGGTGACATGATAGCAGTGTTCCAATATCTCAGGGGATCCCACGAAAAAGACGGAGTCAAGCTATTCTCCAGAGTGCCCAAAGGCAGGATAAGAAGCAATGGTTGGAAACTAATCAAGGTGAGAAGCAACCCTAGAACTAAGGAGAAACTTCCTGACAGTTAAAACAATGAATCAGTGGAACAACCTGCCTCCAGAAGTGGTGCATGCTCCAACACTGGAAGTTTTTAAGAAGAGACTGGACAGCCATTTGTCTGAAATGGTATAGGGTTTCCTGCCTGAGCAGGGGGTTGGACTAGATGACCTCCAAGTTCCCTTCCAACTTTATATTATTATTATTATTGTTGTTGTTATTATTATTATTATTATTATTATTATTATTATTATTATTATTATATGTTGTTGTTGTTGTTGTTGTCATCATATCCCTAATCAACATACCTCCAATGTCACTACTTGTATTCCTTACCTAGTTCTTCCTAAACACATGAAACAATGAAGACATCATAGCATGTTGTCTTCCTGTCTTCTTGAATCTTCACTAAGCATTTCATTTATTTTCAGGCAAGCTTAATTTCCTTCTTACACTGTACAAATTCGACAACAAAATATCATATTCAGGAAAATTCAAGCCTATTCATTTCATTGTGTACTTTCTCTAAGTCAACAAATTTACAATAAATTTGTTTCTTTGTCATATTCATGCACTTTTCGGTAACTTACTGCATAACAAAAATCTGATTTGCACACACTCAGACAAATGCATACATGCACCTGCAAACACCCCTGGCAGCATTTGCGCCTCTCTTACCCTTTCAGGTGAATTCTATCAAATGCCTTCCTAAGTAATTACAAACCTTGTGTAATTTTTGTGTTTAGCTGTGCTTCCTTTCCTTTTGTATGTGTGCAGGAATAATTACAGCATTTTCCCAGTCATCAGGTACAGATGCTATTTTCCCACAAACGGATCACATAAGCTATTCCTATGCAAGCCAAAAGCATATTTTAATTATTTCTCTAGATATTTCATGTACACCTGCAGTCATACCATGTTTCAACATTCTTTTTGCACTTAGAACTTCTTCATCCTTTGTTTTCCTTATGTACCAATATTTGTAGAATTCTGTTCTCAAAATTAAATCTTATTTTCTGTCCTTTATAAACTTAAGTGTTCTTTGCTCTCTTTGACCACATTCTTTCTAAATAGCTGTCATTATACACATTATACAATATGTTTCTCTAATTCTTATGTTTTTGCAGGAACAACCATTATGATAATTTTCCTTATCCATAGATTATTTATTTCCTGCTTATTTTATTTATATGAATAATTCAAAGCAGCGAGCATACGTATTACTCTTTTCTCCACAACAATCTTGTGTGGTAAGTTAGGCTGAGAGAGAATGACTAGACCACGGGTCGGCAACCCGCGGCTCCGGAGCCGCATGCGGCTCTTTGAAACGTCTCCTGCGGCTCCCAGTCGCCTGGTGCACGCACACCTCTCCACAATTTCCCCTCCAGAGGAAGAAGGCGCTGGATGCGGCCGGCTCCGCGGGGAAGGGGGAGCGGCGGCGGGGGGATGGAAAAGTCGCAGAAACAGCAGGAGAGATGCTGACTGGCGGCGGCCTCGGAGGAGGTGGAGGGGGGAGGGAGGGAAGGGTGACCGGGCGGGGGAGGGGGGGTGAGCCAGAAGGAAAAGGGAAACTCATCCCGCAGAGCGGTTGCAAAAAGAGGGAGGAGATAAGCCAGCCCGGTACCTGGATCCGCTTCCTGTGTCTCCTCCGCTCTGCCATGATGTCCCCGTTTTGGTCTCCTGGTGATGTGGGGCTGAGCCGGAAAAGGGGGAGGGGGAGACCGAGGGAGGGAGGGAGGGAGGAAGGAAGAGAGAGAGAGAGACGGAGCCAGCGTCAGCCAGCGGGCTCACGAGGGGCAGCAACCTCGCGAGAGGCCACGCGCAAGCCATTAGGTAACGCGCGCAAGTCCTTGGGGAGGCAGGGCAGGAGCGCGGTCCGGCCGCTGGGCTTCCTTTCCCTCTTGTCCGCATCGCTGCAAGGAATTGCGTTCTTTGGGGACAGCGATGCTCGCCCATTCACACACTGTCCAAACGCTGGTCATTTGCTGCGGGGCTCCCGCTTGGATAGGGAAGATGCCCTATCGGGGTGGACATAAGTATCCTCCTCCTGAAAAATGTTACCCCAAGTATTCGAGCCAGTCTGTCCCAATAACCTGGGAAGCCTTTCCAAATCCCAGGCTGGTTGTAGTCAGGGTGACCTTCGCGCATCTGGAAGGCACCGAGAGAGCGTTTTTTGTTGAATTGGAGCCATGGGCTAGTCGTGGTTAAGGCACTTGTAGGCAAAGCAAATCACAAAAGCCCCCAAATCCTTCTAAATGCAGCCCACGGGCGAGCTTCCCAAGTTGTTTTAATTTAGTTTGCACGTGGCAATAGAAATAAGCTTTTCATTTTCAAGAAAAGTAAATGCCATCACCACCACCACCCCGCGTGCACACGCCCCCCGCAGGTATAGAGAAGGTATGCGAGGGATACAGGCCCCGATCAGTTTCCTTAGAAACTGGCAAGTTATATGTGCTCTGCAATATGTAGAGTTTAGTAACGGGCTGCAGCAACTTTCCATTTGGAGAGGTGCACGCTCAGCTCTCCAAACCTTTGGAGAGGCAGACCTGCGAGCTGGGGCTCAGAGCCAGCAGCTGGAGGGGAAGAAAAAGACGGCGCCGTCTGAGGAGTCTCTTCTTCGGCTATCTTGCTCTGCCCGTCTCCCGCTTGAAAGAACCTCCTCAGCGGATCGGTGAGGTGAAGAGGCCGGGCTTCCTTCAGGGGGCCTTTCATTCCTGTACAAGGGGGAAGGGGAACTCTCTGTGCTTTTGTGTGTGTGCGTGTGTGTGTGTGTGGCCCATCTGCAAAGCTGCCGAGGAAGGAGAAGCAGGATACTGGTTGGGTGGGGGAGCGGCAAAAGCGGGGGGGGGAGAGAGAGAAACGGTTCCGCCTTTGGTTCCCCCTCCTAAAGCACAGGGGCGCTAGAGAAAATTTGGAGTTGGGTAAGGAAGCGCAAAATTCAGGAAGGAAAGCGGGGCGGCGGGCGAACGGGAGAACCGGGAGCATTGGGGGGGCAGAGAGGAGCGATTACTGTCTCGCTACTAAAACAAGGGCCGGCCACTCCGCTGGGGCGAGCGTGCCTGTCCTGCTCCCTTTCTCTTCCAAGCGGCGCTGCTCAGCGGAGATGGTGACGACGACCTCGGAGTCACAGCCTAGGAATGCTAAGAATGTGGGGCGGCCGCCGGCAGTGGAAGGCAGGAAACATCGGGGCTTGAGATCTCGCTTTCCCCCCCCTTCCTCCCTCTCTCGTGCTTTACATACACACACACACACACGCACACACAAAAGCACAGAGAGTTCCCCTTCCCCCTTGTACAGGAATGAAAGGCCCCCCGAAGGAAGCCCGGAGACCTGCCGCGTTCGTCAAACATTGACGAACACGGCAGCTGTGCAAACGGGATGGCGGTTTGGAGAGTGCGCGCGCACCTCTCCCAAGGACGGCGGCGGCTTTCTGACGCCTCCGGCTGGAATCGCACCCATTAGCAGCAGCGCCAGGAGCGTCCGCCGGGGCAAACGAGGGGAAGGGCGGCTCCCCCAGCCTTGCATATCCTCGGGAGCGGCAAGGACCGGGTTTCTGCTCGGAGGGAGGGGGGAGCGCAGCTCGCACAGTCCGGCTTCGTCCTCTGGCCTGGCCCAAACGCCGCCTCTCTCGTCCCCTGCGCCGGGGCCAGGGGCCAGGCTGGGCACGCGAGGCGTTGTTCCCCTCCCGCAGGGCAGCCGCGGAGCAGACAAAGAAGGGAGGGACGTGCTCCCTCCTTCTGCCCCCCTCCGGAAACGAACGCGGCAGGTCTCCGGACGGGACGGCACGCACCTCTCCAAAGGGGAGACCCGTCGCCGCGCAGGTGCCTCCCATTTTGCGCATGCGCAAAATGTTTTTTGCGCATGCACGTGAGTAGACGCACGCACGCGCACTTTTTGCGGCTCCCACTTTTTTGTTTGTGTGACGGAACCGGTTCTGAGTGGCTCTTTTCCTTTTTCCGGTTGCCGACCCCTGGACTAGACCAAAGTAGCCCAGCCAATTTTCATGTCTAAGATGGGACTAGAATTCATTGTCTCACAGTTTCTAGTCTGGTACCTTAACCCCTAGACCAAACTGGCTTTTCTTATTTCTAATTTCATCATGTATTTATTATTTTAATCATTTATTTATATCACCATTTAGTCTTATTTCATCATTCTATCAAGTGTCCTTTGTCATATTTTTCTGCTTAGTTTAATTCCACACCAGAGACATCCATGGAGGTGGGGAGGGGAACCATTTTAAAAAAAGGTTTAGATGGCCATCATACCATGCAGTCAAAGCCCCACCCCACAACTCATGCACATAGAAAGGGGGCAGGGCTTTTATCACACAGTTGCCGATTTTTTCATCCCCACTTCTCCACAAAGGTCACTGCTTCCCACAATTCAGTGACACTCAGGAATATAATTCATTTCAATTTCTTCAAGCAGCTTTTGTATCCCCCTCCCCTTTTGTTTTTGATAAATCCATTTAACATTGGTTCTGTTGGGAGATTAATCTATCTTCCCACTATCTGTTTGAGAAGGAAAAGCATTAAAACCTTACTTAATTTTGGTATTGTTTAATATGCATACATTTTTGTTTGCTTTTCACTTTGTTTTACGTTTAGGTTAATTACCTTTGATATACAACATCCAGAGTTGTAATATTGGGGCAGATATATAGATAGATAGATTTCCCCACTCCACACTTTACAGGATTCCCCCTATCTTCCAGCAATTCATTTACTTTTACTCATTTGTTTCATTTTTTATTTCTTTCCATATTTATTTTTTCCTAAGATTTACTCTTGACACTATCAAAAAATGTTCTGTTTCACATTCAGAACATTATGTCTTTCATTACATTCCGCAGTCTTTATCACAATCAATCAGTCATGTTTTTAGATTTACAATGTGAGAGAAAGTTTGTGAACTCTTTACAACTATTCATAATCCTGTAGTACTGTGACCTACAACGTATCTGAGTTTCTTCTAAGTCCCATGAATAGATAAATAGAAGTGAATAGATAAATAGAATAAATTCTGGTTAAGCAAAGAATGCATAAGAGTCTATCTTGTCATGTCGTTATTGAATACACTGAGCTAACATTGACTGTGTTGAAAAAAGTATAGGCAGTTTTAGATTTGGTAACTTGTGAACTTTCTTCAGTAACAGAGATGTCAGTCAAATGATTCCTGATCCTTTGATCAATCCTGCACATCAGCTTGGAGATATTTTAGCCAAATCCTCTTTACAGAACTCTTTCAACTCATTGGTAGTTTGGGACTATTTTGATGAATGGCCCACTTCAGGCCACATCCCAACGTTTCAACTGTTAAGTCAAGCCATTAAGTTGGTCATTCCTGAACAACAAATTTCTTCTGCTTCAGCCATTCTGCAGTAAATATATCTGTGTATTTAGGAACATTGCTGTCCTGCATGATCCACATATATTTAAGTTTTAGCTTATGGATAGATACTCTGACATTCTCCCATGGAATTGTTATTCAAATCCGGAATCCAGTGCTTTAAATTCCTGTGAGCCTTCTAAACAGTGCTAAACCATGGTATACGGTACTCTCTGTAAAACAATTCCACTTTTGTTACAAAATATTTTTCCATGAGGCTGTTGAAACATCCAGGAAGTCTTTGACAAACCAGAGACAGGTAGCAACATGCTGTCTAGAAATCTGTGGTTTCCTTCTTGGTATCTTCCCATGCATATCTCTCTTATGGTGGATGCGTGAACATTGACATCAGACAATGCAAGAATGGTCTACAAATATTTTTTGTCTTTATTCTAGGGTTTTCTGTGTCCTCCAGGAGTCTTGCGCTTTTGCTGTTGTTGGATAACCACTCCTGGAAAAATAACAATTGTGTTGCATTTTTTCCATTTGTACTCTAACCATTTGATTATTGCCAAATATTTTTGTAGACATTGCTAGTCTTCTGAGCATTGACTGTCCTCTTTCTGAGGACTACATAAATCTCTTTTGATCAGGACATGATTCATTTCCATAATTCTATGTGGTAAAGTCTTTAACTTAGACTATAATAATTATGTTATAGGGCAGAGCCCCTGAAATGTACACCTGATTGCCATCTCACTGATTGGGATATCTAACTCAACTTACTCTTTTAAGAAAGCTGATATTCTTTACCTAGTTTTTCTAACAAAAGACAGTAAACATTGACAACTTTTTAATAAAGATGACATACTACACTTTGGGGAGCGTTGCTCAGTTAACCATAAAATACTTATTAATAGTAGACAAAGTTTTGATTACACTGTAAATTACAGTACCTCTGGCTTACAGGCATTTCTATGAATTCACACAATTTATCTTATTACCATATATTCATTATTTTCCAATGTGTATGTAAGAAAACGCTTATGTTTATGAGTCAGGCACTTATTACATGTTTGGTGAACATGTGACAAAGTAAAGAGTTATTGGAAAAAGATACATACCTGGCTAGAAAAGTTGTTGGGAGAACATGTAGATTTTAAACTTGAACTTTTTTATTATGGTATAATGCCAGAAAAGACTAACAAACAAAGCTTATATTTGATTTTGCATGTCACAACAGCGGCAAGAATTATATTTGCGTAATACTGGAAAAATGAAGGAATGCCATCAGATGAAAAAAAAAAAATACCAGAATGCGCAGAGATAGATAGACTGACTATGAGACTGAAAGAAAAAGAAGAAACGGAATATTATCAAACTTGGGACTTATTTTATTGATGGCTAGGGAAAAGAATAAAGGATTAGGAATTAAATATGTATTAGCGAATGTAAACTCAAGGCAGCATGTTTGTTGAAAAATTATTACTGAATTGGGGAAAAAACAATAAAAACTCTTACAAAAAATAGAAGAAAACACTTATGTTTAAACTACATAGTGGAAATAAACATAACATTTGAGGGCTACCCGTAACATTTTCATTCATTTTGAGGTCTCCAAATTGCCACTTTTTTCTGTTGTCCCTCATCTGATTCCCATCCATCTGTTCACGTCAGCTAGCAGAATAATTTTCTATCTCTGCAAAAGAGCATTTACTGAATTCAGAACATAGCAACATTTTCTCTAAAACTCATGTGTGGTTCTTCCATTATCACTTGTTTGGAATACAACAAGCAACTATCACTAGACTGAAAATTCCTGCTTCCATTCAAGCCCACCAATTCACAATTTCCAACATATATTTTAATACTTCGGTTTATCATTAAATCTACACTTTCACTTGGGATTCATTTTCATTCCTTCAGTTGCATACTTCCCATTCTCTCCAAAGCACGCAATATATTTATTTTCTCTTTTTTTTTTCTATGTGGACTTTAAAGAAGCAGGATCAAAAGAGTATTGACACTTTTCAACTTTGGTATTGGGGAAAACTCCTGAGAATACTATGGTTAGCCAAGAAAACAAACCAATGGATCATTGAACAAAGCAAGAGAAGGTGACCCTGAAGAAGGCTCTAATGCCAGGAGAGGTGGAGGAAAATAAAAGAGCACAAGCAATAAATGGCCTCAATTTTAGTGACATTGCAAGACCTGAAGAACCAAGTCAGGGACAATTCATTACGAAGAAAATACATCTGTGTAGTCTCTAAGAATTGAAGGTGAGTTGACAATATAAAATCAATTCCATTCTTTAATGCATGTTATTTATCATTTATTTTTCTTACATTAAAACTTACTCTTTTTTATATCCTATCTACGGTTTTCAGCAGATGCCCCTATAAATATTGACTTCCATGTATTTGGACAATCAAAGCTTTCACACAATGCTTTTTAGTAGGCTAGAGAAGATATAGAGCAATTTATTAGTCTTATTTGCACCCTTGCTACCCCTGCTAATCTTAAGGACAATACTGGTCAGTTTTGATACATTTAGGCTGTGACATAAATTTTAACCAACATTTAGTTCTGTACAATGCTTGTTCATACTATCCCCTACAGGCTAATATATCTAATCTAGAAACTACCAAAAGCCAAATATTGACACACACTCAGAAAGCATTAAAACATTGGGCAAAATGGTTGCTTAATTTTTTTTAAAAAAGTTGCTCAAATTTATCTTTTTTTAAAAAAAAATCATATCTGATTTTCCACTATAAATATTTGATGCCCACTAAATGAATAAAAGTAAGATGGTGCACTTAACAAAGAGAAAATGTTTGTCTTCTAATGAATTTTTATTCACAGATTACCCACAGCTGGCCCTGGATTTTTGCTGAGAGAATGAGATAATTACTCCAGGAATTGCCAGTTGTGGTAAAGAAAATAGCCAGCAGTTTCTAACAAGGATTGAAGGCAGCCACTTTTTTCTCACACACACAGTTGTAAGAAAACAAATAAACAGTGTTCAAGGAGCTCTCCAGACCTAGAGCCAAAAAATGTTCTTTAAGCCAAGCAAAGGAATGACTCCAGATTTATTAATGTGTTTCAAGTCTATCTATCTCTTGCTCTGTAAAAATACTCTAGACCTGTGGTGGCGAACCTATGGCATGGGTGCCACAGGTGGCACGCAGAGTCCTCTCTGTGGGCATGTATGCCATCGCCCCAGTCCTAGGCCTTCAGTTGGGTTTTATAAAACTTTTTTGCTTTAGGCCTCCACTGCCATGTACCAAAAAAAAAGGTTAAATTAATCAATTTCAACTTCTCGTGGAAAACAAAAAGTTCTCGCAAATTTGGAATTGATTGATTGAACTTTTTAGTCCCACCCAGTGTGCAGCTACCACTGCAGCCACCACCACCCAATTGGCCACCACCACCCAATGGGCCATGCCCACCCAGCACCCAACGATACATAAGTGGGTTTTGGGTTGCAGTTTGGGTACTCAGTCTCTGAAAGTTTCGCCGTCACTGCTCTAGACTCTCTTTGGGTTGGAGTCCTTCCTAATTCAAATATTAAAGACACAGATTGGTCTAAATTGCCAATGGTCACCTAGAGGCAGCTTTTCCCCAACAAATTCCTATTCTCATGGCATTCTTTGGATCTCTCCCAGCCACTGGTCTGAGAAAGTTGTTAGCCTTAGTATACTGCATTGTGTGGCCTTGGGTGCTATCCCATGTTCTGAGTGACCACTGCATGTGCTTGTTGTGTGTATCCTCCTAAACAGACAGCTGACGAGATTGAGACAATTCCTGTGGAATGCATTTGTCTTCAGTGAAATACCACAGGAGTTGACTAGCAACTTGGGTCAGGACTTTGTGGCAGGAGGGAGTAAAACTTTCAGGGAATGGGTAAATTTCTGCCTGCTTCTCCTGCCCAGAATCTTTTCTGGAAAGGTAATGAAGCAAATGCTTCTGAGAAGTATCCAAGAACTGCAGGAGAATTGGCCAGATGGAGTTCCAAAATGATTCATCAAGCATATTAAGAAGTAAGTGGCACCCAACAGAGCATTTTGTGTTATTGTAAAACACTGTGTTTTCCCATGGATACACACTATTTTTTGCTTTGGTTTCGTTGGCAGAACTTCCTTCCCAAATATTTGAAAGGAACATCTTAAAATTGCTCTGTATCCATTTTAAAACACTGGTGGAGAGATGTTTAACCTCTCTGTCATCTTCTGGTAAACATCCGTTTTTTGGGAAACTATCAGAAGTTATAACTGATGTGACAGCATTGGCAGACTCAGCCAAGAATGGACGAGTATTTTCTTCCTACCTTTTCCCTCTGTAAACTCAGAAATGTTCTGTTTTCCCAATCTCTGCATTATTAGACAGTTCTGCATCAAAATAGTTTCATTAGCATAAGACGTACCCTTCTAATTGGTAGATGCTTTGCACAGGCCATTCTTTATACTGTCTAGTCATACTCATTTTCTAATAAAATCCATTGATTTTTACACAAATGCCAGAAATGCATTATTCATAGTTTCTGTAAATAGTGAGGAGCCAACCCAGCTGGGTAGATGAGGATGGGAAAAGGACCAGGCAGTTGCTTGGCAATTTTTCAAAGATCAGCATTGATTGGTCGGTTATGATGGGGAGATGGAGGCAAATGCTTCAATAAATAGTGGAAGAGAAATAGGTCTGGCACCAAGTACCCTGAAGATCCTTAATGCATCCTCTAACCATTAAATTATCTATAGGTAAAAAAAAATCTTGGGAGGGAATTTCCATAAAAAGAAATGTTCACCAGCAGGTCAAACCCAACTATCTGTTGCCTTCACCTTCTTCATGATATCTGACAAAGTGACCAAGAAAGGAAAAAGTTGATAGGTGGAATGTATGCCTAGAAAAGTTCTGTCTGATTATCAGTTGATTTTACATCTAACCTTAGACAACAACTAAGAGGCACAGGACACTCTTGTTTTCTGCCATTTTTGTGGTTATTCATATTGCTGTGGCCCACATCTGATAGCCTTTCCTTTTGCTGGGAGGGCAATTAAAGATCATGTAGTCCAAACCCCTGCCCAGTGCGGAATGCGCTAGAGCAGGGGTGTCAAACTGCCAGCCCATGGGCCGGTTGCATCATACGGAGGCCACACCCACCCCAGCTCTGGCAATGCGAAAAAAGTCGTGATATGCCACGACACGTCATGTGACAAGCCAAGTTTGATACCTGTGCACTACAGTATCCTTGACAGAGCTTCTGGTTCAAGACTCCTAGCAAAGGAAAACTCATCACTTTACAGTATGTGGCAGCTTGGCCTTTGAGAGCAATGGATCGGGAAGAGCTATCATTATCTTTTACACCTTTCCCTAATATATGCAAACTATCTTCCAGATTTGTTGTGTTTCTGTAGAGCAGAGGATGAGTACTTGTGGCAAGTGGGTAATTGCTGATTGACCACTTTAACAACCTTCATCTCTGATCACTCTGAAGGGGACTGCTTAGAGTTGCAGCTTTTTTATATCTCTAGTCTAGGATTTTGATGTGTTCCCATATCGTCTTTTAGCATTAAGAATTGAACATTTCCATCCTGACAATAAAAGATGAATGCTGTATCATGATCCATGCTCTTGCTCTGCTTATCCCTAGCCACTCCAGAGTATTACAGATGAAGGCCACGTGCATACCACTACTGTTTCCATTCTCCAATTTCTCAAAAGGAGTTGAAAGTGATTCACAATTGTGTTAACATATGCAAATCTCAAGAGTTTGAGAATGTAAAAACTCTATTTGCTCCAAGTGAGACTTAACAGAAGGAAAAGAGCAATTAGTTTGTACTTAGTTCACACGACAGGCAGAAAGAAGAAATAAAACCCTTCAACTGATAATGCCTTGGGAAATAAAAGTGATGGTTAATGGATAGGAGACTGAAACTGAAAGCGTGATGTTTGTGGAATATTTCTCTTCCTTCCTTAAAAAAACCTGAGGTGTATTTACTGTAAGTAAAAGCTGCACTGGAAGACGTGCGTCCCTGTGTATGAGACATTGAAGAAGATGAACTGTTGAATGGAAGTATTGGCCATTCTAGAAATGCTGGCAAATGTATTTACTAAACCTTTGCCCAGATGCTGACATTGAACTCTTCTAGACAAGGGAATTGTAGAACAAAATATGAGGAAGTAAGAAAGGGTGTTGAAGGTCCAAACTGAATGACACTGGCTTTCCAACACTCTCTGACGTATTGTACTCCAAGGGAAATTGGATGCAGATAGAGTTAAGTATTTATTCAGTGTCTCTTCTTTGTTTAGCACTATGTTTGATCTATGTTTAAGAGCTTGCTAATCTCAGGTCATTTCCTTCTGCTTTCCTTCCCAGATACACAGAGAGAGAGAGAGAGAGAGAGAGAGAGAGAGAGCTAACTCTTGAATTCTCCCCTTGATAGGATGTTACTAGACTGCTGTTAAGTTGTTCCCATCACTAGAAGATAATAGAATATAATTTGTGTAAATAAATCTTTGCATTGTATTCTGCTCTCAGGAATGCTAACATGAATGCTTCAACCTTCTTAAGAGGACCTAAAACTGAACTAAGATTAAGACTAAGACTAAGATTTCCCTGCTGGATAACTCATTCCAACTGTTAGAACGTTTTTTGAGTACAGTTGTGAGTTTGCTGCATACAATAAGTATTGACTTGCTGTGCCATTCATCCTCACTCCACTTAGATGGCTTGCTCATCAGTCTGCCATCAAATATTTTGCCAAATATTTTCAGCATTCCCACAATTTGTTAAGGAAACGGCCAATTTTTTTTTAAAAAAAATTCCTGACTAGCAAGAGTTTATAAAGGAGAAGCACATGAACTGCCCAAGCAGCTGTCAGTTCTACAGGAACAAAACTCTCACCCAACCTCCAAATAAAAGAAAAGCCAAATGCACTGTTATTATATCCTTCATCCCACCATTCACAATTTTTGCTCCAGTGTACATGACCCACAAATTGAAATCCTTTTTATGAGAGAGCTGAGGGTGCTGAAATACCAAACATCAACTAGCAGAATGCTTCTGTTTTTCTTCAGGTAGTCTTACATTTGCTTAAAAGGTACAGGCATGAATGGCTGAATCTGTGTGTTGAACCGTATGTGCCAACCTATCACCTGGGAAGACTTAATTTTGAAGGGTAACCTGCAACTTTTAAAACATAATTTTAAAATATTCCTGGGCCACTTAAGGTCAGCCTCCTGTGCATGCTGAAAGACTATACTTCAGGGGTCCCCAACCTGGGCAACTTTAAGACTTGTGGATTTCAACTCCCAGAATTCCCCAGCCAGCCAAGTTCCAGCCCTGACAGGAATTATCAGCTGATCCCACAGGCCAGTTGTTGTTCATCAGATTATGAAATCATGGCCCCAAAGCATCTCAATGTAGCAATCTAATCCCCAGTCTGTAAAAGTATATGGAAAAGACCTTGGGAGACTGGATGAAAAGATACTACCTAGCAAAAGGTCAGGTAAGAGTCAGTACAATCTAAGTCGCGGTTTCAGCAGAACTGGTCATTTTCTGGCATTCCCTACCAGTATAAAACTCTCTACAACCTATCAAAGATGGAATAAAAATCTCTACCACTTTTTAAGAGAGAGAGGTGGGGGAGGCCTGTTTGCTTTGATCAACAAAGTCAGTGCCCCTATTCTCCAATACTTTAACTTCTCTTGGTTCAATCTTGAAAGGCCATGTAAAAACTATAGGCAACAGTTACACAGTGCTACATCTGGGGGCGGGGGGGGGGATAGCATCTCATATCTAATAGTGTAGGAAAGAAGACAATGTTTTGGCTGACTAATTTATGAGCTCTTAAAGAGCTTAGAAAATCAGCAGGAAAAGCCCAGCTATTGGTTAAGGCAAAATTTGAAAAGAGGGCTGCAATGGTTGGTTGTGTCTAGTGTTTCTGTTTTTTGGAGGCACTTGTTTCTCAGCTCTGTTTGCAGGGCCAGTTGCTGCTCCCTCTGTCTACAGGCAGAATCACACAGGAGCAGGGATGGATCACATCCATTAAAATGACTAAAAGTCTCTAAACCGTGTGTGCTTTCCAGTCTGTAACTGCTGCCAATAGTCGAGCAAAAATAACCCTCTTAATTAATATCTATGGACTCTTAGGGTTTTGTCAGTGTGTGAGATTCCCACGGTCCCATTGGACACTCCCATGACAAATAGTCCATGTACATAGCAGTTTTAGTGTAAACCAATTCTAGTTTCTGGGAAGGAAAAGATTCCATTTTCAAGTGTAGCAAGATCCATTTCTCTCTCATTATGAAGAGGAGAAACCACAAGACAGTACATAATGTGCCAGGACACAAGAAAAACGAAGAACTGTCAAAAGGCTGCAAAGCTTTTAAACTTAGGTTCTTATGCAAAGCCAATAAGATTGGGGAGTACCTGGTCTGGGATGGTGTAGGTGCTTCTTTCGGATCATGAATGTGTAGGGACAGAGCAGAATTTGGCAAGGAGCCTACAAAAAGAAATTGCAGCCACTTTAAAGGACCAAAACCATGTAAAGAAACTTGTATGTGAAAAGACACTTGGAGAGGTGAATCTATGCTAAGGTTACAGAGTTGCTACACCAGTAGCAGCTGCCAAATGAAAACTCCATTTTTAATAGTAATTTTATTAGAAATTATAGTTAAAAATACAGATTAATACAAAATAAAAGGAAAAAAGTAAGTGCAACCCCCGCCAAATAAAAAAGAAAGAAAATATAAGAATATAGAAATCTATAAAGAAATTACTTTCCCCTTCATGACAAATATAAACAATTTTAGTATCACTTTCTCTTACAATACAACCAATAATCTCTTCTTCGCAAATCCCATCTCTTATCTATAAAGAAATCGTTGAAGCCTAGCCATTCAATCCCATACTAAATTGTTAAAGCCTCATCCAAAGGAAAACTTCATGAGACAATAATGAAAGAATAAAAAATATGCCTTGGAATGCTCATGTCCATATTCAGATACATGCCATCTGTGAAGCTCTTTGGGTAAGCATTGGTCTAACTACCTCACAGGGAAATTGAGAGGGAAAACCATACTGATGGCCATAATTTAGCAGGCAGGTAAATTTACAAAATGATTTGTATTTCAGCCAAGAGAGGATATAATTAAGTGTGACTATAGAGCATAGAAATTCAAGGAGAATAAAGTTCCAGTGGCACCAAAGTTAATTGTATGGAGATAATTGCAGAGGTAGATTGTTGCCTTTAAATCCTGATTACAGGTGTCATGAAAGACTGACAAACTCACATTCAAGATCACCTTAAACCAGGGGTGTCAAACTGCCGGCCCACAGGCCGGTTGCATCATGCAGAGGCCGCACCCACCCCAGCTCCGGCAATGTGAAAAAAGTTGTGATACGTCGCAACACATCACGTGACGCAGAGAGTTTGACACCCGTGCCTCATCTCACAAATTATTTGTTGGTGGGACAAAATGAATGTCATATGTAGACTAGCATCACAAATGGAGAAGAGAAGGATATAAATATAAATAAATAAAGGATAGATTGATGGATGGATGGATGGATGCTTTTATTTTACTGAAAGGACTCAGAACTTCACACGTGTAGATTTCATCCACTATGTAGATTTTATATTCAGTATAATGAAAGGTTTTGTGACATAAAGAAATAGAGGCTAGATACAGTGTTATGCTAAACCATCCAAGTGCAGTTTTTTTGGGGGGGGGAAATGGATTAGCATGATGTGTGAATCCAGCCAGAGCACACAAGAGATTATAGTACAAATGCAGAGAAGCTGCATTGGCGGGATATTAGAGGAACTGATGTCCAAATCTTCTGGAAGATGCCAGATTGGAGAAGGCCAATATAAAATGTCACCACGGTGATAAAAATCTATTGGTAACCACTAAACTATATATTACATTAAATATATAATATGATAGTTCAGCAGTTTTTCCCTTCCTCCGATTACAGAAGAGCCACAGAATGTTTGGCAAAGATCATGGAGAACCTGAAAGGAGACTGAATTCTTTTATTTTCTTTCTTTCTTTCTTTCTTTCTTTCTTTCTTTCTTTCTTTCTTTCTTTATCTTTCTTTCTTTATTTATCTTTCTTTTTTCCTTCCTTCCTTTCCTTCCTTCCTTCTTTCCTTCCTTTTTTCCTCTGTTTTTTTCAGAAAAAATCCTACAGACAAAAAAATATCTACTTGGTATAGAAAAACAACTGTAAGAACCACTGCATATGTGTCCTGCTTGGACCAGATTGTAGTTCCTGGATATAAATTCCATTTGGATTTCTGCAATTAGTTAAAAGCTACTGCCTGAATCAAAGTCCAAATTCTGACATAAAATAAAAATCAGGTAGGCACTTAGATTAGTAATAATACAGGCTTCTTTTTTATTTTCCTGAAGTTTGAGATTACTAAAATAAAGAAAAACAAAAATAAACGATAAAAAATGAGAGTTTGGGAGGTTTTTTAAAAAATGAAAAATGGGATTTGGACTTTACAGCATATAATACAACATATGTGATTGGTAAACAGGGGGGGAAAAACCCTAAAAGCCATTTCTATCAGACTCAGTAGCAGAGGGCTTTTAAAGTGAATTAATCTAGTTCAAGGACAATACAAGTTCTTTTGTGAAGACACTTCAGTGTTTTGGGTTCTGCGACAATGAAGATCATAAACTAGATTAGGTATAACAGAAGACTGATTCTGGGAGGTCTGAATAAATGTGGTTAAACAGTTTTGGGGTTCCCTCCCCCCACAATGACAAGCAGTCACATTCAAATTTGCCTCTTTGAAAGCTTGGGCAAATATTTGACATAGATTAATTGGTTTAGTTTGCATTTTAATTGACGTTAAACATCAGCTTCTATGTGTTTAATTGGTTGACTAATTCGCTTAAAACAAAATCATTCAAACCTGAAATTCTGCTTGGGTAATAAAGCGAGGCTGAGACTTCAGTCTTGAAACAAATATATTTAGACGTAGGCTCCACTAATTACAGCCAAATTTCCACTGCTTCCTGTGAGACTTAGATGCATACAAGTAAATATATTCTTTGTGATTTTGTGTGAATAAGAAAGATCAGTCCAACTGGCTTTAGAAATGCAGGGAGCATTCAGAGGACTGACTCTCAGGCATGCACTAACAAGTACAAAAATATGTGTAAGTACCAGGAGCTGTTGATTAAATACAAGGACTGTGTCTCAAAACTTTACAATTTTAGTATGCATTGATTTATGTATTTATTTGTGTATTAAATTTATATGCTGCCCATCTTGCTATCCAAAGCAACTGATAATTGCTTAAAAGTTTGTTTTTTCTGTCTTTCGGTTGGGGACTTCATTCTCTCAAGGCATTATTAGATTGATCGCCACATGATGGGCAAAGCTGAAGCAAGAATAAATAGTTCCTGACAATCTTTTCTCCCTCTTCTTCGCCTGCAAATAACACAAAAGAGAAATCCAAATTACTTGCTTTTTTAAAAAAAAATTAAGACAGGGAACTGACAGGAGGGACTGGCTGCCCACGCACACCCTCTCCCTTCTTATTTCATCCCATCTATGAGCCTGTGTTAACAGCTCATCAATATGTCCAGTGTTTCCAGCTGCTCTTTCTCTTTTGACTATTCATATTTCTCAAGTGTAGATGAGAGTTTTAAAACTTTGTAATAGCATTTCATATAGCAGGCCTGAAGGTTCTTAAGCTTGGAAGGAAAATGAGGTCCCATCTACATGAAACAGAGCTTGTTTTGCTCATGTCATAGAAGTACAGCAGTGTCTTCTCTGAATATCTCCCTTTCAAAACTATTTCATTGGGAATATATTAGTCAAAGGATGAAAAGTAGCTTGCATTCAGCATAAATGCAATGAATGGTTGGGAAAGTACACCATTCAAATGGATTTCAGCTGTATCACACTCCACTAACACACATACACACACCCCGAGACATTACCTCATGAAGTATACTGGAGAGAACTAAAATTTGTCCTTGTTCAATGTGAGGAAAAAGGGCCCTTGTGTTGTGCCTATGCTATTCAACTGCGTTGCATATTGACGTCCGTTGGTTTTTCCAGACGTCACTCTGCTTTCTCTATTCACTCTTCTGCTGTCCCTTTTGAAATCCATATGTGTGCTTCCCCTCTCATTCCCACTTCCATATACAATGAGGTTTTGTCTTCTGGGTGAAACATACCTGTCTTCTCCAGGTGGCTGAAGAACAAGTCTCTGTCAACTGACAATAGATTGTTGCAATCATGGTAATTCTTCCGCACAATATCAAAAGAAGATTCATTTTATTTTGACTTCTTCCTTTCCACATGACTTATCCTTTATCACTTAAAATGTGACCCTAAATGTCCTCCTCATCATTATCATCATTCTAGCCATTGTCTATCCACTGCAGGATGAAGGTCTCTTCCACATGTTTCCAACCAATATGGTCCTGAGCTTTCTTTTGCCAATTGGCCCACAATACTTGCTGATGTCATTGATCCATCTTGTTTTAGGTCTCTTTCATGGATGCTTTTTATCAAGTGGGGATCCATTCTATGACTGCCTTGGTCCACTTGCCATCAGCTCTTCTTGCTATGTGACCAGCCCATTTCCATTTCATTTCATTTCTTTTACTCTTTTGATGATATCGTATACTTTTGTTTGTTCTCTAATCCATATGCAGGTCTTTCTATCTTGTCTTTTAATGTTGAGCATGTATCTTTCCAAGGCTCTTTGCGCCACTCATAGCTTTTGTATCAATTGTGAGATTAGTGTCCATGTTTCATTGGCATATGTAGTATGCAGGTAACACACACTGATCAAAAACTTTTCTCTTCAGGCATAGGGAGAGGTTGTTCTTGAAAATTATGCTTAGCTTGCTGAATGCCTGCCAATCCCATTTAACACGCCATTCAGTTTTCTTTATTGTATCACCTTCCAGTGAGATCCATTGGTCAAGGTATAAGTAGTGGTCTACTATGTCTACTTCTTCTCCAGATACAATTTTTTTTCCTTCTTTGGTGAATTTAACAAACATAACCTGGCTCTTTTTCAGATTTATTCTTAAGCAAAATGGTTCTCCTGCTTTGTACAACTCTTGTATGTGTCTTTCTAGCTCTTCTGTGTAAAGAGAACATCATCTGCAAATATTTAGTGATTTAAATAGGTGCCATTGATTTTTATTGCATTATTTTGCCCAACCTAGTTTGCAAAATACTTCTTCAAGGCAGGCTGAGAAAAGGATAGGTGATATTGTATCACCTTGTCGTACATGTAGATTGGTATGTATTGCAGTAGTGAGAAATGGAGAGGGGGCTTCCTATTGATATTGGGCTCCAAATCCCTTGGTTGAATCCATATAGCCAGCAGTCAGTGATGATAATACTCTACAGCACCACAGATACCTTCAACAGGGCTATGGCATTTAAATCCAGACGATTCCATCAGGCCAATCAATGCACATTCTCAGAACATTGTTGAAAGGACCTTTTCAGTT
Source organism: Vipera berus (assembly GCF_964194415.1). Lineage (NCBI taxonomy): Eukaryota > Metazoa > Chordata > Lepidosauria > Squamata > Viperidae > Vipera > Vipera berus. Next base: position 296,668,013 of record NC_138202.1, on the reverse strand, counting down.
TTCTTGGTACTTATACACATAAAGGAAATAATTTCTATGGCTATATAATACATTATTGTTATTGCAAATTGGGAAAATTATACGTAACATGAGAGGCAACAGATATAATATTGCTACTCTATATCCGAGTGCATTAACAGACTTATTTGGAAAGATGCAATTTGCTCTTTGTTTCACTTAGAATTTTCAGCTCTAATGGATCAGTGAGGGTTGGATTTCAACAGCTGACTCAAGATCTGGCTTGCAGTAGCATCTAGGAGCTCAAAGCTGAAATCTTCAGTCATAATGTCATTGGGTAACTCTGAAACCCATCTCTGAATCTAGATGCTATCGAGTCTCAAGTAGAACTGGTCACAAATGGCTGTTTGAAAGAGTTTCTCAAATTTGGGGACAGAGAAATTGGATGGACAATTTCTCTGGATTCCTCCAGGGCTTAAAGAAATTCTCTTCCAGTCAGATTTTCCATTTTTGTTAAATTTCTTTTGGTCAGAATTTCTCTTTAATGGAAGCTAAACAAGCTATTGAAGAAACTCAGTAGAATAAATTATCATGGAAATGTAGGAAGCCAGGGTTCTATAATTTTTGCAGAGATGATTATAAAATGAAAGAGAACACTCACACGCATCCCAAAGAAAAACACTACACTATACCAATAAGAATTTCTTCAAAATTTTCTTCTTTTCTTGGAAAAAAAACAGAAGGAGATTCTTCTTTACCAGATTTAATGAGAAATGATAGAATGGTGCAGGAGAATTTATTTGGCTGGCACTCATAGGCTGAAAAGGATTATCAGGGAAGAAATATTGAATTCCCCAGGACAGGAAGGAATACAAAGAAGCTTTCTGTTTCAGTTCAGTATTGCTTAAACTACATTTTTTCCCCTTTAAAATAAGGGCAGTTTAGTACAATTCAGATGTATTGAAATTTATGTTCCTATTTATTTATGTCATTTGATAGTGTATAGTACTGCTTCAAACATATTTGTGTTATTTGTAACATAAATAAAATATAGCTGGATATGTTGTAGATGACAGGTGGCATAGAAATATTTCAAAATAAATATAAATTGCTTTGGATTTCTATATCATACATATTTACATTCATTAGAGAAATCCTTTCCTTCTCATAATTTTCAGTAATCTATATTAATAACATAGGGACACGGTGGCTCAGTGGGTTAGGACACTGAGCTTGTCGATCAGAAGGTCGGCAGTTTGGCAGGTCGAATCCCAAGTGCCGCGTAACAGAGTGAGCGCCTGTTACTCGTCCCAGCTTCTGCCAACCTAGCAGTTCGAAAGCACATCAAAATGCAAGTAGAAAAATAGGGACCACTCCAGTGGGAAGGTAACAGCGTTCCGTGCGCCTTTGGCGTCTAGTCATGCCGGCCACATGACCACGGAAGACGTTCTCGGACAAGCGCTGGCTCTTCGGCTTTGAAACGGAGATGAGCACCGGCCCCTAGAGTCGGAAACGACTAGCACGCATGTGCGAGGGAACCTTTACCTTTACCTTTATATTAATAACGTATTCAGAAATTTCATAACATACTCTATATGGAAATGCATTTTTTAGAGATTCTTAAGAAAAACTTGATGCATATGAAGCCCAACAGCAACTAAAGAACTGGCACCTAAGAGTTCACATTTTTATAATAATGATGGAAATAGCGACTGAGAAGTTGTGAGTATTCTCAGGTACTGTATGCACATATTTTTTTTTTAAAAAAGCAAAGTGAATTTTATAGAAATGTGTTTTATGTCTCTGTGCTAGGATATACTCAGATATATGATATACTCAAATTGTACCAAGTTTAGAACAATTAATGTATAAGATTCACTGAAAATTGCCTTGTCCATATGCTTGAAATGTGAATCTATATTTAACTGGGAAAGATCTTCTGGTTACTTTTTCAAATTTAGAAACTATCAGGAAAGCACGCTGGCTAGAATGTGCATTTTATGTGATTATCTGAGCTTTTGATAAGATTGTAAATACCTATCAGATCATGTTGCTTTGTTTAAGCATTTGGAATGGCAAGTGAACTGGATAACTTTATGCCCACTTAACTCAGATTTTTTTCAGGAAAGTGAAATAGGTTGCTTTTTACTGGAAGATTCTCAGTGGCTCCTTTGGCCATAAACTGATTGAAGAAAGATTGACAGCCTTGTATAGCTGAAATTCAAAGCATGCCATCAGGATGTAGTTCTTTTGAGGACTAAGTCCAGGTTTTCTCAGTTGCATGGGTTGTCACTGAGCTGCAAATCAAGAGCATGAGCAAAAGAATAGTAGCAAAAGATGAGAATCAGAAGTCTATCACACTTCAAAAAGCAATGGATTTAGGAGAGCCAAATTCTCCCTTGGACCATAAGCAACATATAACATGGAAGAGGAATTTTTAGAGTTTGTAGCTTATAAATTATCTGTTTCTACTTTCAAACATGCCATTGATTAAAGTCATTTTTAAAATAAATAATTTAAGAAGTGTTTATGGTATTTCTATAAGTGTAACAAAGATATATTAACACTGAATATTCACAATGTAAGGGTGATGATGATGGACATCCAAATCAAAGCATGGTTTTGTCAAAGCAGACAAAGTCTAAATAGGAACTTTTGAAAATAGTTGTTACTTGAAGTATACAAAAATGCCAAGACATGATTATTACAAAATTAGATAAATTTCTTCCCAAGCCCTCTAGCTGATAAAACTAGGACTGAGGGAGAATGCAGTGTGGCAACTAGTTTATAGTTACAGTGTCACAAGAGTTCTCTGATCATTATGGTTTGAGGAACAAATGTTGAAGCAATATATTACACAAATACTCTAATGTTCAACACAGTTTGCTATTTTAAAAATCTTTTGTAGAATCTGAAAAAAAATTACAAACTACTGGATATCTATACCCTGCTTCCTCTACTGTTTACTCCTCATTCATCAGTGACTCTTAGATTTGTTATTGGTGCCAAATGAACAAACCACTGGGTCCCTTTCCTTTTCTCTCCCTTCCCTTTGTGCACTACAAATCCGATTGGTGAAAATTGTTGAGTTGTCTAGCCTTCTAGAATCTCTCCCTTCTGCCAATGTGGCATCCTTTTATCCTTAAATGCAGAAAAGGAAAGAGTGGTGAAGTGGCTTGTTTTTTAATAGTCACATTCTCTTAAAGAGCTTTTTGTCATAGCAATATGCGGGGGGGGGGGGTTAGCCATGTGTTTTATTTTTATGTGCAATGAGGTTAAGGGGATTTTTGTTAGTCTGAGACCTGTGGTTACTCAGAGATGGGCATTAACAAACAATGTCATTTAGACTTTCCTATTGGTCAACAACCTGAGTTATGTTGATCTTTGCATATTCTCAGGATGTCAAGGTCAGCATAAGTGAAGATAATTGCAGGTCATATTCAATTGCTTTAGAGAGATTGCAAAGTAGAAAAAGTAACAGAAGAGCCCACAAGTAAAAAAAATTCAAATTCTTTTTCACATTCATCCAGAATTCCTTAATCTTTGCATCTCTCTTTTGAAATTTTGCAGGTTTAATGCCTAAGGCTTCTTCTAGGATCCATGTAATTTTCACCAAAACTGCCAAAGAAAGGGGTAGGAAAGGAAAGAAGGGAAACACGGAGGTGGGCTGGAAAGATAAATCAACTTTTACCACAAGAGAAATATAAAAACCATCTTCTAAAATAAAATATGATCCTCAGTATGTCTCAATACTCCTAATTTGTGGGGAAAGCAGTATGTTGGCTTGCAAAGTAAACGTTAGTTAGGAGTAGATGGGCTGAGAGGAAGGGGAAGACTTCAGGAAGTTGGATAAGGTACTCAAAAAGAGAGATATGAGATTTTTAAAAGAAGGAAAGGTAGTGCATGAATTACTACAGACTTTGTAAATAAAGGATGGTTTGCGAGAACAAAATGGTATAAAGGCAATGTAACTATATTCCCCTTTCTTCATGCTTTAATTGCTTTGGAGTACTAGTTCTTATCCTTTTTTCTGCTTGTTTCATAATATCTCTTACCCTGATAAGGAATAGGAGGATTTATAGTGTGTGTATGTATACAGATTGTCCTTATTGAGAGACTGCCTTGTTTAACAACCATTTGCAGTTACATCAGTGGTGGGATTCAGTCAGTTCGCATGGGTTCGGGAGAACCAATAGGTAAATTTACCTGAATTTGGAGAACTGGCTGGCTTCTGGAAGTGCTGGGAGGCCTAAAACAGGCCACCAGAAGTGCATGGATAGGCCACCAGAAGTGCATGGACTTCCAGAAGTCCGTTCTAGGCTAGGGAGGAATGGCCCACCGGAAGTGCGTTGCCACTTCCAGAAGTCCGTTCTAGACATTGGAGGCCCAAGCCTGCATCACATAATAGAACTGGTTATTCAGGTATTTGAATCCCACCACTGAGTTACCCAAGTGCTAAAAGAATAACTTTACAACCAATTTTTACATTAGCACCTTTGCAAGTCTGTAAAGCAAAGGAAAGTTGAAGTAAAATCACAAGCACAGTTGATATTTCACCTAGCAGCCAACTTTGCTTAATGACTGAATTACTGGTCCAAACTAAACTGTATAGAACTCTGATGTAATCATATGAAATGTGGCAGGAGGATTTGGCCCAACTTTTCCAGTAAATTTCATCAAGTTCTTCCAATGAATAAAAAGAAAACCCATCAAAGATAATTGTAAATGTCTAGTATAAAACAATGACATCTTTATTATTTCATAATAGAAAGGTTTTTCCTACAAATATCCAGTTCTGTAAAATAGGGGGGGGGGAATCATAACAATTTGTTAATCAATAGGGAACATAGATTAAGGTTTCACAGTAAATATTTAATTTCTGACCCTAAAAGCAAGCTATCTCCCAAACTGCTGAATCAAGTTACAAAACACATGTTGTGGTCTTAATGTACCCTTTTTGATGATTCTGAGTCTTCTACTAAGCCATAGATCTTTGGAATCCATTTCTTTTTGCCCATTTACTGTTTTTATTTCTCTTAACATGCCAACTTCTGAATACCTGGTATGAGGATGTGGGAATGTTATACTTAGAGATGGCGCCAACTGCTGTTGCTATTTATAACATTCTTCCAAAGTTCAGCCAGGTTAGGCAAAGAACAGCTAACAGGTCATCCAATGTTTACTCTGGCCTTTTGTAGAACAGACCAGATATTTATTCCCATCCAACCCTGGTTTATTTCATGGCCCTGAGCATAAATAATGCTTGAAATCTTCCTTTTAGAGTTGAGAGTTATCTGAAGATAGAAATGGCTAATGTTGACTCAGGAGAACGCAACAGTTGATGACAGGAGGCAGGTTCTGAATCTTCCATTGTATCTGAACATGCAAAGCAGATCTTACTTTTGTCTTAGGGATAATGCCTAGAATTTTAGAATTAAGCTTAAAATAGGGTATTGTAGCTCAACTAAATAGTCAGCATTTGTTCAGCTAAATTGGCTTCAGAAGAAGTAGGATTTCTTCAGTTTCTCCAGATAGACAAAACTATTTACATTGGCTGAACTGAGGGATGTGGCTTTTCAGAAGTTGTTGACTCCCAGCCATCTCAATCAGCATGGACTTGTTAAGGGATGCTGATAGCTGTAGTAAAAAAAACATATGGCATGCTAGAGATTTTATCCTACCTTAATCTGAAGCAAAAATGTACCTACAGAGCAATTAAAGGAACATCGTCTCCATCTGGTGCCTTACAAATGTGTGAGGACTAGAGTACCCCACTGGCTAGTAAGGCTATGAATTGGGAAAGTTGATTTTAAGTGATGTTCCTGATCACCTGAAATGTCATCACAGCTGACTACTGAAGCTTTGCAAAGCATTACTTCCAGTAGAAGAGATAACAGGATTTCCGCTAAACCAGATCAAAACCTGAAATAACACCATAGAGACCAGACATAAAAGGTGATTAATCTAAAGGTCAGACAGTACTGAACACACCAAAAGATTAAAGAGTACAAAAGCTGTTAGACATGTTTATGTCTGCTATTAGAATCATAACCAATAAGTAATTCAAACAAATATTTCTTCCATAGTCTGAACAAATTCCTGGCTATCAGGACAGCTCTTTCAGCCATTAAAACACTTCATCTGAAGAGCATCTCATCACTGAAGAGATCCCTCTTATGCACAGCTGCAGCAGCAGGGAAGACAACAGGAAAAGCACAACCAATTGCTGAATCCATTATTGAGGCAGTGGATTCAGGCATCCTTCCTTGTGAAGCCAATGGCTCTCTCTGACACAATATGAAATACAAAGGCTAGCTTTATGCCCTAGGCTAAGCTATAGTACACTATCTGCTGGATAATCTGAAGTTGTCTTCCATATTGCATACTAAAACAAAAACCAAATCCAAATAGATGACACATTGACCTAGGAATGCAAAGGAGTAGAGGAATGCATTTTTAAGCATTGAAGTTACAACTTCAGAGTCTGCACTCACATCAAAGTACTTAGAGTCATATCCAAGTTAGTGAATGTTCTGCTTCTGAGATCACACAAATGTCCACATTTGCCTAGCCCAGGTACTATTTGATGTAGCCCTCATCACAAGAAAATTTGATACTTACTGGCCCCACCACCATTCCCTTCTTCCTTCTGCTCCAGCCATTTCCAGTTTTCCCCATGAAATGTACAAGACCACGGGAACGTCTTGTCAATATGAAATATTCCTCTGTTCAGCCAACTACTGGTTCAATTATAATTCTGCACAGAATTTGTGGAGTCATATTTTTGTTAGTGATAATGTGTTTATTCAGGTACACAAGATTTTCTTACAGTTTATTGTTGTTGCTACTGCTGTTGGTGTTGTTGTTTTGCATTGATTGTTCATCTTTTGATGTAAACCACCTAAAGTCATTTTTTTTAATCAGATGGCCTCTAACTCTCATAAATATAACAGACTAATCTCTGAAAGACATCTATGCATATTTGAACAGTAAATGTGTCTATCCACAAAGCAATGCACTAGCCAACTTGTAAGTTAGCATTTGCAAGTAATTAAGAATGTATTTGTAGGTAGGTGGATCAATCATCTAACCCTTGAAATGGAATGTCTTCAAAACAACTGAGGCAATAAAGAAAAATCACATGATATATACACACATACAGAGCTCTAAATGAGAAAGTGCTACATACAGTAAATAGAAAAGGCAATACACACACACACACATACATACATAAATAATCATCCAGATAATTAAAACAGTAATCATAGCAATACCTACCACGTATGTTTTGTTTGCTTGTTTTGTTTTTAACACAGAAAAACAATGATTAGGTGGACTATTCTGGCTAGTAATTGCCCAACAATGAATTTACTAATAACGAAATATCTAAAATGTTCTTAGACAGATTTAAAATTCCTTTTTAATCCATCAAAATCCAAAGGCTTAAGACATATATCTTAATTAGGTTTAACCAAAGCATCATACAGGTATGAGGATGCCTACTTTTAGATATTTTAAATGGTTCTTAAGAAAGATCTGGCTTTGCACCCTTATCCAACACATGCCACATGCTAACATTCAACCTTATGACTGATCTATCTGTTATTCCTTCATGAAACTATAATGCAAAAACAACAGTATTGTGAGCTAAAACACATTCATTCATTCATTTGCAGAGAATTTGAAACAGAATTTTTATTTGTGATTAATTTAATCTTTGAACATCCTTAAGTTTCAAGAACAATAACTTCGAATTGATGAATAGCCAAAAGCCGTAACTTAGCATTTTCATCCTGAAATTCCTAGTTAATAGCAAAGTTTCTATGATATTTATTGAAGGACACACACACATGGGATCCACACACACACACAAAAAGTATTAGAGAGAATAATTAGCAGGGACAATATAGCTATGTTGATGCAGTACGGGACCTGCATATAATTATTAAGATGATCCATAGAATTATTTTTCCAGCTATTGCATCTGCTTCAACCACTCCCTCCTTTTGTTTTCTTTAACAATATATTTCAAATATATACTTTCACTTTGACAGGAAATTGTAGCATAACATATGTGGATTTATTTGTTTGATTGTTTGATTGATTGATTTCAAGGTTGTAGTCTAAAATCTCTGGCTTTATTGATTGATTGGTTAGATTTTGAGGTACCACAATTCCAAAAAGACTCCAAGTAACTTACAAATTTAAAAGAATACAAAATAGTGTTTTATGTTTTATACAAAATAAAACATATAACATGAATTAGATTAAGGAGAATTAGCACAGCAGAAAACATTCTCTACAACTTTTTTCCACTCACAAATCCATGACAAACAGTAACAGTATCACATACTTTCCAAGTTTTCTGCCAATCCTCTACAATATGGATGCTTCAGTACTGACATTTCTCCTACCTCTCCATGAGTGGGCCTCTGCCAAAAGCAAGGTTGTGGTATGGATCTAGACAAACTATTATTCAGGGGGGAAAAGGTGGGGAGGTCAATCTATTTCCAGGCCATTTCAGATTCACATTTTCATCCACAACTCTGTTGTGTCCTAGATTTATTCTCTCCAACCCAGTGGAATGTTGGAAAGAAATTATGTAAAGAAACGCAGAACTCTGTCTATCAATCCATCAGCAAGATAAGTCTCTGAAAACTGAATAAGCAGTATCCAATTTGGTATGGCTGGGGAATCCAGCAACAGTTTGAAAATGTTTGAAATGTTCCAAATGTTTGAAAATGGACTAGATCAATACAAGAGTTGAGGAGAAAACATTTTTAAGAAAAAAAAATCCAATCCCCCACATTACACCTCTATGGGGCATTTGTACTCATACGCTCACCCAAATGCAAGAGAAACACATAATAATAACACTATCATAGTTGTTGTTGTTATTTATTAACTGTAGCATCTATGCCACCCCAGTCAAACCAAGCTTTGAGTAGTATTCAACTCATCCATCCTGTAATTCAGGTAAGAATAAGCCATATAAACTCATCTTAAGAAATCAACAGCAGAAATATCCCTTCTACCCACCAGACACCCCAATATTGCAACTGAACTGAAGCTGAATTCATGCTACAGTTTAACATCTTTGTCATATCTCACTTGCATTTGACAAATCAATACCCTGATTTTCCATCTCTTGTTTAGATTTTAACTTCCCTTCAGAGTTTAGAATATCTTTATATGTCCATATTTTCTCAAGACTGACTAAATTTGGATGTGCAAATGCTTCCATTGTTGAGAGCCATCCTGGAATTTTCAAGTATATTTTACATTTTATTTTTTCCCATTTTAGTAATAATGCATTTCTAATATAGTGGTTTTGAAAATATCTATGAATTTTATTTTTCCCATACCATAAGAAAACATGCCAACCGAGTTGTAATTCACGTCCATCCAAATACAACAACCTTTTATTTCTAAGAGTTATCCATTCTTTTACCCATGTTAGTACTGATGCTTGATAATATACTGTAAAACCCACTCTGGCAAGCCAAAACCTCCATTTTCCTTAGCTTCTTGTAACATTTTCAATTTAATTCTAGCTTTCTTTCCTTGCCAAATAAATTTTGAAATTAGAGAATTTAATTCTTAAAAGAATTTTTTCTCCAGTTTTATAGGTATCGTTTGAAATAGAAACAATATTTTTAGTAATATATTCATTTTCACCGCAGCAATTTTTCCTAACATTGAAAGTTGCAAGTTTTTCCATTTTTCCAAGTCAAGTTTTATTTGCTTCAGTAGTTTTAGATAATTATCTTTTATTATTATTATTATTATTATTATTATTATTATTATTATTATTATTATTATTATTATTATTATTATTATTATTATTATTATTATTATTATTATTATTATTATTTCGGTTTATATACCGCCCTACTCCCAAAGGACTCAGGGCAGTTTACAAGGCAAAATTTAAAAAACAATACAATATAAAATTATAATAAAATTAAATTAAGTCTAGCCGCAAAATTTAAATTACAATTTAAAAACATTAAACCCCTCAGTCCAGACCAGATAGCTCAAAGAGCCAGGTTTTTAGGTCCCAGCGAAATGAACGAAGGTCAGGGGCAGTCCGGAGTTCCGTTGGCAGTTGATTCCATAGGACAGGCACGCCCACAGAGAACGCCCTCCCCCTGGGGACCGCCTGACGGCAATCCTTGACCGGCAGTACCCTGAGGAGGCCCTCCCTGTGGGAGCGCATAGGACGATGGGAAATTGACGCTAGCAGCAGGTGCTCCCTTAGATAATCCAGGCCCATGCCATTTAGGGCTTTATAGGTCATCACCAGCACCACGAATCTCACCCAGAGGGCAACTGGAAGCCAATGCAGCTCGCGGAGAAGAGGTGTTACATGGGAGTATCAGGAGACTCTCATCAAAACTCGTGTGGCTGCATTCTGCACCAGCTGAAGCCTTCAGGTGGTCCTCAGGGGCAGCCCCATGTAGAGAGCATTGCAGTAGTCTAGCCGGGAGGTCACGAGCGCATGGGTGACTGTATCTCGGTCCAGATAGGGCTGTAACTAGCGCACCAGGTGAACCTGGGCAAAAGCCCCCCTGGCCACGGCTCCTATATGATCTTCCAAACTGAGCCGTGAATCCAGGAGGATGCCCAAGTTGCGGGCCATATCAACGGGGGGTAACACCTCACCCCCCCCATAGTTAACGATGGAAAAGATTGGTTAGTCTGAGATGCCGATATGCACAGCCACTCAGTCTTGGCAGGATTGAGACGAAGCCTGTTTCTCCCCATCCAAACCCGGACCGCCTCCAGGCAATGGGACATCACGTCAAGGGCATCACTGGGTTGGTTCGGGGTGGAAAGAAAAAGCTGGGTATCATCAGCATACTGATGATACCCCACCCCGAAACCACGAATGAGCTCACCCAGCGGCTTCATATAGATGTTGAACAAGAGGGGAGAGAGGACCGACCCCTGAGGAACTTCACAAACGAGAGGCCTCGGGGCAAACCTCTGCCCTCCCGTCAACACCGACTGTGAGCGGCCCAGGAGGTAGGAGGAGAACCACTGTAAAACAGTGCTCCCCACTCCCAACCCCCTGAGACGCCGCAGTAGGATACCATGGTCGATGGTATCAAAAGCCACTGAGAGGTCTAATAGGACTAGGACAGAGGAACAACCCCTGTCCCGAGCCCGGCAGAGATCATTCACCAATGCAACCAGTGCCGTCTCCGTGCTGTACCCGGTCCTGAAGCCCGATTGGTATGGGTCCAGATAATCAGTTTCCTCCAGGAACAGAGGGAGCTGAAGTGCCACCACGCTCTCAACCACCTTCGCAAAAAAGCGAAGGTTGGAGACCGGACGATAGTTGTTCAAAATAGCCGGGTCCAGGGCAGGCTTCTTGAGGAGGGGCCTCACCACCGCCTCCTTCAAGGCGGCAGGGAAGGTACCCTCCCTCAAAGAAGCAGTTATTACTGCCTGGAACCAGCTTCGTGTCTCCTCCCGGGCTGCATATACCAGCCAGGAGGGGCACGGGTCCAATAAACACGTGGCGGAACTCAGTCTCCTCATGATCCTGTCCACCTCATTTTATCATTGAACATCTTGCTGTCAGGTATATTCCCAAATATTTAACTTTTTCTGACACTTTTTTTGTTTGTTTGTTTATCTGTAAGATTTTTAACTATCACTTTAGTTTTTTTCTCTCTTTATCTTCAGTCCTGCTATAATCTCTCCAAATTCTATCTTTTCCAATAATTTAGGAATCATCTCTAAAGTTTCCTCTAGGTCTAGGATGAATACCAAGTCATCTGCAAATGCTTGCAATTTATAAGCTTCACCTTTTATTTCTAGTCCTTTAATTTTTGGGTCTTGTTTAATATTTCCATTTAGAACTTCCAACATTAAAATAAATAACAATGGAGACAGTGGACATCCTTTTCTTTCTTTCTTTTTAAATATTTTTTTATTGAATAAACATTTAAAAACAGGTTGAACACAGTGTGACTTTTCTGGCTGTTATTTTCCCATACATACTATACCATATATCTCCCTAGTCCACAGGTCTGCAACCCGTGGCTCCGGAGCCACATGTGACTCTTTCAGCCGTCTCCTGCGGCTCCCAGTCCTCTGCCATGTGCAGTCCAAAAAAAAAAAGTGGGACTAAAAAAGTTCAACCAATCAATTCAGATATGCGGGGTAGGTGCATATCTCGCCTTGGCTCCACTCTACAGTCCAACCCTGTTCTGCGCATGCGTGCATGTATGCGCATGTGCACACATTTTTTGCGGCTCCCAGTTTTTCCTTTTGTGAGGGAACCGGTTCCGAGTGGCTCTTTCACTGTTTCAGGTTGCTGACCCCTGCCCTAGTCATTGATCTTTTATACCATTAACATATTGCATTTTATACTATTTACATATTTATATATTTACATACATATTTGTGTCTATTTACAACATAACTTCCATTTCCATTCTTATTTCATATTCTTTCTGATCTTTATCTTACGCACACTTTGGGGTTGAAAATCTATACTTTCTCTCTTCTAGATGAGCTTTCTTTGTTCTGACTTTTTCTCCTCGAGTCTAACCAATAATGCATCTTATCCCAAACTTCATAATACTCTGTTTCATCCTTGTCTTTAATTTCTAAGGTTAGTCTATCCATCTCTGTACATGTCAAACATTTTTTAATTAATTCACTCTCTACCGGGGAATTTCCATTTTTCCAGTTTTGGGCATACACCAACCTTGCTGCTGTTATGATATGCATGGACATCCTTTTCTTGTGCCTCTTTTAATGTTGAAATTCTCTGTATAATCTCCATTTACAATCACTTTTGCTGTTTGTTTGTGATATATTGTAATCATATTTATAAAATTTTGTCCAAAGTCCATTATTTTTAGTTTTTAAGTCATAAATTGCCAGGAAACTTTATCAAATGCTTTTGAGCATCTAGAAATACTAATGCCAATTGTTTCTCTGGATGCATTTCATAATATTCCAATATGTCGATTATAACTCTTAAATTATTTTTTATTTGTCTCTTTGGTAGAAATCCATTTTGATCTGGATGTATAAATTCAGTTAGAAATCTTTTCAATCTCATTATTATTGAAGTAAATATTTTATAGTCCACATTTAATAATCTGTCAGATCTGAGTCCTCTTTTGGTATCGAAGTAATATTTGCTTCTGTCCATGTGTTTGGGATTTTAGCCTCCAATAAAAGTTCATTACACACATCTTTCAATGGTACACTTAATATATGTTGAAGACATTTGTACAACTCAGCTGGGAGCCGATCTGGTTCTGGTGTTTTTTCATATATATTTTTTTGTCTTCTTATAGCCTCTGTCAGTTCCATCATTGTTATTTTCTCATTTAACACAGTTTTAAAGTTTTCTGAGATTTTTGGTAAATTATTTTTTTTCATATATTGAATCATTTTCTCCCATGAAATTTCTTCTCATATCATACAGTTTCTTATAATATTCTTTATTATCTTTTTATTACCTTGTTTTTTAAATGTAAACAGCCCTTTTCATCTACTGTTATTTATCAATTTTTTTCTCTTTGTTTTTTAAGTTTGTAAGTTTGTTCAGATATTATTAACCTCTGATGAAAAACTAATTAAGAAAATGTACAACTTTTTATTGAACTTGAAAATGGAAAATGAACAAGTAAAAGAAACAATGATAACATGGGCAAAGAATTTTGGATACAATATAGATTTAGAGAAATGGCAATACCTATGGGAAAGAAATTATAAATTGACAATGTCAACCTCTTACAAAGAAAACTTGTAAGTGTTGAATGCTCCAACACTGGAAGTTTTTAAGAAGAGACTAGACAGCCATTTGTCCAAAATGGTATAGGGTTTCCTGTCTGAGAGGGGTTTGTACTAGATGACCTCCAAGGTCCCTTCCAACATCATCATCATTATTATTATTATTATTATTATTATTATTATTATTATTATTATTATTATTATTATTATTATTATTATTATTACTATTATTATGTTTTATAGATGGCACTTGCCACCAGGACTAGTAAAAATGTTTAAAAATAAGCCAGATAGATGTTGGAAATGTAATCACAAGTCAGGTACCTATTGTCATGTATGGTGGACATATGTTAAAGCAAAGAGATATTGGACAAAAATACATACTTGGCTAGAAAAGATGTTGGGAAAACATGTAGATTTTAAACCTGAACTTTTTTTATTACGTATAATGCCAGAAAAGCTTACAAAGTATATACTTGATTTTACATGTGATAAGAGTGGCAAGAATCATATTCGCACAATATTGGGTAAATGAAGAAATACCACCAGAGGATGAAATAATTTAAAAAATACTAGATTGTGCAGAAATGGACAGATTTAGTCTGAGTTGAAAGAAAAAGAAGAAACAGAATATTTTCAAACTTGGGACTTATTTTATCAATGGCTGGAGAAAAGAATAAGGGATTAGGAATTCAATTTGTATTAATGGATAATATACCCAGACAACATGTTTGTTGAATAAGTACTTTTGAATTGTATTAAAAAATCAATAAAAAATTTTATTTTAAAAAAGAAGAAGTTGAATTAATGTTACATTCCATCCCATCTGTGGCCATCTTCACAGCTCTCTGAAACTCAGATAGGGTTGCAACCATCTATGTCTCTGGAGTTATGATCCTCCAGAGGAAGGTCTGGAGTTTTATGAAAGAAAGCTCCTGGGGTTCCTAAGAGCATTTTTCCCTGAGATTAATCCCCAGGAAGTAAGTGTGCACAAATGTACAAAGACACGCTACTTCATTAATAGATTTCTTCAGTGGCCACTGCTGGTAAGGACTTGAAGTTTCTTCATCTTCATGCTTTTTTTTTACCTTATCATTCTTTCCAACCCAATAGAATATTGGAAATAGGTTTTTGAATATTACTCCATAGATACAATAACCCTTCAGAAATGAACAAATTTAGAGTAGATGGAGAACTTGGAAAAGGAAAAATCAAGTTTAAAATTACCTGGATCTGACCGGGGACCCTAGAGAAAAATAAATAAATAAACATTTCCCCAATGCATTCCTATCCCAAAGGAAAAAAAAACATTTCAGCCATGACTTTGATTTCTGCCAGCAGCTCCAACTAAAGCCCTCCTCTTTTCTGGTCATATGAACCAGAGAGGAACTGCTACTAAGGGAGCAGAAACATGGCCTGCACTGTACTGTGCTGTTAATTATTTCATCAGTCCTTCAAGCTCTGGAGCACCCAAATATCTTCCTTCCCCAAGGTCTGCCTTCTCAGTTCCTCAAAATGTTGGCAAAGGGAAGTTGAAATATAAATAAATAAAATAAATAAATAAATAAACCTTTATTGTCAAAGTACAACATGTGTACATTGAGATTATTGGGGAAATTATACTACAGTGAGGAAGAATTTTAATTTGAGCTGGAAACACTGTAAAGGGTTGCACTAACCATGTTATAGCTGATACAAATAATGTAATACAGACTGCTAGGATGCATTATTGCAAGACAAATAATATGAAATGATTAATCATTAATTCCTAAAAGGAATATTGTAGACTTGAATCTTGAGTCCTTTCCATACAATTTTAAAATAATATTTTATCAACTGAGGTTCTCCACATTCATGGTTATGGCAAATGACAAATATACATCATGGCATTATAAAGCAAGCCCACAACTTACTGTATACCTTTGCCTCAGTAGTGAGGATACAAGTAAGTAAGGGTAGTTTTATATTGGGATGTCACTGTGAACATTCTTGGTGTCTTAACCACTACACCAAACTGACTCTCCAATTTCTCAGTTACTGTCACCAATTTGATCCATAAAATTATAAGTGGAAATAGGCTGCTACAGATAACAAGTTAACATCCTCAGTTGGCTACCATGCTACAATTCCATACCAACCAATACTGAGAATTTGAAATGAGGTTCACTATGATTGTGAGTTCCTCCCTTCAATAGGTTTAATTGTCATTATCTTTCTTCCTTTTCTTCTGACCTCATTCCTCCATGCTAATCTTGCTCCACACACCATAGAAACACAATATCTTGCTTTGTACTCCTGCATGCAAATAATGATTTATTGCTTCCTTGCTCCATTGTTGGTGGCAAACATATCAAATATTTTGGGTGGAAACACTTGATAAATGATAAAGATATTCTCCCTGTTTTGTTTTGCTTTGTTGCTCAATGACAATAATAATTTGAATGTGCAGCTAATATAACCCTTTCGAGCCTTTTTTGTAAAAATATTTTACATTTTTTTTCTTACTGACTCCTCAGACTTCATAATCATCAGATTTTTTTCATCTCTGTTTGCTACCTCATGTAAATAATTAAATTTCTTTAAGTTGAAAAGAGACATTATTTTTAGAATCTAGTTATCAAGCAATTTCCATGTTCTGAAGTATTAGTTCCTTTGTCAACTATTGCTGAGTTGATATGAGCGGGATTTGAGATGCAGCCAATTTTCTTTCATATCTTTATTTCACATATGTTCTTCCCTTTTGGCCACTATTCTGAAAAGAGGGTGAAGTTGCAAGTTTAAATCATGCTTAGTCTTGTTCTGATGCAGAGAATGAAAGGACACCATGTCATCTTTCCCTCCCTCACCTTCATTTCTTGCTTCCTTCCTGGCCTCTCCTTTGATGGAGGGAGGTGGGGGTGCTAAAGACATAAATTACATTCAGATTGTTCAGTGATGAAGCTTTGTTACGGTGATGAAGCTTGTGTAGACAGCTGTTTTTACCAGAGCAGGAGAGGAAAAGCAAATATAACCAAGATCCTGTCACAAATACAGATCCCAGAAAGGTGAGTGACAAATTGTGGACCTGGACTCACAACAGGCTTTCTGGATCCTTCTTGTCATATACTGACCAAGTCAATGACCAAGTGATTGACAATGACTTTGGAGTCATATAACAGACACATCTTGTGGTCACTCAAGAAAAAAAGTTCAATTTTATTTCTTCATGTATAATGGGACATATATGCATATATGCAGTGTATAAAAAATTCAGTTGAGCAAGGTTTTCTTCTTTCTCAATGTCCTGGTACATTCAGAATGACAAATATTGAAATCTGGACATTTGCATACTTCATTTTTGTCACAATATACTATAGATATAAAGATTAACATAGAATATTTGCAGATTCATCTTCTTTTATGACCATGTCCTGGCTGTTTGTATATGAAATTAAGCATATGTATGTATATATATGAAAGTGTATATATGTATATATATGTATGTGTATATATGTATATGTATGTATGTGTGTGTATGTGTGTGTATGTGTGTGTGTGTGTGTGTTTAAATTTTTTGGATTGCTAACAAAGAATTAAAGGGAGACTGATATGAGTATATATATATATATATATATATATATATATATATATATATATATATATATATATATATATATATATATATATATATATATATATATATATATATATATATATATATATATATATATATGTTTTCTGAGGTTTAAGCAGCACAACTCACCAGCTCAGGTCTAAGGCTGGCAGCTGAGACCAGACCATCCACTCAAAACACACCCCCACCCAATCAGAACACCCCCACCATTCAAAACACACTCCCACCCAATCAGAACACACTTACTCCCCCACCCAATCAGAGCACACCTCCACCCACAGAACACACCCCCTCTGGCAGTTTAAAAAAGAGGAACAAACAGCCACATGCTTCTCCCAGAAGAAGGAAGCAGAAGCCACCAGCCTGATGATGACGGATGGGATTCCGTCGAAACGTCGCCCCTACACCTTTAGTTCTACGCGGAAAAAACCCGAATAACCAAAGATCCACATACGAACACCCGCGAAAACCTCAGAAAACAAATATCTTACCTCTACGGGGAGGAAATCCACCAGCTAACTAGGACCTATGAAAAACTCGAAGTACGAAGAGCTTCCATTCTGTGTGACCTCACATTCCTATGCAACTGCCGAGATCAAAATTTAATCCCCACATCCTTCCAATTGAAATTCCACTCCAACTCTGCAGCCATCAAACGCATCCTGATTAGAACTGAACTGGCCCTAATCAGAAATGAACTCCACACAAAAAGATTCCTCCTGGACCGAATCAACAGAGACCTCCTCACACTTCACCTCAAACTCAGCAACAAGATCCACCCCACACTTTGGGACAAATTCAAACAAATTGCTGTCTGGAGAGCTGAAACAGAGACTGCCTACAAAACAGACACACACACCAATAAACTCCGAAGACTAAAGGAACGCCAGAAACAAACCACTCCTCTCTCACAGCAACACATGAAACAAACTGTGCACAACATCTCAGATAGGATTCTCACCAAAGCCGAAACCAACATCCTGTCTAAAGGATTTAATTTTGCAGTCGCTCCCAAACACATTCCCATGGAAACCATTATATGCGGAGTCGAATCCAGCCTGACCAAAATTAACCCTGATGACGCCAACAAAATCAGACTCGAAGTTACCAACATCCTCTGCACCAGCAAACCACCCAAAAGCAACTTACCCAAAGAGGAACAGACAGCACTACTTAACCTAAAAAATGACACCAGCATAATCATTCTGCCAGCAGACAAAGGCAACGCCACGGTGGTAATGAACTCATCTGACTACCATACCAAATTATCCAACCTACTCCGAGACTCCACATACAAACTCCTCAAGACAGATCCCACCACCTACCTGGAAAAAACCACAAAATCCAAAATAAAAGCCACCCCCATCAGTGAAGAGATCCAGAAAACAATCATTCCCAGAGAAAAATCATCCAGATGTCCTAAGCTCTATGGTCTGCCCAAGATACACAAAGAAGGAACCCCACTCAGACCCATTGTCAGCTCCATAGGCTCACCTCTACAAAATCTAGCCAAATTTCTTGCCAAACAACTACAGCCTTACGCAAATTCCATCACCTCACACGTACAAGATTCATTCCAATTCATAGAGATCATAAGTAAACTAAACTTACAGCCCTGTGACCTACTTGTGAGCTTCAATGTCGTATCCCTCTTCACCCAAGTGCCAATCAAAGAAGCCTTGACAGCTATCCTAAATAAATACAACCCCCCAAAACACATCCTAGATCTGACCAACCACTGCCTATCTAACACATACTTCATCTACAATGGACAAAGATACAAACAAATGGAAGGAGCACCCATGGGATCACCCCTTTCACCTGTCATCGCAAACCTCTACATGGAACACTTTGAAACCCTCGCTCTAGAAAAATCCAACCACAAACCCAAACTCTGGCTCAGATACGTAGATGACACCTTCGTAATCTGGCCACACGGCAAAGAAAAACTGGATGACTTCCTCACACACCTCAACAGCCTACACCCCAAAATACAATTCACCATGGAAACAGAAGCTAACAATCAACTTCCCTTCCTTGATGTCTTAGTCTACAAGAAATCCAACGGCTCCCTAGGACACACTATCTACCATAAAAAAACACACACAAACCGCTATCTGAATGCACTCTCACACCACCACCCAGCACAGATCAACTCCGTAGCCAAGACACTCATCTCCAGAACAAAACACCTAGCTGACGAACAACACCAAAAAACCGAACTACACACTCTCACTAATGTACTAACAGCCAATGGATTCCAAAGAAACACGATTACCAACTTAATCCGAAGAGAGACACCCACAAAAACCCAAGACAGAGAACAAGAAAATGGCAAAGCCCTCCTCCCATACTTAAAAGGGACCACAGACAGAATCAGCAAGGTCCTCCAAAAACACAACATCAAAACAGCATTCTACACAGACAGAAAAATATCCACCATCCTAAGAAACCCCAAGGACATAATTGGCTTAGAAAACCAAGGAGTATACGAAATCCCATGCACCACCTGCCCCACCACATACATCGGACAGACCAACAGAAGAATAAGTGCACGCATTGAAGAGCACAAAAACTCACTCAGAAAAGGAGAACAAACGTCATCCCTGGTCCAACACTTTGAAGCCATGGGACATGAAATTGATTTTAAAAAAACCAAAACTATCGCCAAAATTGAACATTTTAACAACAGAATAATCAGAGAAGCCATTGAGATAGAAAAACGCCCCCACAGCATAAACAAACGAGATGATACCTCTCGCCTACCAACCATTTGGAAACCCGCCTTGATTGACAGACGAGTCCCAACCACCAAGAATGATAGACCCAAACTCATGATAACACCACATGACATCACCACCACACAACCATTCAAAAAGCAAATCCGAACCCACAATGATAACGAGGCACAACCACAAAACAGAAACCTAACTACAGCTGCAACATCAGCCACTTTAAACCCCTCCAAACCACACAATAAGCAAACTGACACCCACTATAAAAACATGGCACCACCACAAACACGAAGCCGAACAAAAGCAGCACAACTCACCAGCTCAGGTCTAAGGCTGGCAGCTGAGACCAGACCATCCACTCAAAACACACCCCCACCCAATCAGAACACCCCCACCATTCAAAACACACTCCCACCCAATCAGAACACACTTACTCCCCCACCCAATCAGAGCACACCTCCACCCACAGAACACACCCCCTCTGGCAGTTAAAAAAAAAAAAAGAGGAACAAACAGCCACATGCTTCTCCCAGAAGAAGGAAGCAGAAGCCACCAGCCTGATGATGACGGATGGGATTCCGTCGAAACGTCGCCCCTACACCTTTAGTTCTACGCGGGGGAAAAACCCGAATAACCAAAGATCCACATATATATATATATATATATATATATATATATATATATATATATATATATATATATATATATATATATATATATATATATATATATATATATATATATATATATATATATATATATATATATATATATATATATATATATATATATATATATATATATATACACTCATGATTGCTTATATATAGTATTTCTTAAAGACCTTGTATTGCTACTTTAAGATATATTCACCAATGCTTATCAAAGCCACCCCTATATTGTGAACATTGAACATTGTTTGGGCAAACAAGTTCTTTCTACTTAAACAATTGCTTTTGGAAAGGGAAAGCTTCCTCCACACCCTCCACCTTCAATGAAATACTTGTTTGAAATTCCTGCCAATACTTCCAATGAACTTCTTAATTACTACTTCAGTCCCAGTCCCAATCTCAGTCCCAGTGATTGTTTCATGCTGAGAAGCTTAACTGGATTGGTGACAACATCAGGTCTTGGCATGGCAAGGCTCCCTTAGCCTACTTCATCATTGTGACTGGCAACTAAGAGAAATCACAGAAATATCCTTCTTTCCAAGAGGGAAGTGAGCAGTATCAGGGTCATCTAATTTATGGGAACTCTTGAGCATTCTTCCCCAGCTAGTAAGCTTGGTGGAATTTGTAGTCCAGCACATCTAAAAGAAAAAGAGAAATGTTTGACAGTGACCTTTTAGATGTGGCTGGATTATAACTTCCAGCTTCCTACATTACTAAACTGAGCAGCTGAGAGTTTTGTTTTGCCCTTAAGCTGAAGGAATACCCAGCAGGAACACACTTCAGAATGAGGAGAAGCAGTTCACCAAGGAGATTTAGAGTTTGCAAAAAAGTACTTCATAAAGCACATAATTAACCTGTGCAATTCATAACCAGAAAATCACTAACATAGATTGCCTTTTTAAAAAAAAAGATTAGATAAATTCATAAAGGAGAGGCCTATTTACCCCTCCAGTTTGGGACTCTGTGTCTCCATATTACCAGTTCAAATTCAGAAGCAGTTAGTCAGGAAGCAGACTGACTACCAGCATGAGCCAGAAAAATGGTATAGGGAACCTGCCTTTTCTCTTTCCATGTTTTTGAAACTTTTCTGAAACACTCATGGAGGGATCAAATATGATGGTTTCTGCGCCAGCAAAAATCCTAAGTCAAAGAGGACGATCCATTGGTTAGCTAGAATGGTGTCCTATTTGAAGCAAAAAGTTGAAATCAAAATCAGAAACAAAGGACAGGTCACAGTAATAGCTAAGCAATTGGGGTTGGAAGAAAGATCAGTGATGGTTGTCACTCCAAGAGGTAATAACAAAGAAGCCAAATATTAGGTAGATAATTTCAGGCAATAGACAGAAATCAAGAATCTAGGAGTCCAAAATATGAAGCACAATGAACCAGGGAGAAGAGCAGTTCACTGACTACAAAAAGACAGCCCAAGGTACAGACTGTGAAAAGGGGAATTTCAAAAAGGCCCTGCCTTAACTGGCTTGTTATATGTTTGCTGTAAATCTGCATTATATTTTTTACCCTAACTAGGATTAAAGATGTCTTGCTGAAATTCATGTGATTCAAAAGGGCCAAAGTCTGCAACACAACGGACTTTTCATCATTTGTCCCATCCCTCACTGATGAAGCCCATGGGCATACATGATCATCTGAAATCATAAATATTATATATTGTCCAGAGGGTCTCAGTCACTTTGTTTTAAAAAAAAAACTGAAAAAGGTGATTGATAGCCTTAAAAGATTAAAGTGCCTTGATTATGCTGGCTAATTCTGCCACTTGTTTTCCCTCTGTGAACACTGTGGTTGTATCTTCTATGGGTTTATGTTGGGTAGGATCTCATACTACTATGGATTTTTGTCTCTAATATTCATAAAAAACAATAGTAATATTATTTGCTGGTGTGTATATAAATAACAAAAAAAAAGATTGCCTGGATATCAACAGAGTTTAACATTCCATTTCAGCTCTTTAAACCAAGAACAAACAGAGTTCAGACGTATAAATGAATTTTAATTTTTGTTAGATCCTTAAGATCCAACCGCTGTATTTAAAAGATAGTTGTGGCTCAGTGGGTTAGGACACTGAGCTTGTCGATCAGAAGGTCAGCAGTTTGGCGGGTCGAATCCCGAATGCCGCGTAACAGAGTGAGCGCCTGTTACTCGTCCCAGCTTCTGCCAACCTAGCAGTTCAAAAGCATGTAAAAATGCAAGTAGAAAAATAGGGACCACTACGGTGGGAAGGTAACAGCGTTCCGTGCGCCTTTGGTGTCTAGTCATGCTGGCCACATGACCACGAAGACGTCCTCGGACAAGCGCTGGCTCTTCGGCTTTGAAACAGAGATGAAACAGAGAGTCGGAAACGACTAGCACGCATGTGCAGGGGAACCTTTACCTTTACCTTTTTATATTCTTCAAATTAAGAAATAAAGCTCTACTGCAGACATGGAATTCATTTTCAGAATTGAGCTCAAACCTTGTTTTATACATATATACAGTATTTTTTTTGCCAACCCTTCATTTCAGCTGTTTAATATTGGCTCTTTTGCTATTGTATCTATCTTCTGTCCCTCTCTGTTGGAGACAACCTACTGTATACTTAGTTACTGGATTTACACTGTGGTAAAGCTACTTTTTTTTGTCTTACCATTTAGTGTTAACTTAGGCATGGTGGTTTTTTAACCATGTTTTATGACTTAGTATGATATATAAACATTGTGGTTTATTTCACATTGTTATTTATTCAGCAAACAATGACTTAAACAAACCATGGCTTGGCACAATGTAAAAAAACAAATCTTGCTCAGAATAATTATTACAAATGTTATGAAGAAGTGGTACTGTGGATTCCAGTTTTGCCAGATTAGCTTGAATCTTCCAAACAATGAGACTTTATGATGGGCATGTTTTAGAAGCCAATGCATTTTTTATTTTCTTCAATACCTCAGGATATGTATATCACAGTTGTTGTGTAGCCGGTTCTTTGCAGGCAATAAGTGAGACAGAAGGTTGCAAAGAGGAACATGCTTTATTGAGGCAAACAGGAACAGAACTGAAACTTATACGGTTGGCCACAAGGCGGCAGCCAATAGGTTTAAAGGAACCCATTCCCGCCCCAAATCATCCAATGATCTTCTTGGAGGCAACAAGTCTGGCTAAGTCAGTGAACGTTACACAGACACACCATTGAGCAACCTTAAGCAGCATTCAAACAGACACGTGAATCAGTTCAAGTAAAAATCCCAATACATTATACCCCTACCCGCTAGAATGTACACACATTATTTAAGAATGTAATCTTGTAGATATTGTGGTGGTCTACGCAATATCCAGGCAGCTCCCGGTCTACCAGCTTGCCCCGGACTCTTGGGTTCACGTGAGTCAGATTGACTAGAGTTCCTTTGGCTAGCCATTCCTGGTCAGCCCAAACCAAAGTCCAATGAGGTAACTGTGTCAGCGAAGCTGCTGCCTTGTTTGGTTTGACCTTCTCCGTCAGGAGACCCATGTTGCACTCCCTGACTGTGTCCATCTATGACCACCTCCCCGTTGAAATGACTGAGTCCTCAGAGAGGGTGAACTGCTCTGTTAGGCTGCCGGTTGCGGCTCTGGTTGCGGACCCGCTGTGAGGTCCTCGCTTAGTGGCCGTCCTGCAAAACACCTTTGCAGCTGATCAATATGTCGACGAATGACTCACCTCCCCCATCCAGAGCCACCTCGTAGGAAAGGGGTCCCAAGATTTTAACAGTTATACCCGGCACCCACAAGTTCTGATGCCCATAGTTCTGGGCCCACACCCCCATCACCCACTTGCAACCCCCTTGGTGCCTTTGGGCGTGCGGTGTCTGCTGCTACCCGGTCAGGATGCAACCTGTCCAGTTTCGTGATTAATCTTCTTCCCCAGCAAAGCTCTGCTGGGCTTTTGCCCTTTGCTGTGTAAGGCGTAGTGTGCTGGCAAAGCAAGAAATCAGCCAGCTTATGGTGCCAATCCCCTGAAACAATGCGCTTGAGTGACTCTTTCATCGTACGCACCATGCATTCAGCCTGCTCGTTAGTCGAGGGGTGAAAGGGAGCCAACGTTGCATCCCTTATGAGGTTAGCCCTCAAGAAGGCCTGAAACTCTGCCGCTGTGAACTGGGCCCCGTTGTCTGAGACTAAGACATCCGGCAGCCCATATAATAATAATAATAATAATAATAATAATAATAATAATAATAATAATAATAATAATAATAATAATAAGAAGAAGAAGAAGAAGAAGAAGAAGAAGAAGAAGAAGAAGAAGAAGAAGAAGAAGAAGAAGAAGAAGAAGAAGAAGAAGAAGAAGAAGAAGAAGAAGAAGTTGGAAGGGACCTTGGAGGTCATCTAGTCCAACCCCCTGCTCAGGCACGGAACCTTATACCATTTCAGGCAAATGGCTGTCCAGTCTCTTCTTAAAAACCTCCAGTGTTGGAGCATTCACCACCTCTGGAGGCAGGTTGTTCCACTGGTTAATTGTTCTAACTGTCAGGAAGTTTCTCCTTAATTCTAGGTTGCTTCTCTCCTTGACTAGCTTCCATCCGTTGCTTCTTGTCCTGCTTTCAGGTGCTTTGGAGAATAGCTTGACTCCCTCTTCTTTGTGGAACACTGCTAAGCTTGTAAGCTGCCCTGAGTCTTTGGAGAAGGGCAGGATATAAATGGATTTTTTTTAAAAAAATGTCACCCCTCACTCTTCTCTTCGTTAAACTACACATACCCAATTCCAGCAACCGTTCCCTATATGTTTTAGCCTCCAGTCCCCTAATCATCTTTGTTGCTCTTCTCTGTACCCTTTCTAGAGTCTCGACATCTTTTTTACATCGTGGTGACCAAAACTGGATGCAGTATTCCAGGTGTGGCCTTACCAAAGCATTGTAAAGTGGTATTAGTACTTCACTTGATCTTGATTCAATCCCTCTGTTAATGCAGCCTAGCACTGTATTGGCTTTTTTGGCAGCTGCAGCACACTGCTGGCTCATATTGAAGTGATTTTCTACTAGGACTCCGAGATCCCTCTCACAGTTACTACTATTGAGCAAGGTACCATGTGTGGCAAAAAGCTTTCTAAGCACCTGGATGGTCCTAGCAGTAGTCATAGTAGATATAGGAATTATTTCCAACCATTTAGAGTGGCTGTCGGCCACTATCAAAAACAGCTGTCCCTGAAAGAGTCCAGCGAAGTCAGTGTGAATCCTTGACCATGGTGTATGAGTCTCCTCCCATCGGTGCACAGGGGCCTGCGGCATCTCTGGTCTGGACTGTTGACACATGTAACACCGATGTACTTGGGCCTCAATAGCCTTATCTAACCCTGGCCACCATAGGTAGCTCCGTGCCAATGCCTTCATCCAGACTATGCCCAGATGGCCCTCATGCAGAGACTGGAGCACACGGTGCCTTAATGAACTGAGGACAATAACCCTGCTCATCCATAGAATGCAGCCTTTGTGAGCTGAAAGCTCATGTCTACGTGTGAAGTAGCTTTGGAACTCTGGTCCCGAGCTATTTTCCAGCCACCCTGTGTGAACCCATGACAATGTCACTGCGTGTTTTTTAGTTTTGCCAGCTTCACTCATTTCTATCTGTACATTTTTCCCCTGCTTTCTGCACCTGTGTTACTATCTTATCATGTAACCATAGTGACTCTCATATGTCCAGCTATGTTATGGTTTCAGACTGTTTTGTGCGCATGCCTAGAAAAAGTTTCTCACAGTTACTTCTTACTTTTCTCTTCTGCCTGATGAGAGAATGTAGTCAGTTTAGGTCTTTTGTTTTCTCATTAAAGGTTTTACAATAGAATATGCCTTGGATTTCTTTTCTTTGATATTCACCATGCAAATGAACCACGGTCCATCCTCCTCTGGTCGGAATGTTAATTGTTCCACGACATTTGGTATCGAGGATGGTTTGTTTTTATTTTCAAGATTTATTGATAGGCAATTAGTCAGGCAGTTAGTCCGGCACTGAGAAGGCTGTGATTAATTGCTGCAAATATGCCGAGGAAAAGGAGAAAGAAGAAGGCCAGTTATCTGTCTGCTGAGGAGGAAGAAGCCGTTTCACAGAGAGATCTCCCTTCAAGTTTACAGACTCCATTGGCATCGGCTACACGTCTTGGAGAAGCAGCCTCTGAGCCAAGGTCAGTTTCACCGTTTTCTGTTTTTGCAGACTCTCAAGCTGATGCCCCAGTAGAACCCTATGCTCATGGGGATCAGGCTGATTATGAGAGATTTGGTGCTAGACCTAAGGCTTCACTAGGGAAGGAAGTGATGTATTATCCTCCAAGCCCTGAGGAAACTGTGCAGGAGAAGGCTTTGCAAAGTTATTATGAATAAATTGAAGTTTTTGAGCAGGAGCTGCAAAACGCAAAGTTGTGTGCAGCATGGTATAAAAAGCATGGGAGAGCCTCTGCTGGCATTCAGTTTTCAGAATCAGCCATTTTGCCTCCCTCTTCACAAGCAAAGCCACACCCACAAGGGATCGCCATTTTGCCTTCCTCCTCAAAGACAGAGGCACGCCCACAGTGGAATCTTATGTCAGACGAATGGGAGCCTGACTGCCTGCTGTGTCAAATGACACGCGAGGATACAATGGTGCCTGAATCTAATGTTATAGCACCATCTGCTGGTGAATCTGTTTTACAAGATGCATTTCAAAGAGTGCAGACTGCGTTTTCAAAGATGACCCTTCAGCAGGCATCGCTCCAAGCTGCCACGCCTCCTCATTCATTGGGAGCTTCAGCTAGAATGCCTATTAATACTGCTACTATTCAGGTTCCTGTCTCAGATGGAGCACAGCAGCCTTCACCCCAAGTGCAGCCTCCACTGGTTCCTCAAATACAAAGGCCAGTGCTGATTGCAGGCCAACTTAATGGAGCAGCTCAAGTGCCAGCACCTTCCGCTGGCCAGGGTGGCATTGCAGCTCAAGTACAGCCACCCCCAGCACCAGTACCTGTAGCCGCTTCAATGCAACTGCCGCAGGCCCTGGCACAGGCGCCACTGGTGCCCCCTGCTGGTTATGTCTGGATGGCACAGCCTGCACAACCAGCGCCTCCTGCAGGCCAAGTCCAATTTGCACAACCTGCACAGCCAGTACCCCAATTGCATGTTCCTCAACAGGCACCCTCTATTGTACCACTGGCTGGTGCTTCAAAATTGAAGCGGTCAGGACAGAATTACAGGGCATGGGTCAGTGAAGTTGGACTTCTGCTTCATACAGAAGGTACCCATGCGATGGTGTTTAATCCTCCTGCCCAGCCATGGCCTCCTGACATATGGGACTTGAATAATAGAGCATGCACAATGTTATTGATGTCCATGGACACTGAATTGCAGCTCACATTTTCACAAGATGCAACTGCCCAACAAATTTGGGCTCAATTAGAAGCATGTTACCGGCCTACGTCCATTGAGTCTACATGTTTGCTTTTGTCCAAGTTCCATGGTTCTAGATTAAAACCTGGTGAACATATTGGAGAACACTTAACTAAAATGAAAGGAATAAGAAAAGAACTGGGTGAAAAAGGCTATCCTATTGATGACTTTCAAATGATCAGCATTATCATTAACTCTTTGAATTATGAATGGAAAGATGCTATTTCTAAGATTAATCAAGTGCCTATTGCTCAACGCACAGTGGATCATGTATGCAGACTTTTAACTGAAGAAGAAGCACTTATGCAAGCTGCACCACATTTAAGGGAACCACCTGCATCAAAGGCTTCAGCGAGGTGTTCCTTCCATGGAAGGGCCTATGTTCCAAGGACGCCAAGATGCTACATCTGCAATCGTGTGGGACATGCCACCCGGGATTGTCCCCAACGGTTTCCAGCATTGGGGACAATAAAAGGACAAATAAGACACAGGTTGCTCACAGCAAGCCTGAGGTTCCTAATAAACATGCTAATGTTGAGAATTCACTAACAGGTAAACCTTTGCAGCTTCTGTTGGAAATGGTCACCAAGCCATTTCTTCAGGTCCACATAAGTAACGGACTCCAGCTGTGCCGGTGCGACTAAGTTCTCTGC
The DNA here is from genome assembly GCF_964194415.1 of Vipera berus. Taxonomy (NCBI): domain Eukaryota; kingdom Metazoa; phylum Chordata; class Lepidosauria; order Squamata; family Viperidae; genus Vipera; species Vipera berus. The sequence goes on along the minus strand of NC_138202.1, from coordinate 296,639,240 downwards.
AATGTCGAATGTTGCAGAAACGCAGACACAGAGAAGTGTTGCGGGCTTCAGGCCATCTTCAGCAACTTGGTTTGCTCGGAGGTTGTTCTCCACTCTTGAAATGTAGTACAACCATCTCTCTGGGTGTGTGACGTCGAATTCCTCAAGCTTTCTGACCGTTGACATGGTGAGAAGTCTTTGCGGCTCGTGTCTCACGTTGCCTCATGCTGCTTGCTTCTTCATAGGCCCTGGGACTTTTCCTCAGGGCAGTCTCTAGCGTGGCTTGCTAGGCAGACTGAGGGGGGGGAACGCGGTCCCTGCCAGGCGTTGTGCTGGCCTCCCCCCCTAGTGACTTCAGGCCGTTCGAAGAAGCAGCATCCCATCCTTGTCGCCAGTGTTGTGTAGCCAGTTCTTTGCAGGCAATAAGCAAGACAGAAGGTTGCAAACAGGAACATGCTTTATTGAGGCAAGCAGGAACAGAACTGAAATAGAGGCTGCTGTGCAGCTACTTATACGGTTGGCCACTAGGCAGCCAATAGGTTTAAAGGAACCCATTCCCGCCCCAAATCATCCAATGATCTTCTTGGAGGCAACAAGTCTGGCTTAGTCAGTGACCATTACACAGACACACCACTGAGCAACCTTAAGCAGCATTCAAACAGACACATGAATCAGTTCAAGTAAAAATCCCAATACATTACAATAGTATTCTCTAATTTGTTATGCTTATTGTTAAATGAACTTTTACCCAAACTACAGTCATGTATTTTTTTTCAGTCTGAATTGTTTATTATTAGAAAAACTGGTTATTTCGCAAAACTTTATGGAAGAAAAAATGTGACCTTGGGCAAAGCTTTGTCAGATTTGCAAAACTAGGGGAAATGTTGCATAGCACCCATTACTAAGTGACAACTTACCACCTTGTTATGCTTGGGAGTCTTTCAAGAAAAATAACCAAGAATATTCATGCATTCCTACAGAGACCTGATCTTTGTAATTTTGGAAGCTTGCTCCTGGTAGATGAAATGTTTCTCAATTTCCATTCCTCAGATCATTGCTCACGTCTCCAAGCTGAAGGGCCATCAGAAATAGGTGTGCATTGGAGGACATGGAATTTAATGTTTTTGAAATATGCATCTGTAAGTCTTCAGGAATGCTTGATATGGTACATTGACAGCAACAAACAATGGCTCCAGAATGTCCCATACAGGGCCACCCAGAGTATCTTTAAGCTCTTCATGCATTGCGAGCTTCCACAAAATGGTATAACCCATTTACTATAATCATGGTCACCATTTTATGATCATAAAGCCACAAGAATTATGTGAAAACCACACAATATCAGCATGTGGGAAATTGAGGGTAAACTATGTCTCCTGCTGTTTCTCCAACGTCAGTAAGAAAAAAGAAAGTGGTTTGGGGGTCAATATAACTTTTTTTTCTTTATCTGTTAAATGTATGCCATATGTTTCTCCTAAGAGCTCACTATGGTATATATAACACTCCTCCTCCCATTTTTTCCAACAGAACTCTGCGAGGAGATAAAAAATAACACAGAACTGAATCTATGTTCCCCAGTCCTGATTCAACACTTTAACCATAGCAACAAACTTCTTCCCTGTTTAAATAACTGATTTGAAGTCATGAAGCCAAATCATGTGGCTTAGACATATTGAAGAAGTAATACAAAAGATGTGTTGGGGTTCTGACAGTTCTCATGCATTAGAGTTAATTTTCATGGAAAAGGAGTAATTTTTTCCATGTTAAACACATGCTGGATATCAGTAAAAGAAATTAGTATCATCCAATGGTATGGGATGCTGGGATTTATAGTTCAGTAACCTTTGGAATGCCACAGGTTCACCTCTGACAGTATAAATACAGTTAATCCTCAACTTACAACAGTTCATCTAGTGACCGAAATTACAATGGCACTGAAAAAAGTGACTTATGACCATTTTTCACATTTACGACCATTGCAGCATCCCCTTGGTCATGTGATCAAAATTCAGATGTTTGGCAACTGGCTCATATTTATGACAGTTGGTGTGTTCAGCCTAGTGGTGGGATTAAAATATGTGAACAAATAATAATAATAATAATAATAATAATAATAATAATAATAATAATAATAATAATAATAATAATAATAATAATAATAATAATAATAATAATAATGAAGAAGAAGAAGAAGAAGAAGAAGAAGAAGAAGAAGAAGAAGAAGAAGAAGAAGAAGAAGAAGAAGAAGAAGAAGAAGAAGAAGAAGAAGAAGAAGAAGAAGAAGAAGAAGAAGAAGAAGTAGTTGTTGAAAGGGACTTTGGAGGTCATCTAGTCCAACCCCCTGCTCAGGCAGGAAACCCTATACCATTTCAGGCAAATGGCTGTCCAGTCTTTTCTTAAAAACTTCCAGTATTGGAGCATTCACAACTTCTGGAGGCAGGTTGTTCCACTGGTTAATTGTTCTAACTGTCAGGAAGTTTCTCCTTAGTTCTAAGTTGCTTCTCTCCTTGACTAGTTTCCATCCATTGCTTCTTGTCCTGCTTTCAGGTGCTTTGGAGAATAGCTTGACTCCCTCTTCTTTGTGGCAGCCCCTGAGATATTGGAACACTGCTATCATGTCACCCCTCACACATCGTGGTGACCAAAACTGGATGCAGTATTCCAGGTGTGGCCTTACCAAGGCATTGTAAAGTAGTATTAGTACTTCACGGGATCTTGATTCTATCCCTCTGTTAATACAGCCTAGCACTGTGTTGGCTTTTTTGCAGCTGCAGCACACTGCTGGCTCATATTGAAGTGATTGTCTACTAGGACTCCGAGATCCCTCTCACAGTTACTACTATTGAGCAAGGTACCACCTATACTATACCTGTGCATTTGATTTTTCCTGCCTAAATGTAGAACCTTACTTTTTTAACCATTGAATTTCATTTTGTTAGATGGCGCCCAGTGTTCGAGTCTGTCCAGATCCTCCTGTATTTTAAGCCTATCTTCTGGAGTATTGGCTATTCCTACCAGCTTGGTGTTGTCTGCAAATTTGATGAGTTCCCCATCTATCCCCTCATCCAAATCATTGATGAAGATGTTGAAGAGCACTGGGCCCAGAACAGAGCACTGGGGCACCCCACTACACACTTCCTTCCATGTAGATGCAGTTCCATTGAGGACCACACGCTGAGTATGGCCTGTCAGCCAGCTACGAATCCATCTGGTGGTGATGCTGTCTAACCCACATTTTTCTATCTTATCAAGTAGTAGGTTGTGATCTACTTTATCAAATACCTTACTGAAGTCCAAGTAAATTATATCTACAGCATTCCTCTGCTCCACTAATTTTGTCACTTGGTCAAAGAATGCAATAAGATTTGTCTGGCATGATCTGTTTTTAACAAACCCATGTTGACTTTTAGTGATGACTTTGTTTGCATCAAGGTGTTCGCTGATTTATTGTTTGATTATCTTTTCCAGAATCTTCCCAGGTATTGAGGTCAGGCTGATAGGTCTGTAGTTTCCTGGATCTATTTTTTTCCCTTTTTTGAAGATGGGAACTACATCAGCTCTCTTCCAGTCCTCTGGTAGTTCCCCAGTGCTCCAGGATCTTTGAAAAATATAGTTCAGTGGTTCTGAGGTCACGTCTGCCAGTTCCTTGAGAACTTTGGGGTATAATCCATCCGGTCCTGGTGATTTGAACTCATCTAGGCTGGACAGGTGCTCACTTACCATTTTCTTGCCTATCTTAACTTGCTTTCTATTTTGTTTTTTATGGCACTGGTTTTGGTAGGTTGGACTGTTTTTTCCCTTTGTGTAAAGACAGATGCAAAAAATGAGTTAAATAGTTCTGCTCTCTCCCTGTTGCTTGTCACCTTCTTGCCATTTTCCCCCACTAATGGACCAATCATTTCCTTAACTTTTTTCTTGTTTCTTATATGTTGAAAGAAGCTTTTTTTGTTATTTTTGACTTTGGTCGCAAGCCTTAGTTCATTTTGAGCCTTAGCTTCCCTCACTTCATCTTTGCAGGCACGGGCTATTTGCTGATATTCTGCCTTAGTTACAGTATGTGCCCCTCTTTCCACTTATACTTGTCCTTTTTATCTTTCAATGAGTTCTTTATGCAGCCATGCTGGTTTCTTTTGAGAGCTGTTATTTTTCTTCTTTGTTGGTATTGTGCTAGACTGGGCCTTTATTATCTCACTTTTCAAAATTTCCCAAGCTTCTTGAGTTGTTTTCCCCTTTAGGATTCTCATCCATGGAATTCTTCCCAAGGTCTCTCTAAGTTTATTGAAATTAGCTCTTTTAAAGTCCAAGACTCTAATTTGGCTTTGTTCTATTGCTTGTGCTTCCAGAATGTTGAATTCCAATATTGCATGATCACTTCCCCCCAAGGTTCCTGTGGCTTCAACACCTTCTATCATTTCATCTCTGTTAGTGAAAATTAAATCCAATATGGCTAATCCCCTAGTTCCCTTCTCTACTTTTTGGGAGAGAAAGTTGTCTGCTAGGTTTGTCAGGAATCTGTTTTATCTTCCACTTGGTGCAGAGTTTGTCTCCCAGTTGATATCAGGGTAATTAAAGTCCCCCATTACTATTGTGATGTTCTCTGTGTGGATGCCGCTTCCAGAAGTCCGTTCTGGTTCTGGGCCAGAACTCAACAAAAAATTAGCTACCGGTTCTGCCGAACTGGTGCAAATCGGCTGAATCCCACCACTGGTTCAGCCTTTGTAACTTTCTGATAGGCAAAATCAATAGGGAACACAGATTCACTTAAAACTGTGTTACTAACTTTACAATTGCAGTGATTCACTTAACAAGTGTGGCAAGAAAAGTCGTAAAATGGGACAAAACTCACTTAACAAATGTCTCACTTAGCAACAGAAATGTTAGGCTCCATTGTGGTTGTAACTCAAGGACTACCTGAATTTAATTTTCCAAATGGGAATTTAGACTCAAGAGCTGTTTTTAAAAGTAAGTTGAAACTATCATTTTAATGAAATGTAATTTTGCACTAAATCAGCATATATTTTTTAAAATTGTAGCAGGCCACCAACTAAATCTCCCTCAAGATATTTTAACAGTCATTATGCCATCCTTTTAGAATTTTCATTACTAATAATTGGAGAAAGTAAAAAAAACAACAACAAGATAAACCACACCTACCTAAAATAGCATATGTTCCAATCACATGCATAGTCTGAGTTTGGAGATGAGTCAGGATAATACTGAGGCATTTCTGTCATATCAGCTAGAAAGGTTACATTAGATTATCTGTCCATAGAGATCTGGTTCAAAGACCAACAATCTATTAAAATACTGGTGGAGCTGTCTGTAATCGCTCTTATTTAATCTAATATAATCCACACATTTATCCTGAGAGTAACCTGGGATCATTTGTCTGTAGCCACTTGTGAGGAATACCCTACACTACAAGGCATTCAAGTCTATGCCCTTAAGCAGTGGGGATTTCCAATTTTCTTCTATTTAAATATAACACAATAACTTAATGCCTTCCCTAGAACAATGCCGTATCTTACATCACTTTCTGTCTTAAAATAGTTCTCAGGTGTGTCTTTCTCTTTAACAAGCAACACAGGATATATGATTCAGCCACATTATGCAATGAACAGTGAGTGAAAATAAGTATAAAATTGACCTTTATTGAGATCTCTGCCCTTTTGTGTCCTGCCACTTATTTTGCTTATTGGCATCTGAGTAAGAGGATAAGGAAGAACTTTGGAGCAGGGCTACTTACACCTCAGATAAGAGAAAGCATGTTATAGCAGGGCTGGCAGCTTGACAGTGCTGTTGTTCTTTTACAACCAGGATCCACATGCAGTGAATATATACTACATGACCTTAGGATGTCAATTCTAGCAATGCATACTTGGAATAGATTAATCTATGCAACTGCTGTTCAAGGGTCACTCATATAACTATGGAGCAACCGATATTTTGTCAGACTCTGTTTTACTCAGAGTGATAAAGATCAAAACATATCTCAAATGCCATTCCTAAGCAATTTTTCTGATGGGATATATTCAGTATCAAGGTCTCATTGCCCAGATGCTCCGGTGATGAGTCCAGATGTCAGCACCCCAAGCTGTTCACTAATTATGAATGTCTCAGTGTTAAATTAGGAAATCTGGAAATAATCTACTGTAAATAGGAAGACAACCTTTACTACGTTGCTTTTTATAATCCAGTGACTTTTTTCAAAAATTAAAATTGCAATGTTTACTTAGTTCAAAGTCTTCTTATCCATGCCATTGCCTGAATACCCTTGAAAAGCTATAGATTGAAATGCAAATAAATATAGAAGATAAACTAATGAATATAAATATGTACTATATATATATGATTAAACTTCAAAAGAATTAATCATCAAATGATTGTACAAGAATGCTGGGATGGATTAAAGCAGTGAAGAAAGTCTGAAAGTTTGTAGGCTGGCGATAAGTATTTTTGATAGCTATTTGTTGAATATATTCTGAAAAAATGTTGAATCCTTCAAGTTAGCCAAGGATATAAATAATATTCCTTGTAATTTGTTGAATTGGCTTGCTTATTTTAGAAAGTTGTTAGTCATTAGTTGCTCTCAAAAGGAGGAACATCTTGGATTCTAAGCAGTTGGTCTGTAATAAAAAAAAAGAGCTGACCTTTTGTCCAGTTGAATGATGTCATCAGGAAGGGGCAGCTCTGTGAAGTTTGTAGAGAATAAAGCACTTGGAAAAATTAAGTCTATATCAGCTATGCTAAGCCAAATAGTATCAGCTTGGCAGAACTAACTCTAAGCACAATACAGATTTGGTAAATTAACAGAAAGATCATTAATAAGATCCCATTCTAAGAAAAAGAATGATGCGGCCGGCATCAACTTCCCTCTGCCCAGTACGCTCCCACAGAGAGGGCCTCCTCAGGGTGCCACCGGTCAAAGAATGCAGACTGGTGGCCCCCAGGGGGAGGGCATTCTCTGTGGGCTCGCCGGATTTATGGAACCATCTTCCAGTTGAGCTCCAGATGGCGCCCGACCTCCACTCCTTCCGGCGTGATCTAAAGACTTATCTGTTCGAACAAGCTGGCCTGGCCTGATGGGATGGGGTTGGGTTTTATTACTGTTTAATGTGTTTTAACCTATTGTTATAGTTGTGGGCACTTTGTTTAATCTCTTTTAATTTTTGTATTTTGTCTTTTAACATGTATTGCCCTGTTCACTGCCCTGAGTCCTTCGGGAGAAGGGCGGTATACAAATAAAATTAATAATAATAATAATAATAATAATAATAATAATAATAATAATAATAATAATAAATGGGAGAAAGAAAAGTATAGGCAAAATTTGAATACAATTCTCATTATATATTTGAACCTATTTCATAAGAAACTGGTGTGTAGACAAAGGCATTAGCCTTCTGTTCTAATGGGTGATGTTCTAAGGAAGAGGCAGTTTTGACTGACTGCAATAAGGTCCTTGAGGAAGGGGGGGAAGTTAATAGGTGCAATAATAAAATAAATAATATAAAAACAATAAAATAATACAATAGTTTTTCTCTCAGCAATGATCCCTCCCTTGTAACTCAGATGAACTTTTCCCTATATGTCATTATTACCATGAGCCTTAGAAATACAGTAAAGTGAAACAAACTTTAACTTTTTAACAAGGTCAACCCACCCCTTTTTCAACCTATACCCTACCCATATATCCAATCTGAAGTAGAAAGAAATCCTCCATCTGTTTATGTAATATAAGGACATAAAAGACTATTAAAATATGCCAAGAATCCCCATGACTGGGAAGAATGTGAGTACTGAATTCAGCAAATCTACAATTATAGTACAATTTTCATTAAAGCAAGATTTTTTATATATATAACTATACAAATAATGGTTAAATAATAAATTAACAGGGGTTGTTGATACCTCCCCAAAGTATTGGGAAGCGTAATACTGTAAAATTTATGGTGTAGAAAAACTTTGAGACTGTGTTTATCCTTATCCCACCCATCCCCCTCAGTTGCAGCAAGATAAATGGAAAATATGGAAAACAAACAATAATACTAAATCAGAGAAAGCACACTCAAATTGCATTGTTCATATGGGTCAAAGCTTTATCTTACTTAAAAAAAAACTAGATTGCCCTATTTTTTTGTTGTTGTTTTTTTAAACGAAGCATACACAGCCCTGATGTCAGTGTGTGATTCTTCAGTCATTATCGGAGATGTTCACGCTCAGATTTCCCACAATGTAACTGATTCCCTGGAGTATAGGTAAGAACATTGTCAGCATGATATAATTTAAGCTGACATATAGATTCTAATGAAGTGGTCACCTGAAAGTAAAAGGAGCAGGCAGGATCATAGCTGATAGACTGGCAAGAAGAAAGCCATTTCTAAGTATAACCCATCAAGCCACAAGAGAATTTGCAAAGCAATTACTGGAACAAACTGTATTTTAGTTTCAAGCATAACAACATTAAGCCGCCAGATATCCCCTTCAGTACAAAAAAAAAAAAAAAAAACCAACTGTCCCTGTAACCTTCAAGGGGAAAGTCTAATCCTTCTCTTGAAGAATGTGTGTATTCTTCTAGCTTTAGTTGTTCTCTGGAAGTTTTTGTTCACCGATTTCCATCTTCTATAGGAATTAAGGTCCAAAATAAAGTTTCACTCTGCAGAAGATCCCTCAAACAAAAATTGAAGATTTTAATACAGGTGGGTGACTAAATTCTATAAAACCATACTACATACTTTCCCCAAAATATATAGGTTTTCCTGCTGGTAATTTGAGTATTTATCCCTGATATATTGAAGTGAGTTAAAGGAAATTCATTACTCCATTTTTTAAAAATTATTTACATGGGATGGGAGCCTTGATTACAATGGATTACAATAGTATTCAGTTCTTACTATAGTTTTCTCTATTGCAGTTCTTATTAGGAAGGATATATATGCTTGTATGTATGTTTGTAGGAAGCTTCTCATACACAGAATATTACACATCTTCTTAAATAATCTGTTATCTTGTATTAACCTCTGTTTTCTAGTATACTGTATGTTTATGTGTGTGTGCATATGTGTACACACATGCACACACATATACATAATTACTTATATACCCATACATCCAAAATAATAAATTGATTTAGCATTTCAGCTTAGTCCTCTTTGGGTTAAGGGAATGAATTCTATGCTCTGTTTTGAGGGGGAAAAATGAAAGTATGGCCTCTATGATATATGTGATATCTACTGTTATGACAAACTGATCAAATAAAATTATCACACAGTCAGTTGAGATTTAGTCCAATATTGTTAAAAGCTGATTTAAATAACTGGTATACTTTATGCAGTGTTCTCGGGAAACTATATTAATCATTGATATAATCAAAGTCTACGTAGTATCTCAAAAGCCAAGAAGGGTTTTTTGCTTATTAAAGTATGTGGCAATGCATGTTGGCTTTTATTCTAAAGTACTGATGCCAATATTTCAATGTTTGCAGAGAGACTCTAAAGTTTTTCTGCAGTATTATTCCTTTAGTTGTAGCATACCAGATGAAACTAATTAATTCAAGAGTTGTGGAGAAGGGCATTAAAACAATATAATCCTTTGTCACTGTTGAATACCAGTGCTGTAGTAAATTCTGCGTTTATTTACGTATTTGGTGAGCAGATATTTAGGAAAAATAGAAGGTTAAGGAGATAAAGGAGATAGAGAAGATCATGGGTACATTTAATAATATGACTCAACTCAAAAAGATCGTGGAAATCTCTTCAGTCAGATATTCTACACCATGAGTTAAACAACAGCATTAAGGTTAGACAGTAGCTCTTAGAAGTCTACAAGTTCATTCCACCTCTAAAATTAGAACTCCCAAATGCTTACTTCTGATGGATAATGCACAATGAAATTTGTTCAGTGGGACATACTATCCTATTAAAAATTGCATCACTATTTGCAGTCCTTAACCTTAACATTGGAATCCAGGAGAAAATATTATTTTGAATCCTAAAAGAATATACTTCTGCAGCTAGATGCAATGATTAAAAAGGTAATGCTTTGTATTAGATGGAACTACAGTATATCCAGCTTAGATTCAACATGGGGATCATAAACAGTTAACTGACAGAGATAGTGATGGAACTGTAATCCACTTTATTATGAAGCAGAACAATATAAATTTTCTCTTCTATTGGAACCATATATGGGCATCAAATGCTTCTGAAAGCATGTGAATGGGAGAAATTCTTCCACCAAGGAAGAACTATTCTTTCTCCATAGTTGCCCAAAACAGCATGCCCTGCTTTCACGGTTCAGATACAAAGCTCCAGTAAACTCATAACTAGATGGAAAATAGTTCATCAAAACAGCCCCCAAAAAATTATATGATGCTCAACAGTGAGATTCCTCACCAACAAGATGCATTAATTGCTATTGGGAGGACTCAAATCATGAGTTATACATTTGCAATAAAGGCCTAATTGGCTCTCACTGAGGTGATAAATCTGAATTTGGCCTATAGCATGCCATTAATGAATGACTCATTTTGTACAATATCTCAGGGGTTGCCACAAAGAAAAGGGAGTCAAGCTATTCTCCAAAGCACCTGAAGGTAGGACAAGAAGCAATGGATGGAAACTAATCAAGAAGAAAAGCAACCTAGAATTAAAGAGAAATTTCCTGACTATTAGAACATTCCAAGATACTGGTTTGACAACTTTAAGATGTGTGGACTTCAACTTCCAGAATTCCTCACAAGCATGTTGGCTGGGAAATTCTGGCCGTTGAGGTCCATACATCTTAAAGTTGCCAGGTGTGGAAAACACTGAACTAAACAGACACATAATGGCTTGATTTCTGAGCAGAGGGGCAAAATTGCAGGATATCTAAGGAAAACCTGGTTTTAAAGTGGTGGGTGGTTTATGGTTGCTTCTGTGACTGAAAAATCATTTGCTGTCCTTTTAATTCTTTCCTTCTCTTTCCACAATATGTTCTTCTTTTTCTTTAATTCTTCCTTGGTGTTGAGGGTTTTGTAGACGGTACTTGAAAACTCAATGCTGAGGAATTGGGCAGAGGGACTGAAAAATAAGAGTCTTGTTGAGCTCCTTCTTACATAAGGGGAAGTGAGTGTGTTGGAGAGGCATTGCTACCTCCTATGTATGAATTGCTACCTCCTTTCTTAGCTTGCCAGTGGCCAAACAGATTTTCAGTATGTTTGTAGTACTGCAAAGCTACAGAACCTGTTTATCCCAGCCAAAGATGGGGTAACCACACATGCCCTGAGCCATGTTATCTCTTTCAAAGTGCAAACCACTGTGGAAAAAAAAAGCAAACAAGAAGCCTCTTAGTCATCTTAGCCTTAGTTGCTAGTAAATTCATTTTGGCTGCCTTATTGCTATATCAGTGTGTTTCATAACTTTCATTCTTTCATTCATTCATGTTTAAAGCATCTGAGAAATTTTTATTTAGGTGTGGGGAAATAGAATTTTGACTCCTTGTAATCCCAAACTCATATTGTAAGGCCAAGTGGGCTAGAAACAACTGTTGTGGAGAAACAAGAGTGAATTGTCAACATGCTTGAAATTTGTAAAAGTACACCCCCCTCCCGCATTGCTAAGCCTCACAGAGGCATCAAATCATATTTTTAAAAAATTCTATCGGTTCCCAGAATGGACTGGATTTTCCCATTTGAAAAGCTTTAAAGGGGGTGCTTGTGCAAGGCCCAAAGCATCTTGTGCTTCTCCCAATCCACTAAACAGATTGCAAAAAGTTTGGCCTCATTCATTTTTGATCCAACTAGTCCAATCAAGCGGGAAAAATTAATGTGGCCCTTGCTGTAAGAGAGTTGCCCAGTCTGATCTTAACAGAAGATGTGCCTGTAATATTCTTCTAAGAATGAGAAATTAGCACAACACTGGCCCCAGGCATGGTCTGTTATGACCTTCTCCCTGGCATGCTTAGCCTAAATGAACTGTAACTTTCCATTTGTTTTCGCTGGGTTTCCTTCCTGACAGATCCTGCCTGTGAAGTTGTTCATTTCTCTAGATTTGCTCCCTGTTATGTTTGAAACAAGAAATAAATGGTATTGTTTGGATCACTTGAAACTTAGTAAATATGTATGCTTACAAAATTGTGTGCCAGCTGCTGATAACTCATGTACTTGGCATCATTGATTCAACTGATTTAATAGAGAACAATTGTATCTCCTTTCTTCAGACAAACATTGGAGACCATGTAAGAATGGCTTTGGTCAGAAGGCCTCTTGGTATTTTAATAATGCATAGATGCCCTGTTAAATCAGGTGGGACACAAAGAGCTAAAACATATAAATTATTTCTGGCCTGTTTGATTTCAGCCTATGGTGTTATTGTTGAATGTGGTCTGTATTAACTGGAAGACTTGGTGCTTGGATTGTCAAAGACAATCAGCCCAGCCCAGGGCAAAGGCACTTATAAAACAACTGCAATTCTTAGTTATAAAAGAACAGTGAGAACGAACGACAAGAATAAAGCATCATACTTCAGGAATGTTAACACAAGCCAAAGCAATAAAGGTAGAACCACTAGATGGATTTAGGTTTCTATCATCAATACCAGGATACAATGGCTATCTGAAAACCAGTCTCCAAAGACCAGCATTTTATCTCAAGCACCACCCAGAATACCGTATATACTTGAGTATAAGCCGAATTTTTCAGCCCACTTTTTGGGCTGAAAAATTCCACTTCGGCTTATACTCCAGTCAACAAAAAAACTTACTGAGGACTTGTGCGCGGCCGAGGCTTTGGAGATTCCGGGATCGCGCTCACCTCTCCCAAGCCACCGCCGTCCGGAGACCTGCCGAAGTTTGGGGAGGTTTGGGGAGGTGCGCGCGCACCTCCCCAAAAGTCCCCAAACGAAGCCGGGTCTCCGTTCCTCTGCGCCCTGCCTGCCTGCTTCTTTCCACAGCGGAAAGAAGCAGGCAGGCAGGGGGCGGAGGAACGGAGACCCGGCGACGTTTGGGGAGGTTTGGGCGCCTCTCCAAATATCCCCAAACGTCGCCGGGTCTCCGTTCCTCTGTGCCCTGCCTGCCTGCTTCTTTCCACAGCGGAAAGAAGCAGGCAGGCAGGGGGCGGAGGAACGGAGACCCGGCGACGTTTGGGGAGGTTTGGGCGCCTCTCCAAATATCCCCAAACGTCGCCGGGTCTCCGTTCCTCTGTGCCCTGCCTGCCTGCTTCTTTCCACAGCGGAAAGAAGCAGGCAGGCAGGGGGCGGAGGAACGGAGACCCGGCGACGTTTGGGGAGGTTTGGGCGCCTCTCCAAATATCCCCAAACGTCGCCGGGTCTCCGTTCCTCTGTGCCCTGCCTGCCTGCTTCTTTCCACAGCAGAAAGAAGCAGGGAGGCAGGGGGCGGAGGAACGGAGACCCGGCGACGTTTGGGGAGGTTTGGGCGCCTCTCCAAATATCCCCAAACGTCGCCGGGTCTCCGTTCCTCTGTGCCCTGCCTGCCTGCTTCTTTCCACAGCAGAAAGAAGCAGGGAGGCAGGGGGCGGAGGAACGGAGACCCGGCGACGTTTGGGGATATTTGGAGAGGCGCCCAAACCTCCCCAAACGTCGCCGGGTCTCCGTTCCTCCGCCCCCTGCCTCCCTGCTTCTTTCTGCTGTGGAAAGAAGCAGGCAGGCAGGGCACAGAGGAACGGAGACCCGGCGACGTTTGGGGATATTTGGAGAGGCGCCCAAACCTCCCCAAACGTCGCCGGGTCTCCGTTCCTCCGCCCCCTGCCTCCCTGCTTCTTTCTGCTGTGGAAAGAAGCAGGCAGGCAGGGCACAGAGGAACGGAGACCCGGCGACGTTTGGGGATATTTGGAGAGGCGCCCAAACCTCCCCAAACGTCGCCGGGTCTCCGTTCCTCCGCCCCCTGCCTCCCTGCTTCTTTCTGCTGTGGAAAGAAGCAGGCAGGCAGGGCACAGAGGAACGGAGACCCGGCGACGTTTGGGGATATTTGGAGAGGCGCCCAAACCTCCCCAAACGTCGCCGGGTCTCCGTTCCTCCGCCCCCTGCCTGCCTGCTTCTTTCCGCTGTGGAACGAAGCAGCCTGAACGAAGCAGGCTGCTTCTTTCCACTGCGGAACGAAGCAGCCTGCCTGCTTCTTTCCGCTGCGGAACGAAGCAGCCGGCGGCGGAGGCTTGCAGAACGGCGGATCGGCTTATACTCAAGTCACCAACTTTTTCCAGTTTTTGGGGGTGAAATTGGGGGTCTCGGCTTATACTCGAGTCGGCTTATACTCAAGTATATACGGTATTTCATTCTTGGGTATTATTATTTTTTCCTTATGAAAAGGTTTTGGTGAGAAATGTGTGGTGGGTTTTTGACATGAGCAAAAAATAAGTTATCATTTGAAACATGCAGCTCTGAAAATTTTGCAGTGTAGTTCCCACACAGAATTTTACGGGTGCATACAAAAGAAACATTCAAGCAAAAACGCATGTACTGCATTCATAAAAGTAACAGATAAGCATCATTATACCAAGGAAATTAATATATTGCAAAAACCATCTACATAAACAAAATAGCAACATATTCATAACCATTTAATGTAAACATTTTTTTTTCTTTTTAAAGTATGAGTTCTACATCTAGGCTGCAAAATTTCCCTCTAAGCTCATGGAAAAAATTGGTGTCTCGTTGCAGCTACTTGATCATCATTCATTTTTATTAGCCCAAATCTAGTAACCCAATTAATAGGAAGATTCTAAAAGATTATGAAAAAGGGAGATATTGAGAGAACTGTAAATTGCAGGTTTTCAAAGCAGAGGACATATTTCCCATTTCTATTTAGGTATATATTAAGCTGTAAATTGTTTTCGTTCAAACTCCAGACTACGGTATACGCTTTGCGCTGTTTGTAAACACTGATGTCAGTGAAATATATATTTTTGATCCTGTTTGATGCATCTGCATCTGGATTGCTGAAACTTAAACTCCAACTTACAGTTAATACATTCTATACTTCTTCAGTTTTGTTTTGCTTTGCTTTTTTGCAAAAATAAATATTGTATTTGAACTAAAAACTGCAGGAAAAAGCTTTTCGTCTTAGAGATTTCAGAGTACACATCTGTCTTCTACCACAACATTACATTGGGTGCTTATATTTGACTTTTCTTTTGACACCACCTCTCTTTATTTCTTTTTCTGCTTCCTCTTAAGATGTAGAAGCTTGATTCTATGAAGTCAAATGTCTTTGCTCATATTTGCTGTGATTTGACAGTAGGAATTAGAGCCAGTTATGTACAAAGTGAATTCAAAATGGAGGCCAAAAAACACTGGATCAGAATGCAGATTTCAGACAGAGCAGAAAGAAAATACAGTCTCTCTCTTACACACACACATACACATTCTCACACACAGACACCAGATTAAAGCTTTGGGATGGTCAAGCTAAACAGACAGTTTAAATAGACGTCTTCTGATTTACCATGACCGAAGAATAGCAGCTTCCTTTTTCTGAAATTACCACAATTTGTTTTCCACTGATAAAAAGCCCATTCATAGCTGAGTTGGCAAATATCATTCTGTCAACTATCAGAATGCATCATTACCTTTTTTTTGGCAAGCCCAGGCACTTAAGTTTTAAACTCCTTATAAATCGTCATGTGGCATTCCCATTATGAAGATATCATCGGTAATATGTTAACATCATTACACTTTAACTTCCTCCCAAGAATGTGGTTCCCCATAATACTGATATGTACTAAATACAACTAACCTATAGATACACCAATTTAGTCAACCTAACCAACAGTTGGAAAGTCCAATAAGGATGACAAAAGATGTTTTGTTTAATCAACTTAGTATTCAAATCATTAAAATAAAACACATCTGGTGTTCTTTATAACTTGAGACCATTACAAAAAGATTTTTTCCTTCTATTTAATGAAGCCCATGTGGTAGTTTCCTCATCAGAATGCAATGCTAATACATCTATCAATAATTTTTATATCATTACCGACCTGATGGTCTTTCATAAAAGCAATTTAAAAGCAGACTGGTGGTTTACTTCTCAGCTGAGTCAGGAATTAAAGCTGCCTCATGTGGGCTCAAATACCACAAACCATGAAACTCAAAAAGATACATCTTACCATCACTTGTCCAAAGTCACTGTCAGGACCCACCCCAATCCACGTCTTAGGAAAACAAAAACTCTTGGAGTCAGTTCTAGTCCAAAAGGAATTTTTACTAGGACATGTTTGGTTGTGGAAATACAAGACAGGACCTGGTATTGTTTTACAGATTGATACTTTATAAAGAGTTGTCGGTTCAACCCCCCTTCCCTCAACCCCATTTGGTCAGCCCCCCATCATTTACTTCGTGTCATCCCTTTCGTGGGAAAAAGGGAACTTTGGATCTTTACGGTTATTGCCTTCTTCCTTTACAGATTCAAATGGAGACACAGGCCAGATGCCTTCTTCCCTAACCCTCCCCTTTGTTCCCCCAGTTCAAAAGGTTTCCCTTGGTCTTTGAAATAACCTAAGGCAGGCTGAATCCACATCCGCTCCTCCTTCCTCGGGAGATGGCAGAATCCGGGGGGGGGGGGATAATGTTTTAAACATACATTTATGAATGTGATATAAATGGATTCTGACAGTCACACAATGTGGTGCAATGCCACAGAAAAGTGTCAGATAATGTGGGGCATTTGTTTCTGTTCATTCCATTCTTCCCATTTGGGCTTAGCCAAGGAAAAGAGTAGAGAGAAGACGGTAGTGCTGAAAATGAACACTGTTTTGGTCACGAGGCATATCTGTTTAGCCTACATCGCCCTAAGCTTCTGGTTACTCAACCTTATGAGTTGAGCCAATGTGCAGTAGCTAATTCTCATCTTAAGATTTACTCATTAAGATTTGCCTACATATTATAATGGAAATTTATCATTATTGTACTGCCTTGGTAATTTCAGTCTACCCAGAAAAATTTGAATCTGCATTTTGGAAATCACTATACATGACTAAATAATAATCATGATTTCATTTGAATTCATTTCAAAGTGGAGTCTTTATATGGAGTACAAGTGGGCAATTCTTCCTGGCATCCCACTTGGGGTACCAACATCTGTAGTATGGTTCAATGTTTGAATGCCAAGAGTTATTTCAGATTCCCTTAGGCATGCTTGATAACTTTTTTTTTCAGAAGAAAAATTTACACTGATGTATTGTACAATGAGAAGAAAGGAAGAGAGCACAGAGGAAGCTCAAATAAACATTCTGTCAAGTCTTTAAATACCCTGGTGTAGTTTTTTTCTAACTGTACTCTTCAAATAAATCATTCATTAAGGTAACTCTGTTCCTAATTAAGATAAATCTATAGAACACTAGTATAACAAGGCTTTTATTACAACAGCCAAGATGACAGTAATAATCTATTTCTGGTACACTTGATAAACTGGCAGGTATCAAGCCCTTTCTGCTATGATCTCATAGTTAAAGTTAAACATGTAAATAAATGACAAATTAGAGTATATCATATATTTGGAATAAGCTACTCATCCTCATTATGGCCTACCATATTGTCCATATTGTACTTAAGCATTTTAAATGTCTGCATGGTCACTTTTTAAACTTTAAATTGCTGGAAAATGTAAACCTCAAACAGTATGTTGCAACAATTATCTTTATATATTTCCTTCTTCCTCCCAGCTGGATGTCTTCTGCACTATTGTGTTTTGATCAAAGCTATCAATGCAGCTTTAATGTCAGAGGTTAGCAAGAAGTTAGTAGAAGCTGTGTTGAAATTTTCTTTGTTAAGTAAACTTTCACGTGGCTGTGCAAATGTCAGATCATATCAGTCCTGCCTGATAGTAAAAATTTATATGCTTGATTATATATTATATATCTTCAGAATGGTGGTACTATGGAAGTGCATATTATTTATTTAGCAGAACAAAGTAATTTTGCTTTTTGTAAGTGTGGTGTGCATGTATGGCTTGGAGTTCAACCCTTCTGCTGAAGACCACTGCGAATAGATGATTTAAAAGTATTATATAAAAATCAATATCTATTTTGGCTGCCTTATTTAGCAGTCTCATATGATACATATCTATTCAAAGTTTCAATGGATCTTGTATTGCCATGTATCTGGATATATCACTGATTCCTACATGGAGTTATACAGCAGTCTTACTTGCCAAGTTGCTATCAGGTAAAAGAGAATGAGCTGATGTATGAATTATTTTACTAGGAGGCAAATATGAAAGAAAAGTAGCATTTGCTCCATTTTACCTCTCTCTCTCTCTCTCTCTCTCTCTCTCTCTCTCTCTCTCTCTCTCTGTGTGTGTGTGTGTGTGTGTGTGTGTGTGTGTGTGTGTGTGTTGTTAATCCTTCCTCTTGGAACCAGCAGGAAAAAAGCAATGGAGTTTCCACTATCAGATTTCCCCTTCTGAGGTTGGAGGGCTTCCCCCCCACCAGTTTTTGGCTCTTAGAAAGCCCTATAAAAATCATAGGATTGAAATTTTAGCTAAATTTTCTCAACAAACTAATTTAATAGAAACTCAGATTTCTCTAGCAATTTATTTGACATTGCATTGGACCATAGAATAGGGTTATCATCTTCCTTCCATTATGTTAACAAGACTCCATGTTTCCTATTGAATATTGTCATGTCTTCTTATACCTACATTAATTCCATTTAATTATCTCTATCCCCTGCTTATTTAGGCAGCTAATCCCCTGTTTTCTTTATAGTTTTAACCTAATCATGACTAATCAAATCTGGGAATTCAAAATATATCCAAGAAAATAACTGTAAAAAGTTTTCAAGTTTGGTTTTGAAGCCACATATAGTTTCAGGGGAAAAATTATACTATTACAATGACTATATATAGAATAATTGCTAGACGTACAGTGCAGTAATGCATAGTTCCCTAGCAATGAAAATCTTCATTTGTGGATACAAACAATTTGGGTTACTGTATTATTGAAGATGAATTTGTACCATGTAACCAAGAAATTAACTCCTTAAATTGCAGAGAAAAAAATGAGAAATAATAGAATTCTTCTGGTACATAGGATTAAAAATGTGCAAAGTGAAATCAAATAGAAAAGGAGGGAGGGAACCAGTTCTTTTGAGTTACAAGAGTTCCAGTAATGAGAAACAGTAGCATGCATGATGTCCAAGTAAGAGCCATGAGCAGTACTGAAATAAACTCCACAAGCAAAGTTAAGAACTAGTTTAACAGTTTTGTTATCTAGTGCAGGGCTTTTCAACCAGTGGTACGGGTTCCACCTGTGGTACATTGGCACTTAGCAGGTGGTATGCGACCATCCTAGAAAAGTGGTAGCAGGGGAGGGGAATGAGCTGAACCGGTGGCAGCACCGCACAAGCCTAAGCAAGAGATGGCTGCAGCTGCAGGGCAGTCAGGGCTCAGCGGAAATGCCAGGATCAGCACCAGGCTCCTGCTGGAGCTTGGTACTGATCCTGGTGCTTCTGCTGAGCCCAGAAGAAGCGCTGATAAGCTGGAATGTTGTAGCATCTCCAGGGTCTTGTGATTTACATTCAGATGCTTGGCAACTGATTCATATTTATGATGGTCACAGTGTCCCAGGGTCATGTGAAGTGACCAAAACCTACTGCAACCACCCAGCAGACGGAGGGAATAAAAACCAAACACCCTCCCACCCAACCCCCCACTGCCAATCCTCAACAGAAATGCTCACAACAATGAAAACCTCAGACAGGAGGAAGAGCGCCGCCAGGCGGGCAGGCAGGTGTCTTGCTCGGCTGTGGCTTGGGGGGCACTTTTTCAGTGCCATTGTAACTTCGAACAGTCACTAAGCAAACTGTTGTAAGTCAAGGACTACCTGTACTTCATCACTTTTTTCCTCTTGATTTTTGGTTATCAAGTTTTTGACACCTTGCTAGGCAACCGGTGGTACTCGGATGTTGCCATATCCTAAAAGTGGTACAATGGGTGAAAAAGTTGAAAAGCCCTGATCTAGTGCTACATACTAAATAGTGAAATTGTAAAAACCAGAACTTCTATAGATGCCTGATGCAGGAATACAGACTCTCTGGGGAGAATTCGTCCTTACAAATAAGGTCATGATTCTCAATAATTTCTTATTCATAAAGAGACTTAATTTTCTGTTGGGCTTAATTTCTATTTATCTACTGCATGCAACTTGTTAGTACTTGATTGTTGTCCTTCAGAAAGATTGACACCTAAACTCACAGCTTCTAAAAGTGCTAGACTCCTGACTCTAGATTGAATTGCTTGAAGTTGGTTGTTATTTTGAAATTATTCAAAGCAGCTCTATGTGGAGTATATTAAAATAACTTAATCTAGATGTCATTAAGGCATGAATTACCATGGCTACCAGCTTTTTCATTCTTCCCCAGGAAAGGGTGTAGCTGGTAAACCAGCCTAAGATGAAAGAAAACTTTCTTGGGCCCCACCCCATGGGAGAATTCAAGAACAGTACCAGATCTAAGAGCACAGCCACAATAAATGAGCCTGAGTTTTAAAGGGATTGTAATGCTGCTAACACTGGCTATAAAGCTATTATTGATTCCATTTTACTTTAGTACTACTTCATTTGGTAAGGAAGAAGTTTTCTTTTTTTTTTAAGTATGATCCAGTCCCTCTCTAGTCAATACAGACCTGGAGTATCTAGCAAACCAAGCTAAACCGAATCAAACATATTTGTTTCACAATATCAAATTACCATATAACCTACAATGACATCTTGGGCATCTAATTTTATGTGTGTATGTGTACTTAAAATGCAGGAATGCACTAACATTTTATTGATGAGTCCCTATCATGTGTTTCCCTTCTGTGTTTCTGCCTGTATGTTTTCCAAGACAAGCTTTCTCCTAAGCCATGGAGCTGTCAGCTGACTCATGTCTATTATATTAAATTTATGCAGGTTGTATACCAAGTCTGTTGACTTCAATTGATCTCAATTTAGAACCAGACTCATTCACACCTACTTGGGATGTAGCCCACTCAAGCCAAAGAAGCATCCAGGGTTGTGTGCTTTCTAATGGTTATTCCAGAATCTCCAGATATAGTATTAATAGGTCAAGGGTCCATGATGTCATTGCAATCTAACCACTAAATACTAACACCCCAAACCTAACAAGCAAAGGAAGTAAAAGAAAAACAACAATACTGCAGTTTATTTTAAGAAGCATGAGAGGACGTGGAGGGAGAAAAAAAACCATCTAGGTACAACTCTAGAAGTTTGGTTTTGAACGATGTGGCTGTGGTTTAATATATGTTGAAATGAACCAACTCCTGAAATAGATGAAGTGAGGCTGACAAGAGTTATTTTAAAGTTGGGATTTGTTCTCTTTTATATATGATCACAGGATGGAAAAAGCCATAGAAAAACAAGCCAGATAATATAATTTTATCAAGGAGGATTTGCTTAAATCCTACCACCAATGCATGCAAAGTTATGTATGTATATAGGCATGCATGCATATATCAGACACTGTTTCTCACCTTCCTATAGGGAGAACCTATATTACTGCTGAATGTATGGCACAGTGATCTCTAAACCTCCTACCCAGTGAAGTAAGATGATCCTGAACAGTCAGTCAGATTCAGTTGAAGAAGAATCAACCAACCTGAGTAATTCACTGTGGGAAGAAATTGACTTCTCTTTATACCTCTAGATCAGGGGTGTCAAACTCACAACATCCTGTGACATGTCACAACATATCACAACTTTTTTTCCATTGCCGGCAATGGGGTGGGCACAGTTTCGGCATGACGCATCCAGCCCATGGGAAGGCAGTTTGGCATCCCTGCTCTAGATCTTTGACTTCAACTTTCTCAATATTAATATTAATATTAATAATTGGTACCTTGAATGCAATCCCAAATCAACTGGAGCACCAGTTGAACACCATGGCATTGACAAAATCATCATCAATCAATTGCAAAAGGTGGCTTTACTTGGAACAACTTACATCCCTAAAACAATATCTTTAACATCATCAAACAAACATTTTGCTTTTCCCAGGTCCTTGGGAAGGGCTTGGTAGGTAGATAAAAATACCAAATCCAGTCCAAACATCTGGCTGTCTCTGTGACCAACCATAATAGATTTATAATAAATTCCCAT
This sequence comes from Vipera berus, assembly GCF_964194415.1. Classification (NCBI taxonomy): domain Eukaryota; kingdom Metazoa; phylum Chordata; class Lepidosauria; order Squamata; family Viperidae; genus Vipera; species Vipera berus. The sequence continues at coordinate 296,617,174 of NC_138202.1, read as the reverse complement.
TAGCTTCATTCTGAGAACCTTATAATATATTTGTTGTACATACAGTACCCACGATGCTAATGTAAAGTAATTTCAATCATGTGAACCAAGAAGACAAACTACATTGATTCTGATATGAATTGATAGCTAGAATTTTTAAACTGTGGGCCTTGTGGACATTACTGTAAAGGTTAATCAGAGAAGTTTAAAATTTTAAAAGGTCAAAATAATAGAACAGTTAAGAAAAAAATACTGGAAGACAAAGCTTTTGCTGTGTTAGTCACTTGAGTTTGGCCATTATTATCAAATGCAAAAGGTATAATCTCTTACTGTCTACAACATGTTACATGACTAAAACTTTAATTATCTGCCTCTCACAACATAATTTTACAGTTACAACTTTTGGTTGGAATATATCCACATGTTGTTTGGCATCACCAACCACTTAACTATGAAGGTGCTCCAGCACAAACATAATCAGGCCTAATTTGGGAAATGAATTTGGAGGAGGCAAACATCTGATCACAGGATATGCTGCCCCCAAGCAAATTGCCAAAATTGTTCCACATCACTTCTCCTCTGGAGCTGGAAATGACTTAGTCATCAATGCTGTCATCCGGATTTGGCTCTTCTGTTACTGCTAAGAATATTCAAATTGTAGGCAGACAATCAGGAGGTTCAGATATGGCTTAAGTATATCTCATCATGGATCACATGTTGTAATGAATGGCAATTACCTGCCAATCTGTTTACCTTTGATTTATCTACCACATTTTAGAGAGAATCAAGATAGCTCAACAAGAAATAAATAGGATAAAATTGAACATTGACTAAAAACATTTAAAGAACAAGCAAACGTTGAAATAAAGAGCTGAAAATTAAAAGATTAAAATATGGCCTATTTATACAGAAGTGTTATAAATGTTAACCCTTAAGTAGTTCCAAACCTTTAATGTGGAGAACATAATATACCAATACAAAAAGTGGAATCAAATGAATCAATGAGTTTTTTGTTAGGAAAGGGCATTATGTGTTAGCAGGTGCTTTGCTGGAGAGATGCACTTAACAATGTGACTTGAATCCTGGATCTTTTATTCATTACAACATTCAGTGAGTAATCTGTGCTTGCATGCTGTAGAAATATGGTTTTAATTCTACTCCTGATGTGAAAATCAAGCAGAGTTGTCAGCACACATTCTTGCCTGTCAAACATTCCTCTGAATCTGGAATCTACCCTCAGACCAATATATTGGATTCCTGCCAGCGGGATCTGTGCTGCTGTGTTCCCTTTGACCAAATTCATTTTAGTCTGCTCCAACAACAGGTGCAAACAACAGAGGTATCAGTGCATGAGGCTCAAAAGGCCACCTGGACACTGAGTACAGGAATTACAATGGATTAAGGATAATTGTTCATTGACCGAGGAGAGTGCCGTGTTAAATGTTCTCCCTGGTGCAGTAGTAATGACCTTTACACATTTACTTTAGAATTAGAAATCAACGTAGAACAGATTATTTTAGAGGAAATAAATACAATAAAAATAAACAAAGAACCATGAGATAACATCTGAGAAAAAGTGCTTGTACTGTATATGGATCCATATTGAAATAAAGCCCATTGGAATTTCATTTGTAGCATGCTGAAGAGTGTAATTTTATACAATTGTAGAATCTTATAATATATGGAGGCCTCCTATGCATCTTCCCTTAAATAACTGTATGTAGCTGTTGGTATAAATTGCCCAGGAAGTTTTAAATTGAAATCACCTTGCTTTTTTGTTTGTTTGTTTTTTCCTCATCCTGACTTTTAAAATGCAAATTTCAATAATGTGAGCTCTATTTTTAAGTATCACTGTTTCTGTTTCATGCAACTTTTCCCCCATAAATAGCTTTTTCCCATAAACAGCTTTTTTCTTCAGGGAAAAAAATGCATACAGGCAACCAGTATGATGGTAGTGTTTACTCTACTGCAGACGTCATGGTGGAAGTCTTTTAGATCTTTCCACTCTGAGCATTTGCTTGAAGTGATTTAAGATTGGTTCATTTCCAATATTATGTGGCAGGTGGATTTGTTTTAAGATGATCCAAGGCCTGGAGGCTAAAACATACGAAGAACGGCTGCAGGACTTGGGTTTGACTAGTCTAAAGAAAAGAAGAAACAGGGGTGACACAATAGCAGTATTCCAGTATTTGAGAGGCTGCCACAAAAAGGAGGGGGATCTAATTATTCTCCAAAGCACCAGAAGGCAGGACAAGAAACAATGGCTGGAAAGTGATCAAAGAGCGAAGCAACCTGGAATTAAGGAGACAATTCCTAACAGTGAGGACAAGTAACCAGTGGAACAGCTTGCCTCCAGAAGTCGTGGGTGCTCCATCACTGGAGGTTTTTAAGAAGAGACTGGACAGTCACTTGTCTGAGATGGTATAGGTTCTACTGCTTGAGTGGGGAGCTGGACTAGAAGACCTCCCAGGTCCCTTTCTATTCTATTCTATTCTATTCTATTCTATTCTATTCTATTCTATTCTATTCTATTCTATTCTATTCTATTCTATTCTATTCTATTCTATTCTATTCTATTCTATTCTACCAACTTAAAATGTTCATACTTAAGGGCGACTGTTGGCAAAGCCAGAACAAGATGACTGCAACTTTTCAAGTATTGCTCTGAAGATTTGAATATTATTGACCATCATATCCTCCATAGGCCACCTTTTAGGATCAGAAGTGGGTGGAGCACATCATATTACAATGGTTGTCTTTCTTTCCTGAAGTGTAGATTCTACTAGATGAAGGGAAGAAGTTAAGCCAGTGACCATTTCAGAGGTTCAACACTCTTCATTCTGGAAAAGGCCATCACTCATCAAAGGTTAAATATTAATGCAGAGTATTACATCTAAACCATGGATCAAACAGATGATGAGGTACCTGTAGGCTATTAGAGTCTGGATGTGAAAAACCAACTAAAGCTAAATTATAGAAGGGAAGTTGGCATTTGGTGAGCAAGCCATGGAATTTTAGGGATATTCCACCTTTAGTCTGGGATGAGGATATGCATACAATGCCAAACTGATACATGGGGGAGGGTTGTGTATGTCATGACTCTTAGCTCCTGCTTGAAGCACTTGGCAGCTTTGTCAAAGAGGGCCTTTGCACAGTTCTATCTAGTATGGCAGCTTTGGGACACCTTTGTTTATTCACTCATCCCTTAGTGATTTCTCCTTTGAAGTATTTCTACATGAGGCTGAAGACCATGTGGAAGCTATGGCTAGTCCAGGATGCAGTAGCTTAAGTAATAATTATTTGACCATGTGACACCACTACTATCAAGACAATCACATTCTCTCAGTTATTTCCACCTGTGATAAGATCACAGAGAGAAGGGGCTCTCCTCAAGTCCTTTAACTCAGGGATTGCCATCACTGGGGGCAGATGATATCGGAGCTTTTCAATTGCCGCTCCCTTTCCTTGAGGCATCATTCCCTGAGTAGATGACTCCTACTCTACTGAATTTTATAAACACCATTAAAAACACTCTCCCAATCCTGATGCCAAAATCTAAGTCCAAATGGCTGCCCAATTATATCAAGCTTGGCTTTACTATTAATAGCAAAGCCACACTGGGATGTCTCTGCCAATCATTTTTATAAAACTTTTACATAGCGCTTTGATGTCTGCATGACTCAGCACAAAGGGTTTAAAAGGTGAGAAGTTTATCTTTGCTTATACCTATTGCTTTGAATGCCTGCTAAAATCTTTCCTGTTTACTGGGTACAGCCCGTGAAGAATTATAGCACAAAGTTAAATATTCAATATATTTGTCCCCTTTTGTTATATGGCACAATTATTCAGCTTAACCTTGTTCAAAGACCAGCTATTGGAAAGAGATTTTTCCTTATGCCAAGCTGTCACAGTAAATCAGTTGTACTATGAAATATTTAATGACTGTCATAAACACTGCTTCCATAAAAAATAAACATGAATAACTGTGATAAAAGGGGAATGATTGCTCAGTTATTCCAAGCTTCTTGTAAGGGTTCGTCCCAACATGTTTGTTTCCTTTGGAGCCCTCACATATCTTTTGGGGGCAATGCCCCCTAAATTTCTATTTCAAGAACCTTCTGCCCATTTAGGAATTTACAAGTTTCTTTATTTAGGTTGAAGCAAAATCCTCTGTAGAAAATTCCTAATTCCATATTTCAATAATAATAATAATAATAATAATAATAATAATAATAATAATAATAATAATAATAATAATAATAATAATAATAATAATAATTTTATTTGTATACCGCCCTTCTCCCGAAGGACTCAGGGCGGTGAACAGGGCAAACATGTAAAAATACAAGAATACAAGCATTAAAAGAGATTAAGCAGGTGCCCAGAAGCTAAGAACAATGAATTAAAATACATTAAAACAATATTAAAATCTAAACCCATCACCCACCTTTGTAACACCTTTGTTACAAGATGACAACCGATATGCAATAGGTTACAAATGACATAGCTCTTGACTTCTTTTATTGTATTTTTTTTAATTTTTAAACTATAATAAAAATGAAATTATCTGTAAGTTTGTGTTTATGCTTAACATTCTTTTTAAAAAGGAAGGAAAAGGGAAAAAAACAATTCCCTCCCTGAGTGTGAAAATCCTAACTCCATTCATTTACAAGGACAATAATGTAATATGGTTCCATTTACTAAGACTTTCATTTGTAATATAACTGAATAAATAGCTAAATAACTTGATCTTTAGCTGCCAAAAGAAAAACCAAATTTGTTGCTTGATGTTTAAGATCAACCCATTATGCCCCAATACAGAAAATCAGCTTCCCTCTAAAACCATGGAGACAACTTTTTTCAAAATTGAGATTGGAGTTGGTTATAAAATGAGCAGATATATAAATATTTTAAGTTAATTAATTAATTAAAACAAATAAGTTCCCCTTTTTTTAATATGAATGTATCAATTGCGGCAGATGATAGCAGCCAGCCCAATATCTTTCTTTCTTTTTCTTTCTTTCTTTCTTTCTTTCTTTCTTTCTTTCTTTCTTTCTTTCTTTCTTTCTTTCTTTCTTTCTTTCCTTCCTTCCTTCTTTCTTTCTTTCTTTCTTTCTTTCTTTCTTTCTTTCTTTCTTTCTTTCTTTCTTTCTTTCTTTCTTTCTTTCTTTCTTTCATGTCCTGAAATATTGGGTGGGGAAAATGACATTTGCCATAAAATAAATTCATATTGTATTTCTCAATAATAGTGTTTTTAAAATAAAATTATTGTATTGTAACTATTTCTATGTAAAATTACATGGATTTGCAAAAATAACAATCTTTAAAACACAATGGATGTTGTTTTTACATTTTGATTTGGATCATTGTCTCAAAAAGTGAACATCTTGGAATTTTACTTAAACACTATGAAGCATGTCTAAATAACCATGTTTTCCACAAGGAAATTGCCTCCCACTTAACTGCAGAACCACGCCTTTTCCAAACACACTGTGACGGCCAAAGGCAACCAGACCAGCTTGAAAATTCAACCATCCCATGATTGTTTCCTTATCAGTACAGCATGTCTAATTTGAGGTCCTAATAAATATCCCTGATATGTCGAGGAATAGAATTATGATTACATGCCAAGTGCATTCTGAGAAACTTTACATCAATCTTAGGTATAATTCTACAGATCCACTATTTTTTCTGCTGCTACTGACATTGTAACAGTTAATATACACTATTGTAGCTTCATTCTCTTTCACGGAAAAGGCTGGTTGTGGGTTGAGTGGTATAATGGAATCTCTGACAGTGTTAACGAGTAGGTTGCCAATGTGTTGTTTTTTTAAAATCTCATTAAGTCCTGTGCCTAACACTGAAATAGTAATACTGCTTTGAGCTTCATTCACTTTCTCAGCTCTCAGTTTCTTTAATGTGCTCAGTTACAAATCTTCGTTCGTATTTTCCTCTTGTGCTAATGAAATGTTACACTTCTATCCTGAAGCTGCCAACACAACTGGAAGAGAGATCTATTCAATTCTCAGCATTTCAAATCTTCCTTCACATTCTGGATGAAACCTGACCTTGCAGACTGGGTCTGCGTTAAGTCTTGAAAAGGCTTGAAAATGAATGAATGGGTACCAGGCCAAGAATAAGGGATGACAAAATTATGAATGCCACTTTTTCATATTGGATTTATTGCAGTGAAAATCTTGAGGTTATCCAGCCGATATCCAGCTGAAACTCTAAAGAGTTCATAGCCTCTGCCGTTTTCATACCACCCCACCAACAGCGAGTTTCCGCCATTAAATTATGAACATTTTTTGGTCATGAGTTCCAAACTTCTGGAATTTCTGAAACTGGAGGGCCTAGAGTTCTAATATATTTCTAAAATGTCATTGAACTCTAGTTTGCAAATATGTAATCTTATACACAATTGTTGTATCACATGCTTAGCAATTTTATTTGATGAAAGAAGGCACAGATTTGAATGATGAGTATTTCCTCACTAACAACCAATCAGCTTCACAAAGTATGATGCAAGATCTTTTTTTAAAAAAAATTAATAGTTTCTTGAACAGCTTAGCTTTCCATTTCTGACCGAGGGAGTTTCCTGCACATTTTTGTGTGCTGGCAGTTTGTCAGAACAGTTAGGCATTAATTTGTGTGGTTTGATAATTACTATACATTCACTAGAGATTAGAAAGAACACACATTTATGGCATGGCTGAGGAATGTATAATGCTCAAAGGAAAGTTCTTCCAGTCAATACCGGCAGAAGATCATGTGAATCCCATGTTTGAGCCAGCAGAGGATTTCAGATTAGATTTGTGGAAAGCCAAGTTGTTCCAGTAGCTCGCCTGTCATGGGCAACACATTAATTGCCTTCTTTCTATATGAGGCTTGGGTAACAGTCTGGAGAAAGATCTTTTATGCAGAGGAGTATACAGGATCCAATCTGGGTCAGTCACCAGAACCAGAGGTTTAGTCTTCTGAGCTCTGGGATTTGTACTACAGCCCAAGTCCTGAGGATGGGCTCCACCATGAGTCTGAAAGCTCAGAAGACTAAGCCTCTGGTCTCGGTAACCAAGCCAATTGGATCCTGCAACATTATCTTGGGACACGTATGTTTGTTTTCATTCTCAAAAGAGTATACCCAAATATTAGAGATTTATTCTTCTTCAGTAGCAATAGCCCTACCACCCCACACATGTGCCTCCTCTTAACATCTCTAGTATCATTTGCTTAACCAAGGATGTATTTTCAAGGAATCTATGCTTAGTAGGGGAAACCATAAACCCCAATACATTCTAATTTTCTCTGTCATATATCAAAGGAAGGCAAGGTGAAGAAAAATTAGAACTCATGGGAAGTTTTTAATCCAGGGCATTCAGGATGAGGTAATAGACATAAATCTTAATCTTCAAGAAAATAGACTAGTGGGTATGGTAACATTACATAGTAATACTGATAACAATTGGTAGTAGCATTATTTTAATATTAATTCCTAAAACACTGAATAATATGGAAAACATTCTAGAAAATCCCCCCCAAAGCAAATTTTAAAAAAGAATTATTTAAAAGAACAATAATAAATATTTCAGGTAAACATTAATATCAAACTTTCCTCTTAAAGGTACTGCAGACATGAATTATCTTGGGACACGTATGTTTGTTTTCATTCTCAAAAGAGTATACCCTTGCTTCTCATGGGGAAGCAAGGTGAATACCCTGCTCCTCAGATGATACTATGGCCAGTTGCTCTTATATTGCAAAACTGCCTTAGTACACCTCTATCAAGCATGAACTCTACTGGAAAAGCAGTGAATAGCAGTGAGGACTTCCATTTGTTTCTCACCCTAGCAAGTTCTCTCAGCAGTCTCAGAAACTGTAATTCAACCAGCATTAGTTTCTACTTGCATTCCAACCAATGAAAATGGATTCTTACTGGCATTCCTAAGTTCACCCACATAACACCACTATTGTAAGAGGCGCATTGCTTGCCAGTTAGCTTCCAGGTGCAGTTCTGGCTGTTTCGTTGTCACCCTTAATTTTCTTCTTTGCTTAGATGCTGATGACTTTTCTAGATTGATTATGTCTCTTCAGTAAGTGCTGGGCCAGAAGGCTTGTTACGTCTCCTCTATCAATAGTTAACCCTTCTCAGTAATGCCTTCTGCCTGTGAGCAGCTTACCCCGATAGTCTTTTGCTCCCTTCCTGTTGGGTTTCCAAGGACCTGTGGCTTTTTGGAGGCTCTGCATGGCTTTTCAGGAAATTGTGGGTAATTAATCCACATTTAGAGGGGGGGGGGGAATGTGGATTAATGTATCCCCACTAGATGGCACTGATAGTGGATGTTGGTATTTTACTGTAATATTTATTCTTTTTAAACTCTTCTTGCTGTACTTCATCTCCCTCACCACACTGAGGAATTCCAAGGGGTCTTGCTGCCATACAAACATAAAAATTTTGTGTGTGTGTGTGTGTGTGTGTGTGTGTGTGTGATGTCATATCTACATGACCTGTTGGATGTTTACAAACTTCAAAAAATTATAATAGAAACAAAAATATCCCAAACAGATCTGATCAGTTCTGGGTACATAACCTGGATTCATAAGTGTTAAAAGATGTTGAGGCTGGTTGGCTGGCTGGTTGGCTGGCTGCAAGGATCCTGAATCTCAGCTTGGGACAGATGTAGAAATTCTCTAGAACAGTAGGAGCTTTACTGATAAGTAATATGTTACACTCACATTTAAATGGGAAAAAAAACAATACTTTCAAAGAACATTTAAACTTTTTGAACATAAATAAACATGGTGCTGTAGTGGCATGCTTAGATATGCTGTTTTTTCCTTGGCCTTTACTATGGATGAGTGTGGACTGTACCTTACAGAATCTATCCACCAAAGTGTAGGAGGAAATCTGTTGCAGTTTCATATACAGCATGTACTAGAAGAGTACTATCAGGTAATTCTAAAGTCCTGCAGTTTAGAAATATTCCTAGCTATGAGACCTTGAGAACATCAAGTAGCTAGCTGGATCCAGGAATTCACCCAGATTATTAATGTGATTTGATTGGGGCAGTGTGACCCTGTCCAGTACAAACACATTCATGACCTCAAGACATAATAGTTCTTCATCCATTAATATTTTGTGTTACTTGTATAATACCGGTTTGTTCTTCCTTTTATGCTACACCAAGAGAAGCCAAACACTGATCCAAGCTCCTGATCCAAATTAAAAGAAGTGTAGCATTGATAGTCATCTCTGTCTGAACTGTTTATCGTTACAAGTGCCTGTGTGAATCTCAGTGTGCAGAGTCTCTCTGTGTGCAACACCTTGCCCTATGAGGCCCTTTGGCTTTGTTCAAGCATATTGCGAAACTGATTTTGTTTCAACAGTATTTTGCCTTGCCAAAAGGATGACAGTTTGAAACACCGATGGTGGTCTTGTCTGTCTCCACATGTTTGTGTGTATATTACTGTGTTGTGATTTTAAATTGTAAGCCACTTTGAGTAATGCCATAGCATTACTCAGAAGGGAAGGATGGTGTTTTTTTTACATAAATAATTGAGCGTGACTGAGCCCTAAAGGATTGCTTCAAAATAACTGTAAGATAGTTGATATTAGTATCACCATGGAGATCAGCTTTAGTCCTGGCCAGCTTCAGGTTGCAGGTAATTTCCTGTATCATTTAGATGTGTATTCAAGAATGCATTTTACAGTAGTGGCCAAAATTGTGGAAACCTTTTGGAAAAGTGTACAGTAGAAATGCTTGGTTAAGTTTTCACCATTTTTTCTTCTAATTTCTTTATAACTGTAGCCTTGTTCACTTAATAATACTATTTTACCTCACTTTCTGGGCACCCAGTCAACCCTTTGCACCATTACTTTAATTTTATTACATTTTACAAGCTCACTAAATGAAAGGGAAAAAACCCCAACCAACTTGATAGTGATCACATAACACACTGACAAATGTCCTCCTCTCAGCTTCAATACATGACATCAATAACTGAATCCTACTGTGATCTGATTGGCTCATTGCCAAAACAAGATGATACTTGATTGGCTCTCTAAACACTCATGCTCATTGGCTACAGTCAGAAGAAGGAAAGCTACTTGATATCAACCTAAGCGAGTTGTGCTTCCTTTTTCTGGTTATTTGACTATAGCTTTTCATAGAATACAGTACAGATAATTGAACAAACTATGTTGCATTACAATCTTGATTAAATTCTCTTTCCATTGATATATAATTTTATGGTACTACTCCAAAAAAAAAGTGGTGGTGTTAGCCACCAAACCTCAAAAATACACTTTTCCCAAAAGGTTTCCACAATTTTGGCCACTACTGTATATAGTACTCTTCTTGGATATGCACCTGAATGATAAATAGTAAATAAAATTATAATGCAAAACTTACCCTCATATAGTTCAAGATATTTAAATAAGATTCTTAGTTAACTGAAAACAAGGTGAACTATTTTAAAACTGACTAAAATATGGTTGTTCATCTAACTCTAGCTTGTGTTAGCAGTGAATGTGAAGCCATAAACTTTAAGGTCAGCTTGGCATATCTGTCATTACATGACTTGCAAGATCCTGACAAGCAACTTTAACGTACAATGCAGTGCCCTGTTCCTTCAGAAGGAAAAGAAAAATGTGTAAGGAAATGTTTGACTTGTTCCACACAAAAAAAAAATATCTCAGAGCCAAGTACCTCTGAAAAAATGTTTAAGTAATTTTGTTGTGCTAAACTAATTCACGCAAAGGAATACCTACAATAGTACAATGCACATAATGTAACTTCAAAGTAATAGCAGCAATAATAAAGAAGAAGAAATAAAAGAAGGACAGGAAAATTATGTTACAGACATAAATAAATGAATGAATGAAACCAAACGCCTTATTTCTCAAAAGTGTTCATCCAAGCTATTTGGGGAAGAAAAGAAATTGTATTTCAAATGTTCCCAAACAGCACATATCAATGATTTATTGCAGCAAATCAGGTGTAGATTTGTCCTTCTAATATTGTATGTATGATAATTTGTTTAACTAATCCCCAAACCTAAAAATACTTGAAATCCTGGTAGATTACCAATATTGGAAGTATAATCAATTAGAACATGTGTATTTTTAACACACAGTGATTGATCCCAAGTTATATTAATAACCCTATTCTTGTCCACTAAAAATGCGGCAACAACAGAAAAAAAAACAAACCTGTAAATCAAAGTTACCCTTTTAGAGCTGAATCTCTAATATTAATTGTGCTACTGTTATTATTTTGGTCTTCTTTGTATTTAATTTTAATACATTTTTTTACTATTGATATTAGAGGTTGCAGACCTTTTAGATTTTCAACTATTAGGGTAGTGTTATCAGAATAGTGCATATTATTGATGTTTCTTCTTCCAATTTTAAAACATCCTCATCTTCTTCCAATCTAGTTTTCCTTAACATCTTTGTTAACTTGTTAACAAATTGGGCACATATCCCTGATCTAAGGCTTTTCCGTTTGGAAATGCATTTTGTGTAGCCTTCTGAGCTACTGGGGGAGTTCACGTTCAGACTTTTTTAAAAAAAATACTCTATAGTTTCATGTCTTTCCAAAAGAATTTGAAATATGATTCTAAGCAGTGGGATATTCCCCTTCTTGCTTCTTTTGACAGGCTGTGACCTGCAACTTAGTTGCCATAAGCTTCCATAAGGCAAATTGCTATTTGTTTAATGTTCTTACAGAAAGCAAGAAGATAGATTTGGGGAGAGATTTTTGAAGATTATGATAATCTCTCAGGTTGCTCTGCAGTGCAGTTTCCTACACCAGTGGCACGTAGACCACCATTACGAACAAATTTTAACTTAGTGATAAAGCAAACTACAAATTAGATTGCCTGGTTTATTATGTGCTGACTTGTTTCACATTGGGTGGCTTTGGTCCTGAACGGCTGTTTGTAATTTATAATAGTTAAATAAACAAAGTACTAATTATCTACGTGAAAGAAAACTAATAAAATGTTTAACCATATCAAAGAAATAAAATGGCAATGTACTGTCAACTTCCCTCCGCCCAGTACGCTCCCACAGAGAGGGCCTCCTCAGGGTGCCACCGGTCAAAGAATGCCGACTGGTGGCCCCCAGGGGGAGAGCGTTCTCTGTGGGTGCACCGGATTTATGGAACCATCTTCCGGTTGAGCTCCGGATGGCGCCCGATCTCCGCTCCTTCCGGCGCGATCTTAAAACTTATCTCTTTAAACAAGCTGGCCTGGCCTGATGGGACGGGGTGGGATTTTTTATAAACGACTTTAATTTAAATTTGTATTAATTTATGGGCATTGTTTAATCATGTTTTAATAATAATTTTAATTTTTGTATCTAGTTTTTATGTATTGCCCTGTTCACCGCCCTGAGTCCCTAGGGAGAAGGGCGGTATACAAATTAAATTAATAAATAAATAAATATAAATAAATCTTTTTCTAATACAGTGTTCATGGTTACAGTATTTGATGTTACTAAAACTTGGAATGATTTGTAACAAATGCTTTCCCCACCCCTTCTCCTTCGGACTACCCAATATTTCTTGCAGATTCTAGGGGGGGGAAACAGAGTTTAATGTCTGCTGAATCCAACATTAGAAATTTAAGTTGATTCTTGGACTTCAGCTCTATCTCCCATTCATAGTTCATCTGAGAGATTCCTGGCTATGCTGCTTGGTTTTCATGACCTCCTGTTTGTCTCACCTTTGATCACAGCCTCTGTTTACTCTTCATCTGTTCAGTCAAGAGTTGTGCTTGTAAGAATTTGCTGAGGGGGGTAAAGGTAAACTCCTGCTCAGAGATCAGAGCCATTTAGAAGAGAATGTAATATTCTAGTGTGATGCTTCTGTGCAATTCCTTCCAATGATGGGGCCTAAGAACTGGCCAGATCAAACCCAAAGTGAAATTTCCCTGCCAAATAGGGGACTTTAGCTCCGGTGGCTTTGTGGGCCCAAGCAATGAAGTTGTTTTCTGCTTTCTGTGTTCAGAGAATCTACTGCCCTTTAAAAGTCAAGATTCCCTCCTGTTTGCACTGCAGAGGGAATCTCAGTCATCTCACCTGGCAGAAAAAACAAGGTGATTTTGCTCTGCCTGGAGGGCAGCTGATGGAGGTTGGATAGCCACAAGGGAATTCCTCTGTGTCTATGGTTAGGTGAATATGAATATAGGCAGAGAATACAGAGGCATAAGAGAATTCAGGAAATATTTTCCCCCGAGGACTGTCATATCTAAGATGTGGGGAAGGCAAATGATCTGCAGAAGTATCAGAGCACTCTCTTGCTTTCTTGTTGACTTTTTTTTTTCTTGGTGCTTTTGCAGCAGTGGGATAAATTCTTAAACACTAGAAGGAAAATAAAGGATTGCAAAGGCTGAGGCATTCAAAGAGAATATGGAACTGGAGTGCCAACGTTGGAAGACTCTTCAGATTCAAATTGTTGAATCATTCAAGAACGTATCATTTTGCTACTGTTGCCCATTTGAAAATCAAGAATACTGACTGGCCTCCCTGAAAAATAACACATATTAGTGGCATCATATCGCTAACCATGCAAGCAAAAACGTGGAACTTCTTGTGTGAGTGTGCAAAATATTCCAAATGTTTCAAATTCAAAACAACATTGGCTATTTCTGAGTTTCTTCTCAGCTCTGGACAAAGGAAGACCATTTCCAGTGATATTGTGTGGACAATGGTAAAAATCTCAAATCCTGTGATTGGCTTTGCTTTATAAGTTGTGATAAGCTCAGTTTTTCAAGCACAATCAGTGAAGTAGCAGCAATAGTTTTGTTCCCTTCTGCAGTTGAACAAGACTAGATGAACGAAGGAAAAGGTTGAGGTGAAAAAAACAGCAGATGTTTAAGCCAGTTCCTCTTCATCTCAAATTCATTAGTTCACCTACAAAGTCTATGGAGATTTTCAGTCATTGAAGACATGGCTGTCCCAAAGGTGCTTTTTCGAAAGGCAACTGGACTGCCTTTGTTTTTCCTTGAAGATGTGTGTCTTCTCATCCAAAAAGCTTCTTCAGTTCTGACCGATCAAAACTGAAAACGCTTCTTGGAGGAGAAGGCAAACATTTTCAAGCAAAAGCAAAGGAAGTCCAGTTGCCTTTTGAAAAAGCACCTTTGGGACAGCTCACCTTCATCTGCATAGAGATGGAACTTATGAAGTCTGAAAGCAGGAATGATGCTTTAGGTGGAGCCTTCAACTCCAAAGCTTAACCCCCTTATATATATGTAGTCTCCTGACCTAAGAAAATAGAAAAAAACAATCTAGTCCTTTGGCTCAGTTAATTCTACCAACTTTTTTCTCTGAAATAAGTTACATTATGGCCAAACGTTTTACAAGATTTGGAGATATAAGTAATTTCAGACACTGCTGCTCTGTTGAAATAATTGGCATGCTTCCAGTCACCACTATTCCTCCTGGACAATCAGGAAAAAAAACTATGCTTATCTTCCATTTCACTTTCCAGGATTCCTGGTTTGCTATTATATGCAAATTAGAATTGATACCTTAATGTCTGCTGCTCTTTGTCCTAAAGGAAAATTACCTACCTTGGAATGTTTAAGTGGCTAGCTTAACAAACTTCTGTTTTAAACCACAGTTTCTGCTTTAACAGAAAACCAAGAACCAGAGCAAATGAAATTAAATTTTGCAAGAGCCCTCTCCTAGCCACACGGGACAGAGAAAGGGATGGGTGAACACCTGAGTGGAGTCTTTTGCTCAAGCTTTGCAGAGGAGAATTCAAATAGTGCTTAACTCCAAAATACAAATGAGTCTAAATGCAAATAAAGCCAATGAATGAACTCCAGGTCCACAGTCTTAATAGATAGATAGATAGATAGATAGATAGATAGATAGATAGATAGATAGATAGATAGATAGATAGATAGATAGATAGATAGATAGATAGACTTGGATTTCTTGATTGAAATGAAGGATCAACTTTGCAATTGCACAGGATTTTAGTATAAGTGTGTGTGTGTGTGTGTGTAACTGAAATGTATGTATTTATTGAATTCATTCTAAATTCCATCCTTCCTTAAGAATTATCATTAGAAATATAATAATATTTTCTCTCCTTTCCATTCTTTTTTTATCTTCACCATGACTCTGAAATGTAAGTTGGGCTGAGAAAGGGTCTCCTGCTTGATCAGGGGGCTGGACTACAAGACCTCCAAGGTCCCTTCCAGCTCTGTTCTATTCTATATTGAAAGAATGACTTGATCCACTGAGATCAAACCCATTGGGATTCACAGGCACTCAGGGATTTGAACTAAATGTATCCTTGATCCAGATTAGGGATTTTAACTGGTACATTACCCTTGCAAGCGAACAGTCGGTTCATGATTAAGTTTTTAATGTATCTGCAGACAGTATGGAATCAATCTAGTAGCACCCATAGATAGCACAAAACTCACATTTGGCCCATTTTTATAATTTATTTTCTGGGGTTGTTTTGAAGAGAAATGAAGAGATGAATTAAGAGAATTAATACATTTATTTTCTACTTTGGGCAATGTTTTTAAAATATGCCTCCAAATTGTCACTAAAGGTTTGTGCTAAACTTTGGAACTTTGATCTGGGAATCTCTGCTCAAAAAAAACCAACCCACAAAAGACAAGACTGGGGACTACAGGAATGTGGAAATAAACTTAGAAAAACAAATCCAAAAAAGGGAACAAACACCATGGTGCTAACTGGAGCTCCTGTATAAAAAAAAGGACGCTGAGCTTGTCGATCAGAAGGTCAGCAGTTCGGCGGGTCGAATGCCGAGTGCCGCGTAACAAAGTGAGCGCCTGTTACTTGTCCCAGCTTCTGCCAACCTAGCAGTTCGAAAGCACATAAAAATGCAAGTAGAAAAATAGGGACCACTATGGTGGGAAGGTAACAGCGTTCCGTGTGCCTTTGGCATCTAGTCATGCCGGCCACATGACCATGGAGATGTCCTCGGACAAACGCTGGCTCTTTGGCTTTGAAACAGAGATGAGCATTGGTCCCTAGAGTTGAAAACGACTAGCACACATGTGCGGGGGAACCTTTACCTTTACCTTATAGCTTCAAATGATTGAACTATTGTACACAGATGATGTTATAAATCACAATGGGAGACCTATGACAATTAGTGTAGGGAAAACTGACACAAAGTGTTTTAAAAATTCCCTCCTACTGTCCTTGGTGTAGTCACAGAAAATACCTCAGGGTTCAGCTGTTTTTCCCCAAATCCCTTGCCCTTCACAGCTAGTCGTTCCGTTTCCTCAAATCTCACTCACTTAACTTTTCAACCAAGGAGTCACATTTAAGAGAGTGAGAGAAGAGGGAAAGAAACATGGCCAATTTCATTAACTCCCACAACTCTTAATGATAGAGCTATAATCCTAAAGAATCTATGGCATTTGCAATAAATGAAGATAAGTGAGGTTTTCTAGTGATTTCCAAATACTCTAGCAGTTCTTTGAACTCTTCTGACCCGCTGGGCCATCTGGATTTCTTGCTACTTAACTATTGCAGTTGGATGACCCTCATTTTAATTGGCTCTCTTTTTCTTTTCTTTCTTTTTTTATAGTGGACCTTACCCTCTTAATTCAGAACATATTAATCATAGACAGAACATTGCATAATGGATATTAATTTCAAATCTGACGCCTTACCATTTAGTCTTTCGCTTGTACTGTTGTTCTAGTAAACTTAATCTAACTGTATTAGACACCAAATGATAGCAAAGAGAAAAACAGAATTGGTTCCAACAGGATTGACTAGGTTGGCAGTGTTCCTTTGTTATACAATGCCAATTTCCTTCATATTAACCATGAATTAATATTTGGGGTTTTCCGCCTAGGAATGCCTACATTGTAGATATATACTGATTTGTAAGACAGTTTAATTCTCACAATTCCACAGCCAAGATAAATCTTGGGAGTTCTTATATTGTTATGACAATCAGGCTTCTCCAAAGTCATAGTTGTAGTAATAGCTGCAGAAGACATTAACAGTACTAATGTTATTTTTAAAAAATTGTTTCCAAATTTCTTTGAGGAAGTTATTGAAAGCAAAATTAATTTGAAACTTCTTTCAAGAAGCTTCATATGTAGAAGAAAATTATCTGGAGAAACTTTAAATTTAACCAAAGTTTACCAATTCCCCCCTTCCCCCTGCCCACAGAAAGTTTCATAAAATGTATTTTATGAATCAGGCATAACACTCATCCAATCAAGCTGCAGAAACAAAAAACAACAAAACGTTTTTATCAGCCAAAAAGGTTTAGCTTGATACCTAAACAAAAATAATGAAAGTGTCTCCTGAATCAGTCTAAGGTCATGTCAGAATGAAGGCGCCACCACTGAAAAGACCCATTCTAAATTGAGTAAGGCATGCTTCATATTCTCAAAATAAGCTGTAAATTCCCTTGATCTTGTTGTGTTTTACCTCCAATAACCTTCTATCCACTCCTTCCTTTTGAATTCAGCTCTTATTTTAAACATGCATAAGGTGACATGTAGAAACCTTTTTAGAAAACACTCATAAAAAAAAAGAAAAAATGCAAAGACCCAATGGAGAGCCGAAAATTACAGTGTCTGGGTCAGTATTTACAATAATTATAATTATTATAAAGTACAATAGAGTATAGTAACCCATAATTCTCATGGTACTTTCTGACTTTTAGTTCTATCTTTAGAAAGCACACACAAGAACAAGAGGCTTAAAAAGATATTATGGAATCACTTTACTCCATGTGCCAGTGTTAATGGGAGTACCAGGGAAAGAGAAAGGTTTATGTCTAAAGTGAGAAAATGAGGCCCAGTGCGGTCTTAAGGATGCAGAGCAGATAGGTCTTGGAGTTGGTTATCTGACTTCAGGCCACAGACTTTCTCACAGTGCTGGAACATTTGCCTGCATTTAGTCTCATTTGAGAATTGTCTGATACAGACACTTCAGTCTTATGCTATTTCCTCCACAAAAGAATCAGAGGCATGAAGGGGAAAAATGGTAAATCTTTATTATTATTATTATTATTATTATTATTATTATTATTATTATTATTATTATTATTATTATTATTATTATTATTATTATTATTATTATTAGTCCAATAACGTAACACCAACCAGAATTTATCTGAAGGAGCAGCGCACAGGCCATTTTTCAGAGATCGGTGCATTTACTTCCAAGCCACTTGCTGAATCAATAGGTAAAAAAGTCCCTGCAGATTTTACTCTGCTAGTCATTGCCATCTATGGGGAGGGGGAATGCTTATCTCTGTTTCAAGGCCATTGAGCCAGCGCTGTTCAAAAACATTTCCACAGTCTATGATAAAACTTTTCAATTAAAAAAAACAATAAAAAAACATTTCCACAGTCATGTGGCTAGTGTGACATCACGGAGTGCTGCTACTTTCCCACTGAAGTGGTGCCTATTTATCTACTCACATTTGCATGCTTTCAAACTGGTAGGTCTGCAAAAACTGAGGCAGGAACGAGAGCTTATCCTGTTGCTCAATGGTCAGGTCTTGAACCTGGACTGTCGGCTTTCCAGCCAACAAATCCAGCCTCTTAACCACTTAGCCACCATGCTCGGCTTTCCAGCCAACAAACCCAGCGTCTTAACTACTGAGCCGCTGTGCTGCCCATTGAATCAGCAGGAGATATGTTTTATTATTTTTATTATTTCTGCAATGTCTCATTCACTCTGACTCCACCAATCTTTGGGTTTTAGTTTTTGACATGTGATTTTATGGTTCATATAATTGTTGTGAGCTGCCCAGAATGATTTTAAGATGGTATAGGGTTTCCTTCCTTAGCAGGGGGTTGGACTAGATGACCTCCAAGGTCCCTTCCAACTTATTATTATTATTATTATTATTATTATTATTATTATTATTATTATTATTATTATTATTATTATTATTATTATTATTATTATTATTATTATTATTATTATTATGGGTGGCCATGCAAATCTTTTAAATAAATAAATCCCATTCTCTTTTCAGCTTTTCATCTGTTTATTTCACTATTGTTCTGAGGTAACTTGAAATGTGTGGTTTTTTTAAAAAAAAATCCTTTTTCTGCATTGCTGCTATACACTTTTTCAGTGTGGGCAAGTGATCTGATGCTTTTACTATTGAGTAGTGGTTGCTGCCTAAAGTATGTACCTGATTTATTGACTTTTTGTTCTTGACTATCCTCTTACAGTTGTTAATTGACAAGGTACTTGTAATCTGTCTCACATGTAACCTGTTTTGCCCTCCTTTCCTTATCCCCCCACATATCTGAGATTAAATCCTATATCAGTCTAGTCACTCTGGGCATCTGATACATGAGCTGTAATTCACAAAAACTAATGCCTCCTAATACAAATTTTAGTGCAAAACGGTGCTGCCAGAATCCTGATTTTTTACCATCCTCTTAGACATTTACCATCTCCTGACCGCCACAACCTCAGGTTCAGACATTATCACCCAGTTACAGATTTCTCTGCTGAATGCTTCTATCTTGGCAGGGGACAATCGTTTGTTTTTTCATGTCGTTAGAAAGTTATTCAAAAGGTGACCTGGCCAGAAGTGATCTGTGTCTACTCTACCACAGAGTAAAGAGGGCTCTCATAATGTACAGCTGCATATTAGGAAGCTTTCAGCACCCATAATCCCCGGCCAGTGTTCTGTGTCTTAATGTGGTTTTGAGAGGAAGCAAACTTCTTCTCACCCTGTTTCCTACATTAAGGAATGGCCTGGCCTTGAACTCTATTCATGAGTTTCGGGATAATTAAATGGCAGAGCCAGTACAGTATCATATATTAAAAAGAGAAAAATGTCCCTCCCATTCTGCATTTCAGGGAAAGTGAAAAGGAGTGAGGGAGGTGGGGTTCTACTTCTGTTCCTAGTTTGTCATGAAACTTTCGTCATGTAGAATTTCTTTGTGCCAAGAGAAGATTTAACATGCTATTGATAGATGGGAGCAGGAAGTGGAATACAACTGCTCCCAGTTTAAACAGTAATGGAAGAATATTGCCCTGGGTTCCAGTGCACCCTCATATAGTGCCTAATAAAACAGATATAATTTTCTCATTTATTTGAACTTCAGGTTTTAGACACACCCATGTCAATTGCATTGAAAGGGTCAGGATATGATAAGCAATGGGCACAATCTATTTCACATGTCACCATTTAGAGAAAAGGAAGACAGACTTATTTGCTAAGTCAAAACTAGTTTTAAAGAGTATTTCACGCTACTTGATATTAACATAAGAATTTGTTGAACTATTTCTGCACTATCCAGTTGGCTTCTCCCCCCCCCACCCCCAATTACATGACAATAGCATAAAATAAGCATGGGCTACAGTTTTTCCTTTGTGTTTACTAAATGTGAAAGGTGAAACATCAGTTATTTAAAACAGTACATTGAGAAAGGGTACATAACAGACTAATTATATCCCTATTATTTGCAGTATTATGTAAATGATATACAGGCATACAGGTACTCCTAAACCTATGGCCACAATTGAGCCCCAAATTTATGTTGCTAAGTGAGAAATTTGTTAAGTGACTTTTTTGTGACTTTTCTCGCCCCATTTTTTAAGTGAATCACTGCATTTTCTGAATTAGTAACACGGTTGTTATGTAAATCTGGTTTCCCCATTGACTTTGCTTGTCAGAAAGTTGCAAAAAGAGATCACATGACTCTGGGACACTGCAACCATCATAAATGTGAGTCGGTTGTCAAGCATCTGACTGTAAATCATGTGACCATGGGTATGCTGCAACGGTCATAAGTGTGAAAAATGGTCTTAAGTCACTTTTTTCAGTGGGGTCGTAACTTCAAACGGTCGCTAAATAGACTGTTGTAAGTCGAGGACTACCTGTACTTTACAGTTCGGTAGGTGCTCATGCTTGTAAATGGGATAAGTCACTGTAATGTGCATGAAATTGTCAGAAAAAGGTTTGCTACCTCACATTGCATCAGCAAATTTAGGGAGGCCTGCTATAACTAATCTAATATTAAATCATGAATTACGAATTAAGTTAATTGCATTATTTGAACCTGTATTTGCTTCCTGATGGCTTCCACCACAGTCTAAGAACAGAGAAATTAACTGTTGCTCTGTTTTGGAGACTAGTGATCACAGGAAATCACAGTCATACCAAGAAAACAAAAAATAAGGATACATTTCTTCTCTTAGCCTTTCAGTATATAGTAGCAGAGTTATCCTGGGTAGAAATCTAATTACCTGTTCTGACATATGTTGCCATCTGTTTTGACAGAACCAATAGTTTCATTTTTCCTTTTTCCACCCTATTGTGTAAAATGTGGTTTACAGATAGCCCTCAACTGGTTGCTTAGCAACCACTTGAACTTATGACAGACCATCCAAAAGGTACTTAAAACCATTTCCAGAGTTATGACAGCCAGCCAGTCCCTCATGGTCACATGACTGCATTTCAGGCACTTGGCAACTGATCCGCATTTACAGCCATTTGCAGCATCCATTGCGTATGTGACCGCTATAACTGAAACTATTTACAACCCTATTTTTTTGTTGAAAACCAGCACTTACTTTCAGTCTTCAGAAAAATGGCCCGTAGCAAACTATGAGTTTGCTTAACAACTGCAATGTTTGTTCAACGATCGCCACAAAAAAGGTTGTAAAAATGGACCTAATCATGTGGTAACCCACTTTAGAACCATCACGACTTTGACCAAAATGGGCAGGCTCCATTATGGTCATAAGTTAAGGACTACCTATATTTATTGCTCTCAATCTGCTTGGAAGACTTCGTCTGAAAAGGAAAACAGAGGAAAGTGGAGTTTGGGCCAATTTCTCATTCTCTGGGTTTATGTGGCTAATTCAGAAATGCTACTAGCATCTGACAGGCAGCCTATGGCCTGCAGCCAAATTTCCTATACTCTTGACATTCCAGCTTCATTCCTGCTTTAACACTTTTAAAGCACTGATCTGCATTTTCACCAGCAGTTCCTTCTCCATTCCAGCAGGGAGAGCAACATTCTCAAAACAAATCAGTAAAGATCAATAGCTCTGGCCCTTTCTTAGAGATAGTGAGACTCCCATGAGGCATTCTGGAAATAGGTTAGCTTTCCCAATGCATTTGGGCAACTCTGATATCCCTCTGTTTGTGTGACAAAAGAATAGATGAAGAGACTTGTAGGATAAAATCACAGCATCCAAAATCCCATTTCTCTTAAATAGATAGTCAGGGGTTGTTGTTGTTGTTGTTTTAGGAAAATCACAGGTATGACAGGAGGGCTATAACCCTCCACTGAATAATGGTGTCCAGCCATTCCACTTCCATATCACGGATAATAGCTATGAAAATATCTATCTTCTATGAAGTTTTTTTCTGATCACATGTGCCATGCATGAACTGTGCAAATGCAAACTTGAATGCCCAATGTAACCACCTTCCCCAATGAGGCATCTTCTGATTCTGAAGTCTTCAACTTCCAGAATTCCTTGCCAAGGCATGAGCATACCTGAAAATATAGAGAGTTAAGAACTGTACATCTGAAGGAAGCCTAGGTTAGGCAAGGGTGTGTTAAACATTTAAAACTATTTCAGCACAGTTTTGTAGCTCTAGCTGTGCACATTCTCTTTTTAAGAAATGAGGCTTTTACAAACCATGTTCTATTCATTTTTTTTCATAATTCTGTAGGGAAGGACACAAAGTCTGTTTTTTAGTTCTGTTCTTTAAGAGAAATAAAAAAAACAGTTTGCTTACAGTGGTAAAAATGTTTAATTCCTCTTTAATAATTCATATCTTCCTTCTGTCTCAAAGGTCAACATCATTTTTTGCTTCTCTCTCTCTCTTTCCACCCCACCCCCTGTTTCCAAGACCTTGGCTCCTTGTTTAAGGAGTTTGAAATCTCAACAACATCTACATTGTTTTGTTCATGTGTGAGAGAGTTGAGGGCACTTCGTATAGCTAAATACTGGGGCAAAGGAGAAGACTGAAAGAACAGCCAAGTTCTACTTGGAGTAGTATATACCTCACTCTGCTACATTCACAGGCCTTATTTATAGATTTCTAATCTTTGGCCAGCATAAACTCATTTAGTAAGAGTTAATTAAAAGTGCTTCACTTCAAAATAGATTGTGATTCTTAGCAATCATCCAGCAAACATTTAGCATGCTTTCCTCCATTTGTGCGTGGCACCCATGCATGCCAACATTATTTGCTCTGCCCTTCCTCTAGTCTACTTCAGGGATTAAGCTGGCTCATAGAGTTGTCCTTTAAAATTGCAATGAGGGACAAATTGAGGGAAGCGATTGGTGGCTGGCTTTCCCTCCCAGTGGCTTTTCTGTTTCATCGCAGTGTGGGAAAACAAAGAAACAAACCCTGACATTTGCTTTCCTTAATCCTGTGGTGGAGTGAAGTCGGTTTGCCTGATCTAAGAATCAGGGACCAACCATTTGGCTATTATTAAACAGAGGTCTAAAATGCTTTCTTCCCCTTCATGGATTACTGCCTTGTCGTGGCGAAGGGGCTTGTGTAATTCAATGAAGCTATGAGCTATGCCATGCAGGGCCACCCAAGACGGACAGGTCATAGCAGAGAGTTCTGACAAAATGTGATCCACTGGAGAAGGAAATGGCAACCCACTCCAGTATCTTTGCCATGAAAACCCTATGGACAGTACCAAAAGGCAAAATGATATGATGCTGGAAGATGAGCCCCTCAGGTTGGAAGGCATCCAATATGCTACTGGGGAAGAGCAGAGGGCTAGTACTAGTAGCGCCAGAAAGAATGAAGCGACTGGGCCAAAGCTGAAAGGACGCTCAGCTGTGGATGTGTCTGGTGGTGAAAGGAAAGTCCAATGCTGTAAAGATTTTTTCTCCATAGGAACCTGGAATGTAAGATCCATGAATCAAGGAAAGCTGGACGTGGTCATACAAGAGATGACAAGACTGAACATCGACATCTTAGGTATCAGCGAATTAAAATGGACAGGAATGGGTGAATTTAATTCAGATGACCATCAGGTATACTACTGCGGGCAAGAATCCCTCAGAAGAAATGGAGTAGCCTTCATAGTCAATAAAAGAGTAGGAAAAGCAATACTGGGATACAATCCTCAAAACGACAGAATGATCTCAGTTCGAATCCAAGGCAAACCATTCAATATCACAATAGTCCAAGTCTATGCCCCAACCACCAGTGCTGAAGAGGAAGAAATTGACCGGTTCTATGAAGCCCTACAGCACCTTATACTGTAGAACTAACACCAAAAAATGATGTCCTTATCATCATGGGGGATTGGAATGCTAAAGTAGGAAGCCAAAAGATAACCGGAATAACAGGCAAGTTTGTCCTTGGAGTACAAAATGAAGCAGGGCACAGGCTGGTAGAATTTTGTCGAGAGAATACGATGGTGATAGCAAACACTCTTTTCCAACAACCCAAGAGACGGCTCTACACATGGACATCACCAGACGGTCAACACAGAAATCAGATTGACTATATGCTCTGCAGCCAAAGATGGAGAAGCTCTATACAGTCAGTAAAAACAAGACCAGGAGCTGACTGTGGCTCAGACCATGAGCTTCTCATTGCAAAGTTTAGGCTTAAACTGAAGAAAGTAGGGAAAAGCACTAGGCCACTCAGGTATGAATTAAATCATATCCCTGTTGAATATACAGTAGAGGTGACAAATAGATTTAAGGAATTAGATCTGATAGACAGAGTGCCTGAAGAACTATGGACAGAGGTTCGCAACATTGTACAAGAGGTAGCAACTAAAACTATCCCAAAGAAAAAGAAATGCAAGAAAGCAAAATGGCTGTCTGAGGAAGCTTTGCAAATAGCTGAGGAAAGGAGGGAAGCGAAAGGCAAGGGAGAAAAAGAAAGATACGCCCAATTGAATGCAGAATTCCAGAGAATAGCTAGAAGAGATAAGAATGCCTTCTTAAATGAACAGTGCAAAGAAATAGAAGAAAACAATAGAATAGGGAGGACCAGAGATCTTTTCAAGAAAATTGGTGAGATGAAGGGAACGTTTAATGCAAAAATGGGCATGATAAAGGACCAAAATGGCAGGGACCTAACAGAGGCAGAAGAGATTAAAAAGAGATGGCAAAATTACACAGAAGAACTATACAAGAATGACCTTAATGTCCCTGATAATCACAATGAGGTGGTCACTGACCTCAAGCCAGACATCCTAGAATGTGAAGTGAAGTGGGCCTTAGAAAAACTGAGCAACAACAAAGCTAGTGGATGTGACAGTATTCCAGCTGAGCTATTCAAAATCTTAAAAGATGATGCAGTAAAAGTGCTACACTCAATTTGCCAGCAAATTTGGAAAACTCAACAGTGGCCACAGGATTGGAAAAAATCAGTTTACATTCCAATTCCAAAGAAAGGCAGTGCCAAAGAATGTTCAAACTATCGCACCATTGCACTCATTTCACATGCTAGTAAAGTTATGCTTAAAATCCTACAAGCTAGACTCCAGCAGTATGTGGATCGAGAACTACCAGAAGTACAGGCAGGATTTCGAAGAGGCAGAGGAACTAGAGATCAAATTGCCAACATACGCTGGATCATGGAGAAAGCTAGAGAGTTCCAGAAAAACATCTACTTTTGCTTCATTGTGTGGATCATAACAAACTGTGGCAAGTTCTTAAAGAGATGGGAGTACCAGACCATCTTATTTGTCTCTTGAGAAACCTATATGTGGGCCAAGAAGCAACAGTGAGAACTGGACACGGAACCACTGATTGGTTCAAAATTGGGAAAGGAGTCTGGCAAGGCTGTATACTGTCACCCTGCCTATTTAACTTATATGCAGAGCACATCATGAGAAAGGCAGGGCTAGATGAATCAAAAGTTGGAATTAAGATTGCCGGAAGAAATATCAACAACCTAAGATATGCAGATGATACCACTCTAATGGCAGAAAGTGAAGAAGAACTAAAGAGCCTCGTGTTGCGGGTAAAGAAGGAGAGTGCAAAAGTTGGCTTGAAACTTAACATTAAGAAAACCAAGATCATGGCATCCAGCCCTCTCAATTCCTGGCAAATAGATGGGGAAAAATGGAGGTAGTGACAGATTTTATTTTCCTGGGCTCCAAGATCACTGCAGATGGGGACTGTAGCCAAGAAATTAAAAGACGCTTGCTCCTAGGGAGGAAAGCCATGGCAAATCTAGACAGCACACTAAAAAGCAGAGACATCACCCTGTCAACAAAAGTGCGTATAGTCAAGGTTATGGTCTTCCCAGTTGCAATGTATGGCAGTGAAAGTTGGACCATAAAAAAGGCTGAGCGCCAAAGAATTGAGGCCTTTGAACTCTGCGAGGAGGCCTTTGGACTCCTGCGAGTCCCTTGGACTGCAAGACGATCAAACCGGTCAGTCCTAGAGGAGATCAACCCTGACTGCTTCTTTAGAAGGCCAGATCCTGAAGCTAAAACTCAAATACTTTGGCCACCTAATGAGAAGGAAGGACTCACTGGAGAAGAGCCTAATGCTGGGAAAGATTGAGGGCAATAGAAGAAGGGGACGACAGAGAATGAGGTGGCTGGATGGAGTCACTGAAGCAGTAGGCGTGAGCTGAAATGGACTCCAGCAGATGGTAGAGGACAGGAAGGCCTGGAGGAACGTTGTCCATAGGGTCGCGATGGGTCGGACACGACTTCGCAGCTAACAACAACAACAAAATGCTTTCTTACAGCAGTGTGCTAAATCCGTATTTTAAAAGTCCAGTGCTGTTTTTCAAGAACAGTGAATGCATGTTTATAAACAGCCTGCATAAACCCTGACATTCTTTCAAAATTACCAGAGATTTTGTGAATGGCTCTTTGGGCTATCCAGTTGTCATGTCAGTCCATAGCACAAAGCAAAAATGGCCACAGAGTGCAGCGCCCAGGGGAGGGCATATACCCTGTATCCCAAAGAACTAAGAACTGGCAATTCCTATCCTCACTATGGTTGTTGTTGAAGGGCAAGAAATAGCCAAACTAGGATTGAAAAAGGATAGAATATACTACTTTAACATTGGATTGTTTTGCATGTGTGCACTTTGAGTCAGTTTTGGTTCCTGATGACTGCCTGAACTAGTCCTTGCAGTTTTCTTGGCAAGGTTTTTGGAAGTAGTTTATCACTGCCTGCTTCTTTCCTTGGGCTGACAGTGAATGACTTGCCCAAGGACACCCAGCTAGCTTCATACCTAAGGCGGGACTACAATTCATGGTCTCCCAGTTTCTAGCCTGGTACCTTAACCAAACTGGCTTCTAACCTGTTAAGTGGCTTAATAAAAGAATCTTTAAAAGATACATATCTGATGTTGCTGGTTTTTCTCTCCCCTTCCAGAACCAACTCTATGTACAACCAAAACACTTCAAAGTATTTTTTCACTCAACTTTTATATTCAATCCACACTCCTCTTGAACTGATCTCTTCTTCTCCTATCACACAAAAAAACTTAAGAACTCCATTTCCAGTGTAATCAAGTCACATTTACATTTGTCTTCAGATAATTTCACCAGGGGGATGCATCAGGCATGTCTTTATGAGCTCACCATCATCTAACTTGGCTATTGGATAACATGATTCATCTGTAGGTGAGAAGCCTACTCTGAAACCAGTGTTTCTCACTTTCAGAAGCTTTAAGATGTATGCACTTCAACTCCCAGAATTCCCGAGACAGCCATGTTGAAGTCTACACTTCTTAGACTTGCTGAGGTTGAGAGACACTCATTTAAACAGATGCTTACATGAATACTCATGGATGGAACAAACCATGCAATCCTTCTCTTTATGATATCCCTTCATATGAACAGCACATGAAGGGGGCTTTTAAACTGGAATTTTGACCACCCATTGTTATTTGGCACACCTCTCCTCAAAAATCCCCTATTGGCATTTTTACACACTTCTGAGAAACTATTTGGAATCAGAGCAAAAAAACTGATTATATCCTTTAGCATTAGGGATGATTCATCCTTGAAATCTAACCAGATAAAGGGGAAAAAAATACTGAAACTCTTGGGGAAAATAATCTCATGATGTTGACATGCCAATGTCTTCCACATAAAATACAGATTCCAGTCTTCAGTGGCTTTTACTTTCACTACTTCTCAATATGGAAAGACCCCAACAGAATGTATGATGGTGGAGGTCAGTTGATGGGCTGGAGGCCTCCTATAAGAACTGTTAGGGAAATTACAGCAGAGGTCCTTTGAGACTCACTCCAGGAATTAATTATTGGAAAGGGTTGGCTATTTGACAACAGTGTACAAACATATTATACACTGTGTACACAGTGTACAAACATATTATACACTGCACAAAGATTCCCTCTTTCTCTTAAGCCTACCTTCTACCCATTTTCTTGAATGAGTCAGTGTGTGGAGAGTGAAAAACAAATGTATAGTCATTTCCGCATTTATTCTCTCTGGACCTATCCCTCCCTCTCCCATTTCCAGAAAATCATCTTTTTTCTCCACTTTTTTGACTAATGATTCTATAAACACAGCAAATGGTATCCTGGTGCTAAACTGAGTGAGTAAAATTTTCAAAGCTCCGTGGTCTCATGTGAACCACAAATGTCCAAATTAAATTCTTTCTTGAAATCTGGAGGTTTTAATAGACATGTAGGCCTTGGAAAACCAGCTTCTGAAACCAAACCATCACTCAGATAATGCAGAACAAGTAGTTTGCTAATAGCATTGATATAATTATTATAAATGAAGGTTATGCATCACTCAGATTTCAGTCTGCCAAAAATGCCCCTTTTGGGAATGATTATGATTGAAGAATATTGACAGAAAATGCAGTGTGATTTTTTTATTCTCAGAAATAAAATCATGTTAAGTACAACTACATTAAAATTCATCTAGAAGCCTTATGAATAAAAGATTCCCCAAATATCTGAGCTTTTTAAGATTGAACAAATCTCTTTATGCATGTTACATACAGCTACATATTTATTTGTAATTTTGCAATGGTCAAAATATAAATATTAACATTAATAATTGAAGGTATACATATTGCTATACCCAAGAAAGGCTTTTATTCAGGGAAAGAAACCCTTGGTGATAGCATAAAAGAAACTTATTCACTTTAATGCATCCTTCTTGTTGGCTTAAAGCTGAAATACAGTTACTTGAAAATTAATTTACCTCTCATGAATGACTGGCTGGATTATCTTTGTGGCATAAAATGTAATGATATGTCAGCCCTGAGCTCAGAATGCCTTGTGCCTGCTATTAAAAAAAGTTGTTCCTGAGCAGTTAATGTTGTGTTAAATGATGATGTGTCCTTTGCAAATGTATTATTAGTGTCAACTGTTGTCAAATAGCCAACCCTTTCCAAAAATTAATTCCTGGAGTGAGTCTCAAAGGACCTCTACTGTAATTTCCCTAACAGTTCTTATAGGAGGCCTCCAGCCCATCAAATGACCTCCACCATCATTCATTCTGTTGGCCAATGATTTGAGCTACCATTAAACCTGCCTCTGACAATCTTCAATGTTGTGGATAAGTAGACAAGCACCTTTTCCACATGTTGATGTTAAAGTACGATCCATCCATCCTTGAGCTTTGAAAAAGTATGCCAATGTAACATTTGCTGCCCTGAACAATGCAGACCTTTTGACTTAGTGATCCACAGGTTAGAAGCTATCAAAACGTCCAGAGCTGGGAAGAAGCAAAAAATCAACCTTTTAATGCCTGTCATCAGGTCCATAAAACAGCTGATAGATGGAGGGAAGGATGGTGCACCAGGCAACATCCAAAGATTCCCACTTCACCACCTACCTCTCCCAGTGATTGACAGTTGTTCTTCTGGTTAGCTAAAATTTATTTTCTAATAAACAAACAAACAGATGAGAATTCCAGGTGGCAGTTCCACCATATATTGGGAAGGCTTCTTCTCATTTCAGTAGCTGACAGGTGTCAAAGCACTTGTGAGATGAAGCGGGAAGGTGCTCTCTCAGCTGTTTTTCAAGCTGCTTTGAAAAACAGTTTCCCCAATAAAGATGAATTAAAAACCACTTAGACAAGCTTAGAATAAATATATTAGAAACAATCTTCAAACCTTCTATCTTTTTCCTTCCTAACCTATATAAAAGGCTACAGGGGCCCTTCTGGCCTGTTTCCATCTCTCCTTTGTTTTTGCAAAGGTCAGATATGCTCTTATCTTGTTTTTTTACTGACTGCAAGAACCAACTCTCACAAATACCTTTAGAAACAGCTATAATACCTTGGCAAACAGCTAAGAAGTATGGGGGAGTACATACCATGGGCAACTTCACTTCAGTTCATACCTGCTTGTGTGAGCTGTTTTTCAAGCTATTTTGAAACATGGGTTTGGCTCTCTGCTGAAAAACCCATGCTTAAAAATTATCCAAGGAATAGCTGAAAGGGGCTGAGGGTGGGCATATTGTGAAACAGTTTCTCTTCTACTTTAATTCACTATCTCTGCTTCCCGCTTATCAGCTGCTTGGACTGTCAGCTCCCCAGAGAGAAATTGTATCATGTCCTCCCTCTGTCCCTCTCCACTGTTGTCAAGTGGGCTGATGTGAGATGCTGGGTTGGCTTCCCAACTTTCCTGTCCTGCTTCTGGACTAGAGGATGTCTGGGAAATCCCACAATCTACCTGGCAAGTCTTCAAGCTGTGGCTGTTCTTCTACTCTCACCAGTAAAGCGGTAGAGTCTCTTTCTGATTGTTCGATAGATGGGTAAATTTGATTTCCTTCTCACTCTGCTTCTCCTGCAATCAGAGATTTGATAGATAGAGCATTTGCCCCACATGCTGGGCTGGAAGGAAGGAGAAGCAGGGTGCTGACCTGCTGATGCCTCTCAGCCAGCCCCCAAAATAGCTGGTATGTGATGGAAGGACAAGCACAGTTTGAAAAGAGCAATTTTTAAGAAGAGATTGGATAACCATTTGTCTGAAATTGTATAGGGTTTCCTGCTTGAGCAGGAGGTTGGATTAGAAGACCCCCAAGGTCGCTTCCAACTCTGTTATTCTGTTAGTCTGAAGAGACTGAATTCTCCCACTGCCAAAAAGAATGGCCAGGTACTGAAGGAGTAAGAACCTGCTCATGACAACCCGAAGTAGCCAGTGGAAACTGCACGATACCACCCTCTGTATGCATCATCAAGTCTGTCCTCCATAAAAGATTCCATATCTTGCCCATGGCAAACAGGGAAACCATATATTAAAACTGAGGAGTTGAAACTGCTTCAACTATGGTGGGCTATAGACAAAGCCAATGTCAGAACGTTGTTAATGGGACATTTTTGAGTGGCAGTAAGAGAGTCTTAAGGATGAGCCCAAAGAGAAAGCAGAAAGGAGGCTCTTTTAAATGGTTCTCGATTGGCAGAATTGGAGAAGAGGCATAGGAAAGTCAGAGAATTATACAGGTAGCCTTGTTGATGTGCTTGAATGGTACAGAAGCTTTAAGAAAGGGACTGTGTTCTCCAAGAAGCAACAATAGTTCTTAGCTCTTAAAAGTAACAATGATATTAATCAAAAGAGCAAAGATTATATTTACCATGTACATATGCTTGCATTTTGTCTCTAGAACTGGCAATGAGTCTCATCTAATTCTTGTTAACATAGTACTGTATATACCTTAAAAAGACTGTGTTCTATTCCCACACCTCTCCTTTTTTAAAAAAAATCACATTCCACTATTTCTTATCACAAGATCAGCTCAGTAGGCCATAGCCAGTAGGTTCTGTCTATTCTGTTTCTATTTGATTTGTGTGAAGTCACATCAGCTTCTCTCTAACAACAATACAATTCCCAATACAGGTCATTTTTCATTCCTACTGATCTTAATTAGATACTGTGCAATTCCCACAGTTGAAAATGGACAGGAGTAAAACCCAGAACAGTGATGTTTTCAAGTATGTTCACATTTTAAAACACAATTGTAAAATTAGCCAAAAAGGTGAAGGTTCAACTATTTAAAAATTAGTATCACCTAATTTTGATGTTCGTTTTTGAAATTCTGCAATGTCTTATGCAACAAATACAGAAATTGCATAGCATTTGTTTAAGGAAAGATTTGGGGATTTGCAGAGTAGCACTCCTTCATCTGACTGTGGACTCACTGTAATTATTTCCTTCTTCTCTGGATTAAGAATTTCTTTATACATTTCATGTATACAATCCATGCATTCTTGATAATTTTAGTCACAGGTGAAAATATATTATTTTGATCCCAAATTTAGTGTTTGAAGAAGGGGTTAACTTAGTGTGCTGATTTCTCAAGGTTGTCCTGTCGGTAATCGTAGATCTCTGCCATGTTGGTATTCGGTCACCTGTACTGGAATGATGGATTTGTTCTCTTATGCTATTAAGGCTTTTATGATTAAATATGCAAGTAGAGAAAGAAAAACTGTCATTTCAGAAAGATGTACACTATTACAAGAGTGATTATACATTATACAATGCAAATAATGCATATTATATTATGTTAGCTCAACTTTATGGTATCATGACCCTCTACCTTATAAATACATTTATATCTCTCCCATTAATAAAACAAATGCTTTCATCAAAGCATTTGATGGCACTTCCTAAAAAAGATATTTTTCATAATATTTTTCTCGACTTAAACTTACCTTATTGACACTAGTAGTAAATTAGTAGTAAATAATTAATAGATTAATAAACTTAAATAACATGTTCACTTCTATAGTTATCACATTGCCATAATAGAAGATTGGTTTTGACAAATGACTTGACCCACAAGTTCAGCTATCTCTAAGCTTGGTTCGAACTTTGCTCTCTGCTTTGTTCTCAGAAATCTGCTGTGGCAATATTGACACATATGCAAAGCCAAAGAGCGTCAGTCATTTCAGTCACACTTCGGTGATGGCCATTTTGCCTTTTTGGATCACCAGTAATTCATCCATGGACACTACTGGGTACTTGCCCCAGGTTAAACAGAAGTGAGTGTCATCATTTCTCTTGCTTTGCCTGCATGATTTTGGTTAGTATTTTTTTTAAATTGACACTTTCTACTTGTTGATTTCCCTCAAGGCCACAACTCCTCAGTTTGAGAGCTTCTCTGTCAACTGATGAAAAGAAGTAGTTGATCAACAGTGTAAAATTAAAAGGAGCTCCAAGCCAGGACAAGACTCTTATCTTTCCATATCCCCACTGCAAAGGCAGAAATTCCACAACACTAGGAAAGATTCAAGTTTGAAAAAGCTGAAGAGCTGTTGCCATTGAGAAGAGAGGGATTAATGGCCTGGTTTAGTATAAGGAAAAATTCTAACTTTCTACTCTGAAAGATGGAACATTCTTCTTAACCAATCACACGAATTTTTCAAATTCCTCAAGTAGATTATATTCTCTTTCTCCAACCTCACAATACTCAGTACATTCTTAAAACTGTATTGTGATTTGACGTTGGAATAGGACATTGAATAACAAAGTGCAGATGAAAGAATGGATAAGAATGTTGTGGTAACATACACTGCATGTAGTTGTGTAGTTACCTTTTCTTGTGCTATGTGTGCAGATCATAATCACATCCTTCATTAAATCTTTGCTATCTAGGTCAGAATTAGAGGAGCTGGGCAAATCATCTGCAAAAGGACCTACTTCCTTTCCTGGTGTCCTTCCATGAATAGGCAGATATTTTTATTCACGCAAGCACTTATTCAGGCAAGCACTGATTTATTGAAGTCAATTTAGGTTGATTTAATGACCTTTATTGCTTTCTAAAGATCTATTTTTGATGTATAATGTTCTGATTATATATTTTCCTTGTATGTTGGTAATGAATATTGACCACCTTGAATGGCCATTACAGTATTTTGGAATCTTTGATTATAGTTAGTGTAATTAAGATAACCTGGTTTCATACAACACACTACATTCAGATTAGTAAAGGGCCTATGGTTACAGAACATGTTGTGCTTGAATAAACTATATTATATTAAACTATATTATGACCTAATAAAATTAGATGGTTCAACAACATGGTAAGGCATGTGTGCTAGGTTCACATGATATGCTGGATCACAAATTAGCCAACCATATTGTATTCTAGCCTAGTGGGTTGTGTGTACCTAGCTATCATTTATTACCATCGCTATCAACCAAAAAGATATTTTTTCCAATTTGGAGAGTTCCAGATGATTTGCCCAACTTCTCTAATTTCCAGTCACTTCCAACAACAAACCCCAAATAATCCTCATTTTCCTTATGTCAGGTTTGCTAACAGGAACCATGTAAACAAAGATCAATCATGTTCCTATTGAAGGATTTCAACTATGAGAGGTAGACGTTCAGAGAAGTCAAGAGGTAGTACAGCATCAACCCAAGAAAACAGTAACTTGCCTTCAGAACCCAAGGGAGCAACAGAATATCCCATGGTGACCCCAGGAAACTACAATGGTGCCAAAGTGATAATACCAATGCATCGATCATCATCAATCCACAGATATTTTGTACTTGCATGTACAGGTTCTTGACTAATAACAGTTCATTTGGTGACTGTTCAAAGTTACAATGTCAGTGAAAAAAGTGATTTAGGACTGTTTTTCACACTTACGACCATTACAGCAACCCCATGGCCACATGATCAAAATTCAGATACTTGGCAACTGGTTCATATTTATGACCGTTGCAATGTCCCAGGGTCACATGATCCCCTTTTGCAAACTTTGTCAAGCAAAGTCAAAGTGGAAGTCAGATTCACTTAACAACCGTGTTTCTATCTTAACAACCACAATGATTCACTTAACAACTGTTACAAGAAAAGTTGTACAATGCGGCAAAACTCACGTAACAAATGTTTCACTTAGCAACATAAATTTTGGGCTCAGTTGTGGTCGTAAGTTGCGGACTACCTGTAAATATGTAAGTTGCAGCATTTGCATCATGATGTCACCACCCACACTGGTAAAGGCATGATTAAGAGAAGCAAAAATATCTGGTTATCCAGGAAGGCAGCAGTGGATCTGAGAACAAAGATCAATAACTGCCATTACTGTTCTCTGACGTTTCTATACAGAAAGTTCCAAGCATTCACCTGAGAGTGGACAACACTAATTATGGCAAAAGTCTAATCCAGAGCAATCATTTACTCCTGACTCAACTGAGAAGAGTACACCAAAGTGCCCTTTCTGATTTTAAAATAGCTTTAAAATCAATCTAGAGAGGAGGTTCCATGGCTGTGGGAATGGACTGAAACCCATGCTTATGTTGAGCAGTTTGGGTTGAAGTACCCCTTAACTTCACCTTCTTTCCTTGATGAGTACTGATGTGAGACTTACCTGAAGAAGCTATGGCATCTTTGCAAGAGTAGGTAGAAAGTCTTGCATAGATGTAAAGATGTTTTCCATGGCACTGATTAACATCAGTCTGATAGAATGTAGATACCCCATTTCCTTCAAGATGAAGGATACTTAAAAGTGTATAATAGTCATGTAACATGAGCCGTGGTGGTGCAGTGGTTAGAATGGTGCAGTATTGCAGGCTAATTCACTGTTCACTGCCAGGAGTTCGATTCTGACCAGCTCAAGGTTGAGTCAGCCTTCCATCCTTCTGAGATTGGTAAAATGAGGACCCAGATTGTTGAGGGCAAAATGCTGACTCTGTAAACCACTTAGAGAGGGCTGTAAAACACTATGAAGTGATATATAAGTCTAAGTTCCATTGCTATTGCTATAAGACTACCTTTATATCTTACAAAGAGAGAAGTGTAGTGAAGGGATAAATTGGATGCATACTACCCAATATGTACAAATCTCTATCTCTTGCTCTACTTAGTTGAGTGAGAAAAATATGATTACATATTCACAGAAGGAACAACAAAGGAAGGTGTATATCAAACCAGCTGCAAAATTTGCCTCTGAATTTAGCCTTCATTCTGTGCACTAGAGCACTGTGTCCTAATATTATAAATACCAAGGCTGACAGGGCTTTATTAATAGTGTGAGAGGTGTTTATTGCTCAGCAACAGTTAGTAGCTCAGAGGTTATTGATATTATATGCCAAGGTCTGAAGACTTTGTTGTTATGGAGTCAGTTCACTCATTTTATTAATTTGTGCATTTGTGAAGAGAAGTCAGGTTTTTCTTTTCCTTGGAGTAAAATGTGAAGACAGGTGCCAGTCACTGTTGCAAACCTATACAAGAAAGATCTCCAGGTGAGTTCATAAACAAGGTGACTCTCTTCATGGTAAATCTTGGAATGTTCTATTTTTTAAAAAAAATGACAAAGGTTTTTTGATGGTTGCAACTAACTTTATATGGGCTGCATTGTATAACACACCGAAACCATAAATTAGCCAACCATATTTTAATTGGGTTGTGCAAACTCAGGCAGGGTATCTAGATAATTTACAGCTACTTGATGTAAAGCCATAAAATTAGGTT
Source organism: Vipera berus (assembly GCF_964194415.1). Taxonomy (NCBI): domain Eukaryota; kingdom Metazoa; phylum Chordata; class Lepidosauria; order Squamata; family Viperidae; genus Vipera; species Vipera berus. The sequence continues at coordinate 296,580,818 of NC_138202.1, read as the reverse complement.
AATTGAATAAATCATAAGACATAATTTAGAAAGATCAGAAGTGGGGGGAGGGTATTTGATCTGTTCTCTTAGGGTTACAAGTGCCAATAGTTGCTAGTCCAAAAAGGATATGACTGTGAAACATATTATATCTTGCAGTGGGCAGGAAACAGGAAGCAAAATTGGATGGACTCAATGTTAAAGTGGGTTGGCCAGAGTCACCTCATACTCTTTCACATATATTCTTACCCAGCCCCTTCTATCTATTCCCTCATTTCTCCATTTGTCTCTCCTACTTTACCTTTGCTTTCTTTATGCCTCCTTTATTTAACCCACTGTTTCTCTGGGCTCTTATGAAAATATTTAATAAGTTGCTACTGAGTGACAAAAGATCACCTTCCAAAATCCTTTGCCAGAAGAGTCTGAGGTTCAGCACACCTGGAATTGTAGTTTCTTCATTAAGTACAGGCTGATTTGTCTAAGTGTGGTGTTGCTCCTAAGTGGTGTTCTGTAGGAAGCAACAGAGCAAAATCCTAAAGGCTGCAACTTGCTTTTCCTTTTGGAATGCCTTTTTTTCTGCCAATGAGCAACTATTACCAGCTAAATATTATTAGTTATCTTACTGAAGTACATGTCTATCATGTGTGCACAGAGAGAAAGATACAGAGAGAAGATGTTCTTCTCCACCAATAATGGGAGTTAGGCAATCTCTACACGGTAATTTCATAACCTTTCTATTTTGGCAACTTACCCAGAAATCTCATTTTCGTGGAAGCTAGGAAGAATATGCAAGAACAATTGTGAATCCAAGCCAAAGCAGTAAAAATCTAAGTATCAGAAGTATGTTACTATTAATTTATTTGTACCCATTGTTAAATTTTAACCAAAATTTAGTCCAAAGTAAGTCAATGATTACAGTATACAGTATTTGTATTCACTAAAAATACTGGCAACCTGGTGCATTTTTACTTCTTGCTGAACAATTGACTAGAATGCTGCTTATGCATTCTTCTCTTATCTCCTTAACTGATAAACAGGCCATTTTTTTAAAAAAAAAGAATTTTTTAAAAATAAAAGCTAATAGCGATGAGATCAGCTTCTGTCGTAAATGTGTAGCTCAAACTGTCCTCACGTACTTCAAAGGAATCCCAGTTACCATCTTTCTCTATTGGCATTAAAAACTATATTCCTTATTGGAGCAAGAATTTATTTCTATTTATTTATCACATTTGTAAAGCTGCCCATCTCACATGAAAATGACTCTGGATGGCATATATAATTTATTATAAGATGGAAAAATTGCAATTGCTTTATTGCAATGAATATTTTCTTTGGGGCTGACTGTGGTCAGAGCTGGATGGAATTGTAAGTGCATCTTAGTCATCTTTTCTGAAACCATATTTACCAAAAGGGTGGGGAATTCGTTTCAGTTACACCACAATCAGTAAATAAATTTCCCTTTCTGGAAGTGATAGCCTTTCATCACGTTTTCTGTTCTTGCTTCAGAGGAAGTCCTGCTTGCTCCACAGTGCCAGGTGTGTATCTTGCTCTGCAATCTGTCCTTTGGCATTAAAATGTCTTGCATCCATCTTGTACTCAAAATGCAATTTCCTAATGTGCTAAATCCCAAGTTATATATGTTCGAATTTTGGTTCACAGGCAATTGCAAAAAGAAAAGAAAAAAAAAACATTGGCATCCCCAACTGTAAATACAGAAGAAATTTAAGAAATTTAAAATGGTCTCTCGGTGCTATCCACTGTAGGCAGGTACTTTATGTGTGAAAGTTATTTTACTGAAAGTAACTATAGGATGAGCTGTTAAATTGCACAACCAATAATTATTAGGAAAGTTGCATCAGTGACTTGAGCCTTTACAGCCAAAGGACTATAGAACTTGAAAGCTTCTGCATTCTTCCACATTATAACTGATAATGTCCCAGTTTGGTTTTTAAAAAGGCAACAAAAAGGGTTTAATATTATATAAAAGCCAAAGACCCAGAGAGTTGTTTGTCCTCCTGCACTGCCTTCTAGACCACAGGTGTCAAACTCGCCACATCACATGACGTGTAACAACGTATTGTGACTCTTTTTGCATTGCCAGCAATGGGGTGGGCACAGCTTCGGTATGATGAAACTGGCCTGCAGGCCAGCAGTTTAACACCCCTGTTCTAGACTAGTGTTTTTTGAACTTAGCAATTTTAAGATGTGTGGCCTTTAAGTTCCAGGATTTCCCAGCCAGCATTCTGGGAATTGAAGTCCACATTCTTAAACAAGCAGGTCTAGATGTTTTTGATTTGAGCGCAAAACAGAGAAAGACGAGAGCAGTCAAGGGGGATTGCTCACTTCCTGTTCTACTATAGGTCATCTATCAGGATGACCAATACATTTAAGGTATAAAAAGTTTAAAAAATACAAATGAAAACAATCTCATCCAAGAGATACTTACACAATTATCACCCACTCAAGCACTTTGCTCAATAAAATAATATTAGCAACCAGTCATAGTTGTTGCAATTTTCTGAGCTTAGGGACGAATTTTACAGGAGTAGTCTTACAACCACGCCCTTCAAGATGCCTAGGGACACTTCCCCTCTCTCTTATCTTTTATAAAGAGGCTATTTGTCATCTTCTGAACCTAGTTATTCCATCCGTGCCTGTTCTTTATTTAGTAGGCTACATCGTTTGAGATATTTATGCATATGAATCACTGAGTATCCACAAATTGATGCACTTGCCACAGTGAATATGAATGATTTCATTTGTAAAATGCTTAGTGACTGACATCTACCAGATGTATATTGGGCCTTTCTTACATCACCTGCTAGATCAAGTTGGACATGTTTTGACTACATTGTCACCCAAGCTAGAAAATAATGTTGGGAAGAAAATAGGATGAGTACAGGAAATAGAAAGGGGGACATAAGACAGTGGCAGTTGCCTAAACTGGGTAAAGGAGTTTAACCTAGATTAGAACTATTCCAAAGTTGCAGAGAGAACTCTGGACTAGGAGTTCTGCAGGAATACTGTTCCGAAGGGACTCCAACTCCAAGTAACATGGACAATGAAGAAAGATTTGCACTCTTTGTGGTACAAACTAGCACAATGTTTGTCCTCCTGTTGGAAGACAACCCAAAGCATACCTATTAGAATTGCAAGCATGTTTCCTTACTGAAGAGCCAAGTTTGATATAGCAGTTAAGGCATCAAGTCCTGCCTTAGGCACAAAGTCAGCTGGGTGACCTTGGGCCAATCATTTTGTCTCAGCCCTAGGAAGGTGCCATAATTTGCAAGCCACCTTATGGGGGAGATGGGCAGCATAAAAATTTAATTAATAAATAAAAATAAATGGCAAACCACTTCCAAGAAACCTTGCCGAGAAAACTGCAGGGATTTGTCCATGCAGGCAATTACTGAGAACTGGATAGGATTGAACAGAAGAAGAAATAATCTTACTGGAGGAAAAAATAAAATGGGTCAAGGAAAGAATTTTTACATAGAAACACACCAAGGAAGATGAGAAATTTCTGAACAGGACAGGTGAAGCTTACCAGGAAGGGCTGAGAAAGGAAATGAGTGCCCAAAATTACAAAGGCAAGTGGAAAGAAGACACATGGGAACATGTAAGTCAGAGAAGCCAAAGGATCAGGAGATATTTGGTGTCAGTGCAGCTCAGCAACTGGTATCAGGTTTCATGGAATGAGAAAGAAAACACACAAGATCCCCTTGGGTCAAAGAAACCGAAAAGCCATTCTCAGAAGGAAAAGACATGTTGTGGCATTCCCCTAATGAGAGGAGCTGAGACCACCATTTTGGGACGTGGTATATAGTGTGAGAGATTTGTTTCTCTCTTAGGTGCCCATACAAGATGTGATGACACACTACCCTTTCAAACTCACCACTTATTGTCCCTTCCTATTGATTCATATGGAAATGACTGACACTGCTGGATGAGACTTTAAACTAGTTGTTTGATTATGAAGCCATGGGTGGGAAAATGTAGAAACTGAGAGTACAAATGCTTCAATCAACTGAGAGTGACAATATAAGAAAACGAAGAACTGAATATTTATGGTATCACAAAGATAGTTTTGAATTTCTCTACCATGGACTGCATAAAGGACTCCTGACAAAAGATAAGTTACCTCACATGCAGACTGTTTGACAGGAACTTTCCCAATCTTGTCAACTTTGTTAAACTTGAGCCAAAGGGGGAGGGCAGTAAAAGCCAAGAACCCAATACACCATCAAGGACTGAAGTTGACAGTGCAGCAGACAGAGAGAAAAGCATGAAAATGGAAGGCAGTTTAGAGATTTGCAAGAAAGTACAATAGCAAAAACAAGCAGGGAAAATATAAAATCTTAACAATGGTAGACTAATATAACATTACAGGCATAAATGAAAGTTTATTACACATTATTAGAACACAGCCCTAGATTCTATAATTTATTTAATAGGAGTAGCTATGACATAAGGGAGGTTTTGACAGAAATTCATGAACTGAGCATGGAAGTTCTATTGAAATGTAAGAACAAAAGTAACAAGTGACATCACTGTAAAGGTTATAGTACCTGTCTGGACAGGTAGAAATTACAAATGAAACAAATACATCTACATCAGATCACGAAGATTTTAAGGGTATATGCAAATAATGAGAATGGGAGATTTTAACTACTCTGACACTATCTGGAAACCTAACTGCAGTCAGAGGTCTAACAAATTCCTGCCCAAAGTTTGTGACAACTTCATTTGTCAGAAAGTAGAAGAAATAACAATGGTGTCTGCTATCTTGTATTTAATTCTTACCAATAGGGAGGAATGTGTTGAAGAAGTGAACCTTGGAAAAAAGTTATCATGTTATACTTGAGTTCATAATATCAAGACAAAGAGGAATAGAGAAGAGTCAGACTTGTATTTTGGAATTTGGAAGACTGAGTTTGGATGAAATTGGATGGGAGGCCACCAGATCCAATGGGTTGAAATCATATTTAGAATGATATAAAGAGACTAGAATAAAGTGAAAAAGTAGGACTGAGTCTAAATTTCGGGAAAACAAAGATAATGACAACAGCTGCTGAAAGACATTAGAGCAACCAATACAGAAACACTGAATCATATGAAACCATAAACATCACTACTAGAAGTCAGAATCACAAGACTACATCTGATTTACTTTGGCCATGTCATGAATGCAAATTCATTGGAGAAATCACTAATGCTAGGAATGGATAGTGGATCATGAAGAAGGTACAAGCAAAGAACTCACTGGTTTGATACTATCAGAGCTGATACAGATGAACATCCAACAACTGAAAGAAACTATGCTTGACAGGGTAGCATGGAGAGCACTTGCCTATAAAGTCACCAAGAGTCATACACGACTGAATGGTTAAAGCTACTACTACTAGAATAGTAAGAGGGACACAGTGGCTCAGTGGGTTAGGACGGAGAGCTTGTCGATCAGAAGGTCGGCAGTTTGGCAGGTCGAATCCCGAGTGCCGCGTAACAGAGTGAGTGCCTGTTACTCATCCCAGCTTCTGCCAACCTAGCATTTCGAAAGCACGTAAAAATGCAAGTAGAAAAATAGGGACCACTACGGTGGGAAGGTAACAGCGTTCTGTGCGCCTTTGGCATCTAGTCATGCCGGCCACATGACCACGGAGACGTCCTCAGACAAGCGCTTGCTCTTCGGCTTTGAAATAGAGATGAGCACTGGCCCCTAGAGTTGGAAACAACTAGCACGCATGTGCGGGGGAACCTTTACCTTTACTAGAACAGTATACACAGAACTATTGTTGTAAACTGGCCAGTTGTTTTTTTAAAGAGAGGAAGTCATTCAGATCTTTTAAATGGATAATATTTAAATGGATGGACAGAAAATTCTATTTCTGTCTTCAAAAAAAGGGAAAGAAGGAAGAACCAAAATTTATAGACACTTCCTACTGAAGTTTATGATAACCAAAGACTTCAGGCAGATTAATAACAGCATGTTTGCAAGCCCTGGATGAAAGAGTTGAAGGGATAATTATCAAATTCTCAGATAACGGAGAATGAGGAGAAGGGACTAACATGGTAGAATAGAAAGAGGAAAAAATCAAAATCAGCTAGACATGTTTGAATACTGGGCTAAAACAAACTGTATGAAGTTTAGTAACAAATGTAAAATCCTGCAAGAGGAAAAGAAAAAATGAAAGGCATACATACAGAGGACAACCTGGTTTAGCAATTTTTATACAGTATGTATAATCTAGGTGTTTTAGTACATCATTCTGAACTTAAATCAAAAGTGTGATGGCTGCCTTTTCATTTGCCATCTCCTAGAGTCTGTAATGTTGCTCTTCTTCCATCAGCATAACTGCAAGAAGTCTGATTGCAACTGTGATGCTCACTTTCATCAACCACAAGAAAACTTTGATTAATTATATGATCAAGTTGATGTCAACTCTTAGCAATCGTAAAGACTTTCTACCAATGGATTTGTCCTCAGCCTCATCCTTCAAGTCTTCCAATGGTTGCACCTGTTGTCCTTGTAACCGAGTCCATCCATCTTGCTGCTGAGCTCTGTCTCTTTCTTGCCATGTTTCCCAACAGTATTCTTAAAATAACATCCAAATTATAATATGAGCCTGATTGTTTGTGCTTCAAGTAATAACTCTGGCTTAATTTGTTTGCTGGTTCATTTGTTCCTTTTCTTGACCATCCACATTATTTTCAAGAGTCTATTTCAATTTCAAACTTCAAAGCATCCATATTTTTCTATTCTGCTTCTCCATATGTCTAACTTTCACTTCCATCACAGGCAAAACCCTAGCAGCTCTCATCATTTCTATTTTCTGCTGGAAAAAAACTATTTCAAAATCTGGTCATTAAATCTTAGTTTCAGAGTAACATGATAATTCAATATGCACAGAAGCTTGCCTAATTTGTGTCAGTGTTCACTCTAGTCATTGCAGGATGGATATTTCCAACACTCTTGGTCAGCTTGATCAATAGCAAGAGATACTGAGAACCATAATTCTGTAATACGTGGATGGCCACATTCCACCCATGACTCATCAATTTTTTACCAGATGCATTGTAGGTTCAGAGCTTTCAGATGAACAGTTCCTGTATGCTTAAGTCCCTCCACTGGGTTCATTTCTAATTTTTAATTTGTTGAGGCAAAACAGTTGAATGGGTGACTATGACCTGTGACTTGATAACCTATTCCTGGTAAAACTGGTATTTGTCCACACGTGATCAAGAAGACACCTTAGGATCAGATTCTAAGCACATGTAACAAACATGTGCATCACTTCCCAGAAGATCTCTATCATCCATCTCTCCATCTATCCATCATCTATTTGCTATCGAAAGTGATTCTGGGCAGCTCAATATACAACCCTTAGACTGACAGGGAGGTGAGGGGCACAGCATTTTTTCATCTTGCAAAGCCATAGACAAACAGTTCCCAGTCCTCATCCAGCTAAAGAAATCCTATCTAGAATTATTTTATGTCATGAAGCAATTTATTTGTGAAAGGACATGTCATTTGAAATTGATGCCTGTTTTCCTCTATGAGTTTTGAAAAGCCATTCCTGCCTAGAAAGAATTATATTCCTTTTGTGGGGGAAAAAAACCCTTGCCATCTGCAGCTTTGGTGCGTACCTTATGGAAGGTCCAACATTGTAGCAATGAATCTACTCCTGAGGGAAGACTTTTGGCTCCCTCAGCATTCCAGCACACTCCGGCCAACTCTGTTCTACAAGCATCTCAAACCTCAGGTGCAGACTAGGAGCCCAAATACAAATACGGTACAGATGCATTTCTACATGATTAAACCAAAGACACTGTTTTATGAAAGTCATCCGTTAATTTAGTTGTAGGGCTTTCGTGTGCCCAATGAGAATGCCTGTTGAAACTGATACTACTCACTCAAGTGAAAGTACATTCTGCATAGAAGGCATGGTGTTACAGCAAGTTACATCTATATAGTACGTTCTCTATATGGTAAGAGAAGTTGCTTTTTTTTCTTAAAGGAGTTGCAGAGAACAATCTGTTTCAACTTGCATTAAGAACATTCTCCTTTCTGATAATATATTCTGATGGTTCCTTAGCATGTTTGGGGGTTTTTTTTCCACCCTTACAGCCAATTAGCAAAACCAAAACATCAAACAGAAAAATACATGCAAAGCGGAGAGGGGAGGAAAAAAAAAGAAAACAAGTGTGAATTAAATTCTTTATTACAAAAAAAAGGAAAAAACAAAAAAAACATAGATGGTGTTTTTTTTAAAGATATTTTTGTCTAAAAATAAATATTTTTTATGGAATCTTGAGATTAGCCAGTGTGGCTAGTGATTTTTTTCTAGCCACAGTACAGAAAAACAATAGCACCAATAAATAAAATGATAGTTAAATTTTCTATAATCTGGGGCAGAAGAAAAGTTTACATATATAAAAAATGTAGTGTCTAATTAATCACACACACACACACATATATATATATATATATATATATATATATATATATATATATATATATATATATATATATGTATGTATAAACTTTGCTGAAAAGGAATGTGTAGGGATGAGTGTTAAGATATTAATTAAATAACTGATCATGCTATTCACTTTCTCAACAATTGGGGAAGATTGGTTGAAACAGAAGAGTTAAAAATTTATACATAACAGTACAAAAAAAGAGGTACAACTTATAAATAGTAAAATTAAATATTAAACAAAGAATACTGAAAAATACCTAGTTTAAATTATTACTTTTTAATTTCTAATTTTAAAGGGATATTAAGCAAGTATATAGAACGTCACCTCACACAGCATGAATGTATACATTTCAGTTATACGTGTGTGCACACGCGCATACATCCCCACACACACACACACACACACACACATACAAACTGAATGCATACCATATTTCTATCAGCTAGAGGGGGATTTTATAGTGGTTAATAAACACTCGTCAAAGGCTGATTTAAGGCCAGTTTTTCTTGCTTTTCTGTAAACAGACAAGCATTTGGCAGGATTCTGACATGGACCAAGTATAGTAGCCCCCCCCCAAAAAAAACCCAGAGACAAAGAAGCAGGCACACATTCCAGTCCAATGAAGGCAATGAGGCGCAACTATCCAGGTACCCAAATTAATGCTCTACATTTGCAGACGCAGCTATGCAATCAGTCTCCAATAATGGATTGATAAATGTTCTGACAATGCCAAACAGATGGCCAGACAACATTACATGTCTTGGGACAGGAAGGGAAAGACGGGGAAGGAGGAGGGCAAGGGCAAAGAGGATCTCGCACTGGTAGGGAAAGGAGATGCTGGGATTCTATCCCATACACCCCTCAAACATATACAGATAGTCATCCTCTTCAGAGTCACTAACTTCATAGCAACCAGAAACCTATGGAAGCATCACATATACATCATACAGCAATAGCCTTCCCATGGTAGCAATGCTGATCTGGACTTAGCCCAACAAAGTTCCATGCAGGAAGAAAAATGGGAATCCTGCCCTTGAAGATTCAGTGGTGTCCAGCAGCCTCAATGCTCCTAATGTATTTGATCTGGGACTGCAGAAAGTTTAACAGAGAATGGTTCTCAGAGGTTGTCAACCAGTATCATTTTGCATTTCCCAGCAAAGCAAAATGAAGCCATGTAATCTTTGGACAAGTCAAATCACTTCAGACATTCATAGATGCCTTTAAAAATCTGCCCTATCACCTACTGTCCAAATACCTATTAAATGCCTGTTCACTTGGGAGATGCTTTGGTGTTTCAAGTGTTTATATGCAAGGCACTGAGAATTATAGCTTGATTCCCCAAGAACAATTATTGATTGCTAAAACTGAATCTCAACAAATCAGATTGGCAGTGTTTCTCAATCATGACAACTTTAAGTTGTGTGACTTGAACGGCCAGAATCCCCCATGGCTGAGGAATTCTGGAAGTTAAAAGTCCACATATTTAAAAGTTGCCAATTTGAGAAGCATTGTTCAAAGGACATCTTCAAACCAGAGTTAAATGGAATCTTGCCAATTGCCTGGTATCAGAGCTTTGTCTACTGTCTTGGAAAGCTACATATATACTGCCTTGGTTACAAACAGTTATAAAAACACTTATTTTGGATCTATATGCAAAAAAGAAAGCCATCATTTCTCTGCCTTTCATCAGATTTACACTGGCTTAGATTTTTGGTGATGAACCAAAATCCAAGCACGTTAAAATGCTATTAACCCTGGGACTTAGATCAGATTCTGTGTGCACCTGAACTTAAATCTTTTTGCATAGAAGCACTTAAGGCTATTCAACTAGGTCCCAAACTGTTACCAGAATAACACAGCAATCAACCATTCAAGAAACTTAACAGAAAAAAGCTTGATAGCCTTCCCCAATCTGCAACCTTCCAGAACTAATCAACAGCAATTCCCACTTTTCTCAACCTATTTGCCTTGCTGATTCGGAATATTGGCTCTGAAGTCTGACAGCTATGGAAGGGCTTGGATTGAGGGAGGCTAACCAAAAGCCTACATTGTTGGTCTGTATAGGTCAATGGGGAAACTGGGTAAAACAATCACACTTTGTATTGTCTACAATGGGCGCTCCAAAAGTAAAGGTCAAAGTTAAGGTGAGTTGCCTAATTTGGGAATTGGTACAACTTTAAGGACAGAGGGAAGCATGGTGGTTTTGTCTTCCTTCTTAAATCTGCTTCACAGCAGTGTTATTTAACATTATTTCAGCTCATGCAGTGAATAACTGGACACCACCTTTAGAATTGCCCCAAAATCACTCTGCACCTCACATTCCCCATATTATCTGTAACATAACTGTAGAATATTAAGTGAGGAAGTCATGAGGGTTGCTTTAGAATGCAACACAAGGTCCCTCTTTAATTCAAAGTTCTTCTGTCAACACTGGGAGCAGAGTAACTCTTTAATTCAATGTAGAGAGCCCCAGTGACCCTTCATGCAAGTCACATCTGGGTGGATGGGCCAAATTATCCAGATATTACTGACAGTGGGGAGACTCTATGCTATTTTTTTTTGTGGTGGAATAAGTCCTACATCACAAGTCCAGCAAAGAACACTGTGTCTTAATATAATTCATGGTACAAGACTGAGAATAATAAATTTACAATGCTAAAGAGTAAGCTCTCACCAGCTTTTCCCTCAAAGGCCCAAAATGTAACAAGCTAATTTTAAACTTATTAGGCAGGAAAGAAAAAAAACCTATAGAGTTGTATGTATATACCCCCTCACTCACACACACTCACACGTCCTGTCTATTGCGCATATATACTTTAGATTAATATCCCTTTCCAGAGAAGTTCCAGAAGTATCTTCAGTGGCAGCTCTGTGCATAATGATGGTTGACAGTGCTGGTTCAACTGCCCGGCTCTCTTGTTACTCCCCCCTTCTTTCCTCTGTCTCCTTCTGCCAATATGACATCCATTATTTAAGTAGCCAAGAGGGATGGCAGGTTTCCAGGGATGCCTCCTTGAGCTGACAAGTCCATTTCCCATTCATTAAGGCCAAAACACGTTATCTGTGGCAAAATGTTCCTGCAGCAAGTCAATACAAAAATATACACCAACGCCTCAGTGAAGCCAGCAGATTGTGAGCCAGATTCAGAAGAGATTTTCAAGAAGGAAGAAGAAGGGAATTTGATTGATTCATTGATTCCAGCATTTAAGAGTTATTTCCTTGACCTTTTGACCCACAGTATTCCAAGGTGCCATTTTGAGAATCCCCTGCCATCTCTTTTTTCATATAAATGTTTCACCGCACGGGACTGGGGCAGGAGAGTGGGGAGAGGAAGTGAGACCAGCAGGCTTTAGAGGGTCAGGAAGAGTATGAAGAATATATTGAGCAGTATTGACTGGAGTCCAGTCGTAGTTTCTTTCTTATGTCCCAAATAGCCCACTTGTGTCCACAGCAGTTGAGTATATCCAGTGAAGACACCAATAATGTTAGCAATGTTTTAGAAATTCAGTATATATACATATACACATACATATTCATATACATATACATATACTTCATGTGTATTGGGAGTCCCAAACATATATCACTCCACTCTCCCTGGCTCTATATCTTAGCAGCATGAGAAGGAAAGTTTTTCTATAAAACCAGTTCAAAACCAAAAGGCGAATCCTGCACGGGTCCTCAGGGAATGTTCCTTCCAGAGTCTATCGTCCATACTCAAAAGTGCTGTGCGCTGCTGATCCTTCATTTTTAGTGTTCATTTGGATTAGTGTTTGTTTTCAATTTCTGTCCAGGTGAGATGTCAGGCTCCAGAACCAAGGCTGCTCCCGCACTCCCTTTCTTCCCTTGCTGCTCACCGCCTTGGTTTTTCACATCTGTGAAGGGAGAGGAGAGGAGGAGGAGAGGTTATGTCACTATAACATGTGGGATTCTTCAAATAGATACGGCATTAACAGGTGAAAAGGAACCTCTTGGGTTAAAAGATTAGCCAAAGTGTTTTGCCACAGAATACATCAAAATCCTATACAGGGACCAACAGGATTTGCTCTTAAAAGAAAAAGCCACTCCATTTCCTCCAGTTTTCTCCCCACCGATAAGAATACTATTAAGAACTCCTTCATCTCCAAGGTTGATTTTTTACATCCTGGCATAACTCTCACTCGTACCTGTATAGAAACAACCTAACCTGTTCGCCACAGTAACCTCTTTTGCTGTGTTTAAAGAGGTGCAGTCAAAGCAAGCCGGGGTGCCCTGTGCCAGCAAAAGGGGGAGAAACAAAGAGCTTAATTCCTCTGCTTGCAGAGGCAGAGATTAGTGCCCAAAAACACAGCAGCAACCATAGCAGCTGTGCAAAAGCCAGGAAACGAAGAGTCAGCTGTGCCCTCTGAGTCCAGATTTCCTCCCTGCAGTGAAGACTTCATTTGAAGCAGCCGAGCAGCTGCCAAAGCCAAAACAATCCAACCTGGCACTACTCGAGGGCAACCTGAATACTGGCCTTGGTCCTACACTGGGGCAATTTCTTAATCAGCCATTTCCCCCACCCACCCCTCCTCCCTTGGGAATAGCATGGCACTTACTTCAAGGATTATTTCAAACTTCTCCTTGGTTAATTTGAGGGGATACTATAAAGGTCAAGGTCAGACAACTGTCTGGTTTCTCTCCAGGGGCTACTTCTGCACCGTGAACTGTAACTCAAGAAGAGCTGGCTCTCTTCTTGCTGCGGTACTAGGCATCCACACTCAGATTACAGATCTTCACGTTTCCTCTACACACACAGCCATGTCTCAAGTCCTTGCCCAGGCAGAGAACTGAGCTTCATGATATATATATACACGTATAAAGCCTAACACCATCAGCCTGGCTCTAGGTGAGCATTTCTGATGTTCTAGGAAAGGTAGAGCCTCATGCAATATTCTCAAGAGATCTAATCTAGTCGCAGGAAATGTGTTCTGCCTTTTTAGAACCGTACTTAGGGGGTGAGTAGGTTGACATTTGCAGCCACAAAGCAGGTAACTCAGATGACCGTATGCCATCTGCATGACACCGGGGTAGGGTATCCATCTGGGATAGACATCCTGGGTTTTTACTTTGACCACCTGAACTCTAGCCAAGGGATTTCTCCAGGCAATTCACTCTTCTGAATACACAGAAATAATACAGAGCAGGAAAGGGCTAATCATACACTCTTCTTTAAAAACACACATTCTAGGGTAAAAGAGAGGTGCAGGAAAGAATGCATGTCTGGATTTATGACTCAGTCCCACATAAGATTTAATCCACTGCAGGTCTGTTGTAGAACTTTAAAAATGGATCGAGACAAAATCTTTGTTTTGAGGCAAAAAAAAAGACTGGCAACCTCATTAAAACAGCCAGTTGCACTATACAAGGACTGCATGAAAATCTTTAAGGATTTCTCCTGAGCGTTAGCAATGTGGAAGGAGCCACCTTGTTCCCTAAGAGATGTATTCTAGATTATCTATCCTCACCCTACTGACAAGACAGTTCAGTTCAACTCTGCCAGAACAAGGGAAGTTTTAAACTTTAGGCAGATTACACCATCTCTTTCCCAACTGGCCAAGCAGAAGAAAAGAAGAATAATGGCACTAGAAACCAGCAAAAGTTAATTCCTCTCTCTCTCTCTCTCTCTCTCTCTCTCTCTCTCTCTCTCTCTCTCTCTCTGTGTGTGTGTGTGTGTGTGTGTGTGTGTGTTGAATGAATATGTCGGAGAGAGCAGTATGTGGGGTTTATTTGCTGTTTTTCATTCTTCAGGACACAAACCTGCAAGTGCGCTCGTTTAACTCAAGCTGCTTCGACTTGCAACGTGAGTCTGTGAATTTGCAGGAACATTTACAGGTCAGGGGATCTTGTTTGTACAAGTGCTTTCTCCTTTCTGAGCAAGGTTCACAGTGACTGCAAAAAGGCAAAAGGAAAGAGGTCTAAGCTACAGCGCTTTAGCGAGAAGAAATGTACACATGCAACACCCTACACATTGAAGCAACCCTTGCCCCCACCCCTTACCCCCGCTCCCAACACTGCACGTCTAGAGCACTGCTGGGGGAGGGTTGGACACTCCCCAAAGGCATTCCAACACTTACTTGCAATAGCTTTTTAAAAGGCAGAAATGGGCTCTCTGCAACTGCACAATCCACAAATCCTGCATTAGTCCAATTTGCAGTGGAAAGGAGAGCCTCCTTATTGTTAACTGAGGTCTCTGAGCCAATAGCAAAAAAAAAATACTCCAGGGCAACTCTTTCTACAGAGAAACCCCTGTCTTAAAAAAAAAGAGAGAGAGGAAACAGACTTCAGAATTCAGCTGCTCCCATTCAAGTTGCGTTGTTTTCCATACGGATCGAATCAAAACAGCAGCTCTTGAAATCCCCCACCTGCATCACCCCACCAACTGAGAATTGCTGGAAATGCAGGATTTGGTGAATTGAGATATAGAAAAGGCAGAGAAAGAGACAAGGCTCCCAATTCCAGCAGAGAGAGAAAGAGAGAACAATCCCCAATTTTCCCAGAATCCTCTAGCTCCCCTCTGATAATGGTTAGTAGTTGCCATCAGACTCCATACACTCACACACAGGCAAACATGCATGAAAGACAAGTATGAAGCTCATGTTGCCACACCAATAGGTTTATAAGTGAAGGCCAAGAGGAAATTAATGGAAATGGGTGGGGAAAATCATGTAAGAGCATTCTAGGGGTAAAGCAAGAGTGGAAATAAGAGAAATTTGCCTGTCCCTTTTGGTCACTGTGCCTTCAACAACCAGAATAATCCCAAGCAAAGAAAAAGAAAAAAGGATCACAGCTTCTATATGCTCCCCAATGTCCCCAAACTATAGCGCAACCACAACGACAAGTGATTTGGAGATGTGAGTGAAAATTATTGGCTCCTTTGATTGTTTAATTAGATGTAATGCAAGCAGGAGTTTTGATTTGAGGGGTGAACAGAAGGAAATGGATAAAGGGCAGAGTCTAAAAGCACATGATGCAAAAACGTACAAATTCTGTGGTTTATACCGGCCTCTCTTGCGCTTTCTTTTTTGACCCTTCCCCTTTTCTCGCTTTGATTTTCTGGAAGAAAAACAAAACAAGCAAGAGAGAGAGAGAGAGACAGACAGACAGAAAGTGCACAGGGGGGAGAAAAAAGGAAGAAAACGAGGGAGAAGCTACCATATGCACTTAGCTAAAGCATAAGCATCTAGACCAGGGGTCTTCAAACTCGGCCCTTTCATGACTTATGGACTTCAACTCCCAGAATTCCTCAGCCAGCGTGCCTGGCTGAGGAATTCTGGGAGTTGAAGTCCATAAGTCACAAAAGGACCGAGTTTGAAGACCCCTGATCTAGACTGTAGAAGTCCTTGGAGTTGAGGCATTTCTTCTTTCTTGCTGTGAGTTGTGGTTTTTTTTAAGATGGGTGGCCATATAAATCTTTTAAATAAATAAAATTTCTTTCTGTACTTCACACAACTCTATCAAAAGTTGAAACCTGAGAAGACTCTCAACTTCCCTCATGTCTCACTTCAAATATGACCAGTCTATGACCCAGCCTACAACTCTGCTCCTTTCCTAAGAAAATGAAATGCCTTCTTTTGGCTCCAGTACGGGCCCTAAAAGTCCGTTCTCTGCTCCCCAGAGAGAATGGGCTCTCCAACCTCAGTAAGGGAGAAAGAAGGTGGGCAGCACTTAACAGTGGGCAAACGTGCCTCCGTGTGCACCTGCTTGTTTTATCCTTTTCATTTTGACATGTACAAGCTTTACCCTCAGCAAATTATTTCTGAGAATTCCCACTGGAACCATCAGAAAGCTCCTTTGAGCTGTTCACCTAGAGGCAGATAACAGTGGAAGATGGGGAGGTAATTCTGCGTTCTACAAAAAAGGAGGTAAACTACTAACAGGCAGTTCAATCTCAACTGCTCTGCTCTGCTCTTGGAACGGAAGATAATTATGGCCGGTCTGAACCCCATTACTAACAACCAAGAACTCTGTGAGCTACTACATACAGGCAGATGAACTCTTGATCCCTCCCACTTGCTGGTACTAGAGATTTAAAATATATCCAACTTCTACACTCTGAGGTAAGGCAACGGGGCTAATCTAACTATCATTCCTTGGAAGATAACACAATGTATTTTTTTAACAGAGAATCTGAGCCCCCTTCCCTGCTGCAAATGCCAGAGAAAGTAACGTATAGGTTTGGTTTTCCACCCTTTCATTAAAAACGGTGATCCTAAGAAACCAACGCTACTGAACAGTCTGCCAGTTCATCTAATTTAATACTGTCTACACTATGTATGTGCCACAGTCTCTGGTAGGTTTTCAGGCAAGTGATTTTCTCAGCTCTGCCTAGAAAAACCCTGAGACGTTCTGCAAAGCAAATTCCTACCCACAGAGATTAAGGTCTTCCTGTGTGCTTTTGATAATGTGCACAGACCTAGAGCAGCAATCCCAACCAAGGAGAAAATCGGGTGAAACTTAGTACCTACTGCTCCAGCAGTAGATTCTGAGAGAAATGCACGTGGAAAAATGGAATATTCTTGGGACAAAACCTAATACAAAAAGTACTCCTTTCTTCCTAGAAACAGTTTATTTAAACTTTAGAAGGAGGAGATGCTGTAATAAAAGAGGAAGTCCCTGAGGTTAATGGACAGGATATGCCGTGGATCTTGTTCAAGCCTCTTGGTTGGCAGCAGTTTTTCTCTCCTAACCACAAGCAAAGTAAGCATCACAAGAACACAGAATTACTAGCAGGGCAGAGAAAGCATGTTTACGTCAGGAAACTTTCGCAAAGTTTTACATTCATTAATGCCACATTCATCCAGAGGCACACCATGAAAAAAGGCATCAAGCATAAGAGGAATTTCAGCTTAACCCAAACCAGAGGAACCCGATACCGATATGGAGATTTGCAGAGCAAAGTAAGCCACCTGAAGGAGTGGAAAGCTATAGTCCCAGAGGGAAGACTGTGGCCACGGTGCTCACTCAATCACAACACTCTTACATCTCTGAGTCACTCTGCCATTCAGCTGAATAACATGTGCACCAGAAGAATGTAAGCCAAGCTAGCAGTATTTCCCCGGGCAATCCACTGATGGCTCCACAATGTGAATTCATGAGAATTCAATTAAGGTAGGACATGTATGAAAACAGCACAACTAACTAAACATATCCTCCCCAATCCCCATTCTCTCTCTTTCTCTCTTTCTCCCCCAGCTTCCAAGCCAGCTCGCGGACCATAAACCATCTTAATATACCCTCACAGTGCGTGCATGCATTTGTTTTTAAGCTAGAAATTGAAAAAGTATATCCATATTTTGATTAGGCTGGCTAATGTATAGAGAAGAATTCTATTTTATCATTCAATAATACTACACAAACCTCAAGGTAGATGACAGTTTCACATTACAAGGTCAGCTACTTCCATTCCCACACACAACCCATCTACAGTCACCACAATGCAGTATTTCCAGATGCTTTGAACTACTATCTCGTTGGCCCCAGACTGAAACACCAATAGCCTGGGATAGATATTCCAAAAGCACTATAAAAGGCACCATGCTGGGGAGTGCTGGCAATAAAATAACTCTCTTTATTCCACCTTTCATGATTGATATGCAAAGTTAATTCACATCAGAACCCTAGCCACTCTTTGACTGGGCGTACATGACTTTTGGTTCATGAAAGGGCAAAATTCCCATGTTCTAAGTGAGATAGCAGAGGTCCCATGCACAGCCTTAATGTTAGGTATCTATGAAAGTTGCTGTAAACATCAGCAAGTTTTCATCAAAGCAGCAAAGAGATGGGAGGGCAATGGTGTCAAATGCATGTGAAGGAAAGTATCAGCTAGAATCCGGTTGAAAGGGGATAAAAGCTTTCGGTTAATTCCATGCTGTTCCTGACATATTTTTTATAAGTAAACAGTTTCAAAATGGCCTCAAAGCATAAAGGAACCACAGCTGTCAAAGCTACATGTGTGACTGTAGCTAAGAGGAATGGATTCAAGATATAATTCTTTAGATGAACACTTTATTTCTTTAAAGAATAGCAACGACCAATTCTTATTTGTAGTGATCTAAGAAAGAAAGGAGGGAGATCACCAGCACCGACTTAGGGGAGGGATATAATCCAGGTCACTTACTTTTCTTGTCTAATTCTGACTTCTTTCTTTGGTCTACAGTGGAAGAAAAGAGGAGCAGGATTAGAAGAGAACGAGCAATAAATATAAACAATGCTCTTCTGTCTTCCAGCACTGCCTGTTTCAGCCTTCCAAATGTTCCAGACTACCAATTCCATTATCCTTGTACACTGGCAATGTTATCTGGCAGCACAAGCTTAAAATACCATAGGACCATCTGGTTGTTGAAGTTGGCCTTAATTATGACAGCCAAGGGCAGAAAAGAAAGCACATTTCTTTCCGATCAAATTAAAACACTGTTTTAATGCCTAAATATATGCATTAAAAAGTCATATCTTTTGGCCTTGCCCCCAATATCCCCAGCTCTATTTCCCGTTGCCCATTATTGACTAAATACCAAAATCTGAAGGGAGATTTTGTACATATTGACATGAAAATGAATATTAACTTGCATTGACATCAGAGCTCTGCCTTATACGGACCTATTCATTATTAGATTTATATCCCACTGTTATTTTGTACAACTCAAGGCAAAATATACAATGTTTCTGCCTTCTATTTTTCCCCGCAATAAACCTGTAATGATGATTTGGGCTGCTGAGAGTGACTGGCCCAAAGTCACTTAACTCACTTTCACACCTAAGCAGTCTCTGGGATTCTAGTCCAGCACTTTAGCCGTTACACCAAAGTAGCTCTCTTGATTGTAATCATGTTTTCATGATCATGTAAACTTATAATACAAAAGTTGTGGGTTAAGGGATCAGAGCACCTAGGGACACAGGCAAAACCCAACCACCTGTTTACTCAGTTGGAGCAAAACAGCAATACAATGTTTCTTAACTAGCTGCTGGTTCTCAATTGCACCTACCCAAAGAATGTACCAAGCAGCCAGTGAAATTTCCATGACAGAGATTGAGAGCATGTAAACACACCAGATACCCACACATTCATTTTATGACACAGATGCAGACCCATAAGAATGCTTCTCTTGCTGAAGCAGTGTTGATGTAACTGAGGTTTCTAAAGAAGAAAAGTTAAAGCCCTCCCGTGACTGGACAGTAAACGTACATCATCTGTCAATCAACATAAATTAAATTACCGAGCCTATGGCTAGCAAGGAAAAAAACCCTTCCCAATACAGAACAAGACCACAAGATTTGGGTTGAACAGGTGGATACAGGTGACCAGCTGGGTACTATTGATACAATTATATAATCCTTCTCCAGATTCAATCAGAAAAGCTCTCTGTTCTCACCTGCATTCACATTTACTGTGCTGCTGGAAGCTCATTGGATGTATATGCTGGCTCTGAAAGGGTTTGAGTTTCATGATCTAGAAGGAAAGAAGGCAGTAGAAGGGAGAAAGAAAAAAGAAGGGCAGTGAGTCGCATTCCCAAATGGGTAATGTTCAACAGCCATCTCACAAAACAAATAAGCAAAATAACGATAAAACAGAGGGGGCAAAATGAAGGCTACATGAGTTAGCATTCTTATACTGCTTTCCTATCCCCATTTTACCCTCTAAACCAGTATTTCTTAAACTGGGCAACTTTAGGATACGTGGACTTCAACTACCAAAATTCTGCAGCCAGCTACGCCAGGAGTTAAAATCCTTACATCTTAAAAGTATAAGAAACACTGCTCTAAACTCATGAAACTCAGTTTTGAGCAGGAGTGTATTGGAAAATGCTCAAAAGCAGTAAGAAATGCCAAATTCCTGATATGAAACACCATGCCCAAAAAAAGTACAATTAGTCTTCATTTAGCAATCCGACCTTCGCACATTTCACAGGGACCTGAAGACCTGGCTCTTTCAGCTCTCCGGCCCAGGCTGAGAATTTTTAACTGGGGTTTTTAATTTTAGGGATGATTTAATCTTTTTTTTAATTTGTTTTTAACTTTTGTACTGGTTGTTTTAAATACCCTGTAAACCGCCCTGAGTCCTTCGGGAAAGGGCGGTATATAAATTTAATAAAATAATAAATAATAAATAAAATAAATCACAATTTGGTTTAGCAAATTGGTTGTTAATCAAATCGATCATTAGGTGAAACCATGACTATGTTTATTATTCTACTTCACTTGTCCTTTGGTTTACAAACCTGAAAATTGGATTGGTTATAAAGTTACTTTTTCATCCCTATAGTACCTGCAAACAATCACTAAATGAGGCAGTCACTCAACATGGACTACTTCATAAATAGGCCTCATGTCCACAAGTTTAAAGGTTAAAAGATTTTTTGCCCTGCTCATCAAAACAGATTGCCTTACAACAAAGTGGTCTTGGCTAACTCACACAGATCCTTTGATACTTGTATATAGATTCTAAAATTTGGGTGTTATTTAAAGAGAATTAAGCAAGGTAGAATATATAGAATAACAGATCGGGGGCAAATAATCTGTCCATTTAGTTTATCAGGCTAACTACTTTTTAAAATGTTTAGAAAGTGAAGCACACACAGGAAATTGAAACTTGAAATGTAGGTTGTTATTACATGAGTATGTGATCTATATGTCTCTCTGTGTGTACATATGTATATAGAAGTATAGACAAAAAGTTGTCTCTGAATTTTCAGGGAAAATTATATTCAGGTTTAAATGAATGTGTACAAAGCATCACTTCACTTTTCAATCCTTCCCTTTGGAGAACATGAGAGCATCACAGTAGTCAAGGCCGCATTTATAGTTCTTGAAATAACAAAGCCCACCAGGGCAATTACTTTTCTGTTCTGTTTTGTTGGGGGGGGGGACTTACTTTTGTTTTTGTTTTTATATTTAGGCTGCACTTTTTATAATCTCAGAAGCACTTCTGACCTACTCATATTGCCCAGGAACAACATGACCTAGTCACATTACTCTGGTCACATTAAAAATAAGTAAAAGCTAGGCATGTCTAGCCTATTGAAAAGAAGGATTGGGGGGAGGGGGGGAAGAGGACATAATTACAGTCTTTAGTATTTGAGGGGCTGTCACAAAGAAGAGGGGGCTTATTTATTCTCTAAGGGCAGGAAGTAATGGATGTAAGCTTGTTAAAGAGAGATGCAACCTAGAAGTAAGAAGAAATTTTCTGACAGTGAGAACAATTACTCAATGGAATACCTCACCTCCTGGTGCTGTGGGTGCTCTATCACTAGAGGTTTTCAAAACTAGACTGGATATTTACCATTTAACTGGAATAATATAAAGCTCCTGCGTTGAGCCAGGAGTTAGACTGAGTCCCTTCCAGTCCTATAATTCTATGATTCATCCTTCTCTATTCTTTCCACACCCAACAGATACAAGTGGTTATATTAGGAGCTGGATGTGGTCCAAGACCACCCGTTGATCCTTCCTAAATTATAAAAACCATCCATAGTGGAATTTATTAAAGAAAACAAGACAAAACTGCAGGTCAAAAGTCGCCTTGACTGTTTAACTATAGTCTCACCTCCATGGTGACATTGTACACCTCTGTAGGCACACATTCTAGCGCTTCATCATTACAGCATCCTCCACATCTCATCAGGGCTACACAGGATGGTTTGAAGATGTATTCCACCTCATCAGGATACTCCTGGAAAATATCTACCATGGTCTCAACTGGCCTGCAGGCACTGCGCTCATAGACTGTCAAAAATGAGATAACTAGAAAACAAAGGGGAGGGAGAAAGGAAAGGAAAAGGAGGAATTAGTTACACTTATTCTGTGAAGTCTAACATTAACATTACAATATAGCATACATAGACTTAAGACACAAGGACCACTAAGTCTGTCCCTTCTACTGGATTCTTACCTAACAGGCTCTCAGTAAATGCATTAGCCTACTTAAAATGTACTTAAAGCCTAAGAAGGCAGACTATAAGGACTGTGGATGAGCAAGATATGATGACTCACTGACAAGCTTAGCATCTGTCTTGTCTGAATTTTAACCAGCTAGACATTGAATGCATTTGCAAGATGGAAATCAAAGTGATTCACAAGACCACAAATCTCATGGCACGGTGGCAACTTGTTAGAGAAGCTTTACCCTGAAGTGAATGGAAACAGAACCTGGTCATTTCAGAAACCCAGAGGTTCCAACACAGTGTTCCTTCACATGTAAAATATCTCAGCTCCTATTTGATGTTAGCCTAACAGATTCTCTCAAAGGCACAGCTGTCGAGCAGGACCAGATTCAATTTCCTCAGAAAATTTTCTGCAGTGGGAATATCACATTTTCCAGGACTCATCACTGAGTGCCATGTAGCTGGAAAATATACTTCTTCCTTTAACTTCTGGTCCTATGCTATTGCCAAGACTATACAAAAAGTAGCCAGAGAAGAAGCAGAAACTCATTCTAGACTCTAGTCTTGTAGTTTTCAGCACAAAAATCAAGGAACTTAATGGGAGGGAAGGTCCCGCTCCCTTCCATAAACCCACGCCATACCATTTCCTGACCCTCTCCAAAATGTTTTTGTTTTAGTTTTACTCCAGCACAGAAATGCCCCTCATTCATGTTTCTAAACTACAAGGAACAAACAATCACCCTACTCCCTCCAAAAATGTTGCCAACCATTCTGGGTTGTGCACTCTGGCTGGCTAGCAAAACATTTTCATAATTTCATATTTACCCAAAGGACTGCATAATTTGCTTCAATTATTGTAGAATTTGATATGAGTAATTCTGGATTGGATTGAGGTATAATCCAGTTGAAACTAAGGTTCAAAAGAACTTCAGTGGACTTTATTTATTCTGGATCTACCTAATTATGATATTTATTATTAAGTTCTAAAGTTAGAAAGGCATTTAGATTACCTTCTTCAATGAAGCGGGGGAGGTTCTACCAGAGAAATTATGTATTTTATTCCAGCTCAGCCACCAACATCTATCTAGCTCAGCCTTCAAAAGTTACCAGCCAGCATGGCTAATGGCTGAAATTCTAGCTGTCATGTCCAAAGCATCTGGACAACCCACAGTTAGTGTTGAGAAAGGCAGAACCAAATATGCAGGAAAAGGTGCATGAAACTAAAAATCACTCCACTCCAATTTTTTTATGCAACATGGGGGGGGAGAATGCAAGGCCCCCAGCCTTAACAAATTTATTCATACATACACACAAATATACAATCCCACCATGACTAGGCTAAAACTAATGATTCATTGCAAAACTGAAGCAGGAGATAGAGACACACGGCTGAATGCAAGAGTACAAAATCTGTCTTCAAAACGGAATTAAGAGGTTTTTTTAAACAAAACGTGGGCTTCTGTCTGTTCCTCCAACAGGCACATTAGAAGTAGCTAATGGAGTCCTTAAGAGAAGCGGGAGATACTGTTTGACCTAAGTGTTTTGTTTTGTTTTGCCTTCCAAGGCCTGCAGTGTCTACGTTGATAACCCAGTGTGATAAAAAGCACGAATTGCTTGCATCATGGAAAAACCAGAAACCAAGTAAGCATTTTGAACAGTCCTGAACCTGTGACAAACCAGCATAAAGGTTGCTCCACTGAAGCGCAGGCACGTGCTGGGGGTGGGGAGAGGGAAGGAGAGACAGAGTGCTCTTGATAATTGTGGAAAGTTAATTCTTGGTCATGTGAGACTGAGAGGGCCACCATCTGAGGAGAAGCCTGTCCGGGATTTCTACCGGCTGCCCAGCCGAAGTGCCTATTTAAAGAGACAGTTGTCCAGAGAGAAAAAAAATGTGTAGGGATGGGCGATCTCCAGCTCAGAAGAAGCACTTCCATCCACAGCAACCTTCTGTCCAGTCTGTCCAGTCCAAGCTCTAGCAAGACTTGTGGGATTAGTGTGGGCCAACTCCTCCTTCAGGTTGACCTTAACCTTAAAATGCGGCTATCTATAAACTGGAGAATTAAACAATTTAGTGTCTGGGAAAACTTGCCGGCACATAGCCAGACATGTAACACCTTGCTGATTATTCACTTCTTGCTGAGCGTTAAGAGCGCAAGAAACTTTGTCATAATAACGCTGAGTTGAAAGCATTATTATCTACCTCCTTATGCATCTGCATTCAGAAGAAAACTAATGGACAAAGACTGAGCATCTCAAACACTTGACTCTCATGCTGTGAAACAAATTCAACAGATTTTTTCCCCCACGTAATGAAATCTTACAACCCACATACACAGTGCAGATGTATCCCCAAACAGAGCTCAGTATGAAAGTCATGGGGTACCTATTGTCTTTGCCTGAGCCACTAATTTACCCTTTAACTTCATCATATTTATTAAATTTACGTACTGCCCATCTCACCATCTATCTAAAGATAACTAAATGGCTGTCCTAAATGATTTAGGATTTTTTTTATAATCCGTGGATCATCCAAAGAGATGCATCCTATGTCCACATATAGCTGGCAGACATTTAGCATCTTCTACAGAGTTTTTATTTTTGCTTCACCACTTTCAAATGTATAAACATGAAATTTAGGTTAGTATCTCAATGATATCAAACACAGAATTCCCCCTAGAATATTACTAGAACAGTAAACTCCATTGCTGGCACACTCCATTAAGATAATAATTCTAGCAAAAAAAAACATTATTCTTCTGCCTCATTTGGAAGTAACGTTCTTAAATTAACTTGCCAATCTGTTAGCAACAGAACACTACAAGAGTAGACTCAATGCAGCCACATCAACAGAAAAAAAGGTAAGAAATTGCTTTGTCGCTTTCCAGAAATTGTGGGTGCTCCATCACTGGAGGTTCTTAAGAAGAGGCTAGACAGTCACTTGTCTGAAATGATATAGCTTCTCCTGCTCGAGCATGGGGCTGGACTAGAAGACCTCTAAGGACCCTTCCAGCTATTCTATTCTATATTCTATCCTTTCATATGAATGATATTCAAACAGGAAAAATGGTGCAAAATAACAGAGATATGAGTACTCTAACTATTCTAACTTTTAAGATGCAAATGCAAGAACAAGGGAAATTAAGTGATATTTGTCAATCTCTATTTAAGAGAGACTGGTCACTGATAACGCAGCAGAAAGAGACAATTACTTGGTTGCTGGCCTTCTCATTTGCAGTTTAACATGTAATAATGTGAAGTCTTAAATAGTGCAACTTGATCATCTGCATCTTTAAAGCTTCACTATGAGTCCCCCCACCAAGCTACGGTATTCTATGGTCCTGCAGAAACCTCAGATCTTTATACCTAGTTGTGCAACATTACTGCAGCAAATGTTTTGCAGTTGCTTGCTAATCACATCTCTTGATATTCAGTTATGTCAATCAGATCAGGACTTAAGTCAGAAAGCCTGGTTTTACCTGGCTACTGGCTGACTAGGTGACATAACGCCTAACCTTTAAGCAAAAGGAAAAATGTAATGATGATAACGTGCAAAAACCTTGCTGGCCTTTTCTGAAATACAGCATTCCGCAGAGTTTGTATCAGTCCCGGAGCTCAAAGAAATCCAAACAACCCCTTTGTGACAGTCTAACAACCGCAAAATACAAGCCAATGCTTGAATGTTATTCATGAATTTGCAGTTCAAAATAAAGGGCCAAGCAGTTTAAAGATCAACCTGCCATGAAGTTGTTTTCTCACATACGCAGGAAAAGGAACCGCCATGTATTCATTTTCAGGGCAAAAAATGTTAAAACCAGAACAGCAGTTAGATTACAATATAAGGGTGTGCTCTTACAAAGTTATGCTCCCCTAAGACTCTGACAACACTCCTCCAAGTTCACCAGGCCAAAAAACTTGATTGCAATTGAAACTAGCAGTGGTAAGAGAAAAGGCCGCCCCCTGCTGCTGTCTAACTGTAATAACAGCAGCAAGTGCCACTCCCTGAATGCCCCAAACTAAAGAGATTCCACAGCAGAATTTCACACTGTGGAAAGCAAGTTGTTTGCTATAAATCTCCCAAGTTAGGTGAACTTCTACTGCCTGAAGCTTCAAAGGCTGTGAGGATTGATACTAAGTTTAAACTGATGCTCTCTGTACTGTGAAACAATAGGTTTTACCCTCTTGCCAGTAGCTTAGAAACTGCCATTATTCCCTGAATCCCTCTCAATTTCTTTACTGTAGTATGCCTGATTTCTACATCTCCTCCTTTCCTTCCTTCCTGCCACATATTTTGCAAAGTACTATATAAGATTTGAAGGTTACTAAATATTTTCACAAATTATGTTTTTGCTGAGGAATTTCCTTATGAGAAATTTCTTGCAAGATCCAAGTCTAGTAAGCATTTGGCTAAAAGACAAATGCATTTAGACCCACGCTGCCAAAATCAGAAGATCCTGGCTCCAGACATAACATAACTTTTTGTAACAACCTACTTCAACCTGATAGCTTCCCAACTGCAGCTTCCATAATACTCATCCAGTGTGGGCAATCATTTCCACAGATGCAGATTCAGGAGCTAGCTGAACATGGCTGATCTAAAATTTTAAAAGCACAATGGAGCTTCCATTCTATTCCATTTTTTGACATATTCAAATAAAATGTCCAACAATGCACAAGTGCATGCAGTTGGTTATAATGGCCTATTTGCAAAAATGCTCCCAGAGTCTCTTAAGGTGCAGGCAATTCTTCTAAACAGCAAATGCTGCATATATTTATGCAGAAGAAATCACCATTACTTTCAGTAGGGCATATTCCCCTGTAGGCATGTAGCACAGTGGCCTTTAAAAAGATGGATCAACCTTCTCATAATTGTTTCTGAAAATTATCTTTTCAGTTGGCCAGTGCCATGATCCTTGCAAACTTAAGCACTGATAATTTGATAACTTTATTTTGCATCTGAACAAAACAACATGGGTCAAAGGTCTGTCAGCAAAAAGATGAGAGACAGGAAATTTTCAAAGTGACTTCACTTTGAAAATCATGGTAAATTCCTCCAACTATTATTCCCAGAGTTGCTGAGATGGCTGATCTTAGTTTTTAAGTAAAGTTTAAAAAAGACTAAAATGCCAACATTCCAATCCAATATATTCTCCCTGACAAGCTTCTTTAGCTGGATATTCTCCATGTAGATTGAACTCCTGCCATTCACAGCCTGTGTGATCTGCAGCTGTACGCTTAACACATCTGGGTTGATAAGGTTGTTCTTTGAAGTTTAATAAAAACATGGTGTTATCTCATTTCTCCTTTAGAGCAAAACACTGTTGTGCATAACTGCAGCTGCTTAATAAAAAAATACTGGGAAATCTTGAAACCCAATATGTCAAACCTGGCAACTAAGAATCCCCCACTGTCTTCACTTAAACATTTCCAGTGTAGTCATGCTGGAAATCTTTAGTCTACTTCAGTCCAGTTAGTGAAGTCACTTCCATTGTTTCTGTCCACAGAATTACAGTCCAACACCACCTTCATCCCACACCCTCACATAAATTCATTTTCCAAATGTTAGCAACGTAAGTGAGGATTCCCTCCCCAGCGGTCCAGCTAATGGACTGGTGCCAGTTCATCTCCTCCTCTTCAAATCATCAACACCTTCTTATTATTATATTTATCAGGGAATTTATCAGCACTTACCTTCACCTTGTTGCCTGTCTCCATCCCCCTGGGCAGGAGCAGCCTGCAACACCTGAAAAACCAACATAGAACTAATCAGAACACAAATCCGGTGCCCTCAGCCTACAAACCCTGAAGCTCTTTTTCAATCTTAGTCACTTGGTAGGTTTGAGTAACAAAGGTCAGAATCTGTTGTACTTTGCAGAATACAAAAGGAAACCAAAAATGGCCTATGCCAATTATGTTCTAATACCCATTTCTCTGCAGAAAATCCAAAGAAAAATGCACCTGAATTGTGAACCAAACATTTCTTGGAAATATGGAACTTAATGGAGACTTTTTGCTTCTGTTTCAGTGGAGGTCTACAAAATATACTGTACGTGGCCAGATTCCACATCCAGCTACTTTTAAAAACATTGTATACCATGCCAGCATCCCCACTTTGATTCCATACACCTGGAAAGTGCCAAGTTGGCAAACTGTGGCTTACCTGTTGTCTAAAAGGTTAAATAATCATTGACTTTTGAAATTGCATTTTATCTGGCTTACTACATTTGTTTTTATGATTCAGTGCTAATGGAGCTATTTTACAGGGGAAGATACTATAGCAAGATATCACAGAACTTTCAATGCCTAAAAGGGAGCTAAGAAATATACTGAGACATTGGGGAAATACAGATTTTACACTAGCAAAACATTGAGTTGTCATTTTCTAAGTATGTAAGTAAAAGTAGATTTAAGCTATTATCATACTCTAGACAAGGAAGATCCTCTGAGATATAAATGTGAGAAAGCAAGATCTCTATTTAGTAAAAATCAATTAAGCTTATATGTCTGCCTTCTGTACATGGAACAGAAAGGAGAACTCAAAAAGTTTTCTCAGATAGCACCCTCACTTTTCTAGGCAGCAGAATGATCTGCTTTAAAGCATTTATTATTATTAAGATTAAAATCTACAACACAAATCTTAACAGGGGAGGTGACTGGCAAAAGAGAAAACAATATTGGTGAGATTCTAAAAATGACAAGGAATCTGAATGTGTTTCATACCCCTGGGGTACTTAGCCAAGGTCATTACCACAGTTGCAGCAGAGAGGAAGAAGCATCAGGCCTTTCTGATTTGCAAATTATGGAGTCAGAATCAGCCAGTGGATTTCAAGAGCAATCCAGTTGGTTCACAGGTAACAGGCTCATCTATTTGTTGCCTGGTATCCCCTACCTGATTTGGGTCTACATTTCCAAGAACTCCCAGCCCACACAGCCAATGTCTAGGAACTCCAGGAGTTGGGAGGATTGATCTACTGCAAGGGTGTCAAACTGCCGGCCCGCAGGCCAGACGCATCATGAAGAAACTGCACCCACCCCATTGCCGGCAATGGCAAAAAAGCTCTGATATGTCGCACATCACGTGACCTCACGAGTTTGACATGTCTGATCTACTGGATGGCCCAACAGATAGAATCACTTGGATCTGCAGAGACAGGAGTCTGGCAGCACACAGGTGACAATGTTCCTTTTTAAGTTGACAAGATTTTTCTATCTCTGGGTGAAGGTCACAGCAACTTTACAAACAAGGCGGGGGAAGTCAAAGCTTAATCACTAAGGGCTTCATGGGCCAGCACAGCCTCTGTTGCATCTGAAAGACGCTTCAGACAGGCAGCTCTCTCTGGTGAGGTGGCAAGTTGCCACAGCTCCTTGTCAGGCAGGTGTCCGCCCATTTCTCTAGCATCATGTAGAGCACGTAGTCTTTATGAGCCAGCAGGCTGTGGCAGGCTGTCCTGGGATTCCTCCATCTGCAGGATGAGACTGTGGCAAGCATGCTGCCCACAAGTGCCCTGACTGAGCAGCTAAGCATGCGGCCCTGCCATAACTTGGTCAGGGCTCTGGGGAAGGAGACAGCCCCAGCTTTCATTCTTCAAATGTGGCATCAGCTAGAAACTGTTCCTTACTTCTGACCTAAAGTTGCCCCCGAGAAGTATCTTGCTGCTTCTTCACCTTGTCCAAAACAGCTTTCTCCTTCTCTCTCTCTCTCTCTCTCTCTCTCTCCCTCTCTCTCTCTCTCTCTCTCTGTGTGTGTGTGTGTGTGTGTGTGTGTGTGTGTGAGAGAGAGAGAGAGAGAGAGACCTGAAAAAGAGAAGATTCCAGATCACAAATGGGGACTTGGTATGGTCTGTGTCCATCTGTCTCTTTTTTCTCCCTTTCAAACTGCCTATCAAGGCTAAACTACTATTTCCCAACAAGCAGAAACTAAGCAGTACATTCACCAATCAGACAAGGAAAAGGAACCCCATTAGCCATCATGTACAATCTGTTCACACCACTGCTCATCCCATTTGCCTTTTAAATAAATAAATAAATAAATTTGCCTTTGAATCTAGGAGCTATTTATGCAGCAGAGTCACCTTGAATCCATTTGAGAAATCTGAAGGTTCTTCTCTGCTCGTACGCCTATGAATTACATTTTCTCTGGCCAACGCTGACAGGCTCCGTTAACCCAAGTATCAGGGCTTAGATGAAGGGTCTAAATGTTCCCTGTTCCCATCAAAGGAAGGACAAAACAAACTTTTTTTTTCTCGAGGGACAAGTTCCCCTTTGAAGGTCACATTGCTTGTACCCATCTCTTTTCCCTGGCCTGAGGTTTTACTCATTGTTTCCCCATTAAGACACTTAATTGTCTCCTGTTAAATAGAGTTTTCAGCAGCACAGACAGTAGGAGAAATATCTCCTTTAAGGCCTGAGCAACAGCAGGTTGGCAGGGAGCTGGCAATTCTATTCTTATATCCTACTCATTCCTATATGAAGCAAGTAAAAGGTTAACTCAGTACATTGCTTCTACACACACAGAGACACACACACACTTCCTATTCTTTCACATCATAACCATTCTTTCTCTAGCTTTCTCCTCCCCCTCCCCTTAATCTCAGCAGCCTCATTAAAAGAGCTTTGTAACAGTTTTGGACTGGAGCAAGCAATCCAGCCACTTTGGGAGGGCCCCTGGGACTAGAGTTAAAAACCCATGCCATCCTAGGTGCTGGGGGGGGAGAGAGAGAGAGAGAGAGAGAAAGCCTCCTCTAATATTTTCTCCCTAAATGCTGCAGTTCTTCTCCTCCTCCTCCTCCCCCTGCTATGCACTCAAAGGAGAAAGAAAGCGCAATGGCCCAATAAGGGAGGGATTTCTGACATGGCACAAAGAAGAGAGAAAACGAATTCAGAAAATGACTAGGATACATGGAAGAGGGCTGCAAGGTCCACTTTGTGTCGGGAAGATGATTTCCACCTTCAGCTGCATAGCTAAAAGGAGGAAGGTGACCCACTGCCTCCCCTCAGAAGAGGCAGCTGGGAAGGAAGCAGGAGCCGTGTGGCCTGAGCAAAAGGCTGATGACGGCTGTGAGATCATTAGCAGTCTGGTCACACGCTCTTGTTTCCACCCTTTACTGTTTGATCTTTGCTCAGTTCTACCAGAAAGATGTCTTGAGAGGAAGCCCCAGGATTTGCTCACTGCAACACACTTAGTACCGGTATCACAAAGGATTACATCAGGGGACTAAGTACTGCCAATGTAGCAAAACTAAAGGCAGGCAGGTTTTGGATTGGATCTTCAGTCTTTTCATCCATGGGTCTTCTTCTCACCATTAACACATGCTTCACTCCAAAGGTTAACACTTTCAAAAGTAATTACGGTAATCACTGGGGGGGGGAACTGCACCATTATTACAGCCAAGAGATGAGGAAATCAATGCCTGCATTTCCATCACCTGAGTTATGAGCTCACAACTTACATTAAGCTATACTGTGACTTGTCTGGCTTTGACCGATTGCTTTTTTTGAATCCAGCCACTATGGTGTGTCAACCATGGGTTAAAACTTCACATAATACATAAAACAAGTTAACTATGACTTTATTCAACAAGTCAAGGCTGGATATATTTTATTTATTTATCAATTTTATATAGCTTGCCCATTTCACCAAAATCAACTCTGGGCAGTGAAAAACAATCCAATAAAGCAGTAAGATAAATAAAACAATCAGCTCCTAATATCATTACCTTATAATTAATAAAAAAGCATTAAAGCTATGAAATAAGTTTGCCTTATATATTAATAGAGATTAGTAGTCCCTAATAACTTTAAGGAGCCACACCACACAGAATAACTTAATTCTCTTCTTACCAACAGTTTTTTCCTTCCATGTTTCCAATATAGTTTAAGCTGTTTCAAAACTTACTGGGGTCAAAAAGTGCAAATGCATTCGTTTTGTGCTCCCCAGAGATTCATACTTCATATACTGTAACTGCTTTGGCTTGGTAATATATAATATTATAATATGGCACCTAGCAATTTACCCAAATGATGGTGGGGTCATAAGAGTTGAGGATCCTCTCTCTACTTATTTGGGGGGGAAAAGTCATCTATATTTTTGAGCATTCCACCTATTCTCCCTCTCTGTATTTTTTTAATATTCTGTTTTTACTTGTCTTCACAGTACTTCATGCATTAATCAGATTTCTTAATCTAATGGCATCCAAAGGTGCTGGACGAAATCTCCTATCACTGGCCAGTTTAGGATGACAGAATCTGTAAATCCAGGCTGAGTAAGCTTGAGCAAAACTGTATAACCTGAGGATCATTTTCAAAAGCAAGCATGGCCATCTCAGATTAACCTGTTCACAAATTTTCCTCAAAAACACCTCCTGTCCTGTACAGATAAATGTGCTGCTGTCACTCGCAGCAAAGCTGGACTTGAACAAATTAGCTTGGAACGCTTGTGACATCGAACCAGACAAATCTGAAACGGCAGATATCTTATATCTACAGCTGAAAAAAAAAGTTATAACTTTTTTCTACACTCTTGTTTAACTTGATGCCACCAAGTGACCTACTGGCTATAGAGGACAAGATTTTGGTCCAAGATGTGTGAAAAGTGGCAAAGGGCAGAATGCCTGCATTTGAAGTGGGGGTTTTAAGACTTCACTTCTCCCTTAAATTTCCAAAGGCAAACCACCATAGAAAATTAACCCGCACCCCCTTTCTTTCTTGTGAATCAACCACCTAAGAGCCAACAGGGGATAAACCCAAGCAACCGCTACAACCATCCAATTTATTTAATTCCTTTAAAGAGCAAGTCAAAAGCTCCTGGCTAGCGGTGGGGTCTTCTGGGGAAACGGCCTTTACCGTACTTTTTTATCAAAAAGGAAACGAATAAAGATGAGAGGAGTTTAGAAGCAGGAAACCGTACGGGGAGAAGGAGCTCTTATTTATGGAAACTCAGCAGGGTCGTTCCGTCTGTAAATCAATCTGGAAGAGCCACAGAATTCATTTGGCGGTCTTTGATCTCTGTTTGCTTTTTGCAAAGCCAGGAATTTTGAACTCCGGTCAGTAAACCTGCCTAACTAAAAAGCAAACAAGCCAAAAAAACACGGCTTTTTGCAATGTCAGGAGGAGCAGGGGGAGGAGGGAGAGAGCGCAGCGTGCGCTGCTGCTGCTGCTGTTACAAGAAGTCAGCCTATATGCTCCGATCAGTGACGGTGCAGAGACGTGCCTCCTCCGTAGGGCGTCCTTTCAAAAAAATAAAAAAAAAACCAGGTTTCCAAAACTACCCAGCTCCCCAGACAGGAAGCGTAGGAAGCCTACTCGGAACGGTTTAAGGCCAGGGGTCTTCAAACTTGGCCCTTTTATGACTTGTGGACTTCAACTCCCAGAATTCCTCAGCCAGCAAAGCTGGCTGAGGAATTCTGGGAGTTGAAGTCCACAAGTCATAAAAGGGCCAAGTTTGAAGACCCCTAAGCCTAAGCAACGTGCCGGGGTAGGCAAACAGTTTCCGATCTACTTCTCTTCTCTTTCCCCCACCCCCGCCCCGCAACAGCCATGCGATCGCACACGCGCAGGCCCCACGCGGGAGGCGCAGTCCGCTTAAAACGCCACCCAACGCAGGGGCTTCGCTCGGCTTCCAAAGGATCGGCGGCCGGTCTTTTGTCGGCAAGCCCCGAAGAGCGCCCGGAGCCGAGGGAGCCGCGTGCCCTCTCACCAAGGTCAACCAAGCCACCGGCGGGGTTGAGCGCCAGCAACCCGACCGGGGATAGGTCTATCTAGTCTGGCGCCTCCGGATCGCGGCTCATCCGAAAGCGCGCGTGTGTGGGGGGGGGGCTCCCTTTGGGTCTCCCCCCCCCCTCCCCGCTATCACTTCGCGCGCTCGTCACGCACGTTCAGCGTTAACATGCGGCGAGCAGGCCACGCGGAGGAGGAAGAGGAGGAGGAGGAGGAGGTGGAGGAGGAAGGCTTTCCCCGTCGCCCCAGATCCTCCCGCCTGTCCGCCCGCCCGCCCCTTTTTTACCTTGGCGTTGTGGAAATAAAGCAGCGCCGCCAACCCCCAATGGATCCAAGTGAGCAGAAAGTTCATGATTTCCAAGGAGCGAGGGGTGGATCGGCTCGGTCGGGTTCTCTTTTTTTAAGCCTTCTCTTCTTGGCTCGGCGGTGGCTGCGATCGAGCTGAAGGGTTGAAGGGGGAGGGGGGGAGAATATTAGACTCTGGTTTCAGCCGTCCATAAGCTCGGCTCTCCCGAGGGCCCGGAGACTTGGTAGTTTGTCCGCCGTTTGCCCGCGCGCTCGGGGTGGCGGGGTCTTCGGCTCAGCTCGGCTCCGAACCGGCGCTTCTCCAGGAGAAAAAAAAAATTCCCCAGCAGCACAGCGAATAGTAACCGATTTTCCTCCTTCCCCTTCTCCAGGCGCACTCCAGCCCTCGGTGGCAAGACACCCCACGCGAGCACGCTCGCTCTCACCGCCACACACAAGCACCGGGTGGGTGGGGAAAAAAAAAGAAAGAAAAACCCGAGACGAAGAAGAAAAGTTTGCCAAAACTTTCAGTGCATTTTTTTTTCCTTCCCCTTTTCCGAGCTCTCGGATCTTACAGCGGCAAATATACGACTCGCTGCTTCCCAGCTCTAAAAGTTGGATGGTTGGGGTTGTTTTAAACAGCAGTTTTTAGGAAGAACTCTTCATTCAGCCCGGTTCGATTCGGGCCCCTTCTTCTTGCCTTTAAAAACTTCCCTCTCCCTTCTTCTTTTTTTTTCCTCCCCCCCGCACCAAAAAGGGCAAAATCCAAGTTCTTTTAAACGAAGAAATTTCTCGGCAGATCAGGGGAAGGGGAATATATAAATAATGGGCAAATAGAAGAATGAATCGCGGATTCTTAAGAGCGTAAGGGAGAGAAGGCAGAACTCTGGATCTCGTTTTCCTTGCTCGATCTCGCTTCCTTATTATTATTTGTTTAAACCGAGAGAACGTCTTCACTTTTATGTCAATGAACGTCTCCGGTCTCGCTTCCTCTCGCTCGCTCCCTCTCTCCTCTCTCTCTCCTCTCTCTCCCGAATGTTAGGCGAAGTAGTGGAAGTGCAGCCTGCTCCGTGTAGCGCTGTCTCTCGTTCTCTAAGCTATGGCACTCTCAGCTTTTCAGGGTTCGTAGTCCCTCCTCCTCCTCCTCCTCCCTCTCGTCACTCCTCCTACTCAGTACCTACCAGCCACCCCGCTACACACAAAGGTTTCGTAGCTTTATGATGATAATAAGAGCGGAATGTATTATTATTTTTTTGCCCCTCTATGCTCTCTTTCTCTGGAGAACAAATGGGCAGCAAATTTTTTTTTAAAAAGGATTCCTTTTGAACCGTGTCAGTCGTATCCATAATTTCAAGGCAGAAATCTGTAAAATTAATCGGATCAATCGCAGATGCCTTCCTAGAGAAGCACGCTTTTCCCCCCTCCCCCATTAATGACACTCGCTCCCGTGTCAGTCGTATCCATAATTTCAACGCAGAAATCTGTAAAATTAATCAGATCAATCGCAGATGCCTTCCTAGAGTAGCACGCTTTTCTCCCCCCTCCCCCATTAATGACACTTGCTCCCGTGTCAGTCGTATCCATAATTTCAACGCAGAAATCTGTAAAATTAATCAGATCAATCGCAGTTGCCTTCCTAGAGTAGCACGCTTTTCCCCCTCCCCCATTAATGACACTTGCTCTAGAACAGTGATCGTGAACCTTCTAGAGACCCAGTACCCAAACTGCAACCCAAAACCCACTTATGTCTCTGGGCAGCAATTTTTTTAAAAAAGGATTCCTTTTGAACCATGTTAGCCATATCCATAATTTCAACGCAGAAATCTGTAAAATTAATCAGATCAATCACAGATGCCTTCCTAGAGTAGCACGCTTTTCCCCCTCCCCCATTAATGATACTTGCTCTAGAACAGTGATGGCAAACCTTTTAAGAGACCCAGTGCCCAAACTGCAACCCAAAACCCACTTATGTATCGTTGTGTGCCAGGTGGGCGCGGCCCATTGGGTGGACGTGGCTGACTGGGTGGGACTAAAAAGTTCAATCAATTCCAACTTTGCGAGATCTTTTTTTTTTCCCGCGAGAAGTTTAAATTGATTGATTAACCTTTTTTTTGCACCCAGCGGCAGAGGCCTAAACCGAAAAGGTTTTATAAAACCCAGCTGAAGGCCTAGGAAAGGGGCGATGGCGCATGTGCCCACAGAGAGGGCTCTGCGTGCTACTTGTGGCATCCATGCCATAGGTTCGCCACCACAGGTCTAGAAAAACAAATATTGTAATGGAAAAGGAAAGGGACTGGAAGTTAAATCACTTTTAGATCCCTGTTTTTTCTGAAAACTCCCAAATGGCATGGGTGGCCATCCTCCTAATTTTATCCCCATAAAATATCCCCTATCCTTACCCCCTTGATATGGGTTGGTTGAGAGTGACTAGCCCAAACTCACCCTGAGGTCAAATGCAGACTAGAACTTGGTTATCCCAGGCCAAATTTTAACAACTAGACCACACTGGTTGAATTCTGATGGGCCTCCTTCATATTTCTTTTTCTGATTTTACAACTATATGGGGGGAAACTCACTCTATCGCTCCCCCTCCATTTTTTTTGGAACAGCTTTATTCTGAGAAGGACCCTAACAAAACTTTAATTCTTCTTTGTGGATACAAATAAATCTCCTAATATGTTTTGGCCAAAAATATGACAATCATCATTTCCCTTTTTTCCCCACTTACTAGATTCTCCAAAGCCACCTTTGGTTTTGCAAAGCCATAAGCAATTTTTCACTCCCAAACATTATTTGCCAAAATTGTTATTTTTTTTTTAAATCCTGGACATAAATAACTTTCACATGTTCCAGCTTCAGCCAAGAAAATTAGTACTTGAAGAAAATTGGGAAGGTTTGTTAAGGGTGGGTGGGCAAGATTGCTGGTGTATGTGAGGAAAATATCATTAGAAAGCAGTCTGCACTAGGCATTTGACCGTGGAAGGAAAAGGACAGAGCTTTCACTAAAGGTTGTAGCACAACCTGGTGGTAGCAATTTGAAATTTGAGAAAAATACCCTGTCCTTAGCAGGTAGGAGAAAGTGGAGGGAAGAGAACTCCAATAAAAAAAAAATTTCACTGCTCCAGTCAAGAAGAATTTCCACGTAGGAAGAAAGTGAAATTTCCATGCAGCTGGTAATACAAATGCCCACATATATCACTGCACTAAAATGCCATCTCACAAGGCCCCCCAGCATTTTGTAAAGTCACCCAATCATTCTCCTGCAGACATAAGAAGACTAGGAACAGGGTTATGTTGCTAGCTTCTTGTAGTGAGTGACGCTACAAAGTTACTGTGAATTGGTATAGGGAAATGCACTGACAGAAACATTCCTATACTAGGTTTGGAAAATAACACATTAACTGATTACTTACAGTTACTATAATGCTTCGTGTATATGTCACTTTCATGGCATAAAGAATGTATAAGTTGCTGGCAGTCTGGAAAGTGGTCAAGCAGCAGCACCCAAGGTCTTTGGGAGCTACATGTGGCTTCCAGTTGTGCATCTTATCTATGTTATTTGCCCACCTGTGGTTTTACCTGGTCATCTCCTGACTCACTATTCTGGTAGTGTTAGTGATGCAAGAAGAAAGAGTCCTCACCACCACAACTCTACCAGGCCTAGTGTAACAGCTGCAAACCAACACTGATGCTTTGCTTGCATCTTTCCTTGCATCTATGTCTGCCTCTCCCTTAGCTCAGCTGGACTTGACTTTTTCTCCAACATAGTTTAGCATCTCAGGCAGAGAGGATTCCTGTTTCTGATGCAAGGGTGTTCACCCGGTATTTGGGACAAATATGGTGTAGTGCTAGGTGTCAAACAAGAGGTCGTGATTTGTAATGAGCACAATTAATAGGCATATTCTTTCTTATGTAAACGGAGACTATAATGCAGCCTGAACTGCTGCAAGCATGGAGTGAAGAGAAATACTTTAAATTCAGGGCTTATGCTATGGCACTTGTAACCCCTTTAAAAAAAATTAAAATAGCAGAAATTTTACAAAATAGTCCAGTCTTATAAGATCTGTTTTGTCATATGAACTCTTGTGTCCTTTTAATTGTTTTTTAAATTTTGTTGATGTTATTTCCCAAAGTTGCCTATCTACGAGCTGAAAAGGGACACCGGCACTTTCTATAACTGTTTTCCATTCTGTTGATTCTCTGATGTTGCTGTTTACATTTCAGATAAACCTACAATTGACACCAGCAGAAACTTCCCTTGAAATATAAACTGCAACTTTGGAAGAAATTTTCACCTGAACTGCAGCAGAAAGGGAAGAAATGAGTTTCTCTCCCCTACTCCCACTGTCATGATGCTGAGGAATTCTAGCTCATTTGCTATGCAGCCCTGCTGTTAACACAGCCTTCCCATATTCTGGCTTCCATATGTGTCGGCTTTCAGCGTCTATATTTCTAGCAAACCCTTTCCCTACTGCTGGCTTTGAAGTACTATCTAGGCATTTTTGAGAAAACTAGACCAGTATCAAATTTGCTATAGTGACTCCTGGTCTGTATCTTGTCCCTACTGGCTTTAAGTAAGTGTAGTTTCTTAAGTTCCTTCCAAGACAACAAAGTCTAGTAGATTTTGTACATCTTGAACATGGCTTGCACAGTTTTAGAATAAAGGGAAAAAATCAACTTTTAACACCTGTATATCCAAGGATGACTTAAACCTGTGTCAATACTGTAAGTTGGAGGTGAGATAAAAGTAATGTTGTGAAGCTACAGCAGAAAAAAGGTGGTTGCCAGGGCATGTGTGCTATGCTTAAGTACAAGTGATGAAAGGTCTCTGGTAGCATTTAGTTTAACTCTCATACATGTTGTAAACAGTGGCTGTTGCTTTTCAATATTGCTTTGCCAACACTCCCTCTGGTGTGACAGAAGTAGAAATACACTCAGCAATTATTGCCTTTACAGGAATCATCAATGAGAGGCTTTAGATGTAATCCTATGGAAAATTAGGAATAAAGTCCACAGAACTTGATGTATTTGACCTCTGAATAAATATGCATAGGACTGAAGTCACAACACCATCATTAGGGTGAAATTTATATGTGTTGCCTGTCTTTGCACATCACCTTATGCACTGCTAAGATTACTATTCTGCCTAATATTTTTATAGTATCAATCCTGTTCAGGCAATCTAGAAATTAATCAAGCTTGTTTTTAAATCGAAGATACATTCATGCTTTTAGCATTCAGTATGTAGGACAAAATATTATTTAAATATTATGTTTGAAAATAGTTTTTGGTCTTGCTACTAATAAGGAATATACGGTAAATGTTACATTTCCTTAACCAAGTGCCCTCTCATATTCTGGACTACAAATGCCATCATCCATGCTCAGCCCTGGACAGGAAATGTGCTATGCCAGGCAAGGCATATACTTAAAATATTCCTCAATTTTTCACCACAGTTTTTTAAAAGAATTTTATTAGATTTTATAGGGTTAGGGATAAAATAGGGACTGAATTAGGGTTAGAGTTTAGGCTAGGGTTGGAGTCGGGATTGGGATAAGGACAGGGTTGGGGTCAACATTGGGGTTATCCCCCAGTGACATTTTCAAAATTTAACAAACAGAATATTGTCTGGGTACATATATTTAAGTAACGATAGTTAATATAGTAATAGATATCAATAGTAAGTGTGACTAGTTATCATAGACAGTATTAATTAATCCATAACATTCTTCTTACTAGTATGTATTCAAAATAGCATATCACATTCCTTTCTCACTAGTTCGTTTTCTTAGCCATTGATAAAAGTTATCCCATGTTCTAAAATAAACTGAATCTTCTTTCTCTTTAATCTCTAAAGTCAATCTATCCATCTCTGCACATTTTAAAATTTTCTTAATTCATACTTCTTCGGTTGGTAAGTTTTCATTTTTCCAATATTGGGCAAATAACAATTCTCGCTGCTGTTAATACATGTAATATTAAATATTCACTCTCCTTCTCATAATTAGCTCCTAATATTCCTAACAAGAATATAGATGTTACAAAGTGCCCTCTCATATTCTGGGCTACAAATCCCATCATCCATACTCAGTCCTGTACAAGAAATGTGCTATACCAGGCAAGGCATATACTTAAAATATTCCTCTTCAATTTTTCACCACAATTTTTTTTAAAGGCTGTAAAAATATAGTGCCATTTTCTTTTTCAGCAGTCAACTCATAGAAGCCCAGCTTCATCTTTAATATTCAGAAGCACAAAGTAAAATAAGTTTTCAGGGCAAATAAATCTTGAGATAGCTAAAAGGACCCAAAACTGAAAGTCTTTTGTTACTGCATAGGATTCGATATAAGTTGCAGCCCTTACTCCTCCCAGCACTTACAGCAAGTGAGCCAATAATTGATAAGGTATGCATTAAATCTGAACTCCTGATCCTGAACTTAATCAGACAGATTTAGAATTGCCTAAAGTGGGGGGGGGGAAAATCCTCCAAATCTCTCTGAAATAAACTGGATATTCCTGGGCAAGTGGCTCAGAGAATCAACACGTATTTAAAAATGATTCCATTTCCCTTTAACTCTGTATTTAACTCCTGGACACAGAGTCACAGGAACCTCTCCAGACCATGTCTTGTAGTTCAAACTGGGAATCGAACTAGTAGTTATTACTTTAAATCAGAAATTGCCTTTTTTCAGGATAACCCTTTCTTATAAAAAAAAATCACAGGGATGTAAGGGGAACGTATCAAAAATACAGTTATTTTTATTTTTACTGGGTTTTTTTTAAGGCCAGCAGCCCTGAGCTTCTAGAATCCAAACAAGACCAGGGTTAGAATGTGCTGTGTCCTTTTGACCTCAATATTTTTGTAGCCCAAATTTAGATCTAGCAGCAGTGAGTGCCTACAGTAACAAAAGTAGCAGCTGTAGTGCTCAAACCATCTTGGGAATAGCATCGCTTGAGATATGCTTGAACCATTTCTCTCTGGTGGTATCTTTTGAAACACCACTGTCCCAAGCTCATGTATGAAGCTCCACATGGCTCCTACAACCTGATTCAAATCCCTCCACACCATCTATTTAATAGCAGTATACAAAAAATGGACAGCACACAGTCCAGGCACTCAGAGGAGTTTGCTTACGCCACCACTCCTGGATTCTCTCCTACTGGTTGCTGAAAAACCCAAAAATTTCCTGAGAAGAATGGTCTCTGCCTGAAAGATTGAACTGGGGAAGGGCTGGTTTGATGACTTTAGTTAGTTACTAGTTTTTTGGTAGCCACCCTATTATGGGACTGTTACACTACAGCACGCTGGCTGAGGAATTCTGGGAGTTGAAGTCCAAAAGTCATAAAAGGGCCAGGTTTGAAGACTCCTGCACTCCTGTACCAAAATGAGAAACACAGCAAGTTGCTCACAAAAAAGATAGGTTAGTTCCTTTAAAAAACTTAAGGCCTTTCCAAATATTCCATCTTAAACCTCCTCCCCCTTCCATTCCAGTGTCTCTCTTAGCTCTCCTTGACCATGAGGGACCAGGGAATGTAAATCAACACAAGCATATCTTAAAGCCTTTTATTAAAAGCAAAAACTGTAATTTCCTTTGTATGAAGGTTACCACAATCTATTAGTTCCCTATTTTGAAAACAACCAAGCAATTATTGGATTATACCTGGACTAACGTAGCAATCCATAGTCAAGTTACCTGAAATCTCATTCTGCCCTCTCATATGGGCCAGAATGCTGCTGTCCCTCCTGTTCTCTTTATTTTGCTCCTATTCATGCAAAATGCCAATGATGTTGATCCACTGTGCCCTGCACATGGGCAAACCCAATTCTTTGAAAGACCCAATGGTGGCTCATGAGTCTGTGCATTTGATCTGGCTACTAGATCAGGATGAGCTGGTTCTGCCACATACAAGAAGGGCCACATTGTGGCTGAGAGACTTTTCCCGCATGGCTGTGGTCTCTGAATTCCCAAATTACACCTGAATCCAGATCCCCAAAAGTTTAAATAAGCGTTAAAAATATGTTTAATATTTTTCTTTAACATTTTTATTAAATAAAAAATTATTCATTTTTATCTTTTTAAAATATATTTCTCTACCCTGTGAAGCCTTCAACTTGTTTTTTTAACCTATTTACCATATTACTGCATAGATGTTGACATTATACATAATGGGGCCTTGAGTCCATAGACTCTGTATTTTGCACTGTGATTTTATAATTGATTGTAATGGGTTATAATATTGTTATTATATGTCACCTATCTCATTGCCATATCTCTGGTTGGCTAAGAACACATTAAAAGCCAACGTAGAAAACCCAACAACAAAATTTGAAAAGAAGAGCTTTGAGCCCATTAAAAGTATGGGATGAGCAGACACAATCAAAGATAGGCACCTGGTTGAAAGCTTGGCCCTGGGCCAAGTAGGCTTTTACAAGGTGAGAATCAGCACCTTGAATTGCACCCAGAACCCTACTGGGAACCTGTGGCTCTCACTGAGCAGTGGTGATTTT
This sequence comes from Vipera berus, assembly GCF_964194415.1. Taxonomy (NCBI): domain Eukaryota; kingdom Metazoa; phylum Chordata; class Lepidosauria; order Squamata; family Viperidae; genus Vipera; species Vipera berus. Next base: position 296,537,954 of record NC_138202.1, on the reverse strand, counting down.
ATTCCACATTTGCAATGCACTTTTAGAAACATGATGAATAAATGAGCTATCACTAGACAATGTTCACAAGCTCTATGGAATACACATACGTTTCCAGACCCAACCAAAAATTGAACCAGTTAGAAGGAGGAGGTGCATACTTGTTAAAAGTAGGCAGAAACAATGAATGTGTTTTTATTTATACATATACTTCAGAAACACAATTTCAAGATTAGCCATCCTGATTTCAATATCGGTTTCTTACCCTTTGAAAATCATATTTTCACTGTGTCTATTTGCTCTCCACAACTAATATATTAGCGTGACTTGGATATGTGGGGGAAGGAGAGGAGAGCACTGGACGAACACACAAGGAATATTAGTCAGCTTCCTCACTTGCCATCTATTCATGCTACCAACATGTCCTGGCAACTATTCTGCCAAGTTTCTATGATGCTGCTTTCATCTCATTCTCAACCTGTATGTGAGAAAGGCTTAAGCGATTCTTAGTTGTTCCAAACTTAAAACAGTGTTTTTTCCCCTTCAGCAACACTTAAGGGGGAAAAACCTGATGCACTTTGTCAGAGATTCTATTGGCAGTGCCGTCCATAGAATTGGGGACAGCTGACACCTATAGACCACTTCAGACTGTTGCGGGCCCACCGCCTGCCCTTAGATTCTAAGCATTGTTGTCTACCACCACAGTTCCACACACACACACACACCATCCAGTGTTTGCCAGACAGCAGATTTGTGGACTGATGGAACTTCATGGTCAAGCAGGAGAACTATCTCTATCAAAATTCAGACTTTGAGAGAATCAGCACCCCACATTTTATTGCCCAGCTGCTCCGGCCATTGTTTTGACTGTAGCTTTAGCAGATTTTAAAATGGTGAAAGCACCGTCAAAACAAGCTCACTGAGCAGCCAATCAGCAGTTGGGGGAGAATTGTACCATAAAACAGGGGAGCCTCCTGTACTGTGAGTTTCTACTAGCTGCCAATCAGCTGTTTGGTGAACTTGTTTTGCATCTCAAAATAGTTGATTGGCAGTTTGGGAGCTATGTGGTAGAGCAGACAATGGCATTAAAACCACTTTTTCAATTAGCTACTGCTTAGAGTTTAATTGGAGGAAATGTCAGCAACACCAATTCATAGCTGCTTTATTGCTGTATAATCTATTTAGAACATACGTGCTAATCATTCTGAGTGGACATTTGGAGAGAGGGAGGGGAGACGGACCATAAATCAATTTAAATTTGGAATTAAGTTCATGAGACTGGTTAGTGGCAAGATGCCAGGCTACTGCATTTTTCTCGGGACAACAGTCTGATTCCATCCACTTGGAAAAATGAACTGAATTTCCATACTGCAGCCATACTGCCAGGTGTTTCTCATGTTTACACTCATGGATGCCTTCCCTGCTTCCCACAGTAGTTCCTATGACAGTAGTGCAGGCCTTTTTCCCCCCTTATGGTACAATCACTGCCCTGCCACTATGATCAGGCAGAGTAGAAAGACTAAAAATCACCTCCATTTTAAGCAGGCACCTGGGAAGGGTGACTTGACCACTACAACACCTCTCCTCTAGAGCAGGGGTCCTCAACCTTGGCAACTTTAAGACTTGTGGACTTCCACTCCCAGAATTCCTCAGCCAGCTTTGCTGAGGAATTCTGGGAGTTGAAGTCCACAAGTCTTAAAGTTGCCAAGGTTGAGGACCCCTGCTCTAGAGCACAATTTTCTCTGAGATTCATCCAGCCCCCATCTTGATTGTGTTTAAAAGAACCTTGAAAATCCGGCTCTTCCCCCAGGTTTGGGTTAGAGTAAAGGGTCCTAAGTGGGGACGCAGTGGCTCAGTGGGTTAGGATGCTGAGCCTGTCGATCAGAAGGTCGGCAGTTTGGCGGGTTGAATCTCGAGTGCCGTGTAACAGAGTGAACGCCTGTTACTCGTCCCAGCTTCTGCCAACCTAGCAGTTCGAAAGCACGTAAAAATGCAAGTAGAAAAATAGGGACCACTACGGTGGGAAGGTAACAGCGTTCCGTGCACATTTGGCGTCTAGTCATGCCGGCCACATGACCACGGAGACGTCTTCGGACAAGCGCTGGCTCTTCGGCTTTGAAATGGAGATGAGCACTGGCCCCTAGAGTCAGAATCAACTAGCACGCATGTGCGGGGGAACCTTTACCTTTACCTTTACCTTTACCTTTAAAGGGTCCTAGGGATTTTGCTATTTGCAATCATTTTATTTGTTGGTTCTTCTTCTGGATATTTGGGGCTTTTCTTTGTATTTTCTTATTGGTTTTATTGTAATGCTGCCCAGAATTGCTATAGAATTGAGTCGCCTCACACATTTAATAAAACAATTTAATAAGAAATACTAGAATCACTGCTGGGGTGTTACAATAATTAAAGCAATCTGTCCTTCAGATTAAAATACACAATTGCAACATCAGCCACATTCTTTGAAAAGGCACCTTCTGCACAAGGCCGGTTTATAGCCTTTTCACCCCTTAGCCTCTCCTAATACCATTTTATCAATTCTTCTCTTGGAACCACTTTCAGCCTATAGCATGAAGTAGCCAGCCAAGTATTTCTACATTAATGCTTAGCAGGAAGAAGCAAAAGTATCAGAATCTGCAGTGTGTTCAGTAGCTCTGTACAAATAGCAATAGCTATAGCACTTGGACTTGTATACCGCTTCATAGTTCTTTCCAGCCCTCTCTAAGACAGAGGTCCCCAGGGACCAGTTTCATGGAGAGAGGTTTTTCCATGGCCTGGAGGGTGTATGATTTTATGTGCTGCCTGCATCCCGTGGATGGCACTTTGCTTGTTTGTGCAAACCAGTTGCTGGCATGGTGCATCCCGGTACTGGTCCACAGACCGTGGGTTGGGGACTCCTTCTCTAAATGGTTTATAGAATCAGCATATATTTCCCCCCACAATGTGGGTCCTCATTTTACCAACCTCAGAAGAATGGAAGCTGTCAATATATTCTGGTTAACCCATGAATAGTTTTATACAGTGCTTTTTTTGTAAAAGAAAAGGGTGCCGGAACTCACACGTCATACAACCCGCCTTGCCTACCCTACAAGGTTCCATCCAAAAAAGGTGCCGGAACTCCGTTCTGAGCATTCTATGAGGAAAAAAGCTCTGGTTTTATAAAGGACCCTTAGATAGTATTTCATCCTTAAGCCAACTGCTTTGGACTTTAGACACATAATACCAAAGAGGCATATCAAAGTGTCTATTTGTTTTCCTTTTCCTCCATGTGTTAAGATTACATTGTATGAGTCTAACAACCACAAAACAATTTAATTAACCTCATCGTGAGTTATATTGATAAATTCACTTGTTTTGCTACTTGAGGTATTTGCTAAATTCTAGCAATTTAATCCTGCTCTCTGCAATTTCCCTTGAGGAAGGCTAATATACCTAAACTAACTCCCTGCCCCTGTCCTGGGTCTTCACGGTCAATACTTTTTTTTAAAATCTGGTCATCATTTTGAAAATTGGGTTGTGTTAAGTACAACTAGTACAAAAGTTTCAGTTTTTCCATTGGTTTGAAAATAGCATTCAGATCACTCTAACTTTTGTGTGAGTTGACAGTTTACATCCTACAGCATCTCACTACTTATTTGGCTTTTAAAGAGTTCATTTATTAATACACCGCCAGGCCAATCTCTCTAATAGACAGTCTTGGTGGACCAATATTTGCTGCATTTCAGAAATGCACATCCCTCACAGACCATAATTTTTCTTTCTCTTCAACAGTTTGGCCACACCATTTAATTATACTTCCATATTTATTAATGAACTGGAGTATACAGTCAACTTTGGATGAAAACGTCAAATAATTTCATGTTTGTAATATAGACATCCTAAATTGTAATTAATATTAATAGAATACTTTTTTAATTTTTTTAACACCCTACGTTAGGGGTGTCAAACCGCCGGCCCACAGGCCGGATGCGGCATGCCAAAAAATGCACCCACCCCATTGCCGGCAATGGAAAAAAAGTTGTGATACGTCTCAACACGTCACGTGACATTGCAAGTTTGACACCCCTGCCCTAAGTTATCTGAATGTCAATAATCTTCAGTTAATATTGTATAAACAATACAAGGTACAAAAATTTATAACAACATAATGAAAAGGGAGGAAAGGAACCGGAGAGCTATGTAAAGGCTTGCTGCTTAAAACAACTAGTATGGACACTATTCTTTTTCCAAATCCTGTGCCTGGGAATTAAGACAGTAATAAATTATAAAGAAAAGGGGGATTTTATAGAGATAGCCAATTGCTTTTCTTGTCTTATTTTAGGTAGTATTTCTTGCTATTCTCTTAAAAATATGATAATTATTAGTAAAATCCCAGAGTAAGGTTTTACTCACTGTATATTTTATACCGTCAGTAAAATATAAAATACTCTTTCCTCCTCTTTTCCTCACAAGAACCCCATGAAGCAGGTTGGGCTAAGAGAGAATGACAGGCCCAGAATAACTTAGACAGCTTTACAGTCAGCTATTTCTGTATTTTTGAATACTTCTCACAAATCAAGAACGGGACACTGAAAAAGTATATATCAGTTGTAAATATCAATAATAGAAATATAATACATTGCACGCACCACTAAATTTAACCAAGAATCACTGGATCAAGCCAATTTTGACTGGTTTTCAGGATGCCTATGGAGTAGGAGATGTCTATATCTTCAGGGCCACCCTGAAAAAGTTTAGTATTATTTATGTACTATTTTATGATAAGCTCAGAAAAAGTTTTTAGTCCAGAAATGACAGAATATCACAATATTTCAAAGTAGTGTGTTCACAATAGCTAGACATGTCCCCAACATTTAAATAGCCACAAAAATATTAATAGTTTAACCAAAGTATTCCATATTAATACATATTTCCTGTAGTTAAATAATCCACTACATAATGCCTAAATAGGTATTGAAATAATGCAGAAATAATTACAGTATCCCACATTAAATGTAATCTCGGCAGGAAGTAGCAAAACCCCCAGTAGAACATTCTTTAGGCTTCTTAAATAACAATAATTGCTCACCGTTGGAGCAAACAATGTTCCACATTCCAAAGAACCAGAAGTGAAGCAAATAGAAAGTTGGCATTTTATTTTATGTAAGCACATACACAGGCACAACCCTACCACAACCCTACCTGAATGGTAGCATGGAAAGAAATCTTTGTATCTGATTTCATAAGCTTGTTTGATTTGGGCTATTGCCAATGTCATCATGTGAATTTGAATATTGTGATTGTTGACTGTAGTTTATAACAAAAGCAAGCAATCTATTTGTAGCCAAGCAAGCTATGCCTTTTACAAATTAACCTTTTCATCATTCAGAGTGTATGAAGCATGGTAGTGAACAATGGAGCACACTGGGACAGAAATTTCATATATTTTTTTCTGATTTGTTGGACATATACATTTTTTTTAAAAAAAGTCTTTCATGGGAGTGCTAAGTCTCTCAGACTTGGTTTTTGACTTACAATGCTTGACCTCGATTATTATGTTTTAAGACCATGTCACAGGGTTCAGAATTCATGGTGAGACACAATATTGTTTGATTAAAGCTTCCAGATCTGGACTGTGGAACTGTGGAAGACTTTAAAATGTAATTAATCCAGGAGTTGAACGGTGTTCAGGTCTTGCTCCTGCCATTTAGTGGTCATCTGGAGTCTTGCAGGTAAGATTTGGGTAGATCTGATTGGACATGTTATGTAAAGCTTTCCACTGTGGTTTACACAGTGTTTAATGTTAATGAATCTATGATATTTCTTGAGATACTCTAGAACAGGGGTGTCAAACTGCCAGCCCGTGGGCCGGACACATCACAAGGAAACTGCGCCCACCCCATTGCCTGCAATGGGGAAAAAGTTCCAATATGTTGCATGACGTCACATGACATAATGAGTTTGACATGTCTACTCTAGAAGGTTTTACTATAAAATAAGCACTTATTCATTAATTGTGGTTAGAAACTTCTCCACTGACAAGTGAATGAAACTTTGATATTAAGGCCCATTTAACCTTAGTATGGTATAGATCACAGGTGTCAAACTTGATCACGTCACGTGATGTATTGTGACGTATCATGACATTTTTTGCTTTTGCAGAGCCAGGGTGTGCGAGGCCTGTGTGTGATGCATCCAGCTCACGGGCCGTGTTTGACACCCCTGGTGTAGATGAAGGGAATAATTCATGCTAGATTGTTTGATAGCTTGATGCTATTTTCTTTTAGTTGGCTTGTCCACAGCTGGGGATGGGCAGTAGTTTGAGGTTAGAGGCAACTGTAACCTTTGTTAATTAAGAAAAAAACCAATTCAACACTAATTGGAATAAAATATTGGCTAGGAAATCATCCAACACTTGAGTCTTTGAGAATAAATCTGATTTAGGTTTCAGATATTGAATATTATTTGTATATATCTGTAATTCATAGGAGCTCTGTTCCAGTGTAAAGCTGTGCATTACAAAACTATAATTAATGAAAACTTGAGTCTATGGGTATTGGGAATTTAGGTCTAGAATTAGGTCCTCTTCCTCTCACAATCACTTCTACCATTTTCTTCCCATAAAGGTTATCTGCACAATGTACCTATATTTGCTGAATCTTCTCCTTACTCGCTTACCATGAATACCTCTAGATCAGTCCACTTAAAAGTCTCCACATAGCTTTCTTATAGCAGCTGGCCTTCTATAGCCAGAGCTGTTAGACCCACTGGACATTATTGCTGCCAACACATCACTTGTGGTCCTCTCTGATCAGTGGGAGTAGTCTTTGTGCAGCATTAATGTCCAACTGCAGGATAGTGAGGCCCTTGAGATCATGGAAGAGACATGCAAGTGGAGAAGCCAATGTGATCCATGTGGTTCAAATGAGGTGTCTTTCTCCATCACCAGCTGAGGAATCACTGTGAAAAGAAAGGTTAGCTGCTCTGAGGAAGTCACAAAAGCCTCTTGACCAAGCTAGCCCAGTGAGATTGGCTGAGAATGAATTAGAGGCAACAGCAAATTTAAGTACATTATTTAGATAGCCCAGATCTTAGAAAGACATACAAAAGCCTGTCCCCAATTTAAGACTACTTTCCTTTATGCTACCTCTAAGCTTCACATGAAGTTGAAGCTATGCTAAACGTATTTGACATCACTTGTTGAACACACAGTGATTTAAATAATGTGGTATGTGTATCTTGGAAAAGAAAAACTGCATTTATAAAGAACAATTGCTGGTTGTCTGTTCTATCCCTTGGGCCCCCAGCCATCTTTTTCTGGACTGTTACATAATTATTCCAAGCAATTGCTCATAGGCAGAAAAATAGCCTTAAAGCTTCTCTTTATAGCTCTTGTTTTTTTCAGTCTTCCCTGTCATATATATTAAAAAAAAAGAAAGTAAATAGCCATTATAAAAACTAATCTTATCTGATTACTGTCCTGCACTTCAAAAAAAAAAAACCTTCACACACCATTGAGCATAACTGTATTCTCTTGTGTTTTCTTTCTCTATGCTTTAGGCTTTCATTCCCCAAAGGATTTGAGCATATCACACTGAATGCTAGATGAGATGGAAGACAAGACCAGCAGGATAGAAGTAATTTCTCTGCTCAGGACAGCCAATCTGTGAAACCTACTCAAATTCCAGAAGATAAGGATCATTAATAATTTTCTCCTCAGAGTGGTTGGCCCTGGCCTCTTCAGCCACCCTTTGTTCCCAGGAAGATAGCCGCTGCCAGTTGTGAATTAAAAGAAAATGTTTGGCATCATCTAGAAGGGGAAATGCTGGGAGACCATGCCTGTCACACCCAGGCTATTTGAAGAAAAAAAACAGAAAACAAACAATCCCTTGATACAATTCAGATAAATATGCGGGGTGGGGGAATCATTAAACTCGTGAAATATCAGATGCCCCCCAAGGCCAGAATTTCTGTTACGAGTGACATAGTTCTTAGCAGTGTTTTTTTTTTGGGGGGGGGAAAGGTGCTGGAACTCACACACGTCATACAACCTGCCTTGCCTACCCTACAAGGTTCCAATGCCGGAACTCCATTCTGGGCGCTCTGTGACAAAAACAGCCCTGTTTTTAGTTTCTTTACAGATGTATTTGGCGTTGCCCATGTCTCCAGTAGGCACCTTGAGTAGTTTTATGTAGCATGACAAAATGGCATGTCCTCCTTCGTGTCAGAATTCCTTACTGACAAATTCTCACTGAGGGTAAGTTTCTAAAGAGGCTGAACCTTCCTTCATCCCGAGCTCTTTCCTAATCTATGTGTTCAGGCACACAAGAGACTCAACAGCGGGGAGAAGAAATTAACATTTTCCCCAAATGTATGTGACACCGACCCATGGTTTTCAGAGTGGATTTAGATATCAGATAGGAGGAGTTGGCTACTTGAAACTCCAAAAGATTTATTCAAGCAGAAATAACTGAGGAAAGGAATAGAGGAATGACTCAACAGTTTCTCTGGATTTCAGGATCAATTCGTGAGAATCCCCAGGCTTGTATACTGATTCAACTGATTTATTTTGTATATATTGCACAGCTAGTGCTACTGTGAGCCAGATCTTAATTTTCCACTGCTAAAAGGATCCTTTGTGGCTGTTAAATAATCCTGGGGTTTATGAACAGATTTTGTTTTCCAGGCTTTTTTAAAAAAAAAAAAAAACAAGCGTCTTGAGAATAGAATAGAGCTGGAAGGGGCCTTGGAGGTCTTATAGTCCAGTCCCCTGCTCAAGCAGGAGGGCCTATAGTATCTATACCATCTCAGACAAGTGACTGTCCAGCCTCTTCTTAAAAATCTCCAGTGATGGAGCGCTCATGATTTCTGGAGACAAGCTGTTCCAATGGTTAATTGTCCTCACTTTCAGGAAGTTTCTCCTTAGTTCCAGGTTGCCTCTCTCTCTTTGGTCAGTTTCCAACCATTGTTTCTTGTCCTGCCCTCTGGTGCTTTGGTGAATAACGTGACCCCCTCTTCTTGGTGACAGCCCCTCAAATACTGGAATACTGCTATCATGTCTCCCCTATTTCTTCTTTTCTTTACACTAGCGAAACCCAAGTCCTGCATCCGTTCTTCATATGTTTTAATCTCCAGGCCTTTAATCATCTTAGTTGCTCTTCTCTGAATTTTTTCCAAACTCTCAACATCTTTTTTGTGATATGGTGACCAAAATTTTCTGCAGTATTCCAGGTGTGGTCTTACTAGGGTTTTATAAAGCAGTACTAATATTTTGTGTGATCTTAATTCTATGCCTCTGTTTATACAACCCAGGATTGTATTAGCTTTTTTGTCTGCTGCTGCACACTGCTGGCTCATAGTCAAGAGATCGTTCACTAGGACTCCAAGGTCCCTCTCACAGTTACTATTTTTAAACCAGGTCTCACCCAATCTGTACTTGTACCTTTGATTTCTCCTGCCTAAATGTAAAACTTTGCTTTTCTCCACACTGAAACTCAATTTGTTGGATATGGCCTATTGTTCAAGTTTATCAAGATCTTTTTGGATCCTGAATTTGTCTTCTGGGGTATTGGCTACTCCTGCCAGTTTGGTGTCATCTGCAAATTTGATGAGTTCCCCTTCAATTCCCTCATTTAAGACACTGATGAGGAAATTGAAGACTACTGGGCCTAAGACAGAACCTTGTGGTACCCCACTGCTTACTTCTCTCCGTGTGGATGTAGTGCCATTGAGGACTACTCGTTGAGTACAGTTTGCCAGCCAGCTACAGATCCATCTGGTGGTGATGTTGTCTATTCCACTTTTTTCTAGCTTACCAAGGAGTAGGTTGTGGTCTATTTATCAAATGCCTAACTGAAATCTAAAGTATACTACATCCACAGCACTTTGCTGGTCTACTCGTTTAGTCACTTTATCAAAGAATGAAATAAAAACATGTATGTTTTTAACAAACCTGTGCTGGCTACTAGTTATAACTTTGTTTGCTTCTAGTTGTTCACAGATCTGTTTTTTGATTATCTTTTCTAGGATCTTCCCAGGTATTGATGTTAAACTGATTGGACTGTAGTTTTCTGGGTCAGTTTTTCCCCCCTTTCTTGAAGATGGGAACCACATCAGCCCTTTTCCCATCCTCAGGTACTTCCCTGGTGCTCCAGGATTTATGAAAGATGTGGTGGAATGATTCTGAGATAACATCTGCCAGCTCCTTCAGAACTCTGGGATATGGTGATTTATATTTGTCAAGGTTGGGTAGGTGTTCTCTTCCATTTTCTTGCTTATTTTAATTTTTGTTTCTAGTTTGTCTTTTGCAGTGGTTTTTTTGGAGGGTATGTTGGGCTATACTGGTTTCTTTTTGTGTGAAGACTGATGTAAAGTATGAGTTAAGCAGCTCTTTCCTTTGCGTGTATAAGGCTCCAGGTTTCTCTTGAGTAGGGGAGGTGACTTGAGTGGCTTGCTCTTGGTTAATCCAACTTGATTTTTCTCTAGTGGATCGCGAGCTCCCTTTTGGTTTTGCTGGTGTGGTTGAACCACTTTTTGGCTGAGGGAAAGGAACTGGACAGAAAGCTGCTCGGTGACCTGGCTGGCCACATCTAAAACATTTGATCAGGGGTCCAGCTGATGCTTTTGGAACTCCAGTGGTCATGGCTGGTGGGGCTCATCAGGGGAGCTGACACCTCGCTAGATCTGGTTTCGGTCTAGATCCAGGGGCCAGTGGCTTCCTTTAGCGGTTTAACTCGATGTTTAAATTCATGGCCAAGTGATAACACTCATGGAGTTGATCAGGGATCCCCCTGTAGAAGCATGCCTGGAACAGATCTGGGTCCAATCCAGACTTGAAATGATGAACTAGTGATCGCTCAGGCCACTACACAATTCTGCCAGCCACTTTCCGGAATTCACACACATGTTCCTTCACTGGCCGACCCCTCCGTTTCACCTCATGAATGTCTTCTTTTTCAGCTTGCAAGGCTAGGGAACCACCTTCAAACCTGGTCCTTAGTCCTTGGATAAACAGGTTGAAGTTCCATAGTTCAGGTGATTGCTCACTGTACAAGCCGTTCAACCACTCCGCTGCCTCCCCCTCTAAGTTTGCCACTACCACATTGACCATGTTGACAGGGTTTGGATAGGCATTGGCATTCCAGCTCATGTGGGAGTGCAGTTGATTCAAGAAGAAAGTTAGTTTCTCGGGTTCGCCATCAAACGTGGGCTTGAAAGGAGGGGCTTCCACGGATTGCTGCCGATCTAAGAGAGCCTGCAGCAATCCGTACTTCTGCAGTTGGTCTTGTGGGAGCCCTGCTGCTTGGTGAGCTTTTGGTAGGAGCCCTGGACTGGTGTTGCCTGTTATTTCCTTGCCATCTTCTTCCTTGACTTTTTTCTTGTTGCTAATATGTTGAAAGAAACTTTTTTTTATTATCCTTGATTTCTGTTGCAAGTCTTTGTTCATTCTGAGCCTTTGCTTTCCTCACTTCATTTTTGCATGGAGCTACTCCAAAAGCTGTAACAACACCCCTGTACATGTTAGATTATCTATGCATAAAAAAGGAAATTTCATAGAGGTGTATAAAATGTTGCATGACGAGATGAAAGAGTATCCCTCTAGAAAACATACCATCTGGTAGACCAGTTGGGGGAGATTTAGGACAAATATTTATTCAATGGCACCTAATAAAAGTGCAAGGCTTACTATCATAAGATAAGACTCTATTACACCTACAGTTTCACTCACCTGTGACCAATATGTTCTTCTGTCACCATGTCACCATTGCTCTTGGAGAAATCTACTGTGGAGAAAACTGATCTATATCTATCTGCCTATCGGTCAGTCAGTTTGTTTGTTTGTCTGCCTGTCTGTATGTCTATCTGTCTGTCTGTCTATCTCTATCTGTCTATCCATCCATCCACCCATCCATCATCTATCTATCTATCTATCTATCTATCTATCTATCTATCTATCTATCTATCTATCTATCTATCTATCTTATCTATCTATCTATCTATCTATCTATCTATCATCTGTCTATATGTATCTATCTGTCTGTCTGTCTATATCTGTCTATCCATCCACCCATCCATCATCTGTCTGTCTATCTATCTATCTATCTATCTATCTATCTGTCTATCTATCTATCTATCTATCTATCTATCTATCTATCTATCTATCATCTGTCTATCTATCTATCTATCTATCTGTCTATCTATCTATCTATCATCTATCTATCTGTCTGTCTGTCTATCTATCTATCTATCTATCTATCATCTATCTATCTATCTATCTATCTATCTATCTATCTATCTATCTATCATCTATCTATCTGTCTGTCTATCTATCTATCTATCTATCATCTGTCTATCTATCTATCTATCTATCATCTATCTATCTATCATCTATCTATCTATCATCTATCTATCTATCTATCTATCTATCTGTCTGTCTGTCTGTCTATCTATCTATCTATCTATCTATCATCTATCTATCTATCTATCTATCTATCATCTATCTATCTGTCTATCTATCTATCTATCATCTGTATCTATCTATCTATCTATCATCTATCTATCTATCTATCTATCTATCTATCATCTATCTGTCTGTCTGTCTGTCTGTCTGTCTATCTATCTATCTATCTATCTATCTATCTATCTATCTATCTATCATCTAACTGTCATCTATCTAGCTATCTAACTATCCATTTATCATCTATCTATCATCTACTTAACTGTTCAGATTCTCCCTTGGTCCCTTGTACTAAGTCCTCATCCTCTCAGTTGTATCTTAGGGGCAGTTTGGGCTTTTTTTTCTTGCCCAAAAGCATAAAAGCAATGATGAGAAAGCACATTATTTTGAGCATTGATTTTTGTGTTCCCCCCATTGGCCAGCAGTCATGGGGATATTTGTGCAGTATTGCAAGTGCAATTCTATGGCTTGGAAGGCAAAAATGATGGGGAAGTGGAAGTGTCCATTTTAAAAAGGGTAAGAGAGAAATGTATGGAAAAGAAGACATCAATGGTTGTTTATCACAAGGATTTTATTTATTTATTTATTTATTTATTTATTTATTTATTTATTTATTTATTTATTTATTTATTTATTTATTTATTTTCTAGTGTTAGGAGTCATCTGCCTCTCTTTACCAGTTGTAGAGAAGCATAAATGAAATGATAATACAGGTGGTCCTCAACTTACGACCACAATTGGGCCCAAAATTTATATTGCTTATTTGTTAAGTGAGTTTTGCCTCATTTTGCAACTTTTCTTGCCCCAGTTGTTAACTGAATCACTGAAGCTGTTAAATTAGTAACATGGTTGTTAAGTGAATTTGGTTTCCCCATTGACTTTGCTTGTCAGAAGGTCGTAACGTGACTCTGGGACACTGCAACTGTCATAAATATGAGTCAGTTGTCAAGCATCCAAGGTAAATCACATGTCTATGGTGATGCTGCAATGGTCATAAGTGTGAAAAATGGTCATAAGTCGCTTTTTTCAATGCTGTTGTCACTTTGAATAGTCACTAAACCAACTGTTGTAAGTTGAGAACTACCTGTACTATGCTTGTATCTGCAAATTTTCCAAAGGAGCTTGATTAGCCACTGTTGGAAAAAGATATGGAACTAAATAGATCATTGATTCGGTCCATCAACATTTTTATTATGTTATTTTGTCAAGTTCTGAAGTGTTCCCATTCTCAATACAGATTTGCAACTTTGTCCCCTGTAGTAATGGTTGAGCAAGGAAGGATGAAAATACTGTTGTTTTAGTAGTATGAGCTCCACAGTCTTCAGTTAACCCTATACTGTTTCTGACACATATGACTCTGAACTTTATTATGCGTTGTTTTGTCCCCTTCACAACTCTGAATATGTTAAGCACCTTCAGTATTTTCTAGACAAAAACAGCAATTTAGAATTGCTCTTAATTGTCCACTTCTGAAGATGTAAGATTAGAAGGATAAATCAAATGCAAGATCTCAGAACAGCATTTTCAAAAATAAGAGCATAACCAGCAACCTTATGTCTATTGCTGGCAATATTTGTTTTTTTTATTAAAGAGTTTTACAAAAACAAGATTTTACAATATATCCCCAAATCCCCCCCACCCCAAACCCGCCCACTTCCCCCCCCCACTTCCCAGAGCTAAATACAGGATTATAGTTATAATAATCATATTCTAAATAAAAATTATGCATAATATACAATTAACCAAATTCATAATGTGCTTTAACTCCCCTTTAACATAACTACACACAAAGTACCAATAACAATATCCCTCTAAAATCTAGTCATAAGCTAAATGGAACTTTTTAGTCCCATATTTATTCTGAATATAATCTATCCATCTCCTCCAAACTGAAATATATCTTTCCTGTGAATGATCTTTCAAGTAAGCAGAAATCTTAGACATTTCTGCAAGATTCGAAACACCCATTCTTCTATAGTAGGCAAACTATCCTTCACAACATCAAATTGGTTTCTTTAACATCACAATCTACAACAATACCCAATAAAAACAATTGCGGAGAAAACTTTATTGCTGGCAATATTTGTTATGTCTGTAGCAGACAAGCTGGTGTTCTTTGGGAGTGCCTGAATAGATTTGCAGGAAAGCAAGACTCTGGGTTTCTTTTTTTGTTCTGTTTTAATTTTAAAAGAGTTATTTGCTTTAGAAGGAAATCAGGGATATGCAATATACATATGGCGGAAAACTCTTCTCCACAAATATGCTACATTGTCAGGCATCCATTTTTCCCCCATCATACACAGTGTACAAAATTGTATTTTCATTATGTACATTCTGTTTATTTTTCAAGATGCAAAAAACATACATTAGGCAGAGAATTCAGTTCTCAGGTCAGCCTCAAAAACCTTACTAGTCATTAAGAGATAGCTATATAGATGTCCTTGAATGTGTGTGATGAAATGCCAGATCAAACGGGATTTGTCCAGTTAGGTTTCCAGTAATAGCTATAGCTTTAATGTCCTATTTTTATTTTTCCTCTTTCCTATGGCCAGAAAACTTAGATTATGCGAAATCAGAATATATTATGCATGAAATATGCATATTTGCTTAAACTCAATAATGCATATGTGTAAAGAAATTCAGACTCCTTTGAACCACAGAATTCAAATTATGTAGATGAAGATGTTTGTTGAAGATGTTTAGGACTGAATGCATGAAATCCAGGACATATAAATTATATTCGCTTTGGCTTCCCCCATCATCACTATATTTCTATATAAAAGCAACTGCAAAACCTGAAATAAAATTGTAGAGAGAGAAACAGAAAGGGAGGGAAAAAAGGCGGGGGGGGGGGCGGAATCCATGGTATCTCAATTTATTATGAGGAGAGACAACTTGGCTGGGAAGAAGAAAGGAATGAAAAACTTTTCAAGTACTCAACAAGTATGTTACAAAACCAAACTACTTCCAGGATAAGGAGCGCACAATCTCTTTGGTTTGTGTGGTCTGATAAAAGAAATGTGAGAGCTATTTGAAACTGTCTCCTATCAGGAATGAAGTTTGTTTGCACATCTAAAGATCCAGATTTTTTTTACAGATTTTTTTTGAATCACCAGTAAGGGTAGACAGCACAGTGTTGCAAGCATCCCATATTATTCTCATTGCAATTACTTGTCTTACTCCTGGTTCACCATCCTATTTGAAAATGACAAGAACACCTGGCCAGTCAAATTAGAGAAATGTTAATGATCCCAGAGCTTTTGGATGCTGTTGTATAAGGGATCCTAGAAGCAACTGAGACATTTGAGGACTTTCTACTTTCTTTTGTGCAGAAGTAACAATATATTTGTCATTATACAATTTGATAGAGCACTCATTCTGAAAGCAAAAGTATTACTTTGTTATAGCAGCCAAATCTAAGACCAATGAAGTGTGCTGATAATTTGATTGGTGGATTGATTGATTGATACAATGTATATAGCTACCCTTCTCATGAGAGTGATTCCAGACAGCACAGAGGATTACAAACCAAAAAACCTAGAGACAAATTGGTCTATTGGTTAAGGCACCTGGCTAGAACATAGGAGATGGTGAGTTCTAGTCCCACCTTAGACATGAAAGTTGGCAGGGTGACTTTGGGCCTCTCTCAGGGGAGGTGACCAGCAGAGACATAGATAGTGAAGGTGTTGTTAAGTCCCATGTAGCTGCCAACCCAAAGAGAATGACAACCATATGGAATTCAAAAATTCATATCTAAATTTGAAAATTGTAAAAGTGATTTCCCAGATGGACTTATAGCAAGCCAGTTAAGGAAATATCTCACTGAAACACTTCCTTCCCATAGCCTCACATCTGGGCTAGGCTGTCTCTTCTCACACCCACTGAACTTATTTACCTGCATCTCGTATTCTCTCACCAGTGAGCACCCTAGGCCTGTTGCTGGAAACCATGGTTTCTGTCTGTTCAGCCTGAGCATGGAGGCCCCCTGTCTCTGCCTGAGAAAGAAGATGGGTTTAACATCAGGGTCAAAAGAAATGGACCAAAGCAGGTAACACCCTTGCTCTGTTAGTACATGCTGTATATTTTGCAGATCTTATTCATAAAATTAAGAGGGGGGAGAGGATGTTTTTGGATGACTCACTGGTGAATATTAAAATGCTAAGATAAAGTCATGAACAGTTAATCCCCTTCCATTGATTAAAATGGGAAGGACAAAAAAAAACAAACCTGTTCCTTACCTCCCTGCATAGAATTAGAGGAGACAAATAGATTTGCCAACATTCTCTTAGCCTCCTCTGGCTGTAAACGAACTGTATGGATGCTCTGTATCTGTTTAAAATAGAACTAATACAGGGAGTATGCAGACTGCAGCTTTCCTAGCACTTCAAATCTCTTATTTATGAGAACGATCCTATTTTCCTGGAGACACTACGTTGTAGAAGGAAATTATACAAACTGTTATGTGCATGTATACTAACCATATAGAAAGATCATGACCAGACTGTCCTAGCATGTCTCAGCTAGATCATATCTGTAGATAAGAGTATGGATTTTATGTGAGATTCAAAGAATGAAGCCCTACTTGTAAAACCATGCTGACAAGCATTTTAGATGTCTAAGAGAGATAAAGTAGGAAAGTATTTGCTAAGCAGCTATAGCCCCAGATAGCCAATCCTTGCAGAAAACTTTCAGTGATCTACCTACTCCAGGATGTTTCAATCTTAAATCAAGTTGATCTGTGGCTCAGAACAACAAGAGTGGCTTTAAAAGTAGAACTTAAGCCAAACAACCCCAACTGATGGCCTTGGCTAAGATCTTAACTTCTATACAAAAATAAGGTATGAATATTAAAATCTAATCAAGAAATTATTTTAAAAAAATATGTTTCTGTGCATAAATTGTCATTTCCAAATTTCCCAAATGTGGTTTGATCATGAAATTGAGGAGACTATTGAAAATAAGGATATTAACATTTATGTGATTTTTAATATACAGAGATTGAAAAGGGAAAAAAAAAGTAATGCCTGAAGGTATGGCAATATCTGAAAACAGCACAAATGAGGAAAATGAATTTCCTCAGAAAAAATATGTAAAATATAGAGCTAAAGTAAGAAAAAATGATACATTATAGAAAAGATCTTGCAAAGACATCCCCCATAGTTATTGGCATATTAGGTGAAATAGCAACAGATTAAACAAATTTTTGTAAGAGTTAAATATTTTGGCTATATTAACTTGAGGTTTATGAAGAAAAACATTTCATTAGGCACATGTTATATCTTACAACATGACTTGGATCATTCCTAGGTTTCTGATGGAAACCTGAATTTCTAAAGAACACAATTCAAGATGTGATCTTTTTGTTTGTTCTTTCTACTGGGTTAGACATATGACATCATATAAAGGGTAACAGTTGTTGGACAGAGGAAGGGCCTAGCCTGGCTTGATACCAGGACACAAAAGGACATATACATGATTTCATATTTCTTTTATCTTCCATTGAAACCAAATTGTGCTTTCAAATGAACAACACATTTAACTTGAAAGAAAATTATAAGAAGTTTTTTTGGGGGTGACTTTTTATCCATACTGTTTTATCCATATTATCTCGTGTATGAGACTCTCTTTGTTTAAGAAATATGAGTTGCTTAATTTTACTATTTTCTTCTGACATTTTATTCAGAGGATTAGATTACGTGCACAAATCTTATTTAATTGCACTGTGATCCCTACGATCAAAGCTTAGGAAGCTGTCTTGAACTAGTGAAATTGGCTGTTCTTGACTTCCATTCTATTCCCGTAATGCATAATTTCAGAATCAGGAAATATCTGACATCTGAAATTTAAACACTTCTGG
The DNA here is from genome assembly GCF_964194415.1 of Vipera berus. Classification (NCBI taxonomy): domain Eukaryota; kingdom Metazoa; phylum Chordata; class Lepidosauria; order Squamata; family Viperidae; genus Vipera; species Vipera berus. The sequence goes on along the minus strand of NC_138202.1, from coordinate 296,519,682 downwards.
GATGATATCTTCTTTCTAAGCAAGAACAATTGTAAGTTAGAGATAAAGGTTGCTCAATAAAGCCATCAATCTGAAAAATGGGAAGAATCCCATTATAATGATAACTTCACTTGAGGAAGCAGACTGTGTCTCAAAATATATTTTTTTTTAAAAAAAAAAGTTTCGTCTCTTAAAAACTACTTTTCTAATAAGGCTTCTCTTTTATTTTTGTTTGGTTTCTCCTCTGCAAGTTTTGAAATAAACTTTAATTAAGTCTTTTAAATAACGTTTGAAAAATGCAGAGAATGCTAAGATTCTAAAAGCATTTACTTCTTGCTTCTTTCTGAAGTTGTAATCCATTCCATTCTCCCTCCCAAAAGTATGCATACATACACGCATGCATGCATACGTATCCATACAAAAACCCTGAGAAACCCCTCCTTCAAGAAAGTCTCCCTCGATACCCGTGTTATTTGTATAATATATATATATACATATATACATATATACATATATGTATATATGTGTATATATATATATATGTATATATATATATATGTATATATATATATATATTCGCGGGTGTTTGTATGTGGATCTTTGGTCATTCGGGTTTTTCCCCGCGTAGAATTGAAGGTGTAGGAGCAACGTTTCGACGGAATCCCATCCATCATCCCCTATGAAGAAGGAAGCTGAAGCCACCAGCCTGAGGATGACGGATGGGATTCCGTCGAAACGTTGCTCCTACACCTTCTGTTCTGTACCAGCCTGCTACCGGCCTTGCAGAAAGGCAACCCCTGTACAAACGGCAGAGGCTGGAATACGTCTGCCAAATTTATTACACAAACAAACAAAACATGAAACAAGATACCGGAGCTTTGATCCTCTATCGGAGCGGTTGCTTTCAGCAAACCAGCCCTCCCCCAAACACTCCCTTTATAAGAGTTCAGGGCGTGGCCTCTCTTTGCCTCCTTCCGAGAAGTCCCACAGCCTTTCTCTGCTTGCTCCTACTTGACTGCCTCCTGCGTCGGGCGTCCTTGAACAGGGCCAGCTGTGGGTCATCTTCATCCACACTGTCGGGCTCGCACAGCTGGGTCTCCACCAAGTAAGAGGGGCCTGGCTGGGGGCTCTGCGGAGCCTCCAAGCCATCATCAGCAAGTTCTTCTTCAACACCCCCCTCCTCCCCCTCATCTGAGTCATCCGAGTCATCCGACCCAACTGCCGAACCCACAGGCTGACCCTGAATCACAACACCTTCAATATATATAGCCTTTTGTGTACAATTTGTTTTAATTTATGCATTGGGCATTTTTATATGATTTTTGCTCACAAGGCTTTAGGAAAGAAACTATTTCAAGCACGTCAAAGAATGGTTTGAGTGTGTAATATACTTACTAGTGTCAGGAGCGAAGCTGTTGTCATGGATCAACCTTTGTTTGAAAAGAAACAAAGTTATTCAGTATTTCTATCCTTGCACATATGCATCCAAGAGGGTGCGTGCGCAAATACACATGCAAAGAAATAAACAAAAAAGGGTGTTCTGTTCTTTCAAATATGATACCTGTTTATGTAATTGCAGTGCAAAATCATTCCAAATTTTACAATGAAACAAAGGTCTGGCTCATTTAATTTCATCATAAAATCCTGGAGGAACACACCCTTCAAGAAGCTCTCCCTTGATACTAATGTTCCTGCTATGTTTTTATGAGTAATATTCCCTTTCGTCCTCCTCCATGTATGATGTAAATACCAATTATCACTGTCAGTCATTAAGAGGCACTTTGGTGTAGTGGTGAAGGCACCAGACTAGAAACCAGGAGAACAGGAGTTCTAGTCCTGCCTCAGATACAAAGCCAGTTGGGTGACCTTGGGCCAGTCACTCTCTCTCAACCCTAGGAAGAAAGCAATGGTAAACCCCTTCCAAAAACCCTCACCAAAAAGCTACAGGGATTAGTCCAGGCAGTCAGAGTCATCACTGAGAGTTATCATTGACTTGAAGACACACACAACACACAAAGACTACATGCTTTCAGGGCCTCTTAAATGAAATGCCAGCCCCTAAGGATTCCAAGCTGCATCTTCTTTATGTCAACAACTGGCCAAACATATATGCCTAGGGAATGCTCCTCAATTTCATCTTCTTCCCAGTAAGCCTTGAAAATGTGTTTATTTTCATGTGATTTCAATGATGCTCTGATTATCTCTCCTCTTTTCCAGAGAGTTTCAAGCATTTTGGATCTGAAAATGTAACAAGACTCTCCTCAGCCCATAGTTCCTTAGATTTGCATAGGTTTTATAATTTGCATAGGTTTTATAGCCTAAATTACTGAATGGATTTAAGATCTGATGCTACTTGCAACTTGCAAATGAGTTGCTTGTAGACATAGATTATGAATTGACAATCGCAATGACATACGGTCTTTCTTTATTGAAATTATTATATAAAATTTGGTGCATACACTGCACTGGCATATGAATGTAAAACTTGCACATTTACGCAAAAGCAATACAGAAGGATGGAGCAGCAGATACTTAATACAGCATGATGGGAGTAGAAAAGAAATGTATGGATTTGCCAACAAACAGAACTACAGAATGTGACATAATGAAGTGAGTAACTTCACAGAAAAGGCAATGGGCAGGCTCATAGTGCACAATGAATGAATTGATATTGGTCCACAACATACTAAACAGATGCCTATCAACCTTAAAAGACCCAGAAAATGCCCAAACAAGTATTGGGTGGAGGATATACAGTACTCAGTTCAAAGGTGTGAACTGAAAAATGACTTGTAGTGTGTCAATTAGAAAGCAGCCAAAGAGGTCTTCATCCTTTGGTGGATGGAATTAGGCTGAGATTGATTGATTGATTGTGTTTATGTGTGTATGTGCTGTACACATGACAACATTTACAAGAACTTTTAAAACCTGGTTCTTTCTCCCAGGACCTGGATTAGGCTTAGTGATGGATTCTGTGAATTATATTATTTTTAGAATTAATGGATTCTCTTTTTCTGGATGCCTGTGGTTCTATTTATAACAGAACCATTGGGTAATGATTTGATTATTGTACATTGGACAGAGTTGGTATAGAGTTGGGTGACCTTATGTTGATAAAGTGTGCTAGATTAGATCCACAATAAATACTCTGCTTTAAGTAAGAGAATGAGAATGCTCTGCCTTAAGTAGCTAAAGATAACGCTCAATCTCATCCTCTGTGAATTGGGAATGAAATGAAGCAACCTCATGAGGACATAATATTTAAAAATGGTTACTGAGTCCCAAGGAAAGTTTGAACCACAGTTAGGGGACCATGAGGATGATCTCTGAGTTTTTGGTCAAATTAAGTCCTAAATTACCATTAAGTCAAAAAAGTGAATGGATGTTAAACTCCCAGCTGACCAATGTGTCAGTACTGTTCCCAAGCTGTACAATTGGATGGGTCTGACAGACTACACCTTATTTTATTTGTTTTTTTGCCAAATTTGGTAAACTCTACCCAGGAAGGTTAAATTTAAACTGCACACGTAGTGCAAGCTAAGACTTGCCATAAGAGAACATATAACATTTATCAGGCCTGGACTGAGGGGTTTTAAGTTTTTAAACTTTGTTTTAATTTGTTGGGCTATTAATTAATTTAATTCATTTTAATTCTATTTCTATTTCAACTTTTATATTGTCTTTTAAATTTTGCCCTGTAAACCGCCCTGAGTCCTTCGGGAATAGGGCAGTATATAAAACTAATTAAATAAAAATAAAATAAATAATACCAAGTGAGCAAAAAAAGAAATCTTCAAAAATTGGGATTCAGGTGAGATATGAACAATCACCCTATCTCATTTTCCTGTTCAAAAAAAGACCCCTAAGATAGTTTCATTTTAAAGGGTAAATGAAGATAGTATGGGCTGTAGTAAATTGAAGATTTTGAACATTTGTTTCCCAGTTTGTTTTCCCCCTCTGATTTGGTAGGATTGTGGGAAATAATAAGTTTTGCCTTCCTGGAGAATAGCACAGCAGCTTAAAGGGGGCAGATCTGATGCTCTGCCTGTCTCCCCTGGTTAGATTACCTCAATGACCACTTTTATCACTGCTGTATTCATCTTCGTGTCTGCTTCTTCAAAAGAATCTAGAGTTCACTGTCTATTCTAGGAAAAGTGGGGGGGGAGACGAAGGGGATAGAGGTGGAGCAGGGGGTCAGACAGAATGATGGTTTCCATGGTTTCAGCCTTCGCTCTTTCTTGTTGATCCCTTCCTCCCCTTCTGCAGCTAATTCATCCAGCCTAGATCCCATTCATTGACATTCACTTTTCCTAGGAAGACAAAAGCCCACCTTATGACATGTTAAATCTTTCACTAGTTGAGGTCAGTGGAGTTCAACCTACTTACACCAGAAGAGATTTTGGCCAAAGGGGCATATGTGATCTCTCACTAGATTCAGTTTTCGGTATATATACCGGTATTATTTGATTTTGGTTTTCTTGTCTCTTCATGCATTACACTGACTTGGTCCATGTCCTGAGCTAATCGTCAGCATTAAAGAGAAATAAATCCACTCCTTCTTTCTTTCTGACACACTCTTTTTCTCAGACATTCCTCTACCTTCTGCTTCTTCAGCCAGGGCTGGATCAGGGCCAACTCTTTCACTGGGCTGTGTAAACCCATCACATCAGGAGAGCAAGTTGCCGAAAGTTATGAGGGAAAGTGCATTCCCAGTAAGGCTTCTTTCTCTGCTGTCTTGTATTAGAAAGCAGTGCATGGAGAACCACCATAAATAGTCAACTTACTGGACTTTAAAATATGCCGTGCCTGTTCCCTTTTTCTAAAGCAGCCCTACATGTCACTGTGTGACCTGAAAAGAATATCCCACCTCTGCCTAAAATAATACCAATCTATTGGCTTCTGTATATCAAATACAGGCAAGTCTTCGACTTATGGCCACAATTGACCCAAAGATTGTTGCTAAATGAGACATTTGTTAAGTGAATTTGCCCCATTTTATGATCTTTCTTACCACAGTTGTTAAGAGAATCGCTGCAGTTGTTAAGTTAGTGACATGGCTGTTAAGTGAATTTGGCCTCCAAATTTGACTTTGCTTGTCAGAGGTCACAAAAGGTGACACTGCAGCCATCATAAATATGAGTCAGTGCCAAGTATCTGAATTCTGATCACATGACCAGAGAGATGATGCAACAATGATCATAAGTGTTGAAAACTGTCATAATGCACTTTTTTCCAGTGCCATTGTAACTTTGAATAGTCACTGAGCAAACTATTGTAAGTCAAGCACTACTTGTAAAGCGTCCATTTTCTCTTTTGCCTTAAGCAACAACGTATTGGAACAATCCTACTTCAATCTATTTGAGGCAATTGTTTTATCTTTCTATCCATTTTCTAGACTATTTACATCCTTCCTATTTTGTTAGAAAACTGCATCTGCTGTATTATGAGTATTCCCTAAAACACAGGTATCAAACTTGATCACGTCACATGATATATCGTGGTGTATCATAATGCTTTTTGCCATTGTGGAGCCCACGTGGCTGTGGCCTACGCATGACACATCCGGCCCAGTTTGACATTCCTGCCCTAAAAGAACAGGTGCCATCTAAAATTTTAAACTCTAATCTAGGAAACTCCAATATTATGATCTGCTCTCAAGATTATGATCTGGCAAATTTAGGATTAAACTCTTTCAAGAGGCCTTCATTATAATCTAATATAACTTATGTCTTAATGAAGACAGTATTTTGAATGGGTCTGAAATGCCCAAAATCGAATGATCATGTCTATCTTTGATATTTATCTGGTGTGATTTAGTCTCACTGGATGTGATGCTGTATTATTCCATCTCTTAGAGGCTTGGCTTTGCCCCTGTAAGAACGTAAAAATATCTCTATTTGGAAAAAAATATTTCTAGGCCAGCACTGATCACAATGTGGCTAACTAAAAGATGGACACAGGAATCCAACAAGCAAGACATGGAAATTACCCTCTAATCATGTTGGTGCCCTTTTCTGCAGCTTTTCCACTACTCAATATCTTTTTTTTTTGAGCTTCAGTAATCAGAGTTTATGTATTTGTTCTATTTATTTAAAAGGCTTATATGCTGCTCTAGCCAAATCCAACTCTGAATGGTTTACCCAGTGTATTTACACTCCTGAAGTTAAGAAGGCAAAGTCTAAAACACAAATAATGATATAATACAAAGTACAGCACCCAGAATGACTATGGCTCTATTAAGCTCCATATTACAGGCAGAAGCACTCCAGAATGTTCCCATTTCCATGTCTTACTGAAAAGCCAGGTTTCATAAACATTATTCTTACTGTTAATGCACCATGGATTTATAAAATACTCATTGAAGGGTATTTTTATTTTATTTGCCTTAGCCAGTAATTCCTAACATTGATTTCCCTTTCTTAGAGAAGCTAAGTTGAAATTTTTGTAAAGCCATCTATTATGACCCCAATACTATTTATGTAAAATTGCAGGAATAGAGATGTCTTTAAATGTGCATCGTGCTTTATTTGCTTATCTCAGTCTTGATAATTACTCCATTTGGATGTGCTGATGATGTTACCTAGTTTGGGTAATGAAATGTCTGCAAGCCCAGAGAGCACTAAGGATCCTTCATTTCAATCCTGACCTACAAATATTCTCCTCTATTGGAAAGATTCTTTTGGCATGTTCCACAATCTGTTTCTTATTTTACCAAACTAAATAACTTGGTACCATCAAATTGTCTTGCCTTGCTCCCTCACTGTTCAACCCTAAGTCCAAGTTTCAGCCATTTAAAACTCCAGCCCAGTAATCTTTTGTGGGTCTCACTTTGTTCTTCTCTTTACTGACATAACTTTGGCACAAGGTTGTTGAAACTGAATATATAGCATCTAGTTTGTCACCACATTTAAATGTTTATTGACACTCTCAGAAGGGACTAGAAATGTGGTGAGACAAGATTTACCTTTGCAGATGCCATGAGGGTTCTTCTTCAGCAAGACTTGTTCTTCTTCATAGGTCACAGCTTTCAGCCACTTCTAAAAGACCAAGTATAGTTTGGCCCTCAGTGTGGAAAAAACTGCTCATTACTATTCTAGATGTTTGATGATTTTCTCTTTAGTAATACTTTCCACTAATCAACCCAGAACAGATGTTAATTTAACTGACCTATGATTCTTGGTACCCTCTTTAAAACGTAGTCACATTGACCATTTCCAGACATCAAGAGTAGATGAGAGTTTAAGGGAAAAGTTACATATTTTTCTTAGAAAGTCAGCAACCTCACATTTGAGATGTTCAAGAAATTTTGAGTGTGTTCTGTCTGGATCCGGTGATTCAGTAACCTAGATTATGCAAATTAAAATGGTGGGTGATAACTCATTCACCAATTTCTGACTCCTACTAACCTAGGGAATTCCCCAGTTTCTTCTTCTTGTATCTATTTTCTTCTATTCTTGGATCAGACTAATATTATTGGATTAATCTGAATTACATCATGAAAAGTATTTAATTTAATTAAGAACCCATTGCAATTTTAAGTATTTAGCCAAATACCCACGGCATTTTGAAATTATTCCTTCAATACAGATAATTGCTGTTGCTTGGCTTTTTAAAACATTGAATGATTCTTGCATAGCATTCAATTACTTTTAACCCAAGTAGGCAAATTTGATAAAATAATTATGGGATATATATTGGATAGTACATAATGAAATATCTGTCTGTCTGTCTGTCTGTCATTTCCAGTTAGTGTAGTGGTTAGGGTATCAGACTCAGAACTGGGAAACTGAATTCTAGTCCCACTTTGGGCATGAAGCCAGCTGGATGACCTTGATTAGTAATTCCTTCTGCCTTTTAATATGAATGGGATTGTTTAAACAGATGAATATTTGGTGGTAGAAGTATTATAATAGTCTCAAACCTAAGTGAGCAGTATTAGTATAAAGAGCCTTTTTATATCTGATTTGAAAATCTCAGCTATATTTACAAATACGTTGATACTGACCACAACTTTAGGAAAACCCCAAAGCACCATGTCCCCATGGTGTTTAAGACAAACCCCATGTCAAGATTCATTGCCTCTCAAAGATCCTAAATCAAAGCAGAAATTCAAAATATGGCATAAAACAGCTTTGTATCAACTTGTGTTTGTGTGTGTGTGAGAGAGAGAGAGAGAGAGAGAGAGAGAGAGAGAGAGAGAGAGAGAGAGAGAGAGAGAGAGAGAGAGAGAGAGAGAGAGAGAGAGAGAGAGAGAGAGAGAGAGAGAGAGAGTTGGAAGTATATAGCCGGACTAGTAATTGTTCCTGTCCCAGCCAGAGGCTGATTGCTCCAGTTACAAAAATATTATTGTCTGCTGTCCATGGCTCCAAGGCAGTTTGTGGAAGACATGACCACTGCTTCAGCAGCATTTGATATGATTCACTAATTCTGCAGTTGCCTAGACAGCCTCAGTGCCTCATTCATAATGCAGAGAGAAAATGGGAAGAGCATACTCATTAATCTAGATCTTGTATATGTGCTTTGATTCAGGCTATTTCTACACACATATCCCAAGCCCTCAGAAACCTTTTTTTGCATCGCCCAGCACGTGTTCTCACAAACTAGTTTCCACACAATATCTGTCAAGAACTAACCAGCCCTTCCTATAGCTGACTTAAAACCTAAATTGCAACATCACTGCAAAAAAAGCGGGGGGGGGGGGGGAGGAGAGATAGACACTGGGTGGAGTCTGAAGCTTAGAGGACTTTTTTTTTTCTTTTGCACTTTCTCTATTTCTTCCTTTTTCTTTTTCCCTTCTTACTTACTTGGTTTGAATTAATGTTTATTCGGTTTTTTAAAACTTTCAAGTATACAGGTAGTGCTCGACTTATAACTGTTTATTTAGTGACCTTTCCAAGTTACAACGGCACTGAGAAAAGTGTCTTATGATTGCTTTTCACACTTTTCACTGTTGAAGCATCCCCACGGTCAGGGGATCAAAATTCAGATGCCTGGCAACTGGCTCATATTTATGAGGGTTACAGTGTCCTGGGGTCATGTAATCTCTTCTTGCAACCTTCTGACAAGCAAAGTCAATGGGGAAGCCAGATTCATTTAACAAGCATGTAACTAACTTAACATCTGCAGTTATTCATTTGACAACTGGGGCAAGCAAGTTTGTAGAATGGAGTAAAACCCACTTAAGAAATGTCTCGCTTAGCAACAGAAATTTTGGGCTCAATTGTGGTCGTAAGTCAAGGAGTACCTGTATATCCCTAAACCTCAGAGAGCACCAATGTCGTTCATCCATCCTTGGTGTTGTGTCACTGAGTTTGCCTTACCAGCTACAGAGGGAGAGAGCCAGGGGAGCTAAGAGATGGGGCAAAGCATAAGTTCCCATCAAAGGGAAACCAGTCTTTTTGATGGTCTGACATTCATTCTTCAAACCACCTTTTCTTCCTGTAGCATAGCTGAGCTAGAAATTAATTCGCTCAGCTGCAAAACAGCTGCTGAAAAACACCAATATCATAAGACACAAGGGCACAGAGCCAGTCTCACATTGGCACAAATTGAACCTATGGAAAGACCTCTTTTCTTCTTCTTTCTCTATTGCATTACTGGAAACAATGCTGACAATAATGCTTTCCAGTTTCTGCCCTGCTCTCTTCTTTGGCACAAGTCCTGACTTTCTAGCTGTATTTTGCGTGTTGCACTTAAAAGTCACCAGGCTTCTTCCCATGCATAATGGCATAATTTTCATGCTCAGAGGACAAGTAAGAATTACAGTATAAACAATTTGCACCAAGAAAATTGGCACCTTTCAGCAATTTTTCTTTTCTCATAGAAAGTCACTCCAAAGTTATAATTTCATGTTGCTTTTATTTAATATCCATCTTGAACTAACATAGGACTATTCCACTTTTCTACTTAAAATTGCTCTTAACTGCATAGTAAAGCCCATTATCTACCTTTCAAAAGTCATCAGGAATGCCACTTACCTTCCCACGGCCAGCTGTGCCCTAGGCTGGTGAATTATAAGCCACAGATTCTACAACAGAGAGGGAGATAGGAAACTTGTAACATTTCCGAAGACCAGTTGTGTTATTTGCTTACATTGATTACATTGGGTAATCAGCAAAGGGAGCAGCTTTGGATTGTGAAAATGGGACGCTTTCTGACCACAGGTTCATCTCCTCATGCTTTACTTTCTTTCCCATTCAAGAGGGAAGTATAGAGAGATGAAAAGAAGAGCTGGCTAGCACAAGCTCCATGATTACAGGCAGCACAGATGTTCTTTGTAAATTGTGGCCCTAGTGGTTCTTAAAGAATTCCTAAAGCATAACAATTCTTAAAAGAATATCTGATGCTGATCCCAGTTTAGGGACTGGCCACAAAATTAAAAATGCAGGAAATAGGATCCGCCCTCTATCAAAGGCATTTTTCTGGTGCATTTGGTTTTCTGAATATAAAGGGCCTCTTTTTATGACATCTAATGCATTCCTTCTTTATTTTTTTTAATTTATCGTATTTGTATGGTCTCCCATTTCACAAGACCATGACTCCAGGCAGCATACAACAGCTATGAAAAATAAAACCAATAAATATGTAACAAACAGTCTTTATTAACGAATATTGAAAACTATACAAATTGTTTAAAAAGCACAAGAGCAAGAAGGGATGGTGTTTATTTCCATACAGTTGATATGTAATAATAGCAGAACCTCTGGTTCAACTAGACCACCTGCTGCCGGCGTCGACTCCCCTCCGCCCCGTGCGTTCCCACAGAGAGGGCCTCCTCAGGGTGCCTCCAGTCAGAGAATGTCGACTGGTGGCCCCCAGGGGGAGGGCCTTCTCTGTGGGCGCTCCGGCTTTGTGGAATCAGCTGCCGGTTGAGCTCCGGATGGCACCGGATCTCCGCTCCTTCCGGCGCGGGTTAAAGACCCATTTATTTGAACAAGCTGGCCTGGCCTGATGGGGAATTACTTAGGGTTTTAATATTTATATATATATTTTATTGTTTTTATTGTGGGCAATAATTTAATTCTTTTTTAACTTTTGTACTTTTGTAGTTTTAAGATATGCCCTGTTCACCGCCCTGAGTCCTTCGGGAGAAGGGCGGTATAAAAATTTAATTAAATAAATAAATAAATAAATAAACTGATGGTAGATCCCTTAGGTTGGACATGCTAGTCTAACACATGATTGCACTGAGAATCTCCAGCAAGATGTGAGCTAAAGGGCCCTGGTGCTGTCACCAACAACGCAAGGGGTTCAAGTGCTGAGATCTTTAACTTTTGCCAAAAGATTCCCTTGCTGGAAAAATAAAAAGGTAAAATATTGTGCTTCACTTCTTCTCTGCATTGGCCAAAGATGCACCTATTCAGTCTGATGGGTAACTCTTAAAAGCTCAGAAAAATTTGTTGGAAAAGGAGAGAACAGAGAATGAGCACCATAGAGTTCACAGTTCACTGATGTAACATTTTAAAATAAATAGCTACCTACCCAGGAAGAGCCCCAAGCAAATTCTTATCTCCTGCTTCAAATCAGTGCATACTGCCCAACAATGCAAATATTTTCTGAACAAATACATTTGCACAAGAAAGAGCTGTAGAGACCTTGTAGCATGGAAGAAATACCCCACAGAGGGAAAAGGTGCAGAAGATGCGAGAAGTACAAAAGACGGAGACTTTTTGATATGGGAGCCATCTTGAAGCATTCTTCCTTTGAGAGCAGAAAGCAGTTATTTCTAAAAGAGAAAAGGTACATGGGAAGATAGCTGTAAAAACGTAAGTTTTGTTGGCAACTGTTGTGAAAAAATCTCAACTTTCATTAAAGCAAAAATACTGTAGTCCTTTTCAGTGCAGTGCAAGGTTATGCAAAATCAATGGTTAAATAACTCCAGTAATGACAGCTCATAACACACATCTGTAACTGAGCGCTGTATTTTAAATAACTGCTTAGGAAATGTTGTGGTGGGGGAGGGGGAGTTGCTGTGTTTAGTGACATAGGGATCATCTCTTATGTAAACTTATCAGCTGCAGTTTGGGGTTGTATCATTTTTATTATTACCATACTATATGTTTTAAATTGTCAGTCAGCAATTTGATGACACAGTCAATCAAATTTGCTACAAGCTAGAGTTAAAACAATAAAGATTGCCACATTGCCTGCCTGCCTCCATTTGTAATGTCATCTTTCCAAACCCTTGTAACCTCTTTGGAGCAGCTTTAACCCAGGCTTATTATCCAACATGCAGCTGGAGAGTCTCAGTACTTCATACCCAGTTTACATCATGGTTTGGAACCAAATATGCAGGCTCAGGGTTTTGGAAGTAGAATCCTGTTTCTAAGAACCATTTGGCAGGGAGGTAACCTTGAATTGATTGAAGAATAAGTGGCTTTAGGGTCTTAGAATAATTGAATTTGGTTAAGAAGACTGGAATTTGTTTTAAGTCATTAAAAAAAAGAAATTCTGTTCTTTAGGTTTCTATACATGTGTGGTTTAATAGTTAGCATATTTCGACTAGAGCTGAAGGAATTTCAAGGTTATATTCAAACATGGAAGCTCCCTTTTGGCTAGTCCCCCACCTCTCAAGCCAGCATCTCTTTCAAGATTATTATGGCAATGAACCTGCAGGTACACCACCCAACTAGGTATCTGGAGAAAAGGTGAGATACAAATCTAATGAATTAATAAAATATACCACCTAAAGGGGAGTATTCTGTTTGGAGGGGCAGATCCACAAGAGGGTAAAAATTTGACAGAGGGAGAGGGAATTAATTAAGTCTAATGTTAATAATTTTTATGTTTTAATTTACAGAAAAAATTACAAAGTGGCTATAAAAATTCACATTATTTTTATTATTATTAATTTTATTTGTATACCGCCCTTCTTCCGAAGGACTCAGGGCGGTGAACAGGGCAATACATGTTAAAAAGACAGAATACAAAAATTAAAAAAGATTAAACAAAGTGCCCAGAACTCTTAAATAGGTTAAAACACATTTAAAAGTAATAAAAACCCAACCCCCTCCCATCAGGCCAGGCCAGCCTGTTCAAAGAGATATGTCTTTAGATCGCGCCGGAAGGAGCGAAGGTCGGGCGCCATCCGGAGCTCAACCGGAAGACGGTTCCATAAATCCGGCGCGCCCACAGAGAACGCCCTCCCCCTGGGGGCCACCAGTCGGCATTCTTTGACCGGTGGCACCCTGAGGAGACCCTCTCTGTGGGAGCGTATTGGGCGGAGGGAAGTTGATGCCGGCCGCAGGTGCAAATAATTTAGTTAGCTAATTTGATTAAGTTAATAAGTTCAGGATTCAAATTGAGAATGTTTATATTTCCAGAAATCAGTTACTGACATGTTGTACTTGGAATATATCTTGGCAGCTCATTATGAGACCATCAAAATCTACAGAGCCAAGAAAATGTCCAAGCCGCAATTTATAATTTATCTGTCATTAGTCCAAAGAGATGAGTCAAAGTATCTTGGGCAGCAACTGAACAGTTGGGGGGAGGTGACTTTTTTTCAGTGAAAGTGTGTTTGTGTTTGTGTGTGTGTGTGTGTGTGTGTGAGAGAGAGAGAGAGTGTGTTTATGAATTTTGGAACTATGTCATTACACATTTCAAAAAGGAAGCTTTTTGGAGATTTCTAGATGGTCTGGGCATGGCCCTCAATTGCCCTCAGAAGGAATTATACCAACCCTGAAATTGTTGTACTTCATTTTCCTCAAGAAAAGGAGTCTTCTACTACTATCTCTATTTCTCCCCCCTCCCCCTCCCCCTCCCAACAGTGCAAGTTTAAACAGTTTTGGATGTTTGGAAGTCTTCAGGATGGAAATTTACCATCCCCAAAACAGACCTGGTCTGTCTATTACCATGGAGTGTTTTCAACTTTGTTTATCCAGCTCACCTTCTATGTGCTTTGGAGATAAAAGAGAACATATTGTATGAACATGTCTCACCCTGGATTGGGGTAACCAGGTTACCTTGAATGTGCACAAAACATAGGACTGCCTTAGCCCTTCTTTTATCTGTCTTTGGGCTCATCTGCACATCCTTCTAATTGTAGCATGAAGATGCTGCCTTATTAGCCATTTTTTAAATTAATATCCTCATGACACAGCCTTCATCTCAGCTCCAGTCCATATTGGGGACAATGATTAGTCTTCTCACCTGCTGGTGATGTTTGGTGGAAGGGAAGATAAATGCAGGGGAACCCACCAATTATTTTCCTTAACTGGTCCTGCATCAAAACCTTAAGGTCAACACCTTTCCCTGGGCTGATTAGTGAGGCAGAATTGAAATTGGCAATGGGACAGTGCAAATACACCAGTATACTTCTCTGTCATCTCAATGAGTAGGGAAAAGCACTTTAATTCATCTGTCACGAAGAGGACTAATCCATTAACTCAGCATCTGCAATTAAGCTGTGTGAAAACTGGCAAGAGAGATTAATCATGCATCATGGCTTGGGTGCTAGATTTTAAAAGACAAGCCATTCTTGCCCCATAGTTACATGTATTTCCTTCTAAAGATTTTACTGATCTCAAAATGTGGGATGGGGAGAGTTGCATTACTATTTCTGGAAATCTGAAAATTTGACTATCTGGACAATTTTTAACTATAGACATTGAACAGTGCCGTTATTATGTCCGCAAACACAATTTTTGCAAGCTTAATAGTCTTTTTTCTCTTTCACGAAACATACTTGCTTTTGCATTGTCTATACTTTCTATGCTGGTACCCACTCTTGTTTAACTTAGAAATCACAAGTTTATTTCATGTGGCCAATGAATCATTTTCTTAAAACTATTACAGGAACCAGACTGGATACTTAATAGACTTTACAATATATAATTAGCTCTTGATATAGTTGAAGAATCGAGGAGAGCTATGTACAATGCATCAGAATGGGATTGTTGTGTATATTGTAGATGCATTTTGTATTTGATAAGCCTGGGAAAATCATGCTGGTTTCCTGTAACAACAACAATCCCTCCGATAGTTAATTTTTAAATCATTACAATTTTGTGATCACTGAGTCTCAAAAGTAGGAATTCCTGGAAAGTAATTGGCTTTGTCAGTCAGTGGAGTGTACTCAGCCTTGATCTCTTCAATTACTGCATGCATGCACCTTCTCCCATGCTGACATCTCCCTAAAAGAGAAACTGTTTCGCTCAATGAGTTCAGTTCCAAAACCATAACTCTTCTGTGGTTTAATCAGGTGCCTGGGAGAATGGATAATGCCTGCAAAATAACGTCAGATGATCTTTGGCTATAAATTCAACATTCTTTGTGACCACACAAGGAGCAAGTCAAAGTTGCAATCCCAAGTCTTCATACTTGGATCAACAATCCTAGATAAGATAGTTCTGTCCTTCGTTCCTCAAACTTTGTGCTTCATCCTATTCCTACATTCTTTAGTCAGTCTCAAGACATGATGCTCAATATAATTTGTGATGATAGTTTTTCATTAAATCTGTTTTGCTCCAGCCAGGTCATCCATCTCTTATTCCTGCTTCTATGCCAGCCAAGGATTTTCTCATAATCAACATGTAATAAAAGATATATTTTTTCATGTTTATAGCTATGTGGTATACAGTAAAAATGACAACATCATCCCAAACATGTTTCTTGATGTAACAGTTGAAACAAAACTATTTTAAAACTAATGGAAGAACATTTAAGGCTCCAAGATATCCATTTATGGCTAACTGTGGGAAGTTTTAAAAGAATTTCAAAGAAGCATTCTAGATTGGAATCCCTGAATATCTATTATGAAATTGATCTGCAGCAACAGTGACCTGAATCAGCTTAATATGTTTTTATTAATAATGTCACTTTACCAATTGAACTTTAATGGCAGGTGTTTCACTACTCAAATAGTGACATCATTTCATATTGATGATGTTACCTAGTTGGGTAATGAAACATCTACAAACCAACAGCCAAGCTCAGAGACTACCAAGTATTCCACTGTTCAGTGCTGAGCTACAGATATTGTTTTCTATTGGTTTATCAATGTCAGGATGCTTTAATGAATATTATTATTGTTGGAGTTACTAAATGGAAATTACTAAGGAGCATATAGATTGCAAAGTACTAGTTTATCATAGCTTGACTATCAGCCAGCGGTGGGATTCAGCCAGTTTACACGAGTTCGGTAGAACTGGTAGCTAATATTTTGTCGCCCAGGCCCAGAATGGACTTCCGGAAGTGGCATCCACACAGAGAACCAGTGGTTCACATATTTTAATCCCACCACTGCTATCAGCCACCCATTTCAAGAAATTGTAAGAACCTATTTAATTTTGGGACATCTTTGCATATGAAGGTTAGTGGAATTTGTATGAAATCATTTTGCAAAATGAACTCAGCCCTTGTATTGAACATAATGCTTATTTGCAATTTATATGGCTCCTCCTCAGATGTAGGAACAGTAACATAAACAATAAGAAGTTCAAATATAATCTAAGTGCCCTCCAAGCATTAGATGTGGGATTTTTAATAGAGATCAAGAAATACTAGTTTCCGTGTATAAGCTCTATTTAGAGAACATAAGTGTCCATTTTTGTCAAAAAAAAATCAAGAAAGATTAATTCATACTGAAATTAATACAGAGAAGAGCAATGGGCCCTGATTAAAAGGGTGTTTCATGTTTATCTTACAGGGAAGGGCAGGAAGAATATAATAAAAGGTAAAGTAAAGGTAAAAGTTCCCCCGCACGTGCGTGCTAGTCGTTTCCGACTCTAGGGGCCGGTGCTCATCTCTGTTTCAAAGCCGAAGAGCCAGAGTTTGTCTGAGGACGTCTCCGTGGTCATGTGGCCGGCATGACTAGACGCCAAAGGTGTACGGAACGCTGTTACCTTCCCACCGTAGTGGTCCCTATTTTTCTACTTGCATTTTTTACGTGCTTTCGAACTGCTAGGTTGGCAGAAGCTGGGACGAGTAATAGGCGCTCACTCTGTTATGCAGCACTCGGGATACGACCCGCCAAACTGCTGACCATCTGATTGACAAGCTCAGCATCCTAACCCACTGAGCCACCACGTCCCTCCAAGAATATAATAAAGGTAAAGATAAAGGTTCCCCTGCACATGCGTGCTAGTCGTTTCCAACTCTAGGGGCCGGTGCTCATCTCCGTTTCAAAGCCGAAGAGCCAGCGCTTGTCCGAGGACGTCTCCGTGGTCATGTGGGCTAATCTTGAAATTGTGCACAATATTAAATGTATCAAATAGTCTCTATAGAGCAATTTAGGGAACAATAATTCTTGTATTCAACATTTGGATCACAATTTGATAAAGTGTATGTGCTGCCTGTTTTAAATATGACCCACTAGGATCATCAAAAGATAGCCTTCTATCACTGTTTTACCCTTCACATGTTATCATAATTTAGCCCATTCTCTAAGACTACAGGAAAGCCCATAATTTGTAATGAAATGTTCATTTGTGCTCAAATAGTTCAACAGAGTTCCTTCAGTATATTCTAGAGATGGATAAGATTCATTCATGTTTGATTTAAAAAATCTCACCCTGCGTTAAGAAGGAATTCTATCTCTTGCTTAGGTGAATTTAGTAATAGTTCTCCTGGGAATGTCTTGTTTCATTTGTTTTGAGAGGTTACATTCTCAAATTAGGGTAAATGGTTGGTGGAGGATGGGAAATGGCATATAAAAAGCTGGAACCAATTATTTCTAGTTGGCATGGTCATAGTATCTCAAAAACTAAGCAGGGACAGGATTTAATACTTAGAGTAGTAAATATGGTAATTCCATGTTATCTAAAACAATATCCCAGAAAAAGGTAATAATAAATTTCCTTTATATCATGCCCCCAAACCTGTATGAATGCAGTCACTAGAACTCAGGCTTCTCTTGAGAAAAACTTTACCTTTAGTAGATAGGTATATTTGTGAATCAGATTAAACAGACTCTGGTGTCCTTTTAATGTATGGTTTGTATAATTCCATGATTGCAATGTCAGTGTAATATTCTTACAAAACTGTCACAATGGTTGAATAACACCCCACTATGATTTAAAAAAGCTGTATGGATCTAAACATTTAATGAAGAGGCAGTCTTTAAAATTGAAAGTTGGAAGGATCATAGCCAATCTGAAATATTTGGATTTATATTCATGAAATTCTGTTCCTACCAAATAATTTTAAAGAAAATTACACTGGGCACTATGATGTTAATCTGAATTGACTTTGTCATATAATATTCAAGAGGTTTGTTAGGTAGGTTTTTACCATATATTTCCAAAACACAACCTCATTCAAGCATGATTTGCAAAGCAGCCTGTTGTTTCATAGATTATTGATAGTAAATAGTCATATCATAACTTAGCCATATGCCATGATCCAGTGAGTTGTAAATACCTTGAAAGCAGAATAGCTTAAAAATAAATAGGACAGGACAGGACAAGATAGAATAATTTTATTTGGCCACAGAAGGAATTTACCTTCGGCAGGAGCTCTCAAAGTACATGCAAAACAACAGACTAATAATAATAATCATAATCAGTGCCGGAACTGACACATGTCATACAACCCGCCTTGCCTACCCTACAAGGTTCCATCCAAAAAAGGTGCCGGAACTCCGTTCTGAGCGTTCTATGACAAAAAAGCCCTGATCATAATCATAATCAATAAGAGGAGGTAGTAGATAAAATGAGAAGGATAATAATACTATAGCTGTACCACATGTGTAAATATACTTAGACATAAGACAGTATTGTGGAAATTAGGCGTTCAGTAGAGTGATAGCACAAGAGAAAAAAACTGTCGCTGAATCTAGTTGTTTTGGCATGGAATGCTCTGTAAAGGGAATAGAATAAAAAGCAACTTTCCACAACCTGGTCTCCCCTTTATGCTTTGACTTGGAATCCTATCCTCCTCAATGGCCATAGTTATTGTAGTCTGATGCATCTAAAAAGCATCAGCTAGCCTGCCCTATAGTTTTTTATGCTGTTAGCTCACGAGTTCTGTGACTGAAGGATTGAAAAAACCCAATATATGGTTATGCTTTGCTCACTACTGTGCTTGAAGTTCCTCTCTTTTCTATTACCATTTTGAATTCTGGTGCCTTACCTCTGGCCACTCTCCAGGCACATTTTGGCAAGAGAGGCTGGATTTCATACTCCCTCTAGTCCTTTAATTGATTTGGCATCCCCCAGCAGGAAGGGATATGCAGGCCTTGTAAATTCTCTGCTGGCATTCCGAGGGAGGCTCTCATCCAGTAATTGAGCGAGCCTGTCTATAAGCAGGTCCTAATAAGAAATTAAGAACTAATGTGTTCCTGATTGAGGGCATGGCCAACACCCCTCCTCCAAAGAACATAAACACAAACTTGCAAATGCCACCTCCAGGTACTGCAGCATGTTCTGCAAACAAAGGGGGGGAAAAGGGATCGCCTCAGCTCTTTTCAATCAGGAGATGGAGTGGCCATCTGCTCAGCACGGCTGTGTGAGAATATAAGAGGGTGCTCATTAATCTGTGAATCAGGATGTCCCTGACAATTAGCTCTGTTTTCTATATACTCTTATTAGGACAATTTGACATTATCCATGTTGAGGAAGAAGGAGAGATCAGGACATTCAGCAAAGAGATGCTAAGATAAAGGAAGGGCAAAACAGACCTGCTTCTCTGGGACAGAATCACTAGCCCAGAGAAATCACTCCTGCTTTGCTTGCAAACTCCATCTGTGTCATCTCCAATGAACATACACCAGAAAACAACACGTGAGTCACCGAAATGCACAGAAATGAATTTTAATTACATTTTAATTCATCTTATTTTAGGCTTTACGCTATAGCTTATAACATTGTTTTTAAATGAAATTAAGAGAAAGTGAATGAAATGAATTCTTCCCCTATTTTCCTAGAATGATACAACTACCTAAGGCTGAGAAGGAGCTCCATGAAAGATTAAAGCAGTTTTCATCCCATTTATTTTACAAGAGAGCACAGGATCTGGAGCATTTTTAGTTCGTTTTAAAAGCCATATTGTCCAATGAGTTGCTCTCACAATGGATCTCGTAGAGAATGGTGTGGTATAGATTCTGCTCCTTATTTCTCAGCTTCTCATAAGATTTGAAATCACTTAGATCTCATTATGTGAGGTCCTTTCTCCTTTCAATCAACCTTTCAAAAGCCCTAGCGACCAAATCTACGGAGGTTGTTCTCCTCTCTCTTTCTTTTTCTCTTTCTTCCTTGCCCTCATCACTTCTTTGTCCTCTAGTCCAACAGCTAAGAGGCCTAATGAAAAATAAACAAAGCAATGTACTTTATACTCAGTGAAGGAAAAAGGGCAGGATTCCTAAATGGGATTGCAATTACTGAGGTGTGACTCTTCACAAAAACTGCTTCATTTTTACTCTCTGCTTTAAATACAGAATATTCTGCTTCAGCATTTTTTTTAAAAAAATTAAAATTAACCAGATCCCACCTCTCAAATTAAAAGAGGAATAGCATTCACCTTACTTGCTTAAACCACATAAGATCACGAAGGGTTATTTTCCAATTTTTGAAAGCTGGGTTGCTGATAATAGTGCTGCATATTTGCATAGAAGGTTTTTACCTTCTCCTTTGTTTCTTTAAACAACATTGCAAAAGACCATATCAATTGCCCCAATTTTTGTTCAAGTACATCATTCCAGCCCTACTGTTGTTTAGTCAGAGTAAAGGATGAAAATTAGCCAGGGTTTGTTCCATTTTGGATATTCTGGGAAGAAGTCCATCAGCTCTTCTGCAAGAAGAATTTATGTCAGAATTCTTTTATATATCCAGATGTTGAGCTCTGATGGAATAATTCTGTTACAAGGCCACAAAGATGTCGTTTAAGTTTTTGGATAATCTTGCAAAACCGAAGAAGAGAAACATGCGTTGTTTCACACTCAAATGATCCAAACATTGCCCTGGGACATTTATTATGAATTCATCTTTAGAAATATCCATGCCCAATATATCTTACCCAGCATATTAGCACTACTTGTAGCCACACTAGATAGATCAGACCAGGAAATCAAACCCACAGGAAGACTAGAACTACTTTTATTGAGAATGACTGTAATACTAGAATCTTGTAAGTCTAAATGTGCTGTAGCTTCCCAATCATGAGCTGCAAAATTATTATTAATTTTAATAGAATAGGTGAGTAATACTTACCTTTTCTTTTTGTTTCATGTGACCAAATAAAGAAAAGAAGGAAGAAGGAAAATAATAAAAAGAGCCTTGGTGGAGCAGTGGGCTAATGCCTCCTTAAGTAACACCAGCTGCCTGCAATTAGTGCAGGTTCGAGTCCCACCAGGCTCAAGGTTGACTCAGCCTTCCATCCTTCCGAGGTAGGTAAAATGAGGACCCAGATTGTTGGGGGCAATAAGCTGACTTTGTAATAATGCTGCTTGGGGTGTGTGTGAAAGCCCTAATAAGCAGGCATATACATAGAATGAAGGCTATTGCTAAGCACATTGATTTGTGCTTTAGACTGTAAGCCGCCCTGAGTCTTCGGAGAAGGGCGGGATATAAATGGGATTTTAAAAAATGTTATTTTTATAAAAGACCAACAAATCATAGAGAAGAAATGAGTCTTAAGTCCAGATACTAAATATATTTTAGGCAGACTGATTATCTCAAGCAGCTAAGTCTACATAGAATTGGTGTTAAATTCCCAAATTAAGCACCATGTGGGGGGTTACATTGTCCTCACAGTAGTATTCACACAGCAGCAGCCAGATTAAATATTCCCAATGCTGCGTATATTTCAAGAAGAAACATGACCATCACCTAAACCAACAAAACAATTGTCCATTGCTTTGCTATAATTGTATTAAAATAGCAAATGATAGTTGAAATAAAGAGGTTGGTTTGAAGTGCAGGAACATTTCTCAAATAATTCAGAGTTATTCAGAATAGAAAAATAATGGCCACAGACTGGAGACAGGATGTTGAACACATTGGCCTTACACTAATCATCTAACTTTAGTTCCTCTAATTGAGTAGACTCCAAAAATGATGGATTTGCATTCAAATCCAAGCTTGTTTGATCATCATCAGTGGGATTATTATCTTCCTAGTTAAACTGGCTAATGTAGCATATTTGCTAAATGATATGCTGCTGCAGTATTTGGATGGATCAATAAATATAGGGAAATATATTGATACAGAAGTATAAAAACTGAAGCACCAGGTATGGAAGTCTGGAGTATATGTCCCACAAATGTCCAAAATTATTACCAAACTATAGGACAAGTTATAGCCTTGTAGAAGACTGAAGTTAGAACGTAGAACATAGAATAATAGGGTTGAAAGGGGCTTTCAAGGTCTTGTGCCAGCCCCCTGCTCAAGCAGGAAACCCTATACCATTCTGGGGGAAAAAACCTCCTCTTGAAGACCTCTAGTGAAGAAGCACCCACAAATCCAAGAAGCCTCAGGAATATAGCTAGTTATATAATCTCCGACTCACAATAAATTACTACTTACATTCTGAAACTTACAGTTTCTAATTGCCTCTTTCTGTATTCTTGAAAACTTTGTTGTGTATCAGATCAACCTTCATCATATGTGAGTTCCGGCACCTTTTTCTTTCACAAAAAAAGCACTGTATATATATATACATATATATGGATCTTTGGTCATTCGGGTTTTTCCCCGCGTAGAACTAAAGGTGTAGGAGCAACGTTTCGACGGAATTCCATCTGTCATCATCAGGCTAGTGGCTTCAGCTTCCTTCTTCTTCTTCTTCTTCTTCTTCTTCTTCTTCTTCTTCTTCTTCTTCTTCTTCTTCTTCTTCTTCTTCTTCTTCCCATATATATATATATGTTTTCTGAGGTTTTCGCGGGTGTTTGTATGTGGATCTTTGGTCATTCGGGTTTTTTCCCGCGTAGAACTAAAGGTGTAGGAGCAACGTTTCGACGGAATCCCATCCGTCATCATCAGGCTAGTGGCTTCAGCTTCCTTCTTCTGGGAGAAGGAAGATATATATATGTATATATATTTATGTATATATATGTATGTATATTTATGTATATATATATGTATATATATGTGTATACACACACACACACACACACACACACACACACATACATACATTTCAAACATAAAGACAAGCCCTGAAGTTCCTAATTTTAAAAAATAAAAATAAAGCTACGTAAGTTAGTTCCAATAGTCTTCGATGTAGATTGTAGACAGGAGTAGCAAAAATCAGGGGCAGGGAATAGGGAGAAGAAAGCTACTGCTCTTAACAGCCAGATGTGACTAAAGAGGAGGATGTTGGAAGTTCTGGTTTAGCCATACTTGAAACACCACAGATTATTCCTTCCTGGGTTAATGTTTTTTATTTTTTTTTAAATCAGAACTTTATTGCTTTTATAAATAACTCAAGGCAGCAAACATATCTAGTATGCCTTCTTCCTCCTATTTTATTCCCCATCAACAACCTGTGAGGTGGTTGGAGAGAGAGAGAGAGAGAGAGAGAGAGAGAGAGAGAGAGAGAGAGAGAGAGAGAGAGAGAGCCCAAGTCAGCCAGCCAGTGTCCATGCCTAAAACAGGATTAGAACTCAGAGTTTCATGGTTTCTAGCCTAATGCCTTAACTACTAGACCAAACTCATTCTGTTTGTTTGTTTTGCCAGAATAAGAATAACAAGTTTCAACATTTTGCTCTGCTGCAGGATTTATTGATGATACTGGGCAATCCTGTGTTAGGGACAGACCAGAGGTAGAGAATGGTGTAGGCTGGTCCGAGCTCTTTATAGGGAAAATAGGAAGTAGATATGATGAATAATACATGAAATAAATCACAACTCAGCTGTGGATGGCTTCCTAGTGGCTCTTAACTGAGCAGTGAATAATGGAGAAGATGCTGCATAGGTCAGGGTGGTGGGATCACAAGTATTGTTCTTAGGAAGAGATAAGTGGCTAAAAGGTCCAGACCTGCTAATCTCATCTCCCTTCAATGGCTCTAAATCTATCACTAAAAAATTCAGCATTGATCTGTGAAGGGAAGTGGGTGGCCTGAGGCATGAATGAGGCACTACACTGTTAAGGCTGTTGTGGGTCTCTGGAGTACAGAGCAGGAACAGTGTCAGCTAATGTCAGTGATAATTTACACATGGAGTCCAGGCCCTCCAGCAAGATATGTCATTCTCATGTGGTGCCCCTGGACTAATTCAATAGTTCTATGAAGAATGTGCACAATTTAAGAGAGATGGGCATGAAGGAAGGCTCAGCCAGTCTCAGTGTATGTACTTTGACAATAAAGGTTCATTCATTCATACATTCATTCATTAATGCTGACAGATTTATTATACTGTAACTGATAATATGCTTTCTTTTTTGTTTTCCCCCTGCAAAATTGTAATATTATGGTTTGTTGCATAGTAGGCCTGATGTTCAGATTGGATCTGACATTTTTATCAACCTATTAAGTCCTCCCTAAGGACCTGAGATAGGCAGATGTTGTTATTTGATGTGTTAAAGGTATTATTGTCACAGGACCTTTGATTACCTTACAGGATGTAAACTGTTCTGAGTAAAGCTGCCTTTTGCAATTGACTGATAGAGATTTTGTCAACGCCAATGGTATTCAAGTGGTGCTCCAGTTGTTTTGGGATTACACCCAAG
The DNA here is from genome assembly GCF_964194415.1 of Vipera berus. Classification (NCBI taxonomy): domain Eukaryota; kingdom Metazoa; phylum Chordata; class Lepidosauria; order Squamata; family Viperidae; genus Vipera; species Vipera berus. The sequence continues at coordinate 296,495,100 of NC_138202.1, read as the reverse complement.
ACCCCTATTACCATTAGTGCTATGTTTGCTTTCTTTTATATTATTACCATTATTGCTACGTATAATAATTGGCTGTGCTGATACACTGTAGGTAGAATAAAAAGGTAAAGGTAAAGGTTCCCCCACACATGCGTGCTAGTCGTTTCCGACTCTAGGGGCCGGTGCTCATCTCTGTTTCAAGGCCGAAGAGCCAGCGTTTGTCCAAGGACGTCTCCGTGGTCACGTGGCCGGCATGACTAGACGCCAAAGGCACACGGAACGCTGTTACCTTCCCACCGTAGTGGTCCCTATTTTTCTACTTGCATTTTTACGTGCTTTCGAACTGCTAGGTTGGCAGAAGCTGGGATGAGTAACAGGTGCTCACTCTGTTACGCGGCACTCAGGATTCAACCCACCAAACTGCCGACCATCTGATCGACAAGCTCAGCGTCCTAACCCACTGAGCCACCGCGTCCATTGTAGGTAGAATGCTTCTATATTATTTAGATATATTTGTCTATCTACCTGCTTATTTATTTACAATGGCAGTACTCTATGTACATGAGAAATCACAGATTTGTTGTTAGTGAAATGGCAAAATCCCGAATTTCCCAGTGAAGAGTGTGATGAAAATGAATGCTATGTATAGTATACTAAGAAGCACTTTCTTCTGTTTCCACCAAATCCTCATTTCCAAGGTTGAAGAGTGCCTGCTGAGAACTTGATTGGTTCTTATTTTGACAACTCTAGGGTAGGTCCAGTAGACTGGGTCTCCCTCTCATGCACCAATACACTGGATACACGGGAAAATGCCATGGACCAATTTTAGCCTAGAAAGTATGGGCACTGAAAGAGGCTTCAGAATGATGGGAAAATAGACAGCATTTTAGATTACTGGGTTATCACTGATTCATGGTACTGTTACTTCCTTATCTTGGGCTCATAAATATGCTGTAATTCTTGCAGGCTCTACTTTTGGCAACGCCAGAGCAGCAAAAACAAAAACAAAAAAACCAACTCCTAACACTATTTCTCTGGTTTGTTTGGCAGAAGGACAGAACGGTGGCAGTGATGTGGGACTTTTGAAAAAAGAAAGTGGAGGCAGGCAGTAAAACAAACTAGGGAAGAATAATGCCGGATCAGTTGTAAGCAGTAAAAACAAGGAGAAAAGAGCAGATGGCTAGTTTTATTGAGAAAATTAATGTGTTTGATAACAGCACAAACAGTGGCACAGATGGATGGTATACAGAGAGATGTGAACAATATTTTGAGACAATTGAGATAGTTGCTGGATAAAGCTGCTTGTTCTACTTACTGTTATGAAAAATAAATCATGATGTTTATTAGGAAGCTTAACTGTCCCACAAAAGCCTTCACAGTTCCATTTTGCAGCACAAGAACATTTGGTATCAAAGCCGGTTCAGTTCTCATTATTCATAAACAACATCCTTTGTAGCATATGCTGCAGAATTTTAAAAACTACCTGAACAGTGCAAATTGGACAAGGGGCTAAATCTATGATGATTTTAAAATTACCGTTAATCCACTGTTGTTGATTAAGCAATACCCACTGAGTACATTTTTACTACTTTTGCTGGAGGGGCAACATTTTAGCAAAACAGATTTGGCAGAGGCTTATTTAAAGATAGAAATGGAGAAAGGCTGCACGATGATTCTTGTTATAAATACACACAAAGGTTTATATTGCTTTCTCCCCCTTTTTTCTGTACCTTTAAGTCAGCAATAACTCCTGGCAAGTGCCAGGACAAGTCCCTGTGGTTGTCTTGGGAAGATTTTCAGAAGTGGTTTGCCAGGGCTGAGAGAGAGTGACTGGCCCAAGGTCACCAGTTTGTAGCCTGCTACTTTAACCTCTAGGCCTTTGAACTATGGTGCTGGAGAAGACTCCTGCGAGTCCCTTGGACTGCAAGGCAATCAAACCGGTCAGTCCTAGAGGAGATCAACCCTGACTGCTCTTTAGAAGGCCAGATCCTGAAGCTAAAACTCAAATACTTTGGCCACCTAATGAGAAGGAAGGACTCACTGGAGAAGAGCCTAATGCTGGGAAAGATTGAGGGCAATAGAAGAAGGGGACAACAGAGAATGAGGTGGCTGGATGGAGTCACTGACGCAGCAGGCGTGAGCTTAAATGGACTCCAGAAGATGGTAGAGGACAGGAAGGCCTGGAGGAACATTGTCCATAGGGTCGCGATGAGTCGGACACGACTTCGCAGCTAACAACAACAACACTTTAACCTCTACTGTACAACAAACTGGCTCTCTTATACCGATATAACAGACTTATTTGGAAAACTATACCTATGCCATCAAAGACATGGATCCAATCCCACAAGTCTATCCAAGTATCCAGCAGTATTTCAATAACATCTTTGAGAAAATGAAGATGTGCTTTTGCAGAACATCAACAGCATGTTACAGAGCTTGGTAAGCTATTACTGTTGAGTAAATGCAACAAATGTGAATTCTTTAAAACTGGCTTTCCAAGACATGCCACAGCTACAATCCTTTCGATGATTTGTTGATCATTGCAACAGATTGGTGCCAAATTTAGCTGTGGTGATCTGTGTTGCAATGTACAAATGGAAAGCTTGCAGGTTTTTATTCACTGTGATGTGTTATTCAGACATTCCTCAGGCTAGTATAGAGAAGGCGTCCTTTCTTGTATATAATAGTCAGGGCTTTTTTTCTCATAGAACGCTCAGAACGGAGTTCCGGCACCTTTTTTGGATGGAACCTTGTAGGGTAGGCAAGGTGGGTTGTATGACATGAGTGAGTTCCGGCACCTTTTTCTTTTACAAAAGAAGCACTGATAATAGTTATTCGTTCTGTGGAATTTATTGAATTTTAGATGCCATTGGGGATTGAGATACCTGTCTTGATTCAAAGGGGGAAAATAGCAAAGATGACAGGGAGGAGTTAAGGAAGAACTAATAACAAATGGCAGGTCTGCTTCTGCATTTTTATCTACCTCTGCATTAATACCTGCCCCGATGAAACCATCACAAACTCCAACAAAGCCCAATGACAGTTTTGTGCAAAGTCAGTATTTTCTTCTAGATCCCTCCCTTACTCCTCCCTTGAGCAGAAAAATTCTAATTTCCATCAGAAACTTTGTAGCTGACGCATTTCGTCCCAAGTAGGATAAAGGTGCAGCGTAGGCAAGATTTGCTATTCTTGCTTCCACCTAGTATCTCCAGAGGACTCTGAAAAAAATCAGACCTTCTACCTATTTTATTCTTTGTCTTCAATGAGGGTTGCTAAAATCCAGACTCATGTGATACATGGAAAGCACATGTTTACAGTATGGTTCCTGATTTTATACTAGCATTATATAGTATACATTGGAAATGTGCTACAGTTCAGGGTTCTTGTTTGATGTATTTGAATATGAATATTAATGCTATAATGTGATTATGACAGTGGCCAAGTTGGAAAACATTGCTCCGCAAACCTTGTAATTATAAACTCTGTTTTTATAAAGTAGTATTTCTCAAGATTGTTCATGGACTAAATAACTTTCCTAGAAGCCAAAAAATTCCTACTTGTTCAAAGTTGGAAGATTCTAGTGGCAAGAACTCCATAAATATTTGCCAACACTTTTTGCAAGAAAAAGAAGTTCCACATTTATAATATAAAGCAATGTTCTACAAATCAATGTGTTGGAGAGTTTGAAAAATCTAGTTTATGAGCAAAGCACAACAAGACATCGGTAGAAATACCTACAGAGAAATAAGATTTCCCTAGCAGTGAAACAAGATTTCCCTAGCAGTGATTGACATTACAAAATTATGCCGATTTGCAGCTGGCTCTCCATTGCCTCTTTGTTTCAATGTGAAACACATACAGAAACACTCATTCAGGCTATGAAAGAAATCAGAATTCTTAGATTCAAAATTTTACTGGAATAATTTAGAAAGAATCCCACCCTTCCCCAGAGTGATTTGCTTTAAGTTCAGAGAGTTTTGGTCACGCACATTGAGGCATGACACTTCCTCTATAGAAAGGGAAGACCTATTTTACAAGGTTCCATCATGTTCTTAATGAAACTCCAAATTCCATATTGAGATTTTTAGTGCCAAAAAACCTAAGAAGACTAAAATCTGAAGGGTCAACTGCAGGGCCCCACAATTTAGTCTGTAATCTTCATCTCCTCCTGATCACTCCTGTAACTGTTTATAGTACTATAAGCAATATAAACTTTATTCTGTTCTCTCAATTGCCATAGGAGTTAAAGAATATCCAACAGCAGCCCGTATTCAGTTGTCATTCATAATACTCTTTCCCCATTGTCCGTTTTTGCAGAGATGACATGTTTTTGTTGTGGAAAGCTTTGGAGATGTCTTGGAGAAAATTTCCAGCAATGTCACACCGTATGAGTTGGGCAGCATTATAAATCTATTACATCAATAAAATTCCTCCCAATTACTCTTCACCTCTTGAAATACTCAGCTGCCATAATTTATGTATTAAATTTAAAGACAAGACACAAGTTGGGGTGGGTTCACACATCACACTAAATGATAAACCTTGGTTTGCAAACTACAGTGCCTGCTTTACAAGTTATGCAAAAAAAATACTCTTATGACCTAGTGTGGATCTTCAGAGTAGTTCCTCTTTCACTAAATTTTAATCATGAAAGAGTCTGTAATCTTGGTACCGGTGCACACGAGGAAAATTTTATCTTCCGTCCTCACCTGATGAAGCTAAATGGTGAGACATTCAGGAGAGAGAAAAAGAAGGACTTCTTCAGAAATTTAAATGTTAAGGAAGAGGACATTTTTAAGCAGTCTTGATTTTGCTTTAGTAACTAGAGAGGTCCTGACAAACCTGTCATTACTAAAGTACAGTAAAAACAAGATTGTTGGAGAAAGCGGTATAGCAGGACCTCTTTGAAAAGCAGATTTACTTAAGGTAAAGGTTCCCCCGCACATGTGTGCTAGTTGTTTCCGAGATGAAGCTTGTCCAAGGACGTCTCCGTGGTCATGTGGCCGGCATGACTAGACGCCAAAGGCGCACAGAACGCTGTTACCTTCCCACCGTAGTGGTCCCTATTTTTCTACTTGCATTTTTTATGTGCTTTCGAACTGCTAGGTTGGCAGAAGCTGGGACGAGTAACAGGCGCTCACTTTGTTACACGGCACTCGGGATTCGACCCGCCAAACTGCCGACCTTCTGATCGACAAGCTCAGCATCCTAACCCACTGAGCCACCACGTCCCTAGATTTACTTACTTACTAGCAATCTGAATCCTGCTGTTCTTGAGTTATATTAACCTAGCAGCACAGCCCAAAATGGAAATTTGCAGTGACCAGATAGAAGGGGTATGCCTATAGCACCGGAGAGCAGCAGACATGGAAACTCCAGTTTCTGCCTAAGTCACTCCCAATGAAGCAACACAAACTGTGTGTACAGCCTGCCTTCAGTTAGGAGAGGATGGAAAACACTGCTTCCACGCTCAGTTAGAGAAAACTAAAGATGAGCAGCCCTGGGGATGAGAGAAAGGTTGAGACATGAGGACATATCCTTAAAGAAAAGTTAGTAAGATATCTTCAAGCCAGAATTAGGAGAATATCTGAGGATGTCCAGTGTGCATACTTCTTAAAGAGATACAACTAGTGAGCTGGGAAGTGTGACTGTCTGTATGCCATGTTTGAATGACTTTCCTCATTTAAGCAGACTTGTTTGTAGAGCTGTTTTGCCATGAAATCTGAGACCTGTGGGGATTAGGAAGAAGGGATTTTTCTTCTTTAGTGTCACACCAAGTTTTATATTACTGATTATCCTGAGAACTGGGAGAGGGAGTGGGGAAACAAAAGAGAAAAAGTGAAAAAGAATATAAGCAGTGGACCCGATATTATAGGAAACCAGGGCTGAAAGCATGAAAATAAGAGAGAAACAAAATGAGATGGAAAATTAAATGAATACTCAACCTGGAAGGAGGAAGATAAAGAATGTCTAATTCTCTTCTATCTTAGATAGCAAATGTCTAATTCTTTTAATTCCAATCTTAAATTTGGTGCATTCCTTTTCTGACTAAGCTTGAGATATTTTAGAAAGTGCATGTTACCTAAAGTTACATTTCAATGAGCAATTCCTTTGTTTCTCCTTTATTTTAATTAAAAGATGGATTTGTGTTTAAATATCCATATTTAAACATATACATTTTGTCTCATGCAATGCCTGTTCTGTGCATATTTTTTCCTAATATGAAACATTTTTGTGATTTGTTTTCACAAAACATGCATATTTGGAAGCATACATCCCCATAACCATATTTTGTTTTCTAACTGGAAGATAATACAGTAAAATTCCAAGAAGTGCAAATTTCAAAGGAATGTTATTATTATTTTGTTTGCAAAGCCATTCACATTAAAATGCAAAGTGAATACATTTTTCCCCATTTCCTGGTTAGAAGAAGTTTACCCAGTCAAAGCTTATTCATCTTCTTGGTGAAGATGAATAAATAATTTTCATATTTAATTTGGAGCAGAGGATATGCAGCCCCTGAATCCCTTTTTTTCCAACCCTTGAGGTTTGACTTGGTTGCAATTCCTAAAAAATAATGATACTGTTTCCTGCCATGAGGAGGCCGGGAACATGCAAAAACAATTGTGTAAGTCCTAAAATAAGGGGAATATGATCAAAAAGCAATGCGCACACCCACAAATACACTGTCATGGTTCCAATGAATGAGACAAATCAAACAAATTGCAGGCATATTATTTATCTAAAAAGTCTTAGTAATGAAACAAAACATCGACATTCATGGAGGGATGCCAGAATCTGAAATCTCCTCCCCCACAAACCCATCATAACACACACACACACACAATCCCTGCACTTATCTACATGTCATAAATCACATTATCCAATTAGTTTTACATATGAGGTTTCACTTCCCATTCTGTATGTGGGCTTTTGCAATCTTATCACAACTTCCAGGTGATTCGTCCCTCCCAAATGAAGCAATTAAATATACAGGCTGTCTCTTATATTGTCAGTGCAAAAACATGTCAATGTTTGCAGCATTGACATCCGGCCCCCCTTACAAAAGAACAGATCCTGTAATGTAAACAAACACAAGTTAGGAGCTGGCTTTTGGTTTGTTGGGGTGTTCCTCATAAAACTTTTTGATAAGTCTGTCAGCTTTCACATCGCTAGATTTCACCCAAATGGCTTCGGACAATGGGTATCCCTTCCATTGGACTAGGTACTGCAATTTTCCCTTAAAGATTCTAGAGTCAAGAATACGATTCATTTCATATGGGTCTGATCCACTACTATGAGAGGTCCAGGTGCTTTCTTAGGGGGAGGTCTTAAAGTGGAGGCTCGAAAAGGTTTCCGTAAGCTACAATGGAACACTGGGTGAATTTTTTCCAAAAGTCTGAGGAGTTTCAATTTTACTGTGACCGGGTTGATGATTTTCACAATGGGGAAAGGCCCCAAGAATTTCGGTCCCAATTCATCTTCCCACAGAAAACTATTATTTCCTCTTCACAAGTTTTGCCAGCAATCAGGCCTTCCCTTTCCATCTTGAGGATTCTTCCCTGAATCTTTGCCAGCTTATCTCTCTTACCGGAGACAGCAGCGGAGGTTCAGGACCCCCTTTTGAAAGAAAGGAGATTCTGGCATGATGTCATGGTTCCGATGAATGAGACAAATCAAACAAATTGCAGGCATATTATTTATCCAAAAGTCTTAGTAATGAAACAAAACATCAACACTCATAGAGGGATGCCAGAATCTGAAATCTCCTCAACCCAAACCCATCATAACACACACACAATCCCCGCCCTTATCTACACGTCATAAATCACATTATCCAATTAGTTTTACATATGAGGTTTCACTTCCCATTCTGTACCTGGGCTTTTGCAATCTTACCACAACTTCCGGGTGATTCCTCCCTCCCAAATGAAGCAATTAAAATAACAGGCTGTCTCTTATATTGTCAGTGCAAAAACATGTCAATGTTTGCAGCATTGACATACACACTACTAGTCCTGTCTACATAAATAGCATTAACCCAGCCATTGTGTGTTATTGCTTTACTATTACAGATTTATTACTATTATAGAGAAGAATTAGACATAGTAGACCACTACATATACCTTTGACCAACTGATCTCAATGGAAGGTGACACAAAAAAGGAAACCAAATAGCGTATTAAATGTGGTTGGCAAGCATTTGGCTAGCTAAGCGTAATTTTCAAGAATAACCTCCCCCTATGCCTGATCAGCGCGTGTGCGCCTTGTTCTAACATATGCCAATGAAACATAGACACTAACCTCACAATCAATACAAAAGCTACGAGTGGCGCAAAAAGCCATGGAAAGATACATGCTCAGCATCACTAGACAAGATAGAAAGACCTGCACATGGATTAGAGAACAAACGAAAGTATACAAAAGTATCATCAAAAGAATAAAACAATTGAAATGGAAATGGCCTGGTCACAAAGCATGAAGAACTGATGGCAGATGTTCTAAGGCAGTCATAGAATGGATCCCACATCCACAAAAGAGGCCTAAAACAAGACGGAGCGATAATGTCAGCAAGTATTGCAGGCCCAATTAGCCAAAGAAAGCTCAAGACCGTATTGGCTGGAAACATGCGGAAGAGACATTCGTCCTACAGTGAATAGACAATGGCTAGAATGATGATGAGTGATTACAGACCTTACCTCTTCAATATTAAGTGTATCTCCCCAAAATTGCTAAGTGTATCTCTTAGCCATAAAAAGTCTTTCAGAGCTTCAGACCCCAACATATTTTGTCTAATACATTAAGTTTGCCTAAAGTTTTAATAATTCTGTCTGGTCTAATTGTTTTCATGAGCTGCTAACTACCAGACAGATATTCAACGTTCTTTACAACTGAGCGAATCAAGGACCTGCGATGAATTCTACCCCATTTCTTACTCTACTTGAAGATTTCTTAAAACCTATAAACGAAGTAAGGAAGCCTTTCCTCAAGTCTCTTTCTGAACTTTAACCTCTGTGTTTGATTCCAGGACTAATCAGAGTGGAAAGCGTTTTGCAGGGTGAGGGGTCTGCTTTCCTTCAGAAACAAACTTTAAAAAAAAAACCGGCCAATTAGAGTTGGAGGCTTAGGCTACCATTTATCTCATGAAAAAGGGGATTAAAGCCTTCTGATAATTTATAAAGTGCCTATAAAGGGAAGGCTGAGCTTTTATCGGCGCTTTCAGGCAGCATAAAGCACGCAAAGACCATGTCTAAAACTGCCCAGGACAAGCATTTCAGAAGATGACTGCTAATAAGCTGGAACTCCAAAACTGATCTAGGGAATTCACTTGCAGAAATCCCTTGGATCTTTGTCAAGTTGTTAGAAGACATGGTCTCTGGTAGGCTGCCATTTCCCAATGGGAGAATTTGAGCTCTGACCATGTGGAAACATTAGCAAATACTCTCATGAGAAACGTAAATAAAGAGCCATCAATTTAAATCTGTCAAAAAGAATGAATTTAGTCACATAGGCAAGGATCATGTGCGGTACATGGTCTAATTTCATTTAACGTCGAGGCTAGCTTCAACAGACCCTTGGCAGTGTGCAACTCAATCCTCTTGTAGTTGTTGTGAAATGCTTTGACCGGTTCCAAAAAGCTGCTTTGGAGCGCATGTGAGGCCAAATGGGATCATGATTCAGCCCCGTGATCCCAAGAAAAAAACACAGCTGCCTTAAAGCATTATAACAAGTGGAAAATTTGCCCTCCTGTGTGCTCCAAATCATCTATTTTAATTATTTCCAAAATGCTGTAGAGCCCTGGGAGCTATCTGCCCCTAACAGAATATAGTATAACAGAGTTGGAAGAAACCTTGGAGCTGAACCTTATCCAGCCTCCAGCTCAAGCAGGAGACCCTATACCGTGTCAGTGAAATGACTGTCCAATCTCTTCTTGAAAAGCTCCAGTGATGATTGTCCACAACTTCTGAAGGCAAGCCGTTCCATTGATTAATTGTTCTCACTGTCAGGAAATTGGATCTCTCTTTGATAAGTTCCCACCCATTACTTCTTGTCCTAACTTCAATGCTTTGCAGCAGGGCTCTCCAACCCCTGAGCTGTGGCCCACTACTGGACCGTGAGCCATTTGGAACTGGGCCCTGGAAGTGGTGGGTGAGTGCACGCGCATCCCCACTTGCACAAGCAGCAGGTGAGTGCATGCATGCATGTTCCATCTGCGCGAGCGGCGGGCATGTATGCCCACCACTCACGCAAATAGAGCTGTGCACGTACACTTGCTCGGCACTCGTGCAAATGGAGTTGCGCATGCATGCACGCTGCAATGTAGTGGGTCCGACGCAAGGAAGAGACGCCAGCCAGAGTACGTGTTCAGCTCTTTATTGGGGGGGTAGCGTACTGAGGAAATGAGGCTTACCTGGCCTCCTTAAATACCTAGCCAGGTAAGCGGACAGCCAATGGGGTTGGCCCTAGGTTTCCCGCCGAAACTGGGTTTCCCACCAAAACCGTTCAGGCCAACACCCCCTGGTGGCTGTTGCTATGCAGGTGCCTGCATACATAACACCCCTCCCCCCTTAGAGAAGAACCACGTAACAACTATAGAACAATTTTGCAACTGCTACATAACTATATACACTGTGTCTCAATGCAAGGCAACTATGGGGTGGTCACTTGCACACATAGTCCGCCAGGTAGGCAGGTGTCCTGTGGGGCCGGGTGGACCGTCTGGGCGTGGCTTGGCCCTGGGCTTGGACAGCTGGTTCGTGAGGCCTCTGTGCTGGGTTGAGCAGAGCTGGGTTCAGGAGGCCCTCCTCCTCTGGTTCCTGTTCTGTGTTGTTTCCGGTTGGGCTGACCTCTCCTGGGGTGTGACTATCCTGTTGGGCATGTGAAGAGACGCCAGCCAGAGTACATCTTCAGCTCTTTATTGGGGGGGGTAGCGTACTGAGGAAATGAGGCTTACCTGGCCTCCTTAAATACCTAGCCAGGTAAGCGGACAGCCAATGGGGTTGGCCCTAGGTTTCCCGCTGAAACTGGGTTTCCCGCCAAAACCGTTCAGGCCAACGCCCCCTGGTGGCTGTTGCTATGCAGGTGCCTGCATACATAACACGCGCTTACTGGCCACTCATGAGGAACCATCCCCTCTCCCCACCACCACCACTCCACAAAGCCAGAAAAGTTGAGGACTTCTGCTTTGGAAAATATGTTGACTCCCTCTTCTTTGTGGTAGCTTCTTAGATATCAGAAGACTGCTATCATTAGCTTTAAATGTTTAAATATGTTTTAGCTTTTTCTAAAACCTGTTGCTTTAGAAAAAGAAAAGAAGGAATGTAAGAAATAAAAAAGGTCCCTCCACACAGACTAGGAAAGAAAGAGAAATGATGATGCCTCTGTTTAGCAATGGTCCTATCCATGCTGTGTTTTATTCCTACAACTGCAGGCTTGATACCATATAATGTGATAACTGTTGGTGTTTATCAAGATGAAGCTATTTATTGAATTTTGTATATGAAAATGTAGAATTGTGTATTTCTTTCAGTCATTTACAAGGTTTTCACCAAGATAATAGCAAAAAGAATATTGAGAACATTAAATAATGCACAGCCAAAGGAGCAGGCAGGGTTCAGAAGTGGTTACAGCACAATGGATCACATCCAGGTTGTTCAACAAGTCATTGAAAGGCACAATGTGCACCTCTGTGCATGGCTTTCATTGATTATGAAAAGGCATTTGACTCAATATTCCAGCATGCATTAATTAAGGCATTGCTCAACCAAGGCATAGATACTGCTTACATAACCTTACTACAATCAATATATGAAAAAACAATGGCAATGATTTGCCTTAATGATCTTAAAGTAAAAATCAACATAGAATGAGGTGTATGTCAAGGTGGTACAATATCATCTATCCTTTTCTCAGCCTGCCTTGAAAAAATATTTCACAAACTAAATTGGGCAAAAATTGGAATAAAAATCAATAGGACCTATTTAAATCACTTAAGATTTGCAGATAATATTGTTCTCTTATCACAAAACCCAGAAGAGCTACAAAGACACATACAAGAGCTGCACAAAGGAGGAGAACCATTTAGCTTAAAAATAAACCTGAAAAAGAGTCAGGTTATGTTTAATAAATTCACCAAAGAAAATATATATATATATGTTGTGGAGAAGAACTAGACATAGTAGATACTACATATACCTGGGCCAACGGATCTCAATGGAAGGTGATAAAATAAAAGAAATTGAATGATGTGTTAAATGTGGTTGGCAGGCATTTGGCAACCTAAGCATAATTTTCAAGAACAACCTCCCACTATGCCTGAAAAGTTTTTGATCAATGTATGCTACCTGCTCTAACATATGCCCGTGAAACATGGACACTAGCCTCACAATCGATACAAAAGCTATGAGTGGTGCAAAGAGCCATGGAAAGAGCTCAGCATTACAAGACAAGTCAGAAAGACCTGCAGATGGATTAGAGAACAAGTGAAAGTATACGATATCATCAAGAGAGTAAAAGAATTGAAATGGAAATAGGCTGGTCACATAGCAAGAAGAACTGATGGCAGGTGGACTATCAGTTGGATCCCACAGAATGGATCCCATTGGATAAAAACAAGATGGAGTGACGACATCAGCAAGTATTGCGGGCCTAATTGGCAAAAAAATAAGCTCAGGACCGTATTGGTTGGAAACATGCGGAAAAGGCCTTCATCTTGCAGTGGATAGACAATGGATAGGATGATGATGATGATGATGGAGATGATGATTACCGTGTAAATTTATAAGAACCATCTTTTTCCTAAAGAAAAAAAATCAGTCTTACATTTTACAATGGTTCTAATATTTATCATCATCTTAAGGATTTAATATCCTCGTAGGAGAAGACAATTCTTCCCAGTTCTCTGCACAATCACTATTCACTGAAAACACTCAGATTACTCAGTCAGAGACAGAAGTGGAGGCAAGATGTTACCTAGATGGCAAGCCCTCAAATGTTACACACACAAGTCCAAGTCAGAACAACTACTCTCTAAAAACTGAACCATAGGGCAGAATAATTATTGAGCATCTAATTATCTGGGAATTGTATGTGATGCATATGTGACCACCAATACAGTAGCATGTGATGATGTGTGGAGTGAGTTGTGAAATACAACGAGCTTTGTGGCATAGTTTCTAGGATTATTTGGATTCCAGGCATCCTTAGCTTTTGCATTGTGTGGCTTAAAGCTTATGGTTCTGCCAGAGCTGTTTAAAAATCATTCAGCACCACAAATTTCTGTTTCACATGACCTGCATGCAAACATCCTCATTCTTGTCTTTCTAGCTGTGGAAGGCAGACAAAACGTATTTATCAGGGATGTTGGAATGTCAGTATATCCTGCTAAGTGATGATTGAACTAACTGAACCACAGTGAAAGAACAGGCAATATGTTAAATTGCCTTGCAGGAAGGCAACTTGCAAGGCATCACCTTAAAAAAAGATGAGATAAAACACAGGATTCAGTTAAAACATTATTTTGCACTGTAGATAGCTACTGTTCTTGGACTAGGAGTTTCATATTTATAGTTTAGTTTTCTTAACCAAACGTGGGCCATCTCTCTATGTGGTGACCACACAGGTAACATCAACAAATCTTCAGAATGGTCATCTCAACTTGGCCCTTCCACTCTCACAACAGTACAATAAGCTTTTTAAGAGCTAAGTTTTCACTTAATGTATCCAAAATATAATAACTTAAGTCTGGTCATTTGTGCCCAAGTTAGAACTCTGGATTCTGTTCTATGATCCATTTGCTTAGTTTTGTAGCTAACTGTGGTACTCTTGGGACTCTTCTCCAACACCAAACTTCCAAAGCATCAACACTCTTCCTTTCCTGCTTCTTCCAAGTCCAGGGTCAGAGGGAAAACCATTGCCTGTACAATTCTCATATCTGTAGGTATAGACATATAAAGGTATAGTCTTTATTGTTATCTGTCAGATGCTAGTCTGTAGAACATTTCTTGACTGCTGGTTCTTTTACTGTTGCTGGTTGATTCTAAAAGGCAGAAGATGTCCCCCATTTCAAATCTCCACTGTCAAATCTTAAGGCCAGTTACAGTACCTGAAGTCACTAGTTCGGTCTTTTTTATATTTTAATCTTAGTCCTGTTTTCTTATTTTATTCCTTGATTTTCATTATTAGAGCTTGCAGATCATTGGTGTGTTTAACTATCGGGATAGAGTAGTCAGCCTTAAGTTAAAATGGTTTTTAAAAAAGAAAAAGAAGTATCAATAAAGGAGAATATTTGTAGTTTGGGGTTGAAATGGGGGGGTCCTTGGTGCTCTCTAAACTTAGTTGTTTTCTTGCAGTTATTTCGTTACCCAAACTAGGTAACATCATCAGTGCTAAGTGAGGGCTGGGGTTTGCTCCCATTTTATATTCTAGTGGCTTGCCCCGTCAGTATTGGTGTGGGTGGTCTTAGGAGTTTTTTGTTTGGGTTGCTCACGGTTAGCTTGTTTGGCAGTTCCTTGTTTGGGTATGGTTTACTTCTCGTTTGTTGGTCTAATGTTAATCTTTGAGTGAATCGGTACTCAGCTGGGTGGGGAGGTGTTTTGGTCTTTTTCATGCCTTTTTAGCTTGTTGACTGTCTCTTTTGCACAACGTGTGGACATACTTGACCATAGTTTCAACTGGGAAACTGTGACCATCCTCAACCAAACCAAGTCCAAAAAAAATAGGGAAATTCTGGAAGCCTGGCACAAATTAGTCATCAACGGGCACATGGACACAAACAATATCTACATACCATACAAAAGAGAGAATAAACAAGCCAAGAAGGGAACGATGTTATAGGGACTGCCGCTTGATCAGGGAGTTGGACAAGAAGAATCCAAGACCCGGTCCAACTCTCTTATTCTAGTAGGGGCAGATAGCCACCAAGGCTAGACAGTATTTTGGAAAATGTTTAGATAATACTCTTATTCAAGGCTGCATAAGTCTGGGTTTATGTAGCCAAATACAGAGTCTTCAAGCATTGCTATTTTGCAGTGAGATATAAATGTAATATAAATAAATAGCATGGTGGTGAGGTAGTACAAATTGGAAAGGAAATAAGACCTTTTTCTCTTATTCAGAGGACTGAATTAGCATTATACTCTTTCCTACCTAAGAGACTGGGATATTGCAAGGATTACTAAGATAACGGATGCCTAGTCTCATTAGCTTTGACAAGCTAGTGTTTATGAAGCACTCAGAACACTTGAAACATCCTGCAATAAATGCTGAGAGCGTTATTATTTTTCATTACTCTTACCCAAGTGAGAGAAAGAACACAGTGCTCCAACATACAGACTAAGTCTGTGTGTGGTTTGGAAACTGGCAAATGGTTAATTGACTCCACTCTGTTCCTCCTAATTAGAGAAATGTTGTGCTCAAAACTCAATTTATGACAAAGCG
Organism: Vipera berus; assembly: GCF_964194415.1. NCBI lineage: Eukaryota > Metazoa > Chordata > Lepidosauria > Squamata > Viperidae > Vipera > Vipera berus. The sequence continues at coordinate 296,479,680 of NC_138202.1, read as the reverse complement.
GCTACAGCCCTTTGCAGTCTCTTGTTTCAGACATCTTCAGACTTTTTCCACCCAGCTTAGTGGCATTACAGGGATGCAATATCTCCAGATCTCTTTCTTCCCTAATTAATAAACAAGTTCAGAGTTGAAAAATGGTGCTCCAAGAGCTTTAAAAGATCTTTTTCCAGAAGAAGCCAATCAACCAGGAATTTACATCTACTTTTTTGTGAATCAAAGGAGCATATATTGGCAAGCTAGCCACTACTAATTTTCTATCAAATTTATGTGAGTAAAGGGTGCCAAAAGGCAGCAAAAGGGATTGAGAAAAAAAAATATTGATAATCCATGAAGTTTTGTGCCACATCCCATAGAAGCAGAAAAACTGCTTCTAGGTGATAACTAGGAGAAATTATTCATTCACATCCTTTGTGCTACCATCTCAATTTGTATGGATGAAAAGAGTACTGTAATAGACTGAAATCTTCCAAAGAAATCCAATATTGCAGAAGTGAATATCAATTTATATGTGTAATTTTCTCCTCCCTTAAAACTTTTTAATTAGCAATAAACATGGGTTTAATACAGGTAGACCTCGACTTACAACAGTTCATTTAGTGACCACTCAAAGTTACAACAGCACTAAAAAAAGTGGCTTATGACTATTTTTCACACTTATAACTGTTGCAGCATCTCTGTGGTCACATGATCAAATTCTGGATGCTTAGCAACTGGCATTTATTTATGATGGTTGTAATGTCCCGGTGTCATGAGTGATCATTTTTGGCAACCTTTTGACAAGGAAACCCAGTGCAGAAGCCAGATTCACTTAACAAATGTGTTGTTAACAACTGCAGCGATTCACTTAAGAACTGTGGCAAGGAAGGTCGTAAAATGGGCAAAAGTCACTTAACAAATGTCTCACTTAGCAACAGAAAATTTGGGCAAAATTGCGGTCATAAGTTGAGGACTACCTATATTCACTGTATTGCATCCCTGTATTTGTGCCAGAGTAAGATACCGAGACTGATTATTGGAATGTTGGCACTTCTCCGTGTAATTTTTTTCTACCTTCCCCAGCTACATTATGAGGGACGTTGTCTGTTTTTCTGTGGTAATGTACATAGGTTCTTACTCACATTTTCAACATTTCATTTATATTTCTTATTTCTTAATATATATTAAGAATATCCATAAGAAAGAAACCTAACCCAGAAGGTATGTGGGGTGTATAGGTAAGCAAGAGGATAAGTGAGGAAAAATCTGCCAGCAAACTAGGAACTGGAAAGTGCTCTCCAGAGACCATTAAACAGGAACCGGGCGGGGGGGGGGGCACCCAGAATTCTGACATCTAGCTTAGCAATTAAAATTCTGAGATCTGTCTGATCTCTGATTTGAGTTTGCCTTGAGAGTTCAGTTTGACATTCAGCAGTACCTACTTAGAGCTCAGCCTATAGCTTGGCAGCCATTTTATATATACAGGGCTTTTTTCCTCATAGAACGCTCAGAACGGAGTTCTGGCACCTTTTTTGGATGGAACCTTGTAGGGTAGGCAAGGTGGGTTGTATGACATGTGTGAGTTCCGGCATCTTTTTCTTTTACAAAAAAAGCACAAACTAAGTACTAAGACATATCCTGAACGGTAATTTGATTTTGGTTTGTGAAGCTTAACCATCAAATGCAGCTTGAACTGGTTATATTGATTCCTTATATTTCTCCCTAAATTAGTCAAAAACAGGCCTGCATTCTCTATATCATCTTTTAGTCCACGCATTTTCCCTCAAAGCATTCAATCTCCTTTTGCCTTTCTTCCATTTTACTCTCTTGGTGACACCAGGTTGTAAATGAAAGCCAGGCACTGATTTGAATTTTGGGGGATGGGGGCGGGTGGGCCCTAGACTATTTGTTTAGCAGAGCTCCAATATTAGGTGGAATGTTAAGAATGTTAATACAGGTTTTTACTTTGGAAGATACTGGTTTGTAAAAGGAAGGAGAAAATTTTAGTGGTAGTAAAAAAAAACAGGAAAAAGAAAATACAAGCGACTGAATGGATGCAGTTACGTATGGATGATTCTTGATGGAGATGATTGTAATAGATTTATTGATTTGATTTGATTTCTATAGCCATCTCAGTAGGTTATTTTTGTAATAGATGTCATCAGTTAATGAAGTTAGATGGTGTTGGATAAATTAGTGAGAATCAGGTAAGGTTGAGGGAGGGGCTGCAATTGGATTCAGCCCTGGACTTGCTTGTGAGTTACTGTGAACAGAATAGCTTTTCTGGAAAGCAAGTGAGCGGTTGATTGGATATGAGCTACTTTGGCAGGGCAGCCAGCAAGACTGATTAACCAGAGTGGGTAGCATGAGAGGAAGTATTGAACATGCATGATAATGGAGCAAAAAATATTTGGCATCTTGCCAGAGAGGGTATCAGCCATTGATTCTTGGTGCTAGCTATTCCAGAAGAGTTTTTGGAGCTGATCTACAAAATTAAATGAGCTGGAAAAGACCTAATCAGACTGGGTAGAACTTACAAGAGCACGTTTTCCAAGTGACCACCAATAAAGACTGAGGAGAGTATTTGTCCTGCAGGCAGAGAATACCACTATTGAGAGAGCCTTTTAAATTAATGCATATTAGTGTTATGTATGGAAGGATTCCAGAAAAAAAATAAGGAAAAATTGGAGGATGTTAATAGGAATATAAATAAATTGCTTCAGATGATTATTAGTTAGATTAAGTAATTAAGAGTATTAGATGAATAAGTGATTGGGTGGATGATACCAAGCTAGACTGGTAGAAGTGTCCTGCACGTGGCAATTACTGTTGGTTAGGTGTATGGTGATGTGAGGAAGGCCATGGGAGAGGGCCATCTTTGACTTTTGGGGTCTATTTGACAGGTGCTCAAATTGGGACCATGATTTATAGTCATGGAGTCTGAATAGGCCATGCATATCCTTGTCCCCTATTTTTTGTTTATACATTTATTTTTATTACATAATCACAAGTATATTTTGTATTTATTGCAGTTGTTTGGTTCATCCATTCTTGAAGAAGCCCTTCTTGGAACTGGACAACTACCAACTTTCCCATTTTTCTATTTTTCCCAACTCCAACTTTCATTTTTGGTGGAGGTTGGGAAAACGATGGCTCAGGACCCTAAATGAAGTGGATTATTTAAACCCTTATTAGCCAAAGTTCAGGTCTGGGTATTGATTTCTATGATTGATGACTTATGTCAAGATCAAGATGGGGGCAATGTACCTTTTAGACTATTCTGTGGCTTTTGATACCATTGAGCATTGAATCCTGATAGACCAGCTACAGGGCGGGGATTGGAGATCCTGATTTACAGTGGTTCCATTCCTCCATTGATGGCCAGTTCCAATCATTGGTAACTGGGGAGGAGAGATTGTCCCCTTGGTTGTTTTTTGTAGGGTGCCATAGGGGTCAATGTTCTCTTTCCTCTTATTTCACAGTTATAACTACAAGGAAAGATTATCCAGTGGTTCAGGGTTCATTATCCCCAGCTTGTAGTGTGACCCTGTGAAGATGCTGTTGACATTTTGTCCTAGTGCCTGAAACTGTTACAGATTATATGGGAGAGAACAGACTTAAACTGAACACCCGTATTGTCTCTTGATGGCGTATCACTGCCCATAAAGGAGCATGTCCATGACTTAGGTGTCCTTCTGGTGCTGACACCAGATGCCTTTTGGAGTTTAGACTTGTTTATTTTGGCAGCTGGTGTAATTTTATAAAACAAAAATTGTAATTGCTGTTTTTCTTTATGTTGTGAGACACCAAGAATCAGTATATGGTTGCAATGGTTTATAAATATTATATCTGCATAACTAGAGTCGGGTGGGATATGTTTTATATATGTATATATACTATATATAAAATGCATATCCCACCTGATTATCAAAGATTCTGAATGGCTCACAACAATCAAACAAAGAAATTACAATTAATCATTAAAACAAAATAAAGAAAAAAGATGGCAAGCACAATGAAATGAGAGGTATTATTCTCCCTAACTCAAGGCCTGGATGAAGAGCTAGATCTTCATGTTACTTCTGAACAACAGTAGAGTGAGATCCATCCAAATACATAAACATGCACACATGAGGCTATATTTCTGCATGTATTCATGTTGAGTCATGGATGATTCTAGTTGATGATCTCATTGAGGACTACTAGGGGAAAAGCACCCTTCATCATCATCATCATCATCATCAAGTTGGAAGGGAACTTGGAGGTCATCTAGTCCAACCCCCTGCTCAGGCCGGAAACTCTATACCATTTCAGACAAATGGCTGTCCAGTCTCTTCTTAAAAACTTCCAGTATTGGAGCATTCACCGCTTCTGGGGGCAGGTTGTTCTACTGATCAATTGTTCTAACTGTCAGGAAGTTTCTCCTTAGTTCTAGGTTGCTTCTCTCCTTGATTAGTTTCCATCTTTTGCTTCTTGTCCTGCCTTCAGGCACTTTGGAGAATAGCTTGACTCCCTCTTCTTTGTGGCAGCCCCTGAGATATTGGAACACTGCTATCATGTCACCCCTCGTCCTTCTCTTCATTAAACTACACATACACAATTCCAATTCCAATTCCTTCTTAGATTTCTTGGAGGTCCTTTGCTGCCTTCTGAATTGCCTGCAAGAACCATAAATCGAGGCAGGAATTCCTACCTAATGGGGCAGTACTCAAGTCCTTGGTGCTCCGGTATAGAGTTCCATGGGGCCAGTACAGCTTTGGTATTTAGTATTAGTCATATAAACAGCTTCATAACAAAGCATAACATTTATCTTTTTAATCCTGATCAAGCAGAACAATAGAAACGTGATATCTTTGCTGAGCAGAGTGAGAAAAGCTGTTTGCTATTTATTTAAAACAAATTAGCTATGGATATTTGTGTTCCATGACTGGATGCCACACTGAATGAGGGCATAAAGCAGATAAATTTGAGAATACCTGCAGACAAGAAGAGGTAATTTTCAGGCATTTTTCCCCCAGACATTAGATAACTAAATGTACCCTTTCTCATTCTGATACATTCTAGCTTTGTTGGACTATAAGAACTATAATTCCTAACCAGCATAGCCTACAGCTCTTTACTTGGGTGTGTACAAGTTACTTGAGGGTTGTTTTTATAGAAATATATGCGTCTTTTCAATTATTCCATTGAAATTTCATGAGCGTGAATTAGTCATGACATTGTTGCTTATGTCCAGTTGTCACCTGTGACAGTGGTGCTAATGTCTTTCCTCAGAACGATGGAAGCTCCAACAGAGCCCTCACAAATCACATTATGATGGCAGTCAACCTCAGTCTTTTGAGAGCCAGAATCACCATTTCCCAGCCACAGAATTAGATGCTACCATGGGAAATATTTGCAACTGCTTGAACCCAGGAGTTTAATGCCCCCTGAATATCTCAGGGGGAAAAAAAGAACAAATAAGCAACCTGTAGCCTTAAAACACCACCACGAAAATCTCTGACTGCAGGAAAGCTGGTCAGCAGCTACTTGAGTGTCAGACTTTGTCACCCAGCTGATGCTAAACCCAGCAGGATGGAAACCTCGCTTGTGTGAAAACACTCCAGGCCTCCATTAGATCAACCAGAGAAACAGAAATTCCTTGTAGGATTTGTGCATCTGGAATTTATAAACATCAGTCTGCAATCACCATCATCGGATCAGGTAAGGCTGTTTGGTGAAACTGGAGGTGTAGTCTCATTTGCAGCACAGAACACAGGTGCTAATGAAACTCATTCATTAATTCCTTAGGGACAAACTTCCTGTGAAGCACATGCAACATATATTAAAAAAAAACAGACAAGTCTTTAATTGCATCCTTGTGGCCATCAGCTTGACTTGATTGAGGATACCCCGCTCAGTTCTCTTGTTTTTGTAAACTTCGACTCAGACATAAGCTACCAGATGCAGTTTGAAAGAGAACCTTAAGCTCTCGCCACGTGTTGTTCCCCCAAATTAAATCCCTTGCTCCGTTTGCTGTTTCCCTGAAGTATTTCAGGAAAATATTTATCAGTGTTTACTGATAGGAGAGCCTGTCAGTGACACCCAGCATCAATTCACCTACGTAAATGGTGAGTTTGCATTTGGAGTACTTTCATTTGCTAGCATGGAAGACTGTTATTGAAAACTACCTTTATTTTGCAGGAAACTGACTCTTACTGAACAAGCCAAAGAAAAAAGAAAAAGCAGGGATTGGCAAAGATATCAGATTTTATAGCCTGGTGAAGGTGTGGATACAGCTTTTCTCACTTCCAGAGAGAGAACTCCAAGGGTTGACTCAAACTAAGAAGAAACCTATCGTCTGCCTCTGATAAGAAAAGGCCATTTTTTCTCAGTTTTCACACTTCCCCACATTTTCTTACATTAAAAATGGGGACTTTAGAAAGCATTTGTGCAAATGGGAGCTTTCTTTCTGGAAATAAGATCATCTGAGATGTTACTGTGGGAATCTCAAGTGAAATAACACAAGGTCACCTACATCTACTATTATTTTTTAAAGGAGAGGGGGAGGGAGGAAGAAGATGAGAAGTAGCAATCCTAATGATATTTTTCATGTCTTATCTTGTTTATAATAGCCAGAACTGAGCCAGTCTAGAAAACTGAGGTGGTGTCGTGCTTGTCACCAAACAAAGGGAGAAGGAGACCCATGTCAGGCATCACATGATTAGTATCAGCAATAGGTATTAAGAGAAGTACTAAGAGAGCTAAGGAATTTCAAGGTTGTTTGTTTGTTTTTTAAGAAAAAATACTTCCATGGGGAAAAGAGGTATTAATGGCTGGTGTGAAAGAAATGGTATATTCCCAATGCTTATAAACTATAACTTCTAGCTCATATAATTTCTGTCTTTCATACAGAATATGCTGGAGCAGAGATTGCTGGGATTTGAAGATTAGTAATATTCCAGTTCCTCAGAGATAATGAGAAAGAAAGCTTTACTTGACTAAAATCTCTCCTGTTGTTGTTATTTGCGAAGTCGTGTCCGACCCATCGCGACCCCATGGAAAACGTTCCTCCAGACCTTCCTGTCCTCTACCATCTTCTGGAGTCCATTTAAGCTCACACCTTCTGCTTCAGTGACTTCATCCAGCCACCTCATTCTCTGTCATCCCCTTCTTCTCTTGCCCTCAATCTTTCCCAGCATTACGCTCTTCTCCAGTGAGTCCTTCCTTCTCATTAGGTGGCCAAAGTATCTGAGTTTCAACTTCAGGATCTGGCCTTCTAAAGAGCAGTCAGGGTTGATCTCCTCTAGGACTGACCGGTTTGATCGCCTTGCAGTCCAAGGGACTCGCAGGAGTCTTCTCCAGCACCATAGTTCAAAGGCCTCAATTCTTTGGTGCTCAGCCTTTCCAACTTTCACAGCCATACATTGCAACTGGGAAGACCGTAGGCTTGACTATATGCACTTTTGTTGGCAGGGTGATGTCTCTGCTTTTTAGTGTACTGTCTAGATTGGCCATGGCTTTCCACCCCAGAAGCAAGGGTCTTTTAATTTCTTGGCTGTAGTCCCCATCTGCGGTTATCTTAGAGCCCAGGAAAATAAAATCTGTCACTACCTCCATTTCTTCCCCATCTATTTGCCAGGAATTGAGAGGGCCAGATGCCATGATCTTGGTTTTCTTAATGTTAAGTTTTAAGCCAACTTTTGCACTCTCCTTCTTCACCCACAACAAGACGCTTTTTAGTTCCTAAAATCTCTCCTAGCTACTAGTAAACCAACTCAGGCAAAAAGAAATAGAATGAGAGAGATTTGTACATAATACAATTAAAGATGATTAATTGTCTTAGGGAGCATGAAACTGGGAGAGCTTTTTAAAGTATGGTTCTCCTTAATTTTTACCTAATTTGTCCCATCTAATATGATTCCATACAACTTATATAATTTCGTTTAAATATTCATGATTGCTCATGTGCATGCAAGGGAGTAAAAAAACGAAGATCTAAAATTATTAGCTACTTTGACACATATAATATTATCCCCTTTCCCTTGATAGCACATGTTTTGGTTTTATAGATTCTGGCCCATGGATCCATATAATGTGACTGCAAATTTCTGGATATAGATTACTCTGATGTCCCCGTAGAGGCTTACTGTTGATGAGTGGAGTGAGATCAAGACATTTTGTGTCCCCAAGTAACTCTTTGGACCAAGAGTAGCTAAGCCAACAATACACAGCCTGCCAGCATTCAATTTGTAGTCCCCAAAACCCACCAAACTGGGCAAGGTGAAATTTATGGGCCTTTACTTATTTGGAAGTCTGTTTAGGAGGCACGATAAAATCCCCAGGATCCACTTTTCATATCTGAGGAAGTTTAAGTAGCAAACTGGACTAATTTCATCAAATAAAAAAACTTCCATGACTCCAAAATAAAAACGAAAATAAATAAATAATTCAACTCTGTCCACTCTTGGGTCATTATATCTTCTCTGACTTCACTCTTTGTGGCTCCAGGCAGGACACATACCTGAAGTGTGACCAACAGGAAAAAGGTTACCCTCTTCCATTTAGAGAATGGGATCATCTCCCAAGAATTAAGTTGTCAATCTTTTATCTAATTTAGATGTCACATTAGTTGCTCTGTCATAAGCACTAAGCTTATATAATGATATTGATGATGCTGGCTTGAGAATCAGGCATGGGGATCACCCAGCCTATGCAGATTTAATTTACTAATGTAGTAGCAACAAGATATCCGGCCACACCAAAGCAGTTTTATGATACCCTGGTGAGGTGTGAATTGCACATCCTCCTACCCACACTGAACATGTACGTGCAAACACACACACACAAAGAAGGAGATACAGAGAGAGAAAGAGAGATCTCATCAGTTAGTGGCCTCCTTATCATTCTTCATGTCTAAAACAGTGCCATCACATCTGGCCACTTCAACTTATGGAATAATTTCATAGAATTATTTCCATAGACATGATTTCCATAGAAAAATTACTTGGATCTTTTTCATACTGTCTGCTTTTATTCTTGCCATTTAAATTTGGACTCGTGCCCTTTAAATAACATGTTGAGCACTAACTATTCCACTATGTTCTTATTAACATCCAAGTAGAAATGTCAGAGGGCACATTGAGCTTTGTACGAGTCACCTTATACTTCCTTATCCTTGGTAAGGAAAATGGAGAGCACAATGGCCGGATTTCGGTGGCTAGAAAGAATCTCAGAAACATCATAAAACAAGCGCCAGTCCTTGCAATGTTCTAAAGCTCTGTGTACCTTCAGAAACATTGTGTTGACTAGGTTTCTTACAGTAGCTGCATCTCGCATCAACTGGTCTTGCTTGTCAGCAGCTGCATAGAAAAGGAAGGCAAAAAGTGGGCCCATGCAGTTTGGCAAGAAGAAAGGCCATGCCTTCTGGGAGAGTGGTGGGATGGAATGAAGGTCTGCTCACTGGCGGGCCTAGACTGCCAAGGCCTCTCAGCCCAAAGCAGGTTTCTATACCCTGGTGGGCCTAGCCAGTAAGTTCCCATGCTGGTGGGCATTAGGCCTCTTAGGGCCTCCCCCTGAGGCATGTGGTTATTTAACAACTGCAGTGAAGGAGCTGGGATTGCAGTCATTGAGCGAGGCCATCATAAGGGCATCTTACTTAACAACACTACTGACATACTACACAAACTGTGGGCTAAATTGTGGTGGGTAAAGTATCAAGGACTACCTGAAACCATACTGAACCAGTCTAGAAAAGTGAGAGGAAGTTTCTGTTGCATCAGGTATCATGCTTATCGCTGAGCAAAGTCCACCCCAGGCCAAAAACAACAGGAATTCATTAAGAAGGGAGAGCAAAATTTGGGTTGTTTGTCTAAGATCACAGCTTGCAACAGACTGACATTTAAGGAAAGCAATTCCATAGGAACTGGAGCTTGATCTTTGCTCAGGCAAACAGGTTCCCAAGACAAAAAGTAATCCTAGAATATATAAATCTGCATAAATGTACATTAATGTTAATCCATAGTGCTATCTCCCAAGAGTCGCAGCAAAAATACAAAAAAGAACAGGGGAAAAAACTGTTGTTTGGGAGAGGGTTTTTTTGTGTAATGAAGCAGTTTTCAATCCAGTAATTTCAAATGCTTTCCATTCTCAGTTGTGCCTTTCTGTTGCATATAAAATAATTTTAAGAAATCGAGTTAACTAACAAACAGTTATCAGTCAGAAAACGGAACACAAAGTAGATTTCCTCTTTCATGGCAACCAAATTTGATGAACGGAAGAAAACCCAGGCCCTCTGGAAACAGCAGCCCTGTCAGGAGTGCAAAATACAGAAGACAATTAGCTGGTAGCCAAGATTTAAGGATTCTGTTTCTCTTTGCTACAACCTAGCAGTTGTCTGCAAATTTGCAGTCTAGATACAATAGCCCTACTCCAGGACATTTTCCTGGTTTGGGAGGGTATACCCAGTCTCCCAAAATAAGATCCAGGATGACTGATCATTCTATTCTTTGCTGTATTCTGTCCTTTTTATTAGGTGTTCAGTTTCATCCATATGTACGTACTGATGTCTTTTGTCTTACTGAAGAAGTACCGAGGTAGAACTTGAGTCTGAAGTAAATATATATATGCAATAATAATGATGGAAGGCCTAAGGACTTGTGTAAAGTTATGAGGGTCAAAGCAGAAGATCTCTCAAATGGGCCATGTGCAGCTTTTACATATTAGGAAAAAGTGTAGGCAGCAGGCAGCAGTCTATCTTCAATATGTAATCTACAAAATACATTCACAAACAGACCATAAATGGAGCAATACTCAGACTTCCAGCACACTTATTATTTTTTTCTGCTTTTTACAAACCCAATTTGCCCTTTAAAAATCCTTAAATTCCTGCCTCAAAGAACCCTGGAAATATTTGCCTCCACCCCACTCATGTCTTCGTCACTTCACCAGTCATGTCCCTTCCAGGCCTTATAGTTAACAACAATAATCAAAGAATTAACTATATTCTCCAGACCCTAAAATCCTCCCATTCCCACATTTTACATTATCACTCAGTGGCCAAGAGATGCTGTTTGATTCTGACCACCGGATAGAATTATCTTCCCCAATATATTGCCCTCCTGATGCAATGAATATACAACCCCCAAAATTTACCAGGTGCTGGTAATGACCTATGAAGCCCTAAATGGCATGGGTCCGGATTACTTACAGGAGCACCTGCTGCCGGCATCAACTTCCCTTCGTCCAGTGCGCTCCCACAGAGAGGGCCTCCTTAGGGTGCCGTCGGTCAAAGAGTGTCGACTGGTGACCCCCAGGGGGAGGGCGTTCTCTGTGGGCGCGCCAGACCTTTGGAACCGTTTACCGGTTGAGCTCCAGATGGCTCCCGACCTTCACTCCTTCCGCCGTGACCTAAAAACATACTTATTTGAACAAGCCGGCCTGGTCTGATGGGATTGGGGTATTTTAATATTAATTATTTTAATATTAATTGTATTAATTTTTATTTTAATTGGGCTTTATTATTTAATTCTTTCTTAACTTTTGTATATTGTATTTTTATTGTATTTGCCCTGTACACCGCCCTGAGTCCTTTGGGAGAAGGGCGGTATAGAAATTAAATAATTATTATTATTATTATTATTATTATTATTATTATTATTATTATTATTATTATTATTATTATTATTATTATTATTATTATTATTATTATTATTATTATTATTATTATTATTCCCAGATCACCTGCTTCTCAGAATTATGGGAGTTAGTCCAACGTACTTGAAGCTCCGATCTACAGCTTCCCTATTCAGACTCTTTTAAATAACTCCTTCTAGTCTTCAGATACAGTCATTGACCAAATACTTTCTTTGAGACCCACCAACTAGCAGAATAGACTTCAAGGGAGGAAACTCTAGCCCTGAATTACACACATGCTTTGGGGCTCATTGTTAAGGGCATAATTAGACACCAAACGATGAGTAAAATTGAGAATAGAGAAAGGGCAGCTTGTCCAAGCATAGATTCTGTTCTGCTCAATTATCCTACTTAACTACCCTCCTGTTCAAAGCATCTTGTTTTGTGTGTACTGACTGTTAGGTCCATATCTACATAGTTTTCTCAACATGAATGCAGAAGTAGTTTGCAACTGCTGATAAAACATCCACAGGCCTTGTGTTTTTCTAGTAGTCTTCCAGCTAAGTATTTCTCAGATCTATCCTGCCTTAGCCTTTTCAAGATCAGTGAGATTGAGTAAGTACTGCCTCCTGCTTTACCCCATTAAAGAGAGTTCTCTATAAGCTTTATTCTGTAAATTCTGTCTTTACCTTTGGCATTGTTTAGATGTTTATGTGTTCATAATAAGTTCATTTTTTCTAGTGAACAAGAGTGCACTTTACTCAGACCTCTCCTGAGATGATTATATGCAATGATACATATTTCTTTATTCCTTCAACTGTAATAAGCCAGTCTTGCCTTTGCCCAATAATATTACTCCATGATACTATTGTTAATGATGTTATCATATCCCACATCTGATGTCCTTCAGTAGCCATGCTGTCTATCTGAATATCTATCAAACTACCCACACACTTACCTACTGTGTTACGTATCTGGATATCTCTATTTATCTACCATGTATCTACCATGCCAATAGCAACACAAAGGTGACCCTGTAAGAACATCCTAGATGAAAACAACATGAAGCCATCTTTCTCTTGTTGCTAGGTAAATTACATGGAAATGCCTATGTAGTCCCTAGAAGTTGAGTTCAATACAAGTCAAGAATCTCATTATTTTTACAAATTAGTCTCATCGATAAAGATTAAAGTATACAAGAGGAGCATCCAGCCCTCTCATTGAATAATGAGTCTGTATGGCTTCTTCCTTCTCCTTCTCCGTCTCCCTCCATTTTTCTTTACATGTCAGGTATTTTAGGCTGTCTGCCTAAGATCAGGGCTATGATGCCAATAGGCTTCATAAATCAATCTGGATGCATTATTTCTTGACTAAAGAGCAGAATAAAAGGCTCTCAGTATATAATATATATATTAAAAAGACACCAATGTGTTATGAAGTCCAACAAGTTTACAACCAAGTTAGTTGATTTATTTGTTTCTCCTTCCGGCAATAATCTAAAAAGGAACTTAGAATTTGTCTGTCGACATCTTTGGAATATGTCTGCTTTTGTACTCTATTGCTGATTATTCATTGATGTTATTGTATCATCTCGATTGGACCTGTTCCCTTTTGGAATACTGCAGTGGGAAGGGGCGGGGGGGGGGGATTGTAGACTCAGAGATCAGAAGGGACAGCTAGGAGGTGCCATCTCCAGCTGAACAGTCAGTGATTCAGGTGATTTAAGGATTTAAGGATTTCGAGCCAAAAAATGCATTTCCAGATGGAGCAGAGAAATTCTCTAACGCGGCAACTGTCCCTGCGTCAATGTTTGTGTTTTTCTTAATCCCCACCATCAAGCAACATCTTTGTTGTGGCAGCTATACATGATTAAGATGAGGAAAGGTTGCTGTCACAAGCATGTAATTACAGGTTTCCTGTGTCACTCCCTGTTGGGAGGTCAGCGACTCTCCCTTCTCTGTCAGCAGAAGGGGAATGGCAGGCCGGGAAGAGGAATCTGCCCAGCTAACTTCTTGCTAACTTTGGAAGGGGGAGTGGGGAGCCTGGGTCTTCATTGCCATAGTTGGAAGACAGAATGGCTATTCAAGCAGAATGACAACGTCACTGAAATCAAAAGCCAAGCAGAGCATGCAGTGAAGAAAACAGGTGCAGAAAAGGGAAAAGGACAGTCAAAATGAGGCAGGGAAGGAGGGGGGGAGGAGAATGCAGCACCCCAGAGGTTTTTATGCTGGGGGCCACCAACAACTGGAAAGACAAAGCCAAGCTGGGAGCAGCCACTTAAAAGCTAGCTGATGTAATGCAACATAATCAGTGGATTGATTGGACTGAACATAGAACATAGAATAATCGAGTTGGAAGGGACCTTGGAGGTCATCTTCTAATCCAACCCCATGCTTGAGCAGGACACCCTATGCCATTTCAGACAAATGGCTGTCCAGTCTCTTCTTGAAAGCCTCCAGTGATCAGGTAACCACTACATCTGAAGGCAAGCCATTCCATTGATTGGTTGTTCTCATCATCAGGAAATTTCTCCTTAGTTTTAGGTTGCTTCTCTCCTTGATTAGCGTCCATTCATTGTTTCTTGTCTTGCCTTCTGGTACTTTGGAAAATAGATTGACCCTCCTCATCTTTGTGACAGACCCTCAAAAACTGGAAGACTGCTTTCATATCTCACCTAGTCCTTCGTGTCACTAGACTAGTTCACATACCCAGTTCCTGCAACTGTTCTTCTCTGCACTCTTTCCAGAGTCTCAATATCTTTTTTATATATTGTGGTGACCAGAACTGGATGCAATATTCCAAGTGCAGCCTTATTAAGGCTTTGTAAAGCCGTACTAAGACTTCATGTGACCTTGATTCTGTCCTTCTGTTAATGCAGCCTAGGACTGAATTGACTTTTTTGGCTGCTGCCGCACACTATTAGCTCATATGGAAGTGATTGAATTGTGCAGACATGACAGAAGCAAGGACAGCTCAGTTGAATGTAAAGATATGGATAATGATAATGATAAATTTATTGTCACTTTGAATGTACACCAATCGGCATACATCAAAATGAAATTTCGTTGCATAAAGTTCTCAAAGGGTCACCACCTCCGATATATACTCCTTGTTCGTGGCCCGCTCAAATTTCACATTGTCTATTTTAGTCTCTAGGGAGTGAACGATGGCAAATAGGACAGATGGAAATGGGGCTCCATGTGGATTAGCCCTCAAATTCGCTTGTATTCTGACAACCTCGCACAAGGACAGACCACCAGCAGGGAGAAGCATAGTGCTTCACTTTGCGTGTTTGTTAGAGCTTAAATATAAGGAAATTAAGAATATTTTTTTTAAAAAAAAACTTTCTGCAAAGACCAAGATAGCTGCATATTTATGTGTTCTGTTGTTTTAATGCCCTTTGTGCTTATTTTACATGTATATCCAAGCTTTTGCATAATTATCACATCCTTCATTTCACCTTTTCATGCTATAAATGCTTCGTAATTTTTTTAACTTCTCATGTGCATTACGTATCGTTGCCTCCAGTGCATCGCATCTGATAAAATGAACTGTGGTGCACAACTTTAGCCGCAATAAGGTTTGGCTGGTTTTTAAGCATTTATTTGTCTACTGAGGTATATACAAATTAAGTGCATGAAAACATCTCAACCTGGCGCCCCCAAGGCTGCAGAGGTGGTGCCAACTAGCATACCTTTTTTTTTGAGAGTGCATTCCATTACTAGATTGTCATTATTGAGTTTCCTCTCCTTTGCAGTTATAGAGGCCTCTTTCCAATAAGAAAAGTATTTGGAGCAGAACGTTGGCAGATCTTCAGATATAAACAAGCTGGCATGGAAACTGGCTCTCCTTCAGCAATTTGGGTCCAAAAGTATTTTAGAGCTCTAAAGGTAAGTGTTGGGGTAGCCTCTGCCTGTCTAGACCTTGTAGCACCAGATTCAAATGACGATTTTGATCACTTTAATTTTTTGGTAGTTACAACTTACCAGCAAATAAATAGTTAAATGCCAATGATCTATAGTCAGACCTAAAGTCTTTCTTGGCAAGCAGAGATATGTTGATTTTGCTCACCTTTATGCCAGCCAGTCCAAATATTTTTTTTTAAATTTGCCAAGAGGCAGATATCTCTCTCCAAGTTGTTGTCGTTAGCTGCAAAGTCGTGTCCGACCCATTGCGACCCTATGGACAACGTTCCTCCAGGCCTTCCTGTCCTCTACCATCTTCTGGAGTCCTTTTAAGCTCACGCCTACTGCTTCAGTGACTCCATCCAGCCACCTCATTCTCTGTCGTCCCATTCTTCTCTTGCCCTCAACCTTTCCCAGCATTAGGCTCTTCTCCAGTGAGTCCTTTACTCTCCAAGTAAAGAATAATAAAAGGAATTGCTGGATTAGAATATGAAACTTTACAAGTAATGGTGCAAATATAAACCAGTTCCCGAGATACAGAATTTGATTTCACTTGCAATTTAGATGTGTACATCTGTCTACTTGATTTATCAAACAATTCAAGAAGATAACCACAATACCTTTGGCTTCATCTGGAAACAAATAAGGCCCGGTTGTAAGAACCACTGGAATGATATGAGCAAACCTAGCTTAACTGGGGTCATTGTTATTACTGTTGTCATCGGCAATAATTCTTTTTGTTCTTTAACTGAAGGAAGCACTGAAAAGTAAGATGTGCCACTGTTTCTGGCCCTTGGCCGTAATAAAGATTTATTTGTAATAAAATCCACTCATTCATAGCTCCACCAGTGATTTATAGTAGTATAATACAATCTTTTGCTGCCCATAAATCTGGTGGCAATCACATGAGTCTTCACACTGGAAAACTGATTCGGACCTCATGTGATTGCCACCAGCCCTCAATCCACTCAGGTATTTTGGACAACTATCAACCAGGAGATAAGGGAAGCTAGTAGAGCACCAATTATAAGCAACCTTTGATGAACGAGATGATCTTGACTCTTCCAGTCTCCATTCAATTGCTGGCATGGGATGGAAACCATTGATTGCTCTTGCAGATAATCTATAGTGAGATTTAGATGGAGATTATATCCCTCCTTGACCTGCTTGAACTCTCAATGGTGTTCATTACCACCAACAAAGGTATCTGTTGTATCACCTGTGAGAGTTAGGAATTGGGATACTCATTTACAATGGCTCTGCTCCTTCCTGAGTAGATGGTTCCATTTGGCATTGGAGGAGAAGTAGAGCTTAGGCTCTTCAATGGAAGGTGCTTCAGGGCTCAACCATCACCTCCATTTTGTTTAATATCTGCTTGAAACAGCTGGGAAACGTCATCCCAGTGGCATCCACAGTAACAATCACTGGCTTCAGAAATGGTGGGTGTGACTGATCATAATTGCACCTCTTCTAAAGTGCAAAACTTTGATCTTCTGGCCTCCCCCACCATTTTGAAGCCAGTGACCATCAGTGTGGATGATCATCCGTTAATTTGGGGCAAAGAGGAAGGCTTAAATAACCTTAAAGAAAGAATGCAGGAATGGTTAAGGCAAAGTAAGAGAGAACTCCTGGGAAAGGAGAAGGCGTAAGAAAGAAACTCAAAATAACTCCGCCCTGAGTCTCTTTGGTATAGGAACTCTGGCAGGCTTTCAAGATTCTGTTATTATATCCATCAGCAATAAAGCTTGCGCTGTCTATTTCCTAATCTGGCCTACCTCAAAGGGCTCACAAGTATCATCAATATTCTGAGAATGCCCAGTTTCACTTCTACACCACAGGCTGAGCAGGAGATATATTTCCTGGAGGCTGAGAGGTCAATCAGGACAGAGCATCCTTAGGATGACTCCCAGAAAAATGGGGATGCTATTTGTCAAGAAGCACTTTGGTTTCTGAACATTCTGTCTTTAGTTCTAGATTGGATGGCACTATCCAATCTAGAACTGAAAGCAGGACAAGAAGCAATGGATGAAAACTAGTCAAGGAGAGAAGCAACCTAGAACTAAGGAGAAACTTCCTGACAGTTAGAACAATTAACCAGTGGAACAACCTGCCTCCAGAAGCTGTGAATGCTCCAACACTGGAAGTTTTTAAGAAGAGACTGGCCAGCCACTTGTCTGAAATGGTATAGGGTTTCCTGCCTGAGCAGGGGTTTGGACTAGATGACCTTCAAGGTCCCTTCCAAATTATTATTATTATTATTATTATTATTATTATTATTATTATTATTATTATTATTATTATTATTATTATTATTATTATTATTCCTGAAAGAGAAAAGCCTCATGTTGGGTGCAAGTACAGAAGGTGGAGATCATAGCCTGGAGACCCATAGCCCAATTTTGGTTGAGGTGCCAGCCTTTTCTGTATCAAAAAACATTGGCAATGGTAACTTGTTGATACTTGCCTGGATTACTGCAATTCATTCTGCATGCTGCCCTGGAAGGCAATGGAGAAGCTTCTGTTAGCCCTGAATATAGTTGCTTACTTGTTAACTGGTAATATGAGTACAGTAAATTAATACCAATTTCACATAATGGGGGCTGACTACTAATATTCTTGGGTGTCCAACTCAAAGTGGTGGGTATTTTCTACAAAGCGGCATATGGCTTAGCTCCTGGGCCATCTGATGCAAACAGAGACTGCAAGATCATATAGGCAGCCTGAGACGCTCTCTCCTGGGACCAGTCAAACAGAGGGGTGTCAAGAATCAAGCCTTCGTTGGTGTCCTCCTTGGTGTTGCCTCCTGAGGTGAGCATGGCCCTTCCCCTGTTGCCCTTCCAGAACATATTCAAGGCCAGCCTATTTTAGTGGGCCTTCAGAGGAAGCTGCTGCATTACTGTATAGACTAGAGACAAGTATTTGAAGTCTGGGGCCATGCAATGGGTTTTTATTTCACTTTATGGATCATCATCATCCACAGAAATGTTTTTCCTTGGTCAAAATGCTGAAAGCCGCATTAGCCCACTTGCTTAACCCATTCTGTACATTCCGAGACATGACAAAGCACGTATGAAAGGGATAAAGCTTGTGCTGGTGCAATGCTGCATTTGTCATTCTTATCCCCCTTCAGGTACCACTGGTTAGGGGTTGTGATGTTGTTCTAATATTATATAATGATAGTCTGGGTTGATTTTTCTAGGAGTCTCTTACAGCCCCAGGAGAAGGTAGCAAAAAATTAAATATAATAAACAAACTAACAAAATCAGGCTTCTATATAAACCTGGAAAAAAATGCCGTTGTTTTGAGGAATCTATTCACTAAGGATTGTGTAACTCTTAAAACAGACACACCTTTCTGTGAAACATGTGTCCCCGCCTGAACCCTTCCTTCTTGGCTCAGAATCTCCATCCATGATCCATTCCAGGGACACAAAGTGAAACATTAGCAAACCTAAGACCCATAAAAGCATTCTGAGTGTTGTCAGGCTTAGAACGGAATTTCCAAGAGCAAGTGGTTTCTCTTTCCTATATCGAAATGGAAAAAAGTGAAAGACTTGCCATTTTTAAAACATGCAAGAACAGGAAGACAAAAACAAAATGACAAACACCACACACTCATGCACACACACATACAGTTGTGGCCAAAATTGTGGAAACCTTTTGGGAAAAGTGTACAGTAGAAATGCCACCTTTGGTTAAGTTTCCACCAATTTTTCTTCTAATTTCTTTATAACTGTAGCCTTGTTCACTTAATAATACTATTTTACATCATTTTCTGGGCAACCATCAACTCTCTGCACCATTACTTAAATTTTATTACGTTTTACAAGCTCACTAAATGAAAGGGGGGGAAAACCCAACCAACTTGATAGCGATCACACAACACACGGACAAATGTCCTCCTCTCAGCTTCAATACATGACATCAATAACTGAATCCTACTGTGATCTGATTGGTTCATTGCCAAAACAAGATGACACCTGATTGGCTCTCTAAACACTCATGCTCATTGGCTACAATCAGATGAAGGAAAACTACCTGATATCAACTTAAGCAAGTTGTGCTTCATTTTTCTGGTTATTTGGCTATAACCTTTCATAGAATACAGTATAGATAATTGAACAAACTATGTTGCATTACATTCTTGATTAAATTATCTTTCCATTGATATATAATTTTATGGTACTACTCCAAAAAAAGTGGTGTTATTAGCCATCAAACCTCAAAAATACACTTTTCCCAAAAGGTTTCCACAATTTTGGCCACTACTGTACCTATTCTTCAAACCTCTTAATAAGAATTACAGTTTGGCATCAGATCATGTTAAACTGTCTTTAAATCCACACCGTTGCCATTTTTATCCGTGCAGAGAGGGGAGGTCTCATAGTACTGATCATGCTATTTTCTTATATTCAAGAACAGATATGGACTTTGTGAATGTAAAGATCTCTGCATAGAGCATTCTCTGACTGATTGCAAGCACTCATTTCCCAAGTTTTCTGGTTATACCAAAAGAGTACTTAAGTACTGAAGACCAACCCCAGTGTGTTATGTTGCACCAAAAGATAGAAGAGCAGAAGCAAAAATGCATGATTTTATTTTTCTTCCAAACATATTGGTACGGTTTACTTCATGATTTTGATTCCATCAGTACATCACTAAAATTGCCTTCTTAAGGTTTCCAAACCATTTCTTCTCAAACTACAATACTGTCCAGAAAGAGAAGATGTGGCATTGATCTTAGACAAAGAATAAGCAAGCTGATACTCTTCATGGTTTGGATTATAACTCTCACAATCTTTTGTGATTGACCATGCTGACATGGACCAATGGGAATTGAAGACAAATGTCTGGAGAACATCAGATGACCCTTTTTCCAGCCATCTAAAAATAGAGGTTACTCCATAGCATCAGTTTCTTATCAGATATAAGGTAAAAAAAAATCCCTGTAGGACCCAAATGTGTATGACTGCCTTCACTCTGGAAAAATAATGAAATTTCTATTATAATTAGAACCATGAATTTACAAGACCTTTAAGGGATAGTAATTCTTTATTTGAATGCATAGTGTAGAATAATTATATGTCTTTTTCATTCCAATACATTACAGAAGTTACCATAATAAGTTTGCCCAACTACATTTTAATCAGGAAAATTAATTATTTTTTAATTATTAAAATTAAATATTTTTTCGTATGAAAGCTGTACTTTTGAAACAGAAAAACTAGTGTTTATTACATCCATAAAAACTTAACTACTATAACTTGTCAGTCTGCCGGAAGTACTTAAGTGGAACTAACAGTGGCACTGCTTTCAAAATATACATCCATATTGATGCAATATTCATTTTCGTTCATCATTTCTTCCCCACAAATTTAGGCATATTTTCATCCATCACATGTAAGTCCCTTTTAATCTGATTAATACTGTACAGTTTAAAATATGTACATCCACTAAACAGGATACTTTCCTAGGAATTGTAATCCCCAGGACTGTAGACAATAAACAAACCATAAAGCTTTATCTGCATCCAAATGCGTAGTATTACAAACAGTCATATATGACGAAAAATCTGTGGGTGGCACTATGGAAAGTTTTGTGGAAAATAGATTAGATGAAGGAAAGATGAAAGAAAAGAACTGAAAGAAAAAAATTTCCTTTCCTGATGCCCACTATTGATCATTCAGCTGAGTTAAAGATGTACATGATACCTTCAAAAAGCAAAGTACTGTTCTTTCGATGATGCACGGAATAAGAGTGATGGATCTGTAATTATCCTGACATCTGTTGTGAAATCAATGCTGTGGTGGTGCAAAATCATATCAGGTGTTATCTGCAGTGGACACAATGAAAGTAGTGGGAACTACAGGAAAAAATGATCCTAAGATGTTGGAATTGTTGATATCAAGGGAAATTGAAACAGTGTAGTCAAGTACATGTGTTAGTCTTTAAGGCAGCAGATTTAATACAGGTTGGTTGGTTGGTTGGTTTTTAGCATATGGCATACATAGCCAGGCAAGTCTATAATGCTTTTTACCACAGAGTTGTTCTGGCAACCTAAGACTGCGAGTTTATTTTCTTCATGCTTGCATGCATGCTACCCACAATATACCACAGAGGATAAGCTAGTTTTGCACCAGCTGGCTAGCAGCATTCAGAGGCTGTCAGACTTTCTTCCACCGACCTTGCATCACATCCAGCCAGGTCCAGCTTTAGCTCTCACTTCTGCACAAGATGCTGCTAGCTTTTCCCAGAGGAGTGGTACCTATTTATCTACTTGCATTTTTACATGCTTTTAAACTGGGCAGGAGCAAGAGGCAAATGACGGGAGCTCACTCCACCAAGTGGTGGGCTTGAACTGCCAGAGTGCCGACCATCTCTGACCAACAAATCCAGCTGTCAAGCTTCCGATGGACGATTGACACCAGCATCATTAAGCCTCTGCCCCACTGTGCCACCCAATTTAATATAGTAAAGTCAGAGCAATGGTAGATTCAATAGCAAGAGAAGGCATTGAACCAAAGTGAGCGGGAGTTCCAAAAAATCAGATTCTTAAAATACAATTGAAGCCATGCCAGCAATGAAAAGAAAACAGAAGACTTTGGGAGAAGCCTTAGGACTGCTCAAAAGATTAGCAAAATCAAAAAGAATGCAACCAAATGGAAAGAATAACAAGTCACCAATCGATAGTACATGAAGGCTGTCCAGATTTGTAGATCTGGTGTAAATAAGAGAAACCTCAGAATGAGTCAAGGTTAACAAGCAATGCTATAAGAAAGACATTGAAAGCTTTTTTTCAGGTATGTCCAAACAAAAGGAAGAGAAAGGAAACCACAAACTATGCAGTCAGTAAAGAAAACAAAAGGATAGCAAAATAAAATAAAACAAAAAACCAGTCATTCTTTGTTCAGTCTTTTCTTAGAGGAGCTATGAGTAACTGATAGAAGGGCAGTCAAAACTTAAGGAAGACCTACTGAGCTTGAATCGGTAGGTATTCCTTAAATTCAAAGACCAGATGACTTGTGTTGTAAGAAACTGGAAGAGTTGCTGAATATCTGTTACCCTTGGAGAATGGGTGAAGTACTAGATAAGGGTTCCCAACCCCCAGTCCATGGACCAGTACTGGTCCGCAGCACTGCAGCAACTGGTCCACACAAACAAGCAAAGCCCCATCCGTGGGATGCAGGTAGCACACAAAACAACGCGCCCTCCAATCTGCAGAAAAGCTCTCTCCACGGAACTGGTCCCTGGTACCCAAAAGGTTGGGGACCTCTGTACTAGATGACTAAAGCAGTGCAATTGTGTTCTTATCATTCACTCATTCATAAATAGGAAAGCCCCATGCTGTAAAGCAAAGTGCCAACCTCAAGCCTCAGCTTTATTTCTAAGAATGCTTTCAAGCCGGGATATATTTTTCACAGGCACTTAACGGCTATTAGCCTTGATGGCAATGTGATTGTCTCTGAAGGGAATTTGCTGGGAGACTGGTGGGGTTCCCTGTGCAGCTCTCTGGCTATGTAAAAACAGACTGCAAGACTAGATGAGCCAATAATCCAATCCATCAGGGCACTGGATTATGTTAAACGATAGGATCTGATATCCAGATTTCCAGATGTTTGAATACGGTTAAGAATAGATTGCTAGAAATAGAAGTATTATTATAACTAGACAGATAGGATTTGTAATCAGAATATCACACCATGGTTTGAAAAGGGAAATAAGAATATGCTAAGAACTTTGAATAAGGGAAGCTTTTGATTACCCAAATATAACTTGTTCTGAAATTATAAATGATTGGGATATTTTGAACATGGATGGGGAATTAAAATTGAAAAAAGCGAAAATAGGATATAGAGTGAATAAATGGATATTGAGTGCAAATGCAATTAAGATATGCTTTGGTTAGAGAAGATATTCTAAACTGATATTATTGACACTATTAGAAAAATATAACAAAGGTTGATAGGCAATTGTATATTTACTCACAACAATAAGAATTGTATTTGCTTAGTGTGGAAAAATGTCTATTACCAGAAGAAGAGAGGATGTACTGGAGGGGGTAATATTGGATTTAGTTTGAAGAAGCTTACATGTACCACGGTGGCTCAGTAGGTTAGGACGCTGAGCTTGTCGATCAGATGGTCGGCAGTTTGGCGGGTCGAATCCCGAGTGCTGCGTAACAGAGTGAGCGCCTGTTACTCATCCCAGCTTCTGCCAACCTAGCAGTTTGAAAGGACGTAAAAATGCAAGTAGAAAAATAGGGACCACTATGGTGGGAAGGTAACAGTGTTCCTTGCGCCTTTGGGGTCTAGTCGTACCGGCCACATGACCACGGAGACGTCCTCGGACAAACACTGGCTCTTCGGCTTTGAAACGGAGATTAGCACCGGCCCCTAGAGTCAGAAATGACTAGCACGCATGTGCGGGGGAACCTTTACCTTTACCTTTTTACATGTGCCACAGAATCACTAATGGACTCAGTCATCCTGTTGTCTATTAGGCACTTGATTGTAAAAAGTAGAAAATTAATAAAATATTTATTAAAAAATATGTCTTGTGTACCCCAAAAGTTGATAATGCCTGTTTTACCCATTCAAGGTTGATGTTCTTCTGCAATCTCTGTTCATTCTTATATAAATCTTTAGTTATAGTAATCTATCCCATTCATTATTCCAATAATATAGAGCAAAAGAGATATCTTACTCATAGAGAGGAGCAAGACCACTCGATGAACTTTGATGTCCTTCCAAAGCAATGATTTCACTTTCTACTAAAAAGCTTCAGGCCCCCAGGGAAATTACATGCTCCTCTGAACACTGCCCTTTTTTTTACACTATTTGTACCCGGACCTTCAGCTTGTACATAATAATTTCCCACAACTCTGTCTGTTTGTTTGTTTTTTATTCCATTCGACAGGAGAATTGAGGTACTGCTAGAAAAGCCATAAGAAAAAAGAGAGGAAATGGATTGTACGGGGATATACTGTATTCTGTCTCCCAAAGCTGCATGTCAAAAGTCACCACAGACTTCTTTTTAAACAAAATAGTGTGAGGGAGCAAAGTGGCATCCTTTGGGGCACAAAGGGCAAATTTACACCATCTGCTATAGTCTGGAAATATTCATTAGCTCACAACTGCATACAAAAATGTGAACATCTGGGAAAATTAAATACAAGGAAGCATCAACTCAAAAGACATATGATAACAACACAATTCCCTGCCCACTTTATGCATCAGCTGATATTAGTTTAACCACTACCATCATCAGAACTGTTGGCTTGTCTAGACCAGAGGTCCCCAACCTATGGGCCGCAGCCCACTACTGGGCCATGGCCTCTTGGCCACTGGGCCATATGATTGACTCACTGTGACTCTCACGCTGGCGCTAGCCTCGCCACTACCCTTGTGCCAGCACTAGCTTCACCACAACTCTCATGGCAGCAGTAGCAGCCCTATTTGCAGAGCGCACGTGCTTGCGGTCCTGTTCGCGCGCACATGCTACAGCCACATTTGCGTGTGTGCGCATGGACGCATAAAGGCGCCTGCCCCTCCCTTTCCCACTGGGTTGCCAGCCCAGAAAGGTTAGGGACCCCTGGTCTAGACTCCAGTATATTTATATTAACGTGCAGAAAAATGCTTCAGAAGTTTGCATGCAAAGATCTGCAATAAATATAGCAATCAATCCTGTACACAGATGGGGACATCTAATATTTCTACATTGAGAACTGCATATCACACACAACCCTACCTATCACTGCTTTATACAAAATTAATCACTTTCCCTGAAGCCCAATGTAGGCTTTTGCATTTGTTTTTCCTAGTTTTTATTTGCTCACCAAAAACCCATACAGGTAGTCCTCAATGTACGACCACAATTGAGCCCCAAATTACTATTGTTAAGTGAGCCATTTGTTAAATGAGGCTTGCCCCATTTGACGACTTTCCTTGCCAGAGTTATTAAGTGAATCACTGCAGTTGATAAGTCAGTCGCCGGGTTGTTAAGTGAATCTGGCTTCCCCATTGACTTTGGTTGTCAGAAGGTCACAAAAGTTGATCACATGCAAAGGTCATAAATATGAACCAGGTGTCAAGCATCTGAATTTTGAGCACATGATCAGGGGGATTCTGCAAAGTCTGTATCTGAAAAACGATCGTAAGTCACATTTTTCAGTTTCGTTGTAACGGTTGTGTTCTGTACCAGCCCTGCAGAAAAGGCAACCCCTTTACAAACGGCAAGAGGCTGGAATAACGTCTGCCGAATTTATTCCAACAAAAACAAACAAGACACGAACCAAGTTACAGGAGCTTTGAAACACTATCTGAGCGGTTGCTTTCAGCAAACCAGCCCTCCCCACACATTCCCTTTATAAAGAGTTCAGGGCGTGGCTTCTCTCTGCCTCCTTCCGAGAAGCCCCACTGCCTTCCTCTGTTTACTCCTACTTGACTGCCTCCTGTGTCAGGCATCCTTGAACAGGGCCAGCTGTGGGTCATCTTCATCCACACTGTCAGGCTCACACAGCTGGGTCTCCATGGTGACCAAGTGGGAGGGGCCTGCCTGAGGGCTATCATCAGCAAGATCTTCAACCCCCTCAGCAAGGTCTTCAACACCCCCCTCCTCCTCTGAGTCGTCCGACCCAACTGCCGAACCCACAGGCTGACCCTGAATCACAACAGGTTGTAACGGTCACTAAACGAACTGTTGTAAGTTGAGGACTACCTGTACTGACGTTTCTTAACCCCTTATTTTATTATAGGCTTTGCATTCTTCATGTCATACTCCTAGCTGGGATGAAACTATCTTCCTTCTCCCAAGTTATTTTATTTACGTTTATTTGTGGATGTGGGTTTTTTTAAACAACAAAAAGCTGGTGACCGCGAGGAAACTTTTAAGAAACGGAGAAGCTGCTAGAAACAAAGTGAGCAAGTCCACACAGCTTACAGTATATTCATTTAGCATATTGCAATGGCAGGGTATAAATGAGATAAATAAATAAATTTATTTGCAAGTAAGCAAATCCGAACCCATGAGTTTAAAGAATTTTTAATATATAAGCAGCCCTAGGCCACCCTTAATATGGGCGGATTCACATTTTTGATGAGTTTGCATTACATTGTAACTGATTAGGAAGACATAGAAAATGGGATTCAAGGCTCAAATCTAGTTTCAAATATATTATTATTATTATTATTAGTAGTAGTAGTATTATTAGTATTATTAGTATTATTATTATTGAATAATAAATGAAGAATAATAAAACAGAACATTATTTTACCACTCAAGGGGGCAAAGATATTTATTTATTTATTATTTATTATTTATTTATTTATTGAATTTGTATACTGCCCTATTCCCGTAGGACTCAGGGCGGTTTACAGCGCAGTTAAAACCATAAAATACAAAAATTAAAATCAATTAAAACAATTAATGAAATTCAAGCCCCAAGTAAACCCAATTAAAATTAAAAACCCCTCAGTCTGGCCCAAACAGATCGAAGAGCCAAGTTTTCAGGTCCCGGCGAAATGAGCGAAGGTCGGGGGCAGTCCTAAGTTCCGTAGGTAGTTGGTTCCATAGGGCAGGCACACCCACAGAGAACGCCCTTCCCCTGGGAATAACCCGTCGGCATTCATTAACCGGCGGTACCCTGAGAAGGCCCTCCCTGTGGGAGTGCACAGGACGATGGGAAGATGATGCCGGCAGCAGGTGTTCCCTTAGATAGTCCGGACCCAAGCCATTTAGGGCTTTATAGGTCATTACCAGCACCTTGAATCTCACCCAGAGGGCAACCCGAAGCCAATGCAGCTCACGGAGAAGAGGTGTTACACGGGAGTATCGGGAAGCTCCCATCACAACTCAGATTGTTGGGGGCAATTAAGCTGACTTTGTAATAATGCCGCTTGGGGGTGTGTGAAAGCCCTAATAAGCAGGCATATACATAGAATGAAGGCTACTGCTAAGCTTGTAAGCCGCCCTGAGTCTTCGGAGAAGGGCGGGATATAAATGGAATTAAAAAAAAAACTCACGCGGCTGCATTGTGCACCAGTTGAAGCCTCCGAGTGGTCCTCAAGGGCAGCCCCATGTAGAGGGCATTGCAGTAGTCTAACCAGGAGGTCATGAGCGCATGAGTGTGCATAGGGCATCTCGGTCCAGATAGGGCCGCAACTGGCGCACCAGGAAAACCTGGGCAAAAGCCCGCCTGGTCACGGCTCCTATATGAACTTCAAAACTGAGCCATGAATCCAGGAAGACGCCCAAGTTGCGAGCCCTATCAACGGGGGGTAACACCTCACCCCCTATATCCAACAGGCCTACCTCCTCCTATTTTTCCCCACAACAACACCCTGTGATATGAGTTGGGGTAAGGAGAATGGCTGACCCAAAGTCACCCAGCTGGCTTTCATGGTCTCCTGCTTTCTAGCCTAGTTCCTTAACATTTATACATGCTCAGAATTGCAGCCAAAAGCACCCAGATTGGGAAATACTATTGTAAAGTTTGTTTTACTGAGGAATCTCCTTAAACAATGGTGTGCTCTCTTTGAGATTATATGTGATTAGTGGATTAAGTGGACGTTCTTCCTTATTTGTTTTGTCAGGAATTGCTCATGCAACTTGTCTCCCAGTTTGCATCTTCCTGGCTGCTTTTCCATAGGTGTATAGAAATTCACTTCAACTGTTGCATCATGTTGAAAGGAAATATATTCACGCCTCTGGTGACACACCCAGCCGTCCAGGGTAGTTAGGTTACACTTCTCTTTATAAACAGCTCTAAAATGTGTCATCAGCTCCAAAATGCTATCAAGAAAGGAGTGTTTTGTTTCATCCTCCTCCTTTATGACTTGCTCTTTAGAAGACACAGATATTTGGCTCCTTCTTAAGTCATTCGGTATTCAGACTTCAGTTGTCCAGTCTATGCCAAGACCAAAACAAGCCCCAGAGGGAAGGAAAAGGTTATACAATGCAACACAAACATTTGTGTCTGAGTGCACAAATAAATGAGGGCTGGTGGTAGTAATTGCAGTAGTCTCAACTGACCTGTTCTTTAATGCTCTTTTTCAAAAATTTGCAAAACTAGTTCATACAGTGACAAGGGATGCCGTGGTCATATTTAAAATTCTAGAAAGGGCAATTTTTGCATTTATACAGAATATACACCAGGCTAGAAACTGGGAGACTGTGAGTTCTAATCCCACCTTAGCCATGAAACCCGGTTGCTCTCTCTCAGCCCAAATCACCTCACAGGGTTGTTGTTGTGAGGAAAATAGGAGGAAGAAGGAGCATTATATAAGTTTGCCGCATTGAGTTGTTTATAAAAATATTAATAAAAGCAGAATATAAATAAATAAATATCAAACAAACCAGCATATTTTTAACTATGGCTCACTGAGCAGGTCATAGCAGGCTTAAATTATACACATCACTAAGCATAATGGGTGACTTCATGCAAACATCCCCCACACACACACACACACAAAATACCAAAACCAGGCAAATCACCACATCATGGTTTAGCCTTAGGTGTGAACCAGGTCAGTGTCTGCTTCTGCCTGATTCTGATAAGCCGCTCAAGTGGAATAGCTGCCAAATTCTGAATTTACTTCTAGACACACTTGAGCCAATGTCAGGCCCATTGCTGACACATGTTAAATGTTGAATTCTGCATATCGCCGTGCCTTCACGTAACCCTTGCGAAAGGCCCCTGGCCAACTTTCTCTATTAAAATCCTTGCTCCAGGATTTCCTTCAGCAGGCTGGGTGTGTGAGTGAACTCAACCTGATCTTGCTTTAAATAGCCTATCGCCCCTGATACTGGTGTATTCCAAGAATTTCTCCTTGGCCTTCGCCAAAGGTTTTATAAAGGTCATACCCAAGAGATACATACTGTGCCATTGTGAAGCTTCCTTCCCTCTTCAACCTCATCGTGTATCTAGAATCTGAGAACTAGTTGGAAATAACAAGATGCCCTGCAACACGAGCTGCCTTTCCTTCAAGTGTCTCCACCCCATTTTGCCCTTTTGGACAGGTTACATGCAATAAATAAATTATGGCTAAAGTGGGAGTGGGTAGATAGATGTTTACATTTGGAAAGAGTGACAAAAATAACAGCCAGCTCCAGGGGAATGCTGCTAAGTCCTCACAAGCTCTGGGTGTGCTTGTACACGCATGTTTACAAAATTCTAGTGCTGTTGCTCTAAAAGAAAGCCATTTTGGAGAGATTCTCAGTATGGTGCTTAGAAGGTGGCTGAAAAGAGGGGCTGCCCCATTTTCACTGCACAAACGTTTTTTTGATCGTCCTCTCTGGCCTCTCACCCTTCTATTAAATTCCAGAGTAAGATGTCAAAATGAATTCTTGCCTTGAGAGTTTGCTCAACAACGATGCCCCTTAGCACTATCAAGGGAAGCACCTGTTTTATAGAAAATGTTGGAAAACTTCTTCGTTCTCTTCACGGATAAATCTTTCTGGTTTTTCAATGTTTGATGGAGAATTACAGCGAAGAAAAAGCTTCCTTTGGTCATTTCAAAGTTGGACTTGACAAACTACATTATTCTTGTCCCCAGTGGAAATAAGTCAGTTTATTCTGAGTGCAAAATTTGCATCTCATGCCCTCCCTAACATGTCTCTGGGTCCTGTCTTATCCTATTGCTCTTCAGCAATGATAGTAGAGAACCCTTTTTAAAGGTCTGTTCTCCATTTTTGTCTGGATGGGTGAAACTTCTGTTGGAAGACTTTTCTTCAATCTACTCTGAACACTTCTGAACCTCCGTCCTTTCCATTCCCCAATTCTCAAAAGCAGTTTGAAAATTACCTTCACTCAGAAACACTGAGGACAAGATTTAAAAAAATCACTGCTGTGCTAAGAAAAATCTCTCAGCCTTCCCTGTCCAAAAATAAGAGAAAAATGTTAAAAACCAAAACAGCTTCTTGGTGCTTTGCAGCTGCTTAGTCTCCTGCCAAGAAAAATGTGAAATTAACAGGCTCTTGTTGATTTCATCCATAATTATTGAGTGGAAGCTCTCAAGCCAAATTCTCACTTACAGGATCTGGTAGTAGACCTTGTAGGAAGACAGCTGTCTTAGTCTACGGTAGCAAATGTTATTAATTTTAATTTAGTATTACTTGTTAAAAGTTACAACCTATACCGGACAGTGGCACTATACTTTCTAAGTACTAAGTAGCAGGCCAATACTTATATACAAAACACCACCCAACCCAACCTCAAGTAGATTCTCACAAGAGAGAGGAAGCAACAGGATAATGATGCTATTTATTTATTTAATTTATACAACCCCACCCCCCATCTCACTGTCCAAAATTATTCTAGGTGGCCCAAAACGACTATCAGAGGAACCAACTCCCTGCAACAAGGTTATTTTGCCCCACAACTATACCAACAGCACACAATAAGTACATACATAATGAATGCCCTTTCATTGCTCTTCTTCTAATGTGAACTATCCCATCATCTGCCAGCAATGCACTTCTGGATTCTATGGAGGACAAATATGGCATATTTTGCTCAAAAGAATTAATGGGCACAAATTTGATATCAGCACTCAAAACAAAGACAAAAGGAATATATAAGAAGGTCCAGTGGTGGGATTCAAATATCTGAACAACCGGTTCTCTGTGTGGATGCTGCTTCCGGAAGTCCATTCTGGGCCTGGACAACAAAAAATTAGCTACCGGTTCTGCCGAAGTGGTGTAAACTGGCTGAATCCTACCACTGGGTAGGTCTCAAGTGTGGGTAATGAATCCCACAAAATGGTCACACTATTCAAGTTTGCACTAATTGAAATTATATTTCTATGGAAAATATGATGTATTTATTTTATTTATTTCTGGCATTTCTGAACCACCCATCTCCCTCAAAGGGTAATTGACTCCGGCTCAGCAGAAATAAGCAATGAAAAAATGTAAACATAAATTTTGGTATGTGTATTAGCAAAATATTACAGTATAGGATAAAAAGAATATACATATTTATATTTATGGTTAAGAAAGTCACAATGGAGCTATAAAACACAAAATAAAAATAAAAATAAATCTACCTTAGATTCAGGCTGTCCATCCTATTTTAGACTTGCTATGATCATGTTGATGTTGCCCAATTACACAAAATTTTGCTCTAAATTATAAGCCTCTTTTTTAAAAAAATGTACTGTTTTCCTCTGATGAAATCTTCCTTTTCTTCATTTTGTACATATGAAAATTTAACAGCATCTAAAACCACAACCACAACTGTGTGTATACTAGCCTCAGTTGTGCACTCAATAGCCTCACGTGAACTGAGTTTTGAGTGGCATTAAATGTGACCTTGTATCAATTTACAACTCACATTTGATTTATTTATTATTGGAACTCACATTAATTGCGACCTACCTATATCAGACAATTTCAGCCTTCCAAGATATTCTACTGTAGTTCTCAAAGTGACCGTTCAGGAAAACCAGATTTTGACCCTAACATTGAGTGAGAGGTTGCTGAACTCTCATATATGTAAAGTTTTAGACAGGGGTCCCCTACCCCCAGGCCACAGCCCATTCGGAACTGGGCCACACCAGTGGCAGGCCAGTGTGTGCACATGTGCAGCTCCACTTGTGCGAGTGGTGGTTGCTTGCACTGAGCCATCCCCCCTCCCACCCGCCGGGCCACCATGACCTGCTCAAAACAGGGCCATGCAAACAGCAAGCGTGTGAGTGCGTGCAGCTTTATTTGCTCAGGTGGTGAGCACTCACATGCGTGCCTGCCACTCACACAAAACCATCCCTCCTCCCCCTGCCATTGGGCCTCCAAGCCAGAAAAGTTGGGGACCGCTGTTTTAAACTATTTCAAATTGTCTCACCGCACACAATTTTTAGCACATTACCATTATTAATTGATAAGGTGCTTGTAATCTGTCTCACATGTAATGCATTTGTCTTCCCTCCCTCCCATTGCCTAATAGCAATTTCAATTTTACCTCAGTGAATCCACTCTATGCATCTAATGACATGAGCTACAGTCAACACAAGCTCATTCCTTTTACTGGCATTAGTTAGTCAAAAAAAGGTGCCACTGGACTCTTTTTCTGACTTTGGGAGGACCAGACAGAGTGTCTGTAGGAAAAAAATGTAGGAAGATGGGTGTGGCCAAAATTCTCTCCCATGGAGAAATGGCCCGCCTCCAAGATCTGCAGAGCTTCTGAATTTCCAGCCGTAAATCAGCCCCTGAGCAGTTTCTCATGCACCAGAACTGAACTAAAATTAATTGTTTCTTGGCTGCCACAAGACATCTTAGGGGTGCAGAACTGGTCCTGTAGCAGCATTATCTTCCAATATAATATTTGATAGTCATCATGAGAAAGACTGTGTGAAGAGTCTGTATAATGTGTGCAATATTAGTTAACGGGATTTGCATTCATCTTTAATATTCTTTAAAAATTCCTTATATGCTACCAATTCCAAGACACAGAAGTCCCATCTTTGCATACAGTTAAGATTCTAAGCAAGGGTCAATGAAATCGATTGAGAGTCCACCCATAATGACCATAGTATTTGCTCAATGACCATGGCAGCCACTTTACTAAAAGCTGCATTTGTTTAATGACCACCACAAGAAAGGTCATAAAATTGGATCATTCATGTGACCCACCCATTTTATGGCCATTACAACTTACAACTGTGATGGGCAGGCTCTATTATTGTTGTAAGTCAAGGACTATCTATACAAATTATATGAACATATTTTTGTGGCCTATTGCCAATAAAGTTATATTTGTAATCTTTTAAACTCTTTCTGTAATTGTGCCATCCTTACTTTCATCCCCCGATTTAAAAATACAGTTTACTTCCAGAGTTGTTGTTATGGGAAAAATTGGAAGAGAGAGTTCTACCTGGGGCTCCTTGAAGAAAAACAGAACAAGATAACACCTTAAAAATGGCAACCTTTTATTTGTATATAACCCTCCAAAGTAGGTGCTGCAGCTGCCAAAAAAGCCAACACAGTGCTAGGCTGCATTAACAGAGGGATAGGATCAAGATCACGTGAAGTACTAATACCACTTTACAATGCCTTGGTAAGGCCACACCTGGAATACTTCATCCAGTTTTGATCACCACAATGTAAAAAAGATGTTGAGACTCTAGAAAGGGTACAGAGAAGGGCAACAAAGATGATTGGGGGACTGGAGGCTAAAACATATAGGGAACAGTTGCTGGAATTGGATATGTGTAGTTTAACGAAGAGAAGAGCAGCCCCCAATATCTCAGGGGCTGCCACAAAGTAGAGGGAGTTAAGCTATTCTCCAAAGCACCTGAAAGCAGGACAAGAAGCAACGGATGGAAACTAGTCAAGGAGAGAAGCAACCTAGAACTAAGGAGAAACTTCCTGACAGTTAGAACAATTAACCAGTG
Source organism: Vipera berus (assembly GCF_964194415.1). Taxonomy (NCBI): domain Eukaryota; kingdom Metazoa; phylum Chordata; class Lepidosauria; order Squamata; family Viperidae; genus Vipera; species Vipera berus. Next base: position 296,445,804 of record NC_138202.1, on the reverse strand, counting down.
GAACAACCTGCCTCCAGAAGTGGTGAATGCTCCAACACTGGAAGTTTTTAAGAGGAAACTGGACAGCCATTTGCCTGAAATGGTATAGGGTTTCCTGCCTGAGCAGGGGGTTGGACTAGATGACCTCCAAGGTCCCTTACTTATTATTATAATCTCCTGGTTTCTAACTTTGTGCTTAAACCACTAGTTAGAAGCTCCAGAATTACCAGGAGTTCTCCTAATGCTTGTCTGTATTTTGCTAACCTTGTTGCCACAGTGACCCTCAAATTTTACCATCATAAGTAACAGACCCATTCAACAATTTACGAATCGAGAATAATTACAAGGAAGTTAGAGTGCTTGGGGCAATACTGCAAATTAACCCTACTGGCTTCCCTCATGCGTATGCATGTGCTGTATGAAAGAAGAATTCAGTTTTCAATTTTATGGGCACGTTGCATCAGGTTATACAAAGTTCAGTTGCATCAGCTACTTTATAACAATTGCACAGTTGTGTCCCAGACCTCTTCCAATGCCAAAATATACATTTAGCCATAAAACCTACTTACAGTGCTAAACTCTCACCAGTTCAGAGGGTACTCAATATTGGATTTGGACAATTCCCAAGGATCGTGATTTTGTTGGGCATTAACATCTAGGGAGAACAGTTTATTATGAATCTCAGGTGCACCCATACATTTATCATTTTGGCTCCAATTCACTATTACTGGGTGATTTTTATCGAAAATAGCCTACGGATGATGAAATACTACTGCAAATGCACTCATGCACTTATGACAAAAAATATGACAGCAGATGCTGCCTGAATAAGCAGAATTTGTGTAAACTATCACGTTCTCAGAGAAATAAGTTTCCAAGCTGGAAACTTCAGTACAGTCTTGACTAATATTTTTTATTTAGAAATTCTTCATAACAGTTTGTCAGCAAATTTTACCTTATTAGGAACAGACCTTGCTGATCCTTTTTCATTTCCTTTTACCTATTAGACTAAAATCACATCAATCAACAGTTTCTTTTATTATGCTTACAACTATATGCTCCAAAACCATGTTAGTGCATTTTTCAGGGCTTAAAATTATCATCTCAAATTCTGATAAAGATGTCCCTATCTAACTGAGGTTTGGTTCAGGGACTAGTAGGGACACAAACTTGTCAGAGGTAACATCACAAATGTGACTTCCCCCTACATCATATTTATTTATTTATTTATTTATTTATTTATTTATTTATTTATTTATTTATTTATTTATTTATTTATTTATCATTTTTCTAAGCCACCTATCACACTTGAAAAGAGACTCTGGGCAGTATCAGTTAAACATCAACATATGGAATACTATGTAAAAATTAAAATGTTAAGAGTTAAAATTTTAGAATTAGAAATTGTAAAATAAAAATTAAAAAATCAAGCTGGCAAGAAGAATTAAACCCTGTTAAAAATCAGTTGACAAAAGCAAAGAGAGGACTGTTATGGGACCAACCAACCCCACAACTGCATCTTCTTTTGAACTCCCCAAGCCAGACCATAGAGCTATGTTTTAACTTCCTTTTGGAAGACCAAGAGAGTCCATCTCACCTCTGGGGGAAGAATATTCCATGGGGCGGGGGCAACAGCAGAGAAAGTTCTTTTTCTAGACCCTGTTAGTCAGAGTTCTTTAGCTGAAGCTTCTATTCATTTTCTATTCATTTTCAACATGATTTCTACTTCTACTGTCTTATTTGGTCTTCCCTATTTTCTTCTCCTGGAAGCATTTACCCTGTCTTCAGAAGCTATTAGAAATGGATTACTGAACAAAATAGACTTTTAACTGATCTATCCAGCAAGGCACTTGGGAACCATTTTATGTATCAATGAGTTTTCTGGTTTTGCTTCCTGCCAATCCCATCTTAAAGTGCTTAGAAAACGTAATTAGAGGAGGCATTTTTGAAAGATGGATTCGGAATATAATTCTAATGAGAAAGATGATGTCTCTATCTGCTAATTCAAATATAGAGAGAGCCAAGTCATATAGACTAATAGCCTTTTGCACTTCAAAATCAGCTTCCTGTATAATATGGAAGTGGTTTAAAAAGCATCAGTGCGAATATAAGTGCTATCCATATCAATTTAATAAAACTTATCAGTGTCATTAAAACCAGTTGACTGGGTGGCTAAAGTGATGGGACATATGGGAAAGGAAATAAAATGGAAACCCCAGTTTGACTATTAGTCTTGGATAAATGATTGCCCTCAATACTGCAGGTTGAAAACCAGAGAACATACAGCATGGGAGATCTATGAGCATTCATTTTCTTCTGTATTGCAAGCATAGTAGCTCCAAATTTCTCATCCAGGGAAATCACCTTTTCCTACCACTACAGTAGCTCTCACAAGGAAAAATGCAACAACTCTGCCCTCTTTCCTATTAGCTTTGTTCCAATCAAATTTGTAGCTCTCTTTGCCTGCTTAATTTTATTTTGTTTTTATTTTAAATAGCATTTGCTATTGGAGTCATGGTGGTGCAGTGGTTACAATGCAGTATTTGCAGGTTAAATCTGTCCACAGCCAGGAGTTCAATCCTGACCAAATCAAGACTGTCTCAGCCTTCCATCCTTCTGAGATCGATAAAATAAGGACCAGATGCTGGCATTGTAAACGCCTCAGAGAGTGCTACAAAGCACTATGAAGCAGTACGTAAGTCTAAGTGCTATTGCTATTACTATTTGCTGATGCAACCACAGATTTTCCTTGTTCCATGTGATTTCCCTAGATTAGAAGACTTGCATTCAATGAGTTTGTTTTACTCAATCTACGTCTGTACCTTTGCCCCATGACTAAACTTGGTAAACATCTCTCAATGGAAATGAAAAGATATTTCTCTAAACTACATCTTTTCAATTAGCTGATAACAACTATTACCAAATCTCCTCAAGGAAAGCATCCATTTCCTACTAAATTTCTTAGGAAAACTTATGCAGCTTTCACATTGACGACAGAAGTGCAAAATATTATATTTGCAAAACATTATAGGAAGGAAAGAAGGAAGGGAGGGAGGGAGGAAGGGAGGGAGGGCTGGATTAAGGTGTCTTAAAAGGCTTCAGGTTCCCAGTTCAGCTTTGACAATGATGCAATTTTTGTGATATTTTCATAAGTCTAGAAGAAGGGAAGTATCACTTTCCTTGCCAAAATTATGGTAATACCTATGGGAAGAACCCAAATGGAAAATGCTTTGAGCCAAATTTAACTAGGTGCAAAGCCAACAACCAGTCTATATTTGTGATATAGATTAGTTTCTCATTTTTCTATTTGTTTTTCCATGTTTCCATTATCTTTTGAGAAAAGCTTTATGTATGCTTACTTTAAATATTTGATTCTGACAACCATTTTATCCAATAGATTCCACTTCATGAACATGCAGATTCTTGTGGAAACTTTTTACTAATATTCACATTTTTATAGGAAACTTGGAAAATTCATAGAAGTGCGTACTAAAGAATAAGCAATTTTTATTTTTCAATTTAAAAAGTGCAAGATTTTTAAGTATATTAAAATGTGAACTGCATAAATTTGTCTGACAAAACCATGTCTTTGCTTTTATGATGTGTTTTCTTTGCCTCATGGATATATCAGATTAATTCAAAATAACAGGATAGATCTGTGCTGTTACAGATCTCCCAATAGATACTAAAGATTATAACCATATTTGATATCTCATTTCTTTATTAATTACTGAGGCTTCTTTTTCTAATTCCCTTTAACTTTTCTGAGTACTCTACATTCCTTAATATCTCTGAAATTTTATCAGCTATTTCCTGTAGCACCTTGGGCTGTATGTCATCAGCCGCCATTGACTCCATATTAACAAAATACTCTGTACATTCTTTTGTTCTCCCAAGTTATACCACAACCTTTTTGTGTTTCTGCCAATTATGCCAATTATGTGATCGTCATTTATTTCCTGAATAATGAGGCACTGTGAGCACAGACAGACTCTGCCTTCACTAAGCTTTATTTAGGTATTCAAAGCCACAAAAATCATGAGAGAAGAGAGCAGGGATGCCCTGACTGAGTCTCTTCCATTGCTGGCCAGTTTCAGCTAGGAAAGCCTTCCATTTGGGTTTGTCAGTCAGGTGACCAGTCTATGCCACAACAACAGGTTCACCCTCATCTCGTTCAATTCGTGATGGGAGTGTGATTGCATAATTAGCATAAAATTGAGAGTGCATTTCCACTGCTTCCCTCAGTGAAGAAAAACCAAAATAACTGAATAGGAGCAGGACCAAAAGGACACTCCAAGAGCACCACTTGAAGAAGGCAGTGTCAATCAGGCCTAGTTGATTTTCTTGTTGCTGCTGCTGTTCAGTCTTCAATTGCTTCTGACTCTCCATGGCCTGATGGACATCATTTCATCAGGATTGTCTGTCAGTGACTGCTTTATTGAATTCTTATTAGCTAGTGCTTGTGTCATCAGTGACAGTGACTGGTCCCTTCATGTTAACATTTTGTCTATATCTATCATACTTTCTCCCAAGTAATTTGTTAGTCAGAGGAGATGCTACCAGTTTCTTTCTGATTTTTGATTCCCAAGTAGCAGATGTCTCTTCATTTCATTATAATTGGTATCCCTGTTAATTTTTGAATACAGGAAGCTTTTTTCTCTGCCTCTTGTCATTGCCTTAGCACAGACATGTCAAACCCAAGGCCCGAGGGCCAGATCCGGCCCACGAAGTGGTTTCATGCGGCCTGCGAAGCCATCCTGGAAACAGTGAGGGAACAGCCCCCACTGCCTTGGCCCTGGCCCAGAGACCCTCCTTCTGCCAGAGACCCTCAAATCTGTCCCACTCCTGCCCAGGCCCCCATCGGCACCCTTGATGCAAACAATGTAGAGCTGGCCATGCCCACCCAGTAGGCCATATGCACTCTAGCCACGCCCACCCAGAAGGCCACGCCCACCCAGGCCATACCCACCCGGCCCCCTGAGGGCAACCGCAATGCTGATGCAGCCCTCAATGAAATTGAGTTTGACACCCCTGCCTTAGCATATCCTACTGACACAATCTTTTTTTTTTTAATACTAAGCAGCAAGGCAACTTTTGTGCTGTCTTCTTTAACCTTCAACAAATGATTCCTAGTTTCTTGTATCTACCCACCAAAATGGTATCATCACCACATCGGAAGCTGTTTCTCCCAGAAAGTTTAATTCCAGTTACCTATATCTTCCAGTTCCAAATAAATGTTTTTAGTATAAAGTACCAGAAACAGATTCCACTTTATTCTGTAGTTATGATGATAGCATGATTTACATGGGTTTATGGTGTAAAATTGCATATACCCAAAGCTTGGTTTATAAGGGACGCGGTGGCTCAGTGGGTTAAGACGCTGAGCTTGTCAATCAGATGGTCGGCAGTTTGGCGGGTCGAATCCCAAGTGCCGTGTAACAGTGTGAGCGCCTGTTACTTGTCCCAGCTTCTGCCAACCTAGCAGTTCGAAAGCATGTAAAAATGCAAGTAGAAAAATAGGGACCACTACGGTGGGAAGGTAACAGCATTCCGTGCACCTCTGGCATCTAGTCATGCCGGCCACATGACCACAGAGACATCCTTGGACAAGCGCTGTCTCTTCAGGTTTGAAACGGAGATGAGCACCGGCCCCTAGAGTTGGAAACGACTAGCACACATGTGTGGGGGAACCTTTACCTTTACCTTTTTAAAGCTTGGTTGGTTGGGTTGATGTATCATTTTTGCTCTAGTGTGTCAAGAGGTTAAATGGGACACAGCAGGAAGAGGAATGTTACTTGTATGCTTCATAACAAACATCATATGTGACTATCTTCCATCTTCAAGCAGGACTTTATGCTACCCATTTAGCATAGAATCTATACAATAACTCTTCTGCTATGAGCATTTTTCTCAAAATGTTTGATATACTTGACTCTTTCTTTAAAAACTCCCTTACTTTTAATACCAAGCCCTTACCTTCCCCTTCCTTAGTCCCTAAATGTGCCTAATGTTCAAAGCATAAATGTGTGCTATCAGTAATGCTTAGAAATGCATGTGGTAAAGTAACTACATTGTGCAGTAAATTGATTTGTTGATGCTGAATGGCACTACATTTCTTACAAGTGGCCTTCTTACCATTCATTTATTTCTTTCAGCACATAAATATGCTGGCCTGCTTTCTATAAAGTCATATCTTGGTTCCAGTTAGCCCGGGATCAGCTCCTAAGGTTTCAAACAGAGGTCTTTTCCTTTCATATATTTTGTCCCTCTGAGCATACGGTTGGGAAACCTTTTGGATCCCAAGGGCTGCACTGCAACCAATTTTGCTTTCAGGTCAACTCCAACATATGCACCCTTATTCTGTGTTGGAGGATAATTTCCCATCTCTTTGTTAGAAGAAAATATAAAGACATGAGAATTTTATATCTGTGAAAAGTTTGAAAATCATTTCCTGATGTGGGTGACTTTATCACTGGGAAAAAAGAGATGCCTCTCATTTTGTGACTGGGACAGCATTTGCAGAGATGATCCAATGCATTGTGGGGAAGAAATTTGCCTGGCAATATAGCAGCCTCTCTCACTGGAAGTGATCCTCTCTCTTTTTTTTCTTTGTTGAGGACAGAGAGGCTTCCAGACATACTGTAGGAAGGAAGGTCAAATAGTTCCAAAGCTTCCTTACTCCTTCTCATCTAGAAATCCTGTCAGTTACACTTTATACTTTGCTACATGCGATTTACAGGGACGCGGTGGCTCAGTGGGTTAGGACGCTGAGTTTGTCAATCCAGTGGCGTAGCGTGGGTTGTCAGCACCCGGGGCAATTTGCGCCCCCTAACCCGGTGACGTCATGGCACCGCCGAAAAGACGCGCCCCGCAGCGGCGTAGACTTTCCAAGAAGAGTCGCGCGCATGCGGGATGCTTCCGGGTCCCTCTCGAGGGCGGCTGGGCGGGGCTCCGACCTGCAAAAGCCGCTGCATTCAAGCTCGCACGTGAGCCCCGCTAAATAAAGCCACGCATGCGCACGAAGCTAGGCCAGCCGGCCGGCGGGTCCGTCTTCGCTCGGCCAAGCCTGCCGGGGCGCCTGCGGGGCGCTTGGGGTTGGCCTGAGCCTGGGCGGAGAGTTGGGCGCTTCTATTTATTTTATTCAGTTTATGTGGCCACCCATCTCACCTGCCGGACTCGTTTCGCTTTGCAAGAAAGAGCAGCTCGAGAGCGGAGCCAAGCCACCTTTGTGCAGCCCTTGGGGCTCCCTGAGCAGCTCAGTGCGAGCGCGCCCCCCCCAGATGTTGCGCCCGGTGCGGCCCGCCCCCCCTGCACCCCCCACGCTACGCCACTGTGTCAATCAGATGGTTGGCAGTTTGGCTGGTCGAATACCGAGTGCCGCGTAAACAGAGTGAGCGCCTGTTACTCGTCCCAGTTTCTGCCAACCTCGCAGTTCGAAAGCACGTAAAAATGCAAGTGGAAAAATAGGGACAACTATGGTGGGAAGGTAACAGCATTCCGTGCACCTTTGGCGTCTAGTCATGCCGGTCACATGACCACAGAGACATCCTCGGACAAGCGCTGGCTCTTCGGCTTTGAAATGGAGATGATCACCGGCCCCTAGAGTTGGAAACGACTAGCACACATGTGCAGGGGAACCTTTACCTTTACCTTTACATGCGATTTATATTTACAAACTCAGGGTCTCAATATTTCCTAAATTATATGCATCCTTTGCATGTATTTATTGCAGAATCTCAATGTATCAAACCTAATTTATTTATTTCCATCCCTTTCCATTTTTTTTCTTCCTACAAAAAAGAGATAATGAATACAAATAATAAAAATGTGATACCATGTGTGCATGTGTCTGTGTGCACATTTGCACACAGCTTGCAGAATTTATTTTCTGTCTGTACAAGATAGGCTTCTGGCTTCAAATAGTATGATTTTCTGGAGCCCTACTGTCTAGCTGCAGAGCAAAATCCATTGCTATAACCAGCCTCTAAATCAGTTCCTCTAAAACATTAATAACTCTCTCCTTATTCTCCCCTGGCTTTTTAAAGAAGGAAAGTAAGTAATCCAAAGCCAGTGAAAAGACCAGAGTTGATTGACTTATGGAAGTGTTGTTAACCATTTCTAGGAAGTTATTTGGAAGCCAGTCAAACAGTGGCAACACACTTAGCATAAGATTTCAGCCAAAATTACAAAGATGGCACTGGGTTTTGTCAGAGATACAATGACCTCTGCTGGCTGCCTGGAAAGCAGAATGTGTGTGAGCATCTGTCGTTTGTTCTCATGATCCCAGCAATGAAAAGAGGGTTCTGCTGCCAAACATCCAAGAGAATGACATATCTGCCAGACTAGATTTGTGAAGGGATTCTTCTTAGAGGCTGGTCATCCCATTCATTCATAAAAACAAGCTCATCCATTCTAACTTGGTTTTCCCATTCATTAGAAATGACAAAGGCAACTTCTTAACTCCAAGATTTTTTTTTATAGGCTTGTTAATGATTGTGGTTTAAACCAACGTTTTAATGAGTTATGACACTGAGGAGATGGTATTTGGGCAGAGGCCTTCAGAGTTGGCTGACAGTCTGTGGGAAATGATTTGGAATCAATAGTTCTACCTACTGTGATGGCAGATTAATTCAGGACTCTTGCAAACACAAACAGTGTTTCCATGGAATTTCAGATGGTATCATCTTTGTGGTAAAATACTGAAGGTAACTTTATGAACTAGAAGTTGATGATTCTCTCTGTTTTGAATTTTCTAATGTTTGCATTTTTCCCAAGTATGAATTTATTCCAGCTCATTACAGCATATGTTTACAATGTTTTAAAAAGTCCATATGAAAATTCATATGTGTTTTATAGCACATTTATTTATGCGTGAAATTCGTAGGCATTTTCCTTTAATATGCACATTATTTCCAAACATTTTCCTAATATATTCCTGTTAATGTACTCTGTTTTTACTCATTTGCAAATTTCTATATGTGCTTTAAAAAATAGCACTGCAAAATTCAGAGAAGTACAAAAATGGAAAGATAATTATATCAAGACATTAGACCAGTTCTTATTACTTAAAAGTCGAGCAAATTCATTTTCCCCATTTCAGGTCTGCAATTTCAAGCTGTAGTGTTTCTTGTAACAATATTGATGGCACTAGATGAAATCGCTGCGATAGTTAAGAGGTACGGTAAGTAGAAAAGCACAGTTACATAGAATGGGTGAAATTAACTATCAGGAACATTCTTGGCACCATGGTGGCGAACCTATGGCACGGGTGCCACAGGTGGCATGCAGAACCTTCTCTGTGGGCATGTGCACTGTCGCCCCAGTTCTAGGTTTTATAAAACCTTTTCACTTTAGGCCTCCACTGTCTGTGCAAAACAAAAAAGGTTCAATCAATCAATTTCAACTTCTCGCAGGGAAAAAAAACCTTGCAAAGTTGGAATTGACTGAACTTTTTAGTCCCACCCAGTCTGCCATTACCACCACAGCCACTCCCACCCAATGGGCCACGCCCACCCAACGGGCCACGCCCACTCGGCACCCAATGATACATAAGTGGGTTTTGGGTTGCAGTTTGGGAAATGTTAACAAATACAAGATTTAAAACTGTCCTACAGTTCTCTATATTCTTCATATCTCACTTGGTCCCTCAACACCTGTTCCATAATAAGGAAGGCCCATCAGCGTCTTTACTTTCTGAGGAAACTGAGGAAGGCACAACTTACACCACACATCCTCACAATCTTCTACAGAGGGACTATTGAGAGCACCCTGAGCAGTTGCATTACTGCCTGGTTTGGAAACTGCACCGTTTCGGATTGCAAAACCCTACAGCGAATAGTGAGGATGGCAGAGAAGATCATCAGGGTTGCTCTTCCCTCTGTCATGGATATTTACATCACACGTTGCATCCGTAAAGCAAGGCTGATTACACACACCCCTCACGCACACTCTTCACTCTTTTGCCATCTGGAAAGAGGTACAGGAGCATTCGGGCTCGGACATCCAGATTGTGTAACAGTTTCTTCCTACAAGCCATTCGAATTCTCAACACGAAGAAACTGGAACTATAAATACTTGTATTTGTAGTTTTTTAAGTTTTTAGTTTAGAGTTATGTGTAGTTTGTGTTCTGTTCTTCTTTTGATTTGTGTCGTCTGATGTAGCACCTTGGTCCTGGGGAAACGTTGCTTCGTTTCACTGTGTACTGTACTGTATATTGTTGAAATGACAATAAAGACTACTACTACTACTACTACTACTACTACTACTACTACTACTATATAAGCCTTGTTGTTGTTAGTTGCGAAGTCATGTCCGACCCATCGCGACCCTATGGACAATGTTCCTCCAGGCCTTCCTGTCCTCTACCATCTTCTGGAGTCCATTTAAGCTCACGCCTACTGCTTCAGTGACTCCATCCAGCCACCTCATTCTCTGTCGTCCCCTTCTTCTATTGCCCTCATATAAGCCTAGCATCTGAAATATCTGGCATACTGGGATTTTGGCCAGGATCAAATACTGTACCTAAGCAGACCCCATCAGAGCTGATTCCTTGTCTCCTAGGATAATACTAATAGCACCGGACAGTCATCTAATCCCAATTTGTGGTGCTATTGCAAAAACTAAACCTGCTTACCTGAGGCAGAAACAAGGCCGTAGTGCCAGATCCCAATGAGGCATCAGTGGAAGACTACAAAGTTCTTTCAAACCCTGGAGATGGATCAGTCTATGGAATTAACACGATGTCCTCTCTGTAACATTTAAATATATGTAACAAATGATAGAGGGGCAGCCTTTGCACAAGAAATGTAAAATAAACAAAAAGAATAATAAGCCACTGTCACCTTTTCTCCACAGGTGTACTACAAGATGAGAATCCCTAAAATATTTAGAAGAAACATTTTTGCTTCGAAGTTCAACCAAAGAAGGACACAATCTACAAACTATAACAGGTTGAAGGGAGAAGGGAAAGATGCAAAATAACATTCCTTTAGGTCACAGTTGTTTTGTATTTCACAGAACTGCAGGAGGAAAGCAAACTATCTGCAGAAGTTTCTTTTGGGGTCTGCTTGCTATGGTATTCTACCTGACTGGCATCCCTGTTTACTGGGGTGTCCACAAGATTTGGTCAAAGGAGTAAGATAGTGGACACCACTGTGCAATCAAGGCTCCATCCATTGTTTATGTGTGTTTTATAGAATGGCCAGAGCTTCAGTTGCATCATTGCAGCTGCCATCATGCCTTTTTTGACTGTACCCTCAGGACATCTCTGTCCAGTTGCCTGGATCAGAAGCTGCCACCCTTCAGTTCTGTGGTCTGTTGTTCTTTCATATAACATCTACACTGAAATAAAAACCTACAGGAAAAAGCTCTTAATGTCTGAAGGGAGGGAAAGATAATAACAATGATAGATTAAATGTAAAGAGCCGGGGGTGGTTGGAGCCAGAAGCGTCAAGGACAAATTGCCAAAAGACAAGGGGAGAACTGATGCTTTTAGAGAGTCTTGCACAACAGATTTCTCAGGACCTCTGATCATGGCTGGGAAGTAGTCTTTGGGGTCCCAGTAAATATTTTGGAAACTTATTTTAAGTCCGTGATTTTCTGCTTGAAATATATTTAGCCTGACTGATAAAAATGCATTAAATTCAAACTAAGGCAGCAGACATTTCCCATACCAAGACACTCTGCTTTGTTGTTCTTCAAGAATAACTGAAAGATGGTTTTCTCCGAGAAAAAACTGCCTACCAGCTGCACAGAGAGCAAGGATCTTAGCTGCAGCACTGGAGAATTCAAGACAATATGCTCAACTATATAGGTCTGAGTCTACTGGTCAAAGACTAGATGAGAGACTACATAGAAAATTCGCATTTATCACTTTGTATTCTGTGTTAGAAGTAAAATGAATGTATTCTTTAATATTGGGCCTTGGTGGAGCAGTGGGCTAATGCCTCCTTAAGTAACACCAGCTGCCTGCAATTAGTGCAGGTTCGCATCCCACCAGGCTCAAGGTTGACTCAGCCTTCCATCCTTCCGAGGTAGGTAAAATGAGGACCCAGATTGTTGGGGGCAATAAGCTGATTTTGTAATAATGCCGCTTGGGGGTGTGTGTGAAAGCCCTAATAAGCAGGCATATACATAGAATGAAGGCTACTGCTAAGCTTGTAAGCCGCCCTGAGTCTTCGGAGAAGGGCGGGATATAAATGGAATTAAAATAAAATAAAAAAAATGAAATATTAATGTGTTGGCCATAGCAATACACAGGACCCTTCTGGGATAGGGCCTTTTTATGGAACTTCCTAACTGAAGTAACTTTCAGACTGGTTGTGAGTATTCCACAGTACCAGAGTTGGATTGCAACAAAAATAAAGCAACTGAAACACCAGAGACAAGAGAATGAAGCCATTGAAAGAGCGGAATCACAGCTTAATTCTCAAGAATACAGGATAAGGAAGAGGAACGGTACCAACAGCAGAGGAAAAAGGCTTGCAGGGGAACAGCCATTACTAAGGGCACATTAATTTTTTCCTGGTCCAGGGATGCTTGCTAAGATGAACTTCCTTGAAGCTGTTTGTAGCTTCTGGAAAAGGGAAGTGTTTTACCCACATGTCATAAACTCCATCTTCTTTTTCTTTTTATATATTTGCAAGGTTTCTTTTAACAAGGGATGGTTTATATGCATAAATAAAAAAAACCAGATATTTGAGTTGAATGCCTATGATTTCTTGTCATATTTCAGTATTTCAGAAACATGGGTTGAATACCACCACATTTAATATCACTCTAGCCCATGGTCAGTCCAATATTTTTTCCCACCCTTCTCCTAGTAGTATTTTCCTTGGGGCTAAATTAGAATAGAAAATGGACATTGATACTGTCCTCTCATTCTGAATAGAGTTCCTGGAAACTATGCTATTCAGCACTAATAACAACAGTTCGTAAATCTTGGGTCGTAATGCCAGAAGGAGTGGTTTCACATCATCTTATCTCTCACACATGAGCCAAGGGCCTTCAGTTAATATTATTTATTAAGAAGTCCTTGAAGTAAAGTTCTGTCTTGCCCAATTCGCTAAAGCTTTTTGGCGAGAGCTAGGAAGACATTTTGAAGTCTTTCCATTACTGGCTGAGACACTGAGTTGATAATATGCTGTCCTAAGGAAAGAATTTGTGTCTAAATCTCTTCACTGATTGCTGAAATAATTTGCCTGTTCCTACTTCTGCCTGACTTTCACAGTGTTTTTCCAGATCAAGGTGGAGATCTCTTACAGTAGTGAGGAAAAGCATACCTAACACTCACATTCCCATGAAAATACCCATGGAGTATCTATTATTGTGCTGGATCCCAACTTTCTCTTGCCACAATCAACATTTTAAGGGAGCTGAAATATGGAAAATTATATGTGCCCTGTGACAGGACATGGCAACGTTGGCAAGGGGGCTCTCTTGATGGATCTATACCCAATAAAGAATAGGCTAAAGGTTTCAGCTAGATCCAAAGAACTGTATCTAGCAGATAAAAAAGCAAACCTAATTTCCTTTATTAATAGGTGTTTTCTAAAGGAGAAGATGTAAGTTCCATCAATCAGCAGGATATTAAACATGGACTTTAAGAATGCATTTTAATAAAAAGAAGAAGAAGGAAAAACTCAACTCAGATGGAAAGATATGGAAAAAAAACCATGTAGCATTAACATGCAGTTTGACTTTCTCAGGCAAACTGAATGGGAGCTGTGTCCCCTATGACCTTGCCTATACCATCAACCACAGCTTCCCCAGGGAACAGTGTTGGGGAAAGGGCCTTTCTATTTATACAGTGAGATGGTAGATGCAAAAAGCTAAGGCCGTTTCCAAACTCTAGTGAAATGTGTGTTATCTATGAATTTAGCTGCCTTATTCAACCTGGCTATGAACCACATTTCTCATCATCCTTAATCCCTCAAAAGGAGGATAATTAGAGTGCTCTTTTCTGTGTAAACATTGCTTGAAGTGGTTATTCTTATTTCTCCTATGTGATGCATACACCAACACAAACTAGTTAAAGGTACAATTTTAGAAAAAAGCACTAAAATGTCAATCGGTGCTGTTTCCTCGCCTACTACAGTAGTAGGAATCACCAAGTCCCATTACTGTTTGCTCTGCTGGATAAATCTATAACTAAGGCATACTTTCTCTAACAAGAAAGGAAAAATTGGGCAATGAAGGTAGAAGAAAAGTATTATCTCCACACACCCAAAACTTTAACCTGATCTAGATCAGGCCCTCCTGCAATTTAATTTGCCCCCCCCAAAAAAAGGTGATTCAATTCCATATACTTCTTATCTCTTATCTCCTCCAATTTAGCCTATAAATACTTAGTCAGAAGGTAGTATAATTGTGTTTCATTAAAAGCTCAATTTATTGGCTGTTCTAAAAATATGAGGCTGGGGAATCTGAGGTCCACTTGACTTTACTGAACTGCACTTCCCAGTAGTCTACATTAAAGGATGTTGGGGGTTGTTGTTCTTCAACTGTGGCAGTACAAAGCCAGGGATGATATAAATGACTTGGTGCCATCCTCATTTAATAAGGATCCCTGGAGTAAATAATTATTGGGTTCCCATCTCTAAATCAAAAACTTAAGAGTGTCTCAAAACTAAAAGCCCAGTGAGTTTCCAGGAAGAACCTCTCTAAGATGAGTGGGTTTCTTCTTCAATGTCCATGTCTTCAAGAACTGGAGCAATTAGGAGCCAAGTGTACCAGATAACTTGCTCCCTCCCACTGAATTGCTGTCATAGGTCTGCAGAAGGAAAGCCTTCATATTGTACTTGTGCAACTCCAGGCTTTCTCTCTGCAAACAGCCACTGTGATCCTATAAGTGCTTCCAAAGACTTGGGATAATTTGACTGACAATGGTGAGGGGCAGAGCTTAACTAGAGCAATTACTTAATGAGCTCTTGCTGTTTGAATGTCTCAGTGGATTCATTATGCTACAGTGATAACAGAGTCCAAGCCTTTCCCATCATGTAGTCCTGAATTCCAAGATGTGTTGGATTCAAGCATATATAATAGCAACGTGCTGAAGGACAATCTAAGCTGGACATTTATTTCCTTCTTTTCTTTAGAAATCCCCCTGTATCCAAATTACGACTTCTGCCAAGAAACTAAATATAAATTTGCAAATAAGTAATTTCAGTTGCCAACAGCTGTACTAGCGTACTCTGATTTCAACATCAAGATTTAACAGAAAGGATTTGTTAAAGCTGAACCAAAGCAAATAGGAATCTATTTGCCTAGCCCCCCAAAACAGAAATACCGGTACTTCCTCTACCTTCTCACTGTAGCAGCAAAAGCTAAGTTAGGTACAGGTAGCCCTCAACGAAAGACCACAATTGAGCTCAACATTTATGTTGCTAAGTGAGAAATTTGTTAAGTGAGTTTTGCCCCACTCTTCTTGCCACATTTGTTAAGGGAATCACTGCAGCTGTTAAATTAGTAAAACGGTTGTTAAGTGAATCTGGTTTGCTTGCCAGAAGGTTGCAGAAGGTTGCAACCATCATAAATCTGAGTCAGCTGTCAAGCGTCTGAATGTAAATCACATGACCATGGGGATGCAGCAACAGTCATTAGTGTGAAAAATGGTCATAAGTCACTTTTTTCAGTGCCGTTGTAACTTCGAACGGTCACTGTTGTAAGTCGAGGATTACCTGTTACTATATGCAGCACTGTTTGTTAGTGAGCAGGTTTAATGCATAATCACTGTCCCAAAGTTCAGATGACTCCTGGAATAATAATATACAGCAGGGGTCTTCAAACATAGCAACTTTAAGACTGGTGGACTTCAACTCCCAGAATTCCTCAGCCAGCCCTGTCTTAAAGTCGCCAAGTTTGAAGACCCCTGATATACAGCATCCCCTCACTCATAATTTCAGGGGGATTCATCTATCTTTCATAAGCTATTTTTGTACCTGAGAACAGGAGTAAGATAAGTTACAGAAATAGCTTGTTTAATTTCTCTCCTCTTCCTCTTTGAAAGCAAAAGTAAAAAACTACATTCTAGCCATCAACTGGAATGAATAGAAGTGGCTGAGTTTTTCCACGCAGCCTCATCTTTGCCATTTTTGTCTCTCTTTCAAACAGTTGCCTTTGTTCTCCCCATCTCTTAAAGTCGCCCCCCATTCAAAGCAAATATTTCTCTAATCCCTTATGAGTTCCTCCCCAGCCCCCACTCAAACATTACCTTTGAATTAGGGCTGGGGTGTGAATAGGCCCTCTGCATTCCCCCCAGCTTCTGCCCTTTCCTATAGCAACCCTATTGGGAGCAAATGTGTCACACAGACCCTCTGTGTATGACGGACCTTGTCACCTATCCTTGTGGAAGCGAGGGGGGAGGTGTCTGCCACTTTGACGCTGTTTCTAGGAAGACCATGGCTGAACTCCTTTAGGGCAAGCTGGACCAAGGAATAAAAGCTAACATCTTCAAGCTGAGCTTGACCTCTAGCCACTCTGCTCCTCAGTTCCACAAGCCATGCGGTTGACGTAGTGCGCATACCTGGATTTGATTTCCTTTGGCAGATTGCTGAGAATTTCAGCATTTCTAAATATCCCAGCTTTGTTGCATTTTATAATAACTGAGCCTAGGAAGAGGTCTCACCTTGAGAAAGAGATTTTTACATCATTAGTTGCTCTCAGAGCTAATCATGTCTTGGACCCCTCTAGATGTTCTCTTGCCTCTTGCTCAAACAACAGTTTTTCTTTGTCCATTCTCACAGCCAAATCTAAATGACCTCATAGCTAGAGTGGGGGGGGGCAGGGAAAGATGTCCCCCATTCAGAAAAGAAATTTGTCTCTAGTTGTTTTCAGAGGAGCAGCAGAACAGCAGAACAAAAAGACCTGCGGCACATTAAAAACTCGCACATTTATTTATGGCAGGCATTGATCCCACACTAAGTCTACTTCATCATATACAGGAAATATTATCCCAGGCTGTAGGTACATGTGGCTTGGACTGGGGAGGGAATGAAATAAAATACAGGCAGTGACAATTCAATGAATGTTTGAATTTATGCCCCAAAGAGTTGCTTACTTCACTTGGGAGTGTCATATCAGAGTAAAATGATATTTCAACAGTGTTTATCAAGGAAGGATGAAAGGAACACCACATTAAAACTTATTGATTAGCGCTACTGTATGAGATCTGAGCTGCATGGCAGCATAAAGATACAGATAACTTACTATTTGATTGTCTGATTTCTGTAGCTCAGAATGGTTAGGGTTAGGGTTCTTAACAATGTGTAGGACTTTAAGATGGAGGCAGTTAAAGACATGGCCTTTTTCTGCCTAGCTAACTGCCTTAAAATACATTTCTTGGCACTGTCATGAATGAGCCCTCCCAATTTTTCCCATGTTAGCAACAGCAACAAAAGGAAGAACTTCACACTGTGCATTAATAAATCATAGAATGTTACCACAACATGTAACCAGGAGCACTTTGAATGGCTTTAGAAAAACAATGGACCTGCATCAATGGCTATTAAGTCTTGATGGCAAAATGCATTACCTCTAGCATCAGAGACTTTGAATACCAATTAGTCAGGGACATGAATAGGAAGATGTTCATATGACTCATATCATCCTGCTTCCAAATTTCAAGACAGCTGACTGGGAATGAGCTTTTGGTCTGATCCAGGTCTTGAAAAAGGAAGAACCAAATATGAAATTAAGTTATGCCACTTTGTTAAGGGTAGTTGAGGAACAGGATAAGGAAAGGGATTGTTGGCACCCAGAATTGGCTCTCAAAGTGCCAGTTCACCTGCAAGTAGCCTATTTGGAAACACATTTCTGTACATTTCCATGTCATACAAGTCACTCTGTAACAGTAGTTACAAGAAAAGGGTATGCATTTTCTATTTATTTTTTCTTCAGTTCTCACAGCTACTGCAACCATTTCAAAAACTACTGAGGAAGGGAATTTTGTCTGAGAAAAAAATGTTACATTGGTTTTAAGCTGCACTGTCTCTCTTCATTCATCCCAAGAGGATTTCTGACTGCTAGACTATTTAAAACTTGCTGCTTCTTTTGTCTTTTACAGGACACAGATTTTACAGTCAGAGGAGATTATCTGGCTATTTTCAGACTCAGAACTGCATGAATTTTAGAAAAAAATATTTCTGAGCAGTGCTTAGTATTAACATCCAAATGTATACATTATTCCAAGACAGACACAACAATATGCTTATTTAAATCTGTATTTTATAAGTGCTGACATCCAGAGCAATGGGCCTAACCCTATTTTGTTTTATAAAAGCACTGTTGGTATCTATGTTAAAGGGCACATGGTACACTATTTTGATTAACCACGAGGAAGACAGTAGCTTGTCGATTTCATTAGACCTCCATATTACATACACACGTACGTGCAAGTGCATACACACACACAAACACTATACTATAAACCAATATTTTTAGCATTGATTTATGGGCACTCAAAATTAATTCAGTCATTTCTGCAAACATGCTGCAGAAACCCAACCTGGTTATTATGGTGATAATTTCAATTAATGTACTTTTAACATACATAGCTGCTAGGATAAATCTGTTTCCACTGAAATGCTACAGTCTTGATAACAGTATATTTTGCCTGACTGTAGCACCTGCCCTGGATTCACTTTGTTTGCTCTGAGACTACTGGAGGACTTTTTGCATGTTTTGCTTTGGTTAGTAATGCTCAGGTAGAGTAAAGAATAATAACCAAAGTCATTTAAAACCTTCTCAATTAAACTTTCTCACAGCCATCATTAGGGCCTTGCATGTATGCTCTCATTTAGGGCTCATATTGGGACAGAATTTCAGAAGTGTTAAGCAGTGAAATGGTATCTTAGGCTATTCCAGTGTTTAAAACACTCATTTCACATGTTAAAAGCCATCAACTTCCCAAGTTCTTGTCTTTAGTAAAGCTATTAAGACCGGTTTGTTTCCACAGACATCTGATTTCTTTTGGTCACCATTTTATACATTATATTGTTTAAGGTTTTTTTTTAACATTGTATGCTAATATTTCTTTGTTCTTTATGTGTTTTTCTTGCACACTGCACAGGGTTGAATTATTCAGCCATATAAATAAACAAACAAATGTGTGTGGGGGGGGAGGTGTTAATCCAATTTTTTGGCTTAATCCACTATGGACAGCCTTGGGACTGCAAGCATTTGTTGCTAGGCAGGATGATGAGCAACAAAAAGGACCACCTCTCCTTGATTGTGTCCTCCTATCCCACCACAGATTCAGTAGGAGAGGCATGCTATGGATCCCATCCAGTAAAGATTGCTACTTGGCAAGACCCACGAACAGAGTCTTTTCTGGCATGATACTTCTTCCTTGGAACCTCATCCCCCCCTGAGATCAGATTAGCCTCAATTTTGTGGACTTTTCATAAGGCCTTGAAGACTTGGCTCTATGAGCAGGCATGACCCTCATGGCTTGGCTACGACTACACTGGGGAGCCAGAACACAAAGTTGTGTCTATGGTATGGTTGGGCTGATGGTTACTGGGTTTTTTAAAATCGCATTGTACTATATTTTAGCCATAATGTTGAGATAAGCAGCCAGGTGAACTGAAATAAAAAATGAAAGGAAAACTCTCTTTGCATTCATACCCTTCATAATCTCTAATAATCCCTACTCACAATCAGTACTTCAGTATCCTATTATGGAGTCTCACCCAGTTACAGATTGAAGATTTAAAAGGTGGCATCCATGTCTATCTTCAGATTAAAGAGCTTCCTGAGTGGAACAAATTCCCAAACCCCTGTTCCAAAAGTGCAACAAGAAAATTAAGTTAGCGCAGAGACTGGTGCCATGCAGAAGCAGTCCTACTGCATAAGGAAACATATCTGTTTATAATATCACATGTAACTTAGTTGTGCTGATTTTTTTAAAGAGGGAATAAGTTACTGAAAAATGATTTCATTAAAAAATAATTTTGTAACCATACAGGTTTATATTATCTTTAACTTGGCCCAAAGGATGCTGCCAGCTAATAGTGTTTGATCTAGAGGGAGGGTGAAAAAGAACACTTTATCATCTTGATTAATAGTAGGTTTTTTATTATTTGACAGACAAAAAGATGTGCTTATTCTCTTGTATCATGCCTGCGAGATGATTCAGGACAGGCTAAGCAGTGGCTATTTCCTTGAAACTAAAAATGTGTCACCCCAATGATGGGACAGACTGTTGTCTACATGTGTGATCTCTTCATTACAATAGTTTCATTATCTCTGGATTAATTCTGCCCAGATTTTTTTTTACTTCCATAAACATTAATGCATTGAACTAATCCAACAGGTAAGATTTTGAAAAGACAGACACTACATCCAATTCTCCAATCTAAATGCCCTCTGAATGTGCTCACTAGGAACTCTAGGAGTTGGAGTTCAAACGCTGGAAAGGCTTTCATATAGAAGCAGGATAGAAAAATACGGGTTATGGAAAAATGTGAATGGTTGTGTAATAAGCTGGCACTTAATTGACTTTTTTCTATTAACTTCTGGGAAAAATATATAGTCGTCTTAATGTAAACAATGGCAACATAGTCCTTAATGACAGCCAACAAAACACTCCTGTTTCTCCTTTTCTTGTCAGTTCTCCATTATTAAGATTTTTTCTAGCATTAGGAAGTAGGGCTTTGATGAAAGAAGGGACAAATGGGTGAGAATTTTGAGCATCTCATGAAACAAAAAAGCATCTCACAGAGTATAAGGAAAACAATACAGTGGATTCTTCCTTCCTCCAAAACTGGAACCAGCCTTGAGAGCCATCTCAACTGCAGAGGGATGAGAAACCAGAAGCTGTTCTTCCATTTGCAAAACGCTCTGCAAATTGCACGCTATTCATAGATCTGTGGATCCATCCTTCATAAACTAAAGTATGTCTACTTTAAGAGAAGAGAAGAGAAGGGTGAGGGGTGACATGATAGCAGTGTTCCAGTATCTCAGGGTCTGCCACAAAGAAGAGGGAGTCAAGCTATTCTCCAAAGCACCTGAAAGCAGGACAAGAAGCAACGGATGGAAACTAGTCAAGGAGAGAAGCAACCTAGAACTAAGGAGAAACTTCCTGACAGTTAGAACAACTAACCGGTGGAACAACCTGCCTCCAGAAGTGGTGAATGCTCCAACACTGGAAGTTTTTAAGAAGAGACTGGACAGCCATTTGCCTGAAATGGTATTAGGTTTCCTGCCTGAGAAGGGGGTTGGACTAGATGACCTCCAAGGTCCCTTCCAACTTATTATTATTATTATTATTATTATTATTATTATTATTATTATTATTATTATTATTATTATTATTATTATTATTATTATTATTATTATTATTATTATTATTGTCTTGACAGTATGACTAGGAAAAAAAATTCCCATTTTTTTGTGCCCAGAGGAAATGCATCAGCATTATCTGAGAATTAGATTGTGAAGATCCCTGCAATATATCATCCTGTTTTTAATGAATGCTATTGAACATTCTTTTTCTCCCTTGCAACTGATGAAAAGAGAAGAAAATATTGTGTCATTTAATTAAGTTAAACTCTATGAAGGAGAACGATAAGGGCACCATTGTTAAGGATGACCTTCCTTGTGGTTTCCCGTGCCAAGGCTGAGTTCCAAGCAATACACCTCTTGAAACAGACAATCTCTTATTGTCTAGCAGCTAGAAACCCAGTCATTTCAAATGAAATTCTCTCCTTGGCACCATGATTACCATACCTGGGAAGCAAAATAAGCAAAATAAGCCCATCACTCCTTCCACCTATTCATATACTTTGGATCCAAAGGCTTCTGTTTTTGCTGCTTAATAAGACAAACGTTTCCTGAAAAGGAACACAGAAAGCATCCCGTCTGTTATATATCCAAGTCATCTGCATAGCAACAGCCACCAGGGGGCATTGGCCTGGACGGTTTTGGCGGGAAACCCAGTTTCGGCGGGAAACCTAGGGCCAACCCCATTGGCTGGTCGCCTACCTGGCTGGGTATTTAAGGAGGCCAGGTAGCCCTTGTTCTGGCAGTACGCTACCCCCCCCCTGCAATAAAGAGCTGAACACGTACTCCGGCTGGCGTCTCTTCCTTGCGTCGGACCCACTACATTACACCGTCCTCTTCCTGGGATTTTAGAACTCAGCCTATGTCCTCATTTGACTTCTCAACTGGCAAAAATGAAGAATTTCCCAACCTCTTCCATCCCAAAATCATGAAACTTGTGGTCTGCCTGTCAAGTCTTGTTTTAAGCTTCTTGGACTTGACTTTTTTAAAAAGTGGTTTCTATCTAGTAACTCAGCTAGAGTGGCTATTTCAGCTACGTTTTTTTTTTCCCCTTAGCGGTTGGTGGGTTCGAAAGCATGCTTGGCATTTTTCTGCTTAGAGCGGTGTGGCTTCTCCAGGTTATTGTAAATGACGTATCAGCTTGGTTTCTCTTATTGGAAATCAACAAAATGATTTGGGAGTAAGCCCAAACAGCCTAGTAATAGTCAAAATAGTACATTATGACCTTCTGGTCACAACTCTCTTTTACGCATGAAGGTTCAATCATCTTTGAGTGTCTCTTTCACTTGTTGGTTGTCCAAATTTGGAAGAGAAACAGCAAAGTGGCATTTATAATGTACAGTAGCTTTGGGGGAACTACAACTTTAAAATTGTATTATAAACCCAAATAAAATAGGAGATACTTTGAAGTTTCTTCGCAAAAATAGCAGCAGTGACATTAGAATGTACTGAAATGTAAAACTGTGATATTTTTTATATTGTATTATGGTTTTACATAATGTAGCAAAGAAATATCATTCATGCCTTTTGCATATTGTCATGATACAGGTAATTTTAAGTCACTTATTGTGTCACCTACAAAAGAACAATTACAAGAGATAAATGCCATAATTTAGATGGAATGAGAATCTGCGTCTCTCTACGCATTTGATACATGTGGCTTCTTTCTCCAAATAGCTCTCTTGTAAGAATATGGAAAGTCTAATTTACTTTTAAAAAGATATGGTTGAACGTCTGTGTCCAGCCAAACCAAAATCACTATGTGAATTTCAATGTAGTATTGAAGCCACCCAATTATCCTGTGTTCATGCAAAAACCTAAAAATTGCAAAATGGGATCCAAATCAATATTTTTAATTTATATTGAATTTGAATTTTGAATTTTACATTCAATTTTAAAAAGAAATCAGTTGTGTTCACTTTTCATGCTGTCATTTATTGGCTATTTCAGAAATCAAACCCTTACTTAGATCTTCCAGATCAATTAAAATTGGTAGCTTCAACTATTATTTCGACAATAGCCACACATGGAGTACATTTCAATAATCAAGATGGGGAATTTCCAAATTTTGAATCACTTCATAGGGAAAAGTAACCAACCTCCCACAACAGGAAAGAATTTATAACATTGGCTGGAAAACTCTCTCTGTGTGTAAGAAAATGAAGGATTCAGCTCTTCATGTGACAGCCAGCATAAGAGTTTCTTTAAGACTATTATGATATCTTTTTCGGAGAAATGTAAGGCCCCAGAGCCTGCCAGAGCAGAAAGTCCCTCTCCCATTTCTTAATCCACTCCTGACTGGTGTCCTGACCCCAGCCTCCACTGTTGTGATGTGCCTTTAAGTTCCCCCTGTCCCACTGGAAAACTGACTTGGCTTGGAATTTGCTCAGAATAGACAGAGAAAAGGAAATGAATTCCCAGACCCCTCAACCTACACAAAGCCTTAGAAACGAATGAGAAAATGTTATTAAAGAATAATAACATTGATAAAAAAGAAACACTTGGATCCTGTTCAAACCATGTGCAGGATAGCCACAGGAGACCTTTTTGAAAGGGAATGAGAATCAGTCTCATCTGAGGTCCAGTTCACAGCGCCTCGGGCAGCCAGTTATATTAACTGTTTGGGCTTCTGCTGAGAGCCAAATCCATGATCCTTGACCAAGTCAAGCTGACTTCAGGTTTCTCCTGGACTTCCTTCTCCCTTCCCCCTCCAAAGTTCACTGCTCCTTTCCATGTACAGAATGGCTCCTTTCTGAAAAAAAAGGGGGACATTTCTGCAGCAATACGTCTTTCAGCAAAGGGGATTTCCTCAAACTAGAGTCAGGGCTTCCCCTTTAAACCCTTGCATCCATCCCTCATGAACAGACAAAGAATCAAGGATATCTATTAGTTCAGGCACATTTTGCAAACAAAATAAATACCTGAGCTGGGTCACATCATAAAAGTACCTCATCACAAAAGTACCTTTGATCCAGGTTATTATAGATTGTCCCAGACCCGAATGGATCGAACTCAGACCATCAGGCCTGCTATCTGAGCTTTCTTCCCCAGTCCAGTAATTTATACTTTCCCTTTGCACAAGTGAAATACTGCAGGAGAGCAGATTAGAACAAAAACATTATCTAAAGTTACTTCTCCCAAGTTATTGCTCTACACCTTGGCAACATTAACATCCATGGACATCAACTCCCAGAATTCCCTGGCCAGCATGCAGCATCCATTAACATGGCCACAGTGGAGAAACACTATTCTAGAGGTAGGTTAAAACTTCATTTCTAGCATTTCCAGGACATGTTAGGTCTTAGCCCATCTGAAAGCTCATTGGTTGGAAAACATTGCTTTATACTTTTTCAACCCACCAATTAATTTTACAAATCTAACTTTTAAACATTCCCTTTGGTACATTGATCCAGAAGTGCCAGACCTTCTCTAGCTCAGGAGTTTCCAAACTTTTTCAGCCTAGTTAGTTCAAAACAATCATTTTTTGAACCCTAGATCTAGAAGAGAATATTTGTATCTCAGGGCTAAAGTGTGGAGTCCTTGGTGATCTCCAGCTTGGTTATTCATTAGTTAAATCCAAAAATATAACAGAAATCTTGGCACTCAGACAAATCAACCATCAACAGGCACATAGAGATAAACAACGTTTACATACCATTCAAAAGAGACAATCAAAAAGCTAACAAAAAACCCAAAACATTTCCCTGCCAACAATCAACATCCAGATAAACAGAGAATAACACCAGGTTTAATACAAGACCAGCAATCAAGTAGTAAATACCCCAATCAACTACCAACTCAGACAAACAAACAGCAGACAACAACCTAATCAAGGAACTGCAAAAACCAAAACAACACTAATAGGGCAAATCATTGTATATAAACAGAGAGTATACCCCACTCCATTCTAATACAGAAGATGTTCCTTGTTAGGTAACAAAATATCCGCAAGAAAATAGCCAAGTGCAGAGAGAACCAAGCACTCAACAGGCAAAACTCTAGTGATAGAAAACTGACAATAAAATGAAATGAGGAGTAATTGCCACTACTTGCTGCCTGTGTATACTAAAAGATTGTTTCACAGAGGGAAGAATTGGGGGGAGGGGGGGTTCCTACCTGATTCCACCCAAATTATCCATTGCTCAGGTGAAGGGAAGGAGGGAGGCAGGGATGATGCAAGAGGATGTCCATTCTTCCAAAGTCGGTAAAATGAGTAGCCAGATTGTTGAGAGGGCAATATGCTGACTATGTAAACCGCTTAGAGATTGCTATTAAGTACTATGAAGAGGTATATAAGTCTACATGCTATCTTAGCCAGCATTTTTACTCTTTCCACTCTACCTCAGAAAAAGTGCTACGGACTCTTCTAATTGCATTTGAGTAATTGTTGTTGTTTTTTTTGCACTTAGCCTTTTACCGAACACCGTCAAGTTCTTGTGAGATCTTTTGGCTTCCGCAAAACTGCTGTAGTTCAGTATTTCTCAACCCAGTAACTGTTAATATGTGTAGACTTCAAACTCCCAGAATTCCCTCTACAGATGTGCTAGCGAGGGAGGGGGAGTTCTGGGAGTTAATATTCACGCATCTTAAAGTTGGTGAAGTTGAGAAACATTGCTCTATTGCAGCAGAAAATGTTGTCTAGCGTTTTTCTGTAACATGATATAATCTTGTAATGAAAGCTAAATTGCATGCCTCCCTACAACAGAAATGATGCAAAAACCCCTAAAGTAATACATCTGTTGCTACTTTTGTCCAATGTAGATATCCAGCTGTGAGACTTTACTCATCTCCTAATTAAATGTCCATCAGAGAGAGGGAGGACCTTGGAGACACCCTTAGCACAGGCAATGCATCTCAATGTACTTTGCATGAGAACTGCGTCGCAGCAAAAACTCTCCCCGCCCCCGAGGTTTTGTCAACAAAAGCTGGATCTGAATGATCCTGAGCATTGCCTTTTACCTTACATCCTGTGTAAGTGTGTGGCTCCCGCTATTGTCTGGTTTCTCTGAGATGATGCAGAACTACAGTGTCTGGCTTTTCTGTCTGGCAGCTGCTTTGTTTACCACGTCTAGTCACAATATGAATGTTACTTAATGAGGCCACATCTCCATTTTTCTTCCGTAGGATGTATTGCTTCTACAGCCAGTGCTATCAACGTGGCATGTTCCATGGCTTTTATTGGTCAACTGCTCAGAGTCACTTAAATAGTGAGACGGGTGTTGCATAAAGTTGACCAGCAGATGAATAAACACATAAAAATAGCTCACTTCACCAGCCTTCAAGCCACTATAGGAATCTACCCCTCATCTCTCACGTGCGGCTTTCTACCTGTTTTTTACACTTCTCGTGTGGCTGAGGGAGTCTCTTGTGACTTCACTGACACAAATCCATTTTCTTATCCAACAAAATTTCTCAGTATGGCCACAAAAGGGGGATTATTTTGACATACAAATGAAACTTTCAAGAACCAAGGGAATGGTAAGCTAAGCAAGCTGAGGGTGCATCACAGAGCATGGCTGCTGTATCATCAGAAATCAAGGAAAATAAAATTAACCCGAATCAATCTTGCCTCCTTCCTACAACTGATACTTAATATGTAACATTAAAGATCAGTCTAAATCAGTATTTTTCAACTCCCCATGCTTCCTGAGGAATTCTGGGAGGTGAAGTCCACACGTCTGAAAGTTGCCAAGTTCGAAAAACATTGATCTAAAAGAAACCTTGATATTCTCTGTCTAAACTGCATATTGGATGCTTTCTGCCTCTGTCAGTAAAAGGAATTTCTAAGGAACATGCAGTCAAAACATTTACTCCCCTTTGTTTTTATTATTATTTGAATCCAGGGCTAGGTGCAAAAAAAAGAAAAGAAAAAGTGAGACCTCTTTGAAATCTTGCTCCCTTAAGGAGGCGGCACTTAGCTTCTTAAGGTATCCATCTTGCTAAAAGCCTGGAAACTCACACAGAGTCAGAATGACAGCTTTTCTGGTGTCCTGTTAATTTCTCATCAAGAATCTGTCCCAGCATAAAGGGGTTCAGTCCTCCTGTTTGTCATGCACAGCAGGCTATTACTGTTCTAAATTTCCACCCCCAGCAAGGAGCATGTCTATTGATCTTGTATCATGCAAATGAGAACACTGCCACTTTGTTTTCCATTGAGATTCCTGCCAGATGGAATGAGGTACTTTCCCCTTTAAAGACCTGAGCAACCAGTTTAGCAAGGAAGACTTAGAATAATGTACTTTTCCCCAACCTGGTGCCCTCCGGGTAATTGTACTTCTAAAAATATAAAGTCAGCTTTAAGATTAGCTCAGTTCTTGGTAACTTCATGAAAATAACCAGAAAGTTGCCCTGGAAACCAAAAGGAAGTAATTTCACATTGCTTTTTTATGGGATTTTTTTTTTCAGTGACCCGATCTAGCCATATTGGGAGTTTGCCTGGCAATCTTTCATCAAAAGAGCCAACTAGATCTGAATCAGCTTCCCATTTACAATTATCCAAGTAATAATAATAATAATAATAATAATAATAATAATAATAATAATAATAATAATAATAATAATAATGATGATGATGATGATGATGATGATGATGATGATGATGATGATGAAGAAGAAGAAGAAGAAGAAGAGGAAGAAGAAGAAGAAGAAGAAGAAGAAGAAGAAGAAGAAGAAGAAGAAGAAGAAGAAGAAGAAGAAGAAGAAGAAGAAGAAGAAGAAAAGAAGAAAGTTTCTCCTTAGTTCTAGGTTGCTTCTCTCCTTGATTAGTTTCCATCCGTTGTTTCTTGTCCTGCCTTCAGGTGCTTTCAAGAATAGCTTGACTCCATCTTCTGTGTAGCAACCCCTGAGATATTGGAACACTGCTGTCATGTCCCCCCTCGTCCTTCTCTTCATTAAACTACACATACCCAATTCCAGCAACCGTTCTCTATATGTTTTAGCCTCCAGCCCCCTAATCATCTTTGTTGCTCTTCTCTGTACTCTTTCCAGAGTCTCGACATCTTTTTTACATCGTGGTGACCAAAACTGGATGCAGTATTCCAGGTGTGGCCTTACCAAAGCATTGTAAAGTGGTATTAACACTTCACGTGATCTTGATTCTATCCCTCTGTTAATAAAGCCTATCACTGTGTTGGCATTTTTGGCAGCTGTATCACACTGCTGGCTCATATTTAAGTGATTGTCCACTAGGACAACGAGATCCCTTTCACAGTTACTACTATTGATCATGGTACCACCTGTGCATTTGGTTTTTCTTGCCTAAATGTAGAACCTTACTTTTTTCACCATTGAATTTCATTTTGTTACATAGCAACCAGTGTTCAAGTCTGTCAAGATCCTCCTGTATCTTAAGTCTATCTTCTGAAGTGTTGGCTATTCTTGCCAGCTTGGTGTTGTCTGCAAATTTTATGAGTTCCCCATCTATCCCTTCATCCACATCATTAATGGGCCCCCACCTGCCTCCTTTGCCCACAGCTCGGCCGATGCCCTAGTGGAAGCCTGGGAAAGGGCGGCCACAGAGGCACTCGACCGAGTTGTACCCATGTGGCCCTTGACCCGACGCAGATCCCAATGGGCTCCATGGTTCTCCATGGAGCTCCAGGAGATGAAGCGTCGGAGACAGGGCCTAGAGAGCTGTTGGAGGTCCAGCCGGTCCGAATCCGACCGGTTATGACTAAGGTTGTTCACGAGAACTTATCTCGTGGCGATGAGGGTGGCAAGGTCTAACCACTTTGCCACCCTCATCGCATCCGCGGATAATCGCCCGGCCGCCCTGTTTAGAGTAACTCGCTCCCTCCTTAATCAGGAGGTGAGGGAGGAGCCCTTGCAGGGTCGTGCCGAGGAGTTTAGTCGATATCTGTCAGACAAAATCGCTCAGATCCGGACCAGTCTGGACTCCAACTGGGCAGAGTCTGATCATGAGGATACGGGCAGTCTTGTCGATGTTATCTGGGAGGAGTTCAATCCTGTGACTCCTGAAGACGTGGACAGGATCATGGGGAAGCTGAGCTCCACCATGTGTTTGTTGGACCCGTGCCCCTCCTGGCTGGTTTATGCAGCCCGGGACGGGACACGAGGCTGGCTCCAGGCAGTGATAACTGCTTCTCTGAGGGAGGGTAGTTTTCCCGCTGCCTTGAAGGAGGCGGTGGTGAGACCCCTCCTCAAGAAGCCTGCCCTGGACCCAGCTGTATTAAATAACTTTCGTCCTGTCTCCAACCTTCGCTTTCTTGCAAAGGTTGTTGAGAGCGTGGTGGCACATCAGCTCCCTCTGTTCCTGGAGGAAGCTGATTATCTAGACCCGTACCAATCGGGCTTCAGGCCCGGGTACAGCACGGAGACGGCATTGGTCGCGCTGGTGAATGATCTCTGGCGGGCTCAGGACAGGGGCTGTTCCTCTGTCCTAGTCCTATTAGACCTCTCAGCGGCTTTCGATACCATCGACCATGGTATCCTGCTGCGGCGCCTCAGGGGGTTGGGAGTGGAAGGCACAGTTCTTCAGTGGTTTCTCCTCCTACCTACTGGGGCGTTCGCAGTCGGTGTTGGCAGGAGGGCAGAGGTCGACCTTGAGGCCCCTTGTTTGTGGAGTTCCTCAGGGATCAGTCCTCTCGCCTCTCCTGTTCAACATCTACATGAAGCCTCTGGGTGAGATCATTCGTGGTTTTGGAGTTGGTTATCATCAGTACGCTGATGATACCCAGCTTTTTATTTCAACCCCAAACCACCCCAGTGATGCCCTCGACGTGATGTCCCATTGCCTGGAGGCGGTCCGGGTCTGGATGGGGAGGAACAGGCTTCGACTCAACCCTGACAAGACTGAGTGGCTGTACGTGTCGGCATCTCAGGATATTCAGAATATTCCATCTCTTTCTATGGGGGGTGAGCTATTACCCCCCGTAGATAGGGCTCGCAACTTGGGGGTCCTTCTAGATTCATGGATCTCCTTAGAAGATCATATAGGAGCTGTGACTAGGGGGGCCTTCACCCAGGTTCACCTGGTGCGCCAGTTGCGGCCCTATCTAGACCGAGATGCCTTGCGTACAGTCACTCATGCGCTCATGACCTCTTGTTTGGACTACTGCAACGCTCTCTACATGGGGCTGCCCTTGAGGACCACCCGGAGGCTTCAACTGGTGCAGAATGCAGCCGCGCGAGTTGTGTTGGGGGTCTCCCGATACTCCCATGTTACACCTCTGCTCCGCGAGCTGCATTGGCTGCCGGTTGCCCTCTGGGTGAGATTCAAGGTGCTGGTTATGACCTACAAAGCCCTACATGGCATGGGTCCGGATTACCTACGGCAGCACCTGCTGCCGGCATCACCTTCCCTCCGTCCAGTGCGCTCCCACAGAGAGGGCCTCCTCAGGGTGCTGTTCTGAACCAGCCCTCTTCTCGCAACCCCTATTCGAAAAGAAGAGACTGGAAAGCGTCCAAGGCTAAAAGGCTTCTGCCAAGATTTAATTACGCAGTTAACAAAAACACTAGAGCTTGTCTTCTCAAGCGGAAAAGTTGCTTTCAGCAACCAGCCCCTCCCCAAACACTCCTTTTATAGAGAGCTCAGGGCGTGGTCTCCCTGAGCCTCCTCCCGAGGAGTCCTGCAGCCTTTCTTTGTTTGTTCCTGCTTGACTGCCTCCTGCGTCGGGCGTCCTTGAACAGGGCCAGCTGTGGGTCATCTTCCTCCGCACTCTCGGGCTCACGCAGCTGAGAAGAGGTCCCCGGCTGAGGACTCTGCAAAGCCTCCAAACCATCATCAGCCGGTTCGTTTCCCTCCTCCAAACCATCATCAGCCGGTTCGTTTCCCTCCTCCCCCTCAGAGTCATCCGATACATCAGAGCCGGCTGTCGGACCCACAGGCTGGCCCTGAGTCACAACAGGTGCCTCCGATCAAAGAATGTCGATTGGTGGCCCCCAGGGGGAGGGCGTTCTCTGTGGGTGCGCCAGACCTGTGGAACCGCTTGCCGGTTGAGCTCCGGATGGCTCCCGACCTGCGCTCCTTCCGGTGTGATTTAAAAACTTATTTATTTGAACAATCTGGCCTGGTCTGATGGGTTTGGGGTTGGATTTAAATAAGTTTTAACACATTTTTAGTATTGTATTATTGGGCATAATTATTTAATTCTTTTTAATCTCTTTTTTAACTTTTGTATTTATATTTTGATATTTATTGCCCTGTACACCGCCCTGAGTCCTTCAGGAGAAGGGCGGTATAAAAATTTAATAAATAAATTTAATAAATAAATAATGAAGATGTTGAAGAGCACTGGGCCAGAACAGAACCCTGGGGCATCCCACTACACACTTCCCTCCATGTAGATGCAGTTCCATTGAGGACCACACACTGAGTACAGCCGGTCAGCCAGCTATGAATCCATCTGGTGGTGATGCTGTCTAACCCACATTTTTCTATCTTATCAAGTAGTAGGTTGTGATCTACTTTATCAAATGCCTTACTGAAGTCCAAATAAATTATATCCATATCATTTTTCTGGGCCACTAATTTTGTCACTTGGTCAAAGAATGCAATAAGATTTGTCTGGCATGATCTGTTTTTGACAAACGTATGTTGGCTTTTGGTAATGACTTCGCTGATTCGTTGCTTGATTATCTTTTCTAGAATCTTCCCAGGCATTGAGGTCAGGCTGACTATATGCTGCCATCTATTTGGTAAATTGGGATAATAATTTTTAACATCCCAGAAACTGTAGATTTAATAAATATGGTGGTTGCCAGATGTCTCACTTCTCATCCAAGAAGCTTCTTCAGCTCTGACTGGATGGTGGGGAATGGAAGTATTTATACTCCTTGCAGACATTGTCATTTGTATTCTTTTAGAGAGTCGTTGAGGTCATTTGGATATTTATCTATGTTCTCAGGGTCACCTGAATAGTGCAAATGGATGTGGAGCCTTCTTGGAACTGCTGAAAGGACCATGTTGTAGATTTGATGTTGTATGCCTCCCCCTCTGTTGAGAGAGGGCCGATCAGTATTGACATAGATGGCCTCTTTGACCCCTCTTTCAAACCAGTAGTCCTCTCTGTCCAAAATATGGACTTTGCTGTTTTTGAAAGAGTGCAAATTCATTCATTTGCACACTTACTACAAAAATAATGCACAAAGAACTGAAAAAATGTAGCTAACCATACAAGGAAAGTTAGAAGCCTAAACCATTTTTAATTATACAGCATAGTGAAGCTACTGTAGCTCTAGTGACAGCTACACCCACACCTGATGTAGTGCAACATTGCTTGGTTGCATTGGGAAGGCTCAGTATAATGCTACTCTGGAACTGGAGCTACTCTGTCTTTCTTTTTATGATGAGAGGTCCTTCCACCTTCCACTTCCCATAAATCCATTTTATAATCCATTTGAGATTGATTCAGAATTATATGACTTTTTGTAGATTTATCCAACAATCAAGACTGTGAACATGGCTTTTTTATGTTGGCAGTCTAGAGAAGCTTTTCTCAACCATTCATCCTTGAAATAATTTTCAGATTTCAGGGAAATACTGTATAAAAATCACAGTCATATGAAAACTTTACAATACATTTTGCTTTTAACCTACACAATCCACATATTACAACATTATACCTGCAGACTAGCAGCTGACCCATGGGACTTTAAAATTCCCATCACTGCAGGTGCTGGCATTACACAGCATACAATGGTAAAAAAAATGAAGTTTATTTTCTTTTCACTCACAATCCCTGATGGTATCCCTAGTGACTTCTCACAGAATCCAGTTGTTGAAGGCTGATCTAGAGGTTGGAGAGAACCATCAACCAATTAAGTGCTGAATTTTTTCTGTTTACAAAAATGCACACAAGCAGTGAAAGCTTCCCGCTTGCCAGGAGTGTCTGGTCCCAAGCTCTGTAGGCTTTGTTACTCTGAAGAAGAAATTAGTGCAAACAGCACTAAAGTAAAATAACTGATCGGTTATTTTATTGTGCCTTCTCCAAACTATCATGACTGGACAGAACTAAAAAAGTCATTCTTGTATTGCAAGAGCTACAGCAATTCTCCGTGGAATTATAATTGACAAAAACTGACTGCCTGTTGAGGATGACTGAATACCATCAACATATTAAATTTCAGTTCATTGTTTCAGTTTGCAAAGTGAATCCAGCTCCATAATATTTTAACCCTACTAAGCTGGCCTTGAAGTGTTCAGATATAAAATTTTCCATATAACATTTTCCATTTTAATGTGAAGATTTTGAATGCAAAATTTCAGATTTAAGGCAAAAACTCTGAATGTAAAATGTTACTTTAAAATTCAACATGTGAATGATTTAGCCATGCTGGTGCATTGATTTTGGCAGGCATCTCAAAAATTATTAATTTATCAATTATTGTTGTACTTCCTCTACGGAATCTGATTCTACATACCACTGCATGACAGCTAGCCGATGTTGCAAGTATATCAAATATCCAAATCAAATACGGAAATTACATATCTGTAATTATCAGATGTTTGACACAATATATATTTATTTTAGATAATAGCTAGTAAATATTTAACATGAAATGTGGAAATTAATTTTGGGGAAAATGTTTCACATGATTTTATACTAATCATGTAATTACAACTCAGCTATTGCCAGGGATTTAAATAGCTCCAGCACCAGCACATTGTATGTTGTGGCAACCCAGCACTTTTCAATATTCACAGAGAAGTTTTTTAGTATTGCAAATTTAGACCTGTTTGTCTTGCTAGAGCACAAATTCCAACATTTCTTATTTATTTATAAAATTTCTATACTGCCCATCACCCTTGTGTACCTTCAGGTGGTTTATAACTATGAATGAAAACTAACAGTATCTTCATATAAAAGGTTGAGGGTTTTGCTATGCTTTCTCTATTTGAGATGTTTACAATTTTTTTAAATTGTAATTTTTTTTCACTGTTCTAGAAACCAAGACATTATATAGCAATAGCACTTAGATTTATCTACCATTTCACAGTATTTTACAGCCCTCTCTAAACAGTTTACAGCAGGGGTCTTCAAACTTGGCCCTTTTATGACTTGTGGACTTCAACTCCCAGAATTCCTCAGCTAGGCACACTGGCTGAGGAATTCTGGGAGTTGAAGTCCACAAGTCAAAAAAGGGCCAAGTTTGAAGACCCCTGGTTTACAGAGTCAGCATATTATCCCCAATAATCTGAGTCCTCATTTTACTGATCTCGGAAGGATGAAAGTCTGAGTCAACCTTGAGCGGGTCAGGATCAAACTCCTGGCAGTCGGCAGAATTAGCCTGCGATACTGCATTCTAATTACTGCACCACCACGGCTCATACTCTATCACTCTGTCAGAATTCTTGTAATCTTTTTACATTCCTTTTATACTTATATTATTTTGTAATTGTTTTTATATAATCTTTTTATATTGTCCAGCAAGTTTGAGCAAGGAAACCTCTTCCCCGTAGACTGTTGCATGAACTGTGTTTGTTTGTTTGTTTTTTCAGTAGATCTTCTCTAGAGCAGACAAGGCTGAATACTTTGATTCTCCACCCCTAGCTTCTTTCTTGATTTTACATATTAAGGTCATACAGTTTGGTCAGTATGTTTGGACCCTGATGTGGAAGAGATCTTCCCTTCACCTCCCACCTCCTTTATATGGAGCCAGAAAAGTCCACATCTGAGCTTTACTGTAGTATTACAAAACTAGTAGCAGCATTTTGCCTCATCGTCTGGAGTGGGCTTGGCCTGATGAAAAATGAGCTGAGCCAGTGGCTGCTGCAGATCACAGATTAAGATGTGATTCACCCATAGATCCCTGAAATGGTTCGCCATTTGGTTTAGTCAACGGTGTGCTGATAACTAGACCTTGCTGAAATTTGTTTTGCGATATACCAGTCTGAGTCACATCCTGGATTTATTCATCATTCTTCTGTCATCCTCTGTCATCTAGTCAGCCCATCAAGAGTCACTGAGTCAACTAACCTGTAGATTCTATCTGTGTTACACACATTTTGAGAAGGGCTGGGAGGATATCCGGTCAAAGCAATGATGCAAGCAGCATGCCTCTTTACACCATGCTCTTCGTTCTACCTTGGTCTCTGTCTGAATGTTGGTACTCAGTAACTACAGTGACATCATCCTACTCCACCTCTTTAATGCCTATTTGCTCTCCAGCTTCCACAAGCTGCAGTTTTTCACACACAAATGAACCAGCTGCCAACTCAGGCTTGGGCGTTTTCCCTGGCCTTTCTCTGACTGCAGCAGCCGATGGGCTTGTTCTTTCCTTAGTTGCTAAAAGGCCTAAAGAATGTCAGACAGGGTTCAACTCTCACTTTCCTGACTGGTATGCAGGGGGGGGGGCTATTTTTTATTTTTGCAATTGAGGAAGAAGAATTAATCATTGGGCGGAGGAGGAGAGGCCGTGGAAGTGCTTCAGTAAGCTCCAAATAAAATACATGAGGAGTCTGTGAAGCCTGGACAGCAAACCAATTTAGAAAACCATGGAGCTCACAACCCCAATAATGCTGGCCAGGAATGTTCAGAGTTATAGTCTTCACACACCTCTGGAAGGCATCATTTGGAAAAGACTCAGTTTTAAAAGAAAACCTGAAGCATCCATCCTCTTGATATGGTGTGGCTGGAGGCCAAACCTTTGTGCTTTACGCACTCCTGAGACAAAATGGAAGCAACTCTAGGTCCAGTCCAGCTGAGGCATATGGTATGCGGTTGACAAAACCCATGACATGATGTTTCTAAACAAGGAGCCATAAGGAGCCTTCCTGAAGTCAGAAAAATCTTATAGCATTTTTCAGGTGGAGGTGTCACAGTTTCCTCTAATAACTGCCAGATGACAAATGCTATAATTTGTCATTTCTTAAAATAATTCTTCTCAATGTGTTTTAATCACTACAGTTAAGAACAAGGAGGGGAAAAAAGTATACTCTTGGGTAAAAAGTGTACAGTATGTGTGTTTCATTTTCCATTAGACATTACTGTTTGGGAGGATGAGAGTTCAATTTAATTTAATTTAATTAATTTGGAGAGTAGCAGATTGGCAAAAGATAACTTCAGAGATCATTGGGAAGACCAGAACAAGGCCCACGATCTTCCTATGTGAAATTAAATCCCTTCCTTTTTCTTGCTATCAAATGTGGACTTTCAGATCAATCTAAACTTCCTGGATTTTTTATTCAAAACGAGAGAGAGGCAGAAAGAGACATCTTGTTATTTACAGTATTACATTCTGCTGAGATAATTTTTCAGCAAAGAGAGACCAAATGCCGTTCAGTAAAATTGTCCTATTAATGTTGATACTTTGAGTATCTAGGACCTGTTTTGAAGAAACACCCCAAGATCTTACTTCATCAGGGGTTCCCTGCCCTCCTTTCCTTCCTATGTTAGCATTCCCATAGCCTCCCTCTTGAATAGGAGTCTTCTGAAATCTTTTCATTTATATTCATCTGTTTTCCTCTCCAGCAGAAACATGTCACCTATTTTTTCACACCCCTAGTTATTACACAGCTGGTCTTTTCTGTGGTTAAATGTTTTCTGAAGATAAATTGTGCATAACTTCATTAAGCCTGGATACATACATTCATGCACGCACACACACGCACACACACACACACACACACACACACACACAAACGGGGGGGGGGGAGAGTGGGAGATTCCTGCCATTTGTATGCTTCCAAGATATGTTACACAATTGTAATTCTCAATATAAAAACAAGCAGTTAAGAGCATGATGAGAGAATGCTTACTATAATATATTTTATTTACATTTCAGATGTCAAAGAAATGAAATCAAATTTAATTGTTCTCCTGGCCCCACTGTTTGAGAAATGGAATTAATTTGGTTGTCTTAAATTGCTTCTTTTTACATTTACGAGGCCCTCAGCCTAGTAACAGTTCTTTATTTCTGCAAATTATATCCCAAACAAGGCTCTAAGCACAGAATGGATAAATAATCCTATTTCCTTTACTTCTAAGTAATCAAAGCAGTACATGAAAGGCAAATAGAGTCGTTAAAAACATGAGCCATAGAACAAGAATTCTCCCACTTATTATTTAATTGGTTGGGTAGCTTTAGTCAAGTTCCTGTTTCCAATCTGCAGTATGGATTTTCATATTATGAGTAAAATAACACTGGCTTATAAGCACTCCTCATGTCATTTTAAAAAACAAAAATCACACAAGGACTATTACCACATTTTCCACCTAACAATGCAAGAAAATTTTTAAAAGCCCATCCCTTTGGCTATTGGAGAACAGAACAATGAACAGGACATTTGATCAGATATATTGTAGTGTATTCAAGTCCCCTGGCACATTGTGCTAAAGTGCAAAAAAGCAGCCTATTGACCGGGAATTATGGGAATTATGCTCTTACTACATCTGCAGAGTGAGGAAGATACTCTAGTGGTCTTCTGAAATGCAGTGCCAATAATAATGTTCATGACAACATTCTTGTAACACTCTATTCTATCACATTGTAGGGTACTCATTTTACATTGTAAGCCACTCAGAATCACTTCAGACTGTGAGATGGGCGATATATATAAATGTAATTAGTAAATAAAAAATAAAATATTCTTGATACAAAATCAAGACTAATGACGTAAACTTGCTGATTTTTCTGGTTGCAGATGAAGTATCAGATAAAGGCATTCTCGCACACTAGCCTCTAGGTCTCAAGCAGCAAAGAATTAGTGAAAAAAATACAACAAAGAAAAAAAGCTATATCATTTTAACATTAAATAGTTCAAGATACATATATATTTCTAATACAAACACATATATCCATCTAGAGGCCATCTACAGGCAAACAAGGCTGTGAATTTATTTTTGTACCAGCTTGCCATCCATATTAGGAAAATGCAGGAATGGGAATTTCTGGTCTTCCAAATGTGGATTAACTACAACTCCCAGCATCCTCAGTCAGCATGACTAATAATGAAATCACCTGGGAGTTGCATGGAGCAAACGTTAGAAGGGTACAGTTCCCTTAACGAGGACAGTGTGTTACATTTGAAGGCTATAGGATATCTTGAAGATTCCATGGATACTTCTTCCTCTCTTTTTTTCCTAGCCTTCCAAAAATAATCCATTTCTCTGTAAAGAAGTCTATTCTACCTTTTTTTTGTCATTGACTGACTAAATGAGAAGAAGGCCAGAGGGAAAGGGACTATTCTCACCTGGCTTCTTTTCTTTCTGCAGCTAATCTGCACAACCTGCTTGCAGTACCACGACTGGAAGACTGGATTGCAGGTTTTCCAGGAGGCTAATAATTCCACTGGGATTCAAAACCAAAAGCTCCGCAGGACCTGTATGCCACCTTTCCTCCTTTATTACGCTCAATAGCCAAATTACATTAGGGGGCTTCTCTTCTTCCGGAAGCTAAGGATAATATACTGATTTTATCCAATGGGATATTGAGATGTGATGTGAACTTTAAAAAAAAGAGACTCATTTGCACAGCTCTCAGCAGCTCCTCCAAAACAGAGATTTGGGGACAGCAATTGGTGGTTAATTTTCCTATCGATTGATGATACTCAGACCTTATTCACAAGCAAACTATTGTTTGGGAGGAGGCCTCCCTCAGAACCAGAAAAGCTGGTCAACTACAGGAGCTGTATGTCTGCTTCTCTCGTGACTTTCTTCCCAGTTTCTCTTCATATTCCCACCATCATCCACAGAGACCCTACTTCTGTACATTGACTCCAAATTGCCCCTATTTCCTGTATCAGATACAAAATATAATCAGCAAAGCAAGTTTTAAAAGGTATCTTTCAAACTTGGGAGAGAAGATACAACCGTTTCATAAGCATCTTTCTTATCAATATATTTTTCTTCCCCTATCAACCCTCGTTAGAATCCTCATTTGACGATCCCATAGCAAATCTCACAATAACAAAGCATCCTCAGAAATCCCTTATGCCCAGTACACTTGCAAACATAGCACTTGTCTTGCTCTACATGCAGGGAAGAACACTATCTTGGGAACTGTACCCTCATTTTGAGTATGTGATATTATTCTGCCTGTTAGCCTAGATCAGGGGTCGGCAACCTTGGCTCTTTTATGACTCGCGGACTTCAACTCCCAGAATTCCCGAGCCAGCTATGCTGGCTCGGGAATTCTGGGAGTTGAAGTCCGCGA
This sequence comes from Vipera berus, assembly GCF_964194415.1. NCBI lineage: Eukaryota > Metazoa > Chordata > Lepidosauria > Squamata > Viperidae > Vipera > Vipera berus. Next base: position 296,406,431 of record NC_138202.1, on the reverse strand, counting down.
GTCATAAAAGAGCCAAGGTTGCCGACCCCTGGCCTAGATGCATCCTTCCTCAGTCTGATTTCCTTGAAATATTCTGATTTACAATCATGCCACAGATTCACGTATTTGCTGGTAGGTCTCAGTGACTACAGTTAAATGTATTTTAGTGAAACTGTGCACTTATAACTATACCTTTAGAAGTAACTATGTTGGTCTACTTAATTACTCAAGCAATAATTAGGATCAATCCAAGTTTTGTTAACTTCTGAAAGATATTCTTTTTAACAAACTATTAGATTTTCCTGCTTGCTGGCTCATTCTGTGTGTGTATATTTGTGTGCGTTGTGTTGCCTTTTTAGCATAGTATGTTCTTTTACAGTGCTATATTTTAATTGTTTGCAGGAGCATTGGTCTGTTTTTGTTAGCTGTTTTCAATATATTCATTGGGGATAGATGAAGGAAAGGAAATTATGGGATAGATCTTTTATTATTAACAAACAAACAATTCAGGAGTGGCAGTCGAAAAGGCCTCTCCCAAAATTTCACTGGTTGATCAACATAGCTGAAGCTGACAAAAGTTCCAAGATAAGTGACAACACCCGTCTGTGAGTTCTACAGAAACACACACATGGAAATGTAGCATGCAATTCTATATCTGGATTGTGTTAAGTGAGGACGATGTTTCCAGCTGGATGGACTTTATTCTCCTTTTGAAGGGCCAAGTCAAATGGATAATATATAAAGTTTCACTGACTGATATATGCCATAGACATTTTCTCCATGTTTCTTCACAGAAGATACTACTTGGTATATGTCAACTCTCTGAGCCAGTTTTCCCTTAACCTAGAAGTTTTCCCTCCAGAGATTTTTTTGGATATTGATTCCCAAAAATTCCAGAAAGTATGATCTTACAGTTAAGAAACTAAAAGTTGAACATGTCCAGAAATCACCAGATCAGTAAAGACTATAGTAGGGTATGAAGTGTGTATGGTTACAAGAAGAAGACCATATTCAGTAGGCATAATTTTCTTCACATGGGTATATGAAAGAATCAGTACAAAAGCTACGAGTAGAGCCATGAAAAGATACATGCTCAGCATTACAAGAAGAGATAGAAAGACCTGCACATGGATTAGAGAACAAACAAAAGTATATGATATCATCAAGTGATATGCAGGTTCTGAGGTTTTGCTTGATAAAAAATACAGGAAACCAGAAGTTGCCTTCAACTTCTTTATTCAGCTGAACAAAGACAGGCTTCTCTAAAAAAGAGAGAGAGAGAAAAAGCCCCAAATATCAGGAAAACCTTATTTTTATACCTACTTTGATTACATAAGCAATTCACCCAGCAAAGCTGACACACATAAGATAAAGACTTTGCCCTTTAAGGCTGGCACACGGTAGATAAGAAAGGAAGAAAGCAGAAGTAGCTAAATATTCCTTTTGGGTGTTCCCCCAAGACACCATATGTTCACTTTTGGGTGGTTTGGGTATTTCCCCAAGACAGCATATGTTCCCGGGTGGGTTAGGATATTGTGTGTTTGCTGTCCTTTCATGACCTTGCATCATGGTTCTGCAAGTGGCCAGAGAAAGCGGAGCCATCTGCACGTATTCACAATTGATACTGTCCCCTAAGTCCGGGTCAGAGTAAAAGAATTGAAATGGAAATGGGCTGGTCACACAGGAAGAAGAACTCATGGCAGGTGGACCAAGGCAGTTGTAGAATGGATCCCACGATAAAAAGCATCCACGAAAGAGACCTAAAACAAGATGGCTTGACGACATCAGCAAGTATTACGGGCCCAATTGGAAAAAAAAAAAAGCTCAGGACTGTATCAGTTGGAAACATGAGGAAGAGTCTTTCATCCTGCAGTGGATAGACAATGGCTAAAATGATGATGATGATGATGATGATGATGATGATATTGAAAGAGCAAAACAAGGAGCAAAAATCTGAGCTTGCAGTAAATCACTTTTCTGATTTTGAAAAAAATTTAAAATTTAGCACTATAATTATATTCAGGAAAACCCCATTTTGTCCATAAAATAAGAACCATTTCGAGCATTACAGTCTTCGAGTGGAGCAAAGAAATTGCAAAGGCTGTCACTGACAGCATTTTTTTTCTCCTTTCCTTTCCAAGTAAATTTGGGCCAAGGACTCACAATTTTCAGGTCACAAGATAATATTCAATAAATAATACAAACATGATGATATTACTGTTTATGTAACTGTTCCTTCCCAAGTGATTTACGCTAACAAAAATTTGTAATCCTTTCTTATATTAAATAAACACCAAAACATTCAACCGGGCTTTCAGTTTTGGTGCTTTTAGATCAGGCTTGGAATGGTATGTTTTTTTGTTTTTTTATTTTAATTCCATTTATATCCCGCCCTTCTCCGAAGACTCAGGGCGGCTTACAAGCTTAGCAGTAGCCTTCATTCTATGTATATGCCTGCTTATTAGGGCTTTCACACACCCCCAAGCGGCATTATTACAAAGTCAGCTTAATTGCCCCCAACAATCTGGGTCCTCATTTTACCTACCTCGGAAGGATGGAAGGCTGAGTCAACCTTGAGCCTGGTGGGATGCGAACCTGCACTAATTGCAGGCAGCTGGTGTTACTTAAGGAGGCATTAGTCCACTGCTCCACCAAGGTATACTTTTTTTGAAAGGGACATTGGTTTAAATATGTGGTTTGTCAGGTATACGTATCTAAATATATAATTTAACTTTTAATTAAAATGGGCAGTTACAAACTTCCCATTTTTAAGAATCACCTCTGGTAGAAAATTCTGTTTCATTTGAACATACATATACAGATATATTTATTTATTTTGTTAAAGCCCTAATAAAGAACAGTTATCGCTACTAAAATAAGTGATAGGGCTATGCCAGAATTGAACTGTGGGCTGCAATTCCCCAAGGAATTATAAGCAACTAAGAGGATATCAACATCATTTTTTAAATGATGATCAGGCTTACCAGGCAAAGCAAGAACATGTCTAAACTTATCCCAACTTTGTCTGGACTGGCTCATAGAAGGCTTACCCAGAAAAGGCATAGGGGGAAAAAACCCACAATGAGTTTTCAGAGATGTCTAAACTTGTGGCTCTCTCTGTCTTTCAAAACAATCAGCCAATCACAGCAGCACAGTGGTTTCCTGGGTGAAGTAGAAAGTCCACAGCTTGTGGAGTATCCAGAAGTATGTAAAAAGAATTTGGAAGATAATGAGGTTTTACTGCTAATGTGAAGAAAGTCTGGCTATTTGGTCTTTCTTACTTTTGTGAAGAGGAAGGCACTCAGTTACTGGCAAACTATAATGTAAGATTCAACACAGTGAAAACAGAAAGAACAAATGGTGTTTGTTACTCTGGAGACATTTTCCTAGAATAGCAAAGAGCTGATAGAATCTTCAGCAATGTGCAGTATTTCATTGGCTTTCAAACTTCATTGTAACTAGTAAGGAAGTAGTAGTAGTAATTGTTTGTTCCACCTTATACCTACCCCACTTCCTGACTTTTATAGATTTATTTTTTCTAATGTTTAGGAAATACTGGCTATTTTCCCCCAGACATGAGAAAAATATCTGTTTAGTACCTACCTTCATTCACACATTCCATGGCTATAAAGTGTCTACTCTCTCTGCTAGGATAAATGGGTCTATTGTAAGGTTTTGTTTTCTATTGCTGTGGGTTTAAGAGGGGGCTACTTTGGGTTTTGGGTTTGTTTTTTTGTGGAGAGGAGTTTGATTTTTCCCCACTCTCCCCAAAAACCTCCAAACATTTCGTCTTATACCTTGAAACTCCCCCAAACTGCTAAATATCTCCCCACCCCAAATGAGCGCTTTTTCTGCTGCTTCCACAGCTGTTTGTATATATTTCATACATCTCCTATCGTTATGTTTATAGTTCTACAAACAGAAAGAATCGGATCACTTTCATTTTCCAGCTTCCAGAGTCAAATAGCCTCTTGCCTGGCTTATTTCCCACAACTCTTTTTCACCTCTGACTGATTACCCAAACTTATGGTTTGTAATCCACAGCTCACTCATGGAAAACCCCTGCAAATCCTTTTCATCATATACTGACATTCAACTTTCTCATCTGTCTCAGAAACAAAGGAAGTTCCAACTTCTGCTTCCGAGAACTCATTCTCTGCCATTCAAAATGCAGGGTGCGTGTGGCCTGGAAGCACGTTTACATGCAGCTTGTTCCGACTCGGAGCAAGGCTATTTTTCACGTATGTTTCCAGACATGAGTCAACCACTCACCCAGTTTAGAGTTATTATGGCTGCAGAAGTAAGATTTCATTTGTGTCATGACAGCTTTTGGAAATAGCAGTGTCTAGCCAAGCCACACAGGAGAGTAGAATGAATCTGAAGGAACCAAACCATCACCATTTGGGGAGATTGCCTTTATTCGTCATGTTCATTTTATATATAGACAAAAGTATGACTAGCATTGAACTAATGCCTTCACCCTCCACTTTCTTACCACCTCTTCCAGTGGTAAAATGTTTCAGGGCATATGAATTCCTTATTCAGGCTTCGTCACTATTGGGACAGTGATTACTGAGCAACCAAAGAAATATGAACAGATCTCTCCCCCTCCTTTCCTGTTGACAGCAGTCAGTTTCTTTCTCAATTGAGCCTTTTCTCACTTGCATCTAACAGCAGGACAAACATGTCCCAAGCAACATGTTGGGTCCCCGTGATGTTGCCTGCCGCTGAACACAGCTACTCCGTGGCAGTGTTAGGTTGTCCTCAGATTTACCGTTATTAAAGTCATGTAATATTAATTTTAAATTTAATAATAATAATAGTTTTCCCCTTATTCTTTCCCCTATCATTGCCTGGTGACTTCCTTTGTATATTTGGAGAGAAAGTCTGAAGACGAACGTATTACATTCACTTGAACCATGATCCAAAGGAACCTTTATCCTAATATAAGTTCTAAATTATACATGAATTGTATTACATTCAAGTGAATGTGAGCATAGTGTTCCTTTAGATGTTTAGACCTTCCCTTTTGAATGAATGGACACAAGCAAAGGGCAGGACCAAGAACAGCTTGCACACCACATTCATTGCCTCCTTTCAAACCCCACGCATTCAGATGAATACCTGAACTTGGTTACAAGGCAACCAGATTCCCAGGGCTTACATAAGGATAGGGAAGACTTTCAAGGACTTGCAGAGAAGAACTCTGGGTAAATACAGGTAATCCTTCCATACCAATGGTAACTGGGGCCAGGAACTCCATTGCTAAGCAACACAGTCATAAGGCAGGATGGCCATCATCATGCCGATTACGATAACATTTCCGGTTGCCTGTTACCATTGTTAGGCAAATCTCACCTACGGTAGTTGCAGCATCCCATGGTCACCTGAGTGCCACTTGTGACCTTCTGCCCACTTCCACATTGACTTTGCTTGTCAGAGACCAGGGCTTTTTTTCTCATAGAACGCTCAGAACGGAGTTCCGGCACCTTTTTTGGATGGAACCTCGTAGAGTAGGCAAGGCGGGTTGTATGACATGTGTGAGTTCCGGCACCTTTTTCTTTTACAAAAAAAGCACTGTCAGAGACCATCAGTGAAGGTTGCAAATGGTGATCATATGACCGTGGGATTTTGCAATGTCATAACTGCAGGCCAGTCACCAAACTCCTGGATCATGATCATGTCACCCTGGGGACGCTGCGATGGCAGCAACTATGATGGTCCATCACCAGTTACCCAGCACCCTCCTAATTTCAAATTAGTACTACCTATATGCCAGGTATGTCTTCAGTTCATGAATGTCCTCTTGAAATTGTTATGTCATCGCAAAACATTGATTCTAGGGGCATGAGTGACCTCATTTTATTTATTTATTAAATTTATAAGGCCACAGAGTTCCAGGACACATGGAAGCACTGGAAACAAAGTCTGTGGCCAAACAGAGCTTTTAAATAGTAATACTGATACAGTCATTCCATCACCATATGTTTTTGATGGCTTCACCCCATTATTGTTGCTGCAAATCCAATGAAGAAGGTAGAATACTGTCAGTGTTTTCCCCATGTTCTTTAGATCTTTTTCTCCTCTTCTCTCAAAAAACTTCAGAATCCCTATTAGGCCACTTGGTGAATTTTAATACTGCTTTATTTTAATTCACAAATGGCAATAATATTGAGCTTATAGAAATTTCCCATGTTTTTTATTGGTCCAGTTTGTACTCAGCCATTGGAATCTACTTGCCCTAGTAGACAGACAATTTAAAACAATTACTTGTGTTCAGTATCTGGCTATACAATATAGGCAAATTTCCCAAGTTGGCTTAGATCTGCCTCCAATCAAACAAATGAAATTTATGTGGCACTAGCCAGGAGGAGATTAGATGACAAATCTTGTCCTACTGCATTTGTATCACAAGAACATCAAGCTGAGGCGAAGATCCAAACACTATTGACAATATAAAATCCACATTAGCGGATGTCAAAATGGGTGGCATATAGATAATAAAATAAAATAAAATAAAATAAAATAAAATAAAATAAAATAAAATAAAATAAAATAAAATAAAATAAAAAAATAATAAAATAAAATAAAATAAAATAAAATAAAATAATAAAATAAAATAAAATAAAATAAAATAAAATAAAATAAAATAAAATAAAATAAAATAAAATAAAATAATAAAATAAAATAAAATAAAATAAAATAAAATAAAATAAAATAAAATAAAATAAAATAAGGCTAAGCCTGGCAAAGATGGACTCCCATCCCCAATCTGGCACAAATAGCTGAGTATATAATATCTTGATACTGATCTTTCGAAATACTTTTTCCATTTTCTCTGAAAAGCATTGAATAAAGCTGGAAATAACGTTAGTAATGTGTTTGTATGCATCACAGTTCTCCAGAAAGGCTTACACATCAGTCACATCTGTAATATACAGTAATAGGTATTGTTGTTTGGCAAAACATAATAAAAGTCAGCTGTCAAAGAACATATGGCACTTGAACTCTATCTTTGGAATTGCACCTGCTTTCTATCAAAGCTGCATGACAAAGCTTGACACAAAAGGTCATAAATTAAACAGGTTTTCCATAGCCTTCCCAAGCTCTCTGGATTATTAATTAGGTTGACATTCATCGCTGAAACAATGTACAAGTAAAATATTGAATAGGAAGTCAGATATTGTTTTAAAAAGAATTACTTAAAATCTTTTTAAAATTAAATTTGAATTCAACTATATGAGGATCCAAGCTAGCTATTCATAAACTAGAGATTTTATGTAATACATTCAAATTCTTCCTGTCACTAGTATGAAACAAATCCCAAAATAAGGGGTTCTGGAAACACTGGATTCAAAGTTCTTCAGATGCCTCGTGGATTTTTACCTGGCACAGATTTTTTTTTTTACTCTTAACAAAATCCACGAGAGAATTTTTGTTGAAAAAAATAACAACCCAGAGGAAAAGCGGGGAAAGTACATCTCCTCCTTCTTCAGAGGCTCTGGCCAGAACAAACTGGCAAAGTGGTAGAGAAATTATGACAGTTCTCTTCCCCACCCATTTTAGGATTGCATAGCTAATCTCGTAAAATTTAATACGTGACTGACTATCAAACTCCGTGAGGTGAAGCCTGTTTTTCCTGCATAAAAATTAATTTAATGGAGAATAACACCCTTGACTTTTGCAATCAAATCAGAGCTGTGTTTCAGATATGTACTTTCCCAACTTGGGGTAATTCCAAATAGATTGTCTTATACCCAAGGTGGAGCAGATAAAGCTAAAATATCAGACTTTATTCAACACGTCCCATGAAGTTATGATTCCAGTTTATTGTTTGAAAGTTCCAGCATGATGTAAACAACAGCACCACAGCGATTACACCTAAAAGAAGGAAAATTAAAGCATCTGGTGGAGAAGGGAAGAAGACAGAGGATTTGATTCAGTCTTTCATTCAAAGTGATTCTTCATATCGGACCACTACTGGTTTCCTCAGACAAGTTTCTTAGATAGATAGTGAGAACATATGCAGCCGCGTGAGTTGTGATGGGAGTCCCCCGATACTCCCATGTAACGCCTCTTTTCCACGAGCTGCATTGGCTTCCAGTTGCCCTCCGGGTGAGATTCAAGGTGCTGGTGATGACCTATAAAGCCCTAAATGGCTTGGGTCCGGATTATCTGAGGGAACACCTGCTGCCGGCATCAACTCCCCATCATCCTGTGCGCTCCCACAGGGAGGGCCTTCTTAGGGTACCGCCGGTGACGGATTGCCGGCGGGTGACTCCCAGAGGGAGGGCCTTCTCTGTGGGTGCACCTGCCCTTTGGAACCAACTTCCTATGGAACTTAGAACTGCCTCCGACCTCCGTTCATTTTGCCAGGACCTAAAAACTTGGCTCTTTGAGCTGTCTGGCCTAGACTGAGGGGTTTTTAATTGGGTTTTAAAGTTTTAACTTTTGGGCTTTAAATTTAATTAATTGTTTTAAATTTATTTTAACTTTTGTATTGTATGGTTTTAATTGCCCTGTAAACCGCCCTGAGTCCTATGGGAATAGGGCGGTATATAAGTCAAAATAAATAAATAAATATGAGCAAGGCCTTCTGATAGTGATTGAGCAGACAGAGATGGCAGACAAACTGTAGAATGGTCTTTGACTATATTAGCTATTTTGGAGGGAGATCTTTGCAAACAACAGCTAAGATCTGGAATTCTAAAATATACTTTTATGATTAATTATACTGGGTTTCAAAAGTTGCAGCCAAACATGAAAGATACAGGGACTGCTACTGCAAGACTTCCAGGATCAATATAGAACTTTGGGAATGGAAAATGCCCTTTGTCTCCCTTACTCTCCTGATACAAGGACTATTCCTTTCCTATTTTCCCAGTTACTTGGATCACTGGGTTTGCAAGATCTTGGAACGGACCATTCCTCTATGGGGAGCTCCTCTAAAGAGTTTTCTGAAAGAGCACTGTTTGCAGAATCCTTTCATGAAAGTACCTTTAGTGACAAAATTGTATTGATACTGCAGCATTATTTTCCATAGCAACTAACTACACAGTATACTTTCAGGTATCTGCATCCTTAAAACATTTGCATGTATGTGACCAAGCAGCCTAACTGGGCTGGAGTTGGAAAAAGCATGTACACCAGAAACACCTTGTTTTTAGTAGGAAAAAGGAAGATTCTTTCTACATACCTGGAAAACCAGGTATCTAGAAAAACAGGTATATAAGACTTCTCAGGAACAGAAAATGAAAAGAATTTTCTTCGCAAGGAAAATGAAATAAAGTTGGCAACAATAAAGGAAAAAAATGACTTTTGTCTATGCAGTTTCCTTGCAATGGCCAATTTTTTCTTGTACTATATACCGTAATTCTGTTCCGAACTAATGCAGCTTTTCCAAAGCTATCCTCCTCCAGATTCACTGGAAATGCAACATCTGGAGAGTATCAGGATGGGGAAATCTATTTTGGCAAGAGGCTAGTCAAATTTTGCCTCATTCCTGGATACCTAAAAGCAATTATGGTTAGATTAGCTGCCGAAAATTGGTTTTTAAAAACTTCTAGGAATCATTCGTATGGAATCATTGTTGCCAATGACCACTTCTTTCTTTCCAATGATTCAACCCTGAGTATCTTGACTGTAGGACCCTTCCCCACCCCCACCCACTCCCGCCTGCTCTACATCTACTCATGTACTTAAAAATAATTTGTTAATACTATCCTCTGACCTTTTCTGGAAAATTAATACCACTGCAATGTCATCCTCTTTGGTTCACCAGAGCCTTATTTGAAACAGAAGCTTAGCAAACCACAAGGCAACTAGTTCTTGTGACTGGAGTGACAAATGAGTCCAGACTCCAGTAGTTTTTGAACATCTTCCAAGAATTGCTGTTCCTGGAATCTGTGGCCACAAACACCAGTAGACACCATTCAGATCCTTTCTGTTATATTTACTATATTCTAAAAGTCCAAGCACTTAAAAATCCTTAGCAATCTATAGCAGGTAATATTTATATATGGGGAAAAATAATCTTCACAAGGATGCTATTGCTTTTAAGTACTAAAATATTCATTCAGGTAGAATGCATAGACCACCTCCTTTCATGTTTTTGTTAGTAATAATTTGGGGCTTATAAATCTTTTTTTTATTGAAAAGTTTTACAGTGCATTTTTAAATACAAAACCCCTCCCCTCCCCCTCCCCTCTCCCCAAACCTCCCTAACTCTCCCCTCCCCTCCCCCCCTCCCCGACTTCCCCCCCCCGACTTCCCAGAGCTAAATACAGGGTATAAAAATACAAACAAACATAATCTAAAATATGCAAACAACAATAAAATATTAAATTCTATCGTACTTTAACTCTTAATAAAATAACTACAAGCTAGTTATCCACTACTTATTCAAATGCTCTAAGGCTGGCAGCTGAGACCAGCCCATCCACTCAAAACACACCCCCACCCAATCAGAACACACCCACCATTCAAAACACACTCCCACCCAATCAGAACACACTTAATCCCCCACCCAATCAGAGCACACCTCCACCCACAGAACACACCCCCTCTGGCAGTTTAAAAAAGAGGAACAAACAGCCACTACCACATGCTTCTCCCAGAAGAAGGAAGCAGAAGCCACCAGCCTGATGATGACGGATGGGATTCCGTCGAAACGTTGCGCCTACACCTTCATTTCTACGCGGGAAAAAACCCGAATGACCAAAGGTCCACATACAGACACCCGCGAAAACCTCAGAAAACATATATATATATATATATATATATATATATATATATATATATATATATATATATATATATATATATATATAACATATATATAACTGGAAAGACCATAGCCTTGACTATACGCACTTTTGTTGACAGGGTGATGTCTCTGCTTTTTAGTGTGCTGTCTAGATTTGCCATGGCTTTCCTCCCCAGGAGCAAGCGTCTTTTAATTTCTTGGCTACAGTCCCCATCTGCAGTGATCTTGGAGCCCAGGAAAATAAAATCTGTCACTACCTCCATTTCTTCCCCATCTATTTGCCAGGAATTGAGAGGGCCAGATGCCATGATCTTGGTTTTCTTAATGTTAAGTTTCAACCCAAGTTTTGCACTCTCCTTCTTCACCCGCAACAAGAGGCTCTTTAGTTCTTCTTCACTTTCTGCCATTAGAGTGGTATCATCTGCATATTTTAGGTTGTTGATATTTCTTCCGGCAATCTTAATCCCAACTTTTGATTCATCTAGCCCTGCCTTTCTCATGATGTGCTCTGCATATAAGTTAAATAGGCATGGCGACAGTATACAGCCTTGCCGGACTCCTTTCCCAATTTTGAACCAATCAGTGGTTCCGTGTCCAGTTCTCACTGTTGCTTCTTGACCCGCATATAGGTTTCTCAAGAGACAAATAAGATGGTCTGGTACACCCATCTCTTTAAGAACTTGCCACAGTTTGTTATGATCCACACAATCAAAGGCTTTAGCATAGTCAATGAAGCAGAAGTAGATGTTTTTCTGGAACTCCCTAGCTTTCTCCATGATCCAGCGTATGTTGGCAATTTGATCTCTAGTTCCTCTGCCTCTTCGAAATCCTGCCTGTACTTCTGGTAGTTCTCGATCCACATACTGCTGAAGTCTAGCTTGTAAGATTTTAAGCATGACTTTACTAGCATGAGAAATGAGTGCAATGGTGCGATAGTTTGAACATTCTTTGGCACTGCCTTTCTTTGGAATTGGAATGTAAACTGATCTTTTCCAATCCTGTGGCCACTGTTGAGTTTTCCAAATTTGCTGGCAAATTGAGTGTAGCACTTTTACTGCATTGTCTTTTAAGATTTTGAATAGCTCAGCTGGAATACTGTCACCTCCACTAGCTTTGTTGTTGCTCAGCTTTTCTAAGGCCCACTTCACTTCACATTCTAGGATGTCTGGCTCGAGGTCAGTGACCACCTCATTGTGATTATCTGGGATGTTAAGCTCATTCTTGTATAGTTCTTCTGTGTAATTTTGCCACCTCTTCTTAATCTCTTCTGCCTCTGTTAGGTCCCTGCCATTTTGGTCCTTTATCATGCCCATTTTTGCATTAAACGTTCCCTTCATCTCTCCAATTTTCTTGAAAAGATCTCTGGTCCTCCCTATTCTATTGTTTTCTTCTATTTCTTTGCACTGTTCATTTAAGAAGGCATTCTTATCTCTTCTAGCTATTCTCTGGAATTCTGCATTCAATTGGGCATATCTATGTTTTTCTCCCTTGCCTTTCGCTTCCCTCCTTTCCTTAGCTATTTGCAAAGCTTCCTCAGACAGCCATTTTGCTTTCTTGCATTTCTTTTTCTTTGGGATGGTTTTGTTTGCTACCTGTTGTACAATGTCGCGAACCTCTGTCCATAGTTCTTCAGGCACTCTGTCTATCAGATCTAATTCCTTAAATCTATTTGTCACCTCTACTGTATATTCAACAGGGATATGATTTAATTCATACCTGAGTGGCCTAGTGCTTTTCCCTACTTTTTTCAGTTTAAGCCTAAACTTTGCAAGGAGAAGCTCATGGTCTGAGCCACAGTCAGCTCCTGGTCTTGTTTTTACTGATTGTATAGAGCTTCTCCATCTTTGGCTGCAGAGCATATAGTCAATCTGATTTCTGTGTTGACCGTCTGGTGATGTCCATGTGTAGAGCCGTCTCTTGGGTTGTTGGAAAAGAGTGTTTGCTATGACCATCGTATTCTCTTGACAAAATTCTATCAGCCTGTGCCCTGCTTCATTTTGTACTCCAAGGCCAAACTTGCCTGTTATTCCAGTTATCTTTTGGCTTCCTACTTTAGCATTCCAATCCCCCATGATGATAAGGACATCATTTTTGGGTGTTAGTTCTATAAGGTGCTGTAGGGCTTCATAGAACCGGTCAATTTCATCCTCTTCAGCACTGGTGGTTGGGGCATAGACTTGGACTACTGTGATATTGAATGGTTTGCCTTGGATTCGAACTGAGATCATTCTGTCATTTTGAGGATTGTATCCCAGTATTGCTTTTCCTACTCTTTTATTGACTATGAAGGCTACTCCATTTCTTCTGAGGGATTCTTGCCCGCAGTAGTATACCTGATGGTCATCTGAATTAAATTCACCCATTCCTGTCCATTTTAGTTCGCTGATACCTAAGATGTCGATGTTCAGTCTTGTCATCTCTTGTTTGACCACGTCCAGCTTTCCTTGATTCATGGATCTTACATTCCAGGTTCCTATGGAGAAAAAATCTTTACAGCATCGGACTTTCCTTTCACCACCAGACACATCCACAGCTGAGCGTCCTTTCGGCTTTGGCCCAGTCGCTTCATTCTTTCTGGTGCTACTAGTACTAGCCCTCTGCTCTTCCCCAGTAGCATATTGGACGCCTTCCGACCTGAGGGGCTCATCTTCCAGCATCATATCGTTTTGCCTTTTGATACTGTCCATAGGGTTTTCATGGCAAAGATACTGGAGTGGGTTGCCATTTTCTTCTCCAGTGGATCACGTTTTGTCAGAACTCTCGGCTATGACCTGTCCGTCTTGGGTGGCCCTGCACGGCATAGCTCATAGCGTCATTGAATTACGCAAGCCCCTTCGCCACGACAAGGCAGTAATCCATGAAGGGGATATATATATATATATATATATATATATATATATATATATATTATTCGTAGATTTTCACGGGTACAGTTATGTAGGTCTTGGCGTACTCTCAATCTTACATGGGAAAAGACCCGAATACACCAAGACCTACGTGTGTGTGTGTGTGTGCGTATAGATAGATAGATAGATAGAGAGAGAGAGAGAGAGAGAGATAGAGAGAGAGATAGAGAGATAGAGATAGAGATAGAGATAGAGATAGAGATAGAGATAGAGATAGAGATAGAGATAGAGATAGAGATAGAGATAGAGATAGAGATATAGAGATATATATATAGTTATGGACAAGATAAACAAGAATAAAATAGAAACATAAAGACTGGGAATCTGAAAAGTTTGGCACAATATTTATCATCTACTTATTTCCTCAAACTAATATTGATCTTGTTTTTTTTAAATTTAATTTTATTATTTTGCCTTTGAGTCAGTCTTGATTTCTGGCTCCTGCAGGTAAGGGAACAATGTGAAAAATGAAACTTATGTTTGCACAGTACAGAATTTGGACATAGAAAATCACCTAGAAGTGGAACTGTACGGAACAAGCCAGTACTGTAATTGTATGGAAGTCTTAGAGTAATTCCTTCAAAACGTGTTTCAAAGGTGCATTGTTTTTCCTTCGGCAACGGCACTGTTTTGTTTGTTTGTTTCTTGAGGAAGAAGAAGAAAACGTTTCACTTCTCATCCCAGAGGCCTCATCAGTTCTGACAGCAGGAAGATAAAAGAATAAGTACTGACAGTTGTTGAAATCCTTTGATTCCCCCACCCCCACCATCATCTTCTATCAGAACCTATCCTTCCATTCCCCCCTCCCCCCGCCATCAGAACTGATGAAGCTTCTGGGATGAGAAACAAAATGTTTTCTTCTTCTTCTTTCTCAAAAAAAGCCCCAAAACAAAACAGTCCAGTTGCCTTTTGAAGGAAAAAGCACCTCTGAGATAACTATGATCTGGGTGACTGGGAATCTCCACAGACTTTCCTTCCTGACTTGAGCTTTGGAAATTTAGTCCTGGAAATACTGAAACCAGATTTCTCTTCACTCGTGAGAAATGTGTATGACAGTATTAATTTCCACATAGGTGTCAATTCCACATTTTCTTCATCCCAGTCCCAGCAATATAGCTACCTCCTCCATGAAGGTGTGTGCAGTTGGAACCTTTTTGCTCCATTTATCCTGCTACGTTTTCTTTATAGTTGTTCTAATTGTTAAGATGCTGGAGATGATGAATAAGGAGCTTGCCTCCCTATTCTATATAGTCATAAAGCCCTGTCTTTTTTTTCCTGTTTACTTTCTGTGATTAGCTTGGCTCTAGGCACCTTCAGAACTAAAACGATTCATCATTATCTTGTATTACCAGGCATGAGAAAAGATCAGATCTGTCAAGAATTTATAAAGTAATTCTCTGCACTTCCATTTGCACTGAAAAACAGAAAACAAACAGTAGACAACATAATCAAGTAGACCACATGGACAATACATTGAAGCGATCAAGGTGAAACTTGCCTCCTTTGCAATAAGGTAAACAGATTACCTTTTTTGATTTATCACTGTTTTGGACATTCTTATTTGAAAGGCCTTTAAAGATAGTTCAGTGATTAAGATCCCTGTAGTAGTACAATAATTATGATGAAATACAACTGTAGCTGTAGTTTTACATAAAGTTTGTGTCCTTCACGTGGTTCCACTCCCTGCCCTATTTTTGTTTAAAAACTATTTTAACTATTAAAGCATTAAATAGAAAACTAGCACATCAAATGTGAATCACCAAGACAGCACTGAAATGATTTCTGGAGAATGTATAGAAGAACTGGGAAATATGATACAAATTGTATCAAAAAGATATCCCTCCTGATCTGTTAAATAAATGGTAATCTTATCAATGACACCTCCATTTTCCTTGGACTTCATTTTTAAGAATCCTAAATTAACACAAACAAAAATGAAAAATAGGAAAATTGAAGCAAACTATTAGCCTGCAGCAGCACCTTTATTTTGGAGAATGCATTCTCATTCTCATATGGGCTTCAGTAATTATGAGAATAAAAAGAAATGGGTGATTAATGTCCAATGTTTGGCTTTAACGTACAGTATACCCATCTGTCATGGGGGAAAAAAGGATAAAGTTACATAGTACTAGAAATGGTCCTGAGCTTTGTACTCTTTCAGCTCTTATTAAACTTGGATGGACAGGTGGATGTAATCAGTGATAAAACATGGATGATGTTGATCCACAACTTAATGTACTTTCATCATATGGCTGATTGCAAGCATGTAAGCATAGCACATGCATGACGACAGCATGAAGACTGATGTTGTAACATCATCGTGATTTGCTGCAGACACCTTTGAGCATAAATAATACTGTACGAGATTTCCAGGAAGTTGGCAAGTTGGCAATGAGCAATCAACCCCAAACCATTTTCTAAAAATTTGTCTGTTTCCATATCTATGGAGATTCTCATCCAGGTCATGGTTGTCCCAAAGGTGCTTTTTCAAAAGGCAACTGGACTTGATTGATTGAAATGTTCAGTTCTGTCAGAACCGAAGAAGCTTCTTGGATGAGAAGCGAAACATCTTCAAGAAAAAATAAAGTCCAGTTGCCTGTTGAAAAAGCATCTTAGGGACTGTCTGTTTCCATGTTTTTGGCTTCTAGTCTAAACAACCTAACATAATCAGTATCTATGCACAGTAGCTGCCAGCAATAGCAGTCCTAATATTTGGATGACAACTAGGTATGTCCCGATTTACTTCTAGTTTGCTGCCATTCTCTATAATGAAGCAAATTTCTGGAAGCAGGCTAAATTGGAAAAGGTTTCAGAGAATTTAAAAAGGTTTTAGAGAATTAAATAAGAAAAGCTCTCATATAACTGAAATGGGAACAAAGGAATAGAAGAAAGGGGGGGGAAACCATCTGGTTTCACATGTGATTCTTTGCACTTATTTCAAAATTTAACTTTGTCTTTTACGGTTAAACAGTAAAAAAAAGCTATTACTGTAAATCGTATTCAGAAAATTGCGCCTCTGTTACTTGACTGCCCCCTATCTTGTTACCATTCTGGATGGATTTGCAAGAAAACAAATATAAACTTTTGAATCACTGAAATGAATCAGCAGAAATGCCCATGGAAACCACTGTACATACATTCTTGCAACATCCTTGCTGCCTTTGAACATTTTAATTAATCCAATCCAATTATTTACTTTATAGAGTTCTACAAGTTTTGTAACATTATGAGCAATAAAAAGCTTTTTATCCTGACATATGAGTAATTATTATATACTATAAAGCAAAAAGTTATTCCTCTGAATTAATATGTCAATTAAGTAGCTGAAAATAGCATAGTGATTTCATGTTGTGAAATATCTTCCTTGTCATCTGTTAGAAAGCTGTCAATAGAAACAGGATACAGCAGAAATTATCAACTGAAGGCATTTTTGACAAGATTTTTGCACTTAATGATGATGATGATGAAGAAGTTGGAAGGGACCTTAGAGGTCATCTAGTCCAAGCCCCTGCTCAGGCAGGCATTCACCACTTCTGGAGGCAGGTTGTTCCACTGGTTAATTGTTCTAACTGTCAGGAAGTTTCTCCTTAGTTCTAGGTTGCTTCTCTCCTTGACTAGTTTCCATCCATTGCTTCTTGTCCTGCCTTCAGGTGCTTTGGAGAATAGCTTGACTCCCTCTTCTTTGTGGCAACCCCCGAGATACTGGAACACTGCTATCATTTCCCCCCTCGCCCTTCTCTTCATTAAACTACACATACACAATTCCAGCAACCGTCCCTTATATGCTTTACCCTTCAGTCCCCTAATCATCTTTGTTGCTCTTTTCTGCACTCTTTCTAGAGTCTCAACATCTTTTTTACATCATGGTGACCAAAACTGGATGCAGTATTCCAAGTGTGACCTTACCAAGGCATTGTAAAGTGGTATTAATACTTCACATGATCTTGATTCTATCCCTCTGTTAACGCGGCCTAGCACTTTGTTGGCTTTTTTGGCAGCTGCAGCACACTGCTAGCTCATATTTAAGTGATTGTCCACTAGGACTCCAAGGTCCCTCTCACAGTCACTACTATTGAGCAAGGTACCACCTATACTATACCTGTGCATTTGGTTTTTCCTGCCTAAATGTAGAACCTTACTTTTTTCACCATTGAATTTTATTTTGTTAGATAGTGCCCAGTGTTCAAGTATGTCCAGATCTTCCTGTATTTTAAGCCTATCTTCTGAGTATTGGCTATTCCTGCCAGCTTTATGTCATCTGCAAATGTGATGAGTTCCCCATCTATCCCCTTGTCCAAATCATTGATGAAGATGTTAAAGAGCACTGGGCTCAGTACAGAACCCTGGGACACCCCACTACACACTTCCTTCCATGTAGATGCAGTTCCATTGAGGACCACACGCTGAGTTCAGCCAATCAGCCAGTTACGAATCCATCTGGTGGTGATGCTGTCTAACCCACATTTTTCTATCTTATCAAGTAGTAGGTTGTGATCTACTTTATCAAATGCCTTACTGAAGTCCAAGTAAATTATATCCACAGCATTCCTCTGCTCCACTAATTTTGTCACTTGGTTAAAGAATACAATAAGATTTGTCTGGCATGATCTGTTTTTGACAAACCCATGTTGGCTTTTAGTAATGACTTTTTTTGCCTCTAGGTGTTCACTGATTTGTTGTTTGATTATCTTTTCCAGAATCTTCCCCGGTATTGAGGTCAGGCTGATAGGTCTGTAGTTTCCTGGATCTATTTTTTTCCCTTTTTTGAAGATGGGATCTACATCAGCTCTCTTCCAGTCCTCTGGTAGTTCCCCAGTGCTCCAGGATCTTTGAAAAATATAGTTCAGTGGTTCTGAGATCACGTCTGCCAGTTCCTTGAGAACTTTGGGGTGTAATCCATCTGGTCCTGGTGATTTGAACTCGTCTAGGCTGGACAGGTGCTCATTTACCATTTTCTTGCCTATCTTAACTTGTGTTTCTATTCTGTTTTTTATGGCACTATTTTTGATAGGTTGGACTGTTTTTTCCCTTTGTGTAAAGACAAATGCAAAAAATGAGTTAAATAGTTCTGCTTTCTCTCTGTTGCTTGTCACCTTCTTGCCAATTTCCCCCACTAATGGACCAATCATTTCCTTAACTTTTTTCTTGTTTTTTACATGTTGAAAGAAGCTTTTTTGTTATTTTTGACTTTGGTTGCAAGCCTTATTTCATTTTGAGCCTTAGCTTTCCTCACTTCATCTTTGCAGGCACGGGCTATTTGCTGATATTCTGCCTTAGTTATGTGCCCCTCTTTCTACTTTTTATACTTGTCCTTTTTATTTTTCAATTTATCAGAGAGCTCTTTATGCATCCATGCTGGTTTCTTTTGAAAGCTGTTATTTTTCTTCTTTGTTGGTATTGTGCTAGACTGGGCCTTTATTATCTCACTTTTCAAAATTTCCCAAGCTTCTTGAGTTGTTTTCCCCTTTAGGATTCTCATCCATGGAATCCTTCCCAAGCTCTCTCTAAGTTTATTGAAATTAGCTCTTTTAAAGTCCAAGACTCTAGTTTGACTGTCTTCTATTGCTTGTGCTTCCAGAATGTTGAATTCCAATACTGCATGATCACTTCCCCCCAAGGTTCCTGTGGCTTCAACACCTTCTATCATTTCATCTCTGTTAGTGAGGATTAGATCCAATATCGCTAATCCCCTAGTTCCCTTCTCTACTACTCTTCCCTTCTCTACAAAACCAGATCCTAATCTCTCTGATCTCATAACATCATCTGAATACAGGAGCCAAGTAGACTTATTGCTGGTTCAGTTACAATATAGTAGAATTGCAGCAAAGGAAAAAAATTGTTTTGGAATCCAAGTTGACAGTACAAAGAAAAGCTTTAATTTTAAATATGAAACTCTGGTAAGGTTATAACAATGGTAAATATAATGTGGAAAACGTCCTGAAATATATCTGTTCAATGTCCACGACTACAACAGTTCATCTAGTGACTGTTGAAAGTTACAACAACCCTGAAAAAATTTACTTTTGATCATTTTTCACACTTATGACTGTTGCAACATCTCTGGGGCCATCTGATCAAAATTAAGATGCTTGGCAACTGACTCATTTATGACGTTTGCAGTGCCCTGGGGTCATGTGATCAGCTTCTGCAACCTTCTTACAAGCAAAGTCAATGGGGAAGCCAGATTCACTTAACAACCATGTTACTAACATAACAACTGCAGTGATTCACTTAACAACTGCAGCAAGAAAGGACATAAAACGGGGCAAAATTCACTTAACAACTGTTTCACTTAGCAACATAAATTTGGGGGTCAGCCAAGGACTACCTGTATATCAGAGCAAAACCTTTATTAAAATATCTGATGGATTTAAGATAGGACAATCAAACAATAGCCTTCTCTTCATCTGTATTCTGGCCTGAATTTTGAGATTTTCATTAAAGGCTTTTTTCTGCTTAACTCATATTAGTGTCACTAAGGATTGCTTATCAGACAGAAAGCCTGGCCAATGGTGGTATCCTGGCACTGTCATTCTAGTATGAAACAAAGATCTTTTAATTTTCTCAGGTTGTTCCTTAATGCTAATACAGCATCACCACTGTCAGAAAATGCAAGTTAACAATGGTTTTGTCTTCTTGGACAAAAATACTGTGACTTGGTTTCATTGGTACATTTTGCTGTCACTCCTCACACCCATCCCAAAGTTGCCAAGTTACTTCCAATTTACATAGCATGGTAATGATAAATGGTCAGCTGACTGTGAATGCACAAAAAAAATTCATTTCCTGATTTATTGCTTGCAGGGTTTTCCTTTTCCTGCAGCCAGTTTTGTAAAGAAGAAAATCACTAGTCCCTAGCAAATGTTTTTTTTAAAAAACAACTGGACTCCTTTTAGTTTACATTTTTTATATATAGAATTGCACCCCTTTGTATAGATGTGTATGTGTCTGCGTGCATGTGTAGTATTTTAAAATCTTTTTTTTAAAACCAAGAAGTTAGATATTTAATATTAGACTTCTTTTCACTGCCCAGGAAAGAAAAAAGAAAAGCAGGATCACAGCACAACTGCCTGCTGCTTACCTGGGAACGGATCTGCCTCCCCTCTTTTTGGCAGGATCTAGAATCAGGGTACATCAAGTTTGTACATCAAGTGCACAAACAGCAAGCATTTTAATTTATTTATTTATTACATTAAATCCTGCGACACAGTACATGCATCTTGAAGTGATTTACAAAATATCGTACGAATAATGAAATAAATTAAAACCACATGAAACCCAGACTCATAACCCAGACTTTGAGGAAGCCAAAGACCTAACACCAAAGACACATTCTTCCAGCAGCCATGCTGAAGACAGGGTTCTTCCTGAGACAACGAAAGGGTGTAAAGTTGCCCCCCCAAAAAACTTCAAGGAGAAGTGCATTTGACTATGTAGGGGCCACAAAGGAGGCCCACCCACAACAAAACCTGTTGGCCTTCCTGCATCTTTTAACAAAGAATCAGTAGCCCAAAAAAGCCACTCGTCTGGAATTGTTCAGTCTGAGAGAAGAACCTTGAGACAGCAAGTTGTTGATGATGATGTGACCGTTTGAAGTACAGTCAAATGACCAATAGTGGGTGTGAAATGTTTTGTGCATACTGGGAAGTGAGGGCACACTCCTTCCTTTGTGGTTTCTAACCAGCCTCCAACTCAGCCACTTCTGTCTCTTTATATATTTGTCACCTCCCTACTCTTCTGTGTTTTGGAAGCCAACTTCCTCTGGGCTTCAGTCAAGCTGGAGAGGGAAGAGGAGGTTGCTTTTACCATTTAATTTCAGGAAGAAGAGGAGGAATGTTTGGACTCATTTGGTACTTACTCTGATCAGGATAGAGAGTGGGTGCTCAGCAGCTAGTCTCCCACCTCAAGGCTTAGTTCATTGTAGACCCATGGCATGGTCTCTATCCCTCCTCTCTGTGCTATTTCTGTCCTATCACCTCTTCCGTATGACTCTGTATTTCATCTTATTTTAACCTTGGGAGATGTCAAATGGGCTCAAGAGGAGAAACCTTAAACCTTAAAGAAGGCAAACAGAGTCCTGAAGTCAGACCCTCCCCATTCCCCTCACACTCCTCCAACTGATGGATGGTTTCATCACTCCATAATGAATGTCTTGTGAGTGTAAAAATGTTTCTTCATTTTCCACAGGGTCATTAGACACAATGCTAAACTACCACATCTGTTTTTGTTATGTGTTAAGCTGGGGTGGATTTTAAAAAGAGAAAATATTTTGTTTACAAAAATAGAATTAGCCATTAATTTCCAAAGAAACATGTGACAAATTACTGTAACTCCATAATTAATATTTAACTGAAAAAATTATACACACAATCTAGGCCCCAAAATATCATGTGATCCACTTTAAAAGTTTAGTGGTCACTAGTAAACATGTCTAAATAACATAACTGTTATGTCGTGGGCTCTCATGAGCAGGAATGAAGAAACACGGTTGTTCAGAGAGCAACTCATTCTTTATTAGTTATGACAGAGCTTAACCCAGGCCGTGCCCAGCCACTATATATATATATATAGCCAAACCCTCTAGCAGCAGCCAATAGAATGGAACCCATGCTACCCACCAAGGTTGACCAATTGCAAGGCCAGAGACAGTCTGTATAGGTTTCAAGGGAGCCATTGGCTCACGTGGTGTGGTACCACAAGCTCAGTACATAACACTCCTTCCCCCTAAGACCAAACTAAATTTCCCCAAACAACTTGACAACAGTCAAGACTTATTAATCACTCCCAATAACCAACATACAAAATAAAACAAAATACAAATCATAAGTAATGGTGCTTTTACATTCAGTGTGGTTATAATGCGACCTTTACAGATGTGACTACAATAAGATTAAAGAACCTCTCAGTGAAAATGCTTGCACCCAGACAGTTCAAATCACTCCTTATTTCTGTAGGTAGAGGTACACTTGTCAAACAATTTACAGCACTCATTTAACAACATAGTCAGTTAGATATGCCGGAGGTTTGTGTATGCGGGATGAACGCCTTGGGGTTCCCCCCACTTTGTGATCTACCAGCTTACCCGGCGGGCTGGATAGACCCAAGTCCCCTTGTGCTCCATTGTCCAGAGGAAGTGGCGTGCTCTGGCTGGCCTTACCAGGTTGGCCCACCCCAGAGTCAGTCTGTTCTGCAGAATAGGCGCAGTGATTGCTGAGATTTGGCTGGTTCGCCTGGTCAGGGGTTCGATGTTGCACTTCCAAGCTTCCTGGTTCATCCTTGGAATCAATTTCTACTGAGGAAGGGAAACCCTGGTGGTCTTGGTGTGGTCTGATTTGGGTGCCCATGTGAGGACCTCTGGAGGGACTTATGCCACGGTCCTTACTTAGTGACCGTTCAGGAACCCTCTTCTTGAGTTGGTCAATATGTCTTCTGACCAGTCGACACCCCTCCAACCCCACTACATAAGATAGGGGTCCTGACACCTTGGTTACTTGACCAGGAACCCACAAATTCCCTGGCCCATAGTTTCTGGCCCAAACCAAATCATCCATTTGCAACCCCCTCAGGGGTTTTGGTCTGGAGGCTTCTGCTGCCACTCTGTCCGGATGCAACCTGTCCAGTTTAGTAATTAAATGTCTCCCCCAACGAAGCTCAGCAGGACTTTAACCTGTAGCTGTGCAGGGAGTGGAATGCTGGCAGAGCAGAAAATCAGCCAATCTGTGATGCCAGTCACCTGTGATAATATGCTTGAGTGCATCCTTTGTAGTCCTCACCATTCGTTCGGCTTTCCCATTCGAAGAAGGGTGGAATGGTGCAGATGTAGCGTGTCTGACGAAGTTAGCCATGAGAAAAGCTTGAAACTCAGCAGCAGTAAATTGAGACCCATTATCAGAAACCAGAACGTCAGGCAACTCATGTGTTGCAAAGAGTTTCTTCAGCACCTGGATGGTCCTAGCAGTAGTCATATTAGGAACTGGGGTGACTTCCAGCCATTTTGAATGGCTGTCTACATCTATCAGGAAAAGTTGTCCCTGAAAAGGCCGAGTGTAATCAATGTGAACCCTGGACCAGGGGGTATGTGTTTCTTCCCACCTGTGAACTGGGGCCTGAGGCATTTCAGGCCTCGATTGCTGACAAGTATAGCAACCATGAACTTGATCCTCTACAGCCTTATCCAGGCCAGGCCACCAAAGGTAGCTTCTAGCTAAGGCTTTCATCCTTACAATGCCAGGATGGCCTTCATGCAGAGAGTGTAAGACTCTATCCCTCAATGAAGTGGGAATTATGACCCTGTTGCCCCATAATATGCAGCCCTTGTGTGCAGACAACTCATGTCTCCTGACAAAATAACTTTTTCCCAGCCAACCCGTGTATACCCATGACAAAACTCTGCTCAGAATTTTATCTGTGGCAGTTTCAGCAGCAATATCCCCAGCGTGGAGGGGAAATTCGGGTAAATCCTGAATGGACAATATTTTAGCAGCAGGTACAGGGTCAGGCTCCATTAGTGGCAGTGGCAGTCTGCTGAGGCCATCCGCATGGCCCATTTCCTTCCCTAGTTTATGAAGTAACTTAAAAGTGTATGCAGACAAAAATATGGACCATCTTAACATTCTGGGTGATAGTATGTGGGGAGTTTGTTTATCTGTTGTAAATAACCCCAAAAGAGGTTTGTGATCTGTGTAGACAGTGAAATCCCTGCCATATAAATAATCATGAAATTTCTTAACACCTGCTACTATGGCCAAGGCTTCCTTATCAATCTGGGCATAATTACGTTCAGCAGATGATAAAGTTCTAGAATAAAAGGCAATAGGAACCTGTTTCCCATTTCTCTCAATATGACTCAAAACTGCCCCCACCCCGTAAGGAGATGCATCATATGCAAGACATACTGGTTTAGACTCAATGTAATGAGTGACAGTAGATTTCTCAGATAAAGACTTTTCAGAGTCTGGAAACTATTTTCATGCAAAGACAACCATTTCCAAGGGGCTTTTTTATCAAGCAGCCTGTGTAGGGGCTCTGCTATTGCAGCCTTATGAGGTAGAAATGTGTGATAAAAATTGAGGAGGCCCATAAACGCTTGCAGCTCTCCTTTTGACTTTGGCCTTGGAGCCATTTTGATGGCCTTCACTTTGAATCCATGGGGTGGATTCCATTAGCATTGATATGGAACCCAAAAAACTCTGTAGATGAAACCCCAATACTACATTTGTTTTTCTTCAATTTGAGGCCCGCAATGCGAAGCCTCTGCAAAACAGCCCTGAGCCTATTGGCCAACACTTCAGTGGATTCTCCAGCAATGAGAACAACATCAAAATAGGGACAGACTCCCTGAATACCCTTAAGTGTGCGTTCCATAACCCCTTGGAAAATACCTGGTGCCACACTGACTCCAAACTGTAAGCGCTTGACTTTGAATGCTCCCCTGTGAGTTACGATTGTCTGAGCCGCGGCTGTGGCCTCGTCAACCAGCAATTGCTGATACACTTAGCAAAAATAGTTCCCCCTTGCAATGAAGCCAAAATATGGCTGACTACAGGAACTGGGTAAGTATGTTGACTAAGGGCCTTATTCAATGTACATTTATAATCTGCGCAGATACGAACCTCCCCGTTAGACTTCAGTGGGGTGACGATAGGAGTTTCCCACTCCCCCCCATCAACAGGCTCTAAAACGCCCTGTTCTACGAGCTTATCAATTTCTGAATCGATTTTGTGCTTCAGGGCAAAGGGAACCCTCCTAGGCTTAATTCTGATAGGTACAACCAGAGGATCTAATTTAAAAGAAATTGGCAGGCCCGTATAAGTCCCCAGATTTGACTCAAAAACATCCGCGTATTCCTCGCAAACAGTCATGAGGTCTGCTGTTTGAGTCCAGTTAATGCCTGTAATTTGAATGCCCAAAGCATCAAACCAATCAAGTCCAATAAGACTCGTTCTTTGGCCCTCTACTACTATGACATCCAGGTGCCCCAAAAACCCTTTAAATTTTACCAGTACTGAGGCTTCCCCCTTAACTTTGTTAGCATACTGAAAATCAGTTAAAACAATATCAGAGGGCCTTAGTTTAACCCACTTGTTGCTGCGCCTGCAAACATAGTTGAATGTGTCTTGTGAAATGATTGATACAGCCGAGCCGGAGTCCAACTCCATTTTACAAGGAACTCCTTGTAGCTCTACTGAGAGCTTGAGTTTGGGCTTGAGTGGGCGACAAGCCCCGGTGTGGCAAATGCTTCTCCAGCTTCTGAAGAAGCCCACACTAAGTGGACCCTGGGCCGCAGTACCTCTCCTATTCGGTTCCTCCAACTGGTGCTTAAGTGGTCTGTCTCTCTGGCGGGCTCTGCAGACCATGGCAATGTGGCCGGTCCTTCCGCAAGCTCTACATGTGGCCGAGTGGAATCTGCAACTGGTGCAAAGATGGCTGCCTCCGCACCCCTTACATCTAGGTAAGAGAACTGCCTTGTAATCATTCTTTGCTGGCTTCTACGGTTTTGCGTGCTTGGTTGTTGTTGGAGCTTGTTGACTTTGGGTTCTTCGTCTTCTGACGATTCTCCGGCATGTTTGGCGACCTTGGAATGGACTGAATCTTCAACCCTCAGGGTTTTGGAGGGCTGTACGGTCTGCACAGCTCCCCCGGTGGCTTCGTCGGCCATGATCTCATCCTGTGCCTCTGAGAATGTGAGGTTGGGTCTCGCAAACAATCTTTGCTGTAATGTTCTGTCTCGGAGGCCGCAGACAAGCCGATCTCTCAGACATTCCTCTAAGTTCGAAAACTTGCAGAGGTGTGCGGCCTGCCTTAGGCCTGCAATAAATTCTGACGCTGTCTCTCCAGGTAGCTGCACTCTCTGGTTGAACTTAAAATGCCATGCCATCTCTGACATTTTCGGCTGAAAATGTCCAGTCAGCTTCCTTTTGAGATCTGCAAATGATACAGCTTCGATGGGCGTTGGCGCGAAGAGATTTTCAGCTAGATCGAAAGTTGCTGGTCCGCAAATGCACAGCAATGTGGCAGCTTTGAGGCCTTCCTCTGCAATCTGGCTTGCGCATAAATAGTTTTCCACCTGCGAGAGGTAAGACGGCCAGTCCTCTGGATGTTTAATGTCGAATTCTCTGAGTTTGCCGACCTTCGGCATCTTTCTTGATTCCGGTGCTCAAGGATCCTGCTTCGAGAGGCTCAGGAATGCTTTCACTGAGCACGCAGCCGCTAGTGTAGCGTTACTAGCTGGCCTGGAGGGGGGGAAATGCCTATTCCCACCAGCGCATCTTGCCGACCCCTCGCTGACTTTAGCTCTTTTCAAATGGTGAAGCAGGATCCCACCTTCGTCGCCACTGTTATGTCGTGGGCTCTGATGGAGTCCTGGATTTCCAGGCAAACTTATCGACACAATTCTTCAACAGGCTGAAATAATTTCTTGAGAATTAGCTAACTACTGGTTTAGCTAAGCTGGCTTGTGTCTAGCTTTCAACTGTCATTATCCCTTACAAGCTGTGAGATACTGAAATTAATGAGGAAAACCATCACACAAGAGTAGGCATCCTTTATCAGACAAATTCATGATATATAGTCCACCCACAAGCCACACTGTTGCACTTTAGCTTTAGTAATAGGTCTACTTGTGTAATCACAGGCAACTATAAATACACATGGAAAAGAAAAGCAACACAACTCTGACATCAGGATTCAGACGATCAGAAGAATTCTTCTGGAGCAGATCAAAAGTCTATCTGTCCCAGTATTCTTTTTCTCCCAGGAAATGAGTAAATGCCTCCAGGAAGCTCACAATCCAAAACAAACATAGAAAACTCAGCTAATCATATTCTCAGCAAAGGACATTAGTGAGAAACTGGGAGCAGGTTCTCTTAGGGAGGCTCTCAGCCTTTTCTAGCAAGATATATTTGACACATACAGCAGAGGACTATAAAGATGGCACTGAAGAAGGTATTCAAGGGGTTTTATATAAACATCAGTTTAGCCTGGAAAGAGAGACTTGAGTGAGAAAGAAACTAAAGATTGCTCTGCCTTGAATCTCTTTAGTATAAGAATCCCCATCAGGCTTTCAAAATTCTGTTATCATCCTCTAACAATAAGTAGAGTTCCAATCATTTTTGTGGTTTCTATTTACTGACCTGGCCTATCTCTTTGAGCTTACATCAGTTTTGAAAGCCTCATTATTTTTTATCCAAATAGACATTGAACCTTGCCTTTGATTGCAGAGATCGCATCAGATCTATGAGGCACTCCACCATCCTCAGAACAACTTATTGAAGCTCCAAAGATCAAAAGGATATACAAATAACAGTGCCATGGTGAAATTCACATGCCATTTGGGACAAGACTTGTCTTGTACAGCAATCAACAGCCCAGCCTATATTTCTGCCCAGTCAAAAAAGCTTATCAGAGAAATTCAAAAGAGCACAGGGTCAGCTTCTGACTTTCACAACTAAGTGCAAATTATTTATGGCAAGTCAGCCAGCAGAATTTTCTCCAGATTGCTTCAAAGTGATATTTTGTTCTGAGCCTGCTGACAGAAGGACAGCCAAATAAGCCACACCCCTCACTGAAGGCAATGATCCCGTACTGGACAATTATCAGAATTTCATGCAAAGATTTAAAGCGGAATTTTAGTAGCAAATCAAGCTGAAGAAAGGTAAGAACAGAGTTCCTGGATACATACTAAATTTTCAATTAGTGGTCAGTGATCTGGAAGGAATGATCCTACTTTGACTGACCAAACTCAAGTAAGATTTGATGGGAGATGACTTAGTGAGATAAAGCATACACATACACTCAAGAATTTGGAAGAGGCGTCCAATATTATGTGTTAACTGATGGGCATGTGGAGTAGTCAAAGTATGGAGGAATTAGTAAAGGAAGGAGATCAACAACCACTCTTCATGCTTATTTCTCCTTCTCTGCAGCCTCCTTGAATACAAGAACTTCTCATTCTCTGCAACCTCCTTGAATACAAGAGCTGGAGAACCCATGCAGTAGGACCAGTAAAAAAGTTCCTCAACAGAGAAACAAAAGTGGAGAGGCTTTGGTTTATATGCCCACTGTTTTAACTTTACTGCATGACCTAGGTCCTAGGTTCTGGTATTATGAAATAGCATAATAGCAGAGAAGAGACAAGGGTGATTCCCTGAGAATCAATACAAGAAAAAATGGATATTCTGTTGCATCATTAATAAACTGATAAAGCAGAATCAGGGTATTTGCTAACAAAATAATCAAATACTTCCTGGATTATTAGGTGTAATGGTATGTGAGCGTGAAGACAAGAAGAGCAGCCACAGACGAGGCAATGGTAAGAATACAGTAAGAGGCAGCTGAGCCCACAGAAGGAATCAGCGCATGCCAAATATCTCAGAAAGAAACCCTAGTTTCTTGGGCTGCAAAGGTGACAGGGAAAAGATGTACTTTCAGAGTAGCAAGATTCTGTTAATGTAACATTACAATAAAGACAGAGCTGGTACATCTGGATGTGTTTCTTTTCTGAACTACCTCACAAGTCTGATACTAGGTAAGCTACTCTCTTAAAATATATTGATGATTTTTAGAGCCTGCCTTTATCCTGACCATGTTATAGAAGGCTAAATATTGGAAATCATTCTTTATTGGATGCAATATTTTTTTTCAAACATAGGTTTGTATAAAAAAAATTCCATTTGTCCATAATAGCAATAGCAATATCATTTGGACTTATATACCAGCCCCTAGTGCTTTACAGCATTCTCTGGGTGGTTTACAAGGTAGAAGCATTATTTATATATTGTCTCCAACAATCTGGGTCCTCATTTTACTGACCTTGGAAGGATGGAAGGCTGAGTCAACCTTGTGCCAGCAGGCCTCACTCCCATCATTCAGAATACACCTTGAGATGAACATTAATTTTTTATTTTCATATTGTATTTTTGTGAATATTTAATAATGGAGCAAGAAGTACTACAAGGCTAAAATGAAAGCATAGAAATCTAACTGTAGGAAATGTATTAATTTACAAAGTAAATTTCATGCAATTGAAACAAAAAAGAATTAAGAGAAATTAAGAGAATTAAGAAACTCTTACCAGCAAAATGACACTGATGCTAAACATAATATAGACGATATACCAAAATATATGTGTCCCCTTCCCACCGTGTGTGTGTGCGCGCGCACATGTGCGTGCACACACACATAAATTTAAAAATACATAACCTTTAAATATGTGATGGTTTGGGGTAGGACAACTACATAACGGACATCTGTGTTCTGATTGAATTTTGTGATTTTCATCAAATCTTCCATTTTTTTTACTTCAAATTTCAGATGACACAAAGACCAGGCAGGCATTTTAGCTGTGATGCCCAGCTTTAGAAAGCACTCTCTAGAAGTAACCATCAAATAGCTAGACTTCCAGAAAAATCTGGCAAAATCCTCTATAAGAAATAATAATAATAATAATTATTATTATTATTATTATTATTATTATTATTATTATTATTATTATTATTATTTAATTTTTATACCGCCCTTCTCCCGAAGGACTCAGGGCGGTGTACAGGGCAATACAATAAAATACAATATATAAAAATTAAAAGAAATATTAAATACAGTAGCCCAATTAAATAAATTAATACAAAATGTTAAGATACCCCTAAACCCATCAGACCAGGCCGGCTTGTTCAAATAAATATGTTTTTAGGTCACGTCGGAAGGAGCGAAGGTCGGGAGCCATCCGGAGCTCCACCGGTAAACGGTTCCAAAGGTCTGGCGCGCCCACAGAGAACGCCCTCCCCCTGGGGGCCGCCAGTCGACACTTTTCACACTGGATTAGTAATGGGATTCTCCATATATCTGCAGCAATAAGTCCTGGTTGTTTTATTTATTCATAATGCAAATCTTCTATGTCTGAGAAGCAGCAATAATAAACAGAAAATCTATAGAAGAATTCAGAGTGCTGGTTAAGAAAAAGTCAGTTGTTTCTTCCTGCTATCTGCACACAGATTATTCACCTTCATCATGACTCTTGGAGAACGCTGCTTTCTTGGACCATTGAAATACAATTACCATACAGCTTTCAGCTGCTCTTCTATCAGTTGTTAAGAGGCACTGCTTTAGGACATCCTTATTAATTGGTTAGCACTTGGTTGAGGAAGTTCTCTGGAAACTTCTTGATTAACCTTTAAAAAACAAAGATGTTTTTGTTTTATAAAGGTAAAGGTAAAAATTTCCCCTAGCAAGTTGTTTCTGACTCTAGGGGACGGTGCTCATCTCCGTTTCTTAGCAAGAGAGCCAGCATTGTTGAAGACATTTCTGTGGTCATGTGGCCAGTATGACTATATGCTGAGGCACACAGAACGCTGTTTCCTTCCAAATAGCCAAAGTGGTGCCTATTAATCTACTTGCATTTACATGCTTTCGAATTGCTAGGTGGGCAGGAGCTGGGGCAAGTAACAGGAGCTCACCCAATTGTCCAACACTCAGGTCTCAAACCCGGGCGGTCAGCTTTCGAAGCTCAGTGTCTTTAATGGTTGAACCACCGTGCCCCTCTTTCATTTTATAGATGAATATTAGATATGGCTAGCTGTAGCAAACATATCAACTGCAAATACTCTTTTACACATTTTAAGACTAATCAAACAATATGAGAGAGACCTGGAATATAATGAAAGGTGTCCCTGCTACTTACTTTTAAGATAAAAAAGATGGAATAATTTCAACCACTATTTTCTCTACAAATTTGATTAATCGGTTAATCTGTTCATATCAACCAAGCAACACAATCTTTTTTTTTCAATATCCAGTAATACTTCTGTCTTGTAGTTGAAAATTGTAAGGTTGTTGGATATGGAGAATTAACATCAAAACTGATATTCAGCATCCACAGATTGTAGAAAACAAGTTGTGGGAAAGAAAAATCTGGATCTTGTAGACAACCAAATAGACAATCTTGTAGTTCTGGATTTTGCCCAGGAAGGTCTTGCAACCTCATCCTCTTCCAGGAGGTCTAGTTGGGGCCAAACCATCTCTTGATCATGAGACAAACTCACAGGGAGAAAACTGGCAGGAACTAATTAGGGTTCCTGGTTAACCAGAATGTGTCAAAAGCACTGAGTGAATTCTGAATTCCAAGCAGCAGTGTCAATTTGTTTTAAGACCACACATACACAGAGAAACATTGTCACAGTCATATTATTTCTCTGCTTTTTTATGAATTCATCAGTTCAACTGGTTAATTCTTTTTTCATCTGTGTGATCATGTCATTGCTCTGAACCAAACAAACCAAGAAAATGCCTTTTTGCCATTTTGTCCTCCATAGTGAGCAGATCTCTATGGGGTCTGAGATTATTTACAAACTAGCAAATAGACAGATGTGTGGGACTTTGTTTTTTCTAGTGTCATCAGTTGAGCTCTGTGTTGAGTAGCAATAGAGAGGGAGGAGGGGAATCCACTAATTATAAAGCTCAGTGGTCGAAAGATGAGAAAGACAAACTTTTCAGTTACTGGAGACTCTGAGCCAAATGCACTCTGGCAGCACATCTCGAATGAAGTTATAACCACTTTTTCTTTAAGAGACAAGCATACCACAGTGTGCCCAGCATGATAATCTTCAACATTTTCATACCTGCCTGCATTCCTACATCATTATGAATATTTTCATGGCTCCATAGTTATCTACACGTCACTTCTTTTGCTTGTGAACGTAGTACCCCTTTGGGTCTGTGTGTTTGTTTCTGTTTCTAACAGGATCTTTGCTTAACCAGAGGGGAGAAAGAGGAAATCCGTATGTACTGAATCTGTTTATTTTACAGAGCTCCCTACGGAGGGACAAGGGAGCAAGAGTTATGCAAAGCTTTGGCAGTGGCAGCTGCTGCTGGGAAGGCTGTATCTGGTTTTCATTTCTGCCAGTAAGTAGAAGTGACCACATCAGGCAAGACCTGGTAAACTCCCAACTGGAAGAGCAACACACTTTTGTGGACCTGTCAGACTTCATCTTGGCCGTTAGCCCTGCCCAAGGCAGTCCTCGTCCCTCTCTCCCTTCTTTTTATTGCCGCCCAGGGTTACCATCTATCCTAAGTCAATAGGCAGTTAAGAAGTGCTTAAAATTAGTATTAACCAGCAATTATATTATAGGGCGCTGGAGCCAAATATAACTCTTCTAGAGCCTTGCCTCATTCTGGGACTGGCAAAGCTTTATCATTCCTAGTAGCTTCCCACAAAACTCTCTCTCTCTCTCTCTGTATGTGTGTGTGTGTGCACACGCACGCACGCGCGCACATGCATGCCTTCAAATTAGTGTTGACTCCTGGTGACTGCCTGGACTAATCCCTGCCATTTCCTTGGAAAGATATTTGACTTTGCCACTGTCTACTTCCTTGGGCTGACTGGCCCAAGGTCACCATCTGACTTCACGCCTAAGGAAGAACTAGAATTCATGGTGTCTAGCCCGTACCTTAACCATCACACCAAACTGGCTCTCTTTTTCAAAATGCAAAGATCCAAATCTCTGTGTCACTACAACAGGCCAACGTTATACTTGCTGCGCGGAAGATGAGAGTGCAAGGTATAATTTAAAATACAAAGGAGATAGTTGTGTTTATCCAGTCTTGGTGAAGTCACTTTTCTGTCCACATAGAGGTGAGTCAGTTATTTTGACCCATCTGATCCAGCCAGACAGGGTGGGTAAACTTCAGGCCCCATTGACTAAGGAATATTAGTTGGTGGAGCCTAAAAGATATACCTTTTCCTCCATAGCACCCACCTTATGGAACATTCTCTCTCCTGAAACCAGGACAGCCTTGACTCTGCTGACTTTTTGTAAGTCTTTTAAGATCTGGCTCTGTGGTTAGTCCTGGGGCCCCAGGTAGTCCAGAGCCCTGTTTCTTAGTTAGATTAGTGATCATGGTATCTGATGTATTCTTGGATGCTGTCTATTCTAACTTTTAAATTGTTGTTGTTATTGTTGTTGTTGTTTTAAAAAAATAGTAATAATAACAATTTTGTTCACTATCCAGCATCACTTGCTGAGATGGGAGACTGAAATAACATAACATAACATAACATAATTACGGTAATATTGTTGGCTTTTCCATGCTAACACAATACATAGTGTGGTTTTTATGTGTGTGTGTGTGTGTGTATTCTGTATATTCTACAGACAAGGTTTCACTTCCTTCCATGTACACCATCTCAAGTAACACTGGAGTGCAGGGCAGAATTAAAGCTATCTTTGTTAGGATACTTAATGGGATATTTATCTCTTTTCATTCCCACTTTCTAAAGTTCTAGCAGCAAGATCATAGCAACATACTGCTTTTATTCTTAGCCAAGAATATTTTGGGAGCTCATCTAGTTTCAAATAAGATGCTGACTTTTTTTAAAAAAAAAAAGTCTGAGTGATTTGCATGCAAGACAACAACTACTAATTGTAGTGATAGAAAACATTTTTTAAAAAAATGGAAATGAAGAGGACACACTTCTTACAATTTGTGAAAGCTGTCTGAAATAACATTCCTGTAATTTTGTTGCTTTGGAACACACTGTAATAATTTTTTTCAGTGGTAATAGAAAATAAAGTAAGGAACACTCATGCCACAGCTAAGAGAGATTAATTGAGGAAGAATTATGTTACACAAATACATCTGGGAAGCATGAGGATCTCTTTCTCTAATATAGTGGAGCTGAATAACAGGTGGAAGTATAAGAAATTAATTCACTGATCATTACTAATTGTATAAAAGTTAAAATCTGGACTAGATCTACTAGCCAGATAGGTCACAAAGCCCCTTAACACAACTGGTAAAGTTGACAAATTAGTTGAACAGAAATGATGTCAGTAATAAAATTAAATATCCCTTTCTATCCCCAAATTCGCTCCATCCCTTTTGTGGTTTACAGTAACTTCCCTTAAGATTTTGGCCTCTGTCAAATCCAGTAGATACCCATTAAGAATTCAAAAACTGATTTTGACGAAGTCATTCTTCTAAACCAGGGGTGGGTAGGCAACCTTGGCTCTTTTATGACTCATGGACTTCAACTCTCAGAATTCCTGAGCCAGCCATGCTGGCTCAGGAATTTTGGGAGTTGAAGTCCATGAGTCATAAAAGAGCCAAGATGGCCTACCCCTCTTCTAAAGCTTACCCAGTAAAGATTGGTTGATGAAGATCACTCAGGACGTATCTGCTTTGTTGAGTGAGGGAGTAGCACTAGCTGCAGTGAAAGAGGTGTCCACACCTTCTCAAGAAGCTATTCCTACGCAGTGGTTCTAGACCATTTTTGTCCAGTCTCTAACCTGCCCCAAGAAAGTTGGGCTGGAATTTCAGAGAGCTCTAAAGAAAATTGATACTCCTTCCAGTCTGGATTCAGGCCAGGATATAATTCTGACACAGGATTGGTCATGTTTATTGCTTACTTCTGGTGGAACCAGAAGAGGATAGTGCAGTCATCCTGATTCTCCTTGGTCTTACTGCTTGCTTTTTAAAGATGGCAGCATTTTCCCCAGGTGCCTACAATTCTTTTATTTGCATCTTAAACTGTTTAAATATATTACAGATAGTCCTCAACTTACAACCACAAGGGAGGCCAACATTTCCATTGCTAAGCTACAGTAGATAGTTGTTTGGCCCCATTTTATGATCTTGCTTGCCACAGTGGTTAAGTGCAGTTGTTAACTGAAATTGTTAGCAACACGGTGGTTAAGTGAATCATTGACTTTGCTTGTCAGAAGGTCTCAAAGTGATCACATGATTCTGGGACACCCGCAACTATCATAACTATCAAGCAATTGCTAAGCATCTGAATTTTGATAACCATGGGGATGCTGCAATGGTTGTAAGTGTGAAAAAACTATCATAAGTCACTTTTTCCAGTGCTGTTGTAACTTCAAACAGTCACCAAACTAACAACTGTAATTCAGAACCTGGTTTGGAGGAGGGAAAGGTGGAACTAGGACCATCCAGTGGGGATGGCATGTCTCCCTGGAACATCAGGAGAGTCCAGCAAATGAGGGTGATGCTGTCCCAGGCCCCTCCAGCATTGTGGGAAGTGATGGACTGGACAGGTAGCCTTCATGAACAAAGGAGAGGATTGGCTGTAGATGGGCAGCGGTGATGAGAGACAACAGATCCCCTCTGATGAGGAACAGCTTCCTCCCCCATCCAATCCGAGAGAACGGAGAGTGGAGTGGAGGGAACTCAGAGGAGGCCTGCAGGAGGCTACCCTGCACCTCCTCACAAGGAACATCTAGCTTGAGCTGATTTAGCCGGAGGCCGGGAGGGGAGGATGCCTTCATCGGGAACAACTGTGTGTCTCAGAACTCACCCCCCTGACTTTTGGAAACCTTGACGCATGGATTTTAACTCATGTTTTTGCATATCTTGTTTTGCGGACGGTGCGTCTGGATTGTGGCTTACGGACTTTGTTTGGCAACCTCTGCACCAGGTTTGTGGACTTCGCCTTTCTTCCTGCTTGGGGGCTTGTTTCTGGTGACTATTGGACTCAGTTGGTGGGACTGTGTTACATTGACTGTGGGTGGCTATTTGGGGGGGGGAAGTGGAGTGGAAGTTTGCCAACATCATTGGAGGGTAGTCTGTCGTGGTTTAGCAGTGCAATAAAAGACTTCATTGGTGTCTGCATCTGCCTACGCGACCTGGGTCAGAACAGGCTACCCATATGCCACTCAGAGTTGCAACAGAGTCAGGCTGTCTTATAAATATAATAAAGAAACAAGACAATGTTATTATGATTGGTTGGGCTTCAGGATACTTACACACTTAAGTGAAACTGAATCCTTAAATGCTGACTGAAGTTTTAAAATATGTAAGTTTCAGTTGCCTTGCGCCAAAAAAATTATCTCGAACAAACTTCATCAAAATAGGACGCAAATAAACTGATTTTATTTAAACTCTTTAAAAAGTTTATAAAACAACTATCTATGTATCTACTACACAAATATACAATCTTTCGGCAACTATAGCTCATTGGAAGTAAACAAATATTATTATTAGATATTATTTTTTCTTCTGTTTCTTTTTTTTATTATTTCAGTTTCAATAAAATTAAATATAACATTATCAAATGCTTATTTCATCAGAAATTGCTTCCATCTTGTTGATCAAGAGCAATGTTATTAAGTATATAAATAAATAAGATGGACAAGATTGGATCAAAAGGACCAGAAACCAGCTGTAAATCAGCTAAAAACTGTTCCTGCGTTTAAGGCTGAACAGCCACAACAAAACTAATTCTAGATTTTTCTAATATTAGTGTAAAAAAAGTATATCAGTTAGGAAAGTCTATTGAGTTAGAAGAGACAGATTGTTCTCTAATGAGGAGCATCAGATTGTATTAATAAATAATCTAAAATATTTGTAATGTATTGGGCCTGTTTTACTTGAACTGTACCACGTGTCTTGATTGCTGTTTGAGATTGCTTAATCAGGGAGTTGAGTAACGGTCGCTGGCTCCTCAGACAAGCAGTCTCCAGGACCACCATTGGTTGGCTCTAGGGCGGCAACAGGCTCCTTCAAACCTATTGGCCACCGCCTAGTGGTCAGCAGTATAAATAGCTGTATAGAAGCCTTGGTTAACAGTTCAGTTCCTGCACTCAATAAAGCATGTTCCTGCCTGAACTCTCTCACCTCGTTTTCTGCTTGCTGCAAAGAACCCAGTACACAACAATATTAATCATATAACTAATACATTTAATGTAGCAAGCATTCAGACATTCATTCTCCTGTGCAGCTGCAAAATGAGTTATAATTCTTTTTATTATGAAGAGAGTTAAGACCGAGAGAAAGTGATTCTGAGATCTATAGGAATATGCAAAAAAACCCTTCAAAAATATCCATTCTTTACTAAGATGGATGCTGTTAATAACACAAACAACAGAGGGAAACTCAAGATTGTCCTTTACTTTGGAGAAATGCCCATTTGCGAAAGCACCACTTTTAAACTCATCCAGCATTTCTCTGCAACCACTTTACTTTTGGCTTTGTTTAGATTTTCACTAAATGAATACAAAAGCCCCACACCAAAAAAAAAAAAACCCAACCTCACCTTCCTGAGTGGACAAGAGTCTAAGCTTTGGACACACTTTGGACACACTTTGCTCCAACTTCTCAAGTTGTACACAGACACAACCCAAGCTCAAACTACTAATGAACTACAATTGCAATGAATTGGCCCAGCTACGTAAACGTCAATGTCATGCTACAGATCAACACTGATCTTGTTTTTCTAATCTGCTCTTATTAAAGAAAACTTTCTCAAGTATTTTCTTCTTTGCTATGATCAGTGAGCTTAGGGGTAAAACAACAAAGGAACAATATTCAGATTAGTGCATGTAAGAAAGTAGCACGAGCAGTCTTCACTTACTTACAGCAATGCTACACCAGATGCTTACAGATTTACCAGTGCTTTATAAGTACCGTACGCACTGTCATTGTGATAATAGGCAGCCATGAAAATGACTTGTTTGTTATTACTGCTTATTCAGTCATTTATTTAGCAACATGTATAACCCACCCCAATCCCAAAGGACCATTAGATGGCTCGTTCCACTGAAATTGTGAAAGCTCCACAATTTAGCATTTTATTTGCAGGATCTGCTGAGATTTTAATTTCGGAATCCTCTGGATGAAGCTTCTTCCTCTGTAACTGTTCTGCTAATAAAGGGCCAGTTTAGATAAGAGACTCAGATTGAAACCATAAGTGATATAAGATGTCAGGGTGGGGGAATTGCACAATGTGCTATGATGTCACATCATACATGGTTTGAATTATATATTAAAAGAGAGAGGAGAGAGACACACTGAGCAGCAATACCATCAGCAATACTATTCCATGCAGCTATTACCTATTTTGGTCACAGGAGACCAGAGAACTTCCTGAAATGATATGCTGTTGTACCAAGCTAAGAAGGGCAAAGGAACTGAATGGCTGAAGTTACATAACAAGCCAACAGTAGCAAAGGCAGATCAAGGATACCTCTAGACTACAACTCTGAGTCTCTGTAAAAAGTACTATCCAACTAAGACGGACTGGTTTCATCTCTCCATACCAGCAGCTCTATCTCTATCCAATGTAGATTAAAATTCAGGCTAATCAGTGTCAGATGCTGAATCAGAGCTTTTATGTAAACCAAATATCAAATGCCAGAGCTAGAAAGGAAAATAGAAATGAGAATTAAGCAGGTAGACTGCTTAATTGTGATGGAACAACCTCCTGAGAATGACTAGGTCGGAGCAATCATCTGCCTTTTCCTTCTCTTGTTGCACCAACAATGTCTCAAATATCTTCTCATGGTACTTCTGGGAGAAATTAAATCCACCTCGTGAAAAGGCCTTTGTCTCCTAAATAGCAGAAAATCAAGGGGTTCTCTAGATCATAGCAGATTTCACATTTAAACCACAGTTTTCTGAGTTATGGAAATGACTCTCAGTATCAACAAGCATTCGTTGAGAAATATGTAATTCAGAATAAAGTGTACACACATTGATTAGAAATGAAGTAAACTGTTCTGGATGATATAACTGTCAACATGAACCTTCACCTAAAATTTCTAACTCAATCAACTTGAATCTTTATTGAAATCTCACATCCACCCATTAAGAGTTTGTAAGATCAAAAACATCATTTCCCTTCCAATTTTCTTTTTGGTCTGCGCTTTACCCTCCGAGAGGTCACCAAAAAGTCACCTGCTCTGTCCAATTTACAAGAATCCAAAATATATTGAGGAATTAACACTGGATCTCTTCCAGGCTTACAAGTCAGGCTGGGAACCTGAAATCAAACTATTTAGAGCTGACAAAGAGGAAACTTAGAGGATAATACAAAATCAGGAAAGACAGCCATTATTAATGCAACTCATAATGTTCAATGGTTTCAGAAAATTGGAGGAAAAAGACTAAATGGTCCAGAGTTAACTGCTACATTATTTTTTTATAGCACCAACTTGTTTGCCTGAAAAGTGCTGGCCCCATTATTAAACATGGCAAATAAAAATGGATCTTTCAAAATAGACTGAAAACATTTTTTTCCTCAAATTGATTTTAAAAATGGGGAGTTAAGTCACACATCTATTTAGAATGGGAAACGGAAAAAAGAGAAAAAACTTGGCTGTACTGGAGATGAACAAAGACCTCCTACACAGCACAAAGGCCTGAACAGAAGATTAAAACCATCTGGCTGGAAATGTCATAGGACAGCCCTGCAGAAAATCCGTATTGTGGTTCT
Organism: Vipera berus; assembly: GCF_964194415.1. Taxonomy (NCBI): domain Eukaryota; kingdom Metazoa; phylum Chordata; class Lepidosauria; order Squamata; family Viperidae; genus Vipera; species Vipera berus. Next base: position 296,366,560 of record NC_138202.1, on the reverse strand, counting down.
CTGCTATCAGAATATGTGCTGAGTCTCTCACACTGGTGCTGGAAGTAAATGAAAGGAAGAGTAAGCACAGAGCATTTTCTCCAGAGTTTTATCTATTTGATGAAATCCCCAATAATTGCAAAATATATCAAATGAAGTGGAAGGAAAAAAAACCCGAGATTTATTCTATACTTCACATGCATATCCTGAAACTCATTTCAAATATTACCTGGATTCTGAAACCGAGGATAGATCTGCACTTTCTGCTTGGCTATCACTAATATGGTCACTTCCTCCTTGCCAAGTGCAGAAACAGATGGCATTGTCTCCTCTCACTCCCAGCCCATTGGAAATGCATTTCATATCCACTCTTCAAAACTTTCCCCTAGCAGCCACAGTCTTCAACTGTGGTAGGCCAAATCAGAAAACCTTGGTTCTCCATAGCAGGGGTGCCCAAGCCCCGGACTGCAGCCCACTATTGGGCCATGAGCTGTTTGGAACCAGGCCACAGAAGCAGCGGGCACGTGTGCCTGTCACTCACACAAATGGAGCTACGTGCATGCTTGTGTGTACTCTCCGCTTGCGTGAACGGAGCTGCATGCATGTCCGTGTGCTTGCCGGCTGCTCGTACAAATCCATCCCTCCTAGTGAGGAGGCCACAATCCCTAAAAAGAAAAGACAGTAGTAGCACACCACTGCACCCAGGACCCAAGGTTTGTCTTTTCTACATGGACAGGAAGGGTAAGAAGCTATGAAATTATCAATCATGTCTAATATTAGCTGGCGCCTGGAGTTACCACAAGCCTAGCTCCCTTGCTATCCACTGCAACATAAACTGAGACTTCCATTTTTGGCTTAAGAAGCAGCCTGAGGCAACATGGAAAGCAAGCAGCTTAAGCTGCAGAGCAAATCTGCCGAGTCTGAAATGGAGACAGTGATACTAACACAACAGAGTACTATCTGAATTTGCAATGCTGAAGCCAAATGTGGAACCCTAGTCACAAAATGGAAAATACTACATATCCCCAAATGGTCAAACAACAACCAGCTAATAAATTAAGAGTCTACCAAGTGACTCTGGATAGCTTACAATATGCGTATATTGTAAGAAGACATCATGTATTTATAACACAACAGTACAAAAGAGTTGAAAGGGACTTGGAGGTCTACTAGTCCAACTTCCTGCTGAAGCAGAAGATCCTATACCATTCTGGACAAATAACTGTCCAATGTCTTCTTAAAAACCTCCAGTGATGGAGCAACCACAATTTTTGAAGGAAGCCATTCCACTGATTAATTGTTCTTACTATTAGAAAATTTCTCCTTAGTTCTAGGTTGGATCGCTCTTTGATAAGTTTCCAACCATTACTTCTTGTCTGGCCCTCAGGTGCTTTGAAGAATAGGTCAACCTCTCTTCACTGTAGCAGCCCCTCAAATATTAGAAGACTACTATGACGTCACTCATAGTCCTTCTCTTCATTAAACTATATAAACCCAGTTCCTGTAACCCGTTCATTGTATGTTTTATCCTCCAGTTCCCAATCATCTTTGTTTCTCTTCTCTGCACTTTTTCTAAAATCTCAACATCTTTTTTGTATCTTGGGTGACCAAAACCGGATGCACTTTTCCAAGTATGGTCTTACCAAGGCATTATAACACGGTACCAAACCTCACATGATAAAAATACATTTAACTTAAAGACCTCTTGCATCATGTGGCAGTTCATAGCCCACCGGACATACTTCATTCCCAAATTGTTTTTATGGCTACTGAAGCGCCTAGAATATTTTGTTAAATGTTGCCAGTTTCCCCACCACCGAATACACATTCAGTAAGAAACAAATGGTACATTATGTCCACAACAAATCAGATTATGCAACAAAATGTTTGGTCCTGCCCTTTCCAATTTACATCACTATGTCATCATTGCACTCTCAGAAGTTGATTTAAAAAAAAACAGAAGCAAAAATCTCTGATCACAATTATTTTTCCTTCCTGTCTCTCTTGTTACAATTAGGATTTGATGAAGAAAAAGGAAATGGCATGATTTCCAGGCTTTAAATCTGCACTAACATTTTTTTCCCTTTATGAATGTACACTTGAGCAGAAAACAATGATTTCTTTTTTTTTATTAAAGAGTTTTACAAAAACAAAATTTTACAATATATCCCCAAATCCCTCCCACCCCAAACCCACCCACTTCCCCCCCCACTTCCCAGAGCTAAATACAGGATTATAGTTACAATAATCATATTCTAAATAAAAATTATGCATAATATACAATTAACCAAATTCATAATGTGCTTTAACCCTCTTTTAACATAACTACAAACAACGTACCAATAACAATATCCCACTAAAATCTACTCATAAGCTAAATGGTACTTTTTAGTCCCATATTTGTTTTGAATATAATTTATCCATCTCCTCCAAACTGAAATATATCTTTCCTGTGAATGATCCTTCAGATAAGCAGAAATCTTAGACATTTCTGCAAGATTCGAAACTTTAAACACCCATTCTTCTACAGTGGGCAAACTATCCTTCTTCCAATATTGTCCCACCAGTAATCGTGCTGCCGTTATCATGTTCAACATCAAGTTAGTTTCTTTAACATCACAATCTACAACAATGCCCAATAAAAACAATTGCGGGGAAAACTTTATCTTTCTCTTAAAAATCAATGATTTCAAACTTGAACTTGGTTGCAACTTCAATTATTTTCCCCACTGGAGCTGACTTGTTTACATTTAGTCTGAAAGAACCCTAATAAAGTTACGATAACTAATTTACCATGAAAAAATATTAAATCCAGTAGGAAAAGCGGGGAACCCCGGAAATATAAACGTTTTCAAGTGTGTCTTCTCCACTTTGTCATCCTGGAACCTATTCTCCTGTTTCTTTATCCAGTATATCATCATTTGCTGTTATTTATATTTTTCCACTCTGAACATTTCATTGTGTGCTCTTTAGCTACTCTTCTAAATCAAACTGGCAGCAAATATTTTCTATTACACATTCTAAATATATAATCAGGGTCACTGTTCTAACATTCTTTCTGTGCAAAACCATGCACACCAAATCAGTCTGAAAACTCTGCCTGTCCCTTTCCTTTTCTTAGCAGAGAAAGGAGGGCAAAATTGCAATGTACCTCTGCCTTTTGCTCAGTGCATTCCTTAATTAGCACTCTTAGGGTTCCAGGGGCTGGGGAGAAATAATGGAACAGCACATTACCAACAAGGCTGAACTTTCAAAACGTCTTAGGTCAGTGAGTTTCTGATGCAAACTTTGGAGTCTTTGCAGTTATTGTTCTTGAATTTTTGTAACACAGCAATGTGCTGCAAATTGCAATTATAGATGCTCCGGGAGCTTCACCAAAAACTTTGGGGACTTCACTGGTTCTATCAAATGGGCTTCCTTTCCTATTAGGATGTCCTGTGCTGTCAAAAGCCAGGAAGCGTTTTTGTCCAGCAGGAACAGGGTGACCACAAGCATCTTGTTGGCCATAGACAGACTCAAGATAAGGGGGTAAAACTAAGTACCTTTGTTTAAAGGGATTAAACTTACAGAAGTCAACACTTTTGACTCATTGCTAAAATACAGGCTAAAATATTCCAATAACCAAAGCACACAAAGGAGCCTCTGAATTACAAAATGCTGTAAAAACTGTACAAAAATCCTTATGGTGACCCAATCAAGCTACCAGCTGATCCAGAACTAAATAAACCCACCTCTTTTCCGACATGCCGGCTTTTCATTTCATCAGCACTGATTGCATTCTCCTGGCTGGAGAAAACGAACCAGGGGAACTTTTCTTCCAGCAACAGCTGCTGCTTCTTCTCTGTTTCCTCCCTGCCTGCTAACCTCTGTCCCCATTGTCTTTTTTTCCCTTTCCTGCCCAAACCACCTCCTATTATAGCCTCTCCTCTCCCCTCCCCCCTTTTCTTCATTTCACCTCCAGCTGGAGCCAATTAGCTGGAGCTCTGTGGTTCCTGGGCTTCTGCTGAGCCCAGACAGTCTTGCAGCTGCAGCTGCCTCTCCCTCAGGCTTGGCTCGCTTTGGCTCATTCCCCTCCCCTGCTACACTTGGCTAGCAGTCAGGTACCACCTGCTACGTGGCAAAGTACCACAGGTGGTACACATACTACTGGTTGAAAAGCTCTGTCCTAGTGGACAGTCACTTAAATATGAGCCAGCAGTGTGCTGTAGCTGCCAAAAAAGCCAACACAGTTCTAGACTACATTAACAGAGGGATAGAATCAAGATCACATAAAGTGTCAATACCACACTTGGAATACTGTATCCAGTTTTGGTCACCACAATGTAAAAAAGATGTTGATACTCTAGAAAGAGTGCAGAGAAGAGCAACAAAGATGATTAGGGGACTGGAGGCTAAAACATATAAAGAACGGCTGCTGGAACTGGGTATGTCTAGTTTAATAAAGAAAAGGACTATGGGTGACATGATAGCAGTGCTCCAATATCTCAGGGGTTGCCACAAAGAAGAGAGAGTCAAGCTATTCTCCAAAGCACCTGAGGGCAGGACAAGAAGCAACGGATGGAAACTAATCAAGGAGAGAAGCAACCTAGGACTAAGAAGAAATTTCCTGACAGAAAAATTAATCAGTGGAACAACTTGCCTCCAGAAGTTGTGAATGCTCCAACACTGGAAGTTTTTAAGAAGAGTTTGGACAATCATTTGTTTGAAATGGTATAGGGGCGTGGTGGCAAACCTATGGCACGGGTGCCATCGGTGGCACGCAGAGCCCTCTCTGTGGGCACGCGTGCCGTCAGCCCAATCCTAGGCCTTCAGCTGGGTTTTATAAAACCTTTTTGCTTTAGGCCTCCGCCATGTGCAAAAAAAAAGGTTCAATCAATCAATTTCAACTTCTTGCGGGGGAAAAAAGTTGTCGCAAAGTTGGAATTGATTAACTTTTTAGTCCCACCCAGTCTGCAGCCATGCCCACCCAATGGGCCACACCCACCCAAAGGGCCACACCCACCCAAAGGGCCACGCCCATCCAGCACCCAATGATACATAAGTGGATTTTGGGTTGCAGTTTGGGCACTCGGTCTCTAAAAGGTTCACCATCACTGGTATAGGGTTTCCTGCCTGAGCAGGGGGTTGGACTAGAAGACGTCCAAGGTCCCTTCCAACTCTGTTATTCTATTGTATTCTACTCTAAAAATAAATAATAATCTAGTCCAAACCTGTGCCTACCAAAAGGATCCCTTACACACCCTACCCAACAGATAGTCATCTAGTTTTAGTTTAAACACCTCCAGTAAACGAGGCTCCACTACTTCCCATTAATTCTCCATTGGTGGACAGTTTTTATAATTAGGACTTGTTTTTCTCTGGCATCCAACTAAAATAATTCTATCCTGTTTTTCTATGACAGCTTTTCAGATATTTCATAATTAATTTTATTTTTATTTCTCTTGTTAAAATACCAATAGATTTCCATAATCTAGATCAGAAGAGGGGAATCTGTGATCTTTCAAGTATTGGATTTACATTTATCCTACTTAATGTATTTTTTTTACAAAAAAATAAAGCTTCAAGCTGTAGTTCACTATACTTTTAAGAGCCATTGTTCCCATTCCAAAGCTCCTTAACAAAAATAAAAACTGGTTTCCTGAACATTTATATTACCAAAACAAATTTTCTCAGCCAAACATGATTAGACAAAAATGAACTCTCCTGAAAAGCCTCGGGGAAAAAAATATTAGGATATGGCAGGTTGTATATCCCGTTTCCAAAATGTTGGGTCATGGAATTTCTCCAGGATTCATCTTAAGGTTCCTATTAAAAAACAACAAGAGTTTTACTGACTCAATACCCTCAAGTCATGTTTGATGGAGATAACTGTAGAAAACTGCACACCTTTTTTCTTCCTTCCAATGTACAAAGAATAGCTGAAAGATTCTTTTCTTCTTCAGGGGAAGATTAAAGATATAATCTTTCCAAATTCAGAACTGGGAAGGGGGAATCTGAATATGATAAGCTTACATTTTAAAGGGCTTTCTGCTCAAATTGGCATAGAGTTTTTAGCCTGAGGACTAAATCACTTATACGTAACAATCATGAAAGAAAATCCACTCCAATCAGATAAGTAAAAAGTAAATAAAGTTTCAGGCTGTCTTCTGGTTCCAATTTGCTACAAGAACAGTTAATTTGCATTAAATTAGGTGACATTTTATGCACAATTGCTCTTAATTATGTCGCTATTAAGAGGAAAATATAACAACCACCATGAAAACTGTATTAAACTAGGCTCATAAGTAGCTACTTGCCTTGTCAACAGTGGTGAAAATGAATTGCTATCATACTGCAATACAAGCTAATCTCTGCCATGAGTCAACTGCAAGATGATACTTGTGACCTTAAGCATCTATGGTTTTACATAAGAGAAAATAAACTTTCTAGAGTATAAAGGAAAGGAAGGGGCCTAAGGGAAAACGTCAAATGGACCATGCAACTATACTGGGCAGAACATGCTCAACACTTGAAAAGTAAAATCTTTTTCCTCAGCTGAGAAAAGACAGGCTTATGCACTTGCCCACAGAAAAAAAATAAAGAGACACATTGGGACAAACCTGTTACTCCCCTAGATTAATAAGAGGGAGGATAGAATTGTGGACTCTTGAAAGTGTGAAGGCAATCTGAGGTATCCAACGTGGAGCAATGTTAATAGCTGAGTAATGGAGCATGAGACTATGTTCTCCCACAGCTTCATCTAAAGGTCTTCAGGAAAACTAGATTTACTGGAAACACTGCAAGATACACACCCAGCTCTCCAATAGGAACTAAATCTAGATGAGAGCTGTTTTCTTTCTATTCTCCATCTTGATTCAAATAATGGACACATATTGCTTCATTATCCAAATTATCCAAAAACAGTATCATCATTGCAGTTCTATTGGTGATGGTGAGAGCTGCTCATAAGCAAAGTCAGCAATTTTTCTATTAACACCTGCCATTTTATGATTTTCTATGTGACATGCTTTTCTTTTCTCTTTCCATTACTCTAATAGGAATTATGTCTCCTTTCTTTCCTGAATTACAGATGAAGCTGAGGACAATTGTTTGCTCAGCTTAAATATTTATTATTAGCTACCGTGCAGTGGTAGGGCTCAGCTGGTTCGCACCACTTTGGCAGTACCAGTACCTAATTTTTTGTTGGCCAGGCCCAGAATGGACTTCAGGAAGTGGCATCCACAGAGAGAACCGGTTGTTCACATATTTGAATCCCACCACTTCTACCACATATAGAAATTCTCCCATATAGAAATCTAATAGTGTGCTTGTTTTCAAAAACTCCAGCTATTCCTGTTTACTAGGAAAAGAGCTATATTTTAATATCAATTCCTAGAACACTGACTTTGTCATTCAGGGAGATAAAATTTTAAGCTGTTTGTATGAAGAGATATTATTCCTTTGGTTCAAATTCTAAACGAGAATCTTTAAATTACATTTCTTACTAGGCTGCAGATGCATCTATCCTGACTTCAGTATATAGTTAGAAAACTAAGGCCAAGAGTCAAAATAATTGTTAAAGAATTGTTGACAGATGGAGTAAGTAAGATCCATGTCTGTATATATATTTCCAAATTGTCCTAATATTGTTTCTGATCAAATATATATTTAAAATGTTAAAAAGGTAGTTTTCAAAAAGCAAACAGGGATATATATTCAGGTATTCAACTTTGTATCTAAACTTTAATGCTATCAGAACTGGACTGCAAAAATCCAGATGGCCATGAGACTACTTTCCATTTATTTCCTAGGTTATACAAGAAAAATTAAATGGGGAACAAAGTGGGTGTTGGGAAAGCAAAGCCCACTTCATCCACAATTTTGCTGATTCCACTGTTGCAGTTCCCTCCTACTTATAATATATTCCTTTCATAGATTGCTATGGAGATTAATCACAACAGCAAGATAATTACATTTAAGCAGCTTCTGCCACAAGTCTGGAGAGGGAAGTCAGCATCACAAGGACCTGTACTGGAACAATTGTTAGCAAGGCACTCAGACTGCTTTTAGGGGGATGTGTGAATGAGCCCTTATGTAGTATTTTCAGCCTTTCCTAGGGTTACCAAATGTCCAGCAAAGAGAAATATGTCTTCCTTTTTGATCTCATGTCAAGTAAGCATAGCATTAAAAGCAAGTATTGCCTGGCTTTTGAGGTACTTTTTTTAGGGGGTGTGACTGTTTTCCAACAATAGTTATTCAAACTTCCATGTATTGTGACCTTGTAAATTGTTTTCTTTCCCTCATCCATTAACAGATTCAACAGCCTAGATTTGACTATTTCCTAATTCTAGCAATAAGGTTTGATTCAGCCAATTGAAATCTATGATCAAGTCTGTAGATCACAATTGGTCATATGTTTCTATGGTAAAATTTGAAAACCGCATTGTATTATTACTAACGCGTTCTTGAAAATACTATACAGATTTGTTGGAAAAATATCGCAATTGAAAAATCAGTATTTCCAAAGCTGGAAATAGTAATTTTACATACATGTAGACCCCAAGTACATTTTTGGCCTTTTTTGTGATGAATGCCAAGAAAGTCCGAGTTCTCCTTTGCCAGTCAAAGTATCTGGTAACTCTGGCTTTTTCCTATCCCTCCAAATTGTGTCTGAGAACACCGAATCAGCAGTGTAAGAATTAAAATCATTGATGTTTCTTAACAAAAAGCAGCACTTCGGGGTTCAGCTTAGAGCTCGTATTTACAAAATAAGAAATCCACGCGGAAAGCCACAAAATCCACGCGGAAAGCGAAATCCGCAGGCGTCCCATCCTTCCCGGGGGGGGGAGGAGGCGGAACACTGGGGTTCTTTAACACGTAGGAACCCAGGACTTCGTAACCCATCGTTAGATCAAATGCATTTCGTGGATGAGATCCTTGTCTGCCGTACTGGAAAAGGCTAAGCTTCCACAAACGCATTTCAAATCCCAGGGAAAGCCTCCCGCCAGTTGTGAACTAGACACCGGGCAGCGCTTTTCTAAGCCGGGAGAGTTCCGGGAGGGCGGGGGGGGGCGGAGTCGGATACCGACTTGCTCCAATCGCGGGACTCTGAAAGCGGAAGAGGAAGCGCCTCAGCACTTCAAAGATGGCGGCTCCCGCAGCGGCGTTGTTCTCTCGATTTACAGCGCTTTTGCCTCGCTTCTTAGGAAGCGCCTGGACCCGGCTTCCGTTTCGCGGACTCCGGCAGGGTGAGTGCCCGATGTGTCCTTTCCACACGTAAGGCTTCAAAAGCAACGTCCGGGCTCCAGCGCTGGCCGAGGACAGAGTCGTTGAGCATCTTGGGCGCCTTCCTCCAAGGCGATGTCTGGCAACCGGCTGGAGAGAAGTGCCGTTTCTGTGCAGTTTTTACAGTCTTTCGCTCAGAGTCCGGGGATGGATGGGCACGTACTCGTAATCCCTGTGATGCACGGGTAGCGCAAGGTAGAAAGGCAAGAGCGGACTCCACACTACCAAATACCCAAATATGTAAAATTCCTATGCCCGTATACAGCTATGGGGTATCCACCATCTCTTTCTCCTCCTCCTCTGGGATCTGTATGGTCGGAGAATTCACTCTCGTAGCAAAATGCACTGGAGTACAGATGGTCCTTGACTTACAACAGTTCATTTAATGACCGTTTGAAGAAAGTCATTAAAGTGACTTGTGTTCACATTTACAACCATTGCGGCATCCCCATGGTCACCTGATCAGAATTCAGATGCTTGGCAATTGACTCATGTTTATGACAATTGCAGTGTCCCAGGGTCATGTCATCACCTTTTGCAGCATTCTGACAAGCAGAGTCAATGGGGAAATCGATTCAGTTAACAACCATATTACTAACTTAACAACTGTGGCAAGAAGAGTCGTAAAATGAGGCAAACCTCACTTAACAAATGTTTCACTTAGCAGCAGAAATCTTGGGCTCAGTTGTGGTCATAAATCGAGGACTACCTGTATTGAAAAGTTCATGTGTAATAGAGAGAGTGCCTTGGATTGGCCCTCGTGATGCGGATTGGGGCGGGGAGCCAGTGCATCTAAACTGGGGAAAAGCTGCTGTAGTAAGAACATGGAATTAGTAACCTTACAATAGTATCAAACGTCTATTTTGGGAAATGAAAATGTTTGCAAGAAAACAAGTTCAGAGAGAATCAAGGACCTTCAGTCAGTGTAGAACTAGCCTTGTGGATTAAACTTGAGGAAAGAATCTGTTAGGGGAAATGATTGACCGCAGCCTAGCTGAAAACAAGTGCAAGAGGAAATCCCTGCCATCAGCACCTAAGGAAAGCACTGGTTACAGGAAAAGGTTCGCTGTTCCCTTTTACTCCAGAGAGAATAGCTTTAATTCTTTTCAACCATGAAACAGACAAGGAGATGACCACCAGCATTTGGGGCTAAGAGTGAGATTTTCCAAAGAAACATTCCTGAAATTGAGGTGTTACTTTTTCTAAAGGAGACAGGAATACACACTCTGGGTGTTTGAAATTATCAGGCAGGAACAAAACATGCACACATAAAATGGATTATACTTAACCACAACATCTTTTTCATGTATTGGACTTCAGGATTTGAAATTCATTCATTGACTAGGACAAAATAAATATCTTCCCACTTTTGGAGGTGACTAAATAGCCATTTCCAAATTAAGTGGCTATAAATGATTGTATTTTCATTATTTGTGAATATGTATCATAAAAGGAGATCATTTATAGTACGAAAAGTGCTGAACTATTAGGAAGTATTCTCTGAGATGTCAAAAAAGAGGATTTTTTTTTTGCTGACCCCATAACCATAGTGATAAGAAGCTTTGACGAGATTACATTGTGTTGACTCTTCCATCACTTGTGCCATCGTCAATTTTCAGCTTGTTTATTTCTCTCAGAATATCAAGTTTCTCCACTCAGTAGAGGATCGTCTCCACATTCCCCAGAATGGCAAGACATTTAGAACAGGGGACCCCAAGCCCCAGTCCATGGACCAGTACCAGGCCACACCATGCCAGCAACGGGTCCACACAAACAAGGAAATCCCCATCCCCAGGATGCAGGCAGCACACAAAACCACGCCCCCTCCAGTCCATGGAAAACCTCTCTCCACATATTACGTGCTACCTATTATTTTCAGCATGAAAATATTTGGTATGCTAATAGGTTCAAATTATTCTCACATAATTACTGCTGAGGATTAGTGTATAATGTTTCAGTTATCTGGAAAACAGGACAGATTTTTTCCCTTTCATATAAACTGAATTTGTTTTAATTGCCCTTTCTCCCTCTGAGAGTTTTGTGGAGTGATACTAGAGAAAATATTTGGATGAATGCTGAGTATTGAATTTCATATTAACTTTCTCAAACATCATTTCCATTCTAATACTGTATTTATTACTAGGTCACAGGAATTGTAAAAGTGCTCTTCATGATCCCAGTTTCTTTACTGGATTTAAAAATATCTTAACATTTTTGTGTTTGCAGTTGTAGAAACTACTGAAGGGAACACCACAACGGTAAGTTTGCTATACTTTCTGAATTACAAATATTAACTTTTATAAACCATCAACTTTCAAGTGAAAAATGGAACAGTAACTTTCAACGAATAATCAATATGCATTTAAATCTCAGTATGATTTTGAACAAAGCTTACCTAACTCTTTATATTAGCCTTCTGAATATGTTTTCAGAACATAATATCATAATCCCTAGTTACTTCAGTAAAAACCACAATTTCTTACAGGGTAGGGTATGCCTGCAGATCTGGAAAAAGACTATGAACTTCCAGGACCCTCTTTAAAAACTTCTTAAAAGGAAAGAACTGAAATGAGAAGAGCCTTTTAGATTCCTTCATAGATATTATTAAATTGGAGTAGGGGTCTTTTTTTTTCTAGCTGTCTGTTAAAGAAGAGCTAATAATTACATTTTAAAACATGGTAAGGTGAAAATAAAAGCTGTCTTGAGTCAAACCCAACTCCAAGAGCTTTCATAGACATGTCTATGTAGCTTGTTATACTGTTTCCTACATTGATAGCTTACTAGGATACAGGGAATTCTGTGGAAAACACAGACATTTTGAAGCGCTGCAAATGTATTGTTGTGGCACAGATCTTTTTTTTTTCCTTGAAAGCAAGGATCTCTTACCACAAAGGGTACTTAGAAGATAGCAAGGCAAAATACTTTGATTATGAAGCACAGAATATTCTTTCTCTCTAAGATGCTTTTACTTTTGTGAATAGTCACAAAGACTACAAAAATGTACTATTGCCCTTTAATACTAAATAGTGACATTTTCATGGCCTCTTGAAGAATTATAGAATTTGGAGGTGGTTCACTGAAAATTCCTTTGTGTGCTTTGGTGGGTGAATGTACTCACGAGAAAAAGAATATTCTGTGATGTTGACATAATACAGATAAACTTAAATATGCTTTGCAAATGTTGGTTTTTATTTCTCTCCTGGTTTATAAGTGTAAACTGAAAATGTTTTCCTGGATAGCTTGCTTCTCTCCTTTGTATCTTAAATGTCAAGTTGAAAAACAAAGGCAAAGAGAGAACCCTTTTGTTGGAAAAGTAGATTGCCTTCCCATCCAGCACTTAGCGTGGTTTTGTGAAAACACTTGTGGTGAGGGCATGGACATACACTTCGATTTTCAGGACCTTTCCAAAGTAATTTATGCTTCATATGGAGTTGTGTAATGAAGTCTTTTATTGTCTAAATTGCTGTACAGTTTTTTTGAGCCAGGTGACACTAACATTCATTTGAATACAGTTCTTGTGTAGTAATAACTACATTAAATCAATTTGAGGCTTAAACTAATAACTCATTTTACATAAAGGGTTACAAGTTTTAATATCTAAAAATTAAGTTCTTTTATTTATCCACTTTATGAATAAGTCATTTCAAGGTGGCAGCCTTGTCTATGTTAAGTGTGGATTACTAGCCCTACAACTGTGTCCCTATTTTTTTTATTAGCGGTACTAAATAGTGTTCAAGACTGGTTTGATGGCATCAAAATATGTCAAGAACAAAATTCAAAGCACTTTCAGAAGACTTAGTTTTATTTTTAGAAATACCTTATTGCACTGAAGATAAAACAAAAATAAGGGGCTTTAAGCATTTGGATCTTAAACCCAGCTTCTGCCTTTAAACCTTTCCAAGAAAATGATTAAATATCTTTTGCAGCAAGCAAATTTCCAAGTCAGATACTTTGTGATTATGCCCATGATAATTTGCCACATTTTCAAATACGTCCTCAGACCTTCTTTTAGAATAGGAACAGGAACCTAGTTGACAGAAAATGCCTTTTGGCAAATAAGTTTTTTGTTAAAATACTTCCCCAAAGAAAATGTTACGAATTCCCATAACTTTAGCCACTTTAAAGTTAGTGGAGCGGCTTTGGGAAATGTGTAACATCCTAGTCATTCAAGAAGCAATTATGAGATGTTACATCTTTGAGCATGATTAGCTATGACTCTGGGCTCTATTGCTTTTTGGAGAAATAGATAGACAGACAGACAGTCAGTATCCCCTTTGTAAGACAGGATCCTCCTAATAGGGAGTTTCCTAATATTTCAGAAGGTTGTGGTTCTGGCAAAGCACTACTTAAAATTCAAAGTATTTTTTTCCTTTTTTTCAAGTTCATTCTCTGAAATGTAAGTTGGTAGCAGCTAAGTCTAATTATCCTTTTCTGCAGTTTGATGTATTGATGTTGTATGTGCTGAATAAATTAATGTAGGAATTCAAGCATCAGTTTTTGAAGCTTGGACTCAAAATTTCCCTGTTCTTAATATCTTAGATCGAAGGCAAAATTATAGAAGATGTCAAAAGCCCAACCCCTCCAAATCCTTCTGGTAACTGTCCTATTTGTCAGTGGAACTTGAAACACAAGTACGATTATATGGTGAGTTTTTATTCTAATACTTGCTAAAATATAGCCATGCTGACATCCTCCTGCTGAGGATAAAGTATAGTTAAATCAAGTTATTTCTAGATCGTTCTCATAATTGTATGCCTGGTATTGTCTAATGAAATAATCAACTGTCTTAGAGGTCAACTCTTCTTTGCGCAAAATGCCAGGATTTCTGAGAAGCAAAATTACATGTGTAGACTTTGTTACTGCTAAATTACATACCAGCAAAACCTAATGCCTAGAACATTGTTTTTAGTTGAAAACAATAATTTACATTCTTAGAGGCATCACACTAAAGGAAAAGAATAGAGAAGAAAAAGAAAATTAGCAAGCAAATTATCATCATGGTAGTTGGCAGTAATTTTTCAAAGGGAGAGAATTGTAGTAAAGCACAGGTGTCAAACTCGATCACATCACGTGACATATCATGACATTTTTTTGCCTTTGTGGAGCCAGGGTGGGCGTGGCTGCGCATATCACATCCGGCCCGCGGACCGCCAGTTTGACACCCCTGCAGTAAAGAATGTGATCATAATGTGTACATACAGTATGCACAATGTTAAGATACATCTAACTGTATTTTGCACACATAAGCATGTATAAGTTACCTCTCTACTGACGTTTGCTGCCTAGCAAAATGATCTCTTTCATAAATATGACAACTTCACGTGATTTGACAGGAGAAGGTTTTTATCTTCTTGGATGGGAATCTAGGAAATTTCTAAAGTTAGTTACACTAACTGATTGCCAGGGTCTTAATACTGAAATCTACCCCAATCCTACCTAGAAAGACCAAGGAATAATAGCCATTTATTCTTCTTAGGAACATTGGTGATCATTTATACACACAGTAGAACTAGAATCTGTAGTTCTACAGATTGTTAGAGCTCACTTTATTTTCACGTTGCTGACCAGCTATGTTGTTGAATGTAATATAACTTACGCATGTTACAAGCATTCTGTCACGATTTCATGAAATCATTGATTTTGTGACTGATTGCACATTTAAGAAAACCAAGTTCTAATCAGAGGTCTGCTATTTCTGGCAATTTCTGCTAAGTAAACACTAAGGATTCCAAGATAAATAAAAGAAATCAGTATTATAGGTCTACCCTTTTATTTTCCAGTGAGTAAGCCTTGAATTTAGACAATATCTTTCCAGCTGTAGTTAAAATTCTCAACAGTAAAATACCATAATGTTGAAATCCATATTAATCATGGACTGGATGAAAAAAAAGAAATTGACACATAATCCAAACTAGACAGCTGTGTCCCTGGTTGATTAAAAGGCACGTCAAGGAAAGTTACTAAATAGTTTTAGCAGTATTATTTAAGAAAGGCTGGATATAAATCTTTTTTTTTTCAAGTATGCAGTGTCATTTTATTTAGCTTATAATCCATCCAATGAATCTGCAGCCTCAATATCACAAAAGAGACAGAAACTGGACATTTTGGCAATGCAACTTTTTACAGTGCATGGGAAAGCACAATTTCTGAGCTGATGAGCATCAAGCTGTCCTAACATCAAGTCTTATTCCAAAAGAGAATAGATTATGCCCACGAAATAGGAGGAAAGAGAATTTGCAGCTATGCTTTTAACTCCATGTATATCAGAAACTCCTCATATTTATAATACATTATTTGACTGACACATCCAATTTTGCAACATTTGTCCCCCACTCAGCTATATTCCACTTAAAAAAATAGCAAACTAAGAGACTGGGATACAACATCTGACCGCAAAATAAAATCTGACTTTGAAAGATCATAGTCACATATTCACCAGTTTTAAAATCCTGAACTTTGGAACAATTATGGGCAGAAAACATTTCTTACAAGACTCTCCTTCTCTGGGTCACTGTTCACCTAGCCCTGGAGATTTGAATACTTTGAAATAAGAATTCCATAATCGTTTTGGTTAGTGTTTTTTTTAATGGAACACATACCTCCTCCTTTGGGGAAGAATGAGCCATAATAGTTGTTGCATCATTGGAAATTGTTATTAAAGTGCTTTAATGCAAGGACAGGGAACTTGTGATTTTCTGGCTTAATCTAGCCTGCACGTGCACAAGGAAAACTTCTTCCCTAGAATCCCTAATCCCTCTCTGATACTATTAGTTACTTTCCCAGTTTGCCTCTACTTCAGCTGCTTTCTCCTTCCCCCGTTGGGAAATGTGAGTGAAACCCTGCCCATGGGCGCCTGAAACAGCTTCCGAAAGCAAGACCAAGTGATTTTCCCATTTGGAACAAGGCACTGAACTCAGGCTCTGCTTGGTCCTGCAATTAAAAACTTACCAATTCATCTTCTTTTTCCCCCCCACATAACAGCAGACCAGGAGACTTCAGGTTATTTGAAAAGTTTATGGAGTTGAAAGAATTAAAAGAAGCTAATTATGTTTTGAAGATAAAGGGAACTTTGTTTTTATTACACTTTTTAAGTTTAATAACATCTTAGTTACTTAATTATGTTTAGCCTTTTTAAAAAAAAATATGGCTTTGTTTGAAACAGAGGTGGTTAGAATTGCCAGAAGAGAGCTAAACAATAAGCAGCAGATTTTGTGCAACCCAAAATAATAGCATGGGATGAGAGTGTGCTGGTTGTATAAACAAATCCCGAAGGTCATTTAGTCAAATTATTAGCACTTGTCAGGAATCCAGGTGGCCTTGGGTATTGGTCCTGCCCACCATTCCAGCCAGATTTCTGCTTCCAGAGAATACATTGTTCATGATGGATTTTGTTTACCTAGCAGGAGAAATCAAATACTCTGTCCAGATGAAGGCAAAGCTTTATTTCCTCTTCCCTTGCTTGGAACACGATTAGTCTGATCATGAGTAAATGTCATCTCACTTTGGCAGTGGAGAATGGAGACCGAACTCCAGTCTTTGCTTCTGAGTTCCAAATTAATTCAATCCAAGTTGTTTTCCTCAGATCCTACAGATTACAGGGGTGGGAATCTGAGTTCAGCCTCTCCCAGGAGCTGCCCAGTGATTAAAGCAAAGCTGCAGTTGTAGTCTTGGCTGCCCATTAGCGCACAGTGTTAATTTCATGGGACATGACGGCAGGGCTAATCTCTGCCAGAATACTCTTTTCTTTTAACCCTTTTGCACTTGTTTCTCTGTTACCCTAAAACACTGTTTCTTTCCATTGCCTTGTAGCAGAGATGAACTCTGAATGAGCAACACTACATTGTTGGACTTGGGGCCTGTTTGTGCATATAAAAAGATAAAAATTAACCAACTAATATGGAATAAAGATAAGAGGGGAAAAAGAAAGGCAAAGTAAAAAGTGCAAAGGAAGGAGAATAAGAAAAAGCAGCTTCTGATTTTCTTTACAGCAGTTATAAGTATAAATGTGCATTTACCTCTTACTCTATAGTTACAACATAGCACTCTCTTTTCTGTAATCTGATTTTCAAAATCATAAATTCATTTTTTATGTTTCACGCAAAAAGTCTGTAAGCGTTTCCAGTCAACAATAAATAAATATGTTTTTTTCTCTGATCAAAGGGGTCAGTTTGAGCATCTCAGCAAATTTCATCATCCTCACCATCCATTTCCTCAATTGTGGGTAGTGTCCAGTCTTTCCATCTTTTGCATATAATTGTGCATTTATTGTGCACAGAAGACTTGAGGCTTTTGTTAACAAGCAGCAAATGGTTTAATGCAGCCTGCAGGCCTGAAGAGGGTGGAGTCTTATTGTTTTGTTTTAAAGTGACATTTAGAATTGAGGAACACATGGGGTAATGCTCATATTGGGTCAAATTGAATCTGGAAACAAGCACTCTCATATAACGGGGCTAAGAAACAGCATCTTTCCCTTATTATCATTCTCTCTATTTAAAATGTTAAATACATTATATTTCTTTTCAGCAGGTGACTGCTACACGCAATAAACTGGAATATAATAGATGTAGCATTTTCAGTATGTTGTAGGAGATGCTCTTAGGCAACTGAAAATTTGCTGCTTCTGCTTCATTCCAACAACATCCATAAAATATCTGAAGCAAATGTCTTTGGAGCACTGGATGTTGAATTCTGTTTAAGGTCATTCGGTCCCTCCTTGGGAAGGGTTCTGATGAACATTTATAGGGCTGTGCGGAGGAATTTGTTGAGTACCTGATGGATAAATCACTCAGATTTGTTCTCAGTTGGAATCCAAACATGGAGCAGGTCCATTGGAGATCCCAGGGAGTGGACTCACCCAATTATCTGGGAGCTATTTGAATATGTTGGACCTGAGGAAGTGGACTGGGTCCTCGGAGCTGTTAGTGCAAGAATTTATTGATTAGATCTTTGTCCCTCCTGGTTGGTAAAAGCGCCCGTGAGAGTGACAGGGGGGTCCAGGCAGTAATTAATACATCCCTGCAGGAGGGGTTATTCACAGGACAATTTATGGAAGCCTTGGTCTGTTGCCTTCTTAAGAAATATTCACTAGATCCCACCTGCCTAGACAATTTCCATCCAGTTTCCCACCTCCCCTTTTTAGGGAAGATGGTGGGAAAGGTGGGTGTTCCAGAGCTTCAGAGGGTCCTGGCTGAAACGAACTATCTGGACCCCTTTTAGCCAGGTTTCAGATCTGATTATGGGACAGAAACTGCATTGGTCATACTTATAGATGGGAACGGGATAGGGTAGTGCATCCATCCTTGCTCTTCTTGACCTCTTGGCAGCTTTCGATACCAGCAACCTTGGTATCCTTTTGGGCCAGTTATAGGAGCTGGGGCTGGGGGATGAAGTCTTGCACTGGTTCAGCTCCTTTCTTCAATGCCGGTCCCAATTGGTATTGATAGGGAGCAAGAGGTGCTTTGTGGAATGCCACAGGGCTCAGGGCTCTCTCCACTCCTTTTTAACATTACATGAAACTGCTGGGTGAAATCATTCAACACCATGGGATGAGGGTATCATCAATATGCCAGTGACACCCAATTTTACATCTCCATCCCCAGTGATCCAAGAGATGATGTAGCTGTCCTCTCAGAATGCCTGGAGGCTGTAGGGGTTTGGATGGGGGACAACAGGCTTCAGCTGAACTCTGGTAAGATGAAGTGGCTGTGAGTTCATGGAGCCTCAGGATTTGTAGGTTTATCATCCTTAGTTCTGGATGGAGTTGCACTACCCCATAGACCTGGTACACAATCTGGGGGTGGCATGGCTGGCTCAGGGATTCTGGGAGTTGAAGTCCACGAGTCATAAAAGAGCCAAGGTTGCCTACCACTGTCCTAGTGTAACCATGTGTACTATAATTCTGGAATTTCAAATATTAGTTCATCTGAGGCTGAAAAAGGAGATTTAGCATTGCTCAAAAGTTATTTTCAGCTGAGTAAATTAATTTGTTCTGTGAATAGTTTACATTGTTAATCATTCTGCTTGTAATTTTAGTAAATTCTGGCTGCTTGATTCCAAACTCCATAATCTTGACAAATAAGCCTATGAAATAGGTGCATTTCCAGAGAGGTGGCCACTATGTTTGAATTTTATATTCCTCACATACATTGTAGAACAATCTTAGAACAATATAGAGCATAGTTTTCATGTTTTTACTAATGTGTTTTTTTTTAACTTTAGTTTTAGATTACTCCATGACTTGCTGTGTTGTCTTAGTTCTGTATAACTTTGTAACAGTAATTTAGTAACCTTAAATATTCTAGTTATACTTTCACCCAAGAACATCTAGAAATGCTTCTTGTGGCTTGTTTTGCCTTATAATCATTGCCTGAGAATGTTAGTTGAATGCCTTGGAATGCATTCCAAGAAGAAAACCCCTAAATAAAATCATATTTTTATTAGTTGGGAGAAAAATTAAAGAAAGTTAGAGCATTTTCAAGTTCTTTTTTAAATAAATTTTATTTCTATAAAGATAAAACAGAAGAAGAAACAAAACACAAAGATATGTACATCATCCAAAAAAAGGCAAAAAAAAGTGTTAACATAGGGATAGAATAAAGATCACGTGAAGTGTTAATACTACTTTATAATGCCTTGGTAAGACCACACTTGGAATACTGCATCCTGTTTTGGTCGCCACAATGTAAAAAAGATGTTGAGACTCTAGAAAGTGCAGAGAAGAGCAACAAAGATGATTAGGAGACCAGAGGCTAAAACATATGAAAAATGACTGGTGGAATTGGGTATTCTGATTTAATGAAAAGAAGGACTAGGAGTGACATGATAGCAGTGTTCCAATATCTAAAGGATTGCTAAAAAGAAGTCAGCCTATTCTCCAAAGCACCTGAAGGCAGGACAAGAAGCAGTGAATGGAAACTAATCAAGGAGAGGAGCAACCTAGAACTAAGAAATTTCCTGATGAAGTAGTTAATCAATGGAAGTACTTGCCTCCAGAAATTGTGAATGCTCCAACACTGGAGGTTTTTAAGAAGAGACTGGACAACCATTTGTCTAAAATGGTATAGGATTTCCTGCCTGAGCAGTGGTTGGACTAGATGACCTCCAAGGTCCCTTCCAACTCTCTTATTCTGTTATTCTGTCATAACAAGTGTTTAAAGTAAGTGAAAAAAATACATCAGAAAAAAATAAAATATAGAGTATAATATATCATTACAATAGTAAACAATTATAAGTCTACATATTATTACCTAATGCAAACAGGCAAATATATTCACTTCTAATACATTTAGATAATGATTATGCTTTTTTACCTGCTGTATTTTTTATAAATGAGTCTCAGATTTTATTATATTTATCCATATAAAGTCTATGTCTGTAGGTAATCCACTCAAAAATAGCAAGTGTAAGCAGATCTTCAATCCGTTGAATATACTGTATTTATCTTTCTAACATTGCAATATCAGTCTTTCAGCTGTAGTAAGGGCATGGAGAATCCATTTATGATATGCAGTTGTCAAATTCTGTGTACTAGGCAAGCAATTCAAGAGAATGTTATTAAGACAGAAATAATACAGTAAAAACTGAAGATCTTGTTCATAGCAAAACCCTCACACTTTTGACTGTTCATGGCTTCATGTATCCTTTGCATTTCTAGGCACCATCAGGGAATAATTTTAACATGGAACAGAGCAAAATATCTGATAGTGATATACATATCGTTTATGCAGAAACAGTCAAATGGTTAATTTCATAATGCTTTTCAGAAGCTTTTGCGTCCCCATCACTTGCAAGCTTAACTGATATTGGTATTTCTGAATTCCTTTGCTCCCTTAGGATGTCTTACTGCTAAGTCAGTTCATAAACTCTAGAGGAAAGATGATACCTCGTAACATCACAGGCCTTTGTAAAGAAGAGCACAAAAAGATTAAAGTGTGTGTGCTAATGGCTCACCGAGCAGGTATCTACTTTCGAGTTTCCTTGTTTCTCTTTTGTGTGAATGGGAATCAGCTGGGAAAAATGAATCTTAGTTGCTCTAAAACGGGTGTAAAACTGCCGGCCCACGGGCCGGATGCATCACACAGAAGCCATACCCACCCCGTTGCCGGCAATGGCAAAACTGTCCCAATACGTTGCATGACGTCATGTGACATCGTGAGATTGACATGTCTGCTCTAAAACATCATTCTCAATACTATGCTTCATCACCTTGCAAACATCCCAGCAGTAGAGCTCCAGTTCTATTGTTTATGGTTAAACTGTGATAGAACTTTACAGTCATTGTTCTATATCAGCGTTTCCCAACCTTAGGAACTTGAAGATGCGTGGACTTCAACTCCCAGAATTCCCCAGCCAGCATAGCTGGCTGGGGAATTCTGGGAGTTGAAGTCCACGCATCTTCAAGTTCCTAAGGTTGGGAAACGCTGTTCTATATGATGCGTTTAGTAATCCATAGCAAGATACATCAGCAAATGGATCAATAATATAGACCCTATTCAAGAGATCCTGTTAATCCTGTTAGCTCCAGTGTTACAAAGCAAATTGAGGCGGAGCAGTTCCTGCTCTGATCTCTTTGGTCTTATCCCATTGTCCAAGATATAAAGAGCCAAAAAGTTACATATAGCTGCATATGACCAGATAAGGAACTACCATGGAACTAAAAGTCAGTCACATTTTGATAATAAATCGAGGCTAGAAATCTGATGGATTGTAGCATCTACTGCAAGATTCTGTGTAAAACCAGATTGCTACAATGAGATCATCCTACTAACCAAGTATAATTTTAGACCCTTTAAATAATCATTTGCAGCTGATTTTTATGCTTTGAAAATAAAACAAGGTACAAGATTTCCATTTAGTGGAGATGAATGGGTAGCTGTATTTGAGTTTGTCACATAACATATACTAGAATTGGATGCATATTTAGGAAATTGTTTAATTTTCTTCCTTCCTCTCTCCCCTCCTACCCATCCCCATTTTTAGGTTTGCTGCCAGATCATAAACCTAAACATCCTGAAGGTTTTGTGCCCAAACCTAAGCAAATCCTCAACAGGTCAGGTGCTCTTTGACTACTAAGTGGGTGAGAGGGAGGGAAAATCTTTGGAAACCTTAGAAGTGGACTGGAAAAAACAGTATAGGTAGTCCTCAACCTATCACAACCGAGCCCCAAATTTCCATTACTAACAAGACAGTTGTTGAGCGGATCATTTGGTCATTAAGCAGATCTGGCTTCCCCCATTGACTTTGCTTGTCGGAAGCCAGTTGGGAAGAGTATAAATGGTGGTCAGGACAGTGCAGGTGTTCACAAATATATGCAGTTCCGAGCATCCGAATTTTTATCACATGATCATGGGAATGCTGCAATGGTCGTAAGTGTGAAAAACAGTCATAGGTCACGTTTTTCAGTGCTGTTTGTCACTTTGAACAGTCGCTAAATAAACGGTAGTACGTCAAGGGCTATCTGTATACCTTAGTATAGTTTTATTAATTGATTAGTCTTAACGACCACGTCAATAAAAGAAAACAAGGACACGTGATCTGGTTCTGAGATTAAAAAGATAAAAGAAAGTACAGTGATAAAATGCAGATGTGGTAATACTAGAGTCGGCAATCAAAACAATGCATCACCTTTACAGGGAACCCCAATTAGCTCGTTGTATCTGGATCTTAGTTCAACTGCATTAATTATAAACTTAGCGGTTCTGTTTTTACACTACGTACATCGGAGCCCAGAACGGAATATGACAATCTGTGATTGAGATCCCAGTGGGCTGTTTTTGCCAATAGAGAGGATGAATATCTGAGCCTAAAGGGGTGATGACAAGAAATACATCCCTGATCCAGTTTGTGGGATATAATATCCCTCTTTTTTTATTGAAAAGTTTTTCAATACATTTTATCTTTAACAATCCCTCCCCCCCACCCCCTACCCAACCCTTCCTAGCCCTCCCTAACCCTCCCCCCTCCCCTTCCCCCCTCCCCCTCCCCGACTTCCCAGAGCTAAATACAAGGTATAAAAGTAAAAGCAATCATAAACAACCATATGCTAACAACAATAAGCTATTAAGTCTATCGCACTCTAGCTCATATGAAATGACTACAAGCAATACTAATATCACATCAAAACTTATACAAATGCTAAATGAAACTTTTTGGTCCCATATTTGTTCTGGATGTAATCAATCCACTTTTTCCACTCCATAATATAACGTTGTTGCGAATGGTCTTTCAAATAAGCCGAAATCTTTGCCATTTCCGCCAGGTCGACTATAGAAGAATGGACTTTAAAAGTTTCTGACCTGGCGGAAATATCCCTCTTAATTGGAGTAGAAGTATTTCTAATATACGGGTTTCAGAACCCACTGATCCTACATGTGTACATATAATGAATCTTGGTAGTTTTTGTAAAAAAAAAAAAGTAAACCATATATCAGACTAACCAACTGGCTCTTTTTAGGTCTTCGTGCTTTCATTTTTTTCCATCCTTTAATTTCCTTGTCTACCACTTTGTAGTTTACCTAAATTTTGTGCCTTCTCTCTTCCAGTCCTCCAGTCTTTTTTCTCTCCTCCATCCTGCTTTCACACCTAGCTCCTTAAATGGGGAAACTTAAACCTCCTGTTGCCTTTTTTTTTTTGCTTTGCTGTCTATTCAGAGGAGCTAATCCCTTATTTATGACCTTGTTTTTTGTTCCCATGGAGATGTCAAAGCACTTTATGAAGAGACAGTATTTGCAAGCCAGGGGGTTACCAAATGCCACAGGAAAAATCAGAAACACTTAAGGTTGCATCCTTGTCCTTTTCCAGGAATGTGGTCATAGTTTAGTCGCTTTTTCTGTTGATTGTATTATGAATAAATTTTATATTTTTGCAAGGATGTATATTTTAGCGACATGTTTTATGTGTGTAGACAATATCTGTATATGTATAGACTCTGTTTAAAAAAGTAAAAAAAAGAAACAGGATGCCTACTACTCCATAGGATTATTTTTTATCAAATTTGGACTTTCACAGGATGATTTATTAACTCTAGCCGAACTGCACTGGTCTAAATTCAGCCTCCTAGATGAAGGCAGCAGTGATGAATTATATCCTTTTCTCCAGGAAACAGAAATAGAGTTTAAGCCAGGGGTCTTCAAACTTGGCCCTTTTATGATTTGTGGACTTCAACTCCCAGAATTCCTCAGCCAGCAAAGGTTTGCTGGCTGAGGAATTCTGGGAGTTGAAGTCCACAATTCATAAAAGGGACAAGTTTGAAGACCCCTGGCTTTAAGCCAAGCAATTTAACGAACTGCTGCATAGTTCCTAAAGAGAGATTTAATTTTGGTAGCTCTCGTGTGTCTGTCTTTCCTTTGCTTTCCCGGTCTAGAGCTCGCAATCCTGGTGGGTAGGAAAGAATGGAAAAGAGTGCTAGGTGGAATGAATTTGATAACGGGGACAAAACAAGGAATCGTATTTGAAAGTGACAGAGCATTAATAACATGCAAAGTTTTTGCAACAGTAAGTAGGGACTAGTAGGGCAGAGTTGCCTTTGCTGAAGCATTTTTAGGAACGCTTCTCCAATTCGTTGGGATTTTGTCTCTGTCGGCTGCAGAGAGGAAATGTTGCATTTTTGGACACTTGCCATATCTCAACCAGGACAAGAAGGTTGTGGATTTGGCTATGTGCCTACCCCCCACTTGTGCCTCCCACATTGATTTCTGGAACAGCCAGTAATGCAGAGAAGTGTATGCTTTTTATACATTTCTTTTCACAGCTCTTAGGGGTTAAGTTGTAACACACTACTCAAACTGCCACATCCTATATTCAGAGCAGCCTTAGAAGAAGCAGTGGGCTTTAAGGCACAGAATCCACGTTTGGAAGTTTGTTTCCAACTTTGCTATGATTTTGTGCTCCCTGTTCTCACATGCACAGTATATCTAGTTGGAGAGAAAGCACCTAGGTCAGGGGTCCTCAACCTTGGCAACTTTTAAGACTTGTGGACTTCAACTCCCAGAATTCCTCAGCCGACTTCAACTCCCAGAACTCCTCAGCCAGCAAAACTTTACTGGCTGAAGAATTCTGGGAGTTGAAGTCCACAAGTCTTAAAGTTGCCAAGGTTGAGGACCCCTGACCTAGGTTATTGACATGGTAAAACTGTGAACCAGAAAGCTAACATTTCATGGCGTCTCATTTAAAAATAATGGCAAGATGCATTTGGTATAGTTTAGGAACTATATTATGTATGAGGAATAAATTATTCTCAGTATATATTACTTCTTCCATTTCTTCTTTTTTAAGTGAGAAAAGCATTGCTAAATTGAAACGCTGGTAATGGTTGCAGGAAATAGTGGCCTAAAAATATTGCAGAATATGATTAATGCAGCCTTTGTGAAAATAGATTGCAATTCTCTCTGAAAAATACCAGAATGGAAAAACTGCTTCCACCGTGGGTTCTTAATACATGTTGTTATTGTTACTATAGTACTAATTTTGATTTCCCAGCTTTTCTGCAAGATGGCTGGACAGAGCCCTTCCCTCGTGTAGGAAGGATATTATGCACAGAGTTGGCAATTAAACAGGGTCACTCGGACAGATTCATGGCCAAGTAAAGATTTTAATCCAGTTTGCACCAGTAATAGTTGAACACAAAACCCAGTGCCATACTGGCTATTTTCTCTCACCACAAGCTTTCAAAGTGCTGAACATTGCCCTCCCCTGAACAGGATGAAAACAAGAATTTTGTTCTGAAACTTTCCCCGAATTGAAGGACAGGTCAAGCATACAGAGTGCGTGACTTCATGGGAAATTTTGCTTTACGTGTAATAATTAAATCTTTGCCTTAACCTGAAGGCCGTTCTCTGTGCTCATTTCCCCTAGAAATTCTTCTCATTATTCCCATAAGCAAAGAGACAAGTAACCC
Source organism: Vipera berus (assembly GCF_964194415.1). Classification (NCBI taxonomy): domain Eukaryota; kingdom Metazoa; phylum Chordata; class Lepidosauria; order Squamata; family Viperidae; genus Vipera; species Vipera berus. Next base: position 296,340,423 of record NC_138202.1, on the reverse strand, counting down.
TTTGAATATCTTGGCTCGGTGCCCTGCCTTGATGAAGGTGTAGAGTTCTGGCACTCTCCGCTGGTAGCAGATGAGATGATGACTGCACGAAACCTTGTCTCAACACCACTTGATCCTAGAATCCCAAAAATCACACCACTGAAGTTTGACAGCAATTTGGCTAAATTTCAGATTTTTGCACAAATTTTCATATTTGTTAATATTTTTCCGGATTTTTTGGGGGGGAGGGGTATTATTTGAAAAATATTAAGTATATCAACTATCATACAAGGGACTGAAATTACTGGGGGGTGGGGGGCAATTCGAGAGTGCTTTCCAAGATTTGGAAGAACTCAATGCAGGTAGTCTTCGCTTACCAGTAATTACCAATTGCTATTGGTAATTACTAAGTAAATGTAAAGGTAAAAGTTTCCCCTGTCCAGTCAGATCCGACTCTAGGGGGCAGTACACATCTCTGTTTCTTAGACGGAGCCAGCGTTATCTGAAGACTCCTCCGTGGTCATGTGGCGGGCGAGGCGCTTGGAACATTGTTACCTTCCCACTGAAGTGGTACCTATTTATCTAACCCCAAGGGTAGGCAACCTTGGCTCTTTTATGACTCATGGACTTCAACTCCCAGAATTCCTGAGAATTGAAGTCCATGAGTCATAAAAGAGCCAAGGTTGCCTACCCCTGTCTAACCTTAACCCATTTGCATGCTTTCGAATAGCTAGATGGGCAGGAGCTGGGGCAAGTAACGGGAGCTCACCCCATCGTGTGGCTCTTGGATCTTAAACACGGGCTGTCAGCTTTCCAGATGATAAGCTCAGTGTCTTTAACCATTAAGCCATCATGCCTCCCCCCCCCAATAATTACTATTTACCAATATTAAACAATAGTAATTGGGAATAGGAACTCTGTTACTAAGCAACACAGTTGTAAGGTACATCACACAACTGCACTTTGTAACAGCAATTTAAGCAACCCCAGTTGCTGCTGCTAAGTGAATCCCGTGCATTTGCAGCATCCCCACAGCATCGCATGGTCATGCGATTGCTATTTGCAACCTCCTACTGGCTCAGCAGGCCAAATGCCCATATTGCAATCAGCTGATTACAGAGATGCTGCATAGCCACAACTACAGGGACCCATCATAACTGCTCCTCATTCAGCACTATTGTAATTGTTGATCAGCCACTGAACACGTGGATGTTAAAGGGGGCTACTTGTATTGGAATGGTAGGTACACGTTATAGTCCTTAATTGCTTCACAAAATATTGTGAAACACCACCACCACCCAAAAATGGGTTCAGGCTGGCAGCAGGATTGGTTTGCTTCCCAGGAACCTCCTGCTCCCATTTTCATTCATTCATTTTTCATCAAAAGAAAACCCCTTATCTCCTGCAACTATTGGAAGACTGTAAGGAGCCCATTCCTGATGTAAAAGATTTCTTTTACCTGGTCCTGCTGATCAGCATCGGGCCCCGATTGGGTGTTCCATGTTGGAGGTGGTTGGTGTGTGAGGAAGAAAATCTCCCCTCCACCCATAGGATTCTAGGTTGTTTTTTTTAAAAAAAACTTACTTTGATTCATTTTAATATTTAATGTTTTATACCTTTGTTTTGTGTGATGCTTGCAAGCCACTCAGTTGCTTGACAGTGAGATGGCTGGCATATAAATTTAATAAATAAAATAGTGTCCTTCATCAAATCATAATGTAAATGCTCACTGAAAGCCTAATCCAGTCCAAGAGAAGACTGGACTCCAATTGAACATTATACAAAGAGAAAAGGGTTGTGCATCAAAGCAGCACAGCATTCATCCCAAGTTCAGAATTTTCTTGCCTGTCCTTTTCCAGCCACCCCGTCTCTCTCTGCCAGGGCCCCATATTTACTGTGCAGGAGTTTTTCTGGACCATCCTTGTACCATTCTAGGATTAGTTGTTCTTTAAAAGTAATTTAAGAACTTTTTATCTGTTGTCATCCCAGTTGTATAGTTTTTAGATTTTAGTATATGTCATATCATCGCCAGCATCTGTTTCCCAAAGCAGCAGTAAAATTATGTCTAGACTATTTGGAGAAGATCAACACCTGGTAAATTACATCACATAAAATAATATTGTAACATGTGTGTATATGCTGTAATAGGGAAGTTAATCTGATGTTGTGCATTACAAATTCATGGCCTTATATGAAAATATAATACGGAAAGCTTATGTAGAGGATGTTTCACCTGAAAATAACGAAAGATTTAATGTGTCTTATTTTTACTACGAAGGCCATGATATGGCTATTGAGTATTACATTGGAATCTAAACAACCCTAAGTGAATTGTTCCTCAGACAAATTTTTAAGATACTAACGGCTGATAAAGAACAATAAGACTATAAGGAAGAGATCTGGACTTGATTTATATGCTTTAATACTTCACTTTTTATCTATTGCATTTTACTTTACTAAGCCTAAAGTAGCATCCAGCATGTTCATCTCTGTTCTTATCTGATCTTCAGGTTTCAGTCCAGACTTGACTGCTGTTCTGAAATTTTGCCCATTTCCATAAGCAGGCTTGGTTCAGCTCACTTTCTGCAAGATAGTAGGCCAGGTTTTGCAAGGGAAGGGGGAGTTCAGTTCTAATCTTAGTAAAGCAGACAGAGACAAAGCAAAGTTTATAACCACATTCTACACAATACAGTTTAGGCAGCCCTACTGGAATTGGCATATGTTCCATATTTCACACCGCCATATTAAATATCTATAAAATTAGCTAGGCAAGTTATGATGCATTGCAGTGAAGTATTTTTTCTGCTCTTCCTGTAAAGTTAGTTTCTCCATAGAGTTTAAATTATAAAGAAATTTTAACCTTTGATTTGTCCTGTGTAATGAAATATTTTTTTTGGGGGGGGCGGGTATCTTTGGGTTAGTTACTTTCTGGTGACTGCACGAGTCCCTGCAGTTTTCTTGGCAAGATTTCAGAAGTGGTTTGCCATTGTTTTCTTTCTAGGGCTGAGAGGATTGACTGGCCCAAGGTCACCCATTGACTTTGGGCCTAAGACAGAACCACAGTTTACAGTCTTCTGGTTCCTAGCCTGATGCCTTGACTGCTATTCCAGCCTGGCTCTGATGAAATGCACTGAGCCGTTAACTATTATTAACTCCAACTGTTTTTTCCTAATGATTCTCAACAGTCTCCTCTTTTTTATATCTAGAATGAAACATGAGTTCATTCGTGTTAATGTAATATGCTAATAAAAAAAATCAACCTTTACTAATAGTTTCAACATGAGAGATATTATTTCTTCAACTCCTTGATGTCTGTTTTTTAATTTTTGAACTTACAGCTATTGCAACGTGCTTACAACTTGAGCTTTTAGTTTATTCACTTGACAGCTTTATTTCGGCACCAGAGAGCAAAACCTTCTTTGGAATCTCATTTTGAAAAGTGTTGAAGCGATGGGAACGTTTTTATATGTTCGAAACTGCTTGAGACGGCTGGGATTTTATTACCATTTTGCACATCCTAAATGGGCAAAGAGGCAAATCAGTTTTACACAGCTCCCATCAAAAGCACTTAACATTTCATGTATCCATATTATTGCTCACCAGAGGCATACGTGCAATTTTATTGATCACTTCCTTGTCTGCATTGTTGCATTTATAAAGAAGAGTTTTGTTAAACTGAATTGAGAATTCTGCAGGAAAAAAAAACCTTGAGAGCAAAATGCTGTGATGATTCTAAATTGACATATTTCTGGCTAATCTTGCCTTCAGAAGCTAGTGGATATAACCAGTCCAGTTACCTTTGGTCCTTTGTGAGTTCTCATAGGAAAAATGTGTTTGAATCCTATTTAACAAGCATCTTAACTCATTCCTTTTTTTTCTTTTCTCTCCTTTATTTAGTTTCTATTATTATTTTTCTTTTTTCTTTCTATATATATTTTTTATATTGCAAATAATAAAAAAAACATTTTAAAAAAACCTTCACTACACTTTCTTATCGGAATGTGTGAAAATGAATGGTCCTGCCAATCCTTATTCTCCTGTATTAAGAAAACCTAACCTAGTTTTTTTAACAAAATAGACATCAATTCCTTTGGCAATTCAAATCCTTCTCAGCTTAGTAGAGCTCCCTTGTGCCTGTCTTGTGAACACAGCAAAGATTCCCCAGATAACTTGATATCGTTTCAAAAGGCTGAAATAGAAATAAGATTGAAATTAGCCAATGCGTTGAAATAACCTGATATCCAGATATAGACAGTCAGAAATGGATTTTGCTGAAGAACCAGTATGTGCCTGATTTTATTTTGAAATAATGAAATGGAAAGTGAATGAGAAGTTAATGGCCATTGACTGGATTTCAAAACAATACCTAATAGGAAATTAAAATGGAAGAGTTGCTTATTTCTTGCCTGACTTCTACAAATCTAAAGCAGCACTAGGCAGAAGCATTTTAATTAATTACTCCCACTATTGTAACTGAAGTAGTACAGCCCACAATTAAGGTGCTTAGATCATTTGATTGAAGCACATGGGGCCCTAGTTGTCACATGCTAATAAAAGTAAAAGGAGGATGTTATTTGTAACTATTTATTGCATTTCAAACATGTTTTGTGATTGCCAATTTTATTCATGGCATGGTTTTCTGCTTCTCTTCACAGGTACCATACCAGATATTCTATCAAGGCTGTGAGACCCATTTACAATAAGGGGAGAAAATGGTGCAAAGTTCCCATGCCTATATCACATCCAATACTTAAAGATAATATTACTTATGGATCAAAGCCCCTTCGTTTTAACCACTGAAGGAGAGCGCAGCTTGAGTTGACAGTAGATGACGATCATTTAGACCATCCTGTGTGCATCATAAATGTTTTGTAGAGTCTGGAAGAAACCAAATGATTGCAGATGGTAATCTTATTTGCTGGAGCCTGGGAAGGCTAGTTGGACAACCAATTTGTTACCTCTATGGAGGCATATCTCATTTCTGTGTATATTCCGATTAAACTCTTGAGATGAATTTTTTGTCATACGTTTTTTCCGGTTGGATTGTGCATTTTGCATCCTACACTACCCTAAGCTAATTGCTGAATAATACAATCATATTGTCAACTTCTGAAACGAACCTGGCTGAAGCCATGTTTGTCATTCTCAGTTGCCACACAGGTTGGGGGGGGGGGGGAAGGAAAGCGAAAGTATTGCTAAACACAGAGCAGTCCCATGGGAACCAAGGTCATTCCCAAAGGTGCTGGAAGGTGGAGAGAAGAAGCATCATGGAGCCTGCCAACTGCTTTCATTGGGAAGCATGATCAATTACATAATAGAGGGAAGGAAAGTGTTGCATTTAGTTACACTGAATTCCTGGGGGGGGGGGAGTTTTAGAGTTGGTTTTACTTTTGACTGCCAATATGTATCCAATAAACATGTTCTTTGAGGAAGCTTTAAGCCTCCCAGTTCTGATTTGTTTGGGTCCGTTAGTCGGAACCTTGACACATATAAGATTTGGAAGGATTCTTTTAAAAAATCATATAGTCCAGATCCCTACCCAGTACAAGAATCACCAGTGCTTAAATAAACAAAAAATGTCCAGTCTCCTAAGGTAGTCTATTGTTGAGTAGCATAACATTAAGTTTTCCCATCCATCCACAGTCTGCTTCCTTGTCATTTAAATCATTGTTTTTCATCCCATCTAGGATTTTCTTCCCTTACAGTTCCTTTATTATCTGGTTACTGTCCTATGGAGACACTACTAAAGTGCACATCAAACATTGGATGCAATATCTTCAGTGGGGTCTCACAAATCCATTTTGACTCTATACTTTTGTGGATGTAGCCAAGCATTGCATTTGATTTTTTTTTTGTAACTATTCTGCAGCACTCCGATTCTTTTTGCATATACCCCTGCCCAGTATGCTTTCCCACCCCCAACTCTATATTCATATGTTTGATTTGTTGTGTGTGCATGACCTATTGTAAATGTCTATGGAGACTCTCAGTCATCCAGGTTACGGTTGTCCCAAAGGTGCTTTTTCAAAAGGCAACTGGACTTTCTTAATTTTCCCTTGAAGACGTTTTGCTTCTCATCCAAGAAACGTCTTCAGTTCTGACTGAATGGTGGAGGATGGAAGAATTTATATTCCTTGCAGTCATCTGGTCATTGGTACTCTTTCTGAGAGTCATTTAAGGCCACTTGGAGATTTATCTGTGCCCTCGGGGTCACCTGAATAGTGCAAAATGGGTGTGGAACGACTCAACTACTCTAAAAAAGAGTGCTAACTAAACATTTTTAAAATATGGATCACAAGGAAGTAGACTGATTTCACACTGATTTATTAAATCAAAAATATAGATATAAGTACAAAATAATTATAACATTAGGAGATAGCTTCCTTAATTTTATGTGTTTGTGATCTTTACAACATGAAGGGTAAGTCTATGTTCCTCTCCCCGTTGCCAAAATAGATATAACCGTGCTGTTTAGTATTAGGAATATGGTAGAATGTGAGTCCAGGCCAGAGTAGACTTCGTAGCACTACTATTCTGCCTCCTCTCTCTACCTGGATGCTCCAGGACCCTATAGAAAAACAAATGTGTTGAATTTTACTAGAAGTAATTACAAGACAAAAGTTGTTGACGCAACACAAAATAGGATCAAATAATTTAGCAATCACTGGAAGATAAGCAGAAAATAAGTTTAAAAATAGCAAATTTAGAAAGTTTTGACATTGATTTTAGATGGAGAGGAACTGGTTTTGACTCAACGTTGGCAAGACAAAGTGTCTGAGTTTTTGGCTCCCCAGGCCCAGATGATATTTCATCTCTGACTCTGGACAGTGTGGTATTCCTCCCAGCTGAGCTGTACTGCAATTTGATGTCCTAGACTCACAGCTCCTGTTCATGGAAGAGGTGGTATCTGCAGCGGAGGGGCCTTCTGCACAGATTTGTCTTTCATACCAGGAGACCTTGTTCATAGTACTACTACGCTCATGTCGGAAGCACCTATCATGATGCTTCCAGGTTGAAAGGATTAGCCAGTGACATCATCGTTGCCTAGAGGACACCCGAGGAGGCTCCTTTCATGTCGCAGATATTTTCCCACCGAAGTACCTATTTATCTACTTGACTGTGCATGCTTTCCAACTGCTGGGCGGGGCAGGAGTTGGGACAAATTGACGGGCTCATTCTGTCACACAGCTCGTTCTCAGGTTTTGAACTGCTGAGCCATAGACCTCTCAATGATCTTCTGACTCTGTTCTAAGCACTGAGCTGCTCATGGTCAGTAATGCCTGGCTCACTTCCCATTCAGATTACTGCAGTGCATTCCAGCTGCATCTGCCTTGAAGACTGCAAAGAAGTTTCAACTGATCCAGAAGATGGTGGTGAAGGCAATGCTAGGTTTACCCATGTAACACTTCTGTTGTGCAAGCTGCACTAGCTCCCAATTTCCTTCTGTGTGCAATTCAAGATGCTAGTTGTTATCTTTAAAGCCCTATATGGCCCAGGGCCAGGTTATCTGAGAGACTGCCTCTTTCTAAGAAGATCTACCCATCCTAATAAATCAGATAGGGTAGACACACTCCTAGTTCCTTCCCTTAACCACTGCCACCTTATTCTAGGAAGCATGCCTTTTCCATGACAGTCCCTATCCTACAGAATACTCTTCCACCTGAATATTGGCATGGGAATCTTTCATTTAGCCTTTTAATGAATGAATGAACCTTTATTGTCAAAGTACAACCATGTATACATTGAGATTGGCTGAGCCTCCCTTCGTGCCCCCACCCCCAACTTACAGTGATACAAATCCTCCATAAGTAGCATTTTTAAGGCTATATTTTTAATTTTTCAGTGTACCATTTTGGTACTTTCTAAAGAGATGTTGGGACACGGTGGCTCAGTGGGTTGGGATGCTGAGCTTGTCAATCAGAAGGTCGGCAGTTTGGCGGGTCGAATCCTGAGTGCCACGTAGCAGAGTGAGCACCTGTTACTCGTCCCAGCTTCTGCCAACCTAGCAGTTCGAAAGCACGTAAAAATGCAAGTAGAAAAATAGGGACCACTACGGTGGGAAGGTAACAGTGTTCCGTGCACGTTTGGCGTCTAGTCATGCCGGCCACATGACCACGGAGACGTCCTCGGACAAGCGCTGGCTCTTCGGCTTTGAAACAGAGATGAGCACCGGCCCCTAGAGTTGAAAACAACTAGCACGCATGTGCGGGGGAACCTTTACCTTTACCTTTAAAGAGATGTTATATTAGTATCATAATAAGTCTCTTTTTGGTTCAGGATAACTAATTATTGCATCCATGAAGAATTCTGAAATAAATATTCAACTATCCAGTTTCTTAACAACTCTGCTTCAATATAAAATTATCTTCATGATCAACAGTTTACAAATATCACCATATTCAGTGAGATCACAGATACGTAACAGAAAATCAGCAATAGAGGAATTAGGAGCAGCAAACAGATAAATTGTTCCACACAATCTATGTACAGTAATTTCTTCTGAAACTGCAGTAATCTTTCCTGTAAAAAATGCAGCATCTCACCATTATTCCTATGTGTTATTCACATATTGGAAATGAAAAAAATACAATATTCCTGTGAGTCATCTTAACTCTCGTGCAGTTCTTCCTATCTATCAGATTTAAGGTTTGAAAAACAATATGTATTGTGTATATACAGACCATATACCATGAACAGTAATGTTCATCTAGCTCAGACATGTCAAACACAAGGCCCGGGGTCCAGATCCGGCCCGCGAAGTGGTTTCATGCGGCCCGCAAAGCCATCCTGGAAACAGCGAGGGAACGGCTCCCACTGCCTTGGCCCTGGCCCAGAGACCCTCCTCCTGCCAGAGACCCTCAGATCTGTCCCACTCCTGCCCAGGCCCCCATAGGCACCCTTGATGCGAACAATGTAGAGCTGCCCATGCCCACCCAGTAGGCCATACGCACTCTAGCCACGCCCACCCAGTAGGCCACGCCCACCCAGGCCACACCCACGCGGCCCCCTGAGGGCAACCGCAGTGCTGATGCGGCCCTCAATGAAATTGAGTTTGACACCCCTGATCTAGCTCCTAAAATAAATCTAGTAATATCTACAAAGGCCCCCTATCCGAGCAGGAATAATGTGCTTCTGTGTGGATATTTTGCACTTGTTTCGTTATGCAAAATTAGTTATCTTCTCCTTTTCTACTGGCAGCCAATCCCTTCTTAAATTTGTAGCAAGGGGCAAGGAGGAGAGAAGTGCTCTTTTCCCCTTAAAGCAAGAATATATGTATTGAATGTCATACTCTTTTAAAAATTGTGATGAGGTATTATTGTTCTAAGGATAAAATTAGTGCTTTATTTCTTGAAAAGCAAGTACACAAAAGCAAGGGGGAAAAACGGCAGAGAGAGTCACAAAGCCTCCATTGGTTTACAGAACAATTCATTTTCCTTGGTGTCTTATGTGGTTCCAACTTTGAAGAAAAGGAGTATTAAGGTAGTAAAGGGATTGGTTTCAGTGTTAATTTTGCTTTGGTGATGCCAAGGATATTAAAGTAAAATTCAAACCTAGACTGATCAATGTGTTCTGAACTAATAACCAGAGAACCATGGGAGTGAAAAAGGAGTATTACAGTGCATTTGCTTCATCCAAAGAAACTTGAAAAGATTGGAGAATTCCAATAAATATTAAATAAACAGAATTATTTACAGATGGAAATGTTCAGGTAGTTCCTAGAAAAATAATTATAGATACTTAATACAGAGAGGTTACAGTGCTATTCTTGTGGCAAATTCTTTGTGCTTTCTGAATTCCATATCAAAATGAGTGTTCAAGAACCTATATTAGATACAACACTGAATACATAAATTATGCTGATCCCTATACAGTAACTCTGGTGTTAAGATAATAATTTACTCAACGGTGCTCTTTGAATACTTCAGTGACACACACTATTATTTTCTGAAAGTTGAGCTGACCTGTCCCTCCAATTCAACCTGCAATAATGATCTGTGTCTTTCCCCCCATCCGATTTAATTTCCACCACATACTCTCCTTGGGATATCCTCTTTGGGACTGCCATTAAAGGCCATTCACAAATTACAGCTGGTGAATAGAGCAGCTGCTTCCTTTATAAGAAGAAAACTACATAACAAGCACAGCTTTTTTACCCGTTTCCTGCCAAGCAAATGTCAGATCCACTGTTTCTCTTTGTAAAACTTTAAGCAGCAAACTCAAAGCTTGACCTAATCCAATACTGAGCCTTATCTTTTTTTGTTATAATCAATACAAAAATTCACATAATCAAGTTCAAGGCAGAATTTAATAAAATTTCAACTATAAGTACTTTATCAAGCAAGGAGATAGTTTCTTTAAGGTTTCCTTTAAAAGATCAGTCATTCAATTTAAATTCAAATTGTCTACAAAGGAAGGTAATTTTCATAGGTATTTTTTAAAGATGGCTGCCATGATGCTTTCTAGTATCTAGTATCTATCTGCCAGTATCTAACCATGATCAGGAAGCAACTGATAAGAAGCATTAATAGAAGAAAAACCACTTCAGAACAATGGTAAATCATGATTGAAAAGAAAACAAATACTCAGTGTTCCATGAAGACTGTTAAGTCTTGCTCAAATCCAATCTGGTTTTTGGCACTTAGAATACTCTAGTACAGGGGTCGGCAACCTCGGCTCTTTTATGACTCGTGGACTTCAACTCCCAGAATTCCTGAGCCAGCTATGCTGGCTCAGGAATTCTGGGAGTTGAAGTCCACGAGTCATAAAAGAGCCGAGGTTGCCGACCCCTGCTCTAGTATAAAGGGCTGTTTTTGCCGTTCTTTTATCTTTTGTTTCAGTATATGATATGTAAGCCATCCAAATGCCAAATTTATTTATCAGATGCAGAATAAAGGATTATACTATTCATATTGTAGTTTCTGCGAATACACAGAAATTCTGAGATGAAGTGAGAGAAAATCCTTTAAAACATGTTGAATTATTTCAGCCGTTTTTAATATCAACAACAATAACCTTCTGCATCAGTTCTGGGGGTTGGGAATGGGAGACGCTATTTTGAGGTGAATCTCCTCCTTTCTCTGTGACTGGTTCCAGGCGGTGTGAGTGGGGAAGGGGAGGTCAAGCCATAAGCCCCTGCAGCGTGGGGTGCCTCAGAGCTTGGGTCTCTCCCCCCTCTTAACATTTTACATGAAGCCACTGATAAACAGTCTTTGGCTCAGTCTTGACAAGATGGAATGGCTCTGGGTTTTTGGTCTCCCAGAGTCTTGTGATTTGTCATATTTGACTCCGGATGGGGTTGCCCTGGTGCACTGAATTGCAGGTCCTGTATGTCAATTGTGCCTTTTCCTGGACTGGGAGGCTCCGCTCATGGTCACACATGCCTTAGTCACCTCACAATTGGATTATTGCAACGTGTTTTATATGGGCTGCCCTTGAAGACCACTCAGAAATTGTAACTGGTCCAGAATGCGGCAGCACACATAGTATTATAGAGCCTTGGTGGAGCAGTGGGCTAATGCCTCCTTAAGTAACACCAGCTGCCTGCAATTAGTGCAGGTTCGCATCCCACCAGGCTCAAGGTTGACTCAGCCTTCCATCCTTCCGAGGTAGGTAAAATGAGGACCCAGATTGTTGGGGGCAATTAAGCTGACTTTGTAATAATGCCGCTTGGGGGTGGTGGTGTGAAAGCCCTAACAAGCAGGCATATACATAGAATGAAGGCTACTGCTAAGCTTGTAAGCCGCCCTGAGTCTTCGGAGAAGGGCGGGATATAAATGGAATTAAAATAAATAAATAAATAAATAAAATTAGGTGCCCATTGGTTCCTCCATGTTACACCTCTATTGCAAAAGCTGAACTGACATCCAGTTTTCTTCTGGGTGCAATTCAAGGTGCTGGTTATTACCTTTAAAGGACCTGGCTAGTTGCAGGACTGCCTTTTCCTAAAAATATCTGTCCATTCTACTAGATCCAATAGGGATGAGACAGAGTGACTGGCCCAAGATCACCCAGTTTGTGTTGTGCCTAAGGTGAGACCAGAATTCAGTCTCCCAGTTTCTAGCCTAAGGCCTTAACCACTACAACAAATTTGCTTTCCTTGTACTGTGGCAAATGTTAATGCCTGCTAACCTCTTTTAATTACTAGCTTTAGTTAATTGGACAAGTCTAACATGTTTGTAAGTAAAATGGGCACTTCCCGCCTCAACTGTCAATACTGAGGTTTTTATCTTCAGTAGATAGAGGGAAGCAGTAGTAAGTAGACAAATCTTCGAGTAGCTGACAGGACACCCCAGCTGCATTATATCAGCTACGTTGAAGATCAAGTGTATAATATATTCATGAAAAAAGGCTTTGCAGAGGTATTTTTAAAATATTTTTAAAATGATAAAAAAAAAAATCTTTTCAAGCTACACTTGGCAGAGCTACCTAAACCAAGTGTTGTCTCATTTTTTAAAAAAAATTGGCCTGTCCGAGCTCCAAAAAAGGAAAGAGGTGTGGGAGGAAAAAGCCTGGGAAAATTATCCTTTGGATGAAGATTGTGAACTTCCGATTTCCCCTCTGGAGCAGGCTACAGTCTTCATCCTGCCAAATATGGGTGGGAATACTAGGGAGGTGCCTACAATTTTCCAAAAAGGACATTGCTTGGAATGCTTCTTTGCTCAGCCAACCACTGCCTTTTAGAGGGATCATCTATCAGAAGCCATCTATCAGAACCTCTCAGATTCTGCTTTTTGTCTAGTCTGCCACCAAATTCATAACTCACCCTCACATCTGCCTGGGTCTCTGGCCTGAAAAATCTACTGTAAGCTAGTTATGGAGATTATTTAAAAAACTAAAGTTCAACTGAGAAGCTCTTGAAACAACAGAGAGCTGATCCACTTCAAAGTCATTCTTGCATAACGCTGCTGCTTTGGATGTATTTCAATGTTTATATTTTAGTGTGGTGCCTAGTAGAAAAGCAAGCAAGTCATCATTTAGTAAAATTTAACGGTCCCAAAAGGTAGTGTCAGGGTCATAAAAGCAAGAACACCTGACTCAGAAGTTATTACAATTAAGACAGTAGCAGAATTATACTAACACACCTTTATGATGATATAAAATGAGCTAAGTTCATAAACATTTATGTCTTTTATTGCTCATCACTTCCCTGAAGTTAGAATTTCAACAGAATTACACTAATTTATTTCTGTAGCACTCACGTGTGAAGTTCCATTTAGATTTTATACTGTTTGTATCTTTCCCTATATGTTTAGCATAGCAATAGCAATAATAAAGGTAAAGGTAAAGGTTCCCCCGCACATGTGTGCTAGTCGTTTCCGACTCTAGGGGCCGGTGCTCATCTCCGTTTCATAGCCGAAGAGCCAGCGCTTGTCCGAGGACATCTCCGTGGTCATGTGGCCGGCATGACTAGACGCCAAAGGCGCACGGAACGCTGTTACCTTCCCACCGTAGTGGTCCCTATTTTTCTACTTGCATTTTTACATGCTTTCGAACTGCTAGGTGGGCAGAAGCTGGGACGAGTAACAGGCGCTCACTCTGCTACGCGGCACTCGGGATTCGACCCGCCAAACTGCCGACCTTCCGATCGACAAGCTCAGCGTCCTAACCCACTGAGCCACCGCGTCCCTATTCAATAGCAATAATACTTAGACTTATATACCACTTCATAGTGCTTTACAGCCTTCTCTAAGAGGTTTACAGAGTCAGCATATTGGCCCCAACAATCTGGGCCCTCATTTTACCGACCTCAGGACAGAAGGCTGAGCTAACCTTGAGCCGGTCAGAATCGAACTATTGGCAGTTGGCAGAATTAGCCTGCAATACTGCATTCTAACCACAATGCCACCAAGGCTCTATAGAAACCATTATAATATTAAATATAGTATCAATACAATATAATTGTAGTATTATAGTTTTCACAAAGCTTATGCACGTTGCACAGATTTAACTGGAAGGGCAACCCATACTGTCTATTTAATGCTGTTTAATATGATGCTCTTTGGAACATCATTCTCCCATAGAAGAGATTAGCTCTGACCTATTGGCATTTAGAAAATCCCTGAAAACATCGTTCTTCCAGTACATTTGGAGATCCCAGGAAAAGGCAAGCCCACAAAATTATTAACTTTGTGTGTAGGATGCTGGTCCATTCCCTTCACTCTTATTTACATACAAATATAATTGACTGTTTTATTGTATGCCACCCAGAATCACATGAGTGAGATGGGTAGCTATATAAATCTGATAAATAATATCATATACGTACAATTATTTGTGCCTTTCAAAACATGTCCGAATTTATTTTAACATTTAATTGTCAGTGAAGACATGAAAAGCTTAATTTAATAATTGCATTCTTAAAAGTCACCTTATATAACAGCAAAAATCGCATTGTCTATGATAATTCTTTGCAAAAAGCAGGCTACCTAAATCTATTTTATATTCAGTGTGCATATCACCGTGAACCACTGAATAAATTAGTACCAATCTATAAAAATGCTTTCAAGAGCTGTTCTTGGACAATTATTTTAGCCTCCTAATTGCCATGATAGGAAAGCATTCATCTAATAACTATTTTTTTATTCTACGAAGATCTACTGTGAACTTTTCTCTAAATTATTCCCATGGAACAAACTGTACTTGTCCTTGGGAAGTGATAAATCATAGTACCTATCCTTGTACTCACCAAAGTGTTATTTTGTTTTTCCCTTGAAAATGCAGTCCTGAGATGTAGCGGGAGGGACTTGATGGATAGGTACTGAACTTCACCAGCTAAGCAGAACATGCCTCTCTGGCATTCATTGTTAATATCAGAAAAGAGAAAGGAGCTACAAAAACACTCATGCTTTTGTTGTCAAGATGGAAGCTGACTAAAACCTTATTTCCCCCATTTACATGACAGTAATAACTATGGGCAAAAGTAGTTTACTTCCTAATATTTCTTGCTTAAAGCTTATTCCATCTGGAGCTTAGCTCTGAGCCTTGTCTCATCCTATCATGTAAGTTTTTAGATAATGAATACAACCTACTTGTGCATATTTTGCAAGCCTTTTAAGGTCATGACTTAAAAATTACCAAAATGAACCCTGCATTACAATTTTGTCACTGTTTACCTAATTCAGGAGAAAAAAACATAACATTAAAAGACATAAGATTTTTAGTCTTAGAGCAGTCTGTACTAATAAAATAGTACAGATTCTAGTCTATTAATTCTTCTGTTCATGTCCAAGTATATTATTTTTAAAAGGAATTCAGGACAAAAAGTTTGCCAAGTAATCACTAAGATTTCTGTCTTAAGTTCTGAGGGCCCTTAAATTACATGGAACCTTTCTTCTTGGTTATATGCTTCTGCAGGATTTTAATAGAGACAGCAAAGTCAGTTGCTATAGAAACATCTTTGGAACATGCTAGGTAGCACGTAGCATCTACCTGAAAAGCCCTGGATTAATATATCATCTTCACAGTTCTTCAAATCCTATTGATCATGCAGAATAAAATGGAAATAGTCTTTTGCCACATTCATTATATCAAATGAAATTGGGCCACTTTTAAACATTACTGCTAGTTTCCAAACTAAAGTAAATTTTTCAAATTTGTACCCTTTGTTAGAAGACTGATCAGATGATCAAAGAAACAATGACTTACTGTGTTTCAGCATTATGATCTTTCTGCTTTTTAGATATTCTTTGCTTTCACGATAATGAATAGAACAGCAATAGGGAGGCTTTTTGTACTTCGACATTTCTTAAATCAAATTAAAATATTTATTTTTTACAAAAGTTTTAGCCACCTCATGTCTTGATTTGATTATTGGCTTTGACTTAAGAAAAATAGTAATTAGGAGTTCCATTATGATTAAAAGACTGTTCTGAACAGCCTATCTATCCCAAAATAAAGTAAGATACTCTAAGAATGAATCAGTCTGCTAAATATTTTACTCCATCAAATCATGTTTATTATCCAATAAAAAAGGAATATTCTACAAAGATCATTGACTAACTTGGATCATTTTCTACTTCTCTGCTATTCATATGCTAAATCTTGTAGCTAATTAAAGACATCTAAGCTTCTCTGTCATTGGTTTGAATCTAAGTCTCACATTATGGCATATTACTTAATATGTCTTCAATTTCTAAATGGATCCACATATACAATAAACCAAAATAAATATATTAATAATAAAGAAATACAGAAATCATATCATAAATTACTATAACAGAAAATAATAGGTCTATTGATAATCGGTCCTGAATTAATGCCCTTCTCAACAGGTTTGTTTTTAAGGCATTTCTAAAGATCAGTCGTGATGGAGCCATTCTGACTTCTGGTTGATATACAGGAAAAGACCCACCGATGACAAAAGAAGTTTCTCACATTCCTCCAGATGCCAGATATGAAAGTAACTCTAAGCATCTCTGCATGAGACCCAGGCACTGGAAAAGTAGGATTTACTTGAAGTAGATGATCTGAGGATACTCAGGTGCCAATCCATGTCAAAACCAGAGTGGGTACTTGCATAATATTACAGTTTATTATTCTTCTTCCTGGCTATCCCACCCTTTTCCATTTCTAATAGCCTTATACGCCAATAAATCTACACTACTAGACCTGTACGTAGAGATCTTGCTAATGTCATCTATACCAGGGGTCTGCAACCTTGTCAACTTTAAGACTTGTGGACTTCAGCTCCCAGAATTCTGGGAGCTGACGTCCGCAAGTCTTGAAGTTGTCAAAGTTGCAGACCCCTGATCTATACAAAGCAGGGGTTGCAACCTTCTTCTGCATAGGGGCCAGAGGCCATGTCTGTGAATAGATGATAGGCCCTTGTCTCCCTCTCTCTCTCTCTCTCTCAAGTTGGAAGGACTTTGGGGGAGAAACCATCGAGATTCTTCTTAGGGGGAAAAAAAGGGAGGTGTGACCAAACAGGAAAATGAGGACATGATCCACTACATCTTGTCACAACCTTGTTCCCAATCACAAGACTGGGAAGGAAGAGATCTTAGTAAACAAAGGTATGTTATAAAATACATAAATATATTCGCAGTGTATGCATTCTTGTAACATGATCCAAAATCATTACAATTTATTAAAATAATGCAGGTCTATGTCAGGCCTGAGATAGAATTACAAACTTGAATTCTTTTTTAGGACCACCATGGATCAGGTAGATATGCTATTTCTTTTTGGAAGTATGAGCCAGATGTTTTAGGGTGGCAATACAGATCCAGTCTTTGAGCCATAAGTTGCTAGCCCCTGAGGTAAAGCATCTGAAGTTCTTGTTCTTTTCATCCCTTATCTGCTTTTTTCCCAAAACATTAATAAACAGCAGTAAATAAGCGTCACTGTATTACTTTCAACTGTAAGAAAATGAATGGAAATTTTTCCTTCCCATTTTAAATAAATCACAACTCCCTATGTCATCTAAAAACAGAGGACTAATCTATTTAAATTAGGTATAAACTACCAGCAATAGTAGGATTGCATGATGTGTTCCTGCTAAGAAAAAAAAATCTGCAAATTATCAGTTCAGAGTGGTGGTAAAAAAATATCTGTCCATTTTATGGCAGCCTGTTGCTTGGATATTTAATGGGAATTTCATTTTAGTTCTCTACTTTATATCATATACCTAAACTTGACCTTAATCTCTCCTTTATTACACCAAATATTGTGGTAGCCTTTTTCTTTTAAAGAATCTCTAAATCTGTGCCGATAAGGTATTGGTTCTTTCATTTCTATTACATCATATCAGAATATATAATAAATTGTAAAAATGAGTTTCAGATATGACTTACTCCCAGAACATTAATTTTCACAGCAGTCCTGTTATGTCTATTTTTGAAATTTTGTGAATATACTGCCAAGATTAAAAGCAAGACCATTCAATAACTATGTCCATTCATTGCATTAAGTCGTGTTGTGGTTTTAAAAATTCTGGTTTGGAGCAATGAGTGAATCCTATCTTTGTTTGTCATGCTCAACAAAACACATGGATGAAATTGGTCTTGGAATGCCTTCCATATAAAAATAATCCACTGAGTCATATTCAGGATTTCCTTTGCATTACATCCCAATTGTTTTCCCCATCTGCATTTTTCAGTGTTAGCTATTATCTCTATTAGGGGTATAACAATAAATAATAAACTACTTTAAAAAAAATTAAATCAGATCACACAGAAATCAGCTGACAAATGTACTTGATATGTTTTAAATAATCAAGCTAACATCACAATAGATTCTTTTATACAGAGGTGATCAACCTGTGCCCTCCAAATGTTACTGAACTATTTTGTCCACCATCTCCAGTTGAATGATGGAGTCGTTTTTCAGCACATCTGCTTATAACATCAATCTGAATCAGAAACAATGGCAAATGTTAGATTTACCAAACGTTTGAAGAGACACTTGTATAACAACACTGAAAGAAAAGAAAATGTGAATCAGGAATCCCGGTATATATCTGGCAGAGGGTCGGTTAAATCCCTTTAATTAAAATATGAAAAATAATCTGCAGCTATATTCTTGAAATGCTAAAATAATACCATATCTGTGTCCTCAAATATTCAATAGTGCAGGAAAAATATAGGTGGTTAGAAAAACAAAAAACAGTAATTCTAACTGGTTCTGTTCGTATTACTATGTTCCATAAGGACTGAATCCAGACCAAAAAAAAAAAAATCACACTTCCAGGGAACACCCTATGATCAGTGTAGAATAGCAAAATCTCAGTACAGACACAGATTCTTGGCACGAAGAGGATGAGTGTGCGGCCTTTGATAAGAAAAGTCATGGGAGATCCTGATCTGAACAGATAAAACTGTTGGTACTAAGAAATCTACTGAAAAAGCCAATGCGCCTTTTTGAAAATTGTGTGAGCTCCAGCGGAGCTGACAGTCTCCTCTCCATATCCATAGTTCAAGAGGTCAATATATACCACACACAGTCTGGTTCCTCTGTCTTCACCTCACTAAAGAGTCCAAAACTTTCTCATATTACTTCATTAGGGTTTCTTCCTGCAGTGCTATTGAGCCTGGCACCACAGCGCCCCCTACTGGAGTTGGTTGGTATAGCAGCCCAAAGTTTAAACAGTTGGAAGACAGAGGAAAAGGAAAGACAAAGTCCATTTACCTGCTATCTTGGCCAGCAGCCAGATTATTATATCCCACCAGTCTGGGGAATAATTTATTTTCTAAACCGTCAAATGAGTTTGCTACTCCAGCAACTCATATCCGTGGGTCCTGGCATTGCTTCATGGATTTTTCTTTTTTTTTTGTTTAGTGTTGTACCATTTCCAAGTTTTTAAAGTACAGATTCTGAATGCTGCCCTTCTCCACTGACAAATGCACCGGATTCGCTTTTCCTCTGACCCTATTCCACTCCATCTTTCCAGCTTCATCCCCTTCCCAGCTCTATTATTTCCCCAACACAATTATTTTGCCCTCATCCATTACAGGCCTTTTAGTTTCATAAAACAACTTGAAAGGGTCTTGTCCCCGTGTGGCTTTTGGCAGGCTCAAAAGTAAAGTGCTTTGGCTCTTTCACTGGATTGTGGAGATGCTGCTTAGTGTTAAACTATGAAGGGGGAAGGCTCGGGTCACATCTGTGAAACGTTAGCGGAGAGAGGACAAGGAGGAAAGTAGGTGGCCAGCACAGCACAGCACTTTGTTGGGTTTTGCAAGGCCACTTGGGAGATAGGCGGCCATTTGTCTTGGAACCACTTCCATCCAATCCCGATAACAAGCTGCCTTGCCGTCTGCTTGCTGGCTAGGGGGCCGTAAATACCTTGGCAGACTTAGGCCTCTTGAATGGCTGGAGACAGAGCTTGATAGGGGATTAATCACTCCAGGAGGGGGGCTTTGAAGGGGAATTAATTAGCTGTGCTAATGCTTAAGAGATAAAGCAGGTTCATGTTTCTCAGCCTCAGTCCTCCCAGCACTTGTGGCTGTTGCAAGATCCAGAAAAACAGTATCAGAAAGACTTTGTAAATATCTGAAGAAAATCCACCAACAGTCCGTTCATCGCTAGATACCTGAAGGCAAACTTATTTATCTGTTTATTATTTTCTCAATTTCTATAGCCACCTACCTCAAATTTATTGTTTCGGGTAGCTATCAGCATGGGGGAAAAAGTTAAATAATAAAAAAAAGTAACAGCCAAAGTTAAAAACAAAATTACTAATGATAAACCAACGCAGCCGTTGCACAGGATTTGCCACATATTCTGATCCCCAGGCCCAGGCCTTTATGGCCTTACAAAAGGCCAATAAGGTTGGAGTCAACATAATTTCTGGGGGGAATGATGTTTCAAAGGGCAGGCACTATGATGGAAAGATCCTCTTCCTGAGCCCCCACCAGAGAACACTTCCTAACAGAAAGGACTTGGCCCCTTCCTGTCGGTAGTCCAATATTATACAATTCAGCTAAATCTCAGAGGCCTGGAAAAAAAGAGTAATGCCAATCTGAAACCAGAATTAAGTTCTAGTAATGAGCTACGGTATGTTCATCATCTTTCCCTAGTTTGGAAAGAGCTGGCATATGCACAAGCCGTATATAGTTCAAAGAGACTATTATTAAAATATAGTACTGTATTGAACTACTGCCACATGTAGCTTAGGAAGATCTATATCCTGAGACTAATTCTAAAAGCATGCCAACTTAACTGTAGACAAAACCCAGGTCAGCAATTTGTAAAGTACAAAATTACACCACATGTTTAGCATTGTGAAGCGATTCTCACATCTGCTACATTTGAGAAACAAAACATCCATAGGAAGCCTACATTTGCTGAATCCGCTTCTCATATTTCAGATTTCATAGCTCTGTAGTGAGACATGTTTACATTCTCCCAGACACAGAAGCCATCATTCCAAGATCATTTCTCTGCAAATTTGTTTCCTAGATCTATATATATATAGGTCTTTTCCCATCAATCTGAATATATCTTTGGTTATGTATTTATGATAACATGAATGAATGCTGACTGTGACTTACCCTATATAATTTTACAAAACCCACGCTATTTAATAACATCATCTGTACAAAGCAGTATGAATGATGGAAGCCTTGCTTAAAGTCATAAAGACTGATGTGGAAATATTTTTCTTTCTCACTCAAGCATTTTGCTTCCAAAATCTGTATAGTTCATCATCAAGTAAACAATGGCTGGGTCATGTAAAATGCAATTCCTCTGTTATGTCACAAGATATGAACAAGCAAATAAACTTACCGGTAAACATGATAAACTTTATACTGGATGGAAGGATTAGATTAGATTAGATTAGATTAGATTAGATTAGATTAGATTAGATTAGATTAGATTAGATTAGATTAGATTAGATTAGATTAGATTAGATTTTTTGTAGAATCATAGAACTGGCAGGGACCTCAGAGGTCTTCTAGTCCAACCTCCTCCCCTAGGCAGGAGTCTTTATTCCATCCTGGACAAATGGTTGTCCAATCCTTTCTTGAAACCACCAAAGATGGAGTATCCACAACTCCGGAAGTCAAGCTGTTCCATTAACTAATTGTTCTCACTGTCAGGAAATTTCTCCTTAGTTCCAAGCTGCATCTCTAACTTCCACCCATTGCTTCTTGTCTTCTTGTCAAATGCTTTGGAGAATAAATCAACCCCCTCTTCCCTGTGACAGTCTTTCAAGTAATGGAAGACACTATCATGTCACCTCTAAGCCTTTTTTTTGTTAGGCTAAACATATCTAATTGCCTTAGCCGTTCATCTTTCGGTTTAGCCTCCAGATCCCTGATCATCTTTGTCCCTCTTCTCTGCACTCTTTCTGAGGTCCCAGCACCTGTATCATGGTGACCAGAACTGGATGCAGTATTCCAAGTACGGTCTTACTAATGCAGTGCAGAGTGGTTCTATCACTTCTCATGTTCCTGATGCTGTATCTGTTGATGCAGCCTAGGACTGCATTGACTTCTCTGGCAGCTACAACACACAGCTGGCTCATAATTAAGTGGTGGTGCACTAGGACAACCTAGATCCCTCTTACAGTTTATATTGTTGGGCCAGGTACTGCCTATTCTGCGCATTAGGTTTTTCCTGCCTAAGTGCACAAACATACTTTTCTCATCACTGAACTGCATCTTGGTTGGATACAGTCCAATGCCCAAGTCTATCAAAATCCTTCTGAATCTTAAGTCTATCTTCCAAAGATGCAGTCCAGTGGTGAAAAAAGTAAGGGATTTTTTTTCCTCATCAATGAACTTCTTGTTGGATAGGGCCCAATGCTCAAGTCTGTCAAGGTCCTTCTGAACCTTCAGTCTGTCTTCCAAAGGATTAGCAATTCTAGCTAGCTTGGTGCCATCTGCAAATTTGATGAATGCCCCTTCAGTCCCCTCATCTAGGTCATTTATGAAGATGTTGAAGATTATTGGGTCCAAGACAGAACCTTGAGGTACTCCACGCTTCCTTCCATATAAATTTAGTTCCACTGAGGACCATATGCTGTGGTTGGTCAGCCAACTGCAAATCCATCTGGCTGTAGTACTATCTATCCTATCTATCATATATGGTATCGTATGGTATCGTATTACATTACATTATGTTACATTACATAATTCATTATAATAATCCCTCATCATGAGACAGACAAGTTTGTGATATTAAAAAGAATGGTGGGATGAAAAATCACTCTGGTCAAAAATGCTAGGGGAAGGTGTAAATTAGCAGCCCCCAACCAACCCTGACTGCTCTTTAGAAGGCCAGATCCTGAAGCTAAAACTCAAATACTTTGGCCACCTAATGAGAAGGAAGGACTCACTGGAGAAGAGCCTAATGCTGGGAAAGATTGAGGGCAATAGAAGAAGGGGACGACAGAGAATGAGGTGGCTGGATGGAGTCATTGAAGCAGTAGGCGTGAGCTTAGATGGACTCCAGAAGATGGTAGAGGACAGGAAGGCCTGGAGGAACATTGTCCATAGGGTCGCGATGGGTCGGACACGACTTCGCAACTAACAACAACAACAACCTTTTGGACACCAGGAACTGGTTCCGTTAAGAGAGGTTTTTCCAGAGATCAAAGGGGGCATGGTTTCTCATACTATCTGCATCCCATGGATAGGGCTTCACTTGTTTGTGCAGCCCGGTTTCTGGCATGCCATGGCCTGGTGCCGGTCCAGGGACCAGGGTCTGGAGACCCCTGGTCTAAATCTTTTAAAAGAGACAATGATTCACTATGATAACTTTTATTTCTCTTTCTACTTTTTTGCAATAATATCTAAAGGCAAAAATCTATCCCTGGGCTTAAAGTATTTTAAAATTTAAAATTATCCATAATTCCAATTTACCAATTTCAGCTCATAAACAAACAACCTGAAATAAAAACAATTGTTTCAAACCAACTTTGAAATGACATAGGTTTGCTAAATGTAATACAGTTGCCGAGTAAAAAAGAATGAAACAAAAATTCAGAGACAAGGAAAAATCTTTGCTACAAAATCAAATTCCTACCTTAAACCTAGCATTCGTAATTCAAGTCTATGAGCATCTTGCTTTAACATCTTATTAAATATAGTCAAGGAAGCACAAGGAGTGGCATTGGTTAAAGAACTGCGGATTTTCATTGCCTTACAGTAGGAACTACAATTTTTGCATACCATAGCAAGTGTATGGTCACAATTCTCCACTGCTCAAGACTGCTGCAGATTGCCGACTGTGTGGCTAAGTGCAACAGTTCATCAAAGAAAACTTTGAACCAAACCTCAAGATAGAAGGTTAGAGTTAACAAGACCACATTTAGATAAGACAAAGCAATATTGGATGGAAGGGGCATGTAAAATGCTCATAAAAGCTCCTCTATCACTGGTAGTCTTATCTCACACAGCAGGACACCGGCTGCTACAAACCCTTCCTAATTAGGAGGAAACATAAGAGTTTAAACAGCTCAGGGTGCTGACACATGAAGCAGGCAAAACTACCCAATGAAAAGATGTGACAGGCTTTGTATGGCTTTTGTTTAAAAACTCACAGCACCGATCATTTAGTTTGTCATTATGTGAAAAAAGGAATGTGCAGTTCAATGTAATTCGATCCTTAAGTAGATTCTGTCCAGTTTTGTATAAAATTGGTACCATATCTAGTTCTCCTAAGTTTATGTGTGATGTTTCAACATGTATATTTTTGTACACTACTACCCATAACATATACAGGCAGTCCTCAACTTACAACAGTTCATTCAAAGTTACAATGGCACTGAAAAAAGGGACTTATGACAGTTTTTCACACTTATGACCATTGCAGCATCCTTAGGGTCACATGACCAAAATTCAGATGCTTGGCAACTAACTCATATTTATGACCATTGCAGTGTTCTGGGGTCATGTGATCATCTTTTGTGACCTTCTGACAAGCAAAGTCAATGGGGAAGCCAGATTCACTTAACAACCACAGTGATTCACTTAACAACTGTAGCAAAAAGGTTGTAAAATGGGACAAAACTAACTTAACAAATGTCTCACTTGGCAATATAAATTTTGGGCTCAATTGTGGCCATAAGTTGAAGATTAACCTGTACTTTTTGGACACAGCTTTCAAGTTACAAGTTATTACAAAAATGACAATATAAGCCCATCTATTTCCTGATGGTTTTCATTTCATCAAATTATTTCTGTTTAAAAAGGAATTTGTGATTATTTTTTACATCCTTAATGGAACACTGGTGCAGCCTTTTAGTTTTTGCATGTGTTACATACTTTTTTCTGTGGAATCTGATTTACTGGTTATTGTTTAGCTTTTATTTAGGAAAAAAAGTATACAGGGAAGTGAAAGTATTTGAAAGGGGTATTTAACAAAATATACTAGCACTATATAGCACCTTTCCTTAAAGTGCTAAAACAGATGTGACCTGTAAAAGGCTCAGCAAGTTCAGAAACTTTTCTAGTAAAAGTGTCGATGTGCATACAGATAAATATTAAGACAACTACTGAATCTTCTGAAGCTGCCACACCAAGCTGTTTTAACAATTCAAAGATGGTCTTCCATAAGGCATGTGGGCTCTTCTACAAGGTTTTGTATAGCGTAAAATATATTATTTGATTTCGTTTTTTTATTTTGAGAATTGCTGTAATGAAAGAAAGTCATGCCTCTTCAAAGTAAATTCATATACTGAGAGGAATAAATTTTTAAAATGGGAATATTATACACAAATTCCCACTCAATTCAGTCTGAGTCAAAAAAATAAATTTAGTTATATGCACCTGTATTGTCTTGTGCATTCCTCTCCAATTTCAGTTTAAGGATAAGAGAATTGCAGGTTAATCCAAAAGCTAAATGGCTAAAACACATTTGAGTGAAACATATGAAATAATCATTATTTCTTTTACACGACAAAAGGCAAATATCTCTTCTTTACTGGGCCCCAAGTGCCACCCACTGTCTTTTCCAGTTTGCATTTGGGATAATACTTTTTCCTACCTTTAGGGATATCATGTTCAAGAGAATCCAAAAAGTCAATTGCTGGATCCAAGTCAGCTTTTTCCAGCAGAGTTTTATTCTTCAATTTTACAGGCTCAGTAAAATGAAAATAGGAGCTTAACTTTTTTGCTTCTGTCAGGGACAAACCTATTGATGAAAGTGAAAAAAAAGGAAATCAGCACTCCTCAGTAGTCTCTTTTAGTAATGTATTTCCATTCTTCAACTTACAGCAAGTTCACTTTCTTAATTGACCTATGAAATATTTAGGCATTTTATTTGACTGATTAATTAATCAATTGCTTTACTTGTACAACTTAAGGCTTGTATACATACGGCTTCTCCCTCTTATTTTTTCCACCATACCCGAGGCACTGATGGTGCTATTTATCTAAGTGGACAAATAATTAGAAATGGGTGGTGAGACGTTTTAAGTAATTTCATTCACACTAACAAATTTGAGTTGATCAAAGAAAATCTTTCAGTGGTAAAGTCCAACAGAATTCTGAAGCATACATGAAATGTTGCAATGCCTAAACTCAGAGGACATTTCTGCGCCTCGGAGATCTCTCCGGCTGTGAAAACCCAACATGGACAGCTTCCCACCATTTTGACATGGGAAAATATGAAAACTACATTAACTGTAAAATAGGGATATAATCACTAAAAATAAAGAAATTCCCAAACTCTTCTGCTAAAAAGCCATCCTGACCTATTAATGATATCACTTTGCAGCCCTAATCTCCACCCGTAAAAGTTATGAAGAGGCCCTGCTAACCCATGTCATAAAAGAGCTGAGAGGAGAAGACACATATTTCTCTGCTAAGTTTATGTCAGCTCAGCAAATGTGAACATCCAGCTAAGCCCGTACATTGCTAGATGGAAAGCAGTACTCATCAGCATAGGATAACTCAGGAGATATAAGACTATATTCTGCAGAGAGAGGAAACTTACTGCCCTCCAGATGTTTGGGACAAATTCCATGTTTCTTCTCATCAGTTGGAGCTACGTAACACAAAATATCTGAAAAAGAGCTGTATGCATACCCTTGCTTTACGCTCTTGTATACAAGAGAATTCAGTTTCCCAGTGCGCTACTGTAACCTAGCCGGCATGGTAACAGCACTTCTTAGAATAGCTAGAATGTCTTGAGCAAAAACATGAACTTGGAGAAGGATGCCTTTTCCCCCTTATTTTATGGCTACCGTTGCCAGATAATAAACAAGGAGTTCAGACTGCATGTCCCTTTTTTCCCCTCTTTTCTTCACAGTAGCTTACAACACTGGGGTGAAAGAGGAGCTTCTATCTAGATCTTTTCATTATTTTTTTGTTTATTTGCACAATACATAGACACTGCAACTGAGATGGTAAAAAAAGCCTGAGTGTTTGTGTGTGTGTGTGTGTGTGTGTACATTTTGCAAGAACAAAGAAAAAGAATACTGCATGCCTCCAAACTGTTAAATGAGAAGGGTCAGTGTGGTTTAAAGAAGAAAGTGCCCTTTCCTCAGGAGGGTTCCATACAACAACAGCCACCAAGATTTCAAACCAATAAACACGTTAGACGTGAACTTATAAACCATGAAGCAGAAGTTGGAAACTTAACTGCATGGCTTGATATTCATATCTTTCCCCTTTGCTCTTGTGAACTAAAAGTGGAAGAGCGATGTGGAGAAACTCTAAATGCTAACATTATGCTCGATGTACATAAAAAATTGAGTAGCAGCAATAACGTATCCTTTCCTATTCTGAAAACATGACATTTTTGTGTGTGTTTTACACACATCCTGCTTCCTTATATGCACAATACATAACTTGTGCATCTGCCATGTGCACGGGTATGTCTGTCATATATGAGTTGTGACTAACTGTTGAACAAAATTTTAAAAACCCAACATATGTGATTACAGTCATTTTAGAGTTCAGAGACAATGCAGATTTACCTTCAAAGCTCCTGTTCACATGCACAGGTCCAAGTGGAGATTTTACATATGCGCCCCGTGGAACAATGCCAACTTCTTGATCTATCTGATGTATTGTGGCTACCAGACGGATCTCCTCCTTGACCAAGGGCTATAAGAAAAAGCAAACATTAAAATCTATTCTCTATATTTGATAAGAATGAGACTTGGGACAGAATAATATTCCTTTCAATCTAATAGGTATGAAAACTGCCCAGAGTTACTGGAAGTCAGACAGCATAAAAAAATGATAAATTATTGTTATTATTATTCCTAGGTTACTAATGAAAAAGTTAATTAGAACAATCATATTAATTCTTTTTTAAAATTAGTTTATCTCCCTCTTAATGAACTTAGAGGTCGATATATTCAGATATATTTACTGTATTTAAGATGTTTTCATTGCAAAAACATTAGTGAAGAGGAAGTAACTTTGTTCCTTCTTAAATACCCTATTTATATTACAAATGGAAAGGAAAATACAATTATGGAGTATTATGGAGAAAACTATTCCATATACAAATAGTATTTAGTTGTGTTCCACAAGAAGCAATACAAATATTCAGTGAGACTAGAAACAGTCTTTCAATACAAACAGTAATGAAGTGGTATTCTAATGTCACCTATAGCCCATTAATGAAAATATTGGTATTCTGAAAGGTTCTTGTGCTATTATTTGCTAAAATATTGTCTGCCAGTATTGTTCTATCTATGCAAAAAAATTGATGTTCACTGTGTCTATGAGCTGTAGATAGCAGAAACAAATTCCCATAATCGCCTCCCAAAGGGAATTAATTACAACTGCTATAAAACATGCAAGTCATTTTTATTTATCACTCTTAGTGCCTAGCTCTACAAATTATCAGAGTCTTTTCATTATTTTTTAATCCTTACACCTAATAGACAGGGATAATTTAAATCCCATTCTGCAAATAGAAAACTGAAATGGGAATGTGGAATATCACCTAATAAAAATCATGAGCGAAACTGAGATTTCAAATCCAGACACCAAACTAGTAAACTCTTCAGAATACTATACTTCAGTGGTGGCGAACCTATGGCACGCGTGCCAGAGGTGGCACTCATTGCCCTCTCTGTGGCCCATGTGCTGTCGCCCCAGCCCCACCTCCCCCATGGCGCCCTCCTCACCAGCAGCCCTCCTGGAGGAGAGTTGCCCCCAGGCGCGGCCCACGCAAAGCAGCGCAGCCTAGGACATGGCAGCCAGGCAGCAGGGACAACACTCCGCACTCGCACCCCGTTACGTGCAGATGCTGCTGCGGGGCATGGGGCGTGGCCACCATGGCGCTGCAGGGCCGCCTGGGCAATCTGCTGCGGTGGGCTGTGGAGGCAGTGGGTAGCCCTGCTAGCGGGCGGGGCTGAAGTGTGGGGTGGGCGGGGCAGGGCAGGGCAGACGGAGCAGGGGGCGGAATGGGCAAGGTGGTGGAGCAGGCCAGGGGGCAGGCAGTTTTTCAGCACTCGGTCTCTAAAAGGGTCGCCATCACTGCTATACTTTCATGTTGTGTCTAGTCGACACGGGGTGTCTGCAGAAACTTTAATTTGTCCATCATCATTCACACAGATAACTTAGGGCCACTTATAAGGAGAACGTGATATCCTCATTATAAAAGCTTTGTGGACTATGGATTCATTTTCAGATACAAATTGCTAATTATAATAAATACAGGTAGTCCTCAATTTACAACCATTCGCTTAGTGACCATTTGAAGTTACAAACAGCACTAAAAAAGTGACTTATGACCATTTTTCGCACTTACGACCGTTACAGCACCTCCATCAAAATTTGGATGCTTAGCAACTTGTTCATATTGATGATGATGGTTGAAGTGTCCCGGGGTCACGTGATCACCTTTTGCAACCTTCTAACAAGCAAAGTCAATGGGGAAGCCAGATTCACTTAATAACCGTGTTGCTAACTTTTAACAACTGCAGTGATTCAATTAACAGCCGTGACAAGATAGGTTGTAAAATGAGTCAAAATTCACTTAACAACTGTTTTCCTTAGCAAGAGAAATTTGGGGCTCAACTGTGGTCGTAAGTCAAAGACAAGTTGTAGGCTTAGGATCAGGTTATATAAAAGATCTATATAAAAAGTGGGGACATGATAGCAGTCTTCCAATATCTCAGGGGCTGCCACAAAGAAGAGGGAGTCAAACTATTCTCCAAAGTGCCTGAGGGCAGGACAAGAAGCAACATATGGAAACTGATCCAAGGAGAGAAGCAACCTAGAACTAAGGAGAAACTTCCTGACAGTGAGAACAATTAACCAGTGGAACAACCTGCCTCCAGAAGCGGTGAATGCTCCAACACTGGAAGTTTTTAAGAAGAGAGGGGACAGCCATTTGTACGAAATGGTATAGGGTTTCCTGCCTAATAATAATAATAATTAATAATAATAATAATAATAATAATAATAATAATAATAATAATAATAATAATTTTCTATAGGAACCTGACTAGGTTTTTTAAAATGTAGAGAAAGTAGGGATCAACAGAAGCAAATTTGGCAGGAATAGGAGAAAGAATATCTCAGTAGTGGCTGCCACATTTTGAAATCCACATTCATCAAAGGCCTGGTTAACTCTGTTGGCCTTGGTTTAAACTTATGTTGGTTTTATCTGATGAATGTGACTTATTTCTCAATATACTTCATTTATACTTGATTTTACATTAATTACGATTGTCTACATCTAAAAATTTAGTCTGTGTTGAGCAATTGTTAGTGCTATTTTAATAGAAAAGTAGACAAAAATGAAGTAAATATACACTGGGTCACAGGAATTTCTGATATTGATTGATGCAAAAAATATATACCTTGCACTTATACTCTGCACTAAGAAGTTCTAAGGCAAATATAAAAATTCAGTCATTTTACATTTAAAAATTATTTTCCTTTTATATCAAATAGAAATGTAGAATGCAATATTAACCAAAAAATTTAAAGTATTTTAAAGAAAGAGAAATCAAATCAAGATTGCAGGCTAATTTTTTTCCTAACTTTACTCATGTCTGAGTATTTTAGGGGAGAATGAAAGAAGCTTTATTTTAGACACAGCCATTAAAAATAGTTTTTCCATTATCCCAATTAAATATAATGTAGATTTGGCCTGAATGATGTGGACCTTAATTATAGCATGAGTAAATGTAATGTGTTGTGTTTATAACAATCCTTGGAAAGTACTGAGAAATTAATATTCATACTAAAGGTAGTATATTGTATACTTCATATTCTGTATTTTTCTTCAATGCTTTTCCATCCATATTATGTAAACTGTAAGCTCAGTGAACAAGGATCGTAGGATTTGTACTTAGTTATCCATTATTCATCAGAAAAAAATTAAGCCTTAGAAAAAATCTATAACTAAAGTCAGCTTGAACATGTTTGTATTGAAAGTATCAAGTTTCCATTCACATTCAGTCATTTCAACATGTTTTCTCATATCTGATTAATAGCTTTGTGACTATTAAGAATAACTCAGGGTGGGGAAGAAACTCTAGCTGAAGGGAAAAATGCCCAATTCTACCCTGCCAAATGATGCAGGGCTAAATGTGAGTTTAAAACCTCTTGTAATCTCCCATCTCTTAAAGCGATCATATTCAGAACTCTTTTCCCGATGTAAAGAAAATCAATAAGGAATTATTCTTTCATTATTGCTGCAAGAATAAGAATCTCATTTTCCCTGCTCAGCACTCAAAAGGTCTCTCCTTCTGAGTACTTTGAAGAAAATATTTTCTCTGCTGCTAATCTGAGGTGAAAATCTTGTACCTGGAGAGAAAAAGAATCTACAGTAGAGAATTGTAGAATTTTTATGTAGAAACCTACATAGGCCAGAGACTCCCAGTCCAGAACAAAATAATTGCATATTTCCATCTCCATTCCTTCTATTTGTAAGAATAGCTATTCATCTAGTCAGAAACTTAATTCTCAAGTTTTGTGGACAACACCCATTTGCCTAGTATTAGTCATTCTGGAGTAAACATCAACATGAAATTGCTAACAATGGAAAAAAACAAGAAATGTACTTCCCATTATTTTAGTCATTTTTTTGCGTGCAATTTTATCCCAAATAATTAGCCAAAATAGCAGATTGCTATTTGTGGCTTCATCACTATGAAGCTCACAATACATGTGAACCATCTGAATAATAAGAACAACCCCAGACTTAACAATTGTTGATAAGACAAAAAAATCCAGTCTAAACCACTTTATGTGCCAACCAGGATAATAAACTAACTATCATTATAATAAATCTTTAGCAATTTAAAAATCGTACAAACAAAGGATTTTGTTTTTTTCATTTTGGGCAAAGGGGGTCATGTTCTGCCTACAAATCTTTTTCTTTCTCCAAAAAAAGTACATCACTGAGAACACAGTCTTTTTTTTGTTTGTTTGTTACACTATTCCACAAAATTGCTGCTGGCAAATGTGTGGGTGAGAGTCTAAAATACCCAAATTCTGAGTGTGCCTACCAACGCCTGCTCTTTATTTCTTCCATCTGTAGCTGGATAAAGAATGATCAGCTGAGAAAAATGAAGAGGAAACAGCAGACAGAACTATCTTTTCGGTCAACTAGCTTTTCATATCATCAGTTCTTTTCAGGCCAGCAGCACCCAAGGATTCAATTATGGAAGACATATCTTGAACTTCCCACAGCTAATTAACCCATCTGCAGTTTGTTAAAATTGATTTGTACATGCCTTGGTTTTTGGGGAGTGGAAGGAAGGAAACAAATGACCAGCAGGACAGAACCTCTAATTTAACGAAAAGTTTTCTTCCTTTGGGAATTTGAAGGAAAGGATCAACAGAATGTCTATTTTTAAATTTAATATTTTTAAACATTGGAAGTGGGGAAGGAGGATAGGCAAAAGACTATTAAGGCTATATATACTTTCTCTGGATTTCCCCATGTTCCTTTTTTTAAAAACTTTTTTTTCCTTTTTTTTCAAAAAGCTCTGGAGTCACTCCAAGCTTTAATGTGGCCATTGGACCTCACTGTACCCCTGTCTTAAGGTCGCTGTGAGAGAAAAGAATGGATGGAAAATTAAATCTGTTGCCTAAGCCTATGGTACTAGTTTAATTTACAGGATGTTGATTCCTGTCTCAGTGTCACTGAAACCAAGGTCAAAAACAACATTTCATCTATAGCAAAGTAAATGTAAAACATATACTGCATTCTTAAGTACTGTAGTTCATTCTTGAGGCAAAGAATGTTTGACAAATATCTGAAAGGTTAATGGGAATCCCACATTCTCTAATCAGGTTAGACAAAGGACGAGATAGAAATGCCCCAAAAGTAAATAAGCATGATGAAAAGAACATTGTAACAAATATTTTTTTAAAAAAACCCATAGAAATGATATAGAATATTCATAAACAATTATGTACAAAGATCAAAAGATCACTCATTGACTTACTCCAATTTCTTCTTCGTATGGTCTTTCACCTTCTTCTTTTTTCTCGGAGGATTCATACTCATAAGACGGGTCCCCTTGGAAACGTCCCTTTAATCCTGCAGTGACTGCAATCAATTCTTCTGAGGGGGGTGGCAGAAGACTCCAATCCACACCATTCAAGCTATCCACCCAACCCAAAAAAAATAAAAAGGGTTTAGTATCATTAAACAAGGAAAACAAATCAGAAACTTCTTTATAGACATTTATGGGGTCCATCAAAAATCCCCATTAAAATTGTCAAAGGAACAGCTGACAAGCAAGAGTTACAGTGGGGAATAGGACAGGATAGAACAGCAGAAAAGACTTGGAACAGCATGAATGGCTCACAGATTGAATTTTAAGCCAAACAATCTCAATTTCAATTGCAATGCTGCCATGAATCAAGTAGGTAGCCATTCTCTCACCACCACCACCACCACTCCTCTTCATTTGCCATATGGGATATGGTATTAGACCAGACATGTCAAACTCGCGATGTCACGTGACGTCATGCAACGTATCACGACGGTTTTGCCATTGCCGGCAATGGGGTGGGCGTGGCTTCCGCATGACGCATCCGGCCGGCAGTTTGACAACCCTGTATTAGACCTTATGGCAGTTGTAGACATTACAACTTCTTAATGTAACTATGTGCTCTGAATACTTGAAATTCCTGTATATTGATTTTATCCATTAACATGATTTATGTGTGTCTCAAGCATATTCAATAATCACATAAAATCATTAAAAGCAAAATCATAACATGAAAAGAACATATCAAACCATTAATTTTATGTTAAACACCCTTCAGGTCTATGTCCCTATCGATTCACTGAAGCTTTTATTTGCCTTTATTTATGTAACATGTTAACAGAATCAATCTTATTTTACTAAAATCAACACTGCTAATTATTTTTGTTCTTTTTATAATCCACAAAGGTTCTTTCATAAGAATATAGTACTGAATGTTTAAATGTGGGAAAATCACAGAAAATCAGTCATTTCCCATTAATTTATTTAGTTCAGTAGCTTTTCTTCTGTTCCAAGACTGACTGTACAGACCTTAAGATTTCAACATAATGTAAGCCTCTCTCTCTCTCCATGTTTTGCCTCACTTCCTTTTTTATAGTACATTGTTAGACCTGACTAAATTCTTTGAAGGAAAAAAGTAACATGAAATGATTATGCAAGTATGCACACGTAACTTACAAAGCATCCATTTAACCCTGGAAGAAAGATACAAGCAGTGTTTCTTTGTATGCATTCCCACCCATTGCAAAACACCATTCTGCGAAGATTTGCATACCCCTTATTTTGCCTGCTTAAAAGATGAAGTGATGACAAATTATGATTGTTACAATTTTGTTCATATTTAGTTGGTCTTACTTAATAAATCATTCCTGATCACGGATTTTATTTTTTTTAAAAGAAATTGGCAGAATCCAATTCCTGGTCTGAGAAACCTGTAATTGTCATTTCACATTGCAGAGTGAATTATACTGCTCTACTGAGCCTACATTAACAGATTTTTAAAAATAGTTTGATTATTTGTAAAATGGTCCTAATTCTTCCAGGTCAATAGTAAAAACTGCAAATGAAAATCCTGTCCCTGAAGAGAAGTTGGGTTAGGCAAGAAAATGGTAAGTGACATCTGTCCAGCCTAGACGAGTTCAAATCACCAGGACCAGATGGATTACACTCCAAGGTTCTCAAAGAACTGGCAGATGTGATCTCAGAACCACCAAACTATATTTTTCAAAGATCCTGGAGCACTGGAGAACTACCAGAGGACTGGAAAAGAGCTGATGTAGTTCCCATCTTCAAAAAAGAAAAAAAAATGGATCCAGGAAATTACAGGCCTATCAGCCTGACCTCAATACCTGGGAAGATTCTGGAAAAGATAAAATAACGAATCAGCGAACACCTAGAGGCAAACAAATTCATTACTAAAAGCCAACATGGGTTTGCCAAAAAAAGATCATGTCAGACAAATCTTATTGCATTCTTTGACCAAGTGACAAAATTAGTGGACCAGAGGACTTGGACTTCAGTAAGGCATTTGATAAAGTAGATCATAACCTACTACTTGATAAGATAGAAAAATGTGGGTTAGATAGCATCACCACCAGATGGATTCGTAGCTGGCTGACGGGCTGTACTCAGTGTGGGTACATGGAACTGCATCTACTTGGAGGGAAGTGTGTAGTGGGGTGCCCCAGAGCTCTGTTCTAGGCCCAGTGCAACATTTTCATCAACAATTTGGATGAGGGGATAGATGGGGAACTCATCAAATTTGCAGATGACACCAAGCTGGCAGGAATAGCCAACACTCCAGAAGATAGGCTTAAGATACAGGAGGATCTGGACAGACTTGAACATTGGGCACTATCTAACAAAATGAAATTCAATGGTGAAAAAGTAAGGTTCTACTCTTAGGCAAGAAAAACCAAATGCACAGGTATAGTATAGGCGGTACCTTGCTCAATAGTAGTGACTGTGAGAGGGATCTTGGAGTCCTAGTGGACAATCACTTAAATATGAGCCAGAAGTGTGCTGCAGCTGCCAAAAAAGCCAACACAGTGCTGGGCTGCATTAACAGAGGGGTAGAATCAAGATCACGTGAAGTATTAATACCACTTTACAATGCCTTGGTAAGGTCACATTTGGAATACTGCATCCAGTTTTGGTCACCACAATGTAAAAAAGATGTTGAGACTCTAAAAAGAGTACAGAGAAGAGCAACAAAGATGATTAGGGGACTGGAGGCTACATATAAGGAACGGTTGCTGGAATTGGGTATGTCTACTTTAATGAAGAGAAGGGCAAAGGGTGACTTGATAGCAGTCTTCCAATATCTCAGGGGCTGCCACAAAGAAGAGGGAGTCAAGCTATTCTCCAAAGCACCTGAAAGCAGGACAAGAAGCAATGGATGGAAACTAGTCAAGGAGAGAAGCAACCTAGAAGTAAGGAGAAACTTCCTGACAGTTAGAACAATTAACCAGTGGAACAACCTGCCTCCAGAAGCGGTGAATGCTCCAACACTGGAAGTTTTTAAGAAGAGACTGGACAGCCATTTGTCTGAAATGGTATAGGGTTTCCTGCCTGAGCAGGGGGTTGGGCTTGATGACCTCCAAGGTACCTTCCAACTTTATTATTATTATTATTATTATTATTATTATTATTATTATTATTATTATTATTATTATTATTATTATTATTGGCATCATTTAAAAAGAAAGCAAAGTTCTTAATAGTTCTTTTTAAATCATTTTTTATTTTTATTTTGTTATCTTTTGTCCACTAGTTTCAGCTCTTTAGGACAGCAGAAGCTCCAGAAGCATACGGATTGCTATTGTGCCTTTTCAGCTACAGATAGTACCCCGCTTATGAGCAATATTGTGTAGTGGGTTTCAATAGGCAAGGAGCAGACCAGCATAGTTACAATATCATTTACTGACTCAAACTAGAACTGGAGAACTGCAGGCAATTGCCTGTAATTTATACTCTGAACCCACAGGGCCTTAACCAATCACAATACTTGACAACACCCCCCCACACACACAAATATGAATGTTCAGTTTCCCTCCAAAACAGTTGTAGTCAGTGCTTTTTTTGTAAAAGAAAAAGGTGCCGGAACTCACACATGTCATACAACCCGCCTTGCCTACCCTACAAGGTTCCATCCAAAAAAGGTGCCGGAACTCCGTTCTGAGCGTTCTATGAGAAAAAAAGCCCTGGTTGTAGTTAACAGTCAGGGTCATCTAAAGGTTTGTTTCATTTATTTCATTTTTATTATTATTATTATTATTATTATTATTATTATTATTATTATTATTATTATTATTATTATTATTATTATTATTATTATTATTATATTATTAATTATTATTAATTATTATTATTAATTATTATTATTATTATTATTATTATTATTATTATTATTATTATTATTATTATTATTATTATTATTTTAGCTTCACAAGCAGTTGGCATTAAGTTACTTAGGGCAAAACTCACTTAACAAATTTCTCACTTAGCAACATGAAGTTTGGGCTCAATTGTGGCCATAGGTAGAGGACTACCTGTACCCTGTTCAAGCACGGGAAGAATAGGGCCAACCCACCCTCCCCACCTGTAGAGGCGGCTTCTGAGCCCAGCCCTGTCTGGTCCCAAGCCCTCGGCGATATAGTACGCTCCTCGGATGCCTTGGATGCGGCCCCAGAGGCGGACCTGCTCGAAACGGTAGTCCCTGCGCACCAGCAGCAGGGAGCTCCTCAGGGCGGCCCGTTTCTCCGGGCTCAAGCATATCCCGTTGCCGGCCACGAGGTCCAGCGCGTAAGGCAGCGTCTCAGCATCCATGACGGCGGGGCTGAAGACTACCGACAAGCCCGGACTACCCGCGTCTCGTTGCCGAGCAACGGTCTCCCGGGCGCCGCGTTTCTCCCGATTATCGCGAGATTTGAGTCTCTCTCTCTCTCTCTCTCTCTCTCTCTCTTTTTTTTTTTTTTTTAACCCTCGGCGGATCTTTGAATTTCCCCGTCCGGAGGAGGTTTTTCGTGTGTGTGTGTGTGTGTGTGTGTGTGTAGTTTGCTGCAGGAGTTGATGCAACTTTTTTTCTTCCTCCTTCCGTTCCAGAAAGGGAAACAGGGTGGTTTGGTGGCTCTTCATCCATTTTACCTTATTCCGCTTTTAAGTGACAACAATCATGACGCTGCCGGGCTTGAATTGTTTGGGAAAGCGTAAAAATGTAATCTTTCTAAATAATGCAGTAGATAAAGAGTGCCGCTCACATTTTGAAATGCATATGAAGAAACTCTGGATACGGGCACGCTGGTGATTTTAACAGGTTTTATTGGCCAGGGGAGACAGTTTATAGTTTATTATATTTGTATACCGCCCTTCTCCCGAAGGACTCAGGGCGGTGAACAGGACACATATAAAATACAAGGTACAAAAGTTAAAAAGAGAATTAAATACAAAGCCCATTAGCTAAAACAATAAATAATAATGTAAAAAACCACAATAAAAACCCCCAACATATCCCCCATCAGGCCAGATGCACTACCCAAAAGAAACTCCTGGCTATTTCCTCCTAAAAATAGACATGCGACATAAATAAGAATCTTTTATCTATATACATCGCTTGAATCTCCAAACTTGAGAGAACTTGGGCAAATTTGTTCTCGCATAAGTTGCTTTGCATTAAACATTTTAATTATATTACTGATTTAATTCCCACAGTGCTCCCCAGAAATGCTAGTAAGACATCATGCCCATCATTTTAGCCATTGTCTGCATGTTTCCAACGAATATGGTGCTGAGCTTTCTTTTATCAATTGGGCCAGCAATACTTGTAAGCAGTGCTTTTTTTGTAAAAGAAAAAGGTGCCGGAACTCACAACCCGCCTTGCAAGGTTCCATCCAAAAAAGGTGCCGGAACTCCGTTCTGAGCGTTCTATGAGAAAAAAAAACCCTGCTTGTAAGTATAATACAGTAAGACATACTATGGGGAAAAATATTTATATCCTGCCTTTCTTATTTTACAAAACCCAAGGCAGTGAAAAACATTGAAAAGGTTAATAAAACCTAGCTAAAAAGCAACAATTGGATGATCTTGCCTACAGTGTTATAAATCCAACTAGGTGGTGAGATTGTGATATTGGGATAAACTTGACTACAGCACAGTTTCTAGGTAGCAAGAGTTGTGACTTTGTTGGTGAACTATCTAACCCTCCTTTCATTTAAAGTGTATGGTTACAGTTTACTAAAAAGTTTAATTTTCCAGGCATAATATTGAAGTAACCTTATAGATTACCATATATTATGTCTTAGCTGCCAAAAAAAAGGTCAACTTATTCTACATATTATTTGATAGCAATTAATGTTGCACGAATGTTTGTGGAGGTTCCTAAGTGTGCCACCATAGGTGACAAATTAGTCTATTGTTATCATCATACTTTTTATCAGGGCAGTTTGTTTAGCATGAATATGAATTTGGCAGACTTAGTAGTTGAGTGATTTCAGGAACTCAGACAAGAAAACAGGCAGGATAAGGACACAAGCAATATTTTATTTCATTTACTGGATTCTTCCCTTTAATCTCAATAGAAATTACAAAAAAGTAAATTTGGAAGGGACTCTGACATCTGTATACAAGGCTTTTGGAAATGTAGCTAAGGCCTTATATTTTGTTTTTCCATTATTTGCTGGCATATCCGGAAGTAAAGGAAATATAATGATGCCATACATTTGAAATTAGGAGGATGTTCACTACCCTAAGTTACTTATAAAGCAATAAAGGTGAGATAAAATAAATAAATAAATAAATGTTTAGTGCGAGCAATGAATATAAAACAGAATCACTAACCAGATATATTTGGGAAGCTCAAATGTTTGGATAAGAGGGCTTCACAAAATACTGGTTGCTTCACATCAGCCAGTATTTACACATGCTGCCCATGATTTAGAAAGTATTAAATATAGAACAGGCATGCTTCAAAGTGATTTGGAAGATGTTATTTGGAATTCCTGTGAATGCAATACTTCTCTGCTGCTAATTAATACACTGGGAGGAGTCCTAAAATGGCGGGCTGAGTGACAAGGCGATCGTTTTCTCCTGTGACAAACAGCTGATTTTGCCATGAAAACTGTTTTTTTGGCAGCGCGCTCCACAGGTTTGAATGGGAGCAGTAAAGAATGACCCAAGATAACCATTGGATGATGGTGGACCTACCTGAGAAGACGAATTGTGACAGCCAAGAAAAAAAAAGGACATTCAGGTCAGCTTTAAAAGTACTACGCAGCTCCAAGGTTAGCAGCATATTTTGCTCACTTTGTTTGGTATATCCAGGTGGAAGATCATACCAAATAACAACATAAACATATTCATAAGTTTGCCTCTAAGATATTTTGCTTTATGCTGAATTTTTTCTCTTGTAACAAATACTTCGAAAAATATTTTGCCCCAAGAGACTTGTGTTATTCTGCATATCATTCCAGATTTTTAATCTGCCTTTCTATGAATAGTATTGATTGTCCTGTTCATGTTAATGGCTATAACCATCTACCTGATACTGCTAAAATTCTGTGGTACATAGCCAAGCCTGGATATAATTTCTGATTCAAAGAAATCATTGTAAGAACTAAACATCCTGGAAAAATATCATTGGGACATGCGACCACCAGATAATTAGAGCAGCTGAAAATTAAGCTCTTAGGCTACTGTCTCTTTCAACTTTTTACCTTCTTTAAAATTCCGTCATTTACAGCAGCCAACATCTATCAAAAATCTCAATTTGCACTTCCACTCTAGTTTGAGCACCTTCAGTTTATTTTTGCTATGAAGTAGAGATAAAAGTAAAAACCTGCAAAAGTAGGCTTGACTGAAAATAAGCATCTTACCAAGAATTCCTTAAACTTCTAAGCTTAAGCTTAAGAGGGAATCAAGCTATTCTCCAAAGCACCTGAAGGCAGGATAAGAAGCAACGGATGGAAACTAATCAAGGAGAGAAGCAACCTGGAACTAAGGAGAAACTTCCTGACTGTTAGAACAATTAACCAGTGGCACAACCTGCCTCCAGAAGCGGTGAATGCTCCAACACTGGAAGTTTTTAAGAAGAGACTGGACAGCCATTTGTCTGAAATGGTACAGGGTTCCCTGCCTGAGCAGGGGGTTGGACTAGATGACCTCTAAGGTCCCTTCCAACATCATCATCATCATCATCATCATCATCATCATCATCATCATCATCATCATCATCATCATCATTATTATTATTATTATTATTATTATTATTATTATTATTATTATTATCTGAATGCTGCATTCTCACCACATATGCCCTAAGCCACCACTACCATTGAATTATCTTCTATTTTATATAAGTAACATATACCACCAAACGTGATACAGTTAGGGGGCTGGAGACATATACATTTAATTCAGATTACACAAACCTGTCAATTAGCTTATGCTGAACACACAACAGCTCTAAGGTCTGAAAAAGATGTTTAACAGCTAATGGATTTATATCCTTGTTAAGCTACAGCAGAACACAGAGTTTGTACCTCTTGGGAAATACATTATAGATGAAGTAATAGGCTCCCCTGTTGTGTTTTATATTGTGTTGAGAAATAATTTTTGCTAATGTTCTTTTTTAATGACTGTTCTCTACAGGATTTTGTTTTGCCCTTGGCCCAGAGGCTGTTGTTAATAAAGGAAGGATCACCCATCTGTTTTGATTTTAAAGAGTGCCTGTAAGGTATCTGCTTTTAAGTCATCCCATTCGGAAACTGCAGTGCTGAAACGGTAATATGTTACCAGACATAGACTATG
Source organism: Vipera berus (assembly GCF_964194415.1). Lineage (NCBI taxonomy): Eukaryota > Metazoa > Chordata > Lepidosauria > Squamata > Viperidae > Vipera > Vipera berus. The sequence continues at coordinate 296,299,277 of NC_138202.1, read as the reverse complement.
ATGTATTTTCCTGGGAGGGGGGGATTAGTACTTTTTACCTCCTTCTGACCTGAGAAAACATTTGGTTTTTTCTGGCCAAAAGGAACCCAAGAAATTTGTTATAAGTACTTCAATCAATAAGGATTTATGCATATTACTCTTGCTAAAATTTGGCTCATTTATTGACATGGTGGGATTACTTTTCCCTAACTGGGAACTTTTAGGATGTGACTTGGTCTTTCATTCCCAGAATCCACAAGAAAGCAAGACCTTACAAATTATTTGGTATACCAGCTTATCGTATATTATGGAAAGTTGAATAAATGACCCTGTTGGTCATTTTATTTGAAATCTGGTGCAGCATGAAAAGAAATGAGCCTAAAATTCCTTCTAGTGCAGTGTTTCTCAACTCAGCAGCTTTAAGATGGGTGGATTTCAGCTCTCAGAAGCCTCCAGCCAACATCACCCCAAACACCCGTGGGCGTTGAAGTCCACACATCTTAAAATTGTTGAAGTTGGGAAACATTGCTCTAAAGGAAAACTCTACAATTCAACAAGCCTCAAACCTTGATTAATATGCAGCAAACAACAGAAGACAAAATGAAAGCACATGCATCCTTGTTAACTAAACTTTTTAACATAGCATGTCATGCAAATATAACCCCCACGTGGTACTGCAGCGGAATTAAGGGGGCAGAATGTGTCCATCCAACTAAGTAGTTAAGATAGTAATTCCTTTTGAAAGTTTTCCGTTGAACAATTATATTCGCCTACCTGAAATCATGTGGTAGAAAACACCTGTATAAATGTAATTATAAAACCACAGTATACCTACTTTAATATCTCACAGGAAGTGCACTGATGACAACAAGCTTTATTTTAAGAAGATGGTGGGTGTTAGGTATTTACCAGCATAAGTTATTCATTTACCTTTCAAAACGATCCAGGAAAAATTCTATAGCCATTTCTGATTGACCTGGGTGTTCTGCAACTTGTATTTGCAAACACTAGAATAACTGTTTTCACAATGTGGAAACAATTAATGGCTCCTTTTACTCTTCTGCCAAAAGCAGTTATACCAGTTTAACATCTGGTATTTAGTTGGAAAAGGATGGTTTATCTTTGAAGTAAAAAACCCTTTTTGCACTGTTAAAGGTGGGTGAACCCTGCTTGCTTCATTTTTCAGATTTTTAACCAATCGGTGAAAGGTTATATTAAAACCACATAATACTAAATGTCCAAGATCTTGCCTGCAAGAAAATCTGGAAAGGGAGCAAGATTGCACAAAGATCTCAGACTTTGCTACAAGAAGATTGCCAGGATAAGAGTTCAGCCTTCAAAAGTAAAATGCACTCTTTTCCAACTTGGCACCTTTCAAATGTTTAGGGATGACTACAGTAACTAGAAAATATGGATATGGATTTTGTAATATATTTGGAGAGTGTCACTTTAGACAAGGGAATCAAACATCTGAAGCAATTCCTTGGCTCAATTATTTTGTGTGCACTAAGAGCTACTAATATGAAGTTCACTCCTTTGCCAAATGTATTCCATTTGCCTTAATGTGGCAGTCCTTATATCAGTTGCATGTGTGAAAGGCTAATGAGATAACCATAGTTTCTGTCCTCCATTGGCACTGTCAAATATTCTCAGTGCGATCCTTGATTCTTCAATAGGAATGCCCATCCTCTGAGATCTCATAGGATGGACAGAAAAAGTAAGCCTGCCCTGTGTATAAGGGCTTTATAGGTGGCAACCAGCACATGAATTGCACCTGGAAACCTATTAGAAATCAGTGGTGCAATGGTATGCCCCTAATTCTCCATGCTGCTGCAGTTTGGATAAGTTGCAGCTTCTGAATAATCTTCAGAGATGATTCTCTTAATAATCTTGTATGGAAGCTCTGTGCAGAATATATTGCAAAAGAATGAGAAGAGACTATATGTAGCTCGTGGTTAAATTGGGAAGTTTTTTTGTCCTCTCTGAGCTTAGTTGTTTACCTACAGATGTTACCTAGTTGGGTAATGAAATATCTGAAAACAAACAACTGAGCTCAGAAAGTATCAAGGGGCTAACCATCTTGAACTCTTCCCAGTAACTGAACCAGAACCTCCACAGCCAGAGTCCAACTCAGACTGGATCCAAGCAACTTTATCCAACAGATATCTCAAATAATATTGATAACAGGCTACAGATGTTCTTCTGAACCTTCCCTACCATGGAGGTACCAAATCATTTTAAGTAGGACCACCAGCCAGCTATATGCAGATATGACAAGGGTGGAAAAATAATTGCATTTTGCTGCCCTTATTGTCACAGAGTAATCCTTAATAAAGGCTTTTACCCATGCTCAGATTGGTTCTTCTTTCTCTTCCAGCAGCATTCCAGGTGTCTCTTCTGCTTCCTCTCCCACAGTTCCTTTGACAACTAGGGGCCTTCCAGCACCCACAAACAGAGTGACTCTGCTTAGGCATGATCCAGATCCATCCAAGGTTCTTGTTGGCCCCTCTTTCCAGTTTAATTCTGGATGCTATATATTTTTCTACTACTTTCTTTATAGGGATTAATTTTAGCTCAGCTAAGTTTTAATAAACTTGGCTTTTAAAAGCAAGTTTTGAAATGTGAGAGATTTTCTCCTTGGTGAGGATGCATCCTTCGCCCAGTCCTCTAGCTTTTTGTTTCTCTGCAGCTCATACTTGGTATCCTCACATTGGTCAACTGGGCAGGTGGACTTTTGCCTCTTACCCTCAGCCAGTCTTTGTTTTTCTGAAATTGCTGAGAGGATAAAGCCAAGGATGAGGAATGGGGAATGGGGTGCTAACTGAATGCCAGATATGCCCTCCTTTAGCTTCAGGGCTTGACGGTCATCTCTCCAGACTTTTCCACACATTAAGATAACTGCAACAAGGGCAATAAATGTATCATTTCAAAATTATTAAGGAGCTAAATAGTAGTGAGGTAGAAATACCATGATCGAAACATCTGCCAGCGAGATTTGACAATTCCACTGTCACAAAATACTTCTAAAAGATTTGAATTAGGAAAATTAGTTTCCTGTAGCGCACCTTCCTGGAAGAGCGCATTGGGTCTATTTCAGACAAGATGAGATTTCTGGTCCTACTTTTACAGTGGTATCATTATACTAAATCCATTAAACTGGTAGTTTGAGCCAGTGGCAACCCTGCTGGAAGACTTGCTGGCTCTGTCTTCTTTTAAATCCTTCTTTTTAAACATTCCTTTGCATTTATGTCCTGCTTTTAGGGGAAGATGGCATCCAGGAGATTCCAGCTTGTAATTTAAACCTTTTTCTTTGGAACCTTTCAAGGATTTCATTGATAATAAGCTGGAAAAGACATTTCTTTTATTTTCCATTGTTCTAAACAGTGATTTACTGGTTGTGTGTGTGTGTGTTTGGGGGGGGGAGGTGGGGAGGAGAGAAAGTGCAGTGGTTTGTTCTTTTCAAGTTGAGGAATTAATCTCTTTTTCTTTTCTTTCTTATTAACTGCTTCATCTTCCTAGCTTCTTCTTTCTTCAGGTCATTGACCTTTTAAAACACATCTGGATAGCCAGAAGGAGCCATTTCTAATTCCCTGTGTACTGAGAACAGATGTGAAGAGTATTAGAGAGACAATTTATATATGGACTGAATGTTTCATTGGGATAATGAAAATGTGGTAAGTTAAAGGGTTTAAAAAGGACAATTGAGACAACAGCTTTCTGGGAATTCAGAGCAGGGCAATATGCATTTGGAAAGAATTTGGCAAGAAAAAAAAACCTTAGTAAATACTGCCCTCTTGCTCCCAAAATTGAACTGGATCCTACTCATGTTCATTTCCTACAATGAATCTGTTATTTTTAAATATGCCATTTCCTTAAACAAACCTCATTTGCTTCCACTAATTTTAAAGATGTAGAAAATCAGCTAATTCTACCTGGAAAGTGTGTATTTTAATCCAGAAGGAAATGAGACCAAAAGGCGTTCTTAAGTGAATGTAGTTATTCATCAGTTACTAGGCCACCTTACAAACATAATTTGACAGATAAATATATGCAATTCTGGGCAGAATAATAATGTTTAGTAATTATAATTATTAGAATTATATCCTGACATAGTCTGGCCCTCCCACTCATATGTGGGAGAGATTATGTTGGATACCCCAAAGCATAAAACATGGTTTATGTATAGTAAAGGAAGAGTTCTTCCTCACACAACACACATGTATACATTTTGTATAGGGCTGCCTAGGCACAGTCCATAGTTCTTGTTTCGTTTTGCATGAAGTATACAGTGGTCTTCTTCCAAAGGACAAGCGGCAACATGAAATTAGATTCAGATGCCTACTAATAAGTTGACACCATCAGGGAGCATTTACCACTGTTCTATGTCCCAGTTTCTTCTTGCTGCAGTCATAAGATTTTTTGGCAAACACCATATTCAAGATTTGCTGCAAGCAAAGTTCATAACATAGGGGTAATCTCCACAGCTATTGGAAAGTGTGCTTGGCTCATCCCACCTAACATCTCCTGATGTCCTGCCATAGCAGAGATGCTATAATTCATAAAAAGAAGTCCAGATGATAATGACCATCAAGGAGATATGCCATTGTGATAAACAGAAAAGAGGCATGCAATGTACTTTCTTTCTTTTTTTAACTTTCTCACAGTGGAAATGATATTTATTTTGGCACAAAGCTGAGGGGATGGCAAGTATTTATTGGATGAGATAATTGTGATCTGTTGGTCAGGAACAGCAAGCTCACCAAGCTGAGTCTGCCAGCTTGCTGTCTTCTATAGCATTCTGAGCTCCCATCTGAGCTCCATGTTCTCTAGACGTTTTCAAGAAGACCACAGACTGCGTATAAGTTTATTTAGAGTGTAATTCTTAATTTATGGCAAAATAATATCATCTAGTCAACTGAACGATGGTAACTGCAATTTGTAAATTCCAAAGGGTTTTATTTTCTGGGCATAGTATGAATATAATTAGGTATTTATTAAAAAGTTCTGAATAGCTTCATTTGTTAAAATACTGGTTATGTTATTGAAATGTTACTCATTCATACTATGACTGTAACCCAATGAATAGTAAAATATTAACAAAACTAAGGGAACATTTTACATAATCCATAGGAAGACATTTAAATTATAAATCTAGTTGTAATTGAGTATTTGTAAAAATAGCCAGGTTAATTGCTGAGTTTCTAATTGTAACTTGTGCAAACAAATCAAACTGTATTTGAAATTGTATTCCTTCAGCTCTGGCTCTGAAATGCAACTAGTTCACTTACAGGGTTAGTACTACTCTGTGAAAATGCAGTTGCACAAATAGCCAGGTTGCCAGGCTCCAGCTAGTGTCAACTTGCAAATACTGAAATCTTGAAAGTTGAATTTGGAAAAGAAAAAGGTTGTGGGTCCTTCAGATGATGGAAGATCATCAAAACTATGAGCATAGTGGTGTCTGGCTCATTAAATAGAAGAAGAACATTTAAGTGGTCACTGACTGACAGCTCAATTACAACATCTAGTCTACATATTAAATAAGTGAAGGCATCTCAAGATGCTGAGAAATAATTCTCTCTCATTTTACTCTTGGCATATATCTTGTTATTAAGAAGAGCATCTAATGAGTATGATACAAAAGTATATAAGGCTATTATAAATCAGATTAAAAATTATGCTTTAAAAAGAACAAAAAGATTGAAATAGGCATATTTTTTGCAGAAAAATGGCATTTTTCAGAGTAAGTCACCCAACTTGTTCTGTCCTTATTATAAATAAATAAATAAATAAAAACCCCAGGGGATTCACACAACTTCGTTTTCCCTCCTACCAATGTCACCCAGTGTACTGGGGACAATACGCATAATACACATGGCTTTCTACCATACTGTCCATTTCTTTAATACTGCACACATTAGGACAGGACACTGTGGAGGTACATCAACTATGAGAAGGGAACAAAGCAAGGAAGATCATTTCGAACCATTCGGGGACCGCTACTGACTGGCCTTTATGCAGAGACATAGAAGTAATCCCAGAGAAAATGAAAGAGGGAAACCAGTGCCCATTTTAGGCTAAAAAAAAAAAACAAACCAAGCTATTATGAAATTGATTGCACCAAGATAAGAAAAAGAGAAGGCAGTGAAAAGGAAATAGGTGGCCCATTATCAGTTTTGGGCCCACATTGATTTATGAATGCTTCTGATTACTGTCCTGCCTGACTAAAAGCAGAACGTAAAACATTCAAGAAGAGATCGGTCCCGTGCAGTCCCAAAATGGGAGTGGTGGCTTGCCTGTTTATTTTTCCTTGGCAAGTGCTCCAAAACTACATAGGACCTTTGCCTGTAGGCTGTTTTCTTGGAACAAGTGGTTACACGTCTTTCCGCATGAACTGATCATGTCCTGTTTATAATGACCTCTTAAAATGAAGCGTAGAAGTTGTTGATATTAGAGATAGGAAGAAGATGTGCCCCTAGACTAACAAACACTATTCACTGTGTACAAAAATCACAGATGAATGGACCAGATAATCTCATCTGCTTCCAAGTAGGAGCTTCTGAGGGTCAAGTGAAAAGATATCCACAAGTTGATCTCCATTATTCTAAATGGCAAACGGGAATCCACAGGATCAGAAGGAAAAAACCCAGCTCCCTTTGCATATGTGTTAAGAACGTCTCTTCCCTTACCAAAGAACTGTGCTTCAGGTTTCACTCTACAACAGTCATAAGAAAAATTCTTCTCTTGCCAAGGCAACCCCTGACAATGAGGGACCATCTTGGTGAAATAATATCCTCCCAGGATCACACAGTCCCCGGCAATTAAAGTCATAGTTAATCATAGTATGATTAAAGTCAGCTGAATCAGACAAAGGCTTTGCTTTACCAGGCATGTGAAAAGGACGGGGTGGGGTGGGGGGGTGGATGGATTTCTCATGGATCTCTCTTTCTACCCAGGCTTCTTCTACCTTCTTTCACCGGAGCAGGATCCGTATTAAAGACCCACTCATTCCTGTTATTTGTTTTAATTATTTCTAGGTAAATATGCAAATAAGCATTTTGTTTTTGTAACATCGTTCTGTTGCAAAAAAAAAAGGAGGGGGGAGAAGGAGGAGGTATTTGCAAAGCCCAGATGGGCTAATTTTCAGAAAAGAATTCTTAAGGCGATTAGCTGCAGGATTATTGCAGGGCTGGCGGAGTGATACTTCACCTCAGTTTCTTCCATTGGTCACACATAAAAGCAAGGACAAGTGTCATAGATGCTGCCATATGCTTGTTTTCCATAGGACCACCCTGACCATTATGGGAAGTGAGGCCATATTTTGTGGGCACAATGGGATAAAAAAAGTGATAATTGCTTAATTGACTGGTTGTTATCATAATTTGAGTACCTTCTTTCATGGGCCACACATGCTTCGAGTACTATTTATCTAGCAGGTACTATTTATTAGTATTTAGCAATAGCTATAGCACTTAGAAAAGGGACGCGGTGGCTCAGTGGGTTAGGACGCTGAGCTTGTCGATCAGAAGGTCGGCAGTTTGGCGGGTCGAATCCCGAGTGCCACGTAGCAGAGTGAGCGCCTGTTACTCGTCCCAGCTTCTGCCAACCTAGCAGTTCGAAAGCACGTAAAAAATGCAAGTAGAAAAATAGGGACCACTACGGTGGGAAGGTAACAGCGTTCCGTGTGCCTTTGGTTGTCTAGTCATGCCGGCCACATGACCACAGAGACGTCCTCGGACAAGCGCTGGCTCTTCGGCTTTGAAACGGAGATGAGCACCGGCCCCTAGAGTCGGAAACGACTAGCACGCGTGTGCGGGGGAACCTTTACCTTTACCTTATAGCACTTAGATTTATATACTGCTTCATAGTGCTTTACATCCCTCTCTAAGCAGTTTAGAGAGTCAGCATATTGCCTCCAATAATCTTGGACCTCATTTTACCAGAAGGATGGAAGGCTGAGTCAACCTTGATCCAGTCAGGATCGAACTCCTGGAAGTGAACCCAATTAGCCTGCAGTACTGCATTCCCAGCACTGTGCCACCAGGGCTCTTTTGACCTCATTTTAGTCCTCATTTCTCCCATTTTTATTGTGTGAGCTGCTTTATTATCTTTTTGAATTTCCTTTGCAGCAATTTTCTTCTCAAAGTCAGGACTGGCAGCATGCACTGCTTCTGCTTGCAAATAGAATAGAACAGAGCTGGAAGGGACCTTGGCGCATAGCTGGCTCAGGAATTCTGGGAGTTGAAGTCCATGAGTCATAAAAGAGCCAAGGTTGCCTACCCCTGACCTATACCATCTCAGAGAAGTGACTGTCTAGCCTCTTCTTTAAAATCTCCAATGATGGAGCGCCCACGATTTCTGAAGGCAAGCTATTCCACTGGTTAATCGTCCTCAGTGTCAGGAGGCTTCTCCTTAATTCTAGGTTGCTTGTCTCTTTGATCAGTTTCTAACCATTGTTTCTTGTCCTGCCCTCTGGTGCTTTGGTGAACAACGTAATCATCTTAGTTGCTCTTCTCTGAACTTTTTCCAAACTCTCAACATCTTTTTTGTGATACGGTGACCAAAATTGGCTGCAGTATTCCAGGTGTGGTCTTACTAGGGTTTTATAAAGCGGTACTAATACCTTGCGTGATCTTGATTCTATGCCTGTTTATACAAACCAGGATTGTATTAGCTTTTTTGGCAGCTACTGCACATTGCTGGCTTATGATCGTCCACTAGGACTCCAAGGTCCCTTTCACAGTTACTGTTTTTAAGCCAGGTCTTCCCCAATCTGTACTTGTATCTTTGATTTTTCCTGCCTAAATGTAAAACTTTGTTTTTCTCCACATTGAAACTCATTTTGTTGGATAGGGCCCATTGTTCAAATTTGTCAAGATCTTTTTCGATCCTGAGTTTGTCTTCTGGGGTGTTGGCTACTCCTGCCAGTTTGAAGTCATCTGCAAATTTGATGAGTTCCCCCTTCAATTCTCTCATTTAAGTCATTGATGAAGATATTGAAGAGTACTGGGCCTAAGACGGAACCTTGTGGTACCCCACTGCTTACTTCTTTCCATGTGGATGTAGTGCCGTTGAGGACTACTCGCTGAGTACGGTTTGTCAGCCAGCTACAGATCCATCTGGTGGTGATGTTGTCTATTCCAACTTTTTCTAGCTTACCAAGGAGTAAGTTGTGGTCTACTTTATCAAATGTCTTTATCAAATGTCTAAGTATACCATGTCCACAGTATTTTGCTGGTCTATTAGTTTAGTCACTTTGTTGAAGAATGAAATAAGATTGGTTTGCCATGATCTGTTTTTAACAAACCCGTGCTGGCTACTAGTTATAACTTTGTTTGCTTCTAGTTGTTCACAGATCTGTTTTTTGATTATCTTTTTCTAGGATCTTCCCAGGTATTAACGTTAAACTGATTGGTCTGATATAGAGAGTTATTTCCCATCTCTTCTTTTGTGCCAAATCTTCTGACTATTTCTGGATCTTCACCAAAAGCAGTATCAAACATACAACCAAACCAGCAGCAAACCCGGTGTGCTGCTGCCAGGTGTGCCATTTCCCCCCACTTTCTTTGATGCTTTTGAATGCATCTGATTGGTCCCTGGAGCCTGATCTAGCATGATTATTTTTATAACTCATGGCCTTCATGTTGACTTATCTAGGAATAAGTATCATTGGAGACACTAATTATTTTTATTATTTTTATTTATTTTAATTCCATTTATATCCCGCCCTTCTCCGAAGACTCAGGGCGGCTTACAAGCTTAGCAGTAGCCTTCATTCTATGTATATGCCTGCTTGTTAGGGCTTTCACACACACCCCAAGCGGCATTATTACAAAGTCAGCTTAATTGCCCCCAACAATCTGGGTCCTCAGGATGGAAGGCTGAGTCAACCTTGAGCCTGGTGGGATGCAAACCTGCACTGATTGCAGGCAGCTGGTGTTACTTAATTACTTAATTAGACGTGTGTAAGATTGCATGAACCACTTTCTAGACTTTAAGAGGGGAAAAAATGAAAATATAAAATGATACTTGGATATGCTTAAACAGGTTTTCTTTGAAGGAGGAATGGGATGGGGCCAGACAGAAAAATTAAATTCTTCAATTGCCCTAAACTATCCTTGTAGACATTACAGACATCAGGCATAGCTGCTTACCGTAGTTATGAAGGTGTGGTTCTTAGCTAAAAGTTTTTTTTAAAGACTTTCCAAAGGACATGCTGACTGGGATTTTGAGAATTGCAATCCGAATACGTACATCTGGACAATGGGAGAAGGCCAGTAGAATCAGAACTGAATTCCAAAGCCAATTTAGTAGACAACACATGTTAATACTCCTATATTCTGACAATATAGTTTGGCAATAACTGTCTGGACTACATGAAATCATCCTGTGCAGATACTCTTGCACACCAGAAAGGAGCATCTGTGAACTGGAAAAAGCTCTTTTGTCTTAGAATCTAATATCCTATCTTGCCTCTTGAGACCATAAAGGCTGCCAGTTTGCTTTTCTAGCTGGATAGCCAGACACATTTATGCAATTCTTCAGACCTTGTGACAATTCATCAACTTGTCCTTTCCATTTGGACTAATACCAAATAACCCTCGAGTAGCAGAAGTATAGATGTAATAGGGTAATAACACCTCTGTTCTTATTTAGTAGGGTTTCTTAGCCCTGTATTCTCCCGCTCAGCTGAGAAATGTTTTTGTAAACAGAACTCTTTTACTTGTGAGTACTAAAATTCTATTGACGTAAAAATTCTTATTGATGTATCAATGTAGAAACGGGACATTTGGCATCTGGCAAGCATACACGGGGAATGCCTATACAGCCAGTCCTTGACTTACGACCATAATTGAGCCCAAAATTTCTGTTGTTAACAGACACATTTGCTAAGTGAGTTTTGCCCCATTGGACAAACATTTTTGCCACAGTTGTTAAGTGAATCACTGCAGTTGATAAGCTAGTAACCTAGTTGTTAAATGAATCTGGCTTCCCCATTGACTTTGCTTGTGAGAAGGTTGCAAAAGGGGATCACTTGACCTTGGGACACAGCCACCGTCATAAGTATGAACCAGTTTCCAAGCATCTAAATTTTGATCACATGACCATGGGGCTGCTACAAAGGTGGCAAGTGTGAAAAATGGTCATAAATCACTTTTTTCAGTGCTGTTGCAACTTTGAACAGTTACTAAATGAACTGCTGTAAATCGAGGACCTCCTGTACAAATACTCACATCATTATGATGTTTGCCTTACTCGTATAGCAGATGGCACGCTTTCCAACCCAACATATTCTCGCAATGGCCTTTTTTCACGCTTCTTTCTGCTGATTATGACTTCCACCTGCTAAAAGTAGCATGTTACGATCATGTGGGAATCTTTGGGGTGGCTTTAAACAAAGTAATGAGCGGAAGCTCATGATGGCAAAAGAGAAAAGTTATTAGGGAAGAAATAAATTTAGGAAGGGATGATAAGAAAGAGCTGGGTGTGAGAAGAAGAAATTGGTGAATCTGGAAAATCTGAATGCAAAGCAAAATGGTAGCTTTAATATATAAGATACATTAATAAAGAGATTGATGAAATTTGAAAGATCTGCACAGGCATTCCTCAACGTGACCAGAATTGAGGCCAAAATTCTGTTGCTAAGCAAGACAGTTGTTAAGTGAGTCTGGCTTCCCCACTGACTTTGCTTGTCAGAAGGTTGCAAAAGGTGATCACGTAACTCCGGGACACTGCAACGGTCATAAATGTGAGTCAGTTGCCAAGTGTCTGAATTCTGATCACGTGACTTGGGGCTGCTGCTGCCATGGGCGTAAGTATGAAAATGGTCATAAGTCACTTTTCCCAGTGCCGTTATAACTTTGAACAGTCACTAAGTGAACTGCTGTAAGTCGAAGCTTGCCTGTAATAGCCATCGTAGCTGTCATTTGGAAGATCTTGTCCTAGACGAGGCTGGCACACAGGTGGGCCACAGGCTGCATGCATCTCAACAGCATTTTTTGAACAGCAAATTCACTGCTGTGAAATGTCACCATCACGGCCCCCTAGTTGTTCTCAGCCACCTCTGTCCCAAAAGAAAGTCTGCCAAGCAGCTTCAAGACCTCTAGTCTCACCAACGCTGCCAGTCTAGGTTGCCACTAATCACCAAACAGCTGATGAGCATGCCAGCTATTCCTTTATGGCTTCCAATTCTCTTTAGAAGTACCAGTGTTGCTCTTTCACCTTTACGAGTGAAAGACAACGGTGAACTTAAACACTAGGTGAAGGATGTTAGGAAAATATTTCTTTTCCTTACAAAGCAACCTGCGGTCTGCTTTTAGCAATAGCACTTAGACTTATATAGCACTTCACAGAGCTTTCCAGCCCTCTCTAAGCGGCTTACAGAGTCAGCATATTGCCCAAACAACCTGCATCCTCATTTTATCAACCTAGGAAGGATGGAAGGCTGAGTCAAGCTTCCAATCAATTGCAAAAAAATAAAGACTTCCATCTCTTTAACTGGCCACATTCAATTGCAACTGGTTTCCCCTCTAGTTCTAAACCAGGAAGAGCTAGGAACAACCATTGAAGTATGTGGAAAAGCTTCTCTGAACCACTCAAACATGTTTTCTGCCCATTTGTAGGAAACTTCCTTAGCTCATCAAATCAGCAATGAAACTTCCTCGATATATCCTACTTGCTAGTATCCCTGTTGCTTTTATCTCCAGAGTCACTGCTCTTAGTTTTAATACTTTGTTTCAAGGAAGGGGAGGAAGGAATCTTTAGAAGATCTCCAAACTAATTTCATTCCGCTATATTTTCCCCTGTTGCGCTCACTGCCTTCTGGATCTCAGAAGAGGCAAGTCAGAACTTCAAGCAGAAATTATAATATTATCTGATATTTCCTGTATGATTTAGTTTCCATTTGCCCTGCAGGGGGCAGGTGTTACTGAAATAATTTTTGCATCAGTCTTAGCCCTGGTTAGGGACGTGGTAGCTCAGTGGGTTAAGACGCTGAGCTTGTTGATCAGAAGGTTGGCAGTTTGGCGGGTTGAATCCCAAGTGCTGTGTAACAGAGTGAGCGCCTGTTACTCGTCCCAGCTTCTGCCAACCTAGCAGTTCGAAAGCACGTAAAAATGCAAGTAGAAAAATAGGGACCACTCTGGTGGGAAGGTAACAGTGTTCCGTGCGCCTTTGGCGTCTAGTCATGCCGGCCACATGACCACGGAGATGTCCTCGGACAAGCGCTGGCTCTTCGGCTTTGAAAGGGAGATGAGCACCGGCCTCTAGAGTTGGAAACGACTAGCACGCATGTGCGGGGGAACCTTTACCGTTACCTTTTTTAGCCCTGGTTGCACTTGGATAAATTGCCCAATGATTATTTATATGCTAGGCTCTTACACATATTGTGAACTGCTTATTATTCCAGCAAAACTCTCGTCTTAGTGGGGGGTTTTCAGACATCCAACTGAGCTTCTGATAGCAGAAGGAGCTAATAGCTGACCAGCCCCAAGGCCTTTTAGGATTAACTATACATTGACTCTTTCCTTTTCTTTGCTCTGATCTGTGAAACAGTGATTTCAGGATGTTGTTATACTGCTGCCCTGCAGGCAAAGCTGCAGCAGCCAGGTGCAAAGTGGAACAGCATCTACTGAGTGATGGTATTGTAAATAAATAAATAAGACTGATAATGCTGCGGTCAGTAAAGTACCCACAAACAACCAGCATCTGATTCTCAAGATGTGGTATATAGCCTTTCCCGAACCTAAAGCCCTCTATGGGGGCCAGAGATGTACTATCTGATGGACTGACATCCAGCATTTTTAGAGGCTTCAGACTGGAGAAGACTGTAATTACAAAACAGAGATCTGCTACAAATAATAGCAGTAGGGCATTCCAACCCAGTTTGCTCCCCGCTCCCAAACTATTTCACATTCTACAGCTACTGAGCGTATTCACTTCTCACTGGCTAATTAAAAAGAGTTCTGGCTTTCCCTTTTTAATGCTGCAAATTCTCATCCTCTCCTTAGTGTATGGAACTCTTTTTAGTATCCTTGTTATTCTTGTTACATAGCTCTTGAGTATCGATACTTTCTTTTGGAAGATGCATCTGAACATACAGCAGGGATGATTGAAATGCAAGACTCTAATGGTCCTGTCATGCTGTAGACCTCAACAGCCATTCAGGAATGTGCTGAGTACTATAAAGTGTTAATATCCCACCACTAAGCTCCAGAACCTCAGCGGCCAAATGGGGGCTACAAAATCGTAGAAGTATTCTAAACCAAAACACAAAGGATTAAACAAGCACAGATGTTTTGTAGGGATGTCCACCCCATTTCTGGGAAGAAGCCCACTGCAGCTGTTGTCCTCCTGATGTTCTATTTGCTTAGGCAGGCCAGCCTACATTAACCTTCCAGGTCATTTGAGTTTGTCTTTTCCTGCTTGACAAATAAAAGAGGACTCTGATGGACACGTACCTACCCCGGTAACTTATCCAGATGAAAACCTTCTACGTTGCCCTTTAAGATAATTTTAAAACAAATTACAATGTGCCTTTTGAATGTGAGAAGCCTTGCGGCAAGCAGGACAAAGCTGACCTGTTAAGAATGATTACGTTATGGGTAAGGAAAATGGTGAGAGGTTTGAGGCAACTCCTTTTTGAAGAAAGGTTGCAATATCTATCACACTGTAATTTAGAAAAGTCGGTAAACCAGGCATGAGAGAGGTGTACAGTATATAGCAAGAGACAGGGAAGAATACTAGAAACTGTTCTCCAAGGAAAATATTTATTGGAGAGTTAGAAAGACCCAGAAAGCACTATTTTTCATTCTTACCAGCTAAAGATTTTACTCTGCTGCTTTAGATGTTCAAGCCTATTATAAGATGCTAACTGCAAACCAGGGACTAGAGAGTTGTAAGCATCAAGAGAGTTGCTACCTTAGAAACCAACTTCCCTCTCACCGCTGCACACATTTCCACTCACCACTTCAACCTCTGTGTCAATGCAGAGGAGCACAGAGGGAATATTCTACAAGATATGTGGAGATTATTGATGGTTCATGTTTTGCTAAAGTAAGAGTAAAGGTAAAGGTGTCCGACTCCAGGGGATGGTGCTCATCTTCGTTTCTTAGCCGAGGGAGCCAGTGTTATCCGAAAACACTTCTGTGATCATGGGGCCACCATGACTATACACACCGAAGCGCACAGAATGCTGCTACCTTCCCACCAAAGTGGTACCTATTTATCTACTTGCCTTTACATGCTTTCAAACTGCTACGTGGGCAGGAGCTGGGGAAAGTAACAAGAGCTCACCCTGTCATGCAGTAGTAGCAAAAGCATTACAGAGGGTGGTGAGCACAGCACAAGACATTGTGGGCTGTCCCCTGACACCACTGGATGACATCGCCAAGGCTCGCTGCCTTGAAAGAGTGAGGAAAATTCTCAGGGATGACTCACACCCTGGACGGTACCTCTTTACTCTCCTACCATCGGGTAGGAGATACAGGAGTATAGCCAGCCGTACCAACAGGCTAAAGAACAGCTTCTATCCATGGGCTGTCAGGTTCTTGAACGGGAAATAACTTTATGTATGATTGACTTGTGAGGCCGGTGTGTCATGCAATTAGCTCACATGGTGTAACAAGATGGTGGGTTTGTTGTCACTGTGAGATGTTGGGGGGGGTCACGAAGGGAGGCTCAGCCAATCTCAATGCATACATGGTTGTACTTAGACAATAAAGGTTCATTCAACAATAGCAATAGCACTTAGACTTATATACCACTTCACAGTCCTCTCTAAGTGCTTACAGAGTCAGCTCATTGCCCCAACAGTCTCCAAAAAAAACCCCAAAACCATCACACAACTCTGGGTGGTTTACAAAAGCCAAGAATGAGAAAGCAGATAGTTGATCTATTTGCTAAATTTATATATTGCCTTTACTCCAGAAAAAAAAAGAATGGCTTTCATCAAGACTCCTTCCTTCATTTTTTGCCAAAACAAAATATGGCTAGGGTAAGTTGAATGATGGTGATCTGCCCATAGCTATTCAATGAATTTCCATAGTTGAGGGTAAAACCTGAACCTAAGTTGCCTTAAATCTAATCCAACAACCTGTTTTTGTGGTTGCTTTGAGAAATACAGCCCAAGTTCTTTGAAAAACAAATGAGTAATCATAGGATCCAAGATGTGTGTCTTCACAAGCAACCATGGAAACAAGGTTTTAGACGGTAGGTGGCACTAAGAGACTATGTTAACTTCATAGTCGATATCCTTCAGCTCACATACCAAAGGTCAGTTGAAGCAGGAAGTATCCAGAATTATTTCAACCCAGCACAAGCTAAGTTGAATTTATTCGTGGCTCTTCTTAGTTGCAGACATGTGGCAGGAGTTTCTGCAGACTGTCCGGTGAGTGTAAAAAGCGGCAAGCAAACTAGGGAGAGGGCAGCATTTGAGTGACAGGCAGTTTACATTTGCCTGGATTTCTACCAAAGAAGCCAGTTGGGTAGTGAAGAAGCACCGATCGTACTGCTGCTGGAGGGGAGATCTTCAATATCAAGGCAGCCACTTCTAGTTGTTGTGGGTGCTATAAAAGCGATAAGATTTTATTATGGAGCAATAAAGTTGCAGTGCTTGCATCCTCAGGCTGTAGATGTATATTTTGACTCTTGCCTCTTATGTAAACATGCATAGAAAAAAATGGTGGATAAATCCTCTTGACATAATGAAACATACATATATGCATGAAATGAAGGAAAGTACATTTTGTCCTGAGGATATAATGGAAGAACCATACTGTAGTTTTCCCTTTGCAAAATACTGAGGAAGTGAACTTGAAGTCTGCTTCAAATTAACATTCCTAAAATTCCTTGGTGCTGAATTAACCACATAAGGACTCTGAAAAGCTAAATTCTTTGGAGATATTCTTTTGTATAATCCACAGCAACATGCTTTACATGAGGTTGCTCTTTTAACAGCCTTCAGAAGTTTCAAGTGGTGCACAGTGCAGCTGTCTAGGTAGTCAAAGGTGTTGGATGTTTGACACAACTGCTACATGAGTTGCATCGGTTAATAGTGTGTTTTCAGGTGCAATTCAAGGTGTTGGTTGTCACTTTCAAAACCCTTTGTGGCTTTGGGACTCAGTTACCTGAGGAATTGTTTTCTCCAAATTGTTTTTATCCATCCAATCCAGTTTGGCAGGTTGGGTATGCTCCTGGTTCCAACAGCCAAGGAATGTTAGCTGGCTAGGAGTGGTTGCTTTTCTGCTGTAACCCTTGTTGTAACAATCTCTCTCCAGAGATTAGGATACACTCAAACCTGTTGGTGTTTTGTAAAGCCTTGAAGAACTGTTTGTGTGCCCAGGCCTGATTATGCGCCTGGGCCTGGGGTACCAAGTTTGTGAAAAGTCCCATTTCATGGTTATGGTAACATCTACAGTTCTCTCTCTTTTTTTTTCCAGTTACCACATATATATTTGGTATTTTTACTTGTTTGCCACCAAGAGTCACTAAAGAAAATCAGCCATAGAAATTGAATAAAATAAATAAATTCCTTAAAGCATGATGTCTGAAAACCAGCTCCTTGAATTGCACCTGGAAAACACACTGAGTGTTAAATTAAGCCTGTTTTATTCATGGCCTGTGGTTAAGATGAACCAACATCACAGAAACATAGCAAAAAAAGATACAGCCTCCAAGGGCCATCAGCATCAACGTCAGGCACTCACTAGACTAGTGAATGAGATCAAAGCAGGATGTATCGGCAGTTTCAGGTTTTCAGACACAGTGCCTCCCCTTTGGTCTGTGGTCATGTGTTTTTTTTCATCTGCCATTCTGTCCTTGCCTTCAAAAGACAGATAGAGCAGGACTTGAGGCTAAGGTTAATCACAATAACGCTAAACTGCTCAGTTGGCTAAGCATTTTATCTCCCTAGCTCTTATTAGTTTAATGCGAGGTGAAATCATGTAAAAATGGAACAATGACACCAACTTCTCCCCTATCCCTGTTGCTCCTGAAAGGAGTACAAAGGAATCCACAAATCAGCTTTTATTACATATATCAGAAGTCCCCAACCTTTTAGGCACCAGGGACCGTTTATGTGGCGAGAGGGGGCATGGCTTTGTGTGCTACATGCATCCCACAGATGGGGCTTTGCTTATTTGTGCAGCCCGGTTGCAGGCATGCCTAAGCCCAGTACCAGTCCCTGGACCCAGGGTTGGGGACCCCTGGCATATATAACGAGAAGAAAAGAAGTAGGGAAGGCAGGAACCATAAGTAAAAGATCTACTTATGACAAAGCTCCATTAGTGATTGATGTTTTTTTAGAAATTTATGAAATTGAATGGAATGCAGGAGTAGGCTATAGAAAAGAGCATAGCAATGACAGAGTTCTGTGGTTAGACCTACTCCTGTACACAGTGGGAAGGTGATGTTTTCCTTGCCAGGTGATAAAGAGCAAAAGAGGGGGGTAATTCATCCAATTGATTTATACATTCACACTAAATGCATAATCAGAATAGCTCCATTTATTAATGAAAAGATACAGAAGCAGCAGAGACAGGACAGAGGCTCTTGTAGGACTTAGCTTCCTAATCAAACAATATAGATAGATCCCGGAGGTTGCTAACATTTCAAAAATCATTTTGACATTAAGTGAGAAATAAGAGAGAGCCAATTTTTTTTTCTAGCAATTAAGTCACCAGGTTAAAAACCAGGAGCTATGAGTTCTAGTATCATCATAGCATGAAAGCCAGCTGGGTGACTTTAGACCAGTCACAGTTTCTCAGCCTATAATGTCAGGCTCAGGCAACAAGCCAGTTGGTCAATTTCTGTTGCAACCAATGGATCAATACTTGGTTGATCCAAAAAAAAAGAAGATGCTGAATCTGCAGGAAATCAGGAAAAAAAATCAAGTGGGGAAAGAATAATCTTCTTAACCCAGAGTTCATGGTAATTTAGGAATGAGAGCAGTAAATGACCATTTTTCCTCTCTCCTATTGATCAGTTTGAAACAGCACTATAGGAGTGAAGACAATCACACTTCTGACTTCAAAGTAATTTGGAAAGATTAAGGAAATGTTGCCCTAGAAAAGTACCCTACATGAAATATTTCCAGCTACATTACAGAAAATAAAAGATTCCTTCCCTGTGCTAGGAAAACACTAAATAATATTAAATAAATCACTAAATGATCTTACATAAGTCACTGTCTTTCCTATATTCAATTAACATTTCGGAATAATACCAGTACCTTAGAATTAAGTTTAAAGATGAGAAGGAGAAGCATTTTAAATTCTTAAACACTATATAGATGATATGCTATTATTATGTCTCTGCTTGGATGAAAACTAAAATAATTTCTCTGGTGTTTTTTTTCTTCATATGCCACTGATCCCAGGGCAAAGGGCTGTTTCAGGCTTTTTTCTATTGCACAAAAAGTAAATATATAATCCAAAATCATGTGCCAAGTTAATAGTTGTTTGAAGAGACCTTGAAGAAGACACTTGAGTAAGGTTTTCAAAAATGAAATGTGCACGGTTTATTTGGCTTCAATAGATCATTCATTTAGTTAAGGTTCTTCTTCAGGTAGATAATCTTCTCCCCACACCACACCAATGTGTAGCTATTGCTTATTCTCTATAAAGGATTGCGCTGTTGTTTTTGGAAATTTACATGCTTTTTTCCACTGATAGTGTTCACCCTTTATTACTAAATATTTGAAAAAGCCATAGTAGCTATGTTTCATGAGGGGTGAACAATCCAAAGCTTGAAAGCCGATACCTTTAATAAACTACAGTATTGTAAATCGCTACAAGTTTTCAAGGATTTTTTACTCAGCTAGCTTGCACACCCAATACAGTTCGAAGTTCTGCCCAGATGCAGATTAATATCTGTTGAAGCGCGTTAGTCCAAAATATCAACAAGTCATCCCATTTGAGAAATACTGATGTATTTCTGTGGCTTGAGCTGAGACTCAGTATGGTCAAGCTCTTCAGTCATTGAATCTGTAGCCTTCTAGACAACCAGTTGTTTTTTGCTTTGGCTTTTCTAGGGGAGTTGATAAAGAGCCTTGGTGGAGCAGTGGGCTAATGCCTCCTTAAGTAACACAAGCTGCCTGCAATCAGTGCAGGTTCGCATCCCACCAGGCTCAAGGTTGACTCAGCCTTCCATCCTTCCGAGGTAGGTAAAATGAGGACCCAGATTGTTGGGGGCAATTAAGCTGACTTTGTAATAATGCCGCTTGGGGTGTGTGTGAAAGCCCTAATAAGCAGGCATATACATAGAATGAAGGCTTCTGCTAAGCTTGTAAGCCGCCCTGAGTCTTCGGAGAAGGGCGGGATATAAATGGAATTAAAAAATAAAAAATAAAAAAAAATAAATCAGGGACAAACTTGCCTGTCCATATATCAATCAAGAAAAAAACAAACAAGACATATACACTTTACCCATTGTATGTTCTCTGCTCCCCAATTTTTATTTCAGATGCCACTACTTACCTTACTGATAAAACCTGTGTTCGCCATTTCTGTTGTGTAGCAAGCATCAGCATGAAAGTGTGGCAGAATTGTATGAAGATGCAGCGATGTCATTAAGGAAGGGTTAAAAACACAGTGGCCACAAGACTGAAGTCCCATCCCTTTGCTACTGTGCTCAATGCAAGATATATAAAAAGTATAGAGCTTTGATCTCATGCTTGTGGCTATCAATCCTGCCTCTTTTGATCCATTCTCTGACATCCCTGTGCAAATATAATCCATGCTATTTCAATGATCTGTTATCTTGAAACTCATTTATATTTTAAATTTTGGGGGAATCTTTTTTTTTCACAAGCTCATCATTTTATCTGCAGGGGCTGGCTGCAAATTGTCATTTTTCTTCTTTCATCAGAGTTCCTTTTAGCTTCTACCTTATGTTATTTTGATTGTTTTGTAGGTCTTTTGACACATCTCAGAAAAATGTGATCACAGTATCTTGTGTTATAGGAGGTGGAAGCCTCCTGATTTACTGGCTCCTGACGAGGCGCAGGATGAAAACCCTAGAAATAGGAGAGGGATGGTGGGGCTTAGGTGAAAAACCATCAAGAAGTCAAGAAGATCAAATGATTAGACCATTCCAAGTGAAAACCTCTGAGAAAGAAATCCAGGTATGAACGAGCATGAGCGAACTTAAGAGATTTTGAGAATTAACTATACTGCCAGAGTGATCCACGTGGAAGATTAGAGGAGTCAAGATGGTGGCTACAAGTGGAGAATCGACCCACCCAAACCCCTTTATTTGCTGGGGGGAAAATAAAGACAGGGCTTCAGTCCCATAGTGGCAGACTGCAACTTAACTATGAACATACCTTGTGTCTGCCCTTCTATATTATTGTGCATCATTTACCTCACACTATATAATAACTATGTTAAATCTGGCACGTCAAATATATGTCAGACGTTCATTATAGATTGTTTAATGTATGCATACTTATATGTCTCATTAGCTACTATGTAGAATATCATGCAGCCACAGTTCTGTCCAGTGTTGCATGAGTTCAAGTAAAATACAAACAGCTGTCTTTCCAGCAAAAACGTGCTTTTAAAATATCTAATATAGTATCATCTCCATAAGAAATTTTCTCTCTCTTTCTAGGATTTGTACCGGAGGCTTGACCACATTCGCTATACCCCACCACTAGAGGGAGCTGCCTTTCATTATGGTTTCAACTCAAACTATTTGCAGAAAGTGGTCTCTTATTGGAGAAATCAGTTTGACTGGCAGAAACAAGTTAAAATCCTTAACCAGTACCCACATTATAAAACTACTATTGAAGGTAAATTCTTCCCCACTAAACTACTGTGTATATATATATATATATATATATATATATATATATATATATATATATATATATATATATATATATATATATATATATATATATATATATATATATATATATATATATATATATATATATATATATATATATATATATATATATATCCTGTAACAAATATCTCTGGTCCTGCCTGTTTCTGAATTTTACATTAAACTTGGTATAAGTTTCTCTGGTATACAATAGTGGGGGGGGGGAGAAGAGATTGTTGTTCCATTCAGTCACGTCCAATTCTTAGAGACTGCTTGGAAAAGGTCTCTGCATTTTTCTTGTCAAGGTTTTTCAGAAGCGGTTTGTCATTTCTCCCTTCCTAGGCTGAGAGACAGTGACTGGCCCAAGGATACCCACCTGGCTTTTTGCCTAAGGCAGGACTAGAACTCATGGTCTCCCAGTTTCTTTCACCACTGCACTCCAAACTGGCTCTCGTTTAGCACTCACCGTTAATTGTATTGAATTTCCAACAGGGATAGAAGTTCATTTCATTCGTGTGAAACCATCACATATCTCAAAAGACCAAATTGTCAGACCTTTGCTGATGGTGCATGGCTGGCCTGGCTCCTTTTATGAATTTTACAAGATCATTCCTTTGCTTACTGGTCCATCCAGTCATGTTTCAAACAGTGAAGATGTAATCTTTGAGATCATTTGTCCATCCATCCCGGGCTATGGCTTTTCTGAGCCTCCCCACCAGCAGGGTAAGTTATTTTCCTAGCAAACAGTTTTAATTTATTATAATTAAATAATAGTGTGATTTTTTTTCTTTATAGAGGAACATGGAGTAATATTAAGCAAATACAGTTATAACCAGTAGAAAGCACGGGTTTGTCAAAAACAGATCATGCCAAACCAATCTTATTTCATTCTTTGATAAAGTGACTAAATTAATAGACCAAAGAAACACTGTGGACATAGTATACTTAGATTTTAGTAAGGCATTTGACAAAGTAGACCACAACCTGCTGCTTTGTAAGCTAAAAAAAGGTGGGATAGACAACAACACCATCAGCTGGATCTGTTGCTGGCTGACAAACTGTATTCAGCGAGTAGTCCTCAATGGAACTACATCCACACGGAGAGAAGTAAACAATGGGGTACCACAAGGCTCCATCTTAGGACCAGTACTCTTTGATATTTTCATAAATGACTTAGACAGGGGAATTGAAGGGGAACACATCAAGTTTGCGGATGACATCAAACTGGCAGAAATAGCCAACACCCCAGAAGATCCAAAAAGATCTTGACAGATTTGAACAATGGGCCCTATCCAACAAAATGAGTTTCAGTGTGGAGAAAAGTAAAGTTTTACATTTAGGCATGAAAAATCAAAGGTACAAGTACAGATTGGGCAAGACCTGGCTGAGGGACCTTGGAGTCCTAGTTGACGATCACTTGACTATGAGCCAGCAGTGAGCAGCAGCAGCAACCAAAAAAGCTAATACAATCCTGGGTTGTATGATCAGAGGCATAGAATCAAGATCATGTGACATATTAGTACCACTTTAAAAAAAACCTAGTAAGACCAAGCCTGGAATACTGCAACCAATTTTGGTTAAAAAGGTAAAGGTAAAGGTTCTCCCACACATGCGTGCTAGTCGTTTCCGACTCTAGGGGCCGGTGCTCATCTCCGTTTCAAAGCCGAAGAGCCAGCGCTTGTCCGAGGACGTCTCCGTGGTCATGTGGCCGGCATGACTAAACACCAAAGGCGCACGGAACGCTGTTACCTTCCCACCGTAGTGGTCCCTATTCTTCTACTTGCATTTTTACGTGCTTTCGAACTGCTAGGTTGGCAGAAGCTGGGACGAGTAACAGGCGCTCACTCTGTTATGCGGCACTAGGGATTCGACCCGCCAAACTGCCGACCTTCCGATCGACAAGCTCAGCGTCCTAACCCACTGAGCCACCGCGTCCCTCAATTTTGGTTACCATACTATAAAAAAGATGTTGAGACTTTGGAAAAAGTTCAGAGAAGAGCAACTAAAATGATCAAAGGCCTGGAGATTAAAACATATGAAGAATGTGGATTTGGGTTTGGCTAGTCTAAAAAAAAGAAGAAACAGAGGCGACATGATAGCAGTATTCCAGTATTTGAGGGGCTGCCACAAAGAAGAGGGGGTCAAATTATTCTCCAAAGCAACAGAGGGCAGGACAAGAAACAATGGTTGTAAACTGATCAAAGAGAGAAGCAACCTGGAATTAGGGAGAAACTTCCTAACAGTGAGGACAATTAACCAGTGGAACAGCTTGCCTTCAGAAATTGTGGGTGCTCCATCACTGGAGGTTTTTAAGAAGAGACTAGACAGTCACTTGTCTGAAATGGTATAGGTTCTCCCGCTTGAGCAGGGGTCCCTTCCAGCTCTATTCTGTTCTAACATGTTGGGCACTCTATGGCTATATAAACTGTATGTTAATATAGTCTTATGGCATTTTAAGAGTTAGTAAATTTATTGTGGCCTTGGTTTGGATGGTATAAGGAAGAGAAGAGATTATCAAAATGAGGTAAGAGAGAAATGAAATGCAAAAGGTACAGACTATTTATTGGCCAACTACCAGTACTAGTTTGTGTCTGGGGTTGCTAAATCCATGTTACACAACTACTGCCGGTAGGTGGCAGCAGTTAGTTCTTGTGTCTACTTGTGCCATCTAGTGGTCACCTGACTATATACAACAGCTCTTGTGACACATACAGGCTTTCTTGCATTATGAACGCTACAAGTGATGAAAGGCACATCGATGTTAATGCCACAGATTAAACTGAGCCGTGCAGTGAAGTTCAGCTATGTCATAATAAAATCGGTTTTAGTAGTTTTTGTGTTCAGGAATCCTGTGAATTTGAAATGCTTCCCATACACTTACTGAATGTTGACTTTTCTGATGTCAAATCTGAATTTTATTCTCTTTGGCTTCTTCTGATTATATGTTAAGTTCAAGACAAACACATTTTTAATATCACGTTTATCCCAACTAACAGGTTTTGACTCAATAGCTGCTGCTCGGATTTTTCACAAGCTGATGCAGAGATTGGGTTTCCAGGAATATTACTTGCAAGGTGGAGACTGGGGCTCCAAAATCACCATGAACATGGCACAGATGCTGCCAAAGTAAGTGGTTGGAATCTGTCATTCACTTGGGTGTTTTTATATATATACATGACAGGAACTGTTCTTCCATATCATGACTCTTTAATCTGTTCCTGGAAAGATAACACATATTATAAAAAATATTCTGAAAATTATCAGAACAAATAATTTTAAAAAGTGGATTGTGGATTCTAGCCCCATGAAGAATATTTTTTTCTTCATGAAGAATTTCTAGATTGTTTAACTATACTCAGAGGAAGCAACTGAAAAATGTCAGATGTTACAATAAAACAATAATTTTAGTTGCCTTTTACATCCTTTGTCAATACAGGTAGTCCTCAACTTACAACCACAATTGAGCCAAAAATATATGTTGTTAAGCGAGAAATTTGTTACATGAGTTTTGCCCCATTTTACAACTTTTCTTGCTACTTAGTTAAGTGAATCATGGCCATTGTTAAATTAGTAACACAGTTGTTAAGTGAATCTGGTTTTCCCATTGAGTTTGCTTGTCAAAAGGTCACAAAAGTGGATCACATGATGCTGGGGCACTGCAACTATTATAAATGTGAGTTGGTTGTCAAGCATCCAAATGCAAATCACGTGACCATGGGGATGCTACCATGATCATAAGTGTGAAAAATGGTCATAGATCACTTTTTTCAGTGCTGTTGTAACTGTTTTAAGTCGAGGACTACCTGTATCAGTTTTCTCACATATCTTACATTCTTCCCGATTTTGCTTGTTTTAAACGTGCTACACACCGTGTTTCCCCAAAAGACCTACCCTGAAAATAAGCCCTAGTTTTGGGGCAAGGCGCATGCCTAAAAATCAAGCTAGGGCAGGGGTGGGAGGCTGGAGCTGCCCCATGTGCCCCCCACACACACTTACCTTGCAGCCAGGCCTCGCCAGCCCACTTCTTCAGCAGTCCCCAAGCCTGCATTTTGCAGTCAGAGGCCTTTTTGGAAGGCCACTGCAGCAGAGAACCGAGCTATGGATTCAATGCATAGCTTGGTTCTGCAAGGCCTCTGCAGCCAAGAACCGAGCTATGGATTGAATCCATAGGTTGGTTCTCTGCTGCAGTGGCCTTCCGGAAAGGCCTTTGACTATAAGATGCAGGCCAGAGCTCCATTCTGTTGCAGAATGAAGCTGCTCCTTTGGCCGCAGAAGAAGTGGGCTGGCTGGGTGGGGCTGTCGGTGCCAGAGGTGAGTGGAAAAGACACAGACCCCTGGTGAAAATAAGATCTTGTGCCTCTTTTGGAAGCAAAAAAAAAAAAAAAAGACTGGGTCTTATTTTTGGGGAAACAAGGTATACTTTTACTAATGTATCTCGTTTACCACCGAGTAAGCATATTTAGGATCACTTTCTTTTCCTTGATTTCAGATCTGTAAAAGGACTTCATTCCAATATGGTCTTTATATCGAAATATGGTTTGGGAGACCTGCTAGGTTTACTACTGGGAGCCTATGTACCATGGCTGGTGGGCCTAACCAGAGAAGACGCACGGCGCATGTTCCCTTTTTTTAAGCATATATATCATCTATTGCGTGAATCTGGGTATATGCATATCCAGGCCACCAAACCAGATACAGCAGGTTAGTAAACTCAATTCCTTATGAAAAATCAAAAACTCATACATAAACTAAAACAAATATGAATTTAATGTACGAAACATTTTAAGAAAGGCAACTAGCACCAACTAAAGCAAGGAATCAGCAAGTTTCAGTCATGTTGTTCTACACACAAATCTTGGAATATAAAATATTTTTTCAAAAAGTAAAAAAATCAAGACACATTCATTTTTATATTTCCAATAGAATTTTAAGGGGGCACGGTCGCCTAGTGGTTAAGACACTAGACTTGTCAACCGGAAGATTGGCAGTTTGAGACCCAAGTACCATGTGATAGGGTGAGCTCCTGTTCCTGCCAACCCAGCACTTTGAAAGCATGGAAATGTAAATATATAAATAAATACCACTTTGGTAGTAAGATAATGGCTTGTCATGCACCTCAACATATAGTCATGCCAGCCACATGACCACAGAAGTATATTTGTACAGTAATGGCTCCTATGGCTAGGAAATAGAGATGGGCATGGAGTCAGACATGACTGGACAAGGAAAATCTTTATCTTCTTAATGCATTTTTAACAACTGAAACCAAAAATAAGCACAAGGGGTATGTTGAATAATTGGTTAGATTGAATAAAATTAATTCCAAATTGCAGATTCAACAATCTTAAAGCATTTTCAATTTTCACCCCTACACAAGAAGACATATATTATCTTCCATGTCGCATATGCATCATCTAAACCAGGGGTGTCAAACTGCCATCCTGCAGGCCGGATGCATCATAGCAAAACCATGTCCACCCCATTGCTGGCAATGGCAAAAAAGTTGCGATACGTCGCAACACATCACGTGACATTGCAAGTTTGACACCCCTGATCTAAATCAACGGACTGCAATCACCTTTTTGACTGTTGGAATATGACAACAAATAATATAATTTAAATTACAATTTAACACTTCATTCTTCTGTTGCATTAAAAATTACACATTGATAATTAGTCTCAATTAGTATCAGTATAAGATACCAAGATCTGCAGCAAATTTGATTATATACTTCGAAGCATTTTTTCCTCAATTCTTCAGAACTCTTATTAGATATCCTTGTTCAAATTTAACTCAGAGTTGAGCTCTACGAATCTGAAATGGCATTATTTCAGCTGTAGATAATGCATTACAGATTGCATTGTGTATGGTCATGTTACCTCCAGACAGTGGAAGTCAAAAGCAATTTCAGATCTGTAACTAAACCCACAGAAGATGCTATTCAAATTTCTACTTCCATAGGAAAAAAGTGCATGTGGATGCTTTGAGAATCAGCATGCTGTGTTTAGCAGCAACCCAACACTCAATATTTCTAATACTGGAGAAGATAGTATTTTCAGTCAAGTTGGTTTCATACTTACAAAAAGAATTAAGCTACCATAGTGATGTCAAAATGAGAATTGGTTAAAATCCAAAGCCCTAATTCTTGCTCACAAATCTTCTTAGTACAGTAGACTTTCTAGCTCCAATGCAAGCAAGTAATGTGAAAGTAAATGTGCTTTTTCTCACTTAGGATGTGGCCTAAATGACTCCCCTGTAGGTCTTGCTGCATACATTCTAGAGAAATTTTCCACATGGACAGATAAATCATTCCTCAACATGGAAGATGGGAATTTGGAAAGGTAGGATATCTATAACAACTATGTTAGAAGAAAAAGAGAAATTGCAAATATATGACTGCTGGCTTAGAAAGATTTGGAGCATATTGCTGAAATATGAACAGTTACAAGTTATATCAGATGAGTTGCAAGTATTTAATCCTGTGAATTCTCTTAGCATCAGCCAATAGTTGCTGGTCAATTATTTACTCTTTGCTATAAACCTGTGACCCAGACTAATATGCATTTAAGCCCTACTAATAAAATGTGATGCCCCTTCTCAGAAAATACACTCTGGATGAACTTCTGACAAATATCATGATTTATTGGGTGACTTCCTCCATTGTGCCTTCAATGCGTTTTTATAAAGAGAATTTCCCCGGGGATCCAAATACTGCTCCTGATGCCAAGTAAGGAAGAAATTGTTTTCATTTTGAAACTAAATTAGATGTGAATGCCTAGAATTTAATTCTGTAGGATGTCCCAGAGAATGTAATTAATGGTCTCTTAGATATGTTCTCTTTCTACCGCAGGGTTGCAGTTTATGTTCCAACTGGCATTGCTGCCTTCCCAAATGAACTTCTTCATTGCCCACGCTCCTGGGCAAAGAAGAAATTTAAGAACATTGTCACTTATACCTACATGCCCCGGGGAGGGCACTTTGCTGCCTTTGAGGAACCAGAGCTCTTGGCTCAAGACATCAAACAATTTGTGAAGAAGGTGGAACATCTGAATTAAACGATGTAGCATTTTTCAGAAAATGCTTTATCAACCAAACATTGCAAGTTTCTGAGCAGCTTGAATTACTTACAGCAAAATATGCTTACTGTTTTAAGTATTAAAGAGTTAGATTTTCTTCTTCTGTATGATGCTGTTAGTCATATAAGATTTTAAAAAGGACAATACTGACATTAAAGCAAGGTTTCTACAAAGTAGTGGTTCGTGTTCAGATTTACTTCTTTATACAAACTGAAATAAGGCGGGTATTTTTATAGTTCAGTGAAGCAGCACTTTCACAATCAGATAATTAAAAAGATCATTTTATATAGTTTTACAAATTAATACTTGGAAAAAAAGGTTGAATTTCATTTTTTAGATATGGTTATTTTTAATTTTTATTTTAATTCCATTTATATCCCGCCCTTCTCTGAAGACTCAGGGCGGCTTACAAGCTTAGCAGTAATTTTCTCTACAGCATATTGTTTCTAACCACAGACGTATTCGAACATACAATAATTATGTCTTCAGATTGGTTCTCTTACATTATAGTACACAATGACATAAAAGGAAGACAATCCGTTATAGTGTAGATATAATAAAACACTTTAAGCAGAGTGGTTATTTAAATGCCACAGCCTCAGTGTGCTTGGCCATTGCTATATCTGTCCCAGATTTAAACTTTGGCATGAAAACATTTAAGACTGCCTCCAAAAGCCCCTTACATCTTTCTGTGCCTCAGAACAACTGGTTAAGAAACATGTCCATTTTCAGAGTTACTGTATTGTCCCACCTGTCTTTCTTATGTTGTCTCATAACTCTTGCCCAATATTCATCTGTCTTCATACAATCCAAGTATGTGCAATAGCTATTAGGGGAGTAAGATTTCTTTTTTCATCTATCTTATTATTTCTGACAGTATTGGTAAATCCAACTGAACAGGAAATCAAAACCAAATTTTACTATCTTAAAATGAATTTATAGGAACAATTAAACACAAGTTCTATTTCCATAACGGGTAATTTTAAAATGTTACGCTCTACTAATAAAAATCAGAGGCAGATTAGTATTCCAAAAGTATGATGAAAAAAAATAACAAAACCCTGGAGATCATTCTTAGATAAGCATGTATGTAATTCTAAATTCACACCTGTCAATTTAGAGAACATCAGTCTGAATTGCTGCTTGAAATAGGAATGTACCTAACAGTATCATAAATCTGCTGTAGAGAATATAAACTTTAAATAGCCATTATTCCTCCAGAGGGGTGTTCAACTAGGCTGTCCTGAACTACAATCAATCTTTAGACAATTTTCACTATTGAAAAAAGTAGCAATTTATGCAGGTTTCATTGTATTTCTGGAAAAAACACACGAATACATCAAATTTGCATAGATGCACATATTCCACTGGAAATTCAGTATTGAATCAGTATATACTGGCTCAAGTATTTTCAAGTATCCTTTTATAGTAAAATATGCAGCACAGAATATAGGTTAAGGGGTCCATAAGGCTTTGGCAATAAATTGAATCAGTTCTCCAGAGGTACTTTCTGTTATCATAGACATATGTACATTTTCAGCTCTGTACTGCAGTTTAACATTACTTCTAAAAGAAGAAGAAATTTAAAACAGGGGAATTGTTCTTTGCGATGGAAGAAACAAAAGATTAGCATAGCTAGTTAAGAACTTTTCCTTAAATATTTATCAAGAAAAATAATTAAAGCCTTTGATTGTTACTGGAGCTTGGAACCATATATAATCATCCCAGGCAGAGTTTATTTCTTCACAGGTGGAAAGGGCTGTACTATTTCCACGGCTGCATGATAAGTTAACAGTCAATTTCCTTCCTCGAGCTGGCACTTTGTAGTTTAGTTTGGGTCTAAACCAGTCAATACCACAGTTGCGATGCCCTTGAGCCATAACAATGACACTCATGGTGGGAATAGCCTGAAGCTCACTGAACACATCTGCCATGAAAAGAGAACGGAATAGCTTGCGAACACAGGCTGAGGTTGATAAACTCTCTTCGGTGTCACTCATGGATATATCTTGTAAGTTGATTTCATAGAGCTCTCTGGGGTTAACAGCTGTACCTCCAAGCAAAATAAGAACTCGTGGGACCAGTGTCAAACTGAACATGATTTCCAAGTGCTGGAAAATACTTTCAAGATCATTCAGTACTTGCTGGCACTTTTTTTTGTCCTGATCTTTCAGATAAACCTTCCTGACCATGTCTTTTTCCTATGAAATTAGGGGATTTAAGAGATGCATAATTTAGCATAAAAGGAATAAGGAAACACTTTATTTCAAAGCAAAGTATTCACATATTATTTAGAACCCCATCCCAGCTTATTAAAAGAAAAGGTATCTACTGCTATGATAAATGGAGATACATGCATATTTATTCAGTTGTCATCTTCCTTGTATTTAACATCAACACAAGGCCTCTGACTGAAGTCCTCCAGCTGTACAAGATTGATATCGTCAGTAGGATAATGATACCCAGTTATACATCTTAATTCAAGCCAACCAAATGATGCTGTCAGGATGCTTCCTCAGGGTCTGAAGGCGATGGGAAGGAACAGATTCAGGCTTAATCCTGCAAAACCAAGTGATTATAGGTTTCGGACCTCTCAGAGTTGGGGAGACGCCATCTTTGGGTTTGAATGCAGTAGCATTCTGAGCAGACCAAGATGGTATACAGTTTGGACATCCTCATAGACTCTTGGCTCCTCCTCAAATATCAGGTGGCTATCATAGCTAGGAAGGTCCTTCTAAAGCTCTATCACTTGCAGCAATTGCATCCTTTCCTAGATAGCTGGGAAAACAGTAGGAGTAGAACGCCTTCTCACTATCATTTATGCTTACCTTACATTTGGATTCTCATAATGCACCTACATTTGAAGATCATAAGTTACAACTGATCCAGAATGCAGCAATGTCAGTAATTATTCACATGCCTAACCTTAATTATGTAACACTTCTACTAAATATAACATCTGCACTAGCTTCCAGTGAACTTCCAGGAACATACTGCAGGATTGGTTTTTTTGTAGGAATGGCTGTCTCCAATACAGGTAGTCTTCAATTTACAACAGTTCATTTAATAACTGTTCAAAGTTACAATGGCACTGAAAAAAGAGACTTATGACAGTTTTTCACACGTACAACCATTACAACATCCCCATGGTCATGTGATTAAAAGTCAGATGCTTGGCAATTGACTCATATTTATAAAAATTACAGTGTCCCAGGTCATGTGGTTCCCTTTTGCAACCTTCTGACAAGCTAAGTCAATGAGGAAGCCAGATTCACTTAACAACCGTGTTACTAACTTATCAGCTGCAAGGATCCACTTAACAACTGTGACAAGGAAGGTCATAAAATGGGGCAAAATTCACTTAACAAATGTCTCAAGCAACAAAAATGCTGGGCTCAATAGTGGACCTGTATTCCCTGCTCATTCCATAAACGTGACAAGGTAGTTATGCTCCAGGATCTCTCTTAAAATGTACCTTTTACTGGGACCATGTAAGCATGTCTTCTCTACTGCGACACCTATCTTATGGAACACAGTGCTCCCTGATATTTGGATGGGCTTAGTTTTGTAAGCCATTAAGCTTTTTCAAGAACAGTCAGTGTTGGCTAGATGCTGCGTGCCAGATGCTGTAAATTAAAACATCCCTTCTGGCTCTCATAGTTTTTAAAATGCGAAATTCCACCCTTCCTACTACCAAATTTATGCTGGTCCCCGAGATTTTTTTTTTCCCCCACGAGAGGAAAAGTGGCAGAGAACAGACTCCCCGTAACCCAGACCATCAATTCGGGCCTAATGCCGGTTTCACCCTGGCCTCAAGCAAAAGCCGAGGAGCCCGTCTTTCCGTTCACTGGAGGGAGCAGCAGCGATCGTTTCCCGTCCCGTCCCGCCCTGTCTCACCTGGCTAGCGGGCTTCGACAGCTGCTGCATCCCGTAGAAGCAGGAGAGCTGCTCGTAAGGCAAAGGCAGCTGCTGCCTCTGGTACAGGACGTGCTTTAAAAGCTCGCAGGTGAAACGGGAGCATCCTTCGCGGGTGACCGAGCCGGGAAAGACGACGGACAACGAGAAGGCGCCCCCAGGAGCCGGAGCCACCGGCTGAGTCGTCAGCGCCACAGTCACAGACACGGCGGCGGCCTCCTCGCGGAGTTCTAGACTGGTCTCGGCGGGCTTCAGCGGGTCGACTGCAAGAGAGGAGAGAAGAGGGAGGTAAACGTCCTGTGTGGCTGCCCATCTGCTTGCCCAAGAAGGAAAGAAAAAGGCCCGAGGAGCGGAAGGGAGGCCTTGTCCAAGCCCCCGCCGCCCCTAAGACGCCTCGAAAGGGGGGGGAAAAACGCACCCGGGTGGCGCTGCAGCCTCACCTTCTCGTGGCGTTGCTATCGCCGCGGCCATCTTGTGTGCCTCACCTTTACTCCGGTTTGAATGGCCGCCTTCACGGAGCATCATGGGAACGTTGCCCATACGTCATTGGAGCGCGGGCCGATTCTCCTGGCGCCATCTTTGTCTCGGGTAAGTTGAGCGCCCTTGCCTGACTGAATGAGCTAGACCAGAGGTAGGCAACCTCGGCTCTTTTATGACTCATGGACTTCAACTCCCAGAATTCCTGAGTCAGCATAGCTGACTCAGGAATTCTGGGAGTTGAAGTCCATGAGTCATAAAAGAGCCGAGGTTGCCTACCCCTGAGCTAGACGCAGGGGTCTTCAGACTTGGCCCTTTTATGACTTGTGGACTTCAACTCCCAGAATTCCTCAGCCAGCAAAGCTGGCTGAGGAATTCTGGGAGTTGAAGTCCACAAGTCATAAAAGGGCCAAGTTTGAAGACCCCTGAGCTAGAGATTGTATGTTTCTGCGGCTTTTCCTGAAATGGTCAAGCTGGCCAGTCTCGCTTGCCAGGCCTGTCTTGATGTCTGACTTTATGGTGTGATTAAAATATAGATGCTACACGGGTCACCTTAGGTTAAGGGCAGCTATTTGCATGATCCTTAGAAGAGCTGCCTTGATTATCCCCGCCCCCAAACAAACTTTTAAACTTTGCCTGTGGGCCGAGGCTCAAAAGCGGAACGAAACGAGTTTTCCTTCATTGATAAAGTTTAGACTTCAAATAATTTGCCGAAAGTAAGATGACCTGACTTCCCCCTCTTCCGGGAAAATACAAAAAGCGAATTTGCCTCCGTTTCAAGTCACCACTTAACTTAAATCTTCCCATTTTATCTTGCCCAAATGAAAGTTAATAATCGCAGATAAATTTTTTTATTTTATTTATTTATTTTATTACATTTATATACCGCCCTTTCCCGAAGGACTCAGGGCGGTTTACAGGGTGATTAAAAAACCAAGATACAAAAGTTAAAAACAAATTTAAAAAAAAATTATATTTGTCCCTGCATAAATAAAACCCCAGTTAAAATAAGATTAATCCTCAGCCTGGGCCAGAGAGCTAAATGCAGGACCTCCTGGTTTAACTCTTAATAGCTACTTGTGACTAACCATTGTGATAAATATTTTGAGAGGTATACCGTTATTCATTACTTTAAAATATATTGGGATAGGAGAATCTTGGAATATCTTTCCCATCACTTCATTATGATGACAAACTTCAACAAGTTCTGGGGAGGAAATTAAAAAACATTGTGCATTTTTAAAATGATAGTGTGATTGCGACTGAAATCCTAGGTGACAGTTGAACTTGAGTTACCCTGTCAATCTGACTAATGCTTTCAGTATTTCTACTTCGTTTTCATAATAAATTAATCATGCTCTGTTTGTATATGAATCTGATGAAATGTGTTTCCTACACGGGGCAATTCATTCCAACTGATGCAACATGTTGCCAACACCTAACAGCAATCTCGTATTAAGGGTGTTACAAGAGGCTGTGATTGTATTTGTAAATAAAATACCCCACTAATTTGAAGTGGGAGAAGCATCTGTTCTGACTACATGATAGAATCTACAGTTTAGCTGCTTTTATAATTAAATTACGCCTAGGCTAAAACATGTGCTTTGTTTTGTTTAAACTGGGGAATTAAATCTGTGAACTTAATTAATCCTATTAGTTTGTGACTGAAATGACATTACTGTACACAATATTAAAAATATGCTGTACTGTTTATTTATTTATTTATTTATTTATTTATTTATTTATTTATTAATGGGACATATCCCGCCCTATCACCCGAGGGACTCAGGGCGGCTAACAACAACAAAAATTAAAGGTCTCTGTACAGTAAATTAAAATTAAAAATTGAAATAAATTAAAGATTAGAGTTAAAATTGTAAACATAATTAAAATCCCTGTCAGTCCAGGTCAGCCAGGTGGAAAAGGAGTGTTTTGAGGCCGCGGCGAAAGGACTGGAGATCTTGGGCCATCCGAAGCTCAGGGGGGAGCTGGTTCCACAGGGCTGGCGCTCCCACAGAGAAGGCTCTTCCCCTGGGGGTCGCAAGTTTATAGTGTATTACTGCTAGCTATCAAGGCAATTATAACATTTATTATATGGCACAGTCACATCATAATTCAAAACAAAGAATGTAAAATGAAAAACATTCCACTGGAAATTGTATTAGAAAAATTAAGGGTTTTTTCCTATTTAAATTTTCTGAAATTATGTTTCTGTTGAAAGTCTGCTTTTGTGATGGTTGAAGATATGATAGTAAGAATCAGATTAACAACTAAAAAAGCTACAAAAAAACAACAACCCTTAAATTGATTTAATCGCCCCCGAGGTTGCTTGATGTTGTAGTCCTGCCTTCTGTTCAGAGAAATTATTGGAAGCAAAAAAATAAAATAAAAATAGGAGTCTGATAGCCCGAAAGCGCATGCATTTTAACGCAATTTGCAATGTTTTACCAGGCTCCCCGTTGTTTTGCCGAGGCTAACTCGGCTCGCCTCCTGCAAAGTGATCAGAGAGGGCTCTCGCAGCCCGTTTTATTCGCCCGTGTAGTTGTCCGAAAAAGCGCTGCCTTCCACGGAAAAGAGGACGCTGGAAGTTGTAGTCCAATTGTGTTGCCGCTGGGGCACTGTTTCCCGTGGTACCCTGCGCTTCTTTCTGACGCCAAGCGTCAGAGCGGAGGGTAGCCGTCAAAAGCCCAGTCCCGGGCCGAGAGGCTTCCGCGGCGGCGGAAGTCCTGCCGTGGGTCCGCCGGCTGGCCCAGGATGGACTCGCGGGTCTCCGAGCTGTTTGGGGGGTGCTGCCGGCCCGTAGGGGGAGGGAACGGGGGTGCCCTACGAGGCCGCGGCGGCGGCGGTTCTTCCAAGGGGAGGAAGAAGAACGGGAGATACCGAGGTGGCAAGGCCAACAACCCCCCCTACCTTCCTCCGGAGGTGAGCGGGAGACCCTGCTGAGCCCCGAAGTTGGGGCGGCGGGAGCTTTTTCGGGCACGAAGCGGAGGGTGCTGGTCTTCCAAGGTTCTGCCTAGGACGAAGATGCTGATAGTTGGAAGTCAGTGGGACTCTGGAGCTCCCGGCGTTTTAAGGGGACTGCTGGGGAAAAGCAAAGAGCTTATTTGTGTTTAGGGCAGGGGTAGGCAACCTCGGCTCTTTTATGACTCGTGGACTTCAACTCCCAGAATTCCTGAGCCAGCTATGCTGGCTCAGGAATTCTGGGAGTTGAAGTCCACGAGTCATAAAAGAGCCGAGGTTGCCGACCCCTGGTTTAGGGGAAGAACCGATGTATCCCAAGAGGGCAGCTTCTTTGGGGGGGGGGGGAGGGAAAGCGCTCTTGTAGTTAAAAGTACCGCTGGGTTTCGTTTCGGTCTTTACTTGTCGCACACCCTCTCGGCTTCCATTCGGGCTCCTTTGACTGATGTGGCTTAGAACCCTGCCGTCTTGACAGCTCTCCCGCCGCCCTCGCGCTAGGCTAGGAGATACCTACCGCCGGCGCTCTCGAGCTTTTGCCTTCGATTCGAGGGAGAAGCGGACGTTTTGGGGACCGAGATTTTGAACAGCAGGAGGCAAAAAGCGATTCGGATTTTTTTTTTTTTTGTTCCCGGAAGGTCGCTTCATTCTCCTTTTTTTTTTCTTTTCTTTTCTGATGCTGATTCGCTAAGATTGCATTGAAATTTATACGTTCCTGCTCGTTTCTTGAGATGTGTAGCCGGCCGATCAAATGTGGAAGCAATTAAGAAGCTTCTAAACTGAAGCTTAGGTTCTAGAATAATTTCAGCAGAGATTATTGGCATATATATATGTGTGTGTGTGTGTGTGTTGTTGTTGTTGTTGTTGTTGTTAGCTGTGAAGTCGTGTCCGACCCATCGCGACCCTATGGACAATGTTCCTCCAGGCCTTCCTGTCCTCTACCATCTTCTGGAGTCCATTTAAGCTCACGCCTGCTGCTTCAGTGACTCCATCCAGTCACCTCATTCTCTGTCGTCCCCTTCTTCTATTGCCCTCGATCTTTCTCAGCATTAGGCTCTCCTCCAGTGAGAGAGAGAGAGATAGTGTGTGTGTGTGTATGTGTGTGTGTGTGTGTGTGTGTATATATATATATATATATATATATATATATATATATATATATATATATATATATATGTGTGTAAATCTTTGACTCTGAACAGTGAGCTCTTTGCCAGATAGTGGGATAGCAGGGACTAGTTCCTTATCCTAATTTTTTAGCCCACCCTCACCTTCAAAATCAACCCTCTGTTAATGGTAAAGACTGTTGTAGCTGATAGCTGTTTCAATAGGCTGATTCACTAGAAAACAATACATAAACATTTCAATATATCTAGAGACTATAATAAATTTATAGTAACCAGTATGGAGATGATTTTCTGAATTTGTTTATAAAGGACATGCATACGAATGTCTAGAAAAGTCATAAGTGTTGTGTTTCCCTGCAATCTAAGGTTGTACGATACAGACAAATTTAAGATCTCAGAATATGTTTCCGAGTGAGATAAAAAGTGCTGGTATTACTTTTTTCATTGAGATAATTTGCAATTATTTAACCTATTGTTTTCCTTGACTCATTTGGTGGCAAATTGGGACTATCAAATGGAACAGATGACTCTTTCCCAGGTTTTAAAGATCTTGAAACATATTTTGAACAGGGTCTTAAATGAGGATGCTTTTAATTTTAAAATTTAAGTAGCCTTTTTTTAAAAAAAATACTGTGAAAATTTGGCATGTTGGTAGTTGGCCATATAAAAAGTCAAATTAGCAAACTAGGCATTAATATATGAAAGTAGAAAATGGAATTTAATGAAAGGACGAATAAAGTTCATATAATCACACACTCAATATAATCCTAGGCCCATCCTGCTAAGCCTACTTTTTGTTATTTATATGGATGTGAATGTGCAGTGTGATTTCATTTTTATTCCTGTTTCTCTTGGTTATTTGTCAGCAATTATATCAGTGTTTTACTTTCTATATGATCTAAGACACGAAAATAACTACTTTTATTCACATTTTTGCTTCATATTTTACAACACTGAGTTCTTCCAGTACAAGATAAGAATTATTCTTTACACTGTCCCTAAGTTTTCAGTGTTGCAATATATTTTTCTGTCCTCAGTTAACAGCATGAAGTATTGCTGTGGCATGCCCGAACCTGTTTCTCCTTCTTCACTTCCACAGCAACCCAGTGAATAATTAGTGCTCCTTCAAAACTGCTAATGTGTATTGTAGGCATAATTTCTTCCATGAATTTGGATGTGTGTGTGTTTATATACATTGCAGAATAATGCCATATTAATAAACCTGTGCTATGTAAATAAATTATGTATTTAGTCTAATCTCCAAAGTGGGAACATCTAATTGCAGGATATTCTTTGCTAAGTATTTCCCATCACCAGCCCTTTTACACCATAGTTAAACTTTAAGCTTGAAAACAGTAGTTCTTTCCATGTAAAGAACTTTAGATACAGGAAGGAAAGTTTGCTAGAGAGAGAATGATGCTGGATCTAAAATGGTTAATTATTTTAGGAAGAAATTAAACTAGAGTAGATACATTTTATGTTATTGTTAATTTGATTTATAATGGTTCCCTTTAAATTCCTAAGTATTAAAAGCTCCCTCTCCTGATTCAAGATCAGCAGGATATGAATCAATGTCCCATACCTGTTTTTAGAAAAAGATTATAGTCTTTCTTACTATGAGTTTTATGAGTAATCTTAAGCGCTCACTATTACAACCAGATAGAAACAGCTTCTGGAAAAATATCGGCATAACTTGTTAAGGAAGTTCAGAGGAGCTATTGTTCCTTAGATCTGCCATGACATAGTTCACACTGACTATTACTTTCTCACTTAACAAACATTACACTCAGGTCATAAGGAACATTAGTTATTTGCTAGAGTTGTTTGACAATGTATAGCAGAACACCTTTGGGGCAGGGCCAAATAAAGTATGTTAGTGCGAAAATGTGATTGTTGATGAACAGAGTGTAAATTGTTTCATCTCTACTCAGTTCTCAAATTTTCCTGTTTATGATATTCTTCAGTAATATTTAATAAAACATCAATTACCAATCCAGTCTTTTAGTGATACATGTTAATCTGTGTTTAAAGCCTGAAACAAATTAGTTTTATTTATTTAGTTGCCCATTTGAAATGCATGAACTCAGGGTGGCTTACAACAATTAAAAGCAATACAAAAAGCAAAAAATACAGTATTAAGATATATAAAAACTTGTAGGACCATATAAAAAATAAATAACATAATCCACAGACAAGATATAAAAACCAATATTCAACAAAACCAGTGTACAAGCTGTACTGCATGCCAGTTATGGTATTTACTTCCAAAGAAAATATCTAGTGAGTAATATCAGAACAGGAAACCCAAAGATATTTGAAAATTGTACCTTTGGAAGAGATTCATGAAGACAGAGTGAGAGTCAGGAGTCTATTTAAAACTTGCCTGTCATTTATGAGATAATAATTTCTGAAACTTTCTGCATGGTTTGATTTATTATAGTTGATAGAAACATTTTATTAAGATCCTTATTGAATTTTTGTTGCATTTATGTTAGTCCATAAATTGCATTAGGTGCAGGTAAAACAAATGGTACTTTGAACTGTACTGAATGATTCATAATACCGTAATTTTCATGCCTGAAAGTGGTTAAGGGGAATTATATTGAGAAATTGAAAAAGTTATTCTGGATATCAAAGAATAGTTTTCAGTAATGTATGATTTATCTGTTTTTGAAAAAGTATTTTCTATTAATCAAAGGATGCAATATGTGATACTATGGCAGAGATTTTGTGATGTCTTTGAATAATATTTTGTATTGGTCATATAGTAATGAATTCATTAGTAAACCAGTAACAATGGATATGTATAAAATGTAAATATCTTCTTATAGATTTTATATTTTTCTTTTCTTTCTTAACTTGTATTTTGTATTTTTAAGATTAAAGACTATTTTGTTAATTATGTTTGAATTGAATAAATAAATTCAGTGCAACTTCCTCATTTGTATAAAGATGAAAGAACCGTAGTTAAGTGACTTGATTTAGCTACTATAATTTAAACTGGCTTTGTCATTGTGTCCCTGGCAACTATATTTAGTTGTCAAAAGAGATGTCTGGTTTTGTATATGAAATTTTGAACATTGCATTAGCCATTAATTTAAGATCTCTTCTTCTTATATGTAGGCAGAAGATGGGAACATAGAATACAAGGTGAGTCTCTCATGCAAGCCATTTAACAGTTCTAACCAAATAATTCTGTAAGTTCCATGTGTAGGAAGAGAGAGAAAGATAAATAACAGAAAAATAAAAATGATTTTTGCCAAAACATTATTTATAGATATGTTGGCTATTTTACATTTGAATACTGAACCCTATATAAATTCTTAAATTTATACAGGAAGGGCGGGATATAAATGGAATTAAAATAAATAATAAAATAAACTTTTTATTCAATTATTTTAGAGTGCCTTTGAAAAATCATTAGTCGTCTTCTCCACTGAACTTTCTTTGCTTAATTTCATGGAGCCTAACAAATATTAGAATATTGTGGAGAAAATACTGAAAAAAAAAGTTCAGCCCCATCAGACCATCTTAACTGATGATTATAATTACTTCTTTCTTTGGACAGCTGAAGTTAGTTAATCCATCTCAATACCGCTTTGAACATCTAGTAACGCAAATGAAGTGGCGACTACAAGAAGGCCGTGGTGAGGCTGTGTACCAGATTGGTGTCGAGGACAATGGGCTGCTTGTTGGACTGTCTGAAGACGAAATGCAGGCCTCTCTTAAAACGCTACGGCGGATGGCCGAGAAGTATGTGCATCTGTCCTGCTTCTTGACCAGAATTAGCCAATGGTGTGCTCTGTTATTTTGCTCTTCTTAGGTAGACTTAATGTTGGAAATTCAGCTAATAGCCAACAGAGAAAATGGTTTCACCAAGAGATTTTTCTCACAGTACCACCACATGGGTACAGTACCTACTAATTGTTTCAGTTGTAAAAAGTTTGTGTGTGGCTATGCGTATTTTATTATGGGCCATTACACTCAACTGGGATTGGGCAACCATAGTAAGTTATATTTGGGCAAAGGCCACAGTAAGTTATATTTGGGAGGAGGGAAGGAGTCAGTGATGGGATTCAAATATGTGAACAATCCCAGTCTCTGTGTGGATGCCACTTCGGAAGTCCGTCCTGGGCCTGGGCAACAAAAAATTAGCTACCGTTTCTGCCGAACTGGTGCAAACTGGCTGAATCCCACGATTGGGAGGAGTGCTGTAAATGAACAGGATCACTATAGGTATATAGGCAGGGCAGAGTTTGGCAATTTCTTCACATTATGTATTTTCATGAGTTTGTCCTCTCAAGATGGCAGGAAGTCATGTTATCAACAATCATGACCATGTGCTGAGTGTCAAAAAGGGAGGGCTAGGGCTGGAGCGTGCCCATTCATTTGGCAGTGGGTATTTGCTCATGTTGGAAAGAGATCCATTCCTGACATGTTTCTAATGAATACACAAATACAATTAGCATTTACCTTAATTAGATTTAGTACTAGTGGGAGCTATGTAGCTTTACTATAGCTGTCATTCCCCACTCCCCCCACTTTACCTCATTTAGGTAAAGTTTTATCTCTCTCTGTCCTGCTACGGGCAACATGTAATTAGTGGAAAAGTTGTTGTGTGTGGTGATCTAGAAGATAAAGCCAATTTATTACAGATCTTAAACTGAGGAAACTCATTTGACATCTGTGCAAAAATATTTCAGGGGAATGGAGCTTCCCAAAATTGACAAGGATGCACATTCATATCGATAAAAATCAGGTCATTTGGAAAATAGACACATTTTACTTAGCACTGCTTAATTGTGAGATGCTTTTCTGAGCAGCATTATAAGATATCCAGATATTTGTCCTCCTGGGGAATGCT
Organism: Vipera berus; assembly: GCF_964194415.1. Lineage (NCBI taxonomy): Eukaryota > Metazoa > Chordata > Lepidosauria > Squamata > Viperidae > Vipera > Vipera berus. The sequence continues at coordinate 296,257,058 of NC_138202.1, read as the reverse complement.
TTGCGGATGTTTCTCTAACCCCCAACAGTGTTCTGTTTTGCCCTTTGCAGAGTGGGAGCTGACATCACTGTCCTTCGAGAACGGGAAGTGGATTATGACAGTGACATTCCCAGGAAGATAACAGAGGTTCTTGTCCGAAAGGTCCCAGATAACCAACAGGTAAAAATCAACCTGATTTAAACATCATGAGAGAAAAGCTGAAGATATTTCATTCTAGATTGCTATATTCATTTAGAGTTTGAAGATCTATAATTGAAAAGAATGATTTGCTAGAGATAAACTCTGAAACCCAGTTTCTTATCTTGTGCGTATTTTATAATGCAAGGTAGTAAATTCTAAATGCTTGGGAATTTGTTGTTGTAAATACCGGTACCTCAGAATTATACAAACTTTGTTTGCAAATTGGGTATCCTAAGGCATTAATATGCAAGGTAGTCAAGCCTAACTTGTTCATCTTTTAAACAATTTAAAATAGATCCTCAATTTTCCTTAAGTTTCTAGATCTGCGGGTGGCTGTGCTTGGAAATGTGGATTCAGGCAAATCAACTTTATTAGGTGTCTTGACACAAGGGGAACTGGATAATGGGCGAGGCCGAGCGCGACTCAATCTCTTCCGGCACTTGCATGAGATCCAGTCAGGAAGAACATCTAGCATTAGCTTTGAAATTCTTGGTTTCAACAGTAAGGGAGAGGTATGAGTATTTGTACACTGACTTTATCATTTTATACCTTTGGATATGAATTTTTACTTGGCCTTTTATAAGAGCTCAATTACCTGCATTTTCTGCCTTTTAGGTGGTGAACTATAGTGATTCACGGACAGCTGAAGAAATCTGTGAGAGCTCTTCCAAAATGATTACCTTCATTGATTTAGCTGGCCATCACAAATATTTAAAAACCACCATTTTTGGGCTTACAAGCTATTGTCCAGATTTTGCAATGCTGGTGGTGAGTGCCAATACTGGAATTGGTAAGTGGTTGGGTGGGTTTCTCCTTGGGGTTTCAGAAAGCTGACATAATGCATATAATAGTTAATCAGTCGGTACCAGTAGTTTAAAACAAGATGCATCCGCAGTAACATAGAAATACTTTGTTAGTTTTAAACATATGGCATTGAATAATATGTTTTAGCTGCACTGCTGTCCTACCTTTTAAATTTGATTTTCTCTATCTTCGATTTCTTACAGCTGGTACAACACGCGAGCACCTAGGCTTGGCGATGGCCCTTAAGGTGCCTTTCTTCATTGTCATTAGCAAAGTGGACTTGTGCTCAAAGGCCACTGTGGAGCGAACAGTGAAACAGCTGGAGCGGATTCTGAAGCAGCCTGGCTGCAACAAACTTCCTTTGCTAGTAACCTCTGATGATGATGCAGTTACAGCAGCGCAGCAGTTTGCACAATCTCCCAAGTACGTATCATGGGCTGTTTGAATGGGAGGGAAGGTGATTAGCAAGTATGGATGCAGTTTAAAAGTAGCATACTTTCAAAATGATGCACTTAGCAAGAAAGGTGTGAGTAACTCAGGTTGGTGGAACTAGCAGTGGTCCATATCAAAGAGCAATAAGCGAAGTTTAAGTGACCATATTCTTTTGTTTCATGTCTCCACTTTCTGTTTTGAATGGGCTGTTTTGCTTTTATAGTATTTACTATTTGTGATAATTTTTATATTGCAGGATAGCTTACACATAATAAATGAATTGTTGCAGAAGTGACTTAGGGAACTGGAGGAGAGCAGATGATAAAATGGGTGTTCTGCCATTGTGATGCAAACTCCACCCCCTTTATATTGTGATATTGCACCCAAGTATTAAAGAAGAGGAGCTTCTGTCACGTAGACTCAAGACCTGTTTCATTTTTTGGGGGAAACATTGGATTCTTCGGATGCCTTTAATCATCTGCACTACTTTGCATATTTAGGATTGGAAAGTTATGGGCATACAGGTAGTCCTCAACTTAATGATCACAAGTGAGCCTGGAATTTTAGTTTTAAGTCATTGCGGTCATAAGTTGAGTCACTACCTGACATTTTTATGATGCTTGTTAAGTGAGTTACATGGTCATAAGTCTGAATCCAGCTTATCCAATGGGTAGGTTTGCTGGAGAATGCTAAAAAAAGACTGTAAAATGCAGGATCCTTCAGTCAATCAAAAATGCAGACCAGTTGCCAAACACCTGAAATGCAAACATGTGATGGCAGGGGTGGTGTTGCTGTTATAACTTTGAGGACAGATAGCAATTAACCTTTTTGAAGTCCATCTTAACAGGTCATTAAGTGACCAGTTGTTAAGTTATTTATTTATTTATTTGAATTTATATACCGCCCTATTCCCGTAGGACTCAGGGCGGTTTACAGGGAAAATTAAAAGCATAACATACAAAAATTAAAATCAGTTAAAACAATTAATTAATTCAAGTCCCCGAAATTTAAAACTAAAACCCAATTAAAAATTAAAACCCCTCAGTCTGGGCCAGACAGCTCGAAGAGCCAAGTTTTCAGGTCCCGGCGAAATGAACGAAGGTCGGGGGCAGTCCTAAGTTCCGTGGGAAGTTGGTTCCATAGGGCCGGCGCGCCCACAGAGAACGCTCTTCCCCTGGGAATAACCCGCCGGCATTCCTTAACCGGCGGTACCCTGAGAAGGCGCGCACAGGACAATGGGAAGTTGATGCCGGCAGCAGGTGTTCCCTTAGATAATCCAGACCCAAGCCATTTAGGGCTTTATAGGTCTAAGTATAAGATAAGGACTACCTGTACGAAGTTTTGATTCTCTAAAAAATTATAGGATACAGATATTGTTGTTCCCTAATTATTTACACATTCCACTTACACATGTGGAAGCCAATCTCATTCCTACTGTATTCAGTACTAATAGTGATGCACAACATCATGGATCACCAGCTTCTTTCACTCATTTGTTTGCAGTATCACTCCCATCTTCACCTTGTCCAGTGTTTCTGGAGAGAACCTGGATCTCCTGAGAGTATTTCTCAATATCCTTCCTCCTCTGACAAACAGCAAAGAACAGGAAGAGCTGATGCAACAGCTCACTGAATTCCAGGTACACAATAGTCTCTTCTCAGTTGAGAGTCTCCAGCTGTAGTATGTGAAGGCAGGGCAGTCTCTGATCCTTGGATTTAGAGAAATGATAAAACCACACAATTATAATTACTTGCTTATCCAAAGACAAATTAATGCTATTGATTCGTTAGCAATAGCAATAGCGTTTAGACTTATATACTGCTTCATGGTGCTTTACAGCACACTCTCAGAGGTTTACAATGCCAGCATATTGGCCCCAACAATCTGAGTCCTCATTTTACCTACCTTAGAAGGACGAAAGGCTGAGCTGGTAAGGATCGAACTCCTGGCAGTGAGCAGAATCGGCCTGCAATACTGCATTCTAACCACCGTGCCACCACGGCTCCTCCTCCTCCTCCTCCTTTATTTGTCTGTACCATTCTTCATCTAATCTCATTGTTAATGTCCTACCAATCATTGAATTGATTCCCAGGTTATTTCTTTTATGAGTTGCACCTAGGAAATGTTTGCAGAATATAATTGGTTGACTGAGAACTGGGATGCTTGAGGCTTGTAACTGGTATAAGGAAGACAACATTAAAGGACAGGCTTAGAATTCCTATACAAGAACTTATATTGTTATGTCTGAGAATAAAAGGTCAAACTGTTTAACTCTGGCTTTGAAATACTACAGTCCAGCACAGCATATTTGAAACTTCCATTCTTTCTCCGCTATAGGTGGATGAAATTTATACTGTGCCAGATGTAGGCACAGTTGTTGGAGGAACACTGTCAAGGTTGGTACATATGGATTTTGTAAGGAAAAGCCAGGATGGGTAGGAAGGACCAGGAAGTAGCATTTATTCTCTTTTTCTTTGTTTCTTTCTCACTGAATGAGTCAAGGAAGATAAAATTACACTCCAATAAAAAAAGTACAAGTATTCTGTAAAGGATTCCTGTGTTCCTTGAGCACATGTCATACAGTATATATTTATTCTCTGGAATATCAGATCCAAATTTTCTCTTTGATATTTTTCATGTTTCAAGAGTTAAAAAAAACTGCTTCCAAATTATCTCAGTTAGACACAAAGGAAGGCTTTTCCTGCCTCCTGGGAGCTAAATACAGTATTTTCATTTTATGCCCTTGCTAGTGGGATATGCAAAGAAGGAGAGAATTTGGTTGTTGGTCCAACAGATGATGGCAAGTTCCTTCAGCTGAAAGTATGCAGTATCCAACGAAATCGTTCAGCATGTCGCGTTCTTCGAGCTGGGCAGGCTGCTACTTTAGCTCTTGGACTCTTTGATCGCTCACTGCTGCGCAAAGTAAGCTCTTTCTTAATCTCTTTCTCGAGTCTTTAGTTGTAAAAACCTTCTCCTCTGTATCTTTTCTGAAAACAAAAGTGTCCTCCCTTACGTATATTGGGAAATATAGCGGGCTGGGTTCCTCTGGACCGTCTTTCTTTTAAAGATATTCCAAAATTCTGTAGATAATAAACTCTCCTCAATTTATCCCATAAAATTTAAGTTCAAGGCATGGGAAAAGTGGAAAGTATAGCCTTAAGGTGATTGCCTTGAGTTTCAAAAGAACAAAGAAATAACTAGATTGCTAAGCAGGATCAGTCAGCTGTTAGATCTTTCCCACTCATCCCTGCCCCTTATCTTCTATGCACGTTCTTATCTCCCCTTTCTTTCTTTGGCTTTCCGAGCAATAAATGAGGATTTTTTTTCCATTGAAAGATTGTAATCTGTTGTGCTTCAGTTTGGAAGAGTTAAGTACCGTTGTCAAGAAAATTCAGTTACCCAATCTTGCTGTCATTTAGGGCATGGTGATGGTCAGCCCAGAGATGAACCCAACTATTTGTTCAGTATTTGAAGCTGAAATTGTTCTACTGTTCCATGCCACAACTTTCCGGAAAGGATTCCAAGTAACAGCGCATGTTGGAAATGTACGGCAAACAGCCATTGTGGAAAAAATCCACGGGAAGGTAAGTTTTCCTTTTCTTGCTGAAAGGGAATGTGCTTGATTGTCTTCTCACTTGTGTCACAATTGCTTTAATCCTTACCTTTGAGGTACTCTTTGCTGAACTAGAAACCAGGAAATCCTGAGTTCTAACCCTTCCTTAGGTATGAAAACTGATTTTGGATCAGTCACTTTCTCTCAATGCAACCACCCGATGGAGTGGCTATTTTGTGGAAAATGTAAGTTGGGAGCAGTAGATATGCAACCTTGAGTATTACAAAATCAAGGGGTTTCTTCTTGTTATTATCGAAAGGGATTTTTTTTCACAACTAAATCCACTGCAAATTTCAGAAACCCGAGGGTATGATAAGTTGCTTTCCATGGTTTTCTGGAATCCCTAAGATAAGTAATTGAACTTTTAAAATTCTAACATATTCCTTTTTTTGTTCAGGACAAACTGCGAACAGGGGAAAAGGCAGTGGTTCGTTTCAGATTCATTAAGCATCCTGAATATTTGAAGATAGGAGCCAAACTATTGTTTCGTGAAGGAGTTACCAAAGGTATTGGACATGTTACATCCATCCAGGCTATCACCACTGGAGAAAGTGGCCTGGAACACAATCTGTGCCCTGATCCGATCAGCTTCTGACTCACACCAGCATTTCTCAGTGCTCCAAATAAGGGAAAGATTTCGTGCCATTGTCCAGAGCCATTGCTGGCTAATCAATCTACATAGGCACATCCTCTCTGCACTACAGAAGCCAGAGTTACCTCTTGGACTGGGTGCCCTTCCTGGAGCAAGTTAAGCTTGTTGTTTGTGCATCACCTGCTACTTCCATATTCCTGCTTTTCCTGGAATAGACAAGCAAACAGCTGCATTTTTGACTAGGTTGGAACTCCTGCTTTTGTTGACCGTTGTGGGGAAGTTATTTCCAGAGAGAGGCAAATCCATAGTGAGTTGGACTGTCATTTTGGGATGCTGCTGCCTAGGAGACAACAATGATAGACTCGTTTGTATTCAGAAGGGCATTGGTGTTGTCCTAGCGCCTGGTTTTGCAGGCTTTCTATGGCAGATGAATTATTATTAGGAACTGGAGCCCACAGTACGGTTCAGGATGTTTCTAATTATTTTAAATTACTGTTGGTTTCACATTAATCCAGTAATGAATAGTCTCTCTTCTCCCTCGACCTTGGTGTGCAAATCTTTACCAGCCTAAAAAAAGGGAGAGTGGGATGTGGGAGGAAGAAATCCTTCTAATGCAGGGGTAGGTAACAATTTCATGACCAGGGCCATGAAGTGTTGTTGTTGTGTTTTTTTAAAATGGACACTCCTACAGCTGCAGAATCCATAGCTGGTGATGCAGTGACATTGCCAGGGTAGATGGGTTGAAACTTTCTGCCAAAACATGGGAGGAGGGGTGGAGGCTTTTATGTAAACGGATACTTATAATTTCTATGAGGCCTTATGCATCTATACTCATCCCAATTTTTTTTTTAAAAAAAACCATGTCACTGAAAATCAGTGGTTCTGCTACCAAATTTCACCAGCATGAGCTAGGGATGTAATGGAAAGCTACATGTGGGACACATGCTGCCCATCCTCTGCTCTAAAATAGCCCTGATATGATATGACAGCTCAGCTCTTGATGCTGTCAGATTTCCCTGCCACTTTGTTAGCCATTTGTTCCTCAGCAGGTGCCCTGCCTAAGCAACGTCTTAGAGCAACGTGCCCCACCGTGCCAGCAGTCCCTATGTTGCTTGCTTCTTGAAGTGAGTTGTGGCTGGCAATTTTGATTGCTGTTATCTTTCAATGTCCTTGACTTTTCCGAGATATGGCAATCGAGGTCCAACCTATTTCTTGGGGCAAGAGTCTTTTATTTCCAACAGTCATACCAGTAAAGGCTGTTCTAACTGTCGCAATATTGGGAAATGCTGCTGCAATTCTAATTCTCTTATTCAGCTTTGCCATCTGGTATAATTTGTATTATTAGTATCTTTTGCAGAAAATCACCTTTACACCTAAGATGAAATCTATGACAGATTGAAAGTACAGCTGAATTTCTGAACTGGCCATCAGATAGAATGGTCTCGGACACTGAAAGATACCTTCAGTTTTTAATTAAGATTTTTAAAGTTGGAGATGTTATTTTTGTTGTATGTTTTAACCACTGTTGCATCGAAGACTCGAATAAATGAGCTAACATGGCCAGTAAAACATATGACTTTTTATCCTTCCACGTGACTCCCCATTCTGCTGTTTCATCTCTGTTGTGCAGAGATTAGATTATTCAGAGCAACCTGCTCCTGGGATGTGGCATGTTACTATTAAGTCTGCATTATATAGAGAACGATTTTTTTTTAATTTCAGCCTTTTAAGAAAAGCCTTTACTCATCTCCCTGGATAAAAAGAAATCTTGCCAAAAGTCTAATAAAGAGTTGCTAAGCATCATGGCTATTTGTTGACAAGCAGTTTTTCTTTTGAAGTTCCCCTTAATTACACACAAATGTTTTGAAAAACTGGCTCTCGAGATACCTTCTGAGAGACTTTGTGCTGTGGTAGGAGTATATGCTTTCTCTGCAGTTTACAGTGATGGTTAAGTTGACCCATTGTAAAGGTAAACCATTCAGGGTGCTTTTTCTACCCTCAGGTCCAGGCGTTTCCTGGTCTCCTCCTTCCCTTGCCTTTATTATGTGTCTTCTCAGTGCCAAGCCTTTCATATTCACTGTTTGTGATTTCTTAAGAGGAGAGGTATGTTTTCATCTCTCTGTATAATGCACAAAATAAAGATGCTTTATTGAGAAAAACAAAGCTGTGGTTTGTTCTAAAGGAACCCTGTAATTTGCTCTGTCCCTTAATAGTTTTAGCTCTGGAAAAAAAAGGGCTCCTATCCCTGCCCTGACGTTTGTTAGTTTCAGACGTTTGTACAGTCCGGTTTGCAAGCTAGGTATACGCTTATCTGACATTACCAAATACCGTACGGGCTAAGCATTTTATACTGACAGTTTGGGATGTAGATTCAATGCCTTGAATAAATAGTACACCGTATTTAGTGATACTTGAGGTCACTTATAAAAGCAAAAATTCTTTGACTAATGAAGTTCAAGACCAGTTTATAAATACTGGACTAGTATATCATTAATCATATAACTTGTTTCTTTATTCTAATAACTGACAGTTCTAATTGTGAGGGGAATTTTTATTTAACCCGTTTGTTGGTGCTGCAGTGATTGTTCTGTAACATCAGCTACACTGGGTTAGTTCCTGTTATTCTTAATTACAACAGAATGAAGCAGTATTACAAAGCAGTCGATAATTCCTATTAAAAAACTTCACTTACAATACACACACACACACACACACACACACACACACACACACGTACACAGAGAGACTCTGGGTGGCTCACAATAACTAAAGAAAATACAATAATAACCAATACACATTTTTTTTTAAAAAAAACCAGACAAATGCCTTCGCTCTCCCTGGCCAAAGTCCTGAGCAAAGAGCCAGGTCTTTTAGCCCTTTTAAACAATAGCCTGGATCTCAAGGTGGAGGAGATCCCATTCCAGAAAATGGGTATTGCTACAGAGACGGCTTCTGGGATTCCGATGTTAACGTTAATCCAAGGGAATTGGATGTGCCATTGCTGTAGTTTCTAATCAGCTAGATAGATGTTATGGGAGTCAGGTAGTCCTCAGGTAACCAGGCTTTATGCTATGTACACTTTATAAATAACAGAAATCTGAATTGTTTCTGGAAGCAAATGGGCAACCAGTGCAGCTTTTTAAGCACAGGTGATACACGGGCATATTAAGGTATACCTGCCAATGTCTCTGTCGTTGCATTCTGGAGTACTTCCAGCTGATCTTCAAAGGCAGCCCCATGTAGACTGCATGACAGTAGCTGACCCATGAGGTAACAAGTGCGTAAGTGACTGTTTTAATAGCCCACCCACCTAAGAAAGGGCCCAGCTGGCACATCAGATGAAATTGTGCTGTGGCTTTCAGGACCACAGCTGCCACCTGCTCTCCAAGTAGGGGTTGTGATTCAGGAACACACACACACACACACACACACACACACACACACAAAGACTGTGCACAACCTTTGAGTCAGGAAATGCAACTATATAAGGTCAAAGATGGAGTACTCCCAGGTCTGGAGAACTCAAATGCTCACAGCCGCTCAGTTTTCATAGGATTGAGTCAAGATGGTTTCTCTCCAAACGTGCACGATCTCCAAGACAGGACCTCTATAAAGTCACTTGACCAGCCAGGTTCAAAAGACATAATCTGGTATCATTAGCATACTGTTGATACCAAACCCCAAGCTAGCAGACAACGTCACCCAGCAGTTTCATATAAATGTTAAAAAAGGAGGGGAAGAGAAAGTAGAACCCTGAAGAACCCCACACAGGAGGGTTTTAGGAGCAATCTTTCCCACACAACCGTACCAACAAACTAGACTTAGAGGAAGGAGGAGAACCACTAAAAAAAATGATGCCTCCAACCCCTAGCCCACGGAGCCAGCTCAGGACATAGCTGACAGCGTGGTATGGAAAGCCAACCAAGAGATTTGAGGGGCACAAGGTTGGACGCCATCACCTCCATCCCAGCTTGGCCAGATGATCAAAAAGTGTAATTAAGGTTGTCCTGGCAAACAAGAGTGGCATCATCATCTTCATCATCATCTTCCTAGCGTTATTCCCATAATTGCAGGTTCTGTTTTTGGGATCAATGAATGCCATCTTGGAAACAGACTGAAATGGGTATAAATAATCCAGTTCTTCCAGGGTTGTTTTGAGCTGCAAACCAACTATGGAAGATTGGAAACTAGTCAATAGTTGTTCAAGACCGTTGGGTACAAGGACAGTCTCTTGAAAATATTTTCTACATTTACACCCAATCATATATAACTTAATTTTGTTTTCCAACATCATGTGAGCAGTGCTATAGATTTCCATTTGTTTTTTTCTTGGAAATTACACAAAAATGTGTTACTTAAATCTTAGGCTATTTTGATAGCTTTATTTTGCTAAACTAATCAATAACAACAAAAAAGAAACAAATGCACACTCAAGCATTAAAAGATCAATGTATTCTAAAATTCATAAGCATAGTCATAATGAGAAATAAAGAAATACACAAAGATCAGAAAATTATGTCATAAACAGAGTTCAAATAATTTTGATAATATTGCTTGACATTGTTCTTTGCCCTCTTTTAAAAAATATTAATTCAAATATAGCAATCCATTTTTGCAAGGCAGGTATAGATTTCTCCTTACTCTAAATTCATTTAACCAACAACTCTCATGCCCAACATTTTCAAAATTTTTGCTAGGTTCCAAATACCGGAATATGCCAAAGAAGAATATGTGTATTTAACATATGATTAATCCGAAACTGTAATACGAACAATAGGATAAGAACAAATCATATGGGAAAATGCTTCTATCCCTAAATTACATCTCCACCAGCAGGAACACTGCAACCAATCCTCACTAAATTTTATTTGAGGCATCTAGTACTGAGGTCCCCAACCTTTTGGGCACCAGGGACCAGTTGCATGGAGAAAGGTTTTTCCATGGACTGAAGGGGGCGTGGTTTTGTGTGCTGCCTGCATCCCACGAATGAGCCTTTGCTTGTTTGTGTGGACCAGTTGCTGGCATACCGCGGCCCAGTACTGGTCCACGGACCAGGGGGTTGGGAACCCCTGATCTAGTAGAAATAAAGCAAATTTAAATGTACTACATTCATTTTAAGATTATGGGAACTTAATTATATCTTTAATGCAATTCTCCACTGGATTATAAGGATATTTAACTATGCAATTCCAAAGGTCATGTAAATAATATCAATTTCATCAATTTCCTTCAACTTCTTATAAAGAAGGATAACTGGTTTAGGAGCCACAGATGATTCTTCTAGTTCTTCTGACAACTGCAATGCCTTCAAAACCTGTAACAGATCCAGATCCAAATAAACCAAATAACAAAAACTTAAGTTGCACACAATGCCAAGAGGTATTCTAAGCTGTTATCAAAATAAATTCTGCAAAAGCTATAAGTAGCTTCTTCCAAATGACTGGATCCAAAATAATGAGGCTATTTATTCAGTAGCAAATTATGATATCCCATTATGCAATCTTTTCATAACTAAAAAGAGTAATTATAGAAGAGAATATGTGTAGCTCAGGATTGAACTGTGGGGTCCCTGGTGCTTTCTGAGCCTAGTTGTTTTCTTGTAGATTTCATCACCAAACTGTAACGTATATATACTGTATATAGCATATTAATATATTTGTCAGTTTGTGGTTAGGCAAAGGTTGATAAAATCCATGGTCCTGTATATCTCAGTCTTGATGTATTTGGTTAGGTCAGATGTGCTGTGTAGTGAGGCTAGAATTCTGGCCAATTCTGGGTCTATGGATGTAAAAAGTGCTGCGGTATCAAATAAACCATGATTTCATCTTCATCTATTGTTAATCTTCGACTCTTTGGAGGCACTGCAGAGTACTTGCTTCCCTTTGTGAAGGGTCCAAGCTTTTTTGTCAATTCTTTGGTGATGTTGTAGGTTGAGGTCCCTGGTAATGATGGAATTGGATGGAGAGGAATGTCTGGCTTATGTGTTTAGGGGCATCCATAGAAGCGTGGGAGGATGAGTTTACTACTTTTTATCTGCCACTGACCTTCTTTGGTGATTTGACCTTTTCTGGTGAGGTAGCTGAGAATTCTCTTGATCCAGTTATCTAGTTTTTGTATTGGACTGATGTTCGTTGGGATGTAACTTTCTTTGTCTTCTACTAATTCTTTTGCTTTTTGTCTATATTGTGATTTGTCCAGGATAACTGTAGTTTGAGGGCTGCTCTGTCCTCTTGAGTTTTTTTTTCTCATCGTCTTCTGGTCTGTGGTATGATAGCTTGTCTGATGCTTTTTTGAGTCTCTTTGAGAAATCCTGTGGCTGAAATGCTCGTTCTAATACCGCAAAGAATTCTAGTTGATTAGCACCTTCTACGTTATAGTGTAGGCCTTTTCTGTACAATATTGTGTTCTGTGGTAAATAGTGAGCGGCTGGACATGTTGACCACACATTTGGACTCTGGTGCCTCTTTGATTCGAGGGTTTCGTTTGAGTAGTTTGGTTTGTAATTTCGTTTTCCTTTTTCTGGTGTGTCTCTGGGAAGCAGTCTTGATGGCGGTGGTCAGCCCTTCAACATGCTCTGATGTGATGATGTGTTCTAGTTGTTCCTTGATGTTTTCCATGGTGTGCTGGTATTTGTTTAGTCTGAGACGCGCATCTGTGTTCATGAGCCATATCATTTTTCGCCCACTTCCTCGTGCTATTTTACATCCAGCTGTGCAGTTTATAGAAGCTTGCATTTGACACTAGCGGGCAGGGTATGCTGTTGTAGGGCATTCGTACAAGAACAGCTTTTCCTTGGTGGAAATGTGCCTGCATACAAATTTCTTCCAACTGCATGTTTTCTGAGGCGCTTGATACCCATACGTGGTACCGATAGAACAGAATCTTTGTAGCTGAGGGTTGAACTGTGGAGTCTTTGGTACTCTCTGAACTTGGTTGTTTTCTTGCAGGCATTTCATTACCAAAGTAGGTAGTATCATCAGTGCTAGTAGGGAGTGGATTTGTTCTGATTTTATATACTAGTAGCTTACTATTGTCAGTGTTAGTGGGAGTAGTCTTGGTGCTCTCTTCATTGGGCTGTTGTTTACTGTTTGGCTTTGAAGAATGGTTTCTTGCAAAAATAAAGGCCATTGGAGTTGGGCAGTAAATCAATTCAAATAAATAAATAAATATTTTTTTTCCGCCTTGAGATGGTGCGTCATGTTGCACACACACAAAAAAATCCTACTTACATTATGGTTTAGCATTTTGGAACCGTAAGGCCTATGACTTAGCATAAGATAGTTTTGTTTACTAAAAAGAATGCTTGACCTCTGTTAATAAACCTACCCCCAGAAGAAACAATTTTGTTACTGAGAAAGGCTTAGAACCAAGCAAATAAAAATAGAAAACTATGTTACAGGCTTTTTACACAACTACAGAAAAAGAAGCATTCAAATTATATGGAAAAGTTCTTAAGAAATAAAAAAAGCACAAGAGATTGAAAACTGAACTTTTGTTCTCCAAAGGTACCGGACTCCCCAATGCTATCAATCCAGCTAACAGAGCCAGCAGAGAAGAGTGATAGAAGTTGAAATCCACCATCTGGGAAGTCTAGATTTTTCTCCTGTCTTAAAATCAAATCCAAAGTTCAGTGCTGTCTAATATCGAGGTTTATGATTTTCGCTCCTTGTAATCTTGACTGTAATCTAGATCTTAGAACCTCTACCTGAATACAAGACTTCTGAAATAAGCAAATCTTCTACACGACACAACGATAGTAAATGAATTCTTACAGAGCTCCATTTTAAAACTAGTCATGGGACAACTGCAGAACTATTAGCAGAACACAATCTCATCACCACACTGTCCACTGTCATCTTGTCAATAAAGTAACAGAAGGACCTGCAGATAGCATACCTTTGATTATAGATTTTTATCCCCATTCATTAACTCCCTAAAATATTAAATTTTAAGGAATAATTTATTAGGATTAGTTGTTTATTAGGGAAAGTACATTTTCTAAGTCACCAGTTACTCAGGTGAGCAACTATGGTGGCAATGGTTTAAAAAAGAAATCTAAAGTCCTACTTCCATCTTGCTTTGGCCGTTTGGCACTGGTAGTTCTCTGTTCCCTTGATTTATTTTTCTCCTTCACTGGAGTAGCAAGAGATTCAACGGATCGGAAGGAACTAGACCCTGAGAAAGAATTCTGCAGTTCTACAGCAAAGTGGTAATCTAAGTGTTCAGTGAACTCCCACACGGCCACGTTTTGGTTACATTTCTCACATAACAAGCAGTCATCCACTGAGGAAGGATCAGCCGAAGACATGGCTCCTTCTTGCAAAAGTCCAGGAGCAGTCTGCACTTTTTCTTCTTGAAACGAATCAGGAAGCATTTTCATTGCTGAAGATGCTACATAACCTTCCCCGGTCAAAGTGGTCTCTGGCAAAGATTGTTCTATCAACGGCTGTTTCGGCATCGTGTTTGGGTTGCTTAGTTCCATTAAGCCTTCTGAAACTTGGTTGCTGATGTGACAACTCTTGGTCCCAGTAGCTGGTGATACTACTTTATCACTTACGTCAGGAACAAAACACCCAGCGATGGCCTGGGCTTGTTTTCTTTCTGCTGCCCTTTGAAAGAGCATTTGAATAGCATTAACTGCCTTCTTGCTGGTCTCCTTTTTGGGACTTCCAAGGAACTTTGCATTCACACCTTCTTTAATGGTGGTGGTGTGTTGAGTACATTGGCTATGATTAGTCAGGAAGGAAGTGATGTCCGCAGACAATACTGCAGAAACCTCAGAAAACTTGCTTGCACAGAGCTGAAGAAGCGTAACAGGAGGAGACCTAATGACAGAAGCAAATTATCAAAACATTTCAAAATAAAACCACTCTCAAAACTAAACTGGACTATAATTTTTCAGTAATTTGAATTCACTAAGCACGGAAGAATCTGTCCCAAGATTATTCTTTCCGTTTACTCTTTCTTCTAGGACTTCCTTTCAAGATTTTTCTTTCTTTAGTCCAAAACTAAAGCAAGATGCACAGCTGACTTCTGATAACTAGCATTCCAAATTTTGCTCTGTCCCATTTTTAACACAAACTTTGCTACTCACACTATACCACCAGCTTCTTTGCCAACATCTTGCACAGAATCTTCTAATGTGTCTTGGTTGAAGAGCCAGTATATGTTTGGTAACCCTTATTTTTCAAACAGAAAAGTTCCTACTCATCTCAATTCTATTATTTTTCATTTCCTACTCTTACTGCGCATGACAAAACTTAAGCAGAAAGGATAGGAACATTCTTCCCCTCCAAAGTACCTTATTCTTAAATTCAAGAAATACAATTCTTACCATGTCGCTCGCTGGCCTGCTGCTGTGTTACAGTTCTGGATTAGCGCAAAGGCATCTCTGCTAATTTTTTGAGCATCATACTGGGATAAGGCACAGCAGCGCACTAAATTGGTATGTTTACCGCCCTGCATATGGA
Organism: Vipera berus; assembly: GCF_964194415.1. Lineage (NCBI taxonomy): Eukaryota > Metazoa > Chordata > Lepidosauria > Squamata > Viperidae > Vipera > Vipera berus. Next base: position 296,241,967 of record NC_138202.1, on the reverse strand, counting down.
TCCCAACACTCAATTGTTTAGCTACCCGGTTGTTCTGTGGAAAAATCAAGAAAATAAATAAATGGTGGAAATAGATCCATAAAAGACCATTAACAAAAGTTATTTGAAATATGAAGCCCCTGAAATTTTTCACCACTGAAGATATAGCCAACAGAAAATGGTTAACTTTATCCCGGTAGAGAAGCAGTCCTAAGACTTTTACAGTTTGTGGCTGTAGCCCCTCCCAACTCAGTTATAGTTTCCTTTCTTCCACCTGGGCCAAAAGACAGTAGAATGCAGCCATTAATGAATGGATTAATTGAATTAAGAAATAGGCAATGAATTAAGAAACAGGAAACTCTGAGCTAACGCAAGGAACAAAGACTGTAGAAAAAAATGGCCTCAGCATGCTTTTTAGATGGTCATATTTCTTTTTTCCAAGCTTTTGTTCCCCTCTTGCCCATCCCACTGAATTTTTTCACCATTTTCACTCTTCAGAGCAGACATCCATTTATCACCAGAAATTCTACTCAAGATCATGGTAGTCAATTGTGCAGCAGAATACTTGTAAGAAAGCCCTGAATTAAAATGTTTGTTCTACACACACACACAGGTTAGATAACATGATCCCTACCTGGTCTCTGTCCTTATTCAGTCTCTCTTCCAGCTCCAAGGCCAACTGCAAGAGCCAATACTGCACCTTCAGATAGCATTACAATACAGTTACAATCTGAAGACTATGGTTAGTATGCTGCTAACTTAAATCAAAAGAAAATCTTCCTTTCTCGAACTTTCAGATTCCTGTATCTTCAAAATCAAAACCAGAATCTATGCCTACATATATTCATAACATCACAAGATCAATACCACATAATCTATGCAGTTGGAAAAGTACCAAAATAAAGAGCAGAATGACTTTCTGCTTATTGTCCAAGAAATCTATAATCCAAATTACTTCAAAATACTATAAGAACTATAGGGTATTTCCACTAATGGAACTCTCAAAGGAAGTTTTCCAACAGCCTCTTTATTGATTGCTGAAGATCTAAGTGCAGTGATGCAAAGGTAAAGGTCTTATGCCCCATCCTCCAACAGCAAATCATATTTACCCCTGCACTATGGCAGTAAAAGAGCTATTGGTTATTCTGAGTTGACATTCTACGTCTACGTCTTTAATCCTAATTTGAGTATGGGCCTCCCTAAAATGGGAGGATAATAGGACACACTCCAGATAATGAGAAGGCAGTTGGTTGGCTCTGAATATTTCTATATAGTTTGCGCTAGAATTAAGGAGTATGATAAAGGGCAGTTATTTTGGAATTCTGAATGAATAAAAGGTAAAGGTAAAGGTTCCCCCGCACATGCTTGCTAGTCGTTTCCAACTCTAGGGGCCGGTGCTCATCTCCGTTTCAAAGCCGAAGAGCCAGCGCTTGTCCAAGGACGTCTCCGTGGTCATGTGGCCGGCATGACTAGACGCCAAAGGCGCACGGAATGCTGTTACCTTCCCACCGTAGTGGTCCCTATTTTTCTACTTGCATTTTTTACGTGCTTTCGAACTGCTAGGTTGGCAGAAGCTGGGACGAGTAACAGGCGCTCACTCTGTTACGCGGCACTTGGGATTCGACCCGCCAAACTGCCAACCTTCTGATCGACAAGCTCAGCCTCCTAACCCACTGAGCCACCGCGTCCCTTCTGAATGAATAAGTCTATACAAATTTTGCCAAAATGTATTCCAATTGGCTCAAGACTTGCCAGTCCAAACGCACATGCTAATCTCTCTGCACATTTTTACCTGCTTCTGAGTAACCAATGCTGTTTTTCCAGGGAAATTCTTACTGCAACCAATGGACTTCGGCAATTGTCTAGCTTTCACAGGCTCATAGTCAATTCCTCTGCACAGTTCGTATAACCAGGATCTGTAAATCATACATAGAACTTCAAGTAAATAATTCTTCTAAGTTTGCGACTAATTGTTGATTTATGTTGCTATTTGTTTAATTATCCAAAGTATTTGGAAGTTACATCAATTTAAAATAAAGGATTCCAGGCCCTTGTCACAAAGGTTGTACCATTTATATATTTCCATTAAAGCCACATTTTGCTGAGTAAATTCCAAAGTTCACCAACTAGGTGCAAAATAATGGTTCAAAAAGGCAGATACAGAATTAAGGAACAAGGAGCCTCTGACACAGGACTTAGTTTTCAGTATCCAAACCGATTATACGTACTGTACCTACATTTGTACACCCACAAATCTACCCTTTCTCCTCCCGTTGAAACACTGTGAATCATAAACTCTTTTTTTGTGGAGTACTACAAACCAAAAGTAACACTGGCCACCCAAAGATCCACCTCTGTCCACCTGTTTTACATTACTATGACGTATTCCCATTTATATTTGTTGTATCTTAGACATCTATGAATTCTATGCTGAGCTCAATGAAGTAAAAACAGGAGGTATCGTGTAAAAACATAAAAAGATGAGTCCAAGTGATCAATACTTGTGGCTGAAGGGAAGTTGGGAATATAATCCAATAAATTGCTGTTATTACCTGGAAAGCTATTACAGGAAGATTTCATTTGGCACTCATTCATTTAATATCCCACTTGTCAATCCAAACAGCATTCCAAGGGGTTAGAATAGTTCTACATTGTATCAACTAGTCTTATGTTTTATTTCTTATCATATTTGGCTGATTTTATTTTCACTAAAAACTCCTCATTTCAAAATAGAACATATTTCATACAATACTGCATTTGTTTTTCATTGCTTCCCAAAATGTCTATTTTTCCCCTGGAATAAGTGAATGAGCAAAAGAAAACAAAAGAACATACTGATTCTCAGCAGAACTAGCCTACTGTCTATACCACAGGTCGGCAACCTGCGGCTCCGGAGCCGCATGCGGCTCTTTGAGCCGTCTCTTGCGGCTCCCAGCCGCCCGGTGCGCGCGCACCTCTTCCAACGGGCAGTGGTGCGCGCGCACCTCTCCAAATGGAGAGTGGCACCGCCCGTTTGGAGAGGTGCACGCGCACCTCCCCGAATGGGCGGAGGTGCGCGCGCACCTCCCCAAACCTTTGGAGAGGTGCGCGCGTACCTCCGCGCGAATGGGCAGCGGTGCCGCTCTTTCAGGAAGCCCGCCGCGGCCCGTCTGTGAAGCTGCCGAAAGCGGCAGCTTAGCAGACGGGCCGCGGCAGCTTCCGCAAAGAGCGGCGCCCCTGCCCATTCCGAGAGGTGCGCGCGCACCTCTCCGAACGACCGGAGGTGCGCGCGCACCTCCCCAAACCTTTGGGGAGGTGCGCGCGTACCTCCGTGCGAAGGGGCAGCGGCGCCGCTCTTTCAGGAAGCTGCCGAAAGCGGCAGCTTTCTGAAAGAGCTTCCTGAAAGAGCGGCACCGCTGCCCGTTCGCGCGGAGGTACGCGCGCACCTCCCCAAAGGTTTGGGGAGGTGCGCGCGCACCTCCGGTCGTTCGGAGAGGTGCGCGCGCACCTCTCGGAATGGGCAGGGGCGCCGCTCTTTGCGGAAGCTCCCGCGGCCCGTCTGCTAAGCTGCCGCTTTCGGCAGCTTCACAGACGGGCCGCGGCGGGCTTCCTGAAAGAGCGGCACCGCTGCCCATTCGCGCGGAGGTACGCGCGCACCTCCGGTCGTTCGGAGAGGTGCGCGCGCACCTCTCGGAATGGGCAGGGGCGCCGCTCTTTGAGGAAGCTGCCACGGCCCGTCTGCAAAGCTGCCGAAAGCGGCAGCTTTGCAGACGGGCCGTCGCCATCGGGCAACCGGGAACCGGTTCCATCTCATTTTTAAAAAAATGGCAGCCGCGTGCGTCCGCGCATGCGCAAAAAACCTTTTTGCGCATGCGCGTGCATGGACACACGCACGCGGCTCCCTCTTTTTTTAATTTGTGATGGAACCGGTTCCCAGTGGCTCTTTTTCTTTTTTAGGTTGCCGACCCCTAGTCTATACACTCCATTCCAAGTTAAATACTGAACAGCCTATACTGTATAAGCCAGTGATGGCGAACCTTTTAGAGACCGAGTGCCCAAACTGCAACCCAAAACCCACTTATTTATCGCAAAGTGCCAATGGCAATTTAATCTGAATACTGAGGTTTTAGTTTAGAAAAAACAACTCATACATTAACATCTTTTGCTTTAAAAGAAACACACAATAACAAACCTTTGAATGATACAAACAACTTTTTACTGAAAGGTAAAAAGTTTGCATTTGGCATGCTTTTGAACAATTAATGTGATTTTTTCTGTTGTATACACGCTGATAATTTGTCTAACCTGGGCTTATACTTTGTAAGTTTGAGAGTAACACACGCAGCACTCAGGTCATCTGCTAGTCTGTTTCTGGTGTCAGATTTGATATAATTCAAAGCTGAAAACAGCGCGCTCACTCCGGAGGCTTGTTTTGGTTAGGAAGGGGCTTGAGAAATGGCTTTTTCCTGTGAAAACTTAGCCAAAGAGCAAGACACGCATGTCCACAGAGAGGGCTCCAAGTGCCCCATCTGGCACGTGTGCCATAGGTTCACCACCACTGGTATAAGCACAAAAAGAAAATGCATAGAATCCAAAATTTCAAAAAAAGGGACTTGCCCAGTCTTCTCTCCAAAATGTGTGTGAAGCTGTGATTCACTGAACTGGATCAGCTCTCCCATATACTGCACTCCGAGACATTCAGTAATAGAAGCACCTAGTTTCCCTCCAAGGTTGCGACTATGGGAGAAAAAGAAGCCAATTGGATGGAGAATGGAAGGTACGAGATCCGGGTACCCATCAACAAAAGTATTCAGGTAATCACCCAAAGAGCAAAGGACTGTAGGATTTGCGCTATTTGACGAATGGCTAAAGCATATTGACAGAATCGGTAATGAATAAGTAGCTTCTGCCTATACTAGTAGGAAGCGAGCACAAATATGCCCAAGCAGTAACATGCAAGAGAAAAGCATTACTTTGAAATTCATGGCTGTATCCTCAGTTTTACGTACATGCTGCTGATTGGCATCTTGCTAAAGAGTTGAGGAACAGCCCCCTGTGATACCAGAGTCTGTCGATTTGGTTTGTTGAGGCCACAGGCCAGTTTTGCTAATACCTGAAATGAACCAAATGGCTAGTTTAGCAACAGTGACTTTTCAATTTCCCCAATTCAAATTTTAGAAGAAATCAAAATCTAGGACATAGGGCAAAATATAACTACTCAAAATTATACAAAGATAGAGGGTGACTGTATTGTGGAATTTCAAGGATACAATGACACACTTAACTTATTTAACCAAAAGAAAATAGTATCTGGTCAAAAATATAAGTTCTCATATGTTTTCCCTCATTTTTATTCTTATCTATTATTTGCGTTTAATTCCTTCTATGACCAAAACTCCTAATATAATTGTGTTTATTCTTAGTACCAGGATCTATAAAATTACAAAAACATGTAAAGCGAACTTGGAAAGAATGATCTGTTCACAAGCAGAACTTTCTATAGAATTCTGGAAAATAATGCATTAGCTTCAACTTGGGCTACTTGCTTTTTGGTCCAGGATAGAATTGCCCCACTTTGTGGGTATTCATTCCAGTTTGTCCTGAAAGCCTTTGAAGGTTAAGTGGAGTAAGACTAAGCCTGAGCAGGTAGCAGACTTAGAATGTTCACCTCCTGGGGGAAGCCACTTCAGTGCTGAATAAGCTGCATTATTTTTTGTTATAAGAGTTTACGAGATTCCTCCAATTATATAAGGAGGAGGATAGGTGGCTCCAGTTAGGTGGGCAGATGGAAGTGTGTTTCAGGGAAAATAACAGGTCAGGTTATGAAGAAAAGAGAGGAGATAACTTGTGCCAGTTCCTTCCTCCTCTTGTTACCTTGATGGACTGTGGTAATCATATTGGCTTTTACCCTTTGGCCTACAGATGTTGTTGCTAAATGCCAAGATAGTAAATAAGAAAGATTTCCCTCACCCTCGATTTGACCATGGATGAAGAGGCTGATCTGGAGTATAACTGAACCCTGAATCAAGAAGAGGGTACTCAATACAGTCAGAGGAGCTGCTCTTGTCAATAGGAACACTCTCTCTCTCTCACACACACACACACACACACACACACACTCTCTCCCTCCCTCCCTCTCCCTCCCTGGATTCTGAACTTGGGACAGACTTGAAAATCTGTGGATGCCCTGCTGCCTGCCCTAAGGTGAAAGGCAGTATTGGGTCTAGGACAGGGGGAGGGAACCTTGGCTCTTTTATGACTTCTGGACTTCAACTCCCAGAATTCCTGAGTCAGCATGGCTGGTTCAGGAATTCTGGGTATTGAAGTCTACAAGTCATAAAAGAGCTGAGGTTCCCTACCCCTGGTCTAGGACATCTCAACATTCAAGCCACAACTGTTTTGGCTGAGACTTTATGGCCTTGTGGCAACCACAGGCCTGTCATAACTTATTACTGATGAAATACGTGCCAGGTTACACTCTGTAATTGTTTTTTCTAACGGGCAGAAGGATGGTGGCCTGAAATTGTGGGACTTTATGTCTGTTCCCTTTTTATGGACAAACCACTTCCCATGGGATTAGATTTGTAGCAACTATTTCTCTTCCTAGAGGTGGAGGAAGAGCACCCAACCCACTGTATGTGGTACATATCTCAGCTGAGAGCAGTTAGGCAAATAAGAAGACGACTCGTCTGGAAACTGACTCACTATAAGCATATTTTAGGACATAACAACCCCAAAATAATTTTTACTCCATCGTAGCATCTCCTCAGTATTATCCAGCAAAGGTTTCCCAAGTGCTTCAAAGCCTTCCTTTCTTCTTTCTCTTTTATATTTCCTCCATTCATTGGATACAGATTTTGACATAGACCAATGAAGACTTGTATATGTTGAGTTCAACATTAGAAAACAAGCAGCCATACCTTATTGTGAGAAATTCCAACAGAACATTGAAATCCAGTGACAGACTCCACAGCAGCCCTCATTTCTTCCATAATTATTGCCCCTACTGTCAGCTGCAATTCTGGATTGCTGGGATCTCCAAAAGGCAATGACTTGAGCCACTGGCACACACCACGTTGCCTTATCTCCTCTAAAACAGAACACAAACCGATTCAAAGCAAGCATCTTGCTAGACTGTTAACCATTTATAACCATATTAATGAACCACATACCAATATACCAATAAGCTGTTTAGTATCTAATGCCATTCATTATATAATGCTATGGTACAGTGATAATATATATAACCTTACACAATGCATTTATGCGACTGTAGCCTGTGAGACCCATTCATAGCAGACCAAAAGGCATAAAGGTTTGCTCAGTTTATACAAGATGTAAAAAATCATAATAAAAGTTTGAGGAATATACAGCATGGTTCCTAAAAAAAAATAGACGTGAGAAAACTCCCAGTGCTGGACCAAACAAGTCTTGCTGAAATGTATACTTATGTAAAAGGGACTACTGTCCTAGAGAGTCAGCACACAGAATGAGCATTTTGTGTTGGTGTTCTATTTTGATTTTTTCTGGAACTCAAACATATCACAAAGAGCTAAACTTTTAAGTGAGAAAAGCATGCATGAATGAATCTTTTAGTTCCAAAAGTAAACAAGAAATGTGGGAAACCAGTCTTTAGATAAAAAGAATAAGTAGCACTGAAAGTTTTTTTAGCTTCAATGTGACAATCTCAACTCATCCCTAATAACAAAATCACAGAATATCAAGTGAATGAAGCTGGGGGACAGAATCCAATCTGCTTGCAAATGCTATTCAATTTGCATAACTGGATAATGGAGTTTCCCCCCCCCCCTCTCTCTCTCTCACACACACACACACATTACCTTTGTTGTCCATATTTTCTTCTTCAAGGCTGTTTGGGAATCCCTGAATATATGTAGTTCTCAACTGCTCTACTGAAATAGGTTGATCCTTTATTTTCTGCAGCCTTTCCTGTATAGTTTGAGTTAAGTCCAGATAAGCTTCATCAATGCTGGCACGTTCAATCACAGCAAAGCGTGACATCACTTCCATCACCTCTATGCTGGCTTCTCTGTATCTACATAAAGACATACACAAAAAAAATTGATATTTCTGTTTATCCTACTCTTTCCATCTCAGGAATCTAATAAAAATCGAGCCATCAAAGTGATGGGTCTGTAGCATTATTTTTTCCATAGCACCATGCAGTTTGACAACCTACATGAGAACCCCTTAATCACCTTGTTTTTGTATAGCTTCAAAAACTCTGAAATTATACATCCAAATTCAGCCATAAACTATTCTTGACGATCATAGCTCTATGATTTTTTAGCAGAAAGTAATAAAATGAATAGAAAATGAGATATGCAAAGTTTCAGGCTTTCAATATTTAAAAAAATGAGGTAAAATCCTGTCCCATTCCCCACACATACACATACATGCAAAAATTCCTTTAATTCATTCCTAGTGTTACTATTACATCACATGTCCTAAATACTGTTACCATATTATATTTTTAAAGATGAATAGACTGAAATACTGCATCCAGTTTTTTAAGAGGCAGCATAACATGTTTCTTTAAACTGTTTGAAAACAAATATAAATTCCAAAAGCAGAAAATTCACCAAAAAGTAGCTGTGATTAAAAATCATCCTGAGTCATTTTTTGTTTGTTTCAGATGGTTTTCCAATTACTCAAGGAAAAAAAACCAAGACAAATTGTAAAAGGCTATCAACCCCAAGTTTACCTGGTGAGATCTGCTTTGCCACGAGACTCTGGTACTCTAGCCAACTGGAGATCTGGGCACAATTTCTTGGCATCAGCAGCCCACATGTTTCTTTTAACCCCAAAAGCACGTGCTTCATAGCTCACAGCAATTATCCTGAGTTCCATGAAGGGAAAATATATTAGACATTACACAAGCAGGCATATACATAGAATGAAGGCTACTGCTAAGCTTGTAAGCCGCCCTGAGTCTTTGGAGAAGGGCGGGATATAAATGGGATTAAAATTAAAAAATTAAATTAAAAATTTTTCCAATTTAGCATAAGAACTTACAGAGGTTAACAATATTACCTACAGATTGAATACAACTGAGGATTTTCTTCTTAAATTGTAAAAAAATTTTAGGCATTTTGAGGGAACATTCATGCCTACAACATTTAGAATATACTGAGAAACTAAGGAGCCTACAGGAATTGACAGCTGCTGAATCACTGCAGGTACCACAGTGCTAGCAGTTTTATTTCCAGGTTAAAAATACTTATTTTGGGCAAGGCTGAGCAAAAATTATCCTATTCAAGGATTCGAGAGTTCAACGTATAAGACACAAAAGAAAAGGACCAGAGAAATGTTAAGGAAGCCAATCTGAGAGACATCGGATACTGAAATGAGGAAACTACCAAAGCAGGTCCAGAAACAAGAGCAAATATACATGTAAAATCCATGTTTTCCTGCTATGGTTTATGAATCCACATTATTTAATTTAGATATGTATGCAAAGCAAAACACTGAATGCAAAATACTATTGATGTACAATATTTATGCGTTGTAAATAAAATGCATAAGGTAAGACTTTTTTGTGTGTGGTCTTGAATCAGCTTTTTGAATCCTGGCAACTGCCTGGACTAGTCCCTGCAGTTTTCTTGGCAACATTTTGCAAATTCTGCCCTCCTTCCTAGGCCTGAGAGTGTGTGACAGGCGCAAAAGGTCACCCCGTCGGCTTGTACCCTCATCACACCAAACTGGGTGTGTGTGTGGGGGGGAGTAGAACTAGGTCAGGGCTAGGCAACCTCGGCTCTTTTATGACTCATGGACTTCAACTCCCAGAATTCCTGAGTCAGCTATGCTGACTCAGGAATTCTGGGAGTTGAAGTCCATGAGTCATAAAAGAGCCGAGGTTGCCTAGCCCTGAACTAGGTTAAAACCGTCTCCCCCGAAGTCCCAGTGTCTTTTTAACAATGTTACAAGTTATTTTAACAATGTTAAAGTCCCAGTTAAGTTCCAGTTCTTTTAACAACGCCGGAAGAAGACATCACTCGTTTGTTTTCTGAAGGGCGTCATTCCTTCGCCTCAATTATCTACCGCTTCATTTCGTTCCCTCGACAAGAAGAGGAACTTCCTACCCGCCACCTTTCCAGGTCTTATACTGCACCACGACACACGGCTTTCCATGCAGACCGGGATCCAGGCGTCGCTCCACCTGTATGTAGAAGCAGTCCATATCCGCCAAAGCCACCACTCGCTCCTGCCCCCGAACCATCGCGGTTTACTAACGGCCACCAACCAGGATTAAACCGATGCCAAAAGAGAATTCCGCTATAAGCTCCGGGCCTGAGTTACATTCCCGCCATCTGGAAGGATTAAAAGGGAAAAAAAATAAATAAATCCCTCCCTGTACGGTTTCTACTTCCGCCCCAAAACACAAGGTACCTTGGGAAACGTAGTTTAAAAGGAAACATAACCATAGATTGTTGGGGGCAATTAAGCTGACTTTGTAATAATGCCGCTTGGGTGTGTGTGTGTGTGAAAGCCCTAATAAGCAGGCATATACATAGAATGAAGGCTATTGCTAAGCTTGTAAGCCGCCCTGAGTCTTTGGAGAAGGGCGGGATATAAATGGAATTAAAATAAAATAAAAAAATAAAATAAAATAAAATAAAATAAAATAAAATAAAATAAAATAAAATAAAATAAAATAAAATAAAATAAAATAAAATAAAAATAAAAGTATTTTCCTTGGCAAGTCAAGGAGGGGAAAACAGGATGGGGAAAAGGTTGTTGACGAAAGTAGCTGCAGATCACAAAAACTTATGCCAGTCATAAGTCGAAACACCTGCCTATAAAGATAACCTAGTCAAGTCACTGCTCGTCTGCCTGTGGTCTGCCTATCGCTTCCCCCCCCCCCCAGAAGATGCCAATCACAGTTGCCAGGAAAAAAAAATCTGTTGTCTAAATTAGGGTCACTAAACCCTGAAGTACAACACTAATCAAAAGCTAATACCATTTCATAAAATGATTTAGTCAAAAAAGGTGGTATCAGACCTTTTTGGTAGCCTAAGAAGCTTAAGAAACGTGAGTGTTATGACTCCTGGGCAGTGTTGAGGACAATTATTCCTCCATCCGTGCCCCATACTAAATCTGAAACTCAACCCTGTCAAGCTCAGGTCCATTTTTTTAAAACCTGAAAGTCGTTTCACCCATCTCTGAGTATTCCCAGTGGCCGATTGGCCTTTGTGGAATGACTTTCTCTGAAGAAAGGGAAAAACCAAACATTTGGAGGGGAGGGGAGGGGGGAGAAAGAAAAATCTGAAAGAACCGAAGTCCCGCCTCCAGTAAGAAAAACCAGGCATTTCACGTTTCTAAACTCTATAGGCAGGGGTCTTCAAACTCGGCCCTTTTATGACTCATGGACTTCAACTCCCAGAATTCCTCAGCCAGCATGCTGAGGAATGAAGACCTCTGCTCTATAGGCGTACCACAGAGTTGCCCAGCATGTCCGGCCGCCATTCTTTGAAGATCAGCTGATCTCCCGCACATGCGCACTGTGACTTTTCTCTCCGTGGACCCGGCACGGTGTGGCTTCTTGGCTTGCCCCCCCCCCGTGCTTGGTTGCCGTGGGCAACGGCACCTTTCTTCCTCCTGTTCCCTCCTCCCGCCCCCCCCCCGCCCCCATCGATTCTCGCTTCCAGGCACAATGTCGTGGGACCCCGTGAACACGCTCTGTGAGCAACTGGTGAAGGCGGTGACGGCGATGATGGACCCGGCCTCCACGCAGCGCTACCGTCTCGAGGCCCTCAAGGTATCGTGGCGGCGGCGGCGGCGGGAACGCCCCTTCGAGCATGCACACAACCAACGGCCCGAAGTAAACTCGGCGTGGGGGAGGCTGGGACGGAAGCGCATGGCCGCCGCCGACATTTCCCGCTTGCCTTTTACTGTTCCTCGTCTGGTCATCCTTTCGGGATGGAAGAACGAGGAAACACTCTTTGCCTCTTCGGCTTTATTGATGCCTTTGGGCAGGGGTCTTCAAACTTGGCCCTTTTATGAATTGTGGACTTCAACTCCCAGAATTCCTCAGCCAGCATGCCTGGCTGAGGAATTCTGGGAGTTGAGGTCCACAAGTCATAAAAGGGCCAAGTTTGAAGACCCCTGCCTTTGGGCCTTCGACGCTTCTTGGGCACACATTCCCGCCCCCCCCCCCGTCACGATCGATCGGCTGATCATGCCTTGTCCGTGTGGCCGCTTATTCTGAGATAAAAGTACTATTTTAAATCATTCCTACTATACGGGTGGTCCTCGACCATAAGTGAGCCAGCCCGACGTGTCTGTTGTTAATTGAGACATTTGTTCAGTGAGATTTGCCCCATTTTTACGGCCTTTCTTGCTATAGTTGTTAAGTGAATTGCCGAAGCTGATAAGCTAGTAACCTGGTTGTTAAGTGAAGCTGCTTTCCCCCATTGACTTTGCTTGTCAGAGGGTGGGGAAAGGTGATCACGTGGCCGTGGGGCACAGCAGCCGGCGTCATAAGTATGAACCAGTTGCCAAGCATCTGAATTTTGATCACATGATAATGGGGATGCTGCAAAAGTCGTAACAGTGAAAAATGGTCCTAAGTCACTTTTTTTGAGTGCTGTTGTAACTTTGAACGGTCACTAAATGAACTGTTGTAAGTCGAAGACTACCTGTATATTGTTTTAAAAACAGGGGAAACAATCCACTTATGTAAAGTTGACTGTCGCTTGAGCAGACCAGATAGCTGCCTGCATGCAGTGGTATTCCAGGAATAAACACACTACCGTTTTGCTCAGACTCCCGGATGTAGTGCTGCTCTGAGTTGATCTGCTGGCTGTGAAAGCATCAAGACAAAATTTGGCAAACATGAAAGTTTTAAAGAAGGGAATAAAAAATATAGTACTGTGTCAACCATGAGGGGGGGGGAATCGAGATTCCATAAGGAAGCAATATTTTTAATCCGTCTAACTGAACATTGATGAAATAAGTGCATATGTATGTGTTTGCAAGAAGTTTTCATTTAGCGCATAAATTTAAAACTCAGGAAGGCAAAGGAAATGGAATAATGGATTATCATATATTAAACCATGTGTTGGGTTAACACTTAGAGATGTAATGAAGACAGTAGAAACTTCAAAATATATGATATAGAAACCAGAGCTTGATAGGGCACAAATTAATTTTAGTTAAAATATTGTAAATATAAATTGACATAAAGAAAAAATAGAAAAATAGAAAAAGTCAGCAGTAAGCTAATATAAGATAGTTAATGGTGAATAATACCTATGTAACCTAGAAATCATCAGGGAAATAGTCCAATAATTCAAAGGGGAAAAGAAATCCATTTGGATTCACAAATTAGAAAATTGAAAGACAAACCAGTCTTGCTGGTAGTATCCTGAAAGTTGTATCAGGAGTGTGATATACATCACTTTTAGCGGGTATGCAATATGATACCATATGCTACTATTTTTTCAAAACAATATAGTAGGAATTATTTAAAATAATATTTTATCTCAGAATTTGGTTGGCCTTTTCATAATTAACTTGGACAAATTATACACTTGTGTGCTTAAAATAAATTCTTATTCCTTTTCAGTTCTGTGAAGAATTTAAAGAAAAAAGTCCAGTTTGTGTTCCTTGCGGATTGAAATTAGCAGAAAAATCCCAGACTGCTATTGTCAGGCATTTTGGTCTTCAGATCTTGGAGCATGTGGTGAAGTAAGAATTTTTAGTTCCACCAAGTGGTGTAATATTGCAATTTCCCAGATGTTTTTTAGCTTGAAGTTAGACTTGCAACAGTCTTATAATATAGCAATAGATGCAATCATTTTGTTATAATATCAATAGAATAGTTTATAGTTTATAACAAAGGCGACCTGGTGGCAATTCATAGAAGGAATTTATACTCAGTATTTTGGTGTTAATGAAATAGCTTGCACACATTTGCTATAGGATACAATCCCACCTTTCTCTGTAGTATTCACCCACCCTTCAGCTTGCTTATTTCCCCCCCCCCCCGAGGATTTGTGACTTCCAGCTGGCTTTCCCATTGACTTTGCTTGAGAGAAGGCAGCAGGAGGTCACAGTTTCGTGAGATCCTTGCTTAACAACAACAGTGAAGACTGCTAGGATTGCCACTACTATACTCATACTCATGTGGTCACATGATATAGCAGTTTATGACTGCATTGCTTAGCAAGACCCAATTATTGTTGTTAAATGAGAACTGCCTTTAATTCTTTTAAAGGCTATACTGCTTTTGCTTTTATATGGGAATGTTGAGATGGATAGGACAACTTGAGAACAGAATATCTCTCTCATATTACCATGTTATGAAAGTTTACTTATTATTAATCAATATAACATAGATTTGATGTCTGTGTTTTTGGGGGTTAGATTTCGATGGAATACTATGGGTCGACTTGAGAAAGTCTTTTTGAAGAACAATGTCATGGCACTAATATCCAATGTAAGTCTTGCTACTTCTTGAACGTAAACTGCTAAATTTTATTTTAATGGTACAGTATTTTTCACAAAAATAAGGTTTTGTTGTTTAAACCATTCCTTAGTTATAGACTCCATAATTTATTTTTCTGGATGAAAGTGCTATTGTATTTATATCTATTGTGATGAAAAGCTGCACTAGTCAGCTATAAAAACAAGGAATAAAACTTGTCTCTATGATATTGTTCATACATATAGTAAAGCAGTTTGTTCTATAGACAATACAGTATGAGACTGGGCTTTTACATTTCTCTGGATATAAATTGTCACACTTAATATAGAAATAATCAAAACATTGTTTTTATACAGTAGTTATCCTACTTTGTAAAGTATTCCAAACTCTAATGGACTAGGATTGTGTGCTTACTTGATTTAATTTAAAGGGTTCTTTAAAAATTTATACTGTATTTCTAAAGATAGGTCTGTGAGTGTTGAATAATATAATAGTCCTATCTTCCATCTTGTAATCTTTCAACGTTTCATTAACAGGGTACCCAGAATATTTTAGAAGAAGAAAGTCACATTAAGGATGTTCTCTCTCGCATTGTGGTAGAGATGATCAAACGTGAATGGCCACAGCATTGGCCTGATATGCTGAAAGAACTGGACACGCTGTCTGAAGAAGGGGTAGGACATCCTACAGTGATACTGCTCTAACTTTTTTGGACTTGTTTTTGTAGATTGGCCACACTTACAGGGCATGAGTACAATTTTATGATTTTGGGTGAGGTCACGTCAAACAATAAATTTCTAAAGGCTAAAATATGAAAAATACAGATGTCATGTGAGAACTTCGATCTTGTAAAATTTATATCCATTTCTAATATTAATTTTTATTATCGCTTACTAATGATAGTAATAGAGTGAGCGCCTGTTACTCGTCCCAGCTTCTGCGAACCAGCAGTTCGAAAGCACGTAAAAATGCAAGTAGAAAAATAGGGACCACTACAGTGGGAAGGTAACAGCATTCCGTGTGCCTTTAGCGTCTAGTCATGCCGGCCACATGACCACGGAGACGTCCTCGGACAAGCACTGGCTCTTCGGCTTTGAAACGGAGATGAGCACCGGCCCCTAGAGTTGGAAACGACTAGCACGCATGTGTGGGGGAACCTTTACCTTTACCTTTAATGATAGTCAATAGCAGTGCTTTTTTTGTAAAAGAAAAAGGTGCCGGAACTCACACATGTCATACAACCCACCTTGCCTACCCTACAAGGTTCCATCCAAAAAAGGTGCCGGAACTCCGTTCTGAGCATTCTATGAGAAAAAACGCCCTGGTCAATAGTGTACGTTGGAAGTGCTGTGAGCGCTATGGAGGCTCCAACCCTCCCTAGGAGATAATTGTACTTGAGGTTATTGCGTCAGGTTATGTGCCCGGTCCTTCAACATAATCCATAGTCATTCTCTGAAAACTAAATGTTATTCCTATGGTAATGAGAATTGTTTCCTTTTGATTTGATTTGATTTTCATTCTAGGAAACCCAGACAGAGTTAGTGATGTTCATACTTCTGCGCCTGGCAGAGGATGTGGTTACTTTCCAGACATTGCCAGCTCAACGACGACGAGATATTCAGCAAACTCTTTCCCAAAATATGGAGAAAATTTTTAGTTTCCTGCTAAATACACTACAGCAAAATGTTAATAAATACAGATGTGCGGTAAGAGGCCCCCATTGGTTAGTAAGAACTACATAGTCTCAGATGTCAGGAATGGCAAAAAAATGGCATCATTGGTATAGTCAGCTCATTACGTGAAGTAGAGTCAAAAGAATTTGATCTTTGTGGCAGAAAGCATCCCCTGGCTTTTGAAGAGGAAAATTGATTTATAGAGACTCAGGAATTACAACAAATCCACAGAGATTATGTTTTCATATGTAGCTTATTGTTTTTATTTTAAATAAAATTTAACATAAATCCTGCAATCAGTAATCATATATATTGTAAAAGAAGGGGGATAAGGCACCAATTATCCAGAATATGTCCTAATCGAATTCAGTTGTTATTCTAAAACAGTAGTCTGGGTGTATAAGAATGAGATTCATCTTGTTGAATGTTTTTATTTGTTTATCATTCATGGATTGCTCGTAGCAGTTTGTCATTTTGTAGAAGAACAATATGTGTAATTGGATTATTATTTATACCAGTTGTTGGTTTTATGGAACTCTCTTAAAAATATGTTTATCTTGCTAATCATGGATTTGCTTCCTTCACGTATTACTGATTATTAATGTAAAATGAGCAGAGTAATTCTTAACATTATAGAACTGCAGATTCTGACAGAATTCCTGTTTAAACCTCAGGACTTAGAGATAAATAATCTTAATGACTCATTTAAATATGCATTTGATTGCTAAAAATGAAAATAAAGCTTTAGAAACATCCTACCAGTATGATTGTCTCCTATAAAAAGAATTGGCAGGTACTGTAATATTGAGGAACCAAACTGTGTTTCAGTAAACCATTCACTTTTTTTCCTTTCCAGAAAATGGATGCAGCTCAAGAATCAAAAGTAAGTGAAACCAGGGTTAAGAAATACAAACACCTCTCATGGTCCTGATGCTTAGGATATGGCCATTCTTTTCCAAATATCTGTTGCCATTAATGCTATTGGTTTTTTCCAATGTTTTGTTGATTAAATCCCCTCTTGACAAATTCCTACTACATATGATAGAATATAAGGGAGAGTGTTCATCAGAGTTCATAACTTTGCTTGGTTACTGCTCCCACTGTATCTCCCCATATAGATCAGAATGGGCAATTTGGGGAAGCCACGAGCCACAATTGACACTTTGGAGTGATATTGAAGGTTACAAAGAGAGTGGTGCACCATATATGTGAATGTGGTAGACACTGGGAAGACAGTTTTAATAGTGATTTGCCTATTTGGGGGTTTAGAGTAATGTTTCCTGTGTTTCCTACTTCAGAAAAGGAGAAAATCATAATTACATTTCTCAGCGATCAGAGATGGGTTCCAGAAGCAACAGAAAGAAGGGTCACGACCTGTGGGTTGCCCAGCCTGATTTCCAGCATTGAAAGGAAATAATATTTTCAGATTAGCCGAGTACTTTCCCAGGAACAAAAACATTAAAAGTTGATGTGAGGGAAATGTGTTTAATACTTTCACTGTATTTTAGTAATAGGATTAAGGCTGTTAATAGGTGGCACATCAATAGATGTGTAGTTCTGTGGACTCTCAATTGCAATTGTTTTCCTCTAGGCACAAGCAAATTGTCGAGTAGGAATCGCAGCACTCAATACTCTGGCTGGTTATATAGACTGGGTGGCTATGAACCATATCACAGCAGATAACTGCAAGCTACTGGAGATGCTGTGCTTGCTTTTGAATGAGCCAGAGCTTCAAATAGGAGCAGCGGAGTGCCTCTTGATTGTAGTCAGCAGAAAGGTGAGTATTTCTTTTCTATCTTCTTCATAAGGACGTTTTGGGGATATACCCCATTCATAGATATAGGACAAGATTGTTAAGTGGAAGATTGTAAAACAGGGGTCCTCAAACTACGGCTTGTGGGCCGCCTGCGGCCCCCCATGCCTTTTTATCCAGCCCGCCTCAACCTCCCGGGCAAGCCGTCCAATCGCAACGAGAGGGTGGGTGGATGGCAGCGAGAGCCCCAGCCAATGGCGGGATGGCGAGTTGGTGGGAGGAGAGGTGTTTTTTTCCCCAGTTTCTCCCTCCCGTGCCCAAGTGCGTGCCTGCACTTTGGCCATGCCCCCTTCCTCTCCTCTTGCCTCTTCGCGTTTTTACCTCAGGGCCGGGCTGAGAGGTTTAGGCCTCGCTTGCAGCCTCGGCCTCGCTTAGGGCAGCCAAGCCGGGCGATGATGACGCCACTGCTGCTGCTTCTTCTAAGGCGGGGCCCTCGCTAGGCGCTACGGAACACGAGCCCCAGCCTCCGCCACTGCTGCCGGCCGGCCAAGAGGAAACTGGTGCCGCCAGCCCTCAACATCACCGCCACCATCGCCGAAGGACCAAGCACCGGCGGCGGCGGCAAGGGCGACGGCTCCGAGTGAGTGGGCTTGACCCTTGCAAGGGTTGGAGTGGGGCTGCTGGAGTGGGGTACCAGTTATGGGTCTGAGGGGAGCAGGCGAAGGGCGAGGTATTTGTGACGGGCAGCTAGGGTGAACCGGAAAAAAGGAGGAGAATTTACTCCTGGAAGGTTATTTCGGGTTTGCGAGAGGTTGTGTGGAGCTGAGGCGCTGAAAGGTCGGGGGAGCCACTGGGAGGGAGGACACAGTCGGCCTTTGGAGGAGCATCCCGATCCACGAATGGGGGGGGGGAGTGCTGTGTCCAGGTGAAGCCCTGAGAGGTAGGTAAAGCCGGAGGCGGTGGAGCAGCTCAGAGGAACTGGGGGTGGCAGTGCTGACGGTTGAGAGAAACTTCATTGGCTTTTAGGTTCCAGGAAAGGGTTGGAGGAAGGATGGGGATGTTAGGATGCACTGCATGGGAAAGAGGAATGAGGTCTTGCCAAGGTAGGATCTTCTGCCCTAAGACGGTCCAGAATGCCAGTCAAGGAAAATATTTCTGGCTCAGGGTTAAAATGAAGGGTCCTTGGGCGGGGGGGGGGGCGGTGTCTCTGAGGATGGTGGTTTTCTTGCAGACGTTTCAGGACCCAAAGTGGGATAATAAGTGAACTGATGATGTTACCTAGTTTGGGTCATGAGATGTCTACAAGAAAGCCATGAAGTTCAGAGTGGACCAAGGAACCCACAATCACCCCCCCCCCTCCTCCTCCTCCTCCTCCTCCTCTTCTTCTCCACTCCACAAACCCCCTCTCTTCTGGCATTGCTGATGTTACCTAGTTTGGGTCATGAGACGTCTGCAAGAAATGCTGAATGGAAATGGCACCTTGCCTTTCTGACAGATGTAACAGAGCTACTCAACAGTTTCAGTGTGCAGCTTCAAGGAAAGGGGAAGCTCATCTGTGATATGCATTCACAATATGTGAAAGCATTTGAAGTAAAATTGGACAGACATACTCATTAAACAAGTGAGGGAGGAAAACTTCTGCCATCTTCCCACAACTCAAAAACTGTTTGTGGAAAAACCAGCAGTTGCATTCCCAAACAAAACGTGTGGATTCACTGGAAATGTATATTTTCTTCACTTAAAAACTCATTCAAATAATTAAATCAATTCATTTTTCTTGTTTCATTTTTTTTTCATTTTATACTTGATTTTACATTGTTCCATAATCATTATTTTTTTTCAAACTGTAGTTTGCCCCCCCTCCCCCAACAGTCTGAGGGACAATGAACTGGCCCCGTTTAAAAAGTTTGAGGACCCCTGCTGTAAAAGTCCTTTCTTATCTATTATGAAGTTCCTTCTGTTTGGTATTTTGGACTATTCCTCTGGCAGCTAGGGTAGAGGCTAGTGGTTCAAGGGAATTTCTCCAAGATGATTGCTAATGTGCTGTTTCCAACCTTTTGAGTGCTGGATGAACTTTACTGCTTCAATTTAATTTGCTGTTATTTATTGATGAACTGTCGCTAACATTTTAAATGAAGCAAAGGGGAAATATTGAATGAAATGTTCTGCTTTGAACGATCGCTGTGAGAAGAAACGTTCAATGTAATATACTAGCTAACAAATTTCCAGTGTTTCTGTCTAACGTGCTGAAATTTTTATGTATTTTTTTTAAAATAGGGAAAACTGGAAGACCGCAAGCCCTTAATGGTTTTGTTTGGGGATGTTGCCATGCACTATATTCTCTCTGCTGCCCAGTAAGTACTATTCTCTGGTGTTGTAAATGCATGAGTGGTTATGAGTGGAGCAGTGGGCTAATGCCTCCTTAAGTAACACCAGCTGCCTGCAATTAGTGCAGGTTCGCATCCCACCAGGCTCAAGGTTGACTCAGCCTTCCATCCTTCCAAGGTAGGTAAAATGAGGACCCAGATTGTTGGGGGCAATAAGCTGACTTTGTAATAATGCCGCTTGGGGGGTGGTGGTGAAAGCCCTAATAAGCAGGCATATACATAGAATGAAGGCTATTGCTAAGCACATTGATTTGTGCTTTAAATTGTAAGCCGCCCTGAGTCTTCGGAGAAGGGCGGGATATAAATGGGATTAAATAAATAAATAAATAAGTAATTGTTGAATGATAGGGATTTTTTCCATGATGATCTGTCCCTAACCTGGGTTTTTAGGTCTTCCAACAACTGTGGTTGGAAGATATCAAATTACGCACCGTAAAATCCATTTTGTTAACAGGCCCCCATTAATTAGTGTGTGTGTGTGCATGGAAACTAAGGAGCGTTGGATCTGATTATTATTGGCAGGAAATATCAGGAGAATAGATTGAGAAGTCAAAAACAGATCCTAAAACAGATGGCAGATCACTGTTGTCAAAATGTATGAATGTATCAATCAAATCACGAGGAGTCAACTTGAAGGGAAGCTTTATAAGCAGTGTTATCTCGTGTGTAAATGGTTCTCAATTATGTGGTAGAACCTGCATAACTCCTGCTTTTTTCTTCACTTTTCAGGACTGCAGATGGTGAAGATTTAGTGGAAAAGCAATATGTTTTCTTGAAGAGACTTTGCCAAGTATTATGTTCCTTGGGCAGCCAACTGTGTGCATTAGTGGTGAGTGATAATGACAAAAACTATCTCCTTTTGCTTCTTACCGATCAGCCTGGTTTTACAAAGGTAATTCTTACTTTTGCCCAATTTGACAGCCACCTGGTAACTGTCAAAAACTTACTGCATGTTCTCAGGTTCCTATGACAATCCCAGCACCTCTTAAGAATTCCAGTTTTAACACATCTGGAGGCATCAGGTTGGAGAAAGCTGGACCTGCATCTACACACACACACACACACACACACACACACACACACACACCGTACTTAAGATTTATTCTCTCTTGTTTTAAATATAAAGGAAGTGAACAGGAAAGTAAAATGCTGCTCTTAATTGTATGGTGGAACACTCCAGACAGGAAGTCTTCTGTCCAGAGAAAGCTTCATGCAGGAAGGAAGCTTTTCTGCTGGTCACAGGTAAACCTTTGTCATCTGAATCATGTCAGGATCTAAGTCTGCATTGCTTCTCTTCTCTTAACAGGGCCCCGATTCCGATGTAGAAATACCTATCAACTTGGGAAAATACCTTGAGTCATTTCTTGCTTTCACAACCCATCCCAGTCAGGTAAATAGATGGGATTGAAGTGAAATATTTTCCAGTATTTTAAGTGTAAAAATTAAATTAAAATACATGGTATGTATTTGTGATGACCTTATGAATTACAAATATTTTAAAATGGATTCATTATTCCTGTCTGAGATGAAGAAAAGCTTCTTAAGCCAAACCCGCCGTACTCAAATTCAGCTGCATTAGTCGATTTATTCAGTTTATAATATATTGGGCGTTGGCCCTTTCTTTTCTGAAGCTCTGGTTGGGGACCTCTGATGTGGATTATATAGGTGTTCAACTTTTATGATATGATCTCTATCTAATAGATTCTTTTACTTTTTATTTTCCTAGTTCTTACGTTCTTCTACTCAGATCACATGGGGTGCTCTTTTTCGGCACGAAGTACTGTCACGTGATCCTGTATTGTTGGCTATTATCCCAAATTATCTGCGGGCATGCATGACTAATCTAGTGAAGGTATGTTAAGAGTGTAATAAAATGTAAATAGGAATGTTTGGAAAAAGAATAAGTTTTCAAACTGAGTCAGCTATTTTCTGAACCTCTTTCCTAGCACACTCTGATATGACTGGATGAAGGCAGAATACTTTCCAGTCAGTAAAATATGTTACATGTTCATTACCGTATTTTTCGGACCATAAGACGCACTTTTTTTCCCAAAAGTGGGGGGGAAAACGAGGGTGCGTCATATGGTCCGAAGGTGATCCGTATGGCCAGCCCCAACCTCTGCAAGTGGAACACGAATCGGCACGTGCTGAGAAACGCTGATCTCACGCTCCTGCAATCTGCCTCGGTTTCAGCTTCCCTTGCTACAAGAGAAAGCAGGCTGAAACGGAGTGAGGGAGATTGCCAGGAATGCGAATCGGCTGATCTCGCGCTGCTGCAATCTCCCTCGTTTCAGCCTGCTTTCTCTTGTAGCAAGGGAAGCTGAAACCGAGCGAGGGAGTTTGCAGGAGCGCGAGATCGGCCGATTCGCATTTCTGGCAATTCCCTCGCTCCGTTTCAGCTTGCTTTCTGCAAGAGAAAGCCAGGCCGCAGGGCCGCCTCCGCGGGTACTGCTCTAATGCAGAGAGGGAAGGACAAAGAGGGAGGGAAGGAGGGAAGGAAGGAAGGAAGGAAGGAAGGAAGGAAGGGACAATGGGAGGGAGAGAGAGAAAGAGAGGGAGAGAGAAGGAGAAAGAAATAGGGAGGGAGAGAAAGGGAGAGGGAAAGAGAGAAAGGGAGAGAGAGAAGGAGAAAGAAAGAGGGAGGGAAATAGGGAGAGAGAGAAAGGGAGAAATAGAGGGAAAGAAAAATAGGGAGAGAAAGGGAGAGAGAAGGAGAAAGAGGGAGGGAAATAGAGGGAGAGAGAAAGGGAGAGATAGAGGGAAAGAGAAAAATAGGGAGAGAAAGAGGGAGATGGAGAGAAAGGGAGAGAGAGGAGAGAGAAAGAAAGGGAGAGGGAGAGAAAGAGAAGGAGAGAGAGAAATTAAATTAGTAACATGATTGTTAAGTGAATCTGGTTTCCCCACTAACTTTGCTTCTCAGAAGTTTGCAAAAGGCGATCACACAACCCTGGAACAATGTGACCATCATAAATATGAATTGATTGCCAAGCATCCGAATGTAAATCACATGACCCTGGGGATGCTGCAACAGTCATAAGTGTGAAAAATGGTCATAAGTCACTTTTTCAGTGCCGTCGTAACTTTGAACAGTCACTAAGTGAATCATTGTAAGTCAAGAACTACCTGTACTTTATCATTTTTTTTCCTTTTTTGGTGGAGGGTCAAGTTTTTGACACCTTGCTGGGCGACTGGTGGTACTCGGACATTGCCTTGTCCTAAAAGTGGTACAACGGATGAAAAGGTTGAAAAGCCCTGTTTTAGTATACCGGTACTATTTGGTTCAGAATTTTTTTTCTTGTTTGCCCGCTCTAAAAACTGGGTGCGTCTTATGGTCCGAAAAGTACGGTAATTTGTTTTAAGATTATTTTCCAGAATCTTTATGTGACAATATATGTGTGTAATGTTTTCACCTATTGTCTCATCCTTCTCTTTTTATAGTTGGGGTTTCCATCCAAGACTGACTGTCCTAGTTGTGAATATTCTCGTTTTGATTTTGACAGTGATGAAGACTTCAATTGCTTCTTCAATTGTAAGTTGCTGTTCCAGCAAAACCCAAAAGATTGTCAATATATTTTGGTTTGAATAGCATTAACACTATTAACAGATTAACAGAATCTCAGTACAAACAATTTCAGAGCAGAAAGCTATTGCAAAGTTCTGTTATGCCTTCTCTTTAAATTTTCTTTAGAAAGTGGTTCCTCCAGCATATCCAATTTTATATTAACCTACAGACACTTGAATTCACCAGCAACATGTAATTCATCAGAAACTGGGATCAATCTATAAACTCATCCAAGTTTTTTTTTTAATTCCATTTATATCCCGCCCTTCTCCGAAGACTCAGGGCGGCTTACAAGCTTAGCAGTAGCCTTCATTCTATGTATATGCCTGCTTATTAGGGCTTTCACACACACCCCAGCGGCATTATTACAAAGTCAGCTTATTGCCCTCAACAATCTGGGTCCTCATTTTACCTACCTCGGAAGGATGGAAGGCTGAGTCAACCTTGAGCCTGGTGGGATGCGAACCTGCACTAATTGCAGGCAGCTGGTGTTACTTAAGGAGGCATTAGCCCACTGCTCCACCAAGGCTCTTTTGCAGGATGAACACTTCAGACTTCAGATTTTATATCCAGGTTGTTTACATGAGTAATTTTCAGTTATGCTAGCTGCAAGTCAGACTTTTGTTGTTTTTCCTTGCCAGCTTTCCGTGCACAACAGGGAGACGTGATAAGAATGGCATGTCGGCTAGACCCTCATACTGGCTTCCAGATGGCTGGGGAATGGTTGAAATACCAGTTGTCCCTTCCTCTTGATACTGGATCTGTGAATTGTAAGTTTCTTTAACAGGAGGGGAAATGCTCTGTATTCAACGGTAGCGCACAACATGGTTTTCTTTGCTTGGCTCTAGCAGTTTCTCTTAAGTTTTCCAAGCTTAACTTGGATGCTTGAACTATGATGATCACTTAGAGTTTGATTAAAATCCATACATCTCTCCAATTAATCATAACAACACAATTACTGCATTTTTATACTGAAAGCAGCTTTCCAGCAAAACATATTTTTATTATAACTGCATTCATTGTGACATTTTGTTTATGGCAATAAATTCTCATTGGAAGCAGAGTCTGGTACTGTGAATGTTCTAAAGCTTTCTTAATTTTGTCTTCCTTTGATAGCTAAAACAAATGAAAGACCCTACTCCATTTTTTCTCCTTCCTTTGTGCATTGGGATGCTATGACCTTTTTCTTAGAAAGCATCATTAGCCCGATGTTTCGAACCCTGGATAAAGAAGTATGTGGCCCAGATTTTTTTTATCTTGTTTCAGTTACCCTTGACATAATGTGACTTATGTTGCCTCTTGAGAAGCATTCTGAGAAATACAAGCCTTTAGATCATATTTCGACTGTATTATTTATAACTTTTCTCCTTGGGAAAATTTTAATTTTAAAATATTTCAAGCTTGTTGTGTTAATGTCGTTGTGGAGCCCTTGGTGCTGTCTCAGCTTGGTTGTTTGCTTGTAGACGTCATCAGGGCTGGTGAATGTTGGCTTTGTTCCCTATTTATTCCCTATTTATATACAGAAGCTTGTCTTGCCAGTGTTGCTGGGGAGGTGGTTTTATTCCCTTGGTAATTCCTTAATTAGGGCATTGTTTTCTGGTTGATTGTGGTTTTTTTGGTATTAATCCCTGCTTATGTGGGGTTTGGTTGCTGGTGAAGATGTGTTCTTTTCATTTCCTTCTTAGCCTTTTTATTAAATGGTGCATAAATGTGGTTTATCTCTATGTGTCTATTGATGGCTTAGTCATGTGATGACCTGTATGTATCTTTTGATGGCTCAGACATGTAGAGATAAAGCAACAGCAGAGTTAATCCAGGTAAACAGGGATTGACACCAGAAAAACAGTGCACTGCACCAGATCTTCACATGCCCTTGTGCACCTTCCTCGGCACCCACCGCAAGCCTTGCACCACATTGGATCCTTGCATCCTCTCTCCTGCTCCACAGCAGCCTCCCCAAGCCTTGCTACGCTCTTGTCATGGCACACTGGACTTCACATACCCTTCTCCATCCTCCCCATGTCTGCCTGCCAGCCTGCTTGCAAGCTGCCTAGGGCTTGCAACTTCCTGCCGGCTTCCCCACCAATTTGGGTTGTTGGAAGCCAGCGGGAAATTTTCAAGGAAGTCCTTGCTTAATGACCCACAAGCCTTGCTTAACCACAGTTAACAGGGGCTTCCAGGATCCTTGTTGCTAAGTGGCGCGGTCACATGATACTGCATTTTACATCCACATGGTTTAGAGACAGAAATTCCAGTCCCAGTTACCAATGTTAAGTGAGGATTATTTGTCGTTGAAAAAATGGGATGCAGCTTACAAAGACGAGCATCCATTTTTGTATTCCTACAATTATTTTCACCTTTTCTGAAAACTATTTCTTGTAATATTTCAGCTGCTATAAGGTGGGCATAACAACAGTGCAATTCAAGGACCATATGTGGCATACCAGTATCTTTTTTTTTGTGCCCCCCCCCCCGAGCCTCATTACATAGATGTGGCCAACAAACAAACTTGTCTGTCTGTTTTGAAGAATTCTGGGTGCCTTAAACCTTGACAGATGCATAAGGCACTCCATTTACCTTCTGTTAAAATTGTCAGAGCTGTGATTTTTTTTATTTTTCTGACAAATACTTGTACGATAAATACTTACACCGTATGAAGCAAAAAGATATGTGATCACTGTCCATTTTCCTCCTGTTCCAGAAAATCCCAGTTTCTCAAGGCATAGAACTATTGCAACGTGTGCTGAGCTTTGAAACAAAAGACCCTCTGATTCTGTCCTGCCTCCTTTCTAATATCTCAGCGCTCTTTCCGTTTGTTACGTACAGACCAGAATACCTGCCAGAAGTTATTGCCAAGGTAAATGTTTTCTGCTACTGTCGGTAAACACTGGGTTTCTGGAATCTTATTTCACTGCTGTGCAGAGACAGGAAGAGAAGGACACCCAGCTCTATGCCTGCTTGGCGACAGAAATTCAAGCATGTGTGGAGTCTCTCTCCCTGGAGTGTCCTGAAGAGGTAGGAAGAGAAGGACTCCATGCCTGCTTCAATCTTGGCAGCTGAAATCCAAACATTCACAGAGTCTAAATCTTTCCCCCCCCCCCCCCAAATAGAGAGAGATGAGGGCGAAGGTTTGTTCTTTGAGCTTGTGGGTTGGTTTCCGAACGTTTCGTTTGCTGCCAGATTGTTTTAACAGCCATAGCAGGGAGTGCTGAGATGGTCACTGAGTGAAGTAGTCACGTGGGCATCTCACGTAGCGATTGCTTCACTCGACAACCAAGGGCGTGGTTCCAGTTGTGGCCATTTAAACAAGGACTACTGGTATGTCACTGAGGTTAGAGCTGAAAATTAAAACTCACAGGTTATAAAGAGTAAATAGGAAGAGTTAGCTTATCTAAGCAACCTCTCTTCCAGGTGTTAATTGAAAGATGCAAGTCAGTCACAGGACACAAAACTAAAACAAACCCAGCAAACACAAGCCTCCATCTGTGCCCTCACCCAAATGCCCAAGAAAACAGGTGTTTAAAGGAAACAGGGCTCAAATTGCATGGAGAGTGGGGAGGAATGCAACATTAACTTGCAATATGTGACTCAACTTCACTCGCGTGTAGAGAACCTCAAATATACAATTTCTTGAAAAGCGAAGGCTATTTTATTTCTAGAATTAGACCATGTTCCATAGGATACATCCATATTTTTCAGCATCCCAGAATAGGGAAAGGGGAGTTTTGAATATACTAGAGAACTGAAGAGGAAAGAATTGCTATGTTGTAATTGACTGATTATTTTATCTGAAGCTCAAGTCCAGGTGCTGGTTTTTAAATTGTAAGGTGTTCGTATCATTTGATTTACATGACTGATTTTCCCCAATGTATTCCTGTGTCCCACAGAGAGGGACTTAGTATGCTTAATGACCCATGAGATTGCTTAATGACTGTGACAAGAGGTGCTAGAATTGCAGTCTTTAAGTGAAGCAGAATTAATATCTGCAGGAACCACCTCCGCCTCTCTCCTGGTTTCATTAGTGAATGAGGTCAAAGTTGCCTATTCGGGCAGAAAGCTTTTTCAGTGTAGCCTTGGAACTGTGAAGCAGTGCTGGAAAAGATTCACTGAAGTATGTTATCCATTATTTCTGTGAAATTGCTTGGGGGAAAAGAAAAAAAAAAGAAAGCAAACATGCACATGATTTTGTAATACACCATCTTATCCTAAAATGAAAACGGGAACAAGTCGATTGGTAAATAATTTTAGGGGCCAGCATTTTACAAATAACTCACATAAAGCGAAAATATGTTCCCATGAAATGATGAGTAACTTTTTGCTATTGTTCTTAGCTGTTTGCCTCTGTCACCTTTGAAGTTGTAGAAGAAAGCAAGGTAAGTTCATTTCGTAAATGTGACGATGAAGTTTCCTGATGAAACTGCAGAGCAAGGCCATTTTGGTTATATTAGATCTCTTAGACACTGTTGAAACTGTGAAATTATGGCCAAGCTCTACATGAACTACTGTAGTCAGGGGAAAATAGGATTGAGACCCTTCAAACTATAAAGTTTTCTATTTGTGAACTGCCCAGAGGCACGCAGATATATGATGGGTGATATAGAAACTTGGTAACTATATAAATGAAGACATGATGAAAAATCAAAAATTTGAGTCGCCATTTTTGCATTAGTACTAAACCTTAGAAGCAAGTTTCATTAATAGAATTTTCACTGCAAAGCAAGTGCTATACAACAGATATTTTTATATTCACTAAGTATCTTGGGAATATCAGTCTTCTCATAAAAGTAAACATAACAAGGAGCTGTGTAGGTAGTTCTGAGATCTCAGGCGCTAGTATGGTTGCTGGGGGGAAAAAGTCCATTTGTCCAATAGTTTCAAGAGCCTTGCTGTTCTGTGTCCCTTTTTGTTAAGAGCAAGAGCAGAATACACGATGAAAAGAATTCCCCCAGAGCTGCTCCTGTTATGATCAGTGGTAAGCACAGGGCATCACGTTGGAAGTTCTGCCATCATTAGAGATTTGGATAGAAATCAGGCTGTCTTAGTTCTCCAAACAGGACAGTTAATTGTGCTCAGCTTCTACAGAAGTTTTACAAAATGATCAGAACTGCTTTGCTTTAAAGCTGCTTTTGATTATTCCATTTAATATCTTGAAAAATGTATTAAATACTTAAAGCAGCTTTGTTTGCTAAAACAGATAGAATACAGTGCTGTTCTTAAATTTTATTTATTTTGTCTGCCCAGGCACCAAGAACCCGTGCAGTAAAGAATGTGAGAAGACATGCTTGCTCCTCCATCATCAAAATATGTCGGGATTACCCTCAACTTGTTCTGGTATTCAGTTGTTATTTTGTTCAACTTGAAACTGTTTTTTCTAACTTAAGCTACTTTGGGCGTGCGTTTCTAGTCTTTATGGTTTAGAGCTCACTAAGGTGTACTTCCTTTAGTAGTGGTCTGTAGGAAAGCAGGCTTAAATAACAGATCTTGTGTGTTTTAGTTGAAAAAGATAACCATGATTGGTTTTTGACTTTGGTTGGTGTCAAAAGTCTTGTGGAAGTGAGAAACAGAGGCTAGCTTGTGTTTTCAAAAATAGTTTGATTGTTTTCATAGCAAATACATAGTTATGAATTATCTTAGATTGCAGCGTACATGCAGTATAACTATGAAAATGTGGATGGTTGCGATATAACGGCAGACTGCAATTCTAGAGCCAAACATTCAGAGAAATTCTGGTTTAGAGAAAAGCAATGGGTGGTAATGGGTGGATGGCTAGATACTAGAAATTAGTTGTTGTGGATCCATAGCAAATTACCTAGACATGTTTTATCCTATGAACAATATGCCAGTACTCTTTAAATATACAAGTGGTTATCAGACCAAGGAAGTTTTCTTTCATTCCAGACACACATTGTTTGTAGAAGAAGGCAGATCCTAAAAAAAGAAATTTTTAAAATTGTGGGGAAAGTTTCTTAGAACGCATCCAGTTCTTATTGGAACCAGTTACCCAGAGAGATAATAATCTCCATTGGATTTGTTCAACCAGAAATTGGCCTGCCATTTGTTACACAGACGCTTTAATTTGGATCGCTGAATTGAGGAGGAGATTATTCTCAAAGGCCTAATACGTTTTCATCTAACCCTTTGGTCGTATGGTTTTTGATTGTATGGACTTTCAATGAAGCATAAAGGTGATAGTGATAAGAGACTTTAATTCTTTATACGTGTGTGCATTTTTTTTATTAAGAATGTTTATAATAGCAACATTTAATACAAACAGAAAATAGAGAGGAGTAAAAAAAATGCGAGAAAAAAGAGAAAAACAATATCAGAAAGAAAAAAAAATATGTCAAGAATTGATTCTCAATCTTTATTGCAAGCAGCATAAACGAACTCTTCATCCTCTCTAAAACACATCAGAACTGAACTGGAGGTGGCTCTTACCTTGCAATATTATTTCTTGCAATACAAAATGTATCCTTGCAGTTAATCTTGTGTGGTGTTTTCACTTAACCAACAGTTGCTTGAATCTGTTGATTATAGCCCAACTTTGACATGCTGTATAATCATGTGAAGCAGCTGCTGTCAAATGAGCTGCTCCTGACTCAGATGGAGAAGTGTGCTCTCATGGAAGCCTTGGTCCTCATTAGCAACCAATTTAAGGATTATCAGCGGCAAAAAGCTTTCTTGGAAGAGCTTATGGCTCCTGTTGCTACAATTTGGTTATCTGATGAGATGCAAAGGTATGAAAAGTTTTCATCAAGTCCCTTGATATGATTCCAATATAAAACAAAGCTTCAGATCTGTGCTGGGCTTTGCAGTCTACATGTATGCAGCTATTTTAATTCATTGTGGTTGTGCATAAGAAATGCTTTTGTGCAGGCATTTATTAAAGCTCTTCTTGTTTTGAGTTCAGTGTGTAGGAAAACGGCACAAATGTTTGTCCTTATACATTTAAAAATGTTTCTAATCTAAACATTTAGGCTGCATTTAGAATAGAGTGCAGTACAAGAAAGGAAAGAGATGCACGTCTTTAGTATAAGCTTCTGTTAATATAAAGACCTTAGCTACTACTCCCATTCAGTTCACAACTTCTAGTTCCTTTTCCATGGCAGGATCATTTTTGGAAAATTCGCCACACAGTCCAGTTATTTAATTAGCACATGTGTTGAAGCTAATCAGTTCAGCTATTCTGATTTCCATTTATTTCTAGTTTTCAGGAGAGTTTAAGTCAGCAGAGTTCCATGGCAGTCATTTTATACGAATATTATTGCAGGAAATGAGAATTGAAGGCAACTTCACACCCTTTACAGTATATGAGCTCCATGGGTGTGAACTGCATCAACAATCTTTGAAAGTTAAAAGTGAGAAGAGAAAATGTGCTTAATAGCTCTGGATGACGTTGATAAAAGTTGTATGGAGTACAGGTAGTCCTCGAGTTACTAATGTAATGGAGCCTGCCCATTCCATTCGTAACTTGAGAATTCGTGTGAGTAAATCTCGTACCTCGAATGGGATCACACCCTCCTTTCACCCACGCATTCCCTAATTTAATGGGCGAATGCGCGGCTCTTTAAGTGAACATGAGGTAGCTCAAGGTGGGGAAGGCCATGGGGGGGGGGCTAGTGATGGAACAGGCCATCTACTTCAAACCACTCAGGGTCTCCCCTGACCCACTGAAATATCTCATTCTCCCTTCCCTGGGGTCCCTTCAAGTGCTCCCCCCCTCCCGCCCCCATCCTGCCATGCCAGGTCACTTATGAAGATCTGTCTCCTCTCCAGCCTGTTTCTTTGTCTGTTCCTGGTGAGAGCAGAGGGAGAGCAGGACAAGTGTGCCTTGCTCGGCTTCTCTGACTCACCAGTTTGCTGGCCACTTCTGCCTTGGTGAGTCTCCTCCAACGGCTTCGAGGCTCGGTGCGGAAAAGCGTTTGCATGCTGAAGGGAGGTTTGGGGCAATGAAATCATGTTGCTTCAAACCTTCTGTTGGCTTGCAAACACTTTTCACGCAGAGCCTGGAAGCTTCTGGATGCCCTGATCACGCGGGAAGTCAGGCATCCATTCTCTACAAAAAGTGGATGGGTGCCTGAGCACAAGATCATAGCCCCCAGAAGCTTTCGGCCTCCATTCTGGGCATGGGAGCCTGGAGAGGGCTTCCCCCACCCAGAAGGGACCTCAGGAGACCGCTGCTTCCAATCTCCATTCTGGGCGTGGGAGGCCCACAGGAGATTGGAAGCAGCAGGTGTCTGGTCCATTTTGGGTGTGGGAAGCCGCCTGTGGGCCTCCCACACCCAGAACATAGGTCAGGCACAGCCACGTGTCTCCGGCGGTCCGTGCTGGGCATTGGAGGCCTCCTGCGGGACTCCGCCATCCAGCACAGAAGTCGGGAATGGTGGCCCCGGGGCTCCGGAGGTCCCTTCTTGATGGCAGGGGCTTTTTGCAAAGATGGCAAAAGGCTTTGCAAACAGAGGGAAAGCATCGATGTTTCAACCTTTACAACTATTTGCAAAGCCTTTTGCCACAGATCTCATCTAGGTCTCCATTTGCAGAGAACAGGCCTAAAGCACCGTGAGATCATGTGTGATCAGTAGCACGAGATCTTCCACCACTGATCTCGCATGATCTTGCTGTAATTTAGGTCCCCATTCTCTGCGAACACATGAAAGGCCTGAAGCAGCAAAACAGCCAAGAAGCGAAGATTCTCTAGATCTTTGCAAAGGTGAGTATCCACAGGCCTAGTGCCTAGGGAAACCCAGGGCATGGGGTGTGTGTGAGGGAGTAGCCTCTGCGGTTGTTTGTAAGGGTGAACGACTGCCGTGGTTTGACAACAGTAATTTCAGGACTTTTTCATAAACACTATGAGGCGCTTATCACGTAACTTCGAACATTTGGTAAGGCAACATTTGGGGATTACCTGTATGTGGGCTTTTTCCACTGACAATCTGATATGGTTTAAATTTATTTTTATTTATCTATATCCTGCCTTTTATTGTTTTTATGAATAACTCAAGGCAGCAAATATATCCAACACACCTTCGTCCATTTATTTTCCCCACAACAACAACTCTGTGGTGAGGTGAGCTGGCCCAAAGTCACCTAGCTGGTTTCATGGTTAAAGTGGGACCTAGGTTAAGATGTTAAATGGCTAATGTATTGTGAATAAAAATGGGTATCTTTCATCTTTTACTGTGAGAAAGTAAAATTAAAAGGCATGCAAATGCAGAAAATGCAGACTTCTATGCAAAGTGCAGTAGGGATCACCTTTTTCAACTTTAAAATCATCTTCAGAGAAAACTGCAGGAGAAGCATGTAGAAAGTCCACTAAGTGAGATACTATAGCAAAGTCATTTATAACCCAGATTGAGATCAGATTGTACATATGGTAATGTTTAATAGCATTATCTTATGCATACATATTCAAAAATCCTGTTGAGTTCAATAAGGTGCTTTTTTGGATTTCAACTTATAAATTTTTTTTATTTTAGTTTGCTCTAATCTGTCACTGTAGATTTAAGTAACAACACAAATATTCCTGGATCTGACTTAATAATAGTGTTTCATGACAACTAGCTTCCGTAACTCATTAGATTGAATTGATTTCTTGGAATAAAATGTATTTTCTGCTGCCACACACAGAGTTCTTATGAATCCTGAAGATTTTATCCGATACGTTGGTGCTGATAATAGGATTATAGATCCCATCATGGAAGATCCCTGTGGTTTGAATCGTTCCAGAGTGAGTATTCGATTATAAGAAAATATGGAATTCAGAAAAGGAGATTTGGCCATATCACTGAAAATTTATCCTTAGTAAGTAGTGGATAGTCTTTGGAAATAACACTAAGCATGTGACATGTGATTTAAACACAAATACGTTGGGATCTACATATGCTTTTGAGCAAGAAGAAATCACAATAGAGTTTTCTGTTGTCTTTCTTTCTGCATAATTTTAAGTGGGTCCAAGTAAGTTATTTGCCTTATCTAGGTGCTACCTGGAAGGGGATTGTCCTAAAATATTACAATCTTTCCTATTGCATAGTAATAGTTGGCTTTTTTCAAGGTGGGTCATAATAGAACTCAGCTCATTAATCTGAAACTTAGATTTGCTACTTCCTTTTTGTCACACTCTTTGTTATAGAATTTTAAATTTGTTGTTCCACAAGATCTTTACAGAGCTGAGATATGAGCTTCACTGAAGGACTCTCAGTTTTCCTTAGGAGTAATTATCTTTTTGTATCAACTAAATATGCTCAGATCTTCTCAATTAATTTGGGTTTTAAATGAATGATTTATATACAGCAGGGGTGTCAAACTGCCAGCCCGCGGGCCGGATGCGTCATGCTGTAACTCTGCCCCCACCCCATTCCCGGCAAATGGGGGGGAGTCACGATACGTCACGACATGTCATGTGACATTGAGAATTTGACACCCCTGATATACAGTTATGCTTTGAGAGAAGATCCTAGAATGTCATGATAAAAAGTGAGATGAATAGAGAAATCTCTAGAATAAGATAGGGAAAAAGTGAGTTTATGGATAATTTATGCACAATAATAGTTTTATACAGATTTTTTAAAAAAAGTATTCACAGTTCCATTCATTTCAAATATACATGAAGTAATATTGTGTGTATATATAGTTAAGAGTGTCTTTGTAATTGGGAGACATAGTCATATCTAAAACCATCATCTTGAGACATTTCAAGTCTTCAATTCTCTTAGACTGACTTTTCAAGTAACTTCTGTGTCTTTTACTTTCTATATAGATAAGCTTTTGTGTATACACAATTCTGGGAGTTATAAAACGAGCTCGTTGGCCCACTTCCTTGGAAGAGGCAAAAGCTGGAGGATTTGTTGTGGGATATACACCTAATGGCAATCCAATCTACCGTAACCCCTGCTCAGTGCAGATCCTGAAACTTTTTGACAACTTGCTTGCTCTGATAAGGTGAGTTAAGGTGGCATGGTCCTCATTTCATAGTCAATATGCTCCATACTTCCACTTCACTTAATGTGAATGATGGCATCTGTTGAAATATTTTGTAGCAAAGCATATAAAAAGTAGAGTAGAAGGAAGAAACTCTTGGCTTTATTCTGCCCATCTGGACTGTGTGTTTTGTGGGAGTCTTCCAATTTCCCATAACGTAAGATTAAGACCAGCTTTTCTTAGTAGTCTTCATATATTTTGAACCCTGGCGGTCAAGTTACATCTTCGATTTTATTCAATATCTCTTTGCTTTTCGTGTATCTATTCTTGTTGAAGGATTTTATATATTAAGCCTGTAAGTTTATTTTGAGGGGTTAAGGAACTTGTCAGTGACACTATCGATAGATGTCTTATGGCTCTGTATTTGAGCAGCCTCTCTGTTGGGACTATATCTTTGTGTGTTTATTTATCTTGAGGGAAAGAGAAATAATCAAATGAAACTTCAATACTGATCTGATAGTATAATCTCATATAAAATAGATTGTCTTCCAGAATTTTGGAGTGGACAGTATCATTCCAGTCTAATTCTGAGGAACATGTTTACTTGTCTGCAGTTAGCTACCGGTTGCAAAGAGAACAGGTTCCTGCACTTCTAATAGTATTAGCTGATGTACTTCCTTTTTTGCCAGTATTGGAGTGAAAGGGGAGCTGTTGCATCAGGCACAGCCTTTTTAAAGTGAAGGATAAATAGAGTTTTTGAGAACTGATCTTGAAATGGTGGTTCCTGATGGCGTCAGTTTAGCATACATGCCTGTCATAGCTTGAGGATCAAAGCAACCTGCTCTATACTCTTACTCAGAAGCAAGTTCAGCATGATGGCATCTGAAAAGATATGGCTGAAATTAGTCAATCTTTCTCCAATTGGATTGAGGGTTTTTATTTACACTTTCTAATGCAAGATATTTTGTAAAACCACTTTCCCTTTCTTTTAAAGTATGTCAGATGAGAGGGTTTTTTTTCCTATGAACATTAGGATAAGCCACTAATGTAAGCAAACTATAACGTAATTATGGTTTTGCTCTAGTTTCTCTACTTCCTTTCAATTTATTCATTTTTCCATGTCCATTTTTCTCCTGAGTTCCACTGTTGATAGTAAAAAAAAGATCTATTCTTCTTTTAGGTCCTATAATTACTAATTATTTTAATCTTTTCTTATAAGCAATAAAATAAAATATGCTTTACATTCCTTTGTATATAAGTATAGACCTATGTATATTTGAAGCAGTGTTTTTTTAAGCAGATACTCGCCAAATAATCACCTTTATTGGGTGTCCAAATGATCTAATCATATTTTCAGTACTTGTTCCCATTCCTTCATTGTAGCAGAACAATTTTGGGGGTTAGATCTTATTTCGGTTAGCATTTATTCAAAATCTTGCACAATTTTTCTTAAAACTCAGTCCTGGTTCTTCTATAACATAGCATGCATTTTCACTTTTCTTTGAATTCCTATTTCCATACATAACAAACAATCTAGATGACACTAGTTCAAATTATTTGACATACACCTTAGTTCTTTTATTCATAATTAAATTTAAACCTTTGCCTTGGATCACAAAATTGGGACATACCCTTTTTTCCTTAACACATACTCGTTGACATCCTTTCCCATGAATATCTTGTACATTCCAAGTTGTAATCATCTACATCTTGTCCACAGACGTAAACCGGAAGATTGGGTGTTGCTGCCCATAGTAGTTCTAGCGTAATGAATCAGTAAGATAAAACAAGCGCACATTAGAAATAGTGGTCAGGTTTTATACATTTTGGCCATTCTTTCACAAGCACAGTCAAAGCTCAGTTTTTATCCCAAACATATTTATACTTCTCTATGCAAGTAATCAACATACTGTTGCCTACATCCCACTAACTAGGATGCATAATCCACTATGCACATTTTATTACTGTAGGGTACAACATCATAACAAAATTCAGTATTTATGACTGCCTCAGTTTGCAGAAAACAAGCAACGTGGGTGCCTGTATGTTTGTAAAAAATTGTGTCTTAATCATGTTCCTCAGGGAACATCTGCTGCCGGCATCAAGCTCCCTGCGCCCTGTGCGTTCCCACAGAGAGGGCCTCCTCAGGGTGCCACCGGTCAGAGAATGCCGACTGGTGGCCCCCAGGGGGAGATCCTTCTCTGTGGGCGCCCCGGAGCTATGGAACCAGTTACCGGTTGAGCTCCGGACGGCGCCCGATCTGCGCTCCTTTCGCCGCGATCTGAAAACATACTTGTTCGAGCAAGCCGGCCTGGCCTGAGGGGGGATTGGTGGGGTTTTTTTTATCATTTTTATTGGGGTTTTTACTATGTATCAATTGTATTTTAATCGGGCATGCATTTAATTATCTTTTAGTTTTTGTAAATTTCTGTGTTTTATTCTTGCCCTGTACACCGCCCTGAGTCCCCCGGGAGAAGGGCGGTATAGAAATATTAATAAATTAAATTAAATTAAATGTTAAGTTGGGAAACTTCCAAGATGATAGGATAGACCAGGGGTCTTCAAGGCCCTTTTATGACTTGTGGACTTCCAACTTCAAGAATTCCTCAGCCAGCGTGCCTGGCTGAGGAATTCTAGGAGTTGAAGTCCACAAGTGACAAAAGGGCCAAGTTTGAAGACCCCTGGGATAGACCATTTCATGCTACAAATTTTGTATCATTTTTGTTTTTATCCCTATTTAAAAGCATTGCAGTCTCATTTTGTCAGCTATTTTTTTTTCTGTTGACATATAATTAAGCTACAGAGGCATATATCCTCTTTCATTTAAATGCCCCGTATCTGTGTCTTGGTGGCTTTGGTGGAGGTAAACTATGTTTGTCCACAACTTGTTCTCAGCGTAAATCACTCCAGCTTGAATGACAAAATGGCTCTTTGGGTTTCTCACATGGAAATTTGTGTTCCGCATGACAAAGGAAGCTGTGAGTACAGCTAACCATTTGCAGAAAGGGGAGTATAAAACTTACCAAGTTGTGTCAATGGATAGAGAATAATATAACTGTATACATGTCACAAAACTGCACTAACGAAGGCTTTTTCATTTTGGGAATCTCTTGCGATGTAGTAAACATTGCTTTTAGTCGAACTGTTGTCTTGGCTGCTTAATTCACATCTTGTTGGGTGTTTCTCGGGTCTTTTCCTTTTCTGTTGCCTGAAGGAAATGTATCATTAAGGTAAAAGGTAAAGGTTCCCCCGCACATGCGTGCTAGTCGTTTCCGACTCTGAGGGCCGGTGCTCATCTCCGTTTCAAAGCTGAAGAGCCAGCGCTTGTCCGAGGACGTCTTCCGTGGTCATGTGGCCGGCATGACTAGGCACCAAAGGCGCACGGAACGCTGTTACCTTCCCACCGTAGTGTTCCCTATTTTTCTACTTGCATTTTTACGTGCTTTGGAACTGCTAGGTTGGCAGAAGCTGGGACGAGTAACAGGCGCTCACTCTGCTACGCGGCACTCGGGATTCGACCCGCCAAACTGCCGACCTTCTGATCGACAAGCTCAGCATCCTAACCCACTGAACCACCGCATCCCTTAATGTATCATTAGTAATTCATTATTTCCAACAACATTTGTAGTTTTGTTACTGCTGTCTTATTGCATGCTCTGTTTTGCTAGAACTAGAGATAATGCAGTGTTTAGACTTGAAGCAAGAAGAAATGCTTCCATTCCAGAGCAGAACCCTTCCTATACATGTTAACAACTCATAAAGGGGCCACACCTCTTCATGGCTCAAGAAAATGCACAGCTGAATTAAGGAGGCAGAAACACATGGTTGATTTCTCTTTCTGTTGCTCGCATGTTTGTGAGCCTACATAGCTATGGGTGAGCCAGGGAAAGGCTGCAGCTCCTTTACAGAGCTACCAAAAAGTACAGATAGTCCTCACTTAATGACAACAGTTGGGAGCAGAATGCCAATCACCAAGCAAGATGGTTGTAAATTGAAAAGATACCTGACTACAACCACCTACAATCCCAGTTTGTGATTGGTCATTAAGTGTGATGTCACTTGGCCACAACTTGTGACTTCCTGCCAGTTCCCCCATTGATTTGGCTTGTGGGAAGCCAGCAGTGAAGTTTGCAAAGAGTGCTCCCATGACTATGGGACGCTGCAACAACTGCAATTTTGAGGACTGGTCATAAGACCCCCTCATTCAGTGTTTTCATAACTTTGGTCACGGAACAAGCGAGGGCTACCTGCATAGCAAAGAGACTCATGGCAGATCCGAAGCACATCTGCTGGCTTCAGATCTGAGTGCCCTACCTTTTAGTTAGAACTTTCTTGGCTGAATTATCCGTTACTTGGACCTATTACACAGAACTCATAGAAACCTATATGGCAACCATCCCCCCTAAGCCCCCCCCAGACCTGACTTTTATTAGCCCGCCAGGAAAATCAAATCACATGCATGCAGATGCAGAATTGTTCTGTGGTCACCGTGCAAACTATTCTTTCAGTAACCTGCAGAGGCAATCTAACTCTTTTACCCTGATTTTCCTTCCTGCAGCCACCATTCTGATATTGTGAAGATGCAGGAACAAAAGGGAAGAGGGCAGCCGAGGAGACTGGATGAGGAACAGGAGAGGGTATTTTAAAGGGTCAGCAAGGTTGTGCAGCTGGGTCAGGCTATTATGATAAGGATGAGGAAATGGCTTCCAAGAAAAATTATACATTTTAAAATGGCATTGTATGTGTGATCTTGATAAACATCCAAAGTGGTCCTGAGTGTCATAATTTCCTGCACAGTGTGAGCACATATGAACACATCAAGCAAATGCTGCATTGATGAGCCCTGGTGGCGCAGTGGTTAGAATGCAGTACTGCAGGCTCACTCACTGCTCACTGCCAGGAGTTCGATCCTGACCGGCTCAAAGTTGACTCAGCCTTCCATCCTTCCGAGGTCGGTAAAATGAGGACCCAGATTGTTGGGGGCAATACGCTGTCTCTGCAAACCGCTTAAAGAGGGCTGTAAAGCACTGTGAAGCGGTATAGAAGTCTAAGCGCTATTGCTATTGCCAAAATGTTCACTGCCATGCTACAAATTTAATTGTTACTCTGTTGAGTGGCAGCTAGTATGGGATAAGAATTTTCTGGTAATTAAAAGGTATCTTTCAGTGTCCATTCCAGAGTTTTGCTTTCCCCTGGAGCTAATGTATCAACTTTCACCGTTACTTCCAAATATCAAATCTTGTTCAGTATCAGTTTTTGATACCTAAAATATATAAAATATCACTCACCCACGCACACACACACTCATGCCATTTTGATTCCAGTGTATGTTTGGAAATATTGACTGCGCTAAGTTGTGGTCGGTCCCATTGAGAGAACATAGCCAATATGTTTTCAGCTCCCTGGCATTCTTCAACTCCAGATGTAACAGATTCATGTGAGCTTGACACATTTAACGTTTGACATATTTTTATGTATCTTATTGATTGATTTATCAGGTTTACATCCCTCCTGTCTTCTAGGAACGTAAGATGGCTTACATATTTATTTGCAACAGTACATGCTATTCAATCCAGTAAAGCTCTAAGCAGTTTACAGCAAAAAGCAATACCATATAACATTCAAGTAAATGATATCACAAAGCTGAGAAAGCAAAAGCAGTCCAAGGAACAGCCACTATATCCAAATCCATAGCAGAGAAGTATCTCCTACCACCAACCTGGAAGGCGCTAATGGCTTTCCAATAAAAAATAAATAAAAAAATCTCCCTCCTCCAATTTTTCCCTAGAGCAATAATCTTGTGAGGATAGCTTTACCAGTAAGCTTTGAGCAGGATGTATCGTTTTATGCAAATGCAGGAAGTGGTACTCGCACTTTACGAATGCTGTACAGTGATGCCCAATCTAACACTGGTCAGTTCCACAAGTTTGGAAATCTTAATTCTATTTTAAAAAGAGTCTTGGCTTAAAAGCCGTTTTACCTATTGCAATATAATTTTAAGCCCCTGCTCTGGTGCTTAAAAGGCTTAACCAAAACAAATAGTCACTCTCTCTTCATAATGTGATGCTTCTCCTTTCTTGCAGCCTCTGTTAGCACTCTTTGAAATGAATGGGCAGTTCACACCTCAGAACTATTGTTCCAGGCCCTCTGCAAGCTCAGGCAGACATCGCTGCATTGGTTTCACTTTGGTCCCGTTCTTGAAGGTTTTCTTCACAAGTATAGAGACTTCTTTTAGAGACTTCTAAAAATGACAGCTGAGACTCTGGAGAGCAATTGAGAGGCCTGCCCCTGCCACCCAACGACCTAGTCCTTTCTTTCCCTGCACCCTCTTACTTTGGGGGATTGCTGCTCTAGGGGGACAGTCTGAGTTACCCTTGATCGCCTCTAGCAGCAGGCACAGAGGCAGTTTTGGCGAAGGCTGTTGGGCCCTTTGGCTGCAGAATTTGTGCTGTGTGCAGTTACCGAAGCCCCGAGTGGAGGTCTGAGGTCTCAAAGGAGAGAGGTAGGTGAGACAGGGACCCTTCCTCCCCACTCAGATGGTCCATCCAGCTGCTGAGGGTCCCTCTTTAGCCTGGATGGCAAGAAAGAAGTCACCCTAGGCTGAATGGAGGTTCTTCCCTGGCAGCATGGTGTGGTTAATGCAGAGTTGTCCTGCCTTTCGGGGGGGGCATCTTTCTGCCACAAAGTTGCTTATGGCGTGTGAGCAAATTCCTAAGCTGCTGCATTCTGTCAGAGCCACCTGCCATTCTAGGCACCGTGACCCATCCTTAGGGACGCAGTGTGTCCTGCGTGGGTCCTTGCAGCCAGCACTTCAGAGGGCCAAGTCCAGGCAAATTGGAGCAAAACGTTGTGTGGAATAACTGAATCCTCTACACAAACTGGAGATTTCTCCATGTGCCCAAGGCAGGAATGTTTTCATTGGTAAGGAAGGGGGATCCCATGCACAAGTGCTTGGTCTCACCTTCCTTCTCACCAGATACAGGAGCTGTTTACAAGCTGAAGGCGGACTTCCACTGTCAGGTAACGGTTAGATTCAACTTGTGATTATAAAATATCACATTTTCTTCCAGGACCCACAACAATTTGTATATGCCAGAGATGGTGGCTAAATTGGGAGTTACCTTTGCAAAGGCTTTTGACATGCTGGAAGTGGAGAAGAATACCATTCTTGGTAAGTGGCTACTTCTTAACTGGGAAGCCTAGAGCAGAAATGTGACTTAGTACCGGTAGTCCTCGAATTACCATCATATCTGAGCCCCAAATTTCTGTTCCTAAGACAGACAGTTAAGTGAGCTTTGCCCCATTTTATAACCTTTCTTTTATAACCTTTCAT
Source organism: Vipera berus (assembly GCF_964194415.1). Classification (NCBI taxonomy): domain Eukaryota; kingdom Metazoa; phylum Chordata; class Lepidosauria; order Squamata; family Viperidae; genus Vipera; species Vipera berus. The sequence goes on along the minus strand of NC_138202.1, from coordinate 296,199,935 downwards.
TTAATTGCTTTACAACTTGCTTATTCCTAATCTGAAGGATGGTTAAAATTATAATCGCGTTTATTCGGTCCCAGCTCCCCATCAGTTTTAACAAATGAGGTGGAAACTGCTAAATAATTTGAATTGATCAGTCTTCAAAAAACCTCAACGTGCAGAGCGTTCTTCCAAAATATTTATGGTACACCCATCAAATTCTATCAGACAAGTTAATTGCATATGCGCTACGCATATGGAATTACTTGTTTTACAAATATACTTTTTTATTACATAAAGTTTATAATGTGAATAAGCCTGGAAAGATTTATTTACATTACACAAATATTACGTCTGAAAAACACTTCTGCTCTAAATGTATTTGGATTTCAGTGCATCCTGAATTACATTAGTTTTCAAGCAGGTAGAAGTCTGCGTGAGCACGATTATAATTAGTTTTGTAAAAATCATGAAAAAGTATTGTTTTGTTTCTAACGGCTCTGAAAGCAACGCATTTTTACTGCCATTTCTCTCAACTTTTAAATTAAAAGCATCCAGACTCCCAAGTTGACCTATTCCAGATATCCACAACTAAATTTGTGCTTTTGGTAGCCAGAACTGCTCGGGTCACTGCCTGAGTAGAGGAATCTCCCCACTGATACGATCCCTCTTTTGTTAGGTCTCCCCCAGCCTTTGATGGAACTTTATGACCCTCCTGTTTACAAAACAGTCTTGGAAAGGATGCAGGGGTTCTTCTGTACACTATATGACAACTGGTAAGAAATGCATAGATTTTCCCTAACACTATGTTACTTCACATGTGGGCTTTCTACTGCTTTTCCACTCTGGGAAAAGGAAAATTGTTATTTGACCCAGCTAGATTTATATTACACCTGCCTTGGTGGAGCAGTGGGCTAATGCCTCCTTAAGTAACACCAGCTGCCTGCAATTAGTGCAGGTTCGCATCCCACCGGGCTCAAGGTTGACTCAGCCTTCCATCCTTCCGAGGTAGGTAAAATGAGGACCCAGATTGTTGGGGACAATTAAGCTGACTTTGTAATAATGCCGCTTGGGGGAGGTGTGAAAGCCCTAATAAGCAGGCATATACATAGAATGAAGGCTACTGCTAAGCTTGTAAGCCGCCCTGAGTCTTCGGAGAAGGGCGGGATATAAATGGAATTAAAATAAAATAAATAAAAAATATGTTCTTGTAACCGATTGTGTTTTAACAGCTCTAAAAAGAAAGGAAAGCAGATGGGCTAGTTGGAAAACTGGCCTGATCCAAACTGACAATTTTACTTTGCACAGATTAAAAAAGTCCAAGTAAACTTTTCAAAGCAGTGTACCTTTTGGCTCTTCTGCCAGAGGTGTAACTTATTCAGTTCTAGACTGTGCCTTTTGAATTGCAGTTTTCACATTCTGGGTAGTGCTGGCTCATCCATGCAGCAAGATTTCTATGTTGTTGAGGGTCTAGCAGCTGAACTACTTAACTCAGTCTTCATCAATCTGGACAATATTCCTGACTACAGACTCCGCCCTATTCTTCGTATCCTTTGTCTGCTTTTTATTTATAGTTCTCATTCCAAAATTTGTCGAGATTTCCATATAATGTCCCAGCTTGAGTCCCGTTCTTAATTAGAACCCTTTCTTCTGCAAATGACCAGAACCATTATAGAGTGTAGATCTAATTAGTAAAAAAAAAAACCTAAAAGCAGCATAGATAGTACAGGTAATCCTCAACTTACGACTGCAGTTGAGCCAATAATTTCTAAGTGCGACAGTTGTTAAGTGAATTTTGTCCCATTTCACGACCTTTTTTGCCATGGTTGTTAAATGAATCACTGCAGTTGTTAAGTTAGTATCATGATTGTTAAATTAATCTGGCTTCCCCATTGACTTTGCTTGTCAGAAGATTGTAAAAAGTGATCACATGACCCTGGGACACTGGAACTGTCACAAATATGAGTCCGTTGCCAAACATCCGAATTTTGATCACATGACCATGGGGATGCTGCAACGGTTGTAAGTGTGAAAAATAGTCATAAGTCACTTTTTTCAATGCCATTGTAACCCTGAATGGTCACTAAATGAACTTTGATAAGTCGAGGACCATCTGTATCAGAATAGAACATAAAGGTGTATGCCTCCCAACGTATTTAAACAGTTTGAATAGCTCAGAATGAAGGCAGACATTTCTATGATTCTAACTGGATGCAGTTAGAGTCTGTGATTTCAGTGGGTGCAGATGATCAGCAGTATCAGAACAATGATGCTACTTGTTTTTCACTTCTGTCCAGAAGGAAAGAGGGATCCCATTTTGTTCAGGCTTGTAGAACTTGTAGTCTACTAAGGCAAGCACTGCCTTACCAGCTACGTACTGTTTCATCCTACATTTAAAATAATGTACTAAAATTTGTTACATGATGCCTCTAGTGGACTATGGGCATATCAGTGCATTGTGAAATCCTGATTTAGATTTTCTCCTTGAGAATAGAATTAACTAAATGTCTTTTGGGGGTAGGTTTGTTGGAAAAAAAATAGATTTATGAAAAAATTAGAGATAAGTGCAACTGCCTGTTTTGAGATATCTGGGAGCAAAATGGCTTTTGTCATTCACGCCAGTTAAAGAGCATAAATTGCCATGACTGGATCAATCTAATGGTTTTCCATGGAGGAAATATAGATGTGTATTTGTGCTGCTCTGCTTCTTTAACTAGTTTCATGCAGGTGTTTTTGTGAAACCTTTGGTTATCTCCTGCCCACCTGAACACTACGAATCTTTGATCTGCCCTATACTTGGACCACTGTTCACCTACCTACATATGGTAAGGACAAAATACTGTGTCTGAAAATACTGAAAGAGAGTGTGAGTTTTGTGTGATGAATTTTTGAAAATACTGGATTAATTAGTTAGAAAAAAACCAAGATCACATCTGTTCTCAGTTTCCTTGTACTTGTCACGGAACTATTATGCTTGAAAGCATCTTTTGCTTAAGGAAAGAATTTTGCTAGGTGTGAGGTTGTGGCAAAATTCCTAGAGATATTTTTGCATACGATTAGGAATGACCCAAACCCAATCACAGAATGCATACTCCCCACTTCTTTCAATCATGTTAATAGTTACTAGTTACTATTGCTCAAACTTTAGCAGATCTTGGTAAGGTTTTAAGATGATCCAAAACTTAATTTGGGATGCATTCCGTATTAATCCTACTTTAGCTGTTGTTACCTCCGTATAGTATACTTGAGAGTTGTTGACAACCCAGAACCGTATTGAAAACAGTGTTGTATTCTTGTTTCATAACAGGTACTAAGACTAGACTCTATCCTGGAGATATCACTAATAGCATTTGGTATTCTCTCTCTGGCCTTAAATTTCTGGATAAGTTTTATGTAGAATGCGATGTCATTTTTATGACCTATAAAGCAGACTAAATTGAGAAATGTCAGCCACTGAAGTATCCAGTGAAATTCATAGCTATGTAAACCTAAGCTCTAAAATACTTAAAACTCTGAAAAATGCAGCTGAGCAAGTTATTTCGCAAACAAAGGTCTCAGTTCTTTTTATAGCTCTTGTAAAAAGCAGAGCCTAACTGAAGGAGAATAAATTAGGTAAATGTCCATTGGAGATTCTCAGTCATCCAAGTCATAGTTGTCCCAAACGTACTTTTTCAAGAGGCAACTGGACTTTCTTGTTTTTCTTTGAAGACATTTCGTTTCTTATCCAAGAATCTTCTTCAGCTCTGACTGGATGGTGGGGAATGGAAGGATTTATATTCCTTGCAGACTGCTGGTCATTTGCATTCTTTCAGAGAGTCATTGAGGCCACTTGGAGGTTTATCTGTGTCAGGTGACCTTGAGGACACAGATAAACCTCCAATTGGTCTCAACAACTCTCTAAAAGAATGCAAATGACCAGCTGTCTACAAAGAACATAAATCCTTCCGTTCCCCACCATCCAGTCAGAGCTGAAGAAGCTTCTTGGATGAGAAACGAAATGTCTTCAAAGAAAAACAAGAAAGGCAAGTTGCCTCTTGAAAAAGCATCCTTGGGGCAGTAAATTAGGCAACTTTGGTGATTTGCACACTATGAACAGGTTACTGGATTCTGTTTGTTCTGTCACTTAGTTTGAAGTGGTTTGATGTATAACATACAAAGCTCTGAGTATACAGTATATCATTGAAGTCCTTTGTGCCGTGTTGCTTTTTTTTTTCCAGAGGCTGTCTCAGAAATGGCAAGTTATCAATCAGCGGAGTTTGATTTGGTAAGTCTAACTCTAAGGCTTAAACAAGGGGAGACAACTGCTCTTTGAAACTTATATTTTACTCTTTCCTTTTGCATTTTGTGGCTGAAGTCATCTTTTCTGAAAGGGACAGCTATGGCCATACAGGTTTTCTAAAACAAGAACAATGTAGAGTAAAGTAGATAAACTAAAAACCTATGTACTTTTGGCACTGGATAGATGTTCTTGCACAGAGTACTCCAGACTAAGGTGGCATAATGCAGAAGCTTTTCCCTAATTGTCTAACCTCTGATTGTGGAGCCCCAGAAGAAGATTATCAACACTCTTATCTTACCTGAAGATTGTTTGGAAGATGTTTGGTTACCTCACAGCCAAACTATTCAGAGTTTTTAAAGGTTTGAACCAGCCCTCTGAACTGACTTAAAAACAGACCAGCATTGAAACTATTTTTTTTAGCAATGGAAAGGTTTGTTTCACTTGGTGGCTACTCCTAGACGGTAGACTATCAGATAAATGTGGACAGTTTGATTTTTTTAAAAGAAAAAAGAAACTTCAGTGTATGCATGTATGTAATACATTTATAATTTATTAGGAATGCTGTGAAAGTGCCAATAACAACAAGCAGTCTTCTCTGTCCTAGAGGATTTGCAGCTGAATGCAAATATAAGTTGGTGAAAATATTTCATGCCACAGATGCTGCTGGTATGATATCCCCAAGCTATGATTTTGATCCTGTCGCAGTCATTTAGAACAGGCTGGGCATCAGTGAACCATCTTTCATTAATATTTTAGTCTTGGTGATATGATTTATGTTTAGCGTCTGTTGTGCCTCTCAGATTTCTGTTGCCATCCTAAAATCGGTTTTCTTTATTATTCAACAGTGATGAAGATACAGTAGATGACAACCCGGAATCTCAAGAGATGTTGGAAGAGCAGCTGGTTCGACTGCTCACTCGAGAAGTTATGGATCTAATTGGTGGGTGAAATGAGTAATACATGGACACATCATCCTAAGCAGAAGGAATACTACTAGGTTTTTTTAGAGGGATTTAGATATTACAATACTTGACAGCTACTACTAGATTACCCAGTATTCTCTCTCTTTCTCTTCTTTTTTTCAAAAATGCTCTTGTTCAGCTTATCAAGATGTTCCTTTATCAGCAGTAGGTTAATAAGCTAGGCCTAACTATTTTCAACTATCGTTCTTGCATGTTGATCTCTAGGACAAAAAGATAATGACAAATAAGCAGCAAGGAAAAAAAATCAGCCATTTTCTCCAGCATATTCTTAGTTGTTAAATGCTAAAATTGTTTGAGAATATGTCCTGCAATGTGTGATTAGTTTAATAAGGAATTTCTCAGAATACACATTCATGTAGAGTCTGGCCATATTCCTTCATTCTTGGCTTTTATCATTTGATCATTTGATTTACCATTTTTTTAAATCCCATTTATATCCCGCCCTTCTCCGAAGACTCAGGGCGGCTTCCAATCTAAAGCACAAATCAATGTGCTTAGCAATTTGACTATTATGTGTAAATCACCTGAACATTTGAAATTCCTTGCTCTTTCCATGCTGATATCAGAAAAGACTTAGAGGAAATAATGCTCCAAATCACATGTTATTTTATTCACAATATAAAAAATGGCTGCATTCCTTTTTTTAATGTACTGAGACTTTCCAGTGTAAGTTACATTTCGAAGTTTTACAAAGGAAGAATTAAATGATAATTGAAGAGAATTCTTAAAGAGAAGGTGTCATGTCTCATTGACTGATATTTATCTTCTTTTGATGTATTTGTAGCTGTTTGCTGTGTGTCAAAAAAAGGTGCTGAGCAGAATAATACAGTTTGTGCAGATGGAGACGGTAGGTAAATGTCTTGTTCACTCTGCTGCCCTTGAGATTTGAATTGAATTGGTCCTGCATGTATCAAAATCTTATGGCTGACTTACTTTAAAAAATAAGATTATTATTCTTGTTCTATAAATTCCTTTGGAATTGCTAACCACTTCAGTAGTTTAGTTGTTAGCAAGGAATCAGAGCCACACTTCAGGAATCATTGACACAATATTCCAGCCTAAAAATGGACATAAGAATCTTAATTATCTTTGGCTCCAAGAACAGTATTCTGCAGTCTTTGTTCAGATTGATTGTCCCCAAAAATCCATATTGTGGTTTGCTGTTCTATAAATCATTTGCCTCCTCTTAACACTTTCTGGTGCTGTGACTTCAAGATAAATGGAATGTTAGTGAGGAAATACATTTCTGTGTGTGTCCAGCCAGCACTTTTGATGCATCTGTGTCTTGTTCAAGGAACAGACATTCTGATTGAAATATGGTTAGTAATTTGATCGATTTGTAATGAATCATGTTAACATTATTTTTCCTGATAGATGAGGAGATGATGTCCACAGAGGTGACTCCATCAACCAGCTCTGAGCTTACTGAATTGGGCAAATGCTTAATGAAACAAGAGGTAAGGAAACTCTGGTTCAGTAGTGTCTTTATATTATTTGTGAGAATTGAAGGATTCACTCTTAAAACTCTAAAGTCTGATAGTAATTTCTTCCTACTTCTCATTCTTTGGGGGAATTTGTTTTTTAGCCCCCTATTTTTTTTTAGAATAAATTCAGGAGGCGAGCAATTATGAATATCTTTTTTCAAAATAGGCAATCATGGATGGATGGATGGATGGATGGATATATAAATGCAGTCATAAAGTCATATTGTTTGATATCCCTTAGCAGTGGAAATCATAGCCGTCCCAATTGCCATCATAACCCCAGGACCATGGAAGCCATTGAGTGAGGACCTCACATGACTCCATTGTAACAACAGTCAGGAGACCCTGGCAAGCACAGTATTGGATGGGAGCTACAGACCAAGGAGTTGCTGTGGTGCTTGCGAGCAGCACTCCTTGGCAGCAGCCTTTAGCAGTCTTGTCCCACGCCATTGTAGGCTTTTTTCCTGATTCAGCAAATCCTTTCTTCTGTTTTTGAAGAAAAGAAGAAGAAAAAACATTCTAACAATCATAACATTACCAGTTATATTCCAGCAGCCCTAGAGATTGGGAAGATTTCTCTGTAGGAAAAAAAATTGTCTGTAAACTTAGAAATTATACACAGAATAGTTAGTACAGATCTGCGTTTTAAACAAGCAAATACGCTCTTAAAAGCTATTGCTTTTTGTGAAAATCTTTTAATTTATCATGAATGTCTTTTTACAATAATATGGAAATATTGTGGCCAGATGTTAGTTCTGTGGGGAAATAGGGTGATCCACCTTTTTCTACTTGATAAATCTGATAAACATTTTCTGTGCTTTATGAAACATCTTGAATTCTTATGTACCATTTAATGCTTCCCTATAACTAAGAGTTCTTGACCTATAAGACAAAAATCCTGCAAGGCTGTAACCGGCCTAACTTTCTTTTTATTTTTCCCCAAGAATGTCTGTACTGCTCTGCTAATCACGGCCTTCACATCCCTTTCCTGGAAGGATACCTTGTCCTGTCAAAGAACTACCACCCAACTCTGCTGGCCATTGCTCAAGCAGGTACTTGATACTGAGTTTAGCAGGGTACATTCCGATGAATGTAATAAAAGAGTATTACACTAAATAAGATAGGGGTAAATATCAGAAGTTTGGAAAACAGCCCCTTCTCCCCGTCTTCTTTCGCTTCAATCTCTCTGCCATAGGTGCTGACAAAGAATTTGATGATCCCTGAAGCAGTGACCTGGTTTTTCACAAGCGTACTGAAAGGCTTACAGGTTCACGGACAACATGATGGCTGTATGGCAGCACTTGTCAACTTGGCTTTCCAGATCTACGAAGCTTTGGTAAGGAGTGTGTGTGAGTGAGGGGAGGCAATCCATTTCCAGATCTGTTGCCGTCTTTGTGGTGTAGTGCCCACTCCAAATCCAAGGCCCATTTCGGTGGGAGGTAAATTTCTGAACATATCAGTAGTAGTCAATTTCCTCTTTGGAAATAGCCATTTCTCTTCTGGCAAAGATCCCTGCTGATTCTTCTCTTTGTTATTTGAAGCGTCCACGCTATGCCGAGTTGAAAACAGTGATGGAACAAGTTCCAGAAATCCAGACATATTCCCTGGAGCAGTTTGATTCCAAACTACTCAACGTAACGCTTCAGAAGGTGGCAGACAAACGGCGGAAGGACCATTTCAAACGCCTAATTGCAGGCTGCATAGGGGTAAGACACGATGTCAAGCAACAGAGAAAACGATCTCATCTCTCAAAAGGATAAACAGATTTTGTTTTGTTTTTTCTTTCCCCTCTGCTGGCAATCTCAGGGCTTACCTTTTCAGCCCATTAGTTGTGACTTATGTTACACAAATCCTAAATGGTGATGGTTGAAACATTGGGTACTTGCAGAGATCTAACCACGTAGCCTTTGCTATTCTATATGATTCAATATATCCTCCTGAACCTTGCACATTTTATCCTTACTGGGCCATCCATGGCTGATTACCTACTGCCTAATTGCTACAAAATATATAGAGCATTTGATAGCTTTGTTTCTGGCTTTGACCTGAATGTGATCACATGCTGAACAACCCAGGATACAGGAACAAGACGCAGCGCCCACAATTATGAGTGGGTCGTAACAAATGGGTGGGTGTGTGCGTGTGTGGAAATTCTACAATTTTAGCAGAGGCTATTCTTTTTGGAGTATTTCTATGCATAGTTTGCCTATTCTTGTTTTGTTTCCTTACAGAAGCCCCTAGGAGAACAATTCAGGAAAGAAGTCCACATCAGAAACCTTCCATCTCTTTTCAAGAAGGTGAAAGCACCGCTAGGACAAGACGTTTTTGAGAACAATGAAGATGAAATCCTCATTGCCCTCTTTGAGCCATAAATAAGCTGAAGACAATTCCACTCCCCTTTTCCTCCTTTATACTCTGTGTTGTTCCCTAGTAGCCATATTTCCTTTGTTTCCTCCTTTCCTGAGCCTTGACACAATTCTTACTGGCCTCATTCTCCTTTTTTTTTTTGGGGGGGGGGGAGAATGGGGAAGATTTTCTAGCCCCACTTGCAACTTTACAATATAACTTTCTCTTTTTACTGTTGGATGGCAGTTGCTGGGGCATTCCAGTCCAACTGTCCTTTGGCCAGTTCTTTAGAAACAAACCTTCATATATGCATACAGTACTTGATAGGGAAGGGAGAAGATTCTGCAGCCTCTCATTCTCTCTGCCACTTCTCCTTCAGGACACCTGTATGGTTGCTGCCTCAACATGACACTAATAGGAGACTCCTGCTTCCCTTTTGGAAAGACACAGCTTGGGATGAAGAAACGCAGATGTGCATATTGGGTATCGAAGAATCACTAATTTACGCTAACTCAAAATTTTGTTATTTTTGAGAAGTAGCACTTGGCCATATGTTCCACCAAACCAAGCACCAATGAGAAACAGAGTGAAAACATTTTTTCAATTCAACCAAGCCTCAGGAAGCCTCAAGTTACATATACATCCTCTTCTTTGCCCTAGAAACATGGTTGAAATAGGTGTTCCAGCTGCAATCAGTCCTCAGCTGTCAAAAGTCAGAATTCTCTAAACAAAAGGAATTCAAAATTATTTTATACTGGTCTAAAATAACATGCTGAAATGTGCCCTTGAATGTAGAGCAGTACAGTTCTGGATTATTTTGTTTGGTATCTGATGATACAGAATGCCTCCAGGCCAGGTCTTAAATGTTGGTTTGTCCGAGAGATAGAATGTGGGCGTAAATTTGCCAGATTTTAATTTTCAGTCTGAAGAATTAGTATCAAATAGATCTTTCCTTGGTGACTGCTGTAATAGATGGGCTACAGGTACAACAGAATGGTTTTTTTCAATTGAACACTTAGTAGTACACACATCTGGTTACACGACAGAATACAGGTCTTAATGTTAATATTTGGATCCTGACTACTAGCCAGACTCCACTCTGACTTGTTTGTAATCCTAATCTCAGTGTAACATTTATTTAAATGAGATTCCCCTGCTAAATAGCTTTGGAAACTAGCCTAACTGTATTTATTGTGTCTTAATTACATTTTAACTTACTGTGCCCGTAATAGACGCATTTAAAACAAATGAGGGTTTTTTTGTAGGGATGTTGTATCTGAGGATGTCTTCAAATCAATGTCAGTAAAAGTATCTTCATTTTATACAAACATTGCTCTTCCTTTGCATTAACGCTTTCCACACCCTTTTTTGAACATCACCACCAATTGCTTTCTGGGGCAAAGACTGCATAATGAGAATTGCATACTTAATACAAAACATGCTATCCTCACTGAATCACTCCTGTTCCAACACATTAAATCAGCTGCATCCTTTGGAAGGCCCACTCAACTACTACAAAAGGTGTACCTGATTGTGCATGCATAAATATTTTCACAGAAACCTTTAGTAAACTTTACACATACAGTAAGTAAGCATAGATTTCAAAGCAGCAATACAAAGCTTGCAGATGCGTTAATGTTTCAAGCTTTTGTGTGAATGCTTTGTCTTGCTTTGCTGAATAGGCTATTGCTAAGTACATTGATTTGTGCTTTAGATTGTAAGCCGCCCTGAGTCTTCAGAGAAGGGCGGGATATATATGGGATTAAATATTTATATATATATATATATAGTCAAATTAAGTTTGGGGTAAAAATTAGGCATTCTTGTCAGTTGGGCAACTCCATTTTTTCAAGGCTTGCTAATAGGATTGTTCAATAAATTAAAAATAAATTTTCTGATAAAAGTAGCAGAAGGAACGAAAGCAATTAGTGTCCTACGCTTTCTACTCTTTTCATAGTATATGCTACAAAAGCTCACATACTTCAGAGTTATATACAGTATTCCTGTTAAGATTTCTTGCAGCTTAATTTTTCTAATTCAAGTATTTTATCAATAGGCATCTTCGCTCCTGTTTCAATTTAGAAATGCTCTATCAATGAATAAATGGATTAAACAGGAAGGATATTTACCAGAAAGTAGCTAAAACGTTCCACCTTAACTCTGAAAACAGTTGGAATCCCAAGAGAATACTCAGGGTGGGAGGAATATTCAGGAGATCTTTTCCCTACTTTAAAGAGAGGCATGTATCCCAGTAATAAAAAAGTAACAAATAAATGTATTGAGAGAACGTTAGGAAACCAGCACATATATATATATATACATAAATGTACTAAATAATGACAGCAGGATTTAAACTCATAAAAGAATCAAAGGGTATTTTCATGGATATTGAAGCAAAGAATTGTATAGCTCAGACACAGACCTACTGACTTGGTGGGGGGGGGGGTTGTTTGTTTGCTGACTGGTAGGAACCTATAGACTGTGAAACTGTCAGTAGTACTTAGTACCAGATCAGCAAAAAGGTACTATATAATAGATGATCCACTACACAGAGGTAAGATTTCTACACCACTGTTGTAATGAAAACTAAAGACTAACACAGGAAATTGCACAGTTCACTCTAGAAGTCTCCATGTGCACGCGGTTGCAAAATCTTATCAAAGGATGATATGCACCATCGCTGGACTGCAAATAGTACACAGGGCACTGTGCTACCGTGAATTTTCAGTTGTGTCCACGATATGTAAATAATAGCAACGGTACAGCAACCATTGTTCTTTGACATCTCAGAAGGGTCATTTTCTTAAGAGACGGATGCAATCTTGTTTAAAATTGTTCCTCTTCCAATCAGACGTAGGGATTTTGATAATGGTATTTTCCCCACAAGAGTCTTTGTGATCCCAAGCTTATTTCTTCTGGATGGATTTGAGCTCCTCTAAGAAGCGCTGGCATTTTCCCATTAGTACCTTGATTGCTTCACTCACCAGCACATCTGGAGGCAAGATGCCTGTGGATTCTACAGAGACTGAAGGGAAAAAAGGGTCTCAGTTTGGATTATCATGAAGCATAAACACAAGATACCTTATTAAACAGTTAAGTAGCATATAACTTACTGTTGAACAGTATGATTTGTTACTAGGCACCAAACTACAGCTGTGCTTAAAAGTCTGTGAACCCTTTGAATTTGCAGTATTTCTGCATAAATATGACCAAAGATAGTCTGTTGTCCATACATGTTCTAAAACTAGATAAAGCGAACCCAATGTGAATCAAAAACCCAAATGCTTTACAGTATTCCAGAGCCATATTGTCACTTCTTTCTTGAAACTTCTTATTTGTAAAAACAAGGCGTTCTACAGGAGCACCACCATCCCTGAGAAGAGTCTTCTGTAGGTCAGTGTTTCCCAATCTGGATGAGTGTAAAACTTGTGTTTTTCAACTTCCAGAAATTTCCATCTAGCAAACTATAGATGAAGTTACTTTGGTGATGGGAACCCAAGAAAGGCTTCTTTCTCATATCATATAGGGCAAATTCACTTTGGAGCAAGCAGCCTTGGAAATAAATTACATATGTGTCAGATTATTTTTAATAAACTATGACAGCTGACTTTGTAATAATGCCGCTTGGGGGTGTGTGAAAGCCCTAATAAGCAGGCATATACATAGAATGAAGGCTACTGCTAAGCTTGTAAGCCGCCCTGAGTCTTCGGAGAAGGGCGGGATATAAATGGAATTAAAAATAAAAAAATAAAATAAAATAAAAATAAAATAAATAAAACTGTGGTTTGTTCAATACATCACAATCCACCGATAATATGAATATGAGTTATGACCTTCAACAGAGCTGAGAGAATAATCTACTTTTTGTGTTTTTCAAATATGTCATGTTCCCAAAATAAGCTTTAAGACCTCACTTGCATAAATGTTTTCAGATTTCTAAGCACTGAATAAGAGATTGGCTCAAAGTGATCTAGAGACAGAATTATATAATGACATTAAAATGACTGCTGAGGTTATTTGGTTCTACACCGTTTTGATGCAAAAACTAAGACTAAGATAAAATAGAGAACTGTGGAATGAAAAGCAAGGAAAATTACACAAGGTGCTTTGACATTTGACATTGCCAAGCTACTGGTTAGCTACTATGCAACAATATTAGACAACCCAAAAGTGCAGGCTTTCTCCAACGCTGTCCTATTATAAACTGGATATCAAAAGACTGGCTTTTGGTGGTACAATTTTAAAAACAAAATCTAAAAATTAATGCTGAGCCATTTCCAGCACTCATTTCCATTATTTCAGCCTCCAAAATAGTCCTCCATCACACATCAAATTTGATAAGTGAAGAGTTTGGGGATATTTTTTTTAAAAAAATACTAGACATGAGACTCCTTTATACTTCAAAAAAAAAAAAACCAGGGTGAAACATTCACCCCATTCTAATGTCAAAAAACATCTGCTAGTTAATGCCTCCTGCAACCGATCAGGAAAAGGAATATCGCTCATGATACAAGAAAACTGTGTATCCATTACACCAGGGGTCCCCAACCTTGGCAACTTTTAAGACCTGTGGACTTCAACTCCCAGAATTTCCCAGCCAGGTGGGTTGAAGTCCACAGGTCTTAAAGTTGCCAAGGTTGGGGACCCCTGCGTTACACAATCCATAAAGATCAATAACAAAAGAACATGTAAATTACTCACAGATGTAATGATCTCGTACCCGAGCCAAACGTACAAGGTTTTTCAAGTCGTCATGACGAAAAATTTCTCTACTGAATGTATCCAATCGAGCATTAGCTACTCTTGCTACTTTCTTTCCTAGGGGGGAAAACAAAGAACCAATACCTAAATTCCAAGAAAAATTAACATATCTTCAATGAACCTTTTCTACATACTGCTGGATTAGGTTTATTCATGTCTGCTTCAACCCAACTACAAAACAGATTCCAAATAATATCTCGCCCACCTAAGTTGCTGGTAAATAGTTTGGAAGCCTGGACAAAAAAAAAACACCCCTGCAGTCTGATTCTATGTAGACTTTTCCAGGGTTGTAATCAGTCTTCATTGTTCAGAACCCAACATCAGGCACTGACTTGATTTTTTGATAGTGGAGGGGAAAAACCTTAGTCTCTGCATAGCAAATAGAAAAAAAGTGGAGTCCACTCAGACCCATTTTTGTTGTAGCTATGTTGCCATTTTTGTAACAGCCCCCCAAGTGCTGCTTGGAAACTTTATAGATCAAAAATTAGACTGTAAGAAAGGCAAACATGTACTTTATCAAACAGAGGTTCTAAAGTTCTGCCATAGGGAGAAATTGGTCAATAAAACAGTTCGTGATTTTGTTCAGTTTAAAGAATGAAGAAATTACCTCTGATTTCCTCAATCTCAATAACCCCAGAAGAAAAACACTTTTTCAGCCGCTCAGCTGCTTCCCCTTCAACAGGTTGCAATAAAGTGATTTCTGGCAACAAACGGTAACTGGCTGTGGCAACTGGAGAAAATTTGGCATGATCTTTGCCTAAAGAGAAAGAGTTTCTTTTTAAAAGCAAATGAATGCAATCGGGCATCAGTGGGATGAAGTGGAGGCAGAGAGAGAAAGCTGGCAGCAAATACGGTAGGACTTGTGCTGCACATCTGTCCAACCCTCTAGGTAATAAAAATCAGTTACACTCTTCTAGATAGGTAATTAATCTTTCATAACATCTGTCAATAATGCTGGTACACAAAAGCTGAGCACAGGCAGAGAACGCACATGGCAGGGATTCTTAGACTATGTCTTCAGATTGCCAGGACTCTACCTAGTCCATAACAGTCTTCCCCACTAATTCATTGCCAATTAGCTTATCAGAACCCTATTCACCTCAGCCCTTACCACCCAACCTTTACTACTACTACTACTACTACTACTACCAACCTTTACAACTTGCTGCTTCACAAAAATGAATTGTTGACTGAAAAGATTCAGTGAAGCACACAAGCAATAATACAAATAGCAACAGGAATGCTACAATTCACATTATTGACTTTATGCAACCCAAAACTCGAGCACACCCTTTACAATACAAAGACAGGAATTACAAAGTACTGTGGATCAGTTGTGCTATCCCATAAACAAAAAAAACTCGACTTATTAAACAAGCCAGAATAATCCCCGTGGTGGATCAACTACGCCTTACCCTCTCTAAAAAGGATCCTATCACTGAGATCTAGCATCTATTGAGAAAATATCAGCCACATGTACAAAATGAGTATTCTCTCCCCCCCCAAAAAATGAAATTGCCAAATTTATGTCAAAACTTTAGCTGTCTCACCAATGCCCTT
The DNA here is from genome assembly GCF_964194415.1 of Vipera berus. Lineage (NCBI taxonomy): Eukaryota > Metazoa > Chordata > Lepidosauria > Squamata > Viperidae > Vipera > Vipera berus. The sequence goes on along the minus strand of NC_138202.1, from coordinate 296,184,549 downwards.
TACACAGTGCATAAGTACATCGATCTCTTGGCCAGGACGCAACTGAGCAATGAGGATATCATCATGGACAGGTCGGAAATTTGCATTCATGTTGTCAGCTTGAGATCCTAGTGGTACCCACTCCATGTGTTTGCTGTAAACTATAAGAAGACTATATTTTAAAAAAGGTTGTGCTTACAACTACACAACTATGGCATTATTCGTTTAGTTGCAGGGCCTTATATGCTGCTCCAATTCAGCAGGGAATCTTCTTAATCAACAGGGAATAGCTAACAATTCTATTCAAAGTGGGGAGACAGGAAGGAAAAACCACAGACGCACAAAAAAACCTTTGCAGACCCTGAGTTTTTTATTCCAATGTTAAAGAAGAACAAAGATTTGATAGACTGAGAAGGCTTGAATATGAGATTATGTCAAAAGAATATTTGTATTAGAAACATAGAACAGTAGCAAGAATTTTACCTTTATGGTTGATATAAAGCTCATTAGGATCAGATGATTCTCTAGCCGCCTGAGGATTCCTGCTGCATTTTATTTTCAACCGAAACTGCAGTGTGTTAATTTCATCACATTCATCTTCTGAAAAAAAGAACAAAATAAAGCAAGATGCACACAATTGCTTTAAGATCTACTACTAAGTAACAGCCAGTTTCAGCCCCTGACAAATACCTCCAACATTATCTTACCTTCACTCTTGTATTCAAAGAGACGAGGATCTGCACAAATAGGAATTAGTCCCAAACGGTGAGCCAGGATTTCATCCTGCACAATGGAGGTGTTGTTGTATACAAAGACTTTCTCCACAGCCATGGTTGGCACCTAGGCAGCAATTTGTCAAAGCACACGTTCTCAGTATCTATGAAGTTCTGGATTCTGGTGGTCTAACATACTGATCTAACAAATCCATCAAGTCTTAAGATAGAAATTTTTTAAAAAGCCTTTGTAGACTCCCCAATGTTGTTGCATTACTTATTCACAACCCAGTAGCTACAACTTTATTTCTGAAAAGGTTATTTCAAGCTCCAATAGGAGGAACAGGCAATTTTAACAATAAATGAGATCCTACAGATACCCACTCCATGTCCTTATATCTACTATGCATATAATATAGTACTGCCAGTTTGGCCTAATAGTTAAGCCACCAGGTTAGAAATCAGACACAAGCTGGATGACTTTGGGCCAGTCACTCACTCTCAGCCCACCTCACAGGGCTATTATTGTGGGGAAAATAGGAGGAGGAAGGTGTAGATAGATAGCATTGAGCTTGCCATTTTGGACAAGTGTCCTTATCTATAGTAATATTTGCTATTTTTCTACAACACAATATTATTTTAAACTTCTACAGTGTTTATTGTCTAGTAAAACTGCCTCATTTAAAAAACTGTTCTGAAGACTTTGTATTACAATTTGTCTTTCACAACAATGTCTTTGAACAATCTTTCTCAATGCGAATATTGTGATACTTTTAAGAATATGCCTATGCATTAAAATACTAATATGACTATGCTGACATTACTTTTATTTCTGTGGAAAAGAAACCAATACCTCAGCAAGCAAGATCCGCCGGAAAGCATTAGCAATGGCTGCATCAATCCCCACCATGTCAAATTCCAAAGTACTTTCATCCATATGGATCATATCTACTCTGAAATTCTGTGGAAACAAAGTTTGAAAACAGGCATCTATAGGCATCCTCTCTTGGTTAAAAAAAGGTTTTGCTGACAAACAGTATGAGACAACAATTATTCTTATAAACAAATCTATTCAAATTTTAGCTTCTTTAAATTGAACTCTAATGGCAGAAAGTGAAGAGGAACTAAAGAGCCTCTTGTTGCGAGTGAAGAAGGAGAGTGCAAAACTTGGGTTGAAACTAAACATTAAGAAAACCAAGATCATGGCATCTGGCCCTCTCAATTCCTGGCAAATAGATGGGGAAGAAATGGAGGTAGTGACAGATTTTATTTTCCTGGGCTCCAAGATCACTGCAGATGGGGACTGTAGCCAAGAAATTAAAAGACGCTTGCTCCTTGGGAGGAAAGCCATGGCAAATCTAGACAGCACACTAAAAAGCAGAGACATCACCCTGTCAACAAAAGTGCGTATAGTCAAGGCTATGGTCTTCCCAGTTGCAATGTATGGCAGTGAAAGCTGGACCATAAGAAAGGCTGAGCGCCAAAGAATTGAAGCCTTTGAACTCTGGTGCTGGAGAAGACTCCTGCGAGTCCCTTGGACTGCAAGGCGATCAAACCGGTCAGTCCTAGAGGAGATCAACCCTAACTGCTCTTTAGAAGGCCAGATCCTGAAGCTAAAACTCAAATACTTTGGCCACCTAATGAGAAGGAAGGACTCACTGGAGAAGAGCCTAATGCTGGGAAAGATTGAGGGCAATAGAAGAAGGGGACGACAGAGAATGAGGTGGCTGGATGGAGTCACTGAAGCAGTAGGCGTGAGCTTAAATGGACTCCAGAAGATGGTAGAGGACAGGAAGGCCTGGAGGAACGTTGTCCATAGGGTCGCGATGGGTCGGACACGACTTCGCAACTAACAACAACAACAAAATTGAACCCTACTACATACACTGAATATCATCTATTGGCTGTGTAAGATGTAATTAATACAGTATGATACATCTGGAGGTCACCAGGCTGAGGAAGAAGTCTTACCATACAATTAAATGTTCATGTCATTATCAATCCTGAGTCCTTCGGGAGAAGGGCGGTATAAAAATCCAATAATAATAATAATAATAATAATAATAATAATAATAATAATAATAATAATAATAATAATAATAATAATACCTGAATATTCAGGTATTTTACAAATATTTTATAAATATTGATTTATTCAATTCACATTTCTTCCTAGTTTTTCCAGTCAGATGAGCACAGAAAATGTCTTGTGCACATCTTTCATAAACAGCAAGAAACTGAACTAAGTTTTCCCCCACACAAGCAATATCTGCATTTGAAAATACACTACAGCTTGAACCAAACTACAGAAAAGCTAATAAGATTCAAAAATAGTGTTTTGCATTGATTTGTTATCAAGTAAAGTTAGAAACACCACAGTTCCAAGGAAAGAAGCAACTTTTGACTTTATAAAACTGCTCAACAGAATCACTTCTTTCTCACCTTTTCAAATCTTTGCTGATCCCAAGCATCGTTGTATCCTGAATAATTCCCAGGAAAATCTGTTGTGTGGATCTGGAGAGTAAAGAAAGACTCGGGGGTAACTCTTTGATAGAAAATGCAGATTGTGCCAGGTTCAATCCCTGACTAGAGCTGAAATCCTGAACAGCTGTCAACCTGTGTTTTCTATATGGGTATGTGTTCAATAAACTAACTTATTTCAGCACCGTGGTGGTTTCCATATTCAAAAGCAAGATGACTACTAAAAAATCGCTTTACACAATTATCAGGACAACTGGTGGAGTTCTGTGCATATTCAAGCAACAACCGCACTTATCTGGGGAAACTGTCAAATCACAGTTAAATATCCCAGACAAAATTCGCAAATCCCTTCCTCTGTAGGGACAGTGCTCGAAGTAGCGTTTCTTCATTCATTTACAAGGGTCTTCAAACTTGGCCCTTTTATGACTTGTGGACTTCAACTCCCAGAATTCCTCAGCCAGGCACACTGGCTGAGGAATTCTGGGAGTTGAAGTCCACAAGTCATAAAAGGGCCAAGTTTGAAGACCCCTGATTTAGCTGCACTAGATTTATATTGTTTTATATAACTCACGCTTCTGTCCAGGAAACAACCACTCAAATCATTAACAAAACCTGCTTCGTGGCCAGACAGCACTATCGCTCCACCCGTCCGGCTGCTTTCTTTCGCTTACATTGCGAACACCGAATTCGCCCAGAACCACGCGAGTCCGCATCTCTTCCACGCTCCCGGGTGCCGCCATCCTTCAGCCAACGCTCTCCTGCGCAGGCAAGCCCAATGCGCAAGAGCAATAATGTCTTACCATCGAGCAGGACAACCTCCCATCTCACGTGATAGTCGAATTCCGGTTGTGCGTCTTTTTCCCACAGAACGGAAGTTGGTGGCGGTGTGCCGCCATGTTAGGTGTGGCGTTTTCTAAGATACGCTTTTGTGGCGGCGTGCTTTAGAGTTACGTGCAAAGATGACATTTCGACCGCGTGTATGAGAGGTCTTGGGGATTTTTCCCGTTGTTTTTTTTTGCTTGTCCGTCGTTATCCGTCCCTTCAAGCGCTCCTATTTCGTCTGGGGTGTCTGGAACTACCAAGATGGCAGCTTAGTCAGGCCAGCTCCTAAGAAACCTCGCGAGAACACCTGAGTCTCCACGTCCCCCGTGCGGCTCCTTAAGCCCCCGAGTGGGGTTTGCTTTGGCTTTCCTCCATCCGGGCACTTTCCGCCTCGCTTCGGTCGGATCCCCGGCCCCCGGATCATCCGTTAACGAGGCGGGGGCGTCTGCGCCTCCGCAGCCGCTGCTGGGGAAATGTCCGACCCCGGGGCAACCGCGGGCGCTGGGGGAGCGAGGAGTGGGGCTACAACGGTGACTGCGGAATGGGGAGCCTTCGAAGACAACATGCAGGTAAGGGGATTGGATCGGGTACTTTCCCGTCTTGGATTCCTTCTTGGAATCCCATGTTCCGAATTCGAATTCGGATCTCTTCCTCGGACCTGCCGTCGCCCGGTTCCTGGGCTGCTTTGGGAACACCTGAACAGGTAGTCCTCGATTTACGATCACAATTGAGCCGAAAATTAATGGGTGAAACACTTGTTAAGTGAGTTTTGCCCCGTTTTACGACCTTTCTTGCTCCCAGTTGTTAAGGGAATCGCCGCAGTTCTTAAGTTAGCTATGTGGTTGTTAAGTGGATCTGGCTTCCCCATTGACTTTGCTCGTCAGAAGGTCTCAAAAACTAATCATGACACCCACACCCACACACTGCAGCTGTCATAAATACGAGTCAGTTTTCCAAGTGTCCAAATTTTGATCACATGACCATGGGGATGCTATAAAGGTGGTGTGATAAATGGTCATAAGTTACTTTTTTCAATGCTGTAACTTTGAACGGTCACTAACTGAACTGTTGTAAGTTCAGGACTACTGTATTATATTGTACACCATGCAGAGCCCCCCCTCCCCCTCCCCCCCAGGGAGAAGGGCAGCTAAGAAACATGAAATAAAAATAAATAAGACTAACAAGGCTGGAAATGTGCCTGTGTTGTCTGTGAGGTGCAGGAGAAGTGCCTGACACTCCAGACATCTGTCTTGAAACTCAAGCAGTGTGTTGTGAGGGAGTCCATAAAGAGAGTCCCTGCACATTGTGCGAACGAGCAGAAATTGTTAACCGTTCACAGCAAAATAAATACAAGGGAAAGGTCCCAAAGGCGGTTTGTGGAGGAAGAAGCTGGATTCCAGACACAGATAGCCAATCTGTCAAGTTGCTGTTTAGCTTTTTTGCAAGCGCCTTGCGAAAGCTTAGTTCCTGGTTTCCAGGTAGAATTGGACAACTATGCTGCTGAAAAGATATTCACAACATTAGATTTAAGCTTGTGGTTGGTTTGGTTATTGAACTAATAAAAGACAGTAATACACATTCCATTATTGTTCTGTGCAGGCCATTTGTTTGCCAAACTTACTGGACATTTGGCAGTTTTCAGAAGAGCCCAACCTGCTGGTTATCGGCCTTTCTGCCAGTCCAATCAGGCTTTTGAAACATTTCTGTCATCCATTTCTGTTGCCTTTGCTACACTCATTGTTGCACAAGACTCAAACATTTACCCAGGCTGAGAATTTTTAATTTTAACTGGGGTTTTTATTTTCTCTCAGGGTTTCATTTAATCTTTTTTAATTGTTTTAACTTTTGTATTGATTCTCTTTTAAATATCCTGTAAACCACCCTGAGTCCTTCGGGAAAGGGCGGTATATAAATCTAAATAATAAATAATAAAATAAATAATGTTGAATGCATTAGAGCAGTGTTTCTTAAAGTGTAACTCCAAGACCCTCTGAGGGATCTACAAAATGATCTGCAAAACCTGTGTTTTTTTATCTATCTGGCCTGGACTGAGGGGTTTTAAGTTTTTAAACTTTGTTTTAATTTGTTGGGCTATTAATTAATTTAACTCATTTTAATTCTATTTCTATTTCAACTTTTATATTGTCTTTTAACTTTTGCCCTGTAAACCGCCCTGAGTCCTTCGGGAGTAGGGCGGTATATAAAACTAATTAAATAAATAAAATAAATAAATAAAATCAAAATTATTTGCCAGATCTTGAAGATATTTTCAAATATTTAAAACAAACTCACTCTTACTACTATTTTTGTTAAAAAAAAGTTTTTTCATCAAAAATATTACTAACAAATGAGTTTAATATTGTTATTTGTGCATGATTCAATACACAAATGTTCTACAATGAATCAGTTTTAATTTTTAATAAGTAAATCTTGATAAATATAACACATACTGACAAAAGTTCTTTTGGGGTTCTCCATAATTTTTAAAAGTGGGAAGAGGCCACAAGAGCAAAAAAAAATAAGAAACACTATTACACAGTAAAATGCAGCAAGCACTGGTTATGGACAGAAGCTAAAAAAAGTTTGCAAGGATAGAAAAGTATGAAATGGTCAAACAGTAAATGGAATTGATGTAAACTAAATTTTAGTTGGTTTTTTTTCTTACCTTGCCCCTTAGATCTTTGATTACTATTTCTTTGTCTTTTCCTGGATTTTGCATAAGTTTGCCTTTTCACAGTATTCAATTGCTCCCTATTGTGCTGTGTTGTAGAAAGCATTTAATACTCAGTGGTAACTATTGCTTAAACACAGATGTTTCTGTTTAACAGATTGTTCATCAGACTGTACTGTATAAAACAACAGCTTTAATTATAGTTCCCCAAAGCAATAATTATTAATGTTTATTCTCTATTTAATTTAGTAATAAAGTGTCTTGCCCAGCATTCTTTGCTAACAGTGTAGTAACTTGCCTCAGTGTTGTGATAGAGACATGGAGAGTAGGCGAGAAGAGCAGTATATTTAAGTCAGGGCAGCTTATGATACAATACATTACAAGTAGTCCTTGTTTTATGAGCATTATTCGTTCAACAACCACTCAAAGTTATGACAGCACTGAAAGAAAGAACTCCTGCTGTCATGTGATCAAAATTTGGGCACTTTTTCAAAGATATTTTTTATAAATAATTCAAGGTAGTGAACACACCTGATACTCTTTCCTCCTCCTGTTTTCCCTACAACAAAAAACCCAATGGGTGAGTAAGGCTGACGAGTGACTAGTCCAAAGTCTCCCAACCAGCTTTAATCCCTAAGGCAAAATTAAAACTAGAAACGGTTTCTATTCTTGTGTTTTAACCACTAGATTAAACTGTATACTCACAGTATACTGCCATTGTACTGTACTAATCAACAGAAAAGCAGTGCATGCTTTTAAAAGGGAAGATATGAATACGTTTCTGAGTAGAACAGGAGTAGCATTTTTCATTTTACTGTTGATTTTGCAAATGGAGCAATTTACCCCTAAACCAATTTAGGGTTTCTTTCAGCTTAAGGTAAATACTATGTCTAAAGATACATACATGTTCAATATATAGCTTTGGGCTGCAGGAAACTGGGCAGCTGCCAGATAGAGGCAAAAAGTTAGCATGTTCTGCATCTCCTTGATGGCCTTTAATAATTGTCTGGATTTTTGCAGTCTAGATATAGTAACCCTATCTACTGCCTCTTTTTTAACTTTTCAGTTAACAGCTCTATTTTTCTGTCGTGTAGTTTTACCTTTCATTCTCGGGACATATTTTCAGAGTGCTTTGTGTGATTTCAGTTTAATCAAACATAAAAACAGGAAAAGAATGAGCATATAAAGGCAAGCATTGGAGGGCAACAGAGCCTCATTTGCTGAAGGGAGCCCACTGGGCCCAGCTGAGGAAGAAGCACTTGAAATATTTTTAAGGCCTAGAAAAACAGAAATACAGTTTAAAAAAAGGATCAAAAGTGGAGACCGATCAAAAGATCCCAAAATGTGTGGAATATCTGAAAAAGGCTTTTCTCTAGGCCCTGGCAAGTCTACGCAGATAACAATTTATGTGTGTTCCCTTTCAGGTAGATAGAACTCAGAATTTCTTCAATATCTACTCCCAGGCCATCATAGAGACTTAAAAATAAGCATACTACTTTGAGTTTAGCTAAGAAACAGACCAGACCTGGCCTAATGAAATGCTGTAACAATGATAATATAGGAATGATTCCTAGGATCCCATCCCTAGTGGGCCATAGCCTCATAGGTGTGTTCCATATCACCCGCAGTTTCTAAGCCAGACCCTTGTAAGATACTTTGTGGTCTGGTTCAGGAGTTTCTTGAGCTGTGTAGCAATGTTGTCTCTGACCTTAGACTTTTCTCTAGTCTAGGCTGTTACATTTTTATATTGAAAAGAGTTTCCAAGGTTACTTATTGATGTTGAAAACAGCACTTTTTGCAGTACTTATTCTTGCATTTATAAATGGAGCTTTTCTTCATAAATTCCAGTAACAATAATTATTTCCTGATATCAAATTTACTCAGTTGGTATGGAAGAATATAGCAAATAGTGACAAATAGGGTTTTTCCTACTCTTTGAGCAGTCTTCATTCGCTGTATAAATTAATATGAAATCCGAAACTGGGAGTTATTCTTATTCTTGTAACATTCTGTACCTTTTCCTGATGGACATGATCTAACAGGATCCTTTTTCTTTGAGGCTCTGTGTGTGTGTGTGTGTGTGTGTGTGTGTGTGTGTGTTGATCCATAGTTCTTGTTAAGAGAGGACGATTGTGTACCTGTCTTGAGCTTCTTGTTTATTTTTGCATTACTCAGGGTGGGGGCTCTGCTGTAATTGATATGGAAAACATGGATGACACCTCTGGCTCTAGTTTTGAAGACATGGGAGAAATGCACCAACGCATGAAGGAACAGGAGGAAGTAGATGCAGAAGCAGCTGCTGCAGATGAAGAAGACGGAGAGTTCTTAGGGATGAAAGGTTTAAAGGGGCAGTTGAGTCGGCAGGTAGCTGATCAGGTAAATGGAGATCTTATTGGTTTACCAGCGTTCCTCCGATTTGAAGATGTTTGAGCTCAGGAGATTCTTGTTTCTAATATGCTTCTAGCCCTCGAGGGGACAATGTTCTGATCCTTCTTTCGTAATACAATATTGATCTTAAATTTATATCTGTCTTTTTTAGATCAGCAGTATGTAGCTTATATAGAAAATATATGGGGCATCTTTACCACCCAAAATCTCGAATCATTAGATAAGACTCATGCCATACTTGTGATACTGTACAAACGGTGTCATTGTGATTTATAAGTTAGGGTATCATTTGACTCTTAACTGTTCAGTTTCAGCAATAAATTATGTTTAATCAAAACATGGGTTAACAGAGTGTATTAACCAAATTGCATAGTGAATACTTATTATCTATGAAAAATTGGTTTTATTTCCTTATGTCAGAAGCAAAGTAAATCTTGTTCATGGAGTTAAGGGAAAAAAATATCTAGACCTATAGTATCTTTCTCTACATTATAATTCCTGTACTGAGTAATTCTGCTTTGATGTGGTGCATTAGAAATGCTCTTGATCTGCAGGGTTGTTGTTTTTTTTTAAAAAAATGTTCTCTAATTCTTCAGAAGGAGAAAGGAGAGCGTGTTTAATTAATATTTTCCCTTTTTTAAGATGTGGCAGGCTGGAAAGAGACAAGCCTCAAAAGCCTTCAACCTCTATGCTAATATTGATATCCTCAGGCCCTACTTTGACGTTGAGCCAAACCAAGTTCGGAACAGGTAAACGTAAGCCTATCAGCTGCCTTATCTATCAGTGCCATTCATAGAGGTGCTCCTTATTAACAGTTCAATTAATAGTTTAATTATATTAATTACAGAGCTGTCGTTGTGAATGAAAGCATTTATCCACCATTTATATTGTTTTGTGCTAATGAAAAAAAGCTATTCAATTCCATAAATATTGTTCAGGCTTAAGAAATGGTTTTGTTTTTGTTTTCTGTTGCAAGTCTTTTTCAAGCCTTTTCACAAGTGGGAGGGTATTCAAGGTATTCTTAGCTCTGTTTTCCTTTTTCAAAGAGTGTTTAAAAAACAGATGAAAGAATGACATGCAAAACTATAGGATATTAATTTTAACAGATGTATTTGATTTAGCAGTTTTATCCAGTAAATGTTGATTCAAAGTTCTATTAATCTGTCCCTACTTTACTAATAATTAAAATTTAGAAGCTTCCTTTCTAGGTCCCATAGCTTCTGTGACCATTGTCTTGATCACAGCAAAACAGCAAGAAATGCAACTTTATGAATTAGTTATACCTTTCTCTTCTTTTCCTTGCTTCACCCTAAGGCTTAGTGTTGATATGAGCATCGCTATGTAAAGATTATGTATGGAGAGATAATTCTCCTTCTGTTATATCAATTCTTACATTTCTTTCATAACCTACTTTATTTGCTAGGGAAACCAACAGATGTGTACATGGGATGGCTGTCTAAGTAATCAGATGCTTTCTTTCTAGCTATTAATCTGTACAATCTGTTTTAATTCAGATTGCTGGAATCCATGATACCTGTCAAGATGATCAATTTCCCCCAGGTGAGCTTATTGTTAATGTTGTGAGCTGTCCTTTGGGTGGTCATCAAAATCATCATCATTCTACTTCATTTTGTCTTCAGCTATAAAATTAATGTGATAGAGTGATATCTATCTTATGTTTCACTAGCTGACAAACTGTTCAAATAGAAGAGAGTAAACAATGAATCCTAAAGAGTGATGACCATATTTAAAATGTAGTGGAGAAGTGCTTACATTGCTTCCTTCAATGCTATATTATCACATCTCTTAGTTTATATTTAGTGAATAGCCCTTCAGCACAGTGGGCAGCCATACTTGTCAGACCATTCAGACTTAACTGTCCTGACAGTCAAATGCTTGGGGCATCACAATTGATCATAGAATTTGAATTTCAAGCTCAATAAACTCAAACTATGAAATTGATTTCATCTAGAACTGTATACCGTGGGTTTTCATATTACATCAAGTCATTTGAACACTGTCAGGATCATTTCCAAAACAATGGCATAAAATAACTTGCCGTTTATGAAAATAGTATAATAGTTCTCCCGTAATAGTTGTGTTACTTTTGCAAATATTTAAGAAAATATGAATCGTATTTTGAATATATTTTTAACCTGCTGACTTAAGTTTCTTTGAACATTGATAAATGGCTACCATATATTATTTTCCAGAAGATAGCTGGTGAGCTTTATGGTCCTCTCATGCTAGTCTTTACGCTGGTGGCTATTTTGTTGCATGGAATGAAGACATCAGATACTATCATTGTAAGTAGGGGGAAATTGCTTTCCTTTTTGATAAGTGATCGGTTCTATGTATCTTTTGAGCTTCCTTGATGTTGCAGTCATATATGCATTGTTGTTGGAGAAAGATTTGTTTGGAGTACAACTAATGCCTACTGCAGACTTCACTACATGGAATATTTATGGAAAGTATTAGTTGAAGCCCCGTTTTCATTTTTCCTAGAATGCCTTTCTGATATTCACTTGCTCTCTCTACAGAGGGAAGGTACATTGATGGGCACAGCAATTGGCACCTGCTTTGGTTACTGGATAGGTGTCTCCTCCTTCATATATTTCTTGGCATACCTATGCAATGCTCAGATCACCATGGTCCAAATGTTGTCACTCCTGGTAAGTAAAAGTCAGTTTTCTACCAAGGACTGGTCTATTGGAGTCTAGAGCAAGTTTTCCCAATCTAGAATCATCTCAAAACAACATAATTAAGATAGTCCAGCTCATCTGGCATCTGTTGAATTAGAGATAGTAGATTTAATGGTACTGCTGTATATTTCCATTTTAAGTAAACTGATGTTTTTATATCCACATCAAGTATAGATGAACAACTTTCTGTTAATCCTAGAGCCAATAACGCAGTCCTTATATTCCCAGAACCTACAGCACAAATTGAATGTTCATGGTATCCATCTTGGGTTGGTTTCTTATTGCTTTTATAACTTTACTCTTTTGAATCCTGCCCAAGTCTTTTTATTTATTTATTTATTTATTTAATTGATTTTATATACCGTCCTATTCCCGAAGGACTCAGGGCGGTTTACAGGGCGAGTTAAAACAATACAAATAAGTACACTTTAAAATAGAATTAAATAAGACTAGCCCACAATTAAACAAATTAAAATTAAAATTAAAAATTAAAATTAAATTAAAATTAAATTAAAACCCCCTCAGTCCAGGCCAGCAAGATCAAACAACCAAGTTTTAAGGTCCCGGTGAAACGAGCGAAGGTCTGGGGCAGTCCGAAGTTCTACCGGCAGTTCATTCCATAGGGCAGGCGCGCCCACAGAGAATGCCCTCCCCCTTGGAACCATCCGTTGGCATTCCCTAACCGGTGGAACCCTAAGGAGGCCCTCCCTGTGGGAGCGCACAGGATGCTGGGAGGCTGATGCTGGCAGCAGTTGCTCCCTGAGATAATCCGGACCCATGCCATTTAGGGCTTTATAGGTCATCACCAGCACCTTGAATCTCACCCGGAGGAGAATTGGAAGCCAATGCAGCTCACGGAGAAGAGGTGTTACATGAGAGTATCGGGAAACTCCCATTACTACTCGCGCAGCTGCATTTTGCACCAGCTGAAGCCTCTGAGTGGTCCTCAAGGGCAGCCCCATGTAGAGAGCGTTGCAGTAGTCTAACCGGGAGGTAACGAGTGCATGAGTGACTGTGCGTAGGGCATCTCGGTCCAAATAGGGTCGCAACTGGCACACCAGGCGAATCTGGGCAAAAGCCCCCCTGATCACAGCTCCTATATGATCTTCCAAACTGAGCCGTGAATCCAAGAGAACGCCCAAGTTACGAGCCCTATCAACGTGGGGTAACACCTCATCCCCCTTCATTAATGATGGACAAAAATGATTCACCCGAGATGCCGGTATGTACAGCCACTCAGTCTTGGCAGGATTGAGTCGAAGCCTGTTTCTTCCCATCCAAACCTGAACCGCCTCCAGGCAACGGGACATCATGATGAGGGCATCACTGGGTTGGTTTGGGGTGGAAAGAAAAAGCTGGGTATCATCAGCATACTGATGATACCCCACCCCGAAACCACGAATGATCTCACCCAGCGGCTTCATATAGATGTTGAACAGGAGGGGAGAGAGAACCGACCCCTGAAGAACTCCACAAACGAGAGGCCTCGGGGCGGATCTCTGCCCTCCCGTCAACACCGATTGCGAACGGCCCAGGAGGTAGGAGGAGAACCACTGTAAAACAGTGCCCCCCACTCCCAGTCCCCTGAGTCGTCGCAGCAAGATACCATGGTCGATGGTATCAAAAGCCGCTGAGATGTTTAATAGGACTAGGACAGAGGAACAATCCCTGTCCCGGGCCCGCCAGAGATCATTTACCAGCGCAACCAATGTCGTCTCTGTGCTGTACCCGGGCCTGAAGCCTGATTGGCACGGGTCAAGATAATCGGTTTCGTCCAGGAACAGAGGGAGCTGATGTGCTACCACACTCTCAACAACCTTCGCCAAAAAGCGAAGGTTGGAGACCGGACGATAGTTGTTCAAAATCGCTGGATCCAGGGCAGGCTTCTTGAGAAGGGGTCTCACCACTGCCTCCTTCAGGACAACCTATAAACTTGTAAAATAAATATTACACGGCATTGAAAGAAAGTTTGTGAGCCCCTAGAACAGGGGTAGGCAACCTCGGCTCTTTTATGACTCATGGACTTCAACTCCCAGAATTCCTCAGTCAGCTATGCTGACTGAGGAATTCTGGGAGTTGAAGTCCATGAGTCATAAAAGAGCCGAGGTTGCCTACCCCTGCCCTAGAACAATTCATAATCGTGCAATATTGTGATCTACAATGTGAGTTGAGCTGTATTTTTGGTTAATCAAACCAAAGCAATGGAATTTATAATATTCACTGTTCTTGTTAGATTCGGGCATTACAAAACATCAGATTTTTTTCTCCAGAAAATCTGCTATAGTGTTATCTCTATATTAAGATTCAGTACTGTGTGATGTTTGTTTAAAATTTCAAGTCACAAAAAGAAACCCTAAATTGGCAGATACAATTTATAATCCATCATTCTCACCATGAGTATGAGAGCCATCTAAGTTCTGAGACCTCAAGATAGCCTCAAACCATAGTAGTGTTGGGTTTTTTTCTGCCATGCGTTGTTTCGTTTTTCTGTTAATACAGTTTTCTCCATTCATGTCAATAGATTCATATTTGTCTCATCTGTCAGTATGACATTTTTCTAATTGTTTACATGATCAGACATGTCAAACTCACGTCACGTGACGTTGCACGATGTATCGGAGCTTTTTCGCCATAGCTGGCAATGGGGTGAGCATGGTCTCTTCATGACGCATCCAGCCCGTGGGCCAGCAGTTTCACACCCCTGATCTAGACGCTCTTTGACAAGCTTGAAACAGATAGCAGTATGATTTCTGAGATCAGTGGTTTTATCCTTGGTATCCTCTCATTCTTGTTCAGTATTCTTCTGGTGGACTCATGAACACAGCTACAAGATAATGCAAGAATAGCCTGCACATCTTTTGCTGTTACCTTGGAACTCTTTGTGAATTCCTAGACTATTGGAGTGATGCTTTTTTGTTGGATGACCATTTCTGGGCATAGTCAAATGGTGGTAATGTAATTCCATTTGTACATTATCTCCTGTCCTTGGATCGATTGAGATACATTTTTAGCAGTGGCTCTGTAGCCCTTTCTCATGAGCAACAGCATTCTTTGTTATGAAGTCCACGGGGTTCAGTTTCAATAATAGCCTTTAATTTTATCATGTCTGTGCTGTGAAGAGTTAATTCCAATGGTGGCTACCAATGTTTGTATGTTTTTTACAGGAGAGATCCTTCCTACTTACATTTGATTGTCATATCATTGCTTGGAACACCTGACTCAACTTATCCCCTTTTCAGAATTTATTCATATATTTTTTCCCAACAGAACAATAAATATTGGCACGGTGTGTTAAATAAAGACATTCTGTAGTAGATGGTTTGGGATATTGTTTGTTTAAGTATTTGTTAATCCTTTGATCGCAGTGTTGCAGAATTATAGTTGATTCTCATGGGTTCACAAACTCATTAACTGTAGATCGTACAATGGAGGCAGATGATGCTAAAGTTCAGTAGTTTTGATCAACTTCTAAACAATTCTCTGCATGGATATTACTGAATTGGCTGTAAACACCAGACCATTATTTTAATAATCTGCAGATTGCTGATAATCAGTTACTGTTTTTTTTTCCGCTGTATCGGGAGGAACAGTAGAATGAATACAGTGATGTTATTTTTGTCTGAGATTTTTCCCTGCCTTTATGCTCTTACTAGCTATGCTTTCTTCCTTCATTTTAGGGTTATGGACTTTTTGGGCACTGCATCACCCTCTTTGTCACCTACAATATCCATCTTCACTCGCTTTTTTATATTTTCTGGCTGGGAATTGGTGGTCTCTCTACACTACGAATGGTGAGTAATAGGAGTCATTGGGAGGCCCTGCGCAAGCCATAGAGGTTTTCGGGGGTAGGCAGTGTTTTCTAAGCCCCTGCCTTGTACAAGGCTGGGCAGTGCTATCCTAGAGAAGGATGCCCAGTCACCTAGGTGAGACACATGACCTTTCCTGCTGCCTTGGGTATGAGACAAATGACCACTGGCCCAAGGACCACTCTGCCAGTGGTCATTTCCCGCCTGTTGCTTTGACACTCCCTCATCACTACAGGGTCAACACATTAGGTTTGGACTGAGATGATCTGCACATGAGCTGTAAATGATGGTTAATTGCATAACAGAAAATTGGATATTATGGAGTTTTAAGAGGAATAGCTGTTGCACAAGGAAAAGAGACCTTAATAGTGATATGGAGAACCATTAGGTCTGAGATCTCTCCTGCTGCAGTGGATGACTAGGATATCTAAATGTCTTGTGTTCTTAGAGCCCCACAATGCTTGCTGGGCCTGTATTTTTTACTATTGGACCTCAGTCTGTATTCTTTACTATTGGACCCTGAGGGACAGATTTGATATGCTGGGATAGATAAATCCTCTAGCTCATTAAGAGTCCATGACCCATCGGCTAACCCAGGGGTAGGCAACCTCGGCTCTTTTATGACTCATGGACTTCAACTCCCAGAATTCCTGAGTTAGCTATGCTGACTCAGGAATTCTGGGAGTTGAAGTCCATGAGTCATAAAAGAGCCGAGGTTGCCTACCCCTGGGCTAACCTAACCTGGCTTGGCCCATCAGCCATTGTGGCTGCTGCCCATGTTACAGCTATTTGAAGCTATACTTGAGAGCTAGGTACAGTCGCAACCAAAGGTGAACAAACAGCTGCATACTGTGTAAAGTTTAGAATACTATATTTACTTCTGGTCACCAGAAGTAAAGGGATATTTGGAAGACTTAGGAAGATCTATAAAATGACAAATTATTTAGAATCTAAAATAGCTTCCTTTGGAAGAAAAATGGGGGAGATGAGTGGTTCAGAAACAGGCAATATAAATAAATGAACCATAGAAATTATTGGTTTTGTTGTCCCTGTGCCATTCAGATTTTATATCTGGAGTTTGTAAACCATGAGATCTGATTTCTGTTTTTCCTAGGTTGCTGTGTTGGTATCACGCACGGTGGGACATACCCAGCGACTCATCTTGTGTGGAGCACTTGCTACCCTGCACATGCTCTTCCTTCTTTACCTGCACTTTGCTTATCATAAGGTTGTGGAAGGTAAGAGAACAAATTTAGGCAATTGGGTTTGGCTTTGGAAGAACTCTGCACTGTTTCTGACCTTGTAAGGCTAAATCTTCATCTTCAGCAGTTCTCCATATGTGATTTAGTTTTTATAGGATGACCCCATTCCCACTTTGGACAATTTCACACATAATGGCTTTTTAAAATGTCTAACTTTCATATACCTTGGATATAAAAAGTCTACACACCCCTGTTAAAATGCTTTTGAGATGTAAAATCGGACCGAGATGAATTACTTCAGAATTTTTTTTCCACCTCTAACATAACATATAAGCTGTACAATTCAATTGGAAAACAAACTAAAAAATGTTAGGAGGAAAATAAAAATTTCACAATGACATGGTTGCATAAATGTGCACACTCTTAAACTAATACTTTGTTGAAGCACTTTTTGTTTTTATGACAGCATTTGGTCTTTTGGAATAGAAGCCTATCAGCATGGCTCATCTTGTCTGGAGAATCTTTGCCCACTCTTCCTTGCAAAAGCACTCCAAATCTGCCAGAATGTACAGTAGTGGCCAAGATTGTGGAAACCTTTTGGGAAAAGTGTATTTTTGAGGTTTGGTGGCTAACACCACCACTTTTTTTGAATAATAATAATAATAATAATATAATATAATATAATATAATATAATATAATATAATATAATATAATATAATATAATATAATATAATATAATATAATAAATATAATAATATAATAATATAATATAATATAATATAATATAATATAATATAATATAATATAATATAATAATATAATATAATAATATAATAATATAATATAATAATAAATATAATATAATATAATAATAAATATAATATAATATAATATAATATAATATAATATAATAATAATATTTATTTGTATACCACCCTTCTCCCGAAGGACTCAGGGCAGTGAACAGGGCAACATATAAAAATACAGTAGTACCATATATCAATGGAAAGATAATTTAATCAGGAATGTAATGAAACATAGTTTGTTCAATTATCTGTACTGTATTCTATGAAAAGTTATAGCCAAATGACCAGAAAAACGAAGCACAACTTGCTTAGGTTGATATCAAGTAGCTTTCATTCATCTGATTGTATCCAATGAGCATGAAAGAGCCAATCAAGTGTCATTTGTTTTGGCAATGAGCCAATCAGATCACAGTAGGATTCAGTTATTGATGTCATGTATTGAAGCTGAGAGGACATTTGTCAGTGTGTTATGTGTTTGCTATCAAGTTGGTTGGGGTTTTTTTTTGTTTCATTTAGTGAGCTTGTAAAACGTAATAAAATTAAAGTAATTCTGCAAAGAGTTGACTGGTTGCCCAGAAAGCGATGTAAATAGTATTATTAAGTGAACAAGGCTACAGTTATAAAGAAATTAGAAGAAAAATTGGTGGAAACTTAACCAAAGGTGGCATTTCTACTGTACACTTTTCCCAAAAGGTTTCCACAATTTTGGCTACTAATGTGTGTATATGATTGGTTTGAATGTGGTTGGTTATTCTGAACACAGCCACATTCTCTACATATAAGGGGATATGCACACTTATACAACCATGTTATTGTAATTTTCCCCCCAAAAGATTTAAATGTGTTTTCCAATTGAATTGTACAGCTTATATGTTATATTAAAGGTGGAAAAAAGTTTGAAGTGATTTATCTAGGCTTGATTTTTTTTTACATCTCAAAAGACCTGGTGTATAATCTTTTTATTTCCACTGTAGGAATGGCGTATGGTAAGTATGTGCCAAACGTATTGTTCCAGAAATGGAATCTAGAAAAAAACCTCTTTAATGTCCCAGCAGATCTCTCATTATCTGAGCCTGAAGACTTTTCTGGAGTATCATGAGCAGCTTCTAATTTGATAGGTTCACTTTTGGAAAATATTAGGTTCCTCCTGAAATAAACTAGATGAGGATTGAGAGAAAACGACCAGAGTTTTCTAGAATGTTCCATTCCTACTAGAACAATAAGCTTTCTATATCCCTAATTCTTGTCATAGTATGACGTTGAACATATATTTTAGAAAATAATTTGTATCAGTAAAAGCAATTCAACAGTGGATCCAACTGTCTATAGAAGTTGTGGGTTCAGCAGATGCATTCAAACAGAGACTAGATAAGCGTCTGCCAGGAATTCTTACATTTAGATTATCCATAGAAAAGAACAGGTGAATGACCTAAATGGACTCTTCTAATGTAGTCCTCTGATACTGCAGCCCTTATTTCCAGAGTATGTATACATTCATTCAAGTGAGGCAGATTCTGACTTAAGAAGAAGCAGTACATGTCCTTGGCTTACAATTCATTTAGTGGCCATTCAAAGTTACAACAGAACTGAAAAAAGTGACTTATGACCATTTTTCACACTTAATGACTGTTGCAGCACCCCCATGGTCAAGTGATCAAAATTCAGATGCCTGTTAACTGACTCGTATTTATGACAGTTGCAGTGTCCTGGGGCCTTTTACAACCTTCTGACAAGCAAAGTCAATGGGGAAGCCAGATTCACTTAACAACCAGGTCACTAGCTTAGCAACTGCAGTGATTCACTTAACCAATGTGGCAACCAATGGTTAAAATGGAGCAAAACTCAATTATCTCGCTTAGCAACATACATTTTGGGCTCAATTGTGGTCGTAAGTTGAGGACTACCTGTATTAGCACAAAAGCTGATTGGAGAGGATCCGGCTTTGCCTTGCACTGTATCTAAACTGTCAGTTTCTTGCACTGCTGATATTTACAAAAGGAATAAATCCCATCTTCATAATTTTCATAATTACGACATCTCAGCAAGCTGTGATCATGCTTTCCATTGTTCCCTCTTAGCCTCCCACAAGCAAAGCCAATTCGGTGACCAGTAGGAAATCAGAGGTTGCTATCACTTGGTTAACAATGGCAACCAGGACTGCTGGAATTGTCATTGCCAGGTGACAACTGTGTAGCTTAGTGACAGCAGTTGTGCTCTCAGTTGCAATTGTAAGCTAACTACCCCTGTGCACATAGAAGTTAGGCTGAGACAAAAAAAGGCTTCTTAGATTGTAAGCCGCCCTGAGTCTTCGGAGAAGGGCGGGATATAAATGGGATTTTAAAAAAATACGAAATTAACTATGATCACTGTTGGTACAATACAGTCTAGTATTTACTGTTGATTGTTGATTTTCTCATTTGTAGGCATCCTGGACACATTGGAAAGACCCAACATTCCTCCCTTTCAGAGAGTTGCCAGAGACATTCCAGCCATTTCTTCTGTTGTAATGAATAATATAACATACAAAGCAGTTGCTGCACAGATCTAGCCTTACAGACTGGTATGCTCACCCTGTCATCCGTTTGCTGCTGTTACCACAATAAATGGACAAAGTAACAGCAGTAGTAATTGGCTTATCCACAGATTTGCTTTTGGAAGTGAAGTCAGAAGACTCCAAGGACATTTCAGAAGAGTTGCCTCTGTCCAACTTTGGCCAAAGTGGATTGGATAGAGCCTTCCTAATGGGCCTTGTATATTTAACTGGGATTGCATAAGTCACCATCTTCTTCCGTATATTCTTTGTGCTTGCTTTTGTCTTTTTAGACTATGTATACCTTCTTTCTCAAGGGAAGAATTAAATTAAATGGATATTGGTTCTCAGCAGTTTCTTCCGTTGGACCTTCATCATAAATTGAGATCAGGTACATAACTAAGTGCCCCCAGTCATCTTCTGAAGCTGACAATTAGCTTCGTCCTGCTTACAGAGTCTTGTATGTCAAGACTGGTATTCTTTGGTTAGCCTAATAATTTCTTAATGTATGATACCCTCACATTTAATGAAGGTCTCATACAAATACATTTGTATTTGCAACAGGTTTTAGCCCACCCGCTTAAGTCTCCATTATGTTCTATCTTTTCAAAGCAAGTTTAAGCTTTAGCTAATTGTCAGCAATCATTTTTGCTTTTAGAAGTTTCCCTAGTGTACAGTAGTATATATTTCCACAACTTCCCTGTTGGGTTCTTCCCTGAAGGCAACATGGATTCCTTGTCTACTATTTAATCAAAAGCACTGGAAAAAAATGACTTCTGCTTTTTAAAATAGTACATACAACGTATAGTTCTTATCACTTCATTATGTTAATTTTTTTTTTCATTTTTCCCCCCAAACTGTTGGAGGAATTACTGCAGACCATATCTGGAGTGGATAGACATGGTACCAACCAAAGGTAGAAGGGGCAATATTGATTTTAAGCTTAAGTAGATTCTCTCCCTTTGCAAGGATTTATATTGGTATTGGTGCTTTGTACAGTAGTGGTCAAAATTGTGGAAACCTTTTGGGAAAAGTGTACAGTAGAAATGCCACCTTTGGTTAAGTTTCCACCAATTTTTCTTCTAATTTCTTTATAACTGTAGCCTTGTTCACTTAATAATACTATTTTACATCGCTTTCTGGGCAACCAGTCAACTCTGCATCATTATTTTAATTTTATTAGGTTTTGCAAGCTCACTAAGTGAAAGAAAAAAAACCCAACCAACTTGATAGCGATCACATAACACACTGACAAATGTCCTCCTCTCAGCTTCAATACATGACATCAATAACTGAATCCTACTGTGATCTGATTGGCTCATTGCCAAAACAAGATGACACCTGATTGGCTCATGCTCATTGGCTACAATCACTCATGCTCATTGGCTACAATCAGATTATGCTTCCTTTTTCTGGTTATTTGGCTATAACTTCATAGAATACAGTACAGATAATTGAACAAACTATGTTGCATTACATTCTTGATTAAATTATCTTTCCATTGATACATAGTTTTATGGTACTACTACTACAAATGTTGAATGAGTAATGCTGAATGAGTGACCATTTAGCTTCAGTCTTGCATTTCTCCTCTTAGCACAAGTGGTCCTCAATTTGTAACCCTTCATTTAGCAACTGTTCAAAGTTACACCGCCATTGAAAAAAGTCTGCTGCTTATACTTCTGACCATTGCAGAGTCTCCACGGTCACATAATCAAAATTTGGGCACTTGGCAACCAGCAAAGGTTTACAATGGCTGCAGTGTTCCAAAGTTTGGAATCTTCTAATCTGGCTTCTGACAATCAAAGTCAATGGGGGAAGCCAGATTCGGTTAATTTATATTTAACAATAACAATAATAACAACAATAATAATATTGGAAGGGACTTGGAGGTCATCTAGTCCAACCCCCTACTCAGGCAGGAAACCCTATACCATTTCATTTATATTACCATTTATATTTATTTATATCCAGCTTTTTATTGTTTTTACAAATAACTCAAGGTGGCAAACATATTCATTACACCATTCTCTTGTTCTCCCCACAATTATTAATGCCTAACCGCTGTGATTTGTTTAATGACCATGGCAAAATGGGTGATGACTCACTTAATGACCACCTTGCTTATCAGTGCAATTTCCAGTCCCAATTGTAGTCTTATTGAGGATTATCTATAGTTTGTCTTGAAAAGTATACTTCGTTACACCAAGGGCAAGTAATGTATAGTTACATTTCTTTTCCAAAGAGACAAGAATTTGTTGATATTTAAGACTAGCCAACTTTATTACATCATAAAATTGCTGATCAGATCTATTGCATAAGATTAAATGTCTGTGAATTACTACACCCGCTTGTAGAAATGCGGTAGATTACAAGCAGATTTATAAATTCTGTTGTTTTCATTTATCAACCATCACTTAACGTTTATCATAAAAAAGGTACATGCTGCCAACTCTTCTATTTCTCTGGGACACGGAACTTCTGAGATTGTAACATGAACAGTGGTCCGTAGCAAGAGGATGGAAGAAAGGAGAAAAAAACGGAAACAATTTGTGTTTCCAATTGCAGTCATCTTTAGTTTCTATCTATTTCTATTTCATCAGCAACAAGTTCCTTGCTTTTGTTCTCCCACTACTAAAGAGCAAATTGACAAACTTTTTTAACAGCCCAAAGAGGTTTACTAGCCTTTAGATAGTAAGAATAGGGGGAAAATTAAAAGACATTTTTATGTAGAATTCTTTCAGTAAACAATAAAGAATTTTTAATGGCCCTGACCAATCCCTTAAAGTCCTTTTCCCAATCTTGTTCTATCCACCAATAATCATTAAGGTAATTTATTTTAGAGTAGGAAACCAGTTTGAAAACAAATAGTTGTTGTTTATTAAGTGCAAAGAGCTGAGCACAAGGTGTGAATGAGGAGACTTGGGGAGGGGGTCCTTAATTTTTATTTTGTCAGTAGCTAAATAAATAATTCAGTCATACAAGATGAGACTACCCACAATGAATTTATCAAATAAGCGATATTTGGCCATAAAACTTGGCTTGTTTTTAGAAGTTTAGCAAACCATAGATAAACAGATTATTAGGGCTATGTGCCTTTCAAAAACTATTTGGAAGAAGCCTAAAAAAAGTGACACTTAATGAACAACAGAGAATATGGTATGCTTATTCAAAAATGACCTAAAACCATTTGTTTAGTGACCAAAGTTCAACGGGACTAATAGTGACTTATAACAATTTTTCATACTTATGACCATTGCAGCATCCCTATAGTCACACATTCGGACACTTGACAACTGGTTTGTATTTACGCCGGTTGCAATGTCCCAACATCATGTGATCACCTTTTGCAACTTTGACAATTAAAGTCAATGGCGAAGCCAGATTCACTTAACAACTATGTTATTTAACAACTGCAGTGATTCAATTAAAACTGTGGCAAGAAGGGTCATAAAATGGGGCAAAACTCACGTAACTATCTTGCTTAGTAAAATTTTGGGCTCAATTGTCATAAGGTGAGGACTATCTGTAGTTGTTGAAGCATGTCCAAGAATCTATGGCATAGAATGTATCATGAATACAATTACTGAATCCTTGTTTCAGATCAAGGGTGATTGAACTATTCTCCCCAAAATTCTAATATTAAGCTTAAACCACAGTGGGGACAAGCTCACTGATAATAGATCTTATTTCAGAATAGGGTTATTCAGGATTGAATTGTAAATTGCTGGGTTTTTTAATTTTTTTAAAAAAGTATTAGATGTTAGTTTTTTTAAAAAAAACGTTGGTTTCAGAGAATATTTTAACATAATTCTGATATGTAAAGAGATATTTACTTATTTTTGGAAATTGAAGACTAGATGGAAGGCAAAAGCATTCAGTGTGTTACAAAGATGAAAAGTTTGAAATAATTTCAAATTTCATGCTGAAATTCCTGTTATTACTGAACGACAATTAGTGTCCTCTGGTCCAAAAAAATGAAAGAAAGAGCTGAGTTGGCTTCTCCTAGGACTTCCAGGGCTTTCTTTTAAATGGAGAAAGCAAAAATATGTTAATCCATTCACTATTAATCTTTCACTAGGGAAATGTGTAAACTGCCAAGAATCGTCCAGTGGCAGTTCTTTATGATCTAAGGGTACCTGTGAGGGAATGGGCTGAGTTTGCTGTCTGCACTTAGAAAAAACAACTGCAGCTCAGCAGAAACCCTAACCCATCCCACTTCCCTTATGCTGCCTCTCAAAGGGTTATACGTTTTACAGTGCCCAAGACTTGAGAGAGTTGAGTTCATTCCTTCATTCAACCAGTCACTAAATTTATTCACAAGCATCCTTATAGGCCTTCCAGGTGTCTGGCTAATTGAGCCAAGATGTTCACAGGCAGCTTCACCCCACCTAGGCCCTTAGCCTACAAATGTGTAGCTGTGTAGGAGAAAAGAGATAAAATGGCAAGCTGAAAAGGGAGTGCCAACAACTATTGGGAATTTACAACAATAGAATAGAATAGGAATAGGAATAGAATAGAATAGAATAAGGTAAAGGTAAAGGTAAAGGTTCCCCCACACATGCGTGCTAGTCGTTTCCAACTCTAGGGGGCGGTGCTCATCTCCGTTTCAAAGCTGAAGAGCCAGCGCTTGTCCGAGGACATCTCCGTGGTCATGTGGCCAGCATGACTAGATGCCAAAGGCGCACGGAACGCTGTTACCTTCCCACCGTAGTGGTCCCTATTTTTCTACTTGCATTTTTACGTGCTTTCGAACTGCTAGGTTGGCAGAAGCTGGGACGAGTAACAGGCGCTCACTCTGCTACACGGCACTCGGGATTCGACCCGCCAAACTGCCGACCTTCTGATTGACAAGCTCAGCGTCCTAACCCACTGAGAATAGAATAGAATAGAATAGAATGGAATGGAATGGAATGGAATGGAATGGAATGGAATGGAATGGAATGGAATGGAATGGAATGGAATGGAATGGAATTCTGGAAGAGACCTTGGAGGTCTTCCAGTCCAGCCCCCTGCTCAAGCAGCAGAGCTATACCATCTCAGACAAGTGAATGTCCAGTCTCTTAAAAACCTCCAGTGATGGAACACCCACAATTTCTGGAGGGAAGCTGTTCCACCGGTTAATTGACCCCACTGTTAGGAACTGTTTCCTTAATTCCAGGTTGCTTCTCTCTTTGATCAGTTTCCAACCATTGTTTCTTGTCCTGCCTTCTGGTGCTTTGGAGAATAATTTGACCCCCTCTTCTTTGTGGCAGCCTCTCAAATACTGGAATGCTGCTATCATGTCACCCCTATTTCTTCTTTTCTTTAGACTAGTCAAACCCAAGTCCTGCAGCCGTTCTTCATATGTTTTAGTCTCCAGGCCTTGGATCATCTTAGTTGCTCTTCTCTGAACTTTTTCCAAGGTTTCAACATCTTTTTTGTAGTATGGTGACCAAAAGTAATTGCAGTATTCCAGGTGCGGTCTAACTAGGGTTTTACAAAGCGATACTAATACTTCACTTGATCTTGATTCCATGCCTCTGTTTATGCAACCCAGGATTGCATTAGCTTTTTTGGCTGCTCCTACACACTGCTACTCATAGTCAAGTGATCATCCACTAGGACTTCAGTAGGCAAGTGGGTTAATAGTATCAGTCAACTACCAGGACCGCAAGTTATGGAAAACAGCTTATCTTGGTGTGATACCTTCCTGCAGCTCAGCTGGAGTGTTCAAAATGCAAACCTGCCTAAGAGTGGAGCTTAGCAGCAACCAGAAAAAAAAATGCAATCATACTGAAAGCAACCCTTAATCCCAACAAGTGCAAGAGCTTTTGGTGGGAGACTGTGAAGTTGTATGCTACTTTACAGATTTTGAGCTTTTATTTGCTTTAAGGACTGAGCATCGGAAACTTATTAATATGTGGCTACTTTAACTCACAAGGCTAGGAGGATGGAGTTAACCTAGAGTAGCAGTTGGGGAAGAGATGTGCTACAACAAAGCATTGTGTATAGTTATTTGCTATGCTATGGTATGCCCAGTCCTTTAAAAACAATCCTCACAATACAGTACATCATCAATTTGCTGCCATTGCTTGTTGGATAAGCTCATACTGGTGCTACCTCCAATCCAGAATAATTTAAGCATCTTGTCTTGGATTTGTGTGTATAATGAGCATGCATGATATCAGTGCATTTTCTCTGTACTTTATATCTTTCTTAACATCTTTCTCCAAAATACCAGACACTACGTACTTAGTCACCATCCTTGTAAACCTTTGAGCTTAGAAAGAAGTCTGCTATTACTTTAACATCTTCTTTGCCTATTTGCATGGAATAGGCATCACCTATGGATTCAATCTTCAATTTTTAAAACTGAGCAACCAGCTCTTATGTTCTCTTTTTTTCACTTTTAACATGAAATTCTTGAAGTCTTCTGACTTATAGTCACCAAAGTGCTTTTTGCACATTAATCCTGTATGGAAGTGCAATGGTTGATCATCCTGCTTTTTCTAATCTAATATTTGTCTAAGACAAATATTTTTTCTTCCTTAACTGAGGGCTAAGCATGTTTTTTATTTTCAGGTTGCCATTTATTTTTCTTTGACTCCTCCTGATTCTCTACCCTGCAGTAATCCACTGAGCAAGAGGAAAGTAACAGCAGGAATTAATTCTCCTTTCCTCTGCATTCCTGGAATTTAATTAATCACACGAAACCTCAGCCAAGCAACCAGTGCAGAGTTTGATTGCTAAAGTAAGCCAAACTCCTTTATGAAAACGGTGCCTCCCAGGTTTGTTTTAATACCAGCTTCTACTTTCTAGGATAAGGATAAACAAAGTCATGGCCGGATCAAAGCTTTGCAGGGAACAGACTGTTTTACTGAAGAAATGGCCACTGCCAGTGAATTTTTATTGTACAGCACTTACGTCACTTTTGTGAGATGGGCAGCTATATAAATGTGAGAACTAAAATAAATATAACTTCCTAGCTTTTTCTAAACGTTCTGCCAGAAGAAAGGATCTTTAATTCTCACTCATGTTCCAATATATCCTTAGGCATCAATTTTGTTTTGCACCAAGGATTCTATGTGGGACTGGGTACAGATTGTACACATACTGTACACTGTCTTTCCAAAATGAGCAGGATTGCTGAAACAAGGATATCCTGCTGCTGTGAGAAACGAATAATTGGTTGTCTACCATCCACATATGACTGCATTAACTCCTCTAAGGAGAGGGAAAGAGGAGGATTTCTGAATCCTACCTCTGAAGTTAGATGCCCATTTAGCTTTCCTGTTTCTGCTGTCTTACTTCTTCTACAAGCAGTAGCAATCTCTTCATGCAATACCAAGAATGTGCATGCCAAAGGTAGCAAGCAAATAAGCTTCAGCTGTATAATTTCAAAAACGGCTTATGAAGAAGGAAGATTAGAGTATTACTGTATGGTGACAGTGGTGACAGCAGCTCATAGCAATTCTACACGAGGACTTAACTTGAAACCAGCTCCAGCTTGCCTGTGATTTTGTGGGGTCAACAGTGTTGGAGAGCTAATCCCAGTCATTTCTGATTCATCAGCAGCATTTTTGAAACAGCAATAAACCTAATCCTTTCCTTTAAAATGCTGCAGTTCTGCAGAGTCCATGTCCCCATTTGCAAAAACTGCTGCCTCCCTGTGGGTCACCTGTCCTTGGAGATTTTTCAAGGGGAAAAGTGACAGGACAGCTTTTCACCTTGGATAGGGAGGGCATTCATTTCCCTTTTACATGAATGAGTGTCAAGAGGATTTTTAGGGCAGAGCAATTACTCTTTGCTTCTCAGTATAGCAAGGTGAGTAGAAGTGTGTGATAATGAATCATCATCAGCACTTTGGAGAATCAGGGGAATGGAAAAAGTAGTGTGTGAAAATGCATTTATTAAGCCAAATTCTGAAGCCTGTATGCCTGATGGATCACGACATTCACTATAGATGGCATAGCTCACCTGAGTTCCTTTTGATCATTCCCCAGAAATAATTCCCATTGAGATTTACACCCCTTCTCAACATCTGTTCAGTTACAATGTCCAGGTTTTGTTTGGAAACAATATCGGCATCTCCACATGAAAAAAACAAACCAATCCTGTCTAAAATCCCAAAGAACCAATACCAGACAGTGCATAAAATACTGAGATGATGGAGTTATCATGTGAAAAATTAAACTGATGAACTGGGGTTTGGGGTGATGACGTTTTATCCTAGATTGTTTTCCTTTCATTTTATTTGAACCATACTTTTGACTATTTTCCATTGTTCTTCTTCCAGATACTGTTTCGATACACAGGCTTAGACATAATTCTCTAAGTTGCGAAGTCTTCTGCAAGATACACCTGACACCATCATTGTCTTTTGGTTGCCAGGCTAAGGCAGTTTTATTCTCCCATAACTTTTAATAATGTGTCAGTGCAACAGTGATTTATGATTTTGCTGTTGCTTTTTTTCCTCTTACTACTTTAATGTTGATCATGCTGCTTAATCTTTTTGTATACTTCTGCTTCATTGACTATGCTAAAGCATTTCATTGTGTGGATCACAACAAACTGTGGCAAGTTCTTAAAGAGTTGGGAGTACCAGACCATCTTATTTGTCTCTTGAGAAACCTATATGCAGGCCAAGAAGCAACAGTGAGAACTGGACACGGAACCACTGATTGGTTCGAAATTGGGAAAGGAGTCCGGCAAGGCTATATACTGTTGCCCTGCCTATTTAACTTATATGCAGAGCACATCATGAGAAAGGCAGGGCTAGATGAATCAAAAGTTGGAATTAAGATTGCCGGAAGAAATATCAACAACCTAAGATATGCAGATGATACCACTCTAATGGTAGAAAGTGAAGAGGAACTAAAGAGCCTCTTGTTGCAGGTGAAGGAGTGTGCAAAAGTTGGCTTGAAACTTAACATTAAGAAAACCAAGATCATGGCATCCAGCCCTCTCAATTCCTGGCAAATAGATGGGGAAGAAATGGAGGTAGTGACAGATTTTATTTTCCTGGGCTCCAAGATCACCACAGACGGGGACTGCAGCCAAGAAATTAAAAGACGCTTGCTCCTGGGGAGGAAAGCCATGGCAAATCTAGACAGCACACTAAAAAGCAGAGACATCACCCTGCCAACAAAAGTGCGAATAGTCAAGGCCACAGTTTTCCCAGTTGCAATGTATGGCTGTGAAAGTTGGGCCATAAGAAAGGCTGAGTGCCAAAGAATTGAGGCCTTTGAACTATGGTGCTGGAGAAGACTCTTGCGAGTCCCTTGGACTGCAAGGCGATCAAACCGGTCAGTCCTAGAGGAGATCAACCCTGACTGCTCTTTAGAAGGCCAGATCCTGAAGTTGAAACTCAAATACTTTGGCCACCTAATGAGAAGGAAGGACTCACTGGAGAAGAGCCTAATGCTGGGAAAGATTGAGGGCAAGAGAAGAAGGGGACGACAGAGAATGAGGTGGCTGGATGGAGTCACTGAAGCAGTAGGCGTGAGCTTAAATGGACTCCAGAAGATGGTAGAGGACAGGAAGGCCTGGAGGAACGTTGTCCACGGGGTCGCGATGGGTCGGACATGACTTTGCAACTAACAACAACGTTTGAGCTCTGCAAAGTACTTTATACAATTAATGTTTTATTAAGTAAACCTATACTTTTTTCATTGTAAGTTCTAATTACTGTACTACTGTTTTTTTACACTGTTGGAGGAAGATGGCAGTATCTTTCTCACGAGTGGTTGCACTGGTGTGGACTGCCACCATGCCTTTTTCAGCCCTGCGTGCATGGTTTGTGTGAACATCAAGGGAGTACTTGGTGTGGGACAGTAAAAGGCAAAACTAATAATGCAACAGTCATACTGATGTCCTTAAGAGGTCCCTGTATGAAGGCTATATGTCTTGGCTCAGATAATCAAGAAAGAGGCCAAGCATTTTGCTGATATCCCACTGCATTATATATCATGCTAAGTCGTGAAATGGTTTTTCCTACGTGCTGTATGAACATTAAGCTTCACACACTGTCATAGGACCCCAGGCAACTGTAGCCTCCTGAATGATCTGTGATAGCACAGTCAATGGCAACAATAAGTCCTGAGGGAGGGGCCATTATTTAAGCCCATCAGCATCCAATGGACTCTTTCCCCATTGAAACACCCCTACATAGCATATAAACAGAGCGCCAGGCCTTGTGCCTTAAAGCTGGATTAGGTAGCAAATCTGGGGCCAGGGACTGAACTAAGAAAAAGTCTTCCCAGATGCACACTTGCTCATGCATATGTATTCCAGACATGATTGCACTAGTACGAGTAAATTAGCAAGAACACAACCAATGATTATCAAAACCAGTTGTTGCCTAATTTTCTTAACAACCCTGCTTGAAGACTACCGATTAGTAGCTTTTTAAGATTCTCTTCCCAAGATTAAACATTTCCAGTTCCCTTGATCTTTTTTTATAGGAGACAGTTTCTAGGCTCTCGATCATCCCTGCTGCTTATTTCTGAACATATCTAAATTTGTTTCAATCCATCTTTAATTGTGGTTCCCAAAATTGGACCCTGTACTGAAAGTGAAGACTGATTAATGCGGAAAAAAGTAGACCTATTTCTGATAATACAAGGTGAAATGAGTTTGCATTATTTATTTGTATTGCAGCCATTATTATTTATTGAATTTATATGCCTCCCATCTCAGTGATAATGCAACTCTGGACGCCATGCTTGCTATATGGCTGACTCAGTGTTCAGTTTGTAGTAACATAAAACATACAATTCAATTTTCTTGATAAATACCATTGATAACTGGGGAATTCTGGGAGCTGAAACAACCTGCCTCCAGAAGCTGTGAATGCTCCAACACGAAGTTTTTAAGAAGAGACTGGACAGCCATTTGTCTGAAATGGTATAGGGTTGGACTAGATGACCTCCAAGGTTGCTTCCAACATTATTATTATTATTATTATTATTATTATTATTATTATTATTATTATTATTATTATTATTATTATTATTATTATTATTATTAATCACACAGTCAGCCAGTTGTTCAGACTGGATTTGGAATTTTTGTCTACCTATCGAGTCTTTACCAAGGACCTGGGATAGGCAGATGTGGATGTTTGATGGTATTACAGATATCGTTGCAGGATGGAAGCAGTTCCTAGTAAGGCCACCTTTTGCAATTGACCAATGGCGAATTTGTCAATGCCAATGGTGTTCCAGTGGTGCTCCAGTTGTTTTGGGATTGCACCCAAGGCGCCTATTACTATTGGTACTACCCTTGGTACTACAGTCTTTCTATTTGTAGGTCTTTGTATTTTGTTATCTTCTCCAGTTCTTTCTCATCTATTCTGCTGTCTCCAGGCACTGCCACCTCCACAATCCAGACTTTTTTGTCTTTCTTATCGACAATTGTTAAGTCCAGGGTGTTATGTTGCAGGTGCTTGTCTGTTTGAATTCTGAAGTCCCAGAACAGTTTAACTTTATCATTTTCTATGACTTTCTCTATTTTATGATCCCACCAGTTCTTGCTTACAGACAAATGATATTTCTTCCAGATCTTCCAATGCACCATTGTTGCTACTTTGTCATGCCGCTGCTTGTAGTCAGTCTATGCAATCTTCTTGCAGCAGCTTACCAGGTGGTCCACTGTTTCTTCAGCTTCTTTGCATAGGCAGCACTTACTGTCTGTTGCTGTCTTCTCAATTTTGACTTTGTATGCATTTGTCCTTAAGGCTTGGTCTTGTGCAGCCAGAATTAGTTCCTCAGTCTCTTTCTTTAACTTTCCTGCTCTTAGCCATTGCCAGGTCTTGTTATTATCTGCTTTCCCAGCTATTTTTTTAATGTACTGGCCATGTAGTGCTTTGTCTTCCCATGCCTCTATTCTGTTCTTCATTTGGTCTTTCTTGTAGGCCAGTTTGGTCTCTCCAATAGTCAGTAAGCCTTCCTGATATACTAATTTCAGTGCATCTTCATCATTGTCCTTCAGATATTCTTCCAAAGCCATTTTCTCTTTTTCAACCATCTGATGTACTTGCAGCATTCCATGTCCACCTATTTGCTTTGGTAGATAGAGTCTGTCAATGTCACTGTGTGGATGAAGGGCATGATTCATTGTCATTATTTTTCTGGTTTTCCTATCCGTTGCTTTTAGTTCTGCTTGAGTCCAGTCCACCATTCCAGCTGTGTATCTAATGACTGGAATTGCCCAGGTGTTGATTGCCTTCACGGTATTTCCTCCATTGAGTTTGGACTTTAGAATCTTCTTCACTCTCTTGATGTATTCACCTCTAATCTTTTTCTTGACTTCAGTGTGCTTGATGTTGTCAGATTGAAGGATATCCAAGTATTTGTAGTAATCTTTCTCATCCAGACTCGTAATGTTATTTTCGTGGGGCATCTTGATTCATTCAGTTTTCACTATTTTTCCTTGTTTGAGAATAAGTGTGGCACATTTGTCCAAGCCAAACTCCATTGCAATATCTTGGCTATATATACGGACAGTGTTCATCAGCGATTCTTATTTCAGATGATGCTTTTTCATACAGCTTCAGATCATCCATGTAGGATAGTCTGGCAGATGCTTTTGATGTTTGATAGCCTTGTCCTGAGTTATTCAGTATAGTTGACAGAGGAAACAGTGCAATAACAAATAGTAGTGATGGTAGTGAATCTCCTTGAAATATTCCTCTCTTGATAATAACCTCTCCCAGTCTTTCACCATTGACCTGCAACCGTGTCTTCCATTGTGCCATCGATCTTTGCACAAATTTTCTGATGTTTCTACTGACTCCTGTTATTTCTAAGCACTTGATTATCCAGTCATGTGGCAGAGAGTCAAATGCCTTTTTGTAGTCAATCTATGCCACATTCAGGTTGGTCTTCCTTTTCTTGCAGTTTTCCAAGAACATTTCGTCTATTAGGAGTTGATCTTTTGTTCCTCTGCTATTGGGGCGGTTTCCTTTCTGCTCGGGTGGAAAGAGGTTGTTTTCAACTAGATGCTGTTGTACTGCATCAGCTACCACACCAGTTAGCAATTTGAAAGTTGTTGGTAAGCAGGTAATTGGCATGTAGTTGCCTGGTGTTGCCCCTTTTGCTGGATTTTTCATTATTAGGTAGGTTTTCCCAGTTGTTAGCCACTTTTCAATTTCTCCTCCTTGTAGTATATTGTTGAACTGCTTGGCAATGAGTGGGTATATAACAGATGTTTCAACCAAAACCCATGCAGTTCATCTTCACCTGGTGCTGACCAATTTTTGATCTTCCTTGCTCTTTTTTCTACCATTTTTGTTGTTATTACTAGTTCTTTCAACTTCTGTTTTATTTGCATCCACCTCTTTTAACCAAGCCGCATCCTTGTTGTGTTTCTTTGGATTATCCCATATCTGCTTCCAGAACTGCACTGTTTCTTCCTTCTCAGGTACTGATTGATTCATTGCAGTTTCTCCATTGATGGATTGGTAGAAATGTTTCTGATTGGATTGAAATTGGAGGTTCTGCCTATAATTTGCAATTCGAGCTTTGTATCTACTGATTTTGCTGGCTATAGCTGTTATTTGCTGCTTTATTATTTCCAGTGCTTCCTTGATCTTCCTTGTTTCTAAGTGGTATTTCTTGATTAGGTATTCTTTGGTTTTCTTGTTCTTCAGCCTTTCTTTCATCTGTTCTAGCTTGCTTGCATGTGATCTTAACTTGCTGATCTTATTTTCTAGTCTAACCTTCCATTTTTGTGGTACACTGTTTGTTTTTCTTCTTTGTTGATTTTGCATCCCAGGTATTCAGTTATAACTGCAGCTATGCTGTACATTAGTTGGTTTGTTTCTTGCAGTGAATTGGTGCTTATACTTGATATTGCAGTATTTGCATCTTTTAATGCTTGTGCTAGCTGTTTCTTTGGAACAAGCTTCAATGCAGGCAGCCTTATTCTGTTGTTCTTGTGCTGTTCTAGATGCTCAGTTATTCTTTGTTTCAATTCTTTTATTTCTTTAGAGGGCTTTGTTCTTCCTGAGGAAGAGGTGCCTGGTTTCCAAATGAGAACAGTTGTATATCTCTGCTGGATTCCTTCACTGCCAACTCCCCCTGGCTTGCCTCTACATTCTAAATTACTTCTGGCAAGGCTTTCATTTCTTTGCTCTGGGTAAATCTTTGCAGTTTGTCCAATTCTGTTTCTGTGAATATTTTATTTCGTATCATAAATCAGCGTTGATCTGCTAGTCTCTGTTCTGTTATTTCTGATTCTGTATGTTGTTCTTTCCAGAACTGGTGCATTCGTTTTAGATATTCTCTACTTGTTGGACTTGATCTGTAATAATAGATCATTATTTCTTTGTTTTCAATCACTGTGTATTTGCAACGGGTAAACACCTTTTCTTCCAGTAGTTCTGCAGCTGCTGGCCCTGGTTGCTCAGCCAACAGTCCTGAGTCCTGTAACCCATTTTTCACCAGATATCCAGGAAATCCAACATCTAGCGCGGACCTTGTTAACCTGGGTGACATCTGAGCCCAGCCGGTATGGCATTCTGAAATTTACGTCTCACCATATTTTTTATGGGAGAGACACTGTCTGACTCCTCTGATGAGACCTGTCCAGTGTGGTTGAACCTCTGGCATAGCTCTCATCTTCCTCAGAGTACACAAGCCCCATAACCACGTCAAGGTAGCGCCTCACTGGGGGATTATTATTATTATTATTATTATTATTATTATTATTATTATTATTATTATTATTATTATTATTATTATTATTATTATTATTATTATTCCACCCACCTGAATGTTACCGAGTTTCCTGTAACTAGGAGTTTCTATCCTAATTCCTGTACCGTTTTCCCTCAACTAAGAAACAGACCATTCTGCAGGATGGTCTCTGATTTTGTAAATGGAAAAGGAAGCTTGGCTCTTCCTTCTAAGGTGGAAGGGCTGAATCTGGTTAAAGAAGGAGAAAAAAAAAAACAATGCCTTTGAGCATCCGCTGAGTAAACTGCGGATTCCCAGGGCGTGATCTTCACCCTTTGGGGGTCTGAGGCTCTCCCTAGGAATTTCCACCCAGAAGCATCCACAAGGTGAAACAGTTTATCCAAAATTAAGACAACCCCTCGGATCTAATCCAGCTATTGCTTTTAAAATAATTGCAATTCTCCCATCGAGCCCCACCTGGATACTTTTATTTTTTTCCCTCTCCAGACCGAAGGGGGCGGGAGCGGGAGGAAGAAGTACAGGAGAGGGACGCTTATGGCTCCGGGAGGGATCAGGCCGCGGAGGGATTTTAGTGTGAAAAGCGGTGGCTGCAAGCTCCGCCGAGTGGTTGTCTCGGCAAGAGGCCGCGGCGGCGGCTCCAGTATCGGAGGGTAGCCATAGAAACCGGCACAGCGCCCAATCAAGCTGGATCCTTCCCCCGGGACACAAGGAGGGAGGAGGCAGGGCTGCCCGGCTCCGCTCCGCGCGTCGGTCAAGCTGCGTCAAGCGCTGCAGCGGTAGCCGCGGGTGCGGTGAAAGCAGGAGGAGGAGGAGGAGGAGGAAGCGCCGGGGAAGGGAGGGAGAGCCCGCAGTCTCCGGGCTGGAGGAGTCGGGCCTTCGTTGCGGCCAGAGCAGAGCAAGTGGGGCGGCGGGGAGGAAGCAGCAAGACGGCAATCAGCCCCCGGGCTTGCGACTCGAGCGCTGCGGATGGGAAGAAGCGCGCCGGGGTGGGTGGGTAGAGGGGTTTCTCTGAAAGGGAGCAAACCCGGAAGACAAACACCCGCGCACACCTGGTTCCCGCTTCTGCAGAATCCAGACGATCCGCCTTCGCCAGGCTTTTAAAATCCTGGAAAGACTTTGGCTCCGATTTGGATTTGCGTTTCTTCTTCCTGCCGCCCCACCTATCGGTCCGCTCGCTTTCCCACTCATCTTTAGAAATGGAGCGCGCTCCCTTTCCCCCCTGTCTAGACATTTCGCGCTGTTAGCCTCCCAGCTTTTAACTCGGGATTTTTGCGCGGAATTTTTACTTCGGTCCGACCCGGCGCGTTGATTGACGTCTCTCCGCGGTTTCAGTTCGTGCGATACGCCTAGCAGGACTTTTCCGAATCGCCTATTGTTTTGATCGATGCATTCCTTTCATTTAAAATTGCACCAATCCTCCAATTTTACCCGAGGATTATAAAACTGTCGGTTCATTCCTTTATGTAACGCCCTGCTTTTTTTTCTTTTTTAAACCGGATTGCAGAGCGCTCCTGGCGCGCTAATCTGGGTTTCCCATATTTTTTTGAGCACAGCAATCCGGATTAACGTAGTAAAACTGCTAAAGGTGTTTGCTAGTTTTCAGAGCGATGTTGCCAGGATCTATTCAGATCTCTGGGGAGACTTTATCCAGTGCGGAGATTCGGGATATTTGTGAGAGCTTGCGGGAGAACTCCATCAAACTGCTTTCCCTCCGTGGTTGTCAACTTTCTGATCGAGATTTCGGTCGCATCTGCAAGGGGGTAGCAGATTCTCATTCCCTGGCTCAACTTAATCTTAACTTGGGGATTGTTTCCAATATCAATCGGGTCAAGCAATTGGCTGAAGCTCTGAAGACAAACCGCTCTGTCCAATCTTTGTTGTGAGTAGGCCCTCCGTTTAGTATCAGCCGAGAATGTTGCCTCTACCCCAGTGTTGCAAATCCTGCAGGGCAAATGCTGTGCTGGTTTCATTGGCGTATGGAATGTATTCAGGCGTGAATGAGGACTTCCAGAGTTCCTTAGCGTAGTTCAGTTATCCTTTCCATATTGTTAAATGGTTATTGCTCCAAAGAAACGTATCTTCCTGTTCTGGAAGGTTGGATTTTAATGCGTTTTAAAGAACCAAAGGTCATCCAATCCTAAATATTGATAATTATCACAATTTAATTCCCCAGAATAAAAGGTAGTCATTAGTAAATGACACAAATTAGAATATTTGCTATTTGAGCTGGAGCTGGTAAGAAGTCAAAATCCAATAGATTTTAGTAGGAATGCAATTTCCCCACCTTTGGTTAAGAAAGCATGAAAGCCATAGACCCATATTTTGCCATTTTGTTGCAATAAATTGGTGGAACAGTTAAATGAGCTTCCAAATCTTATGTTCATTTTCAGAGGTCAGAGAGTCTTCTTAAATTTATTGTAATTTTTTAAAAAGCTGCTTTAGTCGTATAACTGCAGGTTCTATGACTTTTATTTACCTGATCCAAGTACAAGTGGTACCTTGGTACTTGTCATTAATTGGTCCTGGGAGGTGTGATAAGTACCAAAAATTATGAGTACCAAATAATTTTTTCTTATAAGGAATGATGTAAATAAATTTAATGCATTCCCAAACCAAAGACAATGCAATTTTTAAGGCACTATGTAAAAAACATGGGGTTGTATATCATGACTTTACATGAGAAGTAAGCCTAAAAGTTAATAAATACTTAGATTAAATCAAGTAAAAACTTCACTTTACCTGTAGTGATGAGAAAAAAAAGTGCAAAAATACACAAAATGACCACAGAAACTAAGATAAGACTGTAAGGGGATGTGTAGGGGTCAGGAGCTACCGTGTTACTAATGCATCACCCATTGTTTTTGGCTGGAAAGGGTAGCGAGTCACAAGGCAGCCAACACCAACAAGTTCTAGCTTGCTTGTTGAGTACCCAAACAAATGGTAAGTACTGGGACAAAATTTTCTCAACAAAATGCATTGAGTAGCAAATTCGATGCTACTGGGTACCAAGCAGTCAGGTACAGAGGTACCACTGTAGTTAGAATAGCTTCAACAAGTAATGGGTAAGGCTAATGTCAATTATGAATTTGAAGTTTTAAGAAGTGTACATTAGGAATAGAATAGAATAGAATAGAATAGAATAGAATAGAATAGAATAGAATAGAATAGAATAGAATAGAATAGAATAGAATAGAATAGAATAGAATAGAATAGAATAGAATAGAATAGAATAGAATAGAATCTGGAAGGGACCTTGGAGGTCTTCTAGTCCAGCCCCTGCTCAAGCAGGAGAATCTGTCCTATACCACATCAGACAGGTGACTGTCTAGTTTCTTCTTAAAAACCTCCAGCGTCCACGATTTCTGAAGGCAAGCTGTTCCACTGGTTAATTGTCTTGACTGTCAGGAAGATTCTCCTTAATTCCAGGTTGCTTCTCTCTCTGGTCAGTTTCCAACCATTGTTTCTTGGCCTGCCCTCTGGTGCTTTGGAGAATAGTTTGACACCCTCTTCTCTGTGGCAGCCCCTCAAATACTGGAATGCTGCTATCATGTTGCCCGTTTCTTCTTTTCTTTAGACTAGCCAAAGTTGGACCATCCCTGTTTTTCAAGATCACTTCCAATAAAGAAATGGGCTCCCAAACAAGAAATTCAGGCAAAAATATGTATTAATGGGCTTTTAGAGAAGACTTTTTATTGAACATTTCTCTACCTCTTTCAGAGGGCTCATGTTTTCTTGTCCTCCATTATAACCTTCCTGTGTTTTTCTACCAGTGCCTGATTTCATTCTAATTTCTGAAAAGAAGTGCCTATGCAGCATGTATGCCAACTAATGTTTCTCAACCTCAGCAACTTTAAGATGTGTGGATACTGGCTGAGACTTGTGGGAGTTGAAAACCACACATCTTAAAGTTGCTGAGGTTGAGAAACACAGGCCTAGGATTTGTATTATCGTTTGCAAGTCGAAGGGAAGGGAGTCTATAATTCCTTTTTATTTATGCAGCCTTCATGGGAGTCCTCTGACAGATGCTGGTCTGGCCATTCTCAACCCAGCTTTATCCATCCATCCCTCCCTTGTGGCCTTGGACTTGGGGGACTGCATGCTGGGAGATGAAGGTATCAACTTGATTTGTGGCCTTCTTCCTCCTGATGGGGCCAAGTCAGGTAAGGAAGAGAGGACACCTCATCTTTTGCAGCTGTTCTCTTTGGACTTTTGCTCTACCAAAGCAAAAGGGATTGTGGGAGTGTCAAGAGTTCCTTGTCCAAAAGAAATGATGGCTTTGGTTTCTTAGTGCAGTGGGCTCAAATGGAAATCCTCTGGTAGATGATGAGGCTTACAGGAGTTAAGAATAAATGAGTTTCAAGCAAAATGTTTTTTTTAATTTAATAAAATTATATAAAAAATAAATGATTTTCAACCCACAGAATGAAGTATACTTATTTTCATGTGAAACTAAAATGGATTCTTGAATACATAGAACTTCAAGCTGTCACTAAACGAAGGGTTGTGAGTCAAGGACTACCTGTAGCTATTATTTGAATTGGAGTGTCAGCAAGCAGAACTTGAAATATTCTTGAAACAGCTTTCCCCAATCTTGTGCTCCAATAGTTGTGGGACTGCAAGTTGCAGCATTGGGCCATAGTGGTTAGGATTTCAGCTCTCATTTCAGCGCTTCTGAACAGCATTAGTTGGGGGAAGGTAGAACATGATCAAATATTTCGCTTATTATTACATTATTGTGACAGTTGGGGTGGTAAGATAACAGTTTGCCTGTCAGCTACTCAAGCAACTTGAGCTTCTTTTGCTTCTGAAAATGTTTTGCTCCCCTTCTAGTTTCTCCATATTTAACATAGGTTACCAAATAATTGTAGCACTAGGTTGAACAAGAGTGTGTTGAAAATATATTTTGAGGTTAATTGATCAGGGTTGGATAAGTTTCAGCTGCATTAATAATTCAGTGGTGATAACCCTGAATGGAAGAGGCTTTGGAAAAGTTGCCTTGAGGTCACCTGGCTTTTCTTTTATATACCTAGGATTGAAGGAACTGACTCTGAGTGCAAATTCTGGCATCACCCCCAAGGGATGGGGACGTCTGGCTATTGCAGTGGCTCATAGTTCCCAGGTGCGAGTGCTGAACTTGGACTACAATCCCCTGGGTGAGAGGACTGTTTGGATTTGGATATTTGGCAGTGTTTGTGTGTCCTGGCTACTAGAGATTTTGTTAAGATGATACAGGTTATGATAGATAGATAGTTAGATACATAAGATAGATAGATAGATAGATAGATAGATAGATAGATAGATAGATAGATAGATAGATAGATAGATAGATAGATAGATAGATAGATAGACAGACAGACAGACCTTTATTGTCATTTTTACTGTGGGCACAATGGCACACGTTAAAAATGAAATTTAGTTGCTTGCTCTCAAAGTGTACACAAACATAACACACATTTAAACATACTGTATACAACAAATGTATAGAACTACACCCTTACATATAAGTCACATATAAATATTAATCACAATCATTTAAGGCTTACATCTTAAAACACATCCAGATAATACCTAACAGAGTTACTTAGAAGGCCATTATGTCTTCTTGGTTAGAAGTTGCCTTATGCCGTGGGTATCCAACTTTTTGACTTTCCTGGGCCTCACTGACCGAAGAGGAATTGTCTTGGGCTGCATAGAAAATATGTAGTTAATGTATATAAATAACAAACTTCCTTTACTTTAAAAAAAAATCTTGTAGGGCTGCATTACTTGCTTTTCCAGGGCCTGATGTGGCTCGTGGGTTTGATATGCTTGCCTTATACCAGTAGTAATTTAAAAGCAGTTTACTCTGCCCTCTAATCAAGAGGACCTAAGGACTGTGAGAAGGTTGCTTGGGGGAAAAAGGCAGATTTGGCAGCTGGTGAAGCTACTTTCTACAAAGTCAGGCCAATTGTATGCCATCTCATCCAGTGTTTTCTGTCCCAACCTTCTATAGCCCATTGTCTTCTGCATGTGTTGGGACTGTACTGCCCCACCTGATCTGCAAAGGCTGGTAGGGGCTTGGTAAATTTTCAGTCAGGGCTTCTTCCAATCTAGATCCCCCCTTTTTTCCCCCTTAAGTTTGTCTGTAAGCCAGGTCCCAGTTTATTAGCAATAATCTTTCACTCACGTGCTTCAAATAGAAGCAATAGGAGAAGGCTTAAGAAATCACTCCTTAATTGAAAGCTGAAAGTGCAAAACCAAACCTGCCATCGTCACATGCTCAATTCTGTACAAGGAAGGAGCAGCAGAGCACTATTGGGCCATCTGGAACCAAGATCATGAGCTTCTCCTGCGGACTCTGTGGCAGTATCTTATTTGTGGGGTCATTGGCTGAATTCCATCCCACATCCTGGACTTGGTGGGCATAAGTTGTCCCTTTCCCAGCTGCCGCTTCAAAAAATAGCAAGGCAAAGAGGAGTTCCAGCAGCAGTTGCCATGGAAACTTCTTCTCTTCCCAGCTGCATTGCTGAGCTGATTTGGCAGCTGGTGAGCCAGGCCGCTCTGTACTACTCATCCCACTAAAGGGAGAGACAGATGTGAACATCTTGGCCATACTTGTGCAGGCCCTGCCTCACCTTGCCCACTAGGATGGATAGCCCCTCCCCCCCGGGCTTTCCCCTCCCACACCTTGGCTCCCAAGGAGTGGTGCATGTCCTTCATTTGCTAACCAATCATAAGCTGCTAGGGGGCTACTCGGAGACAAGGAGAGACAAGGATTACTCAGAGATTTGCTCAGTGCTGGAGGATTTATTTATTTATTTTTGCCATTGCTAGCTAGTTTGCAAAGGTTGAAAAGCAGGAGGAAAAGGAGAATTTCCTCACCATTGCCTAGCATCCTGCACTATCAACACATGGTGAAGTATTAGCTCAGCATCTTCTTTATAAAGCTGCAAGAGTACAGAGAAGAGCAACAAAGATGATTGGGGGGCTGGAGGCTAAAACATATAGGGAATGGTTGCTGGAATTGGGTATGTGTAGTTTAACGAAGAGAAGGGTGAGGGGTGACATGATAGCAGTGTTCCAATATCTCAGGGGCTGCCACAAAGAAGAGGGAGTCAAGCTATTCTCCAAAGCACCTGAAGGCAACGGATGGAAAGTAGTCAAGGAGAGAAGCAACCTAGAACTAAGGAGAAACTTCCCGACAGTTAGAACAACTAACCAGTGGAACAACCTGCCTCCAGAAGTGGTGAATGCTCCAACACTGGAAGTTTTTAAGAAGACTGGCCAGCCCTTTGTCTGAAATGGTATAGGGTTTCCTGCCTGAGCAGGGGGTTGGACTAGATGACCTCCAAGGTCCCTTCCAACTTATTATTAACTGGAATTCAGCATTAGGAGCCATAATCTGAGGGAGAGTGGAGAAACTTTCAGCATTCAGATGACGGCAGATGTCCCTTACATTCTGCTGCTCTTGAAGTGTGCTTGTCTCACATCTCCTGGTTTTCTGTTCCTTAGGTGACCAGATAGCAGCAATGCTGGCTGTTTCAGTGGCATCCAGCCGCACCTTAGAAGTTTTAGACTTGGAAGGGACAGGACTTACCAACCAGTCAGCTATGGTAAGGAAGCATTTTTCTTTGTTGCCCTTATTTCTCTTGCCAGTCATAAAAGTCAGCGTAACCAACTGCAAAGCTTGCACATAATCTCCACCCCATGTATTTTTCAAGAGACCTAAGAAATTACATTTACTTAAAACTTGATGATGTGGAAG
This sequence comes from Vipera berus, assembly GCF_964194415.1. Classification (NCBI taxonomy): domain Eukaryota; kingdom Metazoa; phylum Chordata; class Lepidosauria; order Squamata; family Viperidae; genus Vipera; species Vipera berus. Next base: position 296,142,023 of record NC_138202.1, on the reverse strand, counting down.
ACCACCTACTTCCCCTTAGATTTTGGTTTGATGTCAAGGGACTGGTTGTTTTTTTTAACCAACAGAGATGGATACAGTCACAGGTACTAGTGAATTAGTGACAAAAGAACTGATTCTCTTTAGTGATGCAGAACTTGTTCTGTGCAATTATAATTGCAAATAGGAATAAATATAACTATGTTTTAGATTAATTGGCCCTTGTTAATCCCATGTCATAATAAATACAGTTTAGATCTTGCAGGATTCAATCTGAATTGGTCATCAGGACCAAAGATTTATTCTTCCAAGCTTTCAGGTTCATGCTGAAGCCCATTTCCAGGGAACTTCTCTCTTTTCGGAATGTGTGCGCTAGGCTGTTCTATGAGTTGTATTTCTATGACGCCTGGTTGTGTGTGGCTTTTAGTTGTTAATTAGGGTGGCGATGGCCGGCTATTAAGTAGTTAGTTGTTTCTTTCTGCTGCCACACACGTGGCTCCTAAGTAACTGGTAAGCTGGTGATAGTAAATCAGCACTCCTATTGACTGATCATGGGCCCATTTCCCAGGCTTCAATCATTTTTCTGGCTATTTTTGTCCCTGCTCATCCAACAATCTTAGTAGCTGCAAAATTGAATGCATGTCCTTGTTCATTGTAATGAGTTTGGATCCCCTCATCTAATTGCTTGTTCTTGTTCTTGCAGTCTGGTGATTAGCTTCTTCCCATTCTGTCACGGGCAATCCATGCAGGGAATCTGGTAAATTATATTAGAAGTTTCTCCCACCTCCAAACGATCTTTGTAATCCATTTTAAATCTTTTTTTCCCTTGGTCACCTGGTGACTAGAGTCAGCTGTTTCTCATGATGCCTCTGTTCTGTTCTGACACAATTCAGATCCTATTGGACATGGTGGAAAACTATCCAACAGCTCTGAGGACATTGATCCTGGCAGAGAACAACATTAGTCCTGAACTACAGCAGCAAATCTCAGACCTTCTTTCAGAGGGGGAGGAAGAAGATGAGACTGTGCCCCATGAAGTGATGGCCAGAGAGAAGAATTCCTGGATCTGTCAAAGCAGTAAGATTGGTTCCCTCTTGAGAATGGGAGGTGACACTGTGTGGGAGATTAACACGCATGTGGAATTAGGATACTGCGTTTTTTATCTTTTGATTTATTTGGAAAGAGGAGATAAGAATTTTCTTTACTAGAACACTGATCATTTAGTCTTTAGTATGTTTCTATTATACTGTAAAACTAATTTGTATTTCAGTCAGTTTATCTGATTTTGTAAGGGGGAAAAGTATATTAGCCATGTAGAATAGTTTAAACAGATACTTAAAATAGCCCACTAGTTGTGACTCCCTAGTGAGATGCTTTTTCAAATATAGAGGAATTCTATATTTCAGATCACCATACAATTGATGGAGAACGGATATTTTCCCATTCTTGTAATATTGAAGTTTTGATAATTGTATCTCTAAATTGTATTGTTCTTTCATCCCAATATTTATTTGTATTGGCATAATTGGCATAGTTTATCTAGAACTGAAATTCCTCTTTCAGGATGAAATCTTAATAGAAGCTGATGGATACTAAATTTGACTATAAACTAATAGTTAATGCTTTCATGGAGAGGGCAAGCCACTTCCAAAATCTTTCCAAGAAAACTGCAGGGAAGACTTCTGGGGAAGATATGGCAAGCTGAAGGTGGCACCACAAAAGGTGAAGCTCACCGTGACAGAATGAAGATCCAGCGAGTAGACTGCCTCTCCATAATTTCTGTCTGGACAATGAGAGGACGAGATCACCCACAAATGCTCCAGATAGTTGTTCCTCACGGGGAGACCACAAGACAGTGATCTCCAGTAGCTTTAAAGCTCTGGGAGATGAGGGAATAGCCATCTTGTTCCAACTACAATTGGCTCCTCAAAAAGACACGTGGTTCGCATACTTCCTTTCCTAATTGCTTTTGGAAAATGCTTGTTAACTGCTTTTCAGCTATTAGGAACTTTTGAATTAACAAGTTTTATAATACCCAGTGAGTCTCCTTCAATCCTTTGTGAAATAAGTTTTAAATACTTAATAATACATTTTTTTCTAGAATAACAGCAAAAAGGATGATTAAAACTTTGATTTTAGAACAGATGAAGGGCTCAGATAAATTGGGAAAAAGATTTTGAAATTAATGATAAAGAATGCTTTTGTTTTGAGTTCCTTTAAAAAATAATACAGTAAGACAAGAAAACTGCAGGGACTGTCTAGGCAGTCACCAGGTGACACTAAGGTGCACATACACACTAAATAAATGCTTTCATCCTGAAAACGATTTCCTTGAATCATTCATTTAAGTGGTATGTGGCAGTAGGAATTAATAGTCACTTAGCCTGCTTACAAATACACACATACCAGACTGGTTTCCAGTTTATTTTTCTGATATGAAGCAGTTCCATAATTGAAAATCATAAATTAAGATACGGTTGCATCTTCAAAATATATCTAAAATTAATATAGCAATATATTATCTTGGGGAGATAAGATAGTACAAATGAATATCTTTTTTCTTTCCAATTTTAGGGGGGAGAAGAGGCTAATTTGCTGCATCTTTACTCTAGTTTCCATATAGGCCCAAAACCATGTACTTGGAAAATAAAAATGGAAGTCTAGTTCTTCATTTGGAGCTATACATACCTATCCATGAAATAAATAAAGAGTGGAAAGTACAATTCCGTGAAAATGTATGTGCCGATTTTTCAAACGTGCTGAATGTTTACTTACCTTGGTATATCGCTGATACTAAAAGTCATCAGAACTTCATACCTGTCATAGTGATATAAAAACAGAATCAGAGTAAACACCTAACACCAAAATCTGGTGCTTCTTCCTTTTTTAAGATAATTTTATTAAGGATTTTAAAAATACATTCCAAAGATCAGTCACAATCACCGTTCAGTGCCATTGTAACTTCAAACAACAGCCGAATGAATGGGTTGTAAACTGAGGACTATCAGTAATAAATAATAAACTGAAATTTTAAAAAAAAGAATAGATAAAAATAGATAATCTTGGTCCTTATTTCATCCTGGTGTTGTAGTTGATCTCCCTTCGTTTCTCCCATCTCAAAAAGTTTCTTCATTTTTTTTAATATACGTTTGTAAATCTGATAAAAATTATCCAAATTATTCTGTCTTACCATTTGGGGTTCCATTTTGTCTGTCATCTCTTTTATAGTCCTGAATTTATTTCCCAGTATTTCTGCATTAATACTTGTTTATTCCTTTCATCCTGTCAGCCTTCCAAAATATTCCTTCTCAGTTATCATTTCTTCTTTAAAATCTTTTCGAAGTAATACATTCCTATACTGTAGGAAAACAATGTTGCAGACATTGTAGCTACCAGATCATAACCCCATTCTTCCAAAATTTCTTGAAATGTCTGAAATGCCATAAAGTTGTCATTTGTAGGTTATACAACTTTTTCTTTCTTCTGCCTGAAGTCTTTAGCCCCCTCTAGTGCTTTATTTTTAAAATTACAAAATTTGACATTTCTATTGCTTATTTTCTAATAGACTAATTGGTTTTTTTAAAAAAATATTTCCCAAAGCTTTTAATAAAAGTCCTAACATTCCAAAACTGTCTGATCCCTTAATTTGTTTGTAACTTTTTAAGTTCTTATTAAGCTTTTTGCTGTTTATCTCAATTTCTTTAAATTATGCAGACTGTTAATTTATCTTTTGTATTGGAACAAATGTTAACTCACCAGGTAGTTTTACAAACTTGTTGCTTTGAAGATTTCATGCAATTTACAGTAATTACACTTCAAAGGTGTTTAGAAAGCGAGGCTTAATAAATCTGGTGTTCTTAAAAGGCTCTGCTGCAATTGACGATGGCTTCCCTTGTCTCTTGGCGCTGAAACCTGCAGGAAACTGCTGTTATCACTAGGTAGAGATGGCTGGATTTTTGCTGTTGTGATTTTGAGACGAAGTTAAAAGAGAAATTCACAGGCTGAAAATTAACCATTTTGCTTTTGGATTTTGGCAGCACTATCTACAGGCCTTAAAGGAAGATAAAAATTGCCAGTGTCAATGCTAAAGAATGTTTTTTTCCATTTCAGATTCTAGTTCCCAGATGGTCTTGGTAACATCAGGCCTTGGAGAAAGTCTATTAGCGGAAACAGAGATGTGAACAGAATGTCTGATGAGAAAAATATTTCCATGTACTGTATTTGGAAAGATATATTGGTACAAATGTGTATTTTCACACATCTTGTGTAATGTCTACTGTGCTTCTGAAATTTGTGTGTGCACTAAGCCAGGGGTGTCAAACTCACAACGACATGTGACATGAGATGTATCGCGACTTTTTCTCCGTTGCCGGCAATGTGGTGGGCGCAGTTTCGGCATGACGCATCCGGCCCGCAGGCTGGCAGTTTGAAACCCCTGCACTAAGCAAAGATAGAAAAGCTGATATACCTGTATGCAAATACTAGACTGTGTGACTGCAGATCCATACACTAGTCACCTTTCTTTTCCCTACTCTGGAACCAGATCCTAATTAATCAGTCCTTAACCTCTGCTTTTGATGATTCAGTTGCTGTATTTTTATATTTTGCCACACTTAACTGATCTTTGGGAGAAGCTGCTTTTTTCAGATGTATATATGTATAAGAAAGAGATATTCTTTTTATTGCTTGTATTTATGCTTGGGTAAAATTTTATAAAATTCACAAAACATGGCAGAGTTCTGATCTAAGTATCGATGAAAAAGTTAGAAGGGATGAGATGTACACTGAAAATAGTAACAGCTCACCTGAACATGGCATTAGTAAAACAGTTTGGCTGCTTGACTCCACGTATCTCATTGTCTTATGAAAAGCAGAATGCTAATAAGAGTTGTGTCGCCAGAACTTTTTCAGCCAAGGCCTACACTGAACTCAGTCTCATGTACTTTGTTATCTTCACTTTCTCAAATCCATTTTGATATACTCATTGTTTCACAAAATGACAATAGGCCATTAAAAATAAAAGCTACAGCAACCACATAATTTATTGTGGAAGTAACAATAACAGAATTGGAAGGACCTTGGAGGTCATCTAGTCCAACCCCCTGCTCAGGCAGGAAACCCTGTGTCATATCAGACAAATGGCTGTCCAGTCTCTTCTTAAAAACTTCCAGTGTTGGAGCTTTCACACCTTCTGGAGGCAGGCTGTTCCACTGGTTAATTGTTCTGTCAGAAAATTTCTCTGTAGTTCTCTCCTTTTTTTCTTCTTCCATTTTTTGAAGTGCGTAATTTTGTAAAGTACTCAAGACAGAATGGGGAATTCCAGGGATGGCGAGGTGGGGCACTTCCCTTGGCCTACAAATTCTATAACTTTCCAAAAGCATTCCTGGACCTGTTCCCATGACACCTCTGATTTCAGAAGCTAACTATATAAAGATGAGAAAGATGTTTTCAGCATATCCAGAGGATAGGAGAATGAAGATTATGGAACACAGAACTCATTTTTGTTGTTAGCTGCGAAGTCGTGTCCGACCCATCGCGACCCCATGGACAACGTTCCTCCAGGCCTTCCTGTCCTCTACCATCTTCTGGAGTCCATTTAAGCTCACGCCTTCTGCTTCAGTGACTCCATCCAGCCACCTCTGTCGTCCCCTTCTTCTATTGCCCTCAATCTTTCCCAGCATTAGGCTCTTCTCCAGTGAATCCTTCCTTCTCATTAGGTGGCCAAAGTATTTGAGTTTCAACAGAACTCGTTAGCTACTGCCTTAGTCTTGTTACTAAGAGCCTTCCTTGCCTATTCCATTTTTCCCTAGACTTTTGATCCCATGGCCAAGGGGGAGGCCTAATCATAATAGCCAACCTGGCTTTATGGCAGTTATTAACCTAAATTATACAGTTTTCGGTTGAAGGCATGGCTTCTAATGTAGACACCATGACAACTATGGGTAGAACACTGGAAGGCAAAGTAATAAAATCAGTTCTCTTATTGGGACTTTTCAAACATGGTAATCTATTCGGAAAACCTCAAATGTTATTGAGATTGAAAAAATCAACCAACCAACCAAGCAGCATACCCCTAACCCTACCCCTAATCACCACCAACAAAAAGACACAAGTCAAAGGAACCAGGACATCAGACTGAATTACCCCATTCCTCATGCCCCTACCATACCCAAAGCAGCAACTAGCAACAAGGGACACAAATTACTTGGGAAAGGCACAGAAACACCCCCCACCCCCAAATGAGTCACATTAGCCTTAGCTCTAGCCAGGGAAATATTTTCTCCCACTGGCAAAAGGGGAGAAGTTAAGCACCAACCACTGTTTCCATACATGGAGTCTAACAGAATTTGCCTTCCTGTAGATCCCATATAACTTCATATGTTTGAGTCCTAAAGACTCACTTATGGATTGCTTGGGACACGTGTAGAACTGCCACACTTTGTGTCCTTTATAAAACACTGTGAGCATAACTCTTACAATGATTGGGTGAAGTATTCACTCTCAGGGACACCTCTGGTATATCACACTACAAAAATACCCTGATTTTGCTAGAGGGCCAGTACGTTTGACATTCATGAATTTCTTTTTTCTATAGTGGAAACAGGGCATTTAGGTTAGCTAGGTGTTGATAGATACCTATCAATTTCAGCAACTAATTTTACATAGTTTAATCCTACACACACACACACACACAACACACACACACACACAGAATATATATTTTTGAAGCGTATTTTTGCGTATTGTGACTTGTCATACTGAAGCTGGTGGAGAAGTTGTATCTTCCCCCAGAAAGCATTGTGAGAATCTTCTGAGTCTGCCCTGGATGTGAGCGGGAAGAAGATATCACACTGTCTGTGTGGTAAGTCCAATGTACAACCTTTTTTCTTGTTTTAAAAATAAAATCCAAAGCAGCTATATTAAAGCACACATAAATGTATCAATGGGGGGTTGGAAACTTTAAAAACCTCCATTCCCCAGGAACGTATCAACAATTAATTCAGAATCAATGTGATAATATTACAATAATAGACCATCACATTTTTTCAGTAGGGGGTGAAGATTGCAAAACATTTTTCAGAGATCAGGTGTGATTACAGCTCATTATCTCTACTAATTCTGATATATTGGCCTTACTTCTAGATATATGTTCACTTTAGTCCAACAATAAAAATATTGTACAGTATTACCATCATTCTAGAAATGGAATTATAGATCTCCTCTGCAAAAAAATACAAAGACCTTGAAACCCACCAAGAGGCAGCAGGGTCTGCATTTGCCAAATAGGATTTTTTTTTCCAGTAAGCCCTTGTGTGGTTTATAGTGGACATCCAACAGAGATGTTTTGGATTTTAAATACGGCATTCAAAGCGGTTGAAGCTGAAGTTGATGTGGATATTAGAGAGCAAAACATCTAGAAGGACTCGGGTCGGGAAAGGCTGGTATATGAAGGGACTCTAAAGCCCAAACACTGAAAATAAAAAAAGAATATGTATGCTTCTACTTTACTAAAGATGCTTTATGCTACACTAATGTCTTCAGCAGCCTGCTAAAGACCAAAGGTCAATTGTCACCTAAGTGATAATTCCAGAAAAAAAATCAGTCTGAATACAGTCATAAAGGAAAGTTAATCTTGGTGAAATTTACAGGTAGACATAGCACTCAGTGATACAGCAATCTTTTGCATTAAGGGGGTTCCAGAGTAGATCCCTTGCATTTCTGGTTAAAATATCAATTAGCAAGTTCTGAACAATGCCTGTAATTGCACCTTTCAAATTTTAGCAGAAGATTTCTATGGTCTGTTTCCAATTCAAGCCACAAAATAAACAACTGACTGCAGAGACATATTTTTAAAATAGTTTTATTTCTGCCTTTAAAATATACATTATCAGTTTGAAAATCTCAAAAAAAAAACAACCCCAATCCCAAAACAAAACACACCACCACCACCACAGCATTTTAGTTGTAGATTAACAGTCTTGAGTTGGGATTCTAAAATGTGGGGCAGCTAAATGAGTCAATTCAAGTTCTCCAACAAAATACTGCCAGAGGTGAAGGGCTAAGAAGCCAGACTGCACAAGGACAGTAATTCACCTGATAAATTATACTATTCATTTATAATAAAAAAACGTATTTAATTTCTTCTGGCTTTCTTCCCCCAGCCTTTAGCCCATTACGTTATTACCTACAGGGCTACCCGAGTGCTGGGACGGCATGTCAACAGCACTTCAAAGGTCACTTATAGAAGGGGTTAGCTTAAGGGGATAAATGGGTACCAATAACCTCTGCAAGGCTTTAAATTATCCATTTTGGCCCTTAAATCACATCCAACGTTTTTAGAAAAAATGTAAAACGTCCAAAATTTTGGATCCTACAAACTTGGAGAGCTGTGAGGGTCAAAAGAGGGATGGATGGTTGCAACCCTGAGCTGAATTTTATGGGTCTCCACTTTAGTTCAATATATCTAAAGAGAGAAGGAAAAAATATATCTAGATCATCTTGTTATCAGCTATACTTGTTTCAGCTTCAGACTGTTTTATGCAGTCAAACATAGAAAGGAGAGCTGGATCTGGATGTAACATATTGTAACCAAAATGATCTCAAATCGATTCCATTGACCCAATTAGCTCATGACAACTATTTCATTTCAACTAGATAAGATTCAACCAATACTGGTTTAAAGATCACCAAGCTGCCCTATCTCCATCAGTAACCTGATTTAAAAAATACAGGAGGACTGGAACAGAAAAATATAGCAACTTTTGTCCTCTTCCATGTAATGCAGAGACAGTTCAAGGAATTTACAAGCTAAATCAAGAGAACGAATGAGGATATAAGTAAATATCAGCTGAAGAAATCAGACCACTAAGTATTATGTAAGCTAAAGGAATAGTATCTTTAGCACCAGTTTATTAGCAAAAAAATACTGAGTTACATCTCAACTAATACAATGCAGTAGCTAGCAGCCTAACTAAAGGAATGGTCCATTAATAAGAATTTAAACATGACCATATCCAAAAGGTCAGGTATGATCAGACTGCTGTATTTGAAAAGAAAGGCCGTAATATTTGCTAACAGAAAATTACCAAAATTTCTCTGGTTGCATGAATAGCAGGGCAGGCTAATGAAATCAAATATGAAAGTTTGATTCTGTAATGAAATATTCTTAACACTATGAAATTATTCCCTCCCCTCCAATGCACAAATAACACACAAAAACATACCCACAAAGGAAGAACAAAATACTGAATACAAGTAGGAAACCAAAAAGGGGGAAAGGGAATAAAAGACCTTGGGTAAGGCCTTGGAAAGGCACTAGTGTCAATTTGGACCCCATATTGGGGTGCCCATCCGCATCAGCCGTCTCCAAGGGGGCAAACAAGAAGTATCTAATTTTGTGCCAAGAAGAGTCATCAAGAGGCAAGCTGGCTGTATGGTTTAGTCTTGGATTAATCTGGATTTCTTCCTCAGCTAGTGAAATAAGTTTATGGACCAGACATAAGATGACTCAAAATCAAAAAGCTGAGGTAAATTCTTCCACAGCATGTACCACCCCATCCCACAACACCTTTCTGCTCACCCAAAAATGGGAGAGATAAGTACATATTAACAGTTGAAGACCGGAAACAGCACTCCTCAATTTGGCATCCTCAAGAAGTGTTGGAAACAACACAGCCCTATACAGTCAAACTTGCTGGGAATTTTAGCCCCTACACATCTAAAGAAAAAAGAGTGAGGAAGACTAGTCCAAAGGAAAACATACATAGTATACTATCACCAAGACATGATCCAGAGTACCCAAGTGATAGCTAAAAAGACAGCTACACAGACTCAGCTCACGATGGCAAACAATCTAGCTCTGTTTTGCTGGGTGACTATGGCAGGAAGTCTGAGGTCTAGTTTGGCAGAAAATCCCAAGTTCCAGAAGATGGGGCCCCACTCCCCATACGCAACATGCAAAGTAACGGTAAAGGTGATTCCTGTGCCTCATCTGCCCTTGTTAACCTATGCACATAGCACATAGCCACAAGGCTTGGAGAAACAAACATGAACTCACCAAAATTTTACAGAATTCACCAAAAGCTTACAGAACTGAGGATGTTCATTTGTGGAAGGCTTCTCACTTCATTCATATTCTTCACCTGATGGCTTGGTGGGAGACTGAGGCAAGAAAATAGGCGTCAGGTGTCTCAGGACTGAATTTGAATCAGTTGGAACTGATCAGTAAGTGTGAAGGCAGAATTTTTGAAGAAAAGAAAGGAAGTCAGGTGGAATCCCTCACCGAGCGTTTGGAGAAAGAACGCATGGAAGGGGGATAGAAAGCACACCGTTGTTTCAACTGCTCCATTGTTCTTTACTTGAAGAGGGAAGGTCCTGTAATGACCACCAAATTCAATTTCACACAAAGTGCTTGTGTAGATCTAAAATTGTGCTGGTTTTCCGAATATATATATATATACATATATATATATATATATATATATATATATATATACATATATATATATATATATATATATATATATATATATATATATATATATATATATATATATATATATATATATATATATATGTGTGTGTGTGTGTGTGTGTACACACACACACACACACACACACACACACACACACACAGTATACTGCTCAAAAAAATAAAGGGAACAGAAAATAAGACATCCTACTATTAAATACAGTACATTGTGTTGTTTAAGTGTTCCCTTTATTTTTTTGAGCTGTGTGTGTGTGTGTGTGTGTGTGTGTATTATAATTGGACTCTGAACTATTTCCTAGATCTTGGCGTTCAAGATAAGGAGAACAGGTTGAAGAAGGCAGGCACAGAGAGCACAATTCTATCTCTTATCCACACCTGAGGAGTGCTTGAGCAGTCAACATCAGCACAAAAGTGTTGCCAGCGTACATCCAAATGCATCCTGATGCTAGAGAAGAGCCGTCTTCCCCCCCTTTCCTGTGTATTAAGAAGACAGCAAATACTTAAACATTGCCTAGAATTCCTGGTCAAAATAACGTGATGGCAATCCCTGGGTCTCCAGGCTTGAAGGGCAAGCCTCGGAAGAGAATGCAACACTCAACCTGGGGAGCCAAGGCAATCTTCTCCATTCTCAAGTAAGTAAGTTGCCTTGCTCCTGAGCCTGGGTTAAGCTGTCTTTCCGATGTAAATGATGAACCCCCATTCTCTTGGGGCTGCGATGTGGGCGTCCAGGAGGCGGCTTATTCTTGCCATCCTTGCTCTGCTCAGAAACCCCATCGTGGCTGTTCATTCTACTTTCCTGGAGTAGCAGTTCCTGTTCTTCAGCAGGGCTCCCAGATGTGTAGTCTATGTAATCTTTGGACTTCTCTGGTGAAGAAGTGACCAGCTCTGCCGTCCCCTCGGTACCACACCCTTGCAGCAGTTTGCAGCTTTCGTCCTGGGAGAAATCTGTGCTGTAGTCAGAAGAGAAGTGGTTCCGGCGACTCTGAAACTCTGTGCTGTCAATGTCCACACTTGAGTCTCTGCTTACAGTCCAGCTGCAGCTCTGCACTGATTCTTCACCATCCGAGTAGGCGGAAGCGACCCGGCCTAACTCTTGCATGGAGCGACTGAAACGTTTCTGGAGCTCCTGTGCCATGTCACGGCTAAACGCGGTACGGTTTACTAGCACCTGCTCTGTGGTAGGAGGAGCCTTATCCACAAACATCCGCTGCCAGTTAGCTAGTAAATCTTCCTCCGAGCTGGCGGAGCTGGCAAACGTGCTGGGAACCTGTGGAGGGCTGCTGAAGGGGCTGCTTTGAGAAGATCCAGGAACCCGGCTCAACTTGGGGGAAGGTTGGTAGGAGCAGCTGGAAGCAGAGCGTTGACCTGAGGCTGGGCTGCTGGGAAGGGGCCGCTGCCTGTCACAGTTCTCATCCTCCCCCTGCACTAAGCTCAAAGAAATAGCTTGGCGGGTCGCATAAGTACAATTAGGCAGTGGGCTGTTCTTTGGAATCCGCACCTTGTCCTCTGAAAACTCAATTACTTTGCGGCCTGGATACACGGGGTGGGGTGGGGTAGGGGTAGGGTATGGGCTTAGTTTCTCAAAAGTAGGCACCTCCTTCGGCAGGCTCTCCTGGCAGTTCTGTGATCTGCAGCTCCCATTTTGCTGTCTCGATCCTTCTTTCCCTTTGCTTTCTGTTTGCCCCGAACTCGCACAAGTTTCAGGAAGAGGGCCACTCATATCTACATGCACAAAAACGTCTTCAGCCATAGAGCAACTTCCACTACTGGATTTGGCTGAGTTCAGCACCAGTGATTCTGGCTTCTCCAACACTCTAGCAATGACTGAGGTGGGTACAGCATCGGATGGAGCCAAGGTGTGCAGTTCCTCCTGGCCAGGGCCTAGAGAATCCTGAGTGTTTTGCAGGTGCTTGTTGACCATATCTTGCAGCTCAGATGGAAGCTAATAAGAAAGAGAAGGTTTGCATTAAAATAGCTTATTAGCAAACAGGGTAATTGGGGTGGACAAATACACAGAGGTGTATGCCAGTCCAATCTAAACTGCTTGTTTTAACTAAATGTAACTGAAGAGCTTTTCAAATATGCAACATCTGCATTCAAAATACTTCTATTTCTGTCCCAGAATCAAGGGCAAAATATACTTTTTCCATGACGGATAAGCAATACGCATTTAGAAGAAACATTTGTAATAACTTGCACTCCTTGCTGGTATTAGGCCAACACAGTACTGCTGATCGATTTTGGGGGGGGGGGGGGAGGGAGCTCACTGCCACACTGAACTGAATGACCAGTTTCCTCCCTGCCCATGTTATAAGCTACGTCTGCCAGCTTGCCTTGGCAAGCTGCCCTAGAATTAGTTCAACCGATTTGAGAAATGGAACCACCTTTGCAATCCCTGTCAAGCAAATTATAAGCGAGGAGTATATCATTTTCATCAGCTTTCATCCGTGCAGTCACACAAATAGATTCTGCACAGAACATCCTAGGGCTGAGCTTTTAGCAGAACATGGTCCTTCCCTGCTCTCTTAAGATGTTCTTCCTGCAGGACTCGGCTCTTGTTCATTTCCCAATGAATACTGCAGAAACTCCTGTAAACCATGAAAAGCAGAATGGCGGAAGATGAAAGTCAGCATCCACGGCAGACATAAAACAGGGTGAATGCAGAGGTGGCCACTTGAGATGACCACCAGTCACAGGTAAAGCATCTCCTTCTTCGTAGTCTTTGTCCCTGACCGAATGCCCTAGTGATGGGCCGGATGTGTTTGGATTGCAAAGACAAGCATTGTGCTAACACTGATATCGGTAGAAATGTGTAAACACTGATAGCTGAAAACATGTACCAGGCCTGCAAATATAAATGATTTTAAAATCACCCTTTTAAAAGCAACAGCTAACTCTGTATCCTAAAGGGATGCCCACAAGACATACTATATCGGGCGAGTAGCTTGGTAGTCTATAACAGGGCTTTTCAACTTGTTCACCCATTGTACCACTTTTAGGATATGGCAACATCCGAGTACCACCAGTCGCCTAGCAAGGTGTCAAAAACATGATGACCAAGAAAAGGACTGTCTGAAGTTACAATGGCACTGAAAAAAGTGCCCCCCAAGCCACAACTGAGCAAGACAGCTGCCTGCCCACCCGGTGGCGCTCTTCCTCCTGTCCGAGGTTTCTATTGTTGTGAATATTTCTGTTGAGGATTGGCAGCAGGGTGGGGTGGGAGTGTTTAGTTTTTATTTCCCCACCTCTGCTGGGTGGTTGCAGCAGGTTTTGGTCATTTCACATGACCCTGGGACACTGTGACCGTTATAGATATGAATCAGTTGCCAAGCATCTGAATGTAAATCACAAGACCCTGGAGATGCTGCAACATTCCAGCTGATCGGCACTTCTTCTGGGCTCAGCAGAAGCTCCGGGATCAGTGCCGAGCACCCAGCTGGAGCCTGGCACTGATTCTGGCACTTCCACTGAGCCCTGACAGCCCTGAAGAAACTCTGATCCTGGTGCTTCCGCTGAGCCCTGACAACCCTGCAGGTCCAGCCGTCTCTTGCTCAGGGTTGTGCGGTGCTGCCACCGGTTCAGCTCATTCCCCTCCCCCGCTACCACTTTTCTAGTATGGTCGCGTACCACCTGCCAGGTGCCAATGTACCACAGGTGGTACCCGTACCACTGGTTGAAAAGCCCTGGTCTATAATTGAAATAATCCATTTTTAAAAAATGTTGAAAACAGCACATGCAATCTCTGAATATTAAAGCAAGAGTGTGATGACTTTCACCAAGGCACCGTCTCAGTACACAGAAGCCCCTACACAGCAATTTCTTTATGCAGCTGAAAGGAACCTCAGGCTTCAAAGAGGCATTAAGAATAAAAGTACTGCATTTACTTTACCAAGTAAATACTGTGCTTAGGAAAATTAATATGCAAAAAGAATACCCAAGAAAAATCATTCAGCCTAAATCTCCAAGCCAGGCCATTTGAGCATAAGCTCTCGAGCACAGGAATGAGCCAAATGCTCACTTCTACAATATTTTAGAAAATATTCTGTTCAAGTGTAAGGCCTACCTGTGTGGTACATAAAAAATGCAAAGAAGCACAATAACATCACAAGAAAGAACAGCATCTTGGATATCAATAGGAATTAATAGCATCTTGGTCTGGTCTCCATTAGCTTGAACTGAAAGCATCTCTTTTTAACCAAAATAATATGAAATTCTTGAGGTGGGGTGGGAGGCTAGAAGGCCAGCAGCAACTGACTCTAGACATCAGAGTTTAGACAGGTTAGATGAAAAATTCATGCAGGCGTGTTATTAGAATATTGAAATGGGAAAAAGCAAGTATTTAAAAATAGTTTTAACATATCGATGTGTTGTAGCTGTACATATAATTGTAGAGGGGGCTGATTTTAATTATGAAATAATATAGTGTAACTGAAGATGAACTCTTCTCCCTTCCAGTAAAAAAGGGTATTGATTTTCATATCTATCAATACTTTTTAAACATTATGTAAATATCATCTATTAATGTTGCTCCTATTTTAAAAAGCTGAAATTAATATGAACTAAGCATAAATGTTTCAACTATATTTGCTATTAAATCTTGGTCCAAATTTATCTGCTGAGCCAAGTGATATGTCAGTTCCAAAAGACTTTTAACATCTACCTTGAGGATAATTCTAGAGCCGCACTATTAAGATATGTAAGTAAGAAACCCTTCTCAGTGATGGTATCAATACTTTGTTGGAAATACTGTCGGTATACAGTTAGTTCTTTTTATGCATCTGTTTTGCTCATTGTATATACCTTTCTGCTTAAGATTGCTGTTACTTTAACTCATAGATGGTTTTGAGTTGAAAACAGATTTGAAAAGAGTAATAAACTACATCTTTTTTTTTTACAAAAGCTATTAGGACCTCTAATTGACCACGATTGTATTTGTATGCCATTTTGCAAGCCTGAAAATATATTAATCATAATAAAATATGATTTTATTATATACTCATCATGATAGTAAAAGCAGTAGCAAGAACATACTGAACAGATTTGTGATGTTTACAAAATCTGGAAATCTCCTGGATATTTAAACTTCCTAGTCCAACTAGCTTCCTCATTTTCTCTCCTGTTACTCAGTGGTCTCCTCACCTTAGTTAGTTAAAAGCCCCTGTAGTAAACAGATTCTTGTACTGGATTATTAATTCTCTTTTAACAACTCATTGTGCTGAGGACTCATATAGAAATGATTAGCTGAAACAAAAAGAGGAAAGTTAGGATTAAGCAGGAGGACTGCAACTCTATAAACGCTTTGCAGGAACCTGAATTCAAAGCCAATGAGGCAATGAGAATGAGAGACAACATGTACAAGATGACTGACATTAACTGTTTGTTGTCCCCTTTAGGAGATAGAAATTCCAAAAAAAATAAGGTCATGCAGTTCATCCTAGACCATTAAAGTGATTCAGCAGTCCTCAAACTCCTCCAGGTTTTTACTCACATCAGCAAATTTGTGGTTCCGAAAATGAGATTTGTTGCACTTCAGGAGCTGCACTGCTAAGTTACAGTCTAGCCGATACCTCTCCTGTCAAAACAACACATTATGATTAAAGAGACATAGCTTGAAATGGTGCACAACACTGCGATGTCCCAGACAAAAATACAACGGTGCTTCGTAACAATGAAAAGAAAATAATTGAGAACTTGCAACACATCTAGGGCAACCCAGAATCTGCAGATGAAGACAAAGGGAAGAACCAATCTTGAACATATCAATTCCTCTCACAAATCCCAAAGAACATTTTAAACAAATAAAAATGCATTAAAATGTACAGCTACTATCTTCTACTATCTGTTCTAGCTTCTAGCCTCTTCTCCATTGTGACTGATTAAAACTTGTGCAATTTGACTCCATTGTGACTGATTAAAACTTGTGCAATTTGACAAGTTCATTCACAAACTAGAATATTTATTTTTAAAACAGGCTTTACAACTACTGTGAGTAACTTTATAGCTTTACAAACAGAAGTCAGTAAATAAGGCCCAAGAAAGGGCCTAGACCAGGGGTGTCAAACTCAATTTCATTGAGGGCCGCATCAGCATTGCGGTTGCCCTCAAGGGGCCGGGTGGGTATGGCCAGGGTGGGCGTGGCCTACTGGGTGGGCATGGCTAGAGTGTGTATGGCCTACTGGGTGGGCGTGGCCAGCTCTACATCATTCGCATGCCTATGGGGGCCTGGGAAGGAGTGGGACAGATCTGAGGGTCTCTGGAAGAAGGAGGGTCTCTGGGCCAGGACCAAGGCAGTGGGGGCCAGTCCCTCACTGTTTCCAGAATGGCTTCATAGGCCACATGAAACCACTTTGCGGGCTGGATCCGGCCCTCAGGCCTTGTGTTTGACATGTCTGGCCTAGAGATAGGACCACATAAAAGTCATATGTAGGTCAAACTGATACATCAGTGTACAAAGCCAATAGAAAAAATAAAATAAGGCTGCTCTAAACGAAACACAAATTAAGCATCCCAATTATCACAATCCCTCTTCTTGAAAAAGTTCAGCACCAGTATGTTTCTCAGATAAGAACTGGCTGTTACACACTGCCAGTCTTTTCTTAGAAGGGTTGTTACTGATCTTCAGCAGGCTGTCATGTGCTGCTCTTCACAGAACGTTAAACACTAATACACTTAAGAAAGGATAAGCCTATCAGGAGAAGGGCAGTATATAAATCAAATAAATAAATAAATAAATAAATAAATAAATAAATAAATAAATAAATAAATAAATAAATAAATAAATAAATATTTCCCAATTTCTTACACAAGATCAATGTTCTGAAAAAAAGACTGCTTACATTAAGCTCTTCCAGTTTATTGATAGTTGTTTTGGCATCCAGAAGCTTATTAGTGAGCTCCACAATTTCCCAATCAAGAGTTTTCCGATCCATTTCAGCTTTTTTAATCTAGAGAACAGCAACATACAGGTGATGAGTCACATTAGTCAACAATTGGCTATCTTCATCCTTGCCCTCTTCTCTTCCACACCCTACCCCACTCTACAAATCCAACTCCTTTTCTTCCTTTAACAAAGGAGAAGAGGCTTAAATAACCCATGTAATCCCTTTTTGTGTGTCCTAGAAAGCATCCGTTACTTAGGGGAGCAAGCTGTATTTCAGTGTTTCTTAGCTTCTTCATACCTGTTTGCAATCACACCGTGCAAACGTGAAGAATGCTCTTTAAATCAGGAGTTGGCAAACCTGAGCTTCTGCTGTGCTCCAATTCATATAATTTCTAGCTAGCATGATCTATTGTCAGGCATTATAAGAATTGAAATCCAAGAACATCTTGGAAAGTGAGCAAGGTCAGATTTTGTCATTTTAGTTTGAATAGACGCATTTGAGCAGGAGAGAAATTATGCTTGGGGAAACTATGAAAAGCTGTTTGTGTGCATTCATCTAAAAAACAGTAATAGGAGCACATGAAATATCCAGAGCAAGTGTACTTATTATATCTTCTTCTCAGATTTTCTGCAACTCTATACATACTATGGTTTTCTGCAACAATTAATCATCTAATTGCAGGGCAGAGGAATAGTAACTTATTTGGCTTTGTCTGAAACTCACTATTACACGTGGCCTTTAATTTCACAATACTCATTAATTAACAAAAATCTCAATTTTCATTCAATAAAAGAGGATCATTTAAGTCTAGACATGGTGGGAGAATGGTACAGGAAAATCTTGTTAATAAGCAGATATTATACTCTTTAAAACAGATCAAATCAATACCTAGGGCTTATCATTAGAAAGAAAAAGTTCTTGCATCGAGAGATTTGAAATTCTAGTTTCCTACACTTACCTAGCAATGCAGGCTAGTACAAATATTCTTTATAATAAAAGTGATGTGGTCTACCAAAAATAAAATCCATCTTGGCATGAATTCAAATAAAAGTACATAGTTTTGAGCAAGGTGCATAAAGTGCAATGAATAACAATGATTGAGGATTTATTTTTTTAATTTATTTCTATTCCATCTTTGTTGTTGTTGTTGTTGTTGTTAGTTGCGAAGTCGTGTCCGACCCATCGCGACCCTATGGACAATGTTCCTCCAGGCTTTCCTGTCCTCTACCATCTTCTGGAGTCCATTTAAGCTCACGCCTACTGCTTCAGTGACTCCATCCAGCCACCTCATTCTCTGTCGTCCCCTTCTTCTATTGCCCTCAATCTTTCCCAGCATTAGGCTCTTCTCCAGTGAGTCCTTCCTCCTCATTAGGTGGCCAAAGTATTTGAGTTTTAGCTTCAGGATCTGGCCTTCTAAAGAGCAGTCAGGGTTGATCTCCTCTAGGACTGACCGGTTTGATCGCCTTGCAGTCCAAGGGACTCGCAGGAGTCTTCTCCAGCACCAGAGTTCAAAGGCCTCAATTCTTTTGCGCTCAGCCTTTCTTATGGTCCAACTTTCACTGCCATACATTGCAACTGGGAAGACCATAGCTTTGACTATACGCACTTTTGTTGACAGGGTGATGTCTCTGCTTTTTAGTGTGCTGTCTAGATTTGCCATGGCTTTCCTCCCCAGGAGCATGCGTCTTTTAATTTCTTGACTACAGTCCCCATCTGCAGTGATCTTGGAGCCCAGGAAAATAAAATCTGTCACTACCTCCATTTCTTCCCCATCTATTTGCCAGGAATTGAGAGGGCCGGATGCCATGATCTTGGTTTTCTTAATGTTTAGTTTCAACCCAACTTTTGCACTCTCCTTCTTCACTCGCAACAAGAGAGTCTTCAGTTCCTCTTCACTTTCTGCCATTAGAGTGGTATCATCTGCATATCTTAGATTGTTGATATTTCTTCCAGCAATCTTAATTCCAACTTTTGACTCCTCTAGCCCTGCCTTTCTCATGATGTGCTCTGCATATAAGTTAAATAGGCAAGGCGACAGTATACAGCCTTGCCGGACACCTTTCCCAATTTGGAACCAATCAGTGGTTCCGTGTCCAGTTCTCACTGTTGCTTCTTGGCCCGCATATAGGTTTCTCAAGAGACAAATAAGTTGTTCTGGTACTCCCATCTCTTTAAGAACTTGCCACAGTTTGTTATGATCCACACAATCAAAGGCTTTAGCATAGTCAATGAAGCAGAAGTAGATGTTTTTCTGGAACTCTCTAGCTTTCTCCATGATCCAGCGTATGTTGGCTATTTGATCTCTAGTTCCTCTGCCTCTTCGAAATCCTGCCTGTACTTCTGGTAGTTCTCGATCCACATACTGCTGGAGTCTAGCTTGTAGGATTTTAAGCATAACTTTACTAGCATGAGAAATGAGTGCAATGGTGCGATAGTTTGAACATTCTTTGGCACTGCCTTTCTTTGGAATTGGAATGTAAACTGATCTTTTCCAATCCTGTGGCCACTGTTGAGTTTTCCAAATTTGCTGGCAAATTGAGTGTAGCACTTTTACTGCATCGTCTTTTAAGATTTTGAATAGCTCAGCTGGAATACTGTCACCTCCACTAGCTTTGTTGTTGCTTAGCTTTTCTAAGGCCCACTTCACTTCACATTCTAGGATGTCTGGCTCGAGGTCAGTGACCACCTCATTGTGATTATCAGGGACGTTAAGCTCATTCTTGTATAGTTCTTCTGTGTAATTTTGCCATCTCTTCTTAATCTCTTCTGCCTCTGTTAGGTCCCTGCCATTTTGGTCCTTTATCATGCCCATTTTTGCATTAAACGTTCCCTTCATCTCTCCAATTTTCTTGAAAAGATCTCTGGTCCTCCCTATTCTATTGTTTTCTTCTATTTCTTTGCACTGTTCATTTAAGAAGGCATTCTTATCTCTTCTAGCTATTCTCTGGAATTCTGCATTCAATTGGGCGTATCTTTCTTTTTCTCCCTTGCCTTTTGCTTCCCTCCTTTCCTCAGCTATTTGCAAAGCTTCCTCAGACAGCCATTTTGCTTTCTTGCATTTCTTTTTCTTTGGGATGGTTTTGGTTGCTACCTCTTGTACAATGTTGCGAACCTCTGTCCATAGTTCTTCAGGCACCCTGTCTATCAGATCTAATTCCTTAAATCTATTTGTCACCTCTACTGTATATTCAACGGGGATATGATTTAATTCATACCTGACTGGCCTGGTGCTTTTCCCTACTTTCTTCAGTTTAAGCCTAAACTTTGCAAGGAGAAGCTCATGGTCTGAGCCACAGTCAGCTCCTGGTCTTGTTTTTACCGACTGTATAGAGCTTCTCCATCTTTGGCTGCAGAGCATATAGTCAATCTGATTTCTGTGTTGACCGTCTGGTGATGTCCATGTGTAGAGCCGTCTCTTGGGTTGTTGGAAAAGAGTGTTTGCTATGACCATCGTATTCTCTTGACAAAATTCTATCAGCCTGTGCCCTGCTTCATTTTGTACTCCAAGGCCAAACTTGCCTGTTATTCCGGTTATCTTTTGGCTTCCTACTTTAGCATTCCAATCCCCCATGATGATAAGGACATCATTTTTTGGTGTTAGTTCTATAAGGTGCTGTAGGGCTTCATAGAACTGGTCAATTTCATCCTCTTCAGCACCGGTGGTTGGGGCATAGACTTGGACTACTGTGATATTGAATGGTTTGCCTTGGATTCGAACTGAGATCATTCTGTCATTTTGAGGATTGTATCCCAGTATTGCTTTTCCTACTCTTTTATTGACTATGAAGGCTACTCCATTTCTTCTGAGGGATTCTTGCCCGCAGTAGTATACCTGATGGTCATCTGAATTAAATTCACCCATTCCTGTCCATTTTAGTTCGCTGATACCTAAGATGTCGATGTTCAGTCTTGTCATCTCTTGTTTGACCACGTCCAGCTTGCCTTGATTCATGGATCTTACATTCCAGGTTCCTATGGAGAAAAAATCTTTACAGCATCGGACTTTCCTTTCACCACCAGACATATCCACAGCTGAGCGTCCTTTCGGCTTTGGCCCAGTCGCTTCATTCTTTCTGGCGCTACTAGTACTAGCCCTCTGCTCTTCCCCAGTAGCATATTGGACGCCTTCCGACCTGAGGGGCTCATCTTCCAGCGTCATATCGTTTTGCCTTTTGGTACTGTCCATAGGGTTTTCATGGCAAAGATACTGGAGTGGGTTGCCATTTCCTTCTCCAGTGGATCACGTTTTGTCAGAACTCTCAGCTATGACCTGTCCGTCTTGGGTGGCCCTGCACGGCATAGCTCATAGCTTCATTGAATTACGCAAGCCCCTTCGCCACGACAAGGCAGTAATCCATGAAGGGGATTCCATCTTTATTATTTTTATAAATAACTCAAGGTGGCAAGCATAATACCTAAAAATTTGTCTTCCTCCCATTTTTCCCACAACAATCACCCTGTGAGCTAGACTGAGCGGAGAGAATGTGACTAGCCCAAAGTCATGCAAGCTGGCTTTCATGCCTAAGGCGGGACTAGAACTCACAGTATCCTGGTTTCTAGCCTGGTGCCTTAATCACTAGACAAAACTGGGTAGTTTTTTTTTAAACAACAACAACAGGTAATTCTGTAATCTGAGGGGCAAAAAGTAATGTTTATATGCATGCCATATTGATAAGGAATAGACTTAAACTGATCTGTGCATCCTAGCCCTCAACTATTTCTTGAGTCTTCAAGACTGACCTTTTATCCCAAGTTCTTCTAAATAAGATATTTTGCTAAAGTAGCAAAACATAAGCCTCTTAATTATGTGTCACATCATTACATATTAAATTCTGCTATGAAATCTTCAATAGACATTTGCCACTCACTTTCAAACCCTACAAAAGTACCTTACCTTTTCCACAGAAAACCAGCCCAGTACCACAGGGATCCCCAGCCCCTGGGCCGTGGACCAGCACTGAGCCACGGCATGCCAGAAACTGGGTCACTCAAGTAAGTGACCATCCATGAATACATGGGATGCAGGCAGCATGCAAAATCACGCTCCTCAGGTACGCGAAAAAATCTTTCTCTACAGAATTGGTCCCTGGTGCTCAAAGGTTTGGGGGCCACTGCAGTACCACACAGGTCTAGTGTGCCTCATTCAGTCTAATAGGGTTTGCTTTCAAATAAGTGTACAACAGCTTTTAAATACTAAGTATAGGCTCTTTCAATGGTTGAACAACCTTCTAACTGCTGAGACCCACCCTTTGGAGCAAAATGAAGGCAGTGGGCGGGCTGATGGTGCAAGTGATTGCGGTCGAGATCTGGCTTGAGTTTGAGGAATGAATGTTGAGATCTGTCAACTACTTTAGGCCTACTTTACCGCTCACACTATATAATGTGTTTCCTGCCTCAGTGGCAAGCCCACCCAGCAAAGCACTCATCATAAAGGAATATGGTCAGGATGGGAGTCAGGGACCAGGAAAATATACAACTGAAAGTTGTCCACTTGTGCTTTCCATGAAAATTGACTCTCAGAGTATTCATTTTGCATTTAAAGTAATACTTTATTGTTCTAAAGCCCACTCAGAAATGCAGAATTCCCATAGCCCTGCAGAAATATATATACTGGTGTGTGTGTGGGTGGGTGTATTGTCCCCATTCCATTCTGTCTTGTGAAGCATGAGTGTTGATATTGGATTAAAATGATAATGATTTAATAATGCTTTTGTACTAGAATGAGAAATCCTTAGTTTTGGTTATGGTGATTGACGTTTCTGAGAACAATACTACCCAACTCCTAGTTCTGCAATGATAAGAAAAAGTACTATATCTCGTGTCAGCTTGTAGATTACTTTTTTTTTTGGAAGACAAATGGCATTCCCCCCCCTAAACTATGACATCCCATTAAATAGGATGGAGCAAGTCATGCTAGGAAAACATCAGCTATTTTATTCAAACCCAAGTTTGTTGGCTGATTCAGATTCTGGATGCCATCAAAGACAGTGCAAGTGGGGCTGAGTAATGCATGGACAACAATGAAACTGGAAAGGCTGAAACATGTGAAGAGGAAAAGAATAACACACAAACGAAAAGACGCAACTGCAAAAATCCAGTTTTGACTGAGAGAGGCCTGAGAGGTGAGCACACCCAGCATGTGCCAGCAGCAGCGTAGGAAGGAAAGAAACAGAGAGAGAGAGAGAGAGAGGAGAGAAAAAAAGCCATGAGTGTTATGAATGCACACAATATACAAATGTTGGCTCCACTCTTTTGACACCCCACAATTCATAACAAAGCCATCCCACCCAGATTCTGCAATAAGCAGCACATAATGACTCCAAAACTCTTTTAAAAAGCTGCAAGACAAACTACAAATAGCTGTGTTACAGGAGAACCCAAAATACTGTTGCACAAAACACAAGACTTGGAAGCAATGCCCGTTTTCATCAACTCTAGACTGAAATTCTACTCCAAATCTTGATTCATTGCATTTTGATATTACCGTACAATACTAGTACCCTTTAGGATCTTTAAAACAGTTAGACCTGCCCATTCTACTCGTTACATACAATCACTTACCAGGGCATGCAGCTTCTCCTCCAAATCCTGATTTGTTCTTTGTGAAGCTGTGTAACTATTTTGCAATCTGAGATATAAAAGAGCACTCATGTTACTGAATAGGCCCACCAGATATGATATCTTATACAATGGACTGTGGCATGGTATTGTATTTACAGCATGCCTTAAACTTTGCCACGCTTAGGTATTTCATCTCCTTCTGCATTAATCGGCAGATAGCTTGAGAAAGGAGGTACAAAATTGAAGGGAGGGTGTATGAATTGGGGGGGGGGAAGAGAACAAGCTTGATAAGAGAAGATGGTCAAAAGTCATACTACGATAAAGCTTTCAGAGAAAACTCCCAATTCTGTATGGTAGAATACAGTTATCTGTTTCTCTCTTCATCACCTCATCTTCTCCCCATCCGTAACGATGCTATATTAGTAACTCCACATTTGTCTCCATTGCCCCAGTTTCTAAGCTGGTGATCCATGACTTACCTGTGTTTTCTAAGAACTGGATTCTCAGCTTGGTTTAAACTACTGTATCCAGGCCTAATAAATATTGATAGGCAATGAGAAAGGACCCCTTTCCCCCTTATAAGACATCACTTATGTCAACCACTTTCCTAGGCGTAACAAAACTCTAGATGAGTGTTTCTCAACATTGGCAGCTTGAAGAGGTATGGACTTCAGAATTCTGGCTGGGGAATTCTAGGAGTTGGAAGTTCACACATCTCCAAGTTGCCAACGTTAAGACACGGTGATCTAGACAGATACAAATAAAATGTCATATATCCCAACAGGTATTACTGATTTCAAGATTCAACGCCAAATGAGACAATATAGCCATCACCTTGGGGAGTCACGGGGAGACATTTTGATTGGGCGCATGTCTTTCACAATATAAGCTCATTTCCTTCTCTGTTTCTGGCTCCGTATGGCTGTCTTCAAGGTATTAAAAAGTCTGACCAAAAGTCTGACAATATAGCTCTGTAAATCTATGGGTCTTACATAACACTAAGCTATCCAATAGCAAGCCAAAATGCTAAAGGGAAAAAAAATCCAGCTTTATAAGTGGTGTCTGCATGCCTCAGGACATACATTTCATATAGAACTATTTCTCTGTACATAATGATCTAAAGAGAATATAGAAGTCTTTGGCCTTCCAGATGTTGTTAAACAACTACTATGAAGAACAGTAGCCAGGAGCTGTTAAAGAGTTGTAGCTGAACTACAACTGGAAAAGCCAAAGGTTCCCCTGACTTCATTTGCAGTATTTCTACAAATGGCAGTTTGTTAAAATATGTTGCAGAATGAGCTAAGCACTACCTGATGTTCTAAAAGTCACATACCTACGGAATTTGTCTTTAAATTTTTCTAGTTCTTCTCGATTTTGGCCCAATTCCATCTCTAGATAGTCTTGCCCAGACTCCAACTCCCTCTCCATTGCTTCCATTTTGTTGGTGACATAGGCCAAACGTCGACGTAGCTCCTCATTGTCACGCTGCAACAACCTAAGGTACAAAAACCAGCAACTTATTTCCAACTAAACTGCAGGAAGCTTCGCTGCTAATATATCAATGTGCATCTGTGCGAAGTTCAATTGCATTTCTGGAATCTGGAAAGTTGAAACAAGATAAACACACAAAACGTAGCTTCAATTATCACCTAATTTAGAACAAATAAGCTATATAAACTGAAAATTTGCTTAGAACTGACTAATTATATCCCACACCCAAGACACCCAAACCATCGTCATTTCTACAAAATATCCACAAGTCCTGCGGATAGAAAACTGATAGCTTCAAGTTCAAATTTTCCTGTACAGGATGCTCAAAACCAAAGGGGGAAAATCCATCATTTGGTAAGCCAGGAAAAAAATCACAGAATCATGGAAGTGGAAGGTCCAATGATCATCTTCTCCAACCGTCTGCAAAATGCATGAAAAGCAATTAAATTACCCTCAAGAAGCCGCGTCCTCTTAAAAATCTAACCAGTGACAGAAAACCCACAATCTCCATAGGAAAAATATTCCACTGTTTGTCAGATCTTACTATCAAAAGTTGATGCTTATATTTAAGCAAGTTTCAAGAGGCTGAAACCTGTAACCATTATTTTTGGTTCCCATGTTTATGACAATGGAAAATATCACCTGAGTATCTTCTCTATAGCACCTTTTAATATCTCCCTTCAGTCTTTTTTCTTTCTGATTGAACATCCAAAGTTCCTTCAGTCTGTACTCTAGTCTCTATAACCGTGGTGGCGAACCTATGGCACGGGTGCCAAAGGTGGCACGCAGAGCCCTCTCTGTGGGCACCCGCACCATCACTCCAGTCCTAGGCCTTCAGCTGGGTTTTATAAAACCTTTTCGCTTTAGGCCTCCGCCGCCGTGTGCAAGGGGAAAAAAAGGTTCAATCAATCAATTTCAACTTCTCGCGAGAAAAAAAAGATCTCGCAAAGTTGGAATTGGATTTTTAGTCCTACATAGTCTGCCGTTACAACGGCAGCCATGCCCACCCAAAGGGCCACACCTGCCCAGCACCCGATGCTACATAAGTGGGGTTTGGGTTGCAGTTTGGGCACTCGGTCTCTAAAAGGTTCGCCATCACTGCTCTATAACATCTTTGTCACTCTCCTCTGAACCTGTTCTAAATTATGAATAACTTTCTGGAAATGTGGTCCCAGAATCATACATGCTACTGCAGATGTGAACTCACCAGTGTGTAGTAGAGGGGAATAAGGGCTTCATGCATCTTTGATATAATGCTCTTCCAACAACTATCTCACACTAACTTATGTTAGCTTGTTGAAAAAGAATACACACATTCTCCTTTATAGTGCTTTCAAGCCAGCAACACTCATCTTTTAGGCATATCATGTATTTTTCCTCCCTAAATATAATAACTTACATTTTTCCCTTTCGAAGAACAACTTGCTTCTTTTCAGTCCAGCCTTCTAATTTGTTCAAATTATACTGCAATCTTAATTCTGTCACCCAGGATTTTAGCCAGATCTTCCAATTTTGTGTCCTCCACAAATTTAGTAAGCAGCCTATCAATCTCATTATCCAGACTTCTAATAAAAATGCAGAATAATACTGACTGCAAGATAGATTTCAGTAATTACTGCTTTGTAACCTGATGTAGAACCATTCATGCTGATTGCCTGAGCACAGATGGCCATCTGGTAGACCACTCTTACTGCAGTGCTACCCAAATTATACTTTAATACTTGTCACAGAGAATGCCATGTGGAATCTTGTCAAAAAGGCTTGCTGGAATCGAGGCAGGCTATATCCACAGCATGGACCGCTAAAATAATTGACTTGCAAAGGAGATGAGGTCTGTTTTACATGACCTAGTTTTATAAAAAGGTTGGCTTAGCAATTGCAGTATTGTCTTTAAAATGGTTACTATCTGCTCAAACATCCTTCCAGGTACTGATGTTAGGCTTACTTAAGCTAAGGAAGTCAGAAGGCAGTAGTCAGTGGAATACTATATTGGTATGTCTGTGATGGTTAAAGATGTGTGTGTGAGAGAGAGGGGGGGGAGAGAGAGAGAGAGAGAGAGAGAGAGAGAGAGAGAGAGAGAGAGAGAGAGAGAGAGAGAGAGAGAGAGAGAGAGAGAGAATTCCTAAAATGTTACTTGTAAAATACAAAAGTATATGGTTTGCAGTAATTGCTTTCCTAGTCAGATTTTTGTGACTGGTTTTATTCGCCACAGGAGCTCTTTGGGTAAACTGACTCAGCCTTCCATTCTTCAGAGGTTGGTAAAATGAGGAGCCATATTATTGGGGGCAACATGCTGACTCTGTAAATAGCTTAGAGAGGGCTGTAAAGCACTACGGGGTGATATATAAGGCTAAGCACTATTGCTATTGGTATTTGGGTAGTGCTGAAGATAGTTTTTCAAAATAACTAGTATGTTATCAGACCAGAAAGTAAGATGAACAAAATTTGGGATAAAATTGGGATCAAAAACAGTATGCAAGATCAGGTCAATCTAATGCACAGAATGAAGAATCCCACGGTAGCAAGCCCTTCTGGGCACCAATATGAGCAAACGTGAGCAACTTGCTTTGGGCAGGGAAGGAAAATTCCATGCTCGATCATTTCTCTACTATTCTACAGACAGGGAGTTTAATTCAAAAAAGGAGGCCACCCACCTATGCAAGCAGCTCCTTCTTACTTTACAGCTTTTAGATTAAGCACATCAGCCAGATGGGGCTAGATAGCTCAGGTGTCCTCCACTGGAAGTTGAAACTCACTCAATAATTTATGTGTTTCCAGGGAAAACAAATAATGTTGCAGGGAGGAAAATCACCATCCCATTTTTACCTTGACTTCAATGTTCGTATTAAGAAAACTATCCATTTCTAGGTCATCAAATAAATTTCTAGATGAAGATGTTGCAGTATTCACATATTGGCTTTGGAAATACTGATGCATAAGGGTTATGTTGCCACATCCATACATTTACATCCATGTAGACATCCTCTCAAGGATTCAATAATTCTGTTAGTGTGGTTCATCATAGGCTTACCATCTGCAAATATTTTACCCAGTGAATTTTCCAAAAACAACATAAAATAATATTTTCAAGCCACATAAATAGATGATCAAACTTAGAATGGATATTGTTCTTAAACTAGCCTGTTACAGCAGCACTAAGACAAAGATAACACTGGAGTCTTCACTTAATACTTCTACAGCTGGGTTTCTGTGAAGAGCAGCTTTGGCTGTTTAAGCTCATGTCAGCCGTTATCAGCTCTGCAACAATCACTTTTGCCAGACTTAGTTCTTTTTTATGCATATTAAAAAGTTAACAGAGGAAAACACTATTCCGCAACATCAGGAAACAAGCACAGATAATATAACCTGAAACAGAAGAACTACAAACAACTATGGAATAAAAAAAGGGCCAGGATACTTACTTTATCCTTTCTGCATCTGTCAAGGGCTCCTACAAAATAAATAAATAAATAAAAGGAAACAGAATCAAGGTTTAATTAAAAATATGAACTAGTTACCAGAATATCAAACTAAACCATGCAAATGCTAAATGGGAAAAATAAAAGCCAGTTTGGTGTAGTGGTTGAAGGTATCAAGTCTTGAAGCCAGGAGACTCTGCATTCTATGCCTGCCTTAGGCATGAACTCAGCTGGGCCAATCACTCTCTTTAGCCCCAGGAAGCAGACAATGGCAAACTACGTCTGAAATCTTGCCAAGAAAACTGCAGGGATTTGTGCAAGCAGGCGCCAGAGGACAAGACCAATCTGAAAACCAGATTTCTGGTGAAGCCACAAATATTTTTGAGAAACTGCTTACATTAGGCCACAACTGGGGTTATGAAAAGAGGACAGTTTGAATTAAGAACACAAAGTATTCTGAACAGTTCTCTCAATCACAAGGGTTATTATACAAATAGTATTTAGGAATTGTTTTATGGCAAACATATTCTTTCAGTCAAAACACAGGTTGGTTTAAGCTTTCCAGACATTTGTTTGTTCCCTTCTACACCACAAGCTATTCTACATTCAACGTATCACTATGTTGTTTTAGAAAGTTAGCAAAATGCTATGTTTTGCCATAAATCAGTCTACGTTACTCTAGCAACCCTATCAATAAAAAAATAAGATAAATGATATTGCCATCAAAGATCTAGAACATTCTTTACCAACTCCATTTTACAGAAAGGGTAGTCTTCACAACAAACTAAGATATTTTAGGCCAGCAGAAATGAAACCATCTAAATTCATTCTCTGTTATGGTTTGATAGGAATTTGAATCCAGATTTCTCAATTGGTCAAATGTCATAACTTAGTATTTCTATTTAATTTTACTTCATAATTATCTTTCGAGATTTGGAAAGCTCTGAATCAGAAACCCTCAACGGTCCTAACTTTTAACTATCATGGTTTCCAATTGCTCCTTTTGTCTATGGAGATTCTCAGTCATCCAGGTAATCGTTGTCCAAAAGGTGCTTTTTCAAAAGGCAAACGGACTACCTTTGTAAACTTACTTACTTTCAAGTGAGTTAATTTCAGTAGATGCATTTAGTCTTTTAAGCTACCATTTTGCAATCTTGCAATCAGATAACAAACTACAGCAGCAGGATTTATTGTGTTACTATTCAAATTAATGCAAAAGAGGTGCCCTAAACAGACCATGGCAATAAAGGTATGAAAAAATGCCTTGGAAAAAAACAAACCAAAGCAATCTAAATTCGAACGTAAAGGGATATGAATTAAGTGAATGGCTGGAAAGTTCCCATTTAAGCAAATGGGCTGAGTTTCCTTATTGCATAATTATCTCTTTCCACAGAGATAGGGCTAAAAAGTTTGATATTAAATCCTCAAGTGAGGAATGAGGGAGAAGCCCCCTTCTGATGCTTATTGCTATAACAAAGTATGTGTTTAAGTGCAAAACTGGTTACTTATCCCCTCTTTCTAAGCACCTACATTGTTGATAGCTAAGCTGAAAGAAAGAGAAATTCTAAGTGGTCTACCCATTCTCCTGTTTCCAACACAAGCGAGGAGAGCTCTTTTTCTCCTCCAGGTAACCTCACTCCAAATTGGCACATGGCCAGGTGGATTGCAAGTACCTAGCAAGTATCCATTTTGGTCCTGCCTTGTATCCCTCCCTTCCCACCTGCTAAGATATTTTCCATGAGGGTAGATGCTGTTGCTTAAAAGTTACTGTTGACAAACTCAATTCCACCAGGCACTGCAACTGATATTGACACAAATCCACCACCTGTTTCTCCACAGACCGAAGCTTCTCTCTGCTGTCCTTCCTCACTAGAGCAAGCTTTCTCCTTTGTCTAGGTGTCCTGTCCATCTCCTCTGGAGGCTTCCTAGGGCAGAATATGATTTCAAGGCCCTCTCGCCTCCATTCGTCTCTTCTCTTAACTAGACAAGGGCTTTTCTTAGTGATTTGCTTAGTGCTCTCAAGCAGGCTTTCCTTCTGCCCTTTTTGTGTGGGACATTTAGAAACTGTGAGAGACTTCTGGATTCTTTCTTCTCCACTATCTTCACCCCAAGAATGCAAATAGACAGGACTCAGTACTCTGTGGGTGATCTCATCCAGGAACTTTGAGAACTGGAGCTTCTCCTGTCTTTTTTTGTCTTTTTGTCGGCCAGACTCTGAAGAGCTAATATTGTGGCATTCTGATGCATGCCTATCATGCCTCTTGAGGCAAGGTTGAGGGTCATTATACTGTTGTGATTGGTGGCTTTGGGTCAGGGTTTCTACTGAGTTGAATATTCCCAAGTTTTGAGGCTGCACATTCAGCATCTTTGTCTGCTTCAAGATGCCTTTGAGAGGTAGGTGAGTGGTTGGAATATGGAATTTCCTTGGCGCCAATACCTCAGCAGGTTCTTTGAACATAAGAGAACGTTGTAAACATCTACTTTTCAAGGAGCAGATTGGCTGTTGGCCTTCATCCCCAGAAGCTATTAACATCTCCACACTCTGGCTCATGAACTTACTGAGCCACCTTTGGCTAGGATACTGAGAGTACTTCATCCTCTGTTTCTCTACTTTCCAGCTGGGAAGTACGGCAGAAGATAAATTCCAAATCTTCAGGTTTAGTTCTGCTTGGCATCCTGCTACTTTCTTGTCACTACTTGACTCCAAAGACGAGGAAGGAAAGTTAACATTGCAAACCTCATCATACCCATCCACCTGCTGTTTAAGGTTATCTGTCCTGATACAGCTGAACCCCTTCTGCAGATACACCAGATCCTTAACAGCCTTGATTTCAGTTACCTGATTCTGCTTTGCCAAAATGACACCATCATATTCATCACACAGTATGGGCAGCTCATGATGAATCTCACGATGTTGTGGTGGAGCCTTGCGGTAAGGCTTCTTGGAAGGTACTGTGCTTGTCATTGTCCTTCTTGCTTGATTTTCACCACAGGTCACCTGCCAACAGCAGAAATGATAAAAAAAAGTCATAGATGCCCCCGAAAGCCAGGTGGATTGCAGGTTTTCACGAGATATTCAAAAATCTGCTGACTCACAATA
The DNA here is from genome assembly GCF_964194415.1 of Vipera berus. Taxonomy (NCBI): domain Eukaryota; kingdom Metazoa; phylum Chordata; class Lepidosauria; order Squamata; family Viperidae; genus Vipera; species Vipera berus. The sequence goes on along the minus strand of NC_138202.1, from coordinate 296,110,103 downwards.
GCCATATAATCCAAGAACAGAGGAAAGAAGCAGACCAGAGTATGGGAATAGTAACTGCATTATAAAGAAAGAGCAGAAGAAAAAACACAGCGGTGTCAGTCCAGCTAGTGAGAGCAAAAGCAGGTTCATCCTCTCTCTGCGTGTGATGTACACACACACACACACACACACACACACACACACACACACACACACGGCATGTGTCCAGATTATATATAGCATTTGAGAACAAACCTTGGAGCAAAATATTGATTGGACTCTTTAGGAAAGGCCAAAAACGTTACAGGCAACAGTGACAAACTAGACAGGAGCTTATTGATCTAATGCTGTCAGAGCCAACAATGACAACAGAGAATAAGCTGCAGATATTAAGTATAAAACAAGCTGGAATAATTGTGTGCTTGAATCAATTAAAGGCAAATTATTTTTGAATGAGAGAAGGACACATAGCGCCCAAAGAAACATCCACTGTTAATTCTTCCTCAAAAGCCAAGGACAAAGCCAAAAACAGATCCTAAATGGAAAAGGCAGGCAGTTCTAAATCAGAATTTGGTTATTAATACAATAGATATCAGAGTAATGACCAAGAAGTATAATAAAATTAGCCCTGCATCCAATGGACTAAAAATAAGTACTGTCGTATAGCAAACATGTAAATTGCAGAAAGCATACATCAGGATAGGCTTCACTTATACAGAAGTACAGTTCATCTCCAAATAATAAATCAGGCCCCCCATTCCTTCCCCAAAACCCCTTTGGAAACCAGGCAGGCTGGCTTCAAGCCAGTATGGCCATGATAATCTTCCCAGAGTATTCAAGGGTGTAGTAGCAGCAATAACAACAACAACAACAACAATTGGAAGGGATTTTGGAGGTCTTCTAGTCCAACCCCCTGCTCAGGCAGGAAACCCTATACCATTTCAGACAAATGGCTGGCCAGACTCTTCTTAAAAACTTCCAGTGTTGGAGCATTCACCACCTCTGGAGGCAGGTTGTTCCACTGGTTAATTGTTCTGTCAGGAAGTTTCTCCTTAGTTCTAGGTTGCTTCTCTCTTTGGCTAGTTTCTATCCATTGCTTCTTGTCCTGCCTTCGGGTGCTCTGAATAATAACTTGACTCCCTCTTCTTTGTGGCAGCCCCTGAGATATTGGAACACTGCTATCATGTCCCCCCTCGTCCTTCTCTTCATTAAACTAGACATATCCAATTCCAGCAACCGTTCCTTATATGTTTTAGCCTCCAGTCCCCTAATCATCTTTGTTGCTCTTCTCTGCACTCTTTCTAGAGTCTCAACATCTTTTTTACATCGTGGTGGCCAAAACTGGATGCAGTATTCCAACTGTGGCCTTACCAAGGCATTGTAAAGTGGTATTAATACGGTACTTCACGTGATCTTAATTCTATCCTTCTGTTAATACAGCCTAACACTGTGTTCGTTTTTTTGGCAGCTGCAGCACACTGCTGGCTCATATTTAAGTGATTGTCCACTAGGACTCCAAGATCCCTCTCATAGTTACTACTATTGAGCAAGGTACTCCCTATACTATACCTGTACATTTGGTTTTTCTTGCCTAAGTGTAGAACCTTACTTTTTTCACCAGCAAATTTCATTTTGTTAGATAGCGCCCAGTGTTCAAGTCTGTCCAGATCCTCCTGTAACTTAAGCCTATGTTCTGAAGTGTTGGCTATCTCTATCATCTCTATCTCTATCTACAATATATCTATCTATATTACACTTAAAGGGTACATAGGATGTTATTCTGTATACTATCATCATCCAGAAGCAATACAGAATTGTTTACTGATAACAACTGCAAGCAGAACTCACTTATTTCAGTTCATACTAAGATAGAAATTAATAGCATAAATATGATTAATAAGATTGACATACCTATCTTGCAAAATAAACGCAAAGCATTGTAAGAAACTGACAAGGAATGCTCATAGCAAAGATCAGTTAGGTCAGAAGAGGCTGAAAAAAAAGAAATATAGTAAATCAGACAACACTTTGCAGAAAGGAGCTTATCTCCTTTGCAAACAAGCAGTTTCTTGTCTATTTCCTCCTGTACAAGGAATTTATGTCCTTGAGCCAACAATGCAATAAGATCTAGTACTCATGAGGGCTTTGCAATCCTCAAGAACTGGCATGTTGCAATGTTTGGTTAAAGCAGACCAAGAGGTAAAAAAGGATATAGGAAGGAACACAGAATCTCCAAAAAAAAAATCACAGTGTAGCATCCACTCTTCCAAATTAAACAGAAATGTGAATGAAGCCATATTATTGTTTCTGTCCTGTTTCAATAAATACCCAACTGTATAAACCAAGGTATGCTACTGTATATTAGAAACAGTATTTTACTATAAACATAGGAAAACTGAACTTAGCAGCAGCCTCTGAAAGACAACTAGCAAGCTGATGATCCATAAGAATTTGAGAAGAATGAAAAATCTTTGGCCTATTTCTCCCATCTTTTAATTCCACTATTTAAAAAACAATGATTTTATTCTATTCACAAATTGTTAGAAATTTCATATAATTAAAATAGTTATAAATTCACTCTTTAAAGTATAATTGAAAAAAACATGTCTTATACCTATCATTTTTCTAAAACCTAGCAAGGACTTCCATTATGAGAGTCACAAAAGCGATGACTCTTGATATCTGAAGTCTGTCTTGAGAAAGCCTTTCTCTATGTCAATATTTCGCATAGTAGGAAGGATCCTGGTTTAGTAATAAGACTAATACTTTTAGTCTATGATGCACTCACCAGTTAAAAGGATCAGCTGCCATGATAGGAAATATAGTACTGGAATAGCTGAAATTTAATATAGACAATACTGGAGACAAGAGGGCTCCGAGTTAGCTGAACAAATTCTGTGATCTAGTATAATGTAGCTTCTTTGGTTCATCTCCCTCATATTAGGAACAACATGAAGCCTCCTTGAAGAAATAACTGAAATGGAATCTTATGTAGAGAGGTGTAATCCTCAGGCTATATGAGACATATAGGCAATGCTCACAGCTAGGTAATGGATATACTGAAATACCTACCAATCTGGGTTCTGATTTGAAGTCTGAAAAAGGCACTCAATCCAAGGATCTAAGAGTTGGGGGGGGAAGACAACCAGCTTATCCTGAATATCTCCTCTACATCAAATGTTTCAGCTTGAAGAACCTGCACTTCTGTCATTTTAAAGCACTCCCAACACTGAAGTAACAGAACACCCTCTGATCTAAAGTACTTTACTCATGACTGGAAATATTCTATGATCCAAATAAGACTCTAAGGGTTCCTTCATTTTGCAAAGTTTAATGTTTGCTACAACTGGAAGATAAGGAAATATCTTACAAAATTAAGTTGTGATTGAGACCAAACTATATCCAGTCATAAATATGACCGGAGTGGAAAATAAGCCTTTACATCAACAAAAAGAGAAAGGAAAATTATATTCTGAGATGCCTAAGTAAAGATTTCATTTTCAAAATTTGGGGGGGGGGATTTGGGGGGGTATTATACAGTGTGCTAGTGTTCAAGCATTTTATTGCATAAAATATGGATCAAGTTTTAAAGGCTGGTCTCCCATCAAAGACCACCTGTGATGCCATTTCTTATTTTAAAAAAAAGAACATTGAGGTTCTGAAGTACAATCTTGCCATCTTCCTTGCTGTGTATCCAAAGGCCTAGAAAGCAATCTGCACAAATAACAGCTAAGAACTGCCATACTTTGTATTATAAAAAACATTATTTATCAATAACATTTGCTCCAAACTTAAATATAGTTCATTTGCAAATGACACTGAAAAGACTAACTAGCTCCAAAATTAATGGAACAGGAAGTCAGCAAGGCTTGTACTACCCTAGAAAGCTGCTGAAACAAGTCTTATAGATGCCCTGCTATTGGCCTTGCCCCAACACGTTTCTTGGCCCCTTTTCTTACTACAGTGTTTTCCTTGGGTCTCAATGAGTACAGAATAAACAATCTCACAATAGCACAGCTGGGGAAAAAGCAGCTCAAAAAAGGACTTGCTATATTTTGCAATTCCATACAAGCAAAGAAAAACTTTCTCAATTATCTTTTTTTTAATGAAACAAGATATCTATCTTAGGTATGAGGAGGAAAGCAGGTATAAGAGCTATCCTGGTTAATTCCTTATCTAAATCTCAGTTTATATCTGCCAGGATTTTCTATACTTCATGGTGTGAGTAGCCCTCGAGATTAATAGACTATAAATAATTCCTAACTGTTTATTAACACATCTTAGAGCACATTGTCAAAAGCCATTTTATGATGATTATTATTAACTCCTTGATCTATTACGGAAATGTCTGGAAACAAAGCAAATGCAAGTGGTAGAAAAGGCCAAGCAAAAGCCAATGTGTTAAAGTTTATTATCAAACCTTTGCTACAAGAGATGATTACCATTACCATTATATTATTTATCACCATTATATCTACCTACACTGTGCAGTGGAGTATCTTCTAATAGCTGGTGGATTTCCCAGCCTATCTATCATAGGGAAACAAGTTAGTTTCCACTGAAGTTTCTTTAATATATACAAAACAGGTTGATAGTAGGGCTAGTTGTATGGATTTTATTGTACAAATAACAAAGATTGGTCAATCAATGCATTTGGCATGGTATTTGGTTTCTCTTTTAACTTTAACTTTAATGCAATGATTTTAATCCTACTTAAAGAACTTATTATTATTATTATTATTATTATTATTATTATTATTATTATTATTATTATTATTATTTATTGCATTTATATACCGCCCTTTCCCTGAGGACTCAGGGCGGTTTACAGGGAATTAAAAATCAACCATACAAAAGTTAAAAAACCAATTTAAAAAAGATTAAACCAACCCTGTACAATTAAAAACCCCAATTAAAATAAATTTCTCCTCAGCCTGGGCCCGAGAGCTCAAAGAGCCAGGTCTTCAGGCCCCGGCGGAATGATCGGAGGTCGGGGGCAGTCCTCAGCTCCACTGGCAGCTGGTTCCAGAGGGCAGGCGCCCCCACTGAGAAGGCCCTATCCCTGGGTGTCACCCGCCGGCAATCTCTTACCGGTGGGACCCTGAGCAGACCCTCCCTGTGGGAGCGCACTGGGCGAAGGGCAATTGATGCCGGCAGCAGGTGTTCCCTCAAATACCCCGGACCCAGGCCATGTAGGGCTTTATAGGTGATAACCAGCACCTTAAATTGGTTCTAGAAGAAAAAAATCATGATCTTGGTTATTCTGTCATCATATCGTGCAAGGTGCCATACTTTCATTCTTAGTATTTAAACTAAGCAAAATAACAACACATGGCACCATTTTCCTATTCTGCTAATTTAAATCTCTGGGATCAATGAAGTGCTAGCCCAGGGGTAGGCAACCTTGGTTCTTTTATGACTCGTGGACTTCAACTCCCAGAATTCCTGAGCCAGCTGGCTCAGGAATTCTGGGAGTTGAAGTCCACGAGTCATAAAAGAGCCAAGGTTGCCTACCCGAGGGCTAGCCTATATTCTAAAGTATGTGATTGGCAGGAAATTTATTTCACTGAGAAGCTACCTTTACTCTCTTTTTAAATAAGGTTTGTTTATTGTTTGTACAATAATTGAAGCCACTCCTTGATATCTGCCAATCAAAATGCTGCCAATTAATTTTACAGCTCAGCAGAGATGTACCAAAAAGCCATCCCTGGTATAATGCCTATCTATGTCAACAGTCTTGTTTAAACTAGAAAAAATAGTCTTGTTGAACTACAATGGAAATGACTTTATAAAGCAAAGAGAATAGTCATAAATTATATAAAGGTCATGTCAGGATTCATCATACAATTTTTGCAAAAATAACATTAAATACAATTTTCTTTTGTAGTAAAAAGAAAATGTTTGTACTCTTGTTAATACTCTATTCTTTCAAAGCTTTTGATTATTTAAGCTTATGTTATTGCTATAAAAAGCTACATTCTGAAAATCCTTTATGAGTGTTCTTAATTCAAATATAAGCAGATCAAAAGTCATTGTTTAGGGAAATAACAGTACGTCAAAAAATTTAGTCTGTTTAGGGGAATAGAAAAACAGGATTCTTTTCCTTCCAATTGGATCACTAGCTAGTTTAATAAAAGCAGCAGTGAAAATAAAAAGAAATAAGGTAAACAAATAATCAATGCAAAAACAGATGAACCATACATGTAAATTGCTTTTCATATTTAAGACTTTTAATCCCTCTAAATTTTTAAAAATTTATTTATAAAATTTATGCTACCCATCTCGCTGTCAAGTAATTCTGAGCAGCTGTTGGATGTTGGATACTTCCATGAGTAATTAGGTTTATATAAAAAAACAAAAAACTCAGGATATTTTAAATTAAATACTTGGCTGGAGAAACAGGAAAAAGTTAAAATTTTTGCCCCATTACACAACTTAAGACTTTTTTAATTTTTTGGATGCATTGATTAAAAAATAAATCTGAAATGCAAAAACATATTATCATTTAATTCAAAGAATTAAAATGTTAAGAAACTAGAAAAAAAATAAGTCACTACTTCTTGATTAGACAGTCCTCTAAATCACCACCTGTTGTCTTATTTCAAATGCTGTCAAACACCCTGAATAAAATGAAAAAAGTAATAAAAATGTAGCCACAATAATAAAAAAACTAGATTTTTTAAAAAAAAAACTAAAAATGACAATAAGCTATTAAAACTAAGGAATTCAAAATCTCTAATTTTCTTTGAGAATAGCTTCTTAAAAGACAATTTGTTTCCATCAAATAAATAGGTCATAAATCACAGTCCATTTTATAAGGCTTTTCTACAGGCTTTGTGCCCATGGGCAAAAATATTTGTTCACCTTACTTATACATGATTGCATCTGTAGAGCTTTCTTTTCTGATGACTCAAATGGGTATCACAAATTTGTCAGTGGGGTAAAACCGAATGATCTATTACAAACAAATACATTGATTCAATAGAAATATGAATGGATTTTCCTTAAAAATCATCATTCAGAACAAAACTTTGCATAAAATACCAAGTATCTTTGACATTTGTTGTGTCTTTCTTTCAAAAGGAGCTAAAGGCCTGGTATATATAATATACAAGTGGAAATACAGTACAGAATAGTATTTAATGTAAAAGCATATGGGAAATAAATTAGGGCAGACACATTTAAATTCACCTTGGGAAAATACATACTTCTACACACACCCCTTATAAATCCAAATTAAAAAACAGGAAGAATATGCAATCCAAAATATTAATCAATGATATTGCCTCTACTATGACACTATACATTCTATCATGTCTCTCCTGCACTGAAGAGGGGATTTATATTTATATATGTGGCGTAAGGGTCCTGAAATATAGCAATCTGGGGATCAAGTACAGAATATAACCTTAGGCATTATAGGCCAGGATGTTCAGGGAATTGCAGCATTATCGCCACCCCTTGATGTTTTAACAGTTCCATAATGTGTATAAACTTAGTGTGTTTTATGCTAAGAGCAGCGCATATAAAAACTGCTACCTGTTGGAAATATGAGGGGAATTGTTCCACTAAGGAATTGCACTGAGAGAATATGGTGCCTAGCATTAAAGGAAAGAAAGTTACTACTTTTGTCAATATATAATTCAACAACCTCAAAGCAACATTTTGGGGGAATTAAAAAAAAACCCCTTCTAATGCATACTGTATCTTTAGGCAGACCTTTGATGAACAGAAAAGGAGAATCTGTGCATCAGTTCTCATAAGAAACACGGAAGTGTTGATGTAGAATAACTTATCTCTTTTTTTGGCTGTTACCTTAAGTACACACACACACATATATATATATAAAATTAATCATTTTAAAATATTTTAATTGGGGGCCCTGTGGGCATGCTTTCCCCTTCTGGGTTGAGGGAATAATCACAGAAAGAGCTTTCTGCTGGTGCTTCTCTGGTTTCATCTGTCATTTCAGTGCCTGGCAGATGACTTGCTATTTTCCCAAATGCTTTAAAACATTGAATTGTGTTAGTCTCTTCTCTACTGCTGGTGCTTCCCTGTAACACTGTTGCTATTGCCTCATTTATTTATTTGCTGAATTTCTCTGCACTGTGAAATCAGTGGTAATGTGCTTGTCAATACCTTGCCTAGGGTAATCTTATGGAAGATAAGGGTTGAAGTTTGAATTCCTAAAAAGCCCAAGGATGTTATTATTTCCAACGATCAACAAAACAAATTCCACAGTCCTGCATAACCCTTTTCCTTCTTTCTGGATTACATTATGTTATAGCAGCAAAGGCTGGAAGTTATACGTACATACAGAAAAATATATAATATATAAAAATTCTAAGAATGAGAAAAAATGCTTGCTAAGTAATTCCAATTTTTTCTCACTTGGCAAAGGATTCTGAAGTTACTGAATTTAAAACAATAATAGCAACAATATTTATTTATTTATTTATTTATTATTTAAATTTAAATTTATAAAAACCTCCAAAGACTCTATTCGCTAGCAACCTCAAATATCTATTATTTTATTTTTTTATTTTAATTCCATTTATATCCCGCCCTTCTCCGAAGACTCAGGGCGGCTTACAAGCTTAGCAGTAGCCTTCATTCTATGTATATGCCTGCTTATTAGGGCTTTCACACACACACCCCAAGCGGCATTATTACAAAGTCAGCTTATTGCCCCCAACAATCTGGGTCTTCATTTTACCTGCCTCGGAAGGATGGAAGGCTGAGTCAACCTTGAGCCTGGTGGGATGCGAACCTGCACTAATTGCAGGCAGCTGGTGTTACTTAAGGAGGAATTAGCATTACTTTTTAAAATGTTTTCTATTAATCCCTTTAAATTGTTATACTAAACAATTTTTTGCTTTAGTCCTACCTTCACCAACCCCATCCAAAATAAAGCTTTTGGGACACAATTGTAAGATCTGTACAAAACGTTATAAGATCCCTGAATAGGCCTCTCATAAAAGAAAGATATTTACAGACCTAAAGTAATGTCCTGTCCAAACATGTTTGTCCACATGACTTCGAAAGTAGTCTCCTAACTGCATCCAACAGCATCTGGCTGAAGGCTCCTGAAATTTGAGAAATGAAATTCTGCATGAGTTACTAATCAGTTACTAATCAGCCCGACACACAAAGAATTATAATAACATGCAGAAATTAGAACTACTCTTAATTCATATTTTCTAAGGAGAGGTAAACAGAACCCGCAAGCTACAATTCAACAGGGTATTGGAAATCTGAAATTATCATCCAATTTTTTTATTATTTTAAAAAAATTCCAGGTGGACCTAAAACTTGATGACCATACTACAGGCAAAAATCATAGCTTCCTTTTATAGGCTGTTTCCCTTGAATAAATTTTAGCCTTGGGACAACAACATCCAGATATCATTGTTTCCAGGCTTGGGTTTGGTATGTTAGTGGAGCTTTTTTTTTTAACCGTTAATGGCTGCTTGTATCCAAGACATTATACATTTGGGGTTATGTTTTAATTATTTTAGCTATATATAGGATGTTGTAAGCTGCCTAGAATCTTTTAGAGTGGGACATCTATAATAATAAATAAATAACATTTATGCAAATGTTTTCATCAGTTTACTACTTCGTGATTCTGGCAACAGTCATGGCAGTTCAACTTGATTTGCAATAAAATGAGCATGGACTTTCAGGATGGGGCTACCAATTCTTTCCACATGAATGGATTTCAGAAACAAGTTTATAAAGCTTAAAATCGTAACTGATCTTCACAAATAGTTGAACTAGTTCAGGCTAAAAATTACAGAAGACAGTTAATACTGTAAAGAGGGCTGCCTTTTCAAAATATGTAAACTTCAATGTATAGTTTAAACTTCAGATTAAAAACCAAATTTTAAGAACTACTTTAATTGCTTTTAGCTGCAAATAGATAAATTAATATAGTGCTGAGTTCTACTGTATAGATTTTCCTCTCTTCTAGATTTAACCCACATTATATTACTTTCTGGGAATTATGACAACATTTCAGAATATTTAATAATCAGTACACAACATCTAAATAATTAGTTACCTAGGGGAGCCTAGCTAAAGAGATGAGACTATTAAAAAGAGAATAAACAAACAGCAATTTCCTAAATCTTACTGAATAGTTACTAAATTTATCATTTAAAAGAAACTATACAAAGCTGCTTGCAAATGAAGTTTTTTTTAAAAAAAATATTTTTTGAAATGCCTATGTTTATTTATTTGTTAAATTTATACGCTGCCCATTTGCCATGGAAAGAGACTCCGGGCAGCTCTTTTGTTTCCCCATACTTGGTTCCTCCCATTTCTGAGAAGCATTTTATTTCCCTAAGAATTATTGTTTTAAGATTTGTTAAGCACTCTCCATCCCGAAACCCTTTATAAATGCTATGAACACATGCACAAGCACATGCACTGTTTCCAAAAACAACATATGTGCCTCCAAAATCGGTTCATCCTGTTGCTGCAGAACTAATGGGGCAAAAACATGCAACAACAGGAAGTTAAACAGCTGGCTAACCGGCTACAAACAGAGGCAGTCTTTATAGCAGAAGTTTATAAAAGATGTTACCCAATTTAATTACGGCCAGCTTGAGAAGCAAAAAGTTCAACATATACAGTTTTTTCAAATCATAAGATATTCCTATAAAGTAAGTTGCCAAGTATCAGTTGAAGTCCACATATCTTAAAGTTGCTAAGGTTAAAAAAAACACAACTAGGACAGAGCAAGGAACCCTCAAAAGTTCAATTCCGAGTTTACAAAGTGAAAAACCAGGCAATCCATAATTCCATTTTCTTTCATTTGACTGCATGCTGGCTGGGGAATTCTAGGAGTTGATGTACACATATCGTAAAGTTGCCAAGATTGAGAAACACTGCTCTATCAGTAATAAATCTCCAGAACGGCTAAAACCCCAAATCTACCCCAAAACTTTAAACATGTGTGTGTTTTTACACAATTTGGCAAAACAAACCCTCTTTACAGTTATATGCAAACTAGGTAAATGGTTCTCTTCTCCTGAAAAATTTTCTTCAGAGACAATTTCGACAATAATAATGCTGCATAATATACAAAAAGCACAACCAGATAAATTTAAGATTCACTGAAATTGTTAAGTAAGTAAATTGGCCTGTACTTACTGATTTTATTAGCAGTCTCCACACAGAGACCTCACAGCCTAAAAGAAGAAAAAAGATGTAGATTATTTATAAAAGTCGGCACAAAGTTGACATAAAGCAGTTCAAATCAGTCCTGTGAATACTGGACATATTTTATAAGCCAAGATGCAATAATGGCACTTACACTCTAGTGCCATACTTACAACTAGCTATAGAACTTGACTACAATATAGCACTGGACAATCACTGAACTTTAATTATGATAACTATTTTTTTTAGCTAATGAGGACCAGCTGTGCCAAACATATGAAAATCCACTTAAATCACAAGCAGCAACTATTCTTTAAAATGAAAAGTGGTATTTGAGACACAATAAAAAACAGAAAATAGTAAACAGAAAAAAAGAGACGGTTGTTTTTCTATGATGAGCTGGAGGGTGCTACATGGCCTGATAGCAGCTTCAGTGGCTATTTTGCAGTTTTTAAAAAGAAACAGAAGCAGATAAAACTGCCCATAATATGTAGTTTGATCCCATGTTAACCAATTTGTGCTGGCAATGAAATAGATGTGTCATATTAATTTTTTCCCCAGGAGAGGGTGCTTTAGCACTAGCAAAAAAAAAGCAATGCTACTGTCACATGGCTTCATACATCTGAAGGCAGTTTTAAATAGATCAAGCCCCTAGCTGCTCATTATTAATAAATCTATCTAAAAAGATGGTTTCATGAGTTTCTGCATAATTTATCATCATCCCAAGCAAGACAGAGAATGTCAAGGAGAACAGAGAACACAATTATGCATTAAAACACAGACAGTCTACAAGGATATGCCAAAGTCTTACAACTCCAGTAAAAACCCTGGATCCATTCTTTCGGGTATTTCTTATATCAAATTACATTATAATCCCACACAAGCTATTTATATTGCACAATGATTCTAACTTCCATCACTTTAAATTCACCTGTGGTGCAATGAACACTGGTGGATCTCAGTAGAAAAGATTAGGTTACAGTCTCTGTAAATCTTGATGCAGTTATTAATCTTGATCACAATTCTGTGGTCTATATACCAAATACAAGAAGGACCTTTTCAAGGAGAAGAAATTGGTTGCCTTTTCACCTATTTCAGAGAAAGCAAGCACTTCCAAAATGTTAAAATGTATGTTTTGATTTTAGATGTTGTATTTAATTTTAAATACAGTAAATCATGTTTGGTATATCAATCTATTAAAACAAAAAAAAATATAATGGAGGAAACTGAGCTGAGAATAATATTTCAGGAAAAGACAACTCCCTCTCACATTCCTCAAACAGCTCCATGGGCTGTCATGATCTTGTTCTATATTATGTAGCCTGACAAGACCCAAACATCTGAACCAAGGAATGAAGTCATTCTCTGGATATGCAAAATATTCTTACTGTCAGAATGCATCCTATTTCAACATCATTTTGCACAGGGTACCCTTTGAGAAATGTAGCAGATAATCCCTCTGCAGGCACTTGACGAATAGTATGCCAGTGCACGGAAGAAAAGTCTCCTCAAATGATCTTAGCCTATTTAGGGAGAGAAAACACTATTTCTTTTTCACTAGAGGTGGTTAGGTGATATTGCTCATTGGCCTGGCCTTTAGAGAGACTGTTTCTTCCTGTTGAATTTGACTTATTTTGGTTGTTTAGCGTAAATTCAACTCCTCTGATTTCACAAGTATGGAGAATCCTGAGCTTAAACATTGTAGTCTGCAATTGCATCTCTGAACCCTCCTACTTGCGTGCCTGCAGGCCACCAGGTGTGGCCAGGAATGGCACAAGCTGCACACTAAACACACCTTTGATGTGGAGCTGAAACCATGTAGCTGTAGGGCATGAACAGCACGCCGCCTGCCGCCATGCTGACTCTATACACAGGAATGCAGGCTTAAACCACAGGCCAAGAAAGGCAAACACATTGCATTCCACGAAAGGCACAGAACAAAAACAAGCAGCCAAGCCCACGTGTCCTCCCTACCACCTTGAAATATACAAGCTGTAGACGTCCACCACTTCCTCAAGTCATGAACTGGGGAAAGCACTGTAGTTAACAACCTCTGTCTTGGCATAAAGAAAGGAGATGAAAGGAGAATTTAAAAGGAACAAGGAAAAAAAGTTGAAGAAACAAAAAACATACCTAGGATAGGGGTAGGCAACCTTGGCTCTTTTATGACTCGTGGACTGAGCCAAGGTTGCCTACCCCTGACCTAGGAGTTTAACATTTTGAGCCAAGAGCAGTTTTGTTTTGAGGAATATGAAGGAAGTTCTCTTCCTTCACCCAAGCACAGGTTTTGTTCACAAGTTTTGTTACTGACATAATTCACAAAGAAAGAGAAATCCAATAAGCCATCAGTATATATTTTTTTATTCTTAGGAATTGTGCTTTCACCAAGTCTGATATATGCTCTTTTCTTCTACTTTTTTTAAAAAAAAATAATTTTTAATTTTTTTAATTCCATTTACTTCAACTGCCTACTAAATAAAGACAACCTCAAGTCAATATAGACTAATCCAATACCTCCTCTGCTTATAGCTCATCACTATCAGAAACATTAAGTACAAAGTCAAATATCTCAGATATTGAATACAGTATGAAGTCTATACTCTTCATCAATCCAGCCGCACAAGATAGAGGCATATGCTACAATGTATACATAGTGAAGGTTAAGAGTACAGGTAACCCCGAGTTACAAGTGTTCACTTAACGCTCGTTTGAAGTTACACAATAAGCGCCCTCTAGTGCTTACAAATAAGGGACGCGGTGGCTCAGTGGGTTAGGACGCTGAGCTTGTTGATCAGAAGGTCGGCAGTTTGGTGGGTCAAATCCCGAGTGCCGCGTAACAGAGTGAGCGCCTGTTACTCGTCCCAGCTTCTGCCAACCTAGCAGTTCGAAAGCACGTAAAAAATGCAAGTAGAAAAATAGGGACCACTCCGGTGGGAAGGTAACAGCGTTCCGTGCGCCTTTGGCGTCTAGTCATGCTGGCCACATGACCACGGAGACGTCCTTGGACAAGCGCTGGCTCTTCGGCTTTGAAACGGAGATGAGCACCGGCCCCTAGAGTTGGAAACGACTAGCACGCATGTGCGGGGGAACCTTTACCTTTACCTAGTGCTTACAAACAAGTCCCAAGATTACAAATATTGCAGCACCATGACAGTCGTTCGCCCTTATGAGCGACTGCAATGGCTCTGCAACATTCACCCTGGTTATTCCCTCCCTCCCCTCCCTAGGCATCAGGCTTTCAATACTCACCCTGCAATGATTGAGATCCTTTGCTTTCTTGGCTACTCCAGGCTTTTGGTGTGTTCGCAGAGAATAAAGGCTTAAAGTAACCCAAGATCATGCAAGATCAGTGGGCAAGATCTCCCGCTACTGATCTTGCATGATCTCATGGTACTTTAGGCCTTTGCTCTCTGCAACAGAGAATGGAAACGAAGCTGGGGAATGCTTCCACGTGCCTCCAGAGGCTAGATTGGAGTTCCGGAGGCTTTTTCCAGGCCGCTGCAGCCCAGATCTGAGGCCAGGGAATGCTTCCGCACCCCCCACAGCCCAATCCGGGCTCCAAAGGCCTTTTCCAGGCTGCTGCAGCCCAAGCCAGAGGATGTTTCCATGCCCCCCGTGGCCTGATCTGCACTCCAGAGGCAGTTTCCAGGTCCGATTGGGCTGGGGGGGGCACAGTTCACTGGCCTCAGATCAGGGCAGCAGCAGGAACCGCAGCAGCAGGAACCGCAGCAGAGAGGAGACGGATCTTTTCAAGGTGAGTCCGGGGCGGCAGGAAGGGAGGGGGAAGCATGCGGTATCTTAGTGGCTCAGGGAGGCCTTGGGGGCCTGTTCCATCATTAAGCCTTCCATGGCCTTCCCCACCCTGAGATACGTCATGTTCGTTTAACGAGCCACATGTGTTTTAATGAGCAAGGGAGTGATCTTGTTCGAGGTACGACATTCACTCTACGAGTTTTCAAGTTACGAGTGGAATGGGCAGGCTCCATTACACTCGTAACTCGAGGACTACCAGTATTGGCGATGTGGAGGCTAGGATGTGGGTGACCATATTCAATTATTAGTTTGAATATTACTAATAATTGTCCTTTTAAAAAACTATCTTTCCCCCCCTCTTCGCCTTGCCCCATTAACTATGAAGGATGATTTTCAGTCTACATGTAAAAAGGCAGCAGCAACTGAAATCTCATCCCAGGTCTCTTATTCATCATAGGATACGATCAAGCCAAAACACTCATTAAACAGTATGCAGCATACACAGAATGCTAGATGGATCCAGCCAGGTCCCCAACATTTATTGCCAGCGAATCCAACAGGCACACTGTCTCCCCCATGTCAAATTTAGCTAACCTCAAAGTACCTAACCACTGGAGGGCCTTTATTCTGGCATGATGTCATGCCCTCCCCTCAGCTGTCCTTAAAGGGCCAATAAGGGAAATTCCCTACCCCAGGAGAAAATGCCCCTTTGACTAACACGAGAGTCAATTTGGTTTAAAGATTAAGTCACCAGCCTCAAAAGTGGGAGACCGCAAGATCAAGTTCCATCTTAACCATGGAAGAGAACAAGGTGACTTTGGTCCAGTCATTCTCTCTCAGCCCAACCTATGTCACAAGGTTGTTGCTGTGGGGAAAGTAGGAGGAAGATGTGTGGGATATGTTTGCTGCCTTGAGTTATTTGTAAATATAATAAAGGTGAGATATAAACAAACAAACAAAGCAAGCCCAGGGCACACAGGACAATTCTATTCCTCCTTGAAGCCTGCAGATATTAATTTGGCTACAAGGTATAACGTTGCCAGGTTTTGTCCAGCAGTACTTAAAATTCATCGGATGTTGACCTATCCCTGCCCATAATCTAGTCTTAATAAGCATTTAGTTCATGATTTAAAAGTGCTTTGTTTTGTGACAGATTTAGTTTGCCATATGCTAACTTTTTTTTAACCCTACCCCTCAATTTTTTTAGACTTTTATTTTTACATATACTTTATCTTGTAGCTTTCTTAAAAAATTAAACTTTGATGTATCTTTTATGCTGTTTAATCCTGTGTACCTCACTCTCCTTATGATGGTGTATTTGTTATCATACATACTTTTTATAACCTTTAGGTTTTTTTTATTAATTGTCTGTATCCCATTCTCCTTATCCTGGCCCATGACAATAAATATTTGATTCATGTGTATTCCTTACCAAGACAGTTTTTAAGAGAAGTCTCTTAATTCTGGGAATCATCACCATTGCCCTTCTATATAAAATTATTCTAAATGTAAGTTACAAATTCTAGTTGAATTATAAAGCTTTTTGTGAGGCGCTACTGTGTCTCAGACTTTGATTGATTTGACTCATAGGATAGCCCATATTTTAAAATATGCCTCTGGGCAACTCGTGGTAATAAAACCAAAAATCAGAAAACAAAAAACAAGAAAATGAGCTGCCTGATACACCATCAATCCATACAATTCTTGAGCTCCAACCTTACCTTATCCCCATGCCTTGGGGGAGAAGCCAGCCCTTTACAGCTTTCTGGAAGGCTAAAAGGGCTGAATCCCAGGGAGAAGGGAGCTCGACAATCAAGGGCTAATACAGAAAAAGCACAATTCCTTGGCAACATGGCAAAATTTAAGGGACAAGACCAGGAAAGTGCCCACCCTACCTAGTCTAGTGTAGCAGGCAGATAGTCTCAATAGCGTCCCCACAAATACCCTTGTCCTTTGCCTAGTTATAAAAATGAATACTTTGATATTCTTCATTATTTTTCAGGAGGACAACTAGCATGGCTAAAAAATCAACTGTATTAGTTTGACACGAGTGCCCTCATATAATAATAGCATATAACTCCATTATAAATGAATGGTTACCATTTTTTCAAGTACAGACAGCTGTCCACAATACACAGAGTAATGTTGGCTGCACTAATAATACACAATAAAAGAGCATTACTGAAACAGGAAACTTTATTTCAGAAAGAGCTACTACCTATCTCTCTGACAAACTCAGATAAAGCTGACCAGCAAACACACACACACACACACACACACACACACACACACACACACACCATTTTCCTCATACACGTTCTATTTTTAAGCATGTGGATTTGAAATACTGATTGTGGGTTATTGTTTTTTCATCAAAGACCCTGTACTTAAGACAGGACTGACTTGAAATGACCCTGTAGGAAATTAATGACACAACTCCTTTCACAGGGTGGAAACTTAAATTGGAATGGCCTAAAGAGTAGGAGCAGGCTGGAACACACTGACAAGGTAAACACCATCAGTTCATGACTTTGTGTATTCCAAGACAACTACTTCACACTCTTCAGCAATCACTCTGGAAAACACGTTTCCCCCCAATTTGAGGACTATCAGGGAAAGAGGTTCAGAACATGAACACTATGGCACCACCATAGTGTTGTGCTTGTATTAAGGCAGGGAACAAGAAGTTCGTAGGATGGTCACATTCACTTCCCAAGTGACCCAGAAGCAACATATCATACCAACATGCTTCTCCCGAATTACAAGCACAAGTCAGAGGGGAAAAAGCCAGAAGAAAAGGGAGAAGCCCTTCCACCAGTAATCCACTTCCTGATTCATAAGCCTCAGCTGCCTGGACTGTGAAGGCTGCAATTCACCCAGAATTCAGATGATCAGGAAAGTAATAGACCCAGAGGAGGTGTTTCTGCAGCTCACCTGCTCCCACCCACATGTATTCTTTGTATGTTTTACAACATCTCAGGGCATGGCCCTCATCCTGCCTCTGGTGGGCGGGCAGAGCTAGGGAAAGGGGCCCTTTATAATTGTAGTGTTGCAATCTTACAGCCTGGCCAGGCAGCCTGTTCCTGCCTGCACATATTAAATACCTTATAACTGATTACACCCCCATGGGGCATGATTAGCAGTCTCCAGAGAACAAAGTCTACTTTCATAGGAATAAGAAGAGACACGTACTACTAACTTACTATATACAGCTGGGCAAAGAGTAAGTAAGAGAAGAAGAATGAAATTCAATTGTATGCCCGCTATTTCTTTCTTTCCTCCTAAACCACCCACATCTTTCTTCATTGCTTACAGTGCCTCTGGATGTTTTGCAAGAAGAAATAGGCAGCGATGAGACTAAGAAAGGCTGTGCTTGATAAAGCATTGTCTCCCATTAAAACAAAAAAAACCAGAGATGCTGCTACTGACGTATGAAATATTGTTAATTAAAACAGGAAGATCACAGTCTTCAGCTAATATATGATTAATTTAATTCAGATAGATAACCAACATGATGCAACATTCAAACTATATTTTAATATGGCGGGATGTCATCACTTTCAACAGCAGCAAACACGCAGAAGCAGGAAAGAGTGTGTTAGAAATCTATTTCATGTAAGCCATGCCTTGCCTGCTAAACAAATAGAGTAAGGCTTGTCTGAGTCATTAGGTTAACCTGGGGGCAGGTAGCAAACGGCATGTAGATTCTTGTTACATTTCAGGGCATAATGTAGCTTTTTCCCACTTATTATAAAAGTTACTAGTCCTCATGGGTGTTTCACTAAAGAGTAAACAGAAAATTTAAAAGCCAATAATTTATATAATGTAAACTTGAAAACATTAAGTACAATAACATACGCCATGGTAACTACTCATTCAGATCAGTAAAGAGGCATTTCTCACTTGCCATCGTAAAAACTGCAAATTTAACTGTCGCACAACAGGATATTTTGTACAATGACACCACAGCTCTGAAAGGGCTTGCTATTTGGAGACTGCAAATTTACTACTGTATATGCTGCAAACGCTTTTGAAAATTTCTTTTTCTAATCGCTCAGAGAAATTTATTGGATTGTTTGGGTTTTCTCCATTTTAATTAGTTTAATTTGGTGATTTTTGTTTAATTACAGGCTTTCTGGGTTTGTTTACTAATCTGTGATGCTTATGTTTTTAAACAGCTGTCCCATTTTTCAGAACACTATTACATCCCAGCCTTGTTCTCAATGGACATGAAGTTGCATTCAGGAGAAAACTTTATTGTTTCTGTCTTGCTTGAAATTAGAATGAGGATAGATCACAGCGATCATAAATAAAATGTTACATCTCAAATGTATTAACATGTCTGAATAAGGTACATACTCATGACTCTTATTTCCTTTCAGTAAGCAATGTTATGTAAAGTGGAAAGTAAAAAAACAGAAAACTAAATCAGTTAAAGATACTGTATAATATATATATATATAAATATAATCATCAACAGCATTTACTAAATCTCATATGTTGACTTTTATTTTTGGAAGTACCTTTTTCTTTTTGAAAATCTCATCAACTCCATTTACCAATTACTTTCTCAGTCATCCACGGTTCCTTCATATATCCATTTTACTTCTTGATCCTCACTTATTCTTTCTACATAACCAAACCATCTCAATGAACTTCTTTCTTCATGCAATCTATATTTTCTTCTTCTTTTATTATGCATACTTATTAACCATCCATTCCAAGCCTGGCCAACTTGCTTTTGTTCCCCCTGACATACCCAGCTCGCACTCCAGTACAACAAAGCAGGCAGAAATATGGTTTTATAAAATCATTTGCACCTCTTTCAACAAATATTCATCCCTCACAATAGATCACAAACTGCCCATTTTTCTTCTACCAGTGCTTGCTTGCATGCCTTAAACTTTCTCCATTCATATTCCTCTGTCTAATAAATATCCTGCCAATGTACCCAAATCATTTTCAGTATTTCATTTAATAAGTCACTATTTAATATGTAACATATTTTACGGCATTTGTATGGCATCTAACTCGACAGCTTGAGGCACCTTACAATGTACAATCTAAAAACAGCTATAACATGAAAACACAAATGATACTGACATTTACATTAAGAAATTATTATCTAACAACCATGCTTTCTTAAAAGAAGTTTTTTTAAAAGGCCTAGTCATTTCAAGTAGAGTCGACGTTAAACAGGATGAGAAATAATTCTCCCTGATGCAGTCCACACCAGTATCCCTAATGACTTCATTTCTCCTTTCCCAATAACACAAAATGGCACCGGCCACTCAGGAAAGCGTAGAATCACTCCAGAATGGTATCCCCAATTTCCAACCTTCACATATTCTACTAAAAGATTATGAATGCTTCTGAGAGATTTAAAAAGATAAGAAGAGTGCCCTTCTATCTTCAGGTCCCTCTACAGATCATCTACAAGAACATCAATGTCGTCGCCATACCAGGCCTAGGCTTAAAACCCAACTAAAAAGACCCCGCATAATCTCTCTTATTCAGAGCCCTTTGCGCCTGGATACCAACTACTTTCTCAGAAATGTTACAAAGAATGTAAAAACACAAGCAAATTAATGCCCCAAGCCAACATACCTAAAATGTAATCAAATATTCTTTATACATTCATTTGTAAGTTCAAGAAACAACAAAGGTGTCATTGTGCACACCTCTCTTGCTCTCTTCAATATTGAACTTCACTGAAGAGAGTTTCCTCATTTCAGCCCAAAATATTTTAACGACTTTTAATTCCATTCATACTGCTGCACACGTCTTCTCTAACCCCTTTCACCTATTTCTGTGCTTTGCTGCCTTATTGTGGCAGAATATGTGTGTGTTCCTAGAGTGATGAACAAAGAAAATTGGGACTGTATGCCAACAGTATATATAGTACAGTACTATATATTCCCAGCAGGGTCACCGAAGATATGAAGGTCATCCCAGTTGCACAGCTAAACCAGCAGGCATCTATATTGGGCAGCACCAATACAGAAAAATGCTGGAGGCAATCATTTTAATGACAATGGCAAAGCTATTCATGCTGCTTAGGAGAAGGCAATGGTAAACCACTTCAGGTTTTTTTACCAAGAAAACCACATGAGTAGAAAAGATAAAATGACTCACAATATAATGCCTGATGATGGGCATCTCAAGTCAAATGACACTCAACATGCTATTGAGGATCCTCTAGGGTACTAAAGTCTTTATGATGTGACTAAATTAAAGCCATTGGGATATCCAGAAAGGGAATAAACTGTAGAAAAGACATGTCAAACACAAGGCCCGGGGGCCGGATCAGGCCCGCAAAGTGGTTTCTTGTGGCCCGCGAAGCCACCCTGGAAACTGTGAGGGAACGGCCCCCGCTACCTTGGCCCCAGCCCAGGCTGGCCAGGAGCTAGTGTACAATTTCATAGTGGTCATCTATGCTGAAATACATTTAGGCTTAGCTCTACAAGGCCATCTGGAAACAGCGAGGGACCAGCCTCTGCCGCATTGGCACTGCCCCCTGGGTACACCCTGGGGAGGTATCATCCTTTGTGAGGAATGAAGAAATGCACTATCACCTGGAAGTGGCCAGCACATGGCCCTGCCTACTTCGGGCAGGCTAGAGGCTGGGCAGCGTTGCGCTTCTCTTCAGATTTATGCCACCCGGCTCAGCCTCGGCACTGTGAGGAGAGCACCCCGCTGCCTGCCAAAACCAGGTAGACTGGGGGCTGGGCAGCATTGCCCAGATAACATCAATTCTCACGCTGCTCATGGCATCCCCTTCCCCAGAGTCCACCAAGCCAGATATGTGAAGTAGGCAAGGGCCATGTGCTGGCCACTTCCAGGCGATGGTGCATTTCTTCATTCCTCACGAAGGATGACACTTCCCCAGCTGCGTTTCTTGCCTGTTTTATTCCCTCCCTCATCTCAAATATTTTCCCACCACTCTGTTCTAAGGAAGGAAGGAAGGAAGGAAGGAAGGAAGGAAGGAAGGAAGGAAGGAAGGAAGGAAGGAAGGAAGGAAGGAGAGGGAGGGTCTGAGGGAAGTCCTGCCTTAGTCCTGCCCTAATGCCCTTTCACCATCCCCTTGCCCCTTCCCCCTGGCTTATCCTGGGGGGGTCTCCCATCCTATTGCTAAGGAAGCTTTGGATACAAAGCCAGGTCTCCTCACATGGAGAGGGAATGGGCCTCCCTCTTGACTTTGTCCTCATACCCATCATGAGCAACCTGGCTAAGGAGAGCAAGCACAGCAGCAGCAGCCTTAAGGAGGAGGTAACTGCAGCTGGGCACCCCCTTGGGGAAGTGGGGCTGGGCTTAGTGCCGTGGGCGCTTGAGGGCTGGGCTAGGCATTTGACCTCTGCACCACCATCCAGCCCCCCGCCCCCCCACATAGCCTGAGAGGAATAGTGAGGCTCCTCCAGTGGACCATGCCTTGGCACTTGTCCTGGTCACATTTCCTTCTGCCAGAGACCCTCAGACCTGTCCCACTCTTGCCCAGGCCCCCAGAGCCTTGGTGGAGCAGTGGGCTAATGCCTCCTTAAGTAACACCAGCTGCCTGCAATTAGTGCAGGTTCGCATCCCACCGGGCTCAAGGTTGACTCAGCCTTCCATCCTTCCGAGGTAGGTAAAATGAGGACACAGATTGTTGGGGGCAATTAAGCTGACTTTGTAATAATGCCGCTTGGGGTGTGTGTGAAAGCCCTAATAAGCAGGCATATACATAGAATGAAGGCTACTGCTAAGCTTGTAAGCCGCCCTAAGTCTTTGGAGAAGGGCGGGATATAAATGGAATTAAAATAAAATAAAAATAAAAAAAATAAAAAATAAAAGTAGGCACCCTTGAAACGAACAATGTAGAGCTGGCCATGCCCACCTAGTAGGCTACACGCATTCCAGCCACACCCACCCAGTAGGCCATGCCCACCTGGCCCCCGAGGGCAACCGCAATGGTGATGCGGCCCTCAATGAAATTGAGTTTGACACCCCTGCTGTAGAAGCAAAGATAATTACAGTAAAAACATGGAAGAGAAGAAGCATGAACACAGGAACGTTCAATACGACAAAAGGTTAAATGAAATCACTAAAAATTGACATTTTAGCATCAGCAAACTAAGATGCATTAAGATCAGAAACTGTCAGTCAGAAAATCACCATATTTATAACTGAGGACATGAAAATAAAGAAATGGAGTCACTTCTATAGTTTAAAATGGTGTAACAAGAACAGTACGTGGCTACAATCAATGACCAAATAATATCAATCAGATTTCGTGGACAACCCTTTAATATGATATGATAATTTGAAGCTTATGTTTCAAACATCAATGTAGAAGAAGAGATGGATGAGTTTTATGATGAACTTCAATTTGAAATTGATGGAAAATGCAAACAGGATATACTGATATTAAGGAGGAAAATATAGCTGGATTGTATGGGTTAGGAAATGGAAATAAAATTTATCAATTACTGCCACTGCAAAGATTTTGTTCATAGCTAATACTGTCTTTAAACAATCAAAATGACACCTCTATACATGGACATCACCTGCATTTTCAAAGAGAACATCAGAAATCACTTTGGAGTCCTGAACCTCACTGGTAGAGAACCTGAGGAATTAAGGAATGAATTCAGTGAGGTTGTTAAAAATCAATCAGAAAAGACACGGCCAAAACTGAAGAAAGAGAAGAAAGAAAACTGGAAGCCAGAACAAACCGCTTAAATTGCCATGAAGAAAAGGGGAGCCAAAGCCAAAATATAATAATTCAAAACTTATGCCTAAAAGAAATCTATTCTTTCGTTTCTTCTGAATGTGTCAATCACTTTTTCTGTACACATCAGCAAACTGTACACTTGTGTTTCACCCATCCACCCGCGCAAGAATAATTTTTCCTTTGAATGTTGTACATTTTTTTTCAAAACTCATCTTTGGTTCTTTCATTAGTATGCCTGTGATATAGTGAAGCATTACAGGCATCAGTTGCCAGTTTCTGAATTCTTTATTTCCTAATGTGTTCACAATCAATCTTAATGAACCCAATTCATGCTTTCTGACATACTTTTTAGCACTTTCATTCAAAATGTAATATACATTCCCACATGAATTCATCAACTCCACTCAAGAACAGCAGGCCATCTCATCTATTACATCTTTTCTTTCTCTTCATCTAACAGATATGTAACTTAGCTATTTCTCCATTTTCATCCATTTATTAATGGTCTTAGACTTCTCTAACATTGCAAGCCAAATCCCTCCAAATACTCTGATTATCTCCAGATGGATCCATATATATTTACCCTCACTGCACATCAAGGCTTTGCTCAATCAATCCTGATAAATAAAAATGTTTTAGTAAGTTAGATGCAAACTAAGCTAATCACAGTCATCCCTTATGCAGCATTCCCTATTAATGGTAAGGACAGTACCATTTAGCTTAAGTACTTTTTCACCAGTATTCAATGTGTGGAACTAAAGTGTAACCCCAAGCATGCTCACACTATTCTATGCAAGTTATGATTCCTGATGTAAAGACTATAGTAAAGGTAAAGGTAAAGGTTCCCCTGCACATGTGTGCTAGTCGTTTCCAACTCTAGGGGCCGGTGCTCATCTCCGTTTCAAAGCCGAAAAGCCAGCGTTTGTCCGAGGACGTCTCCGTGGTCATGTGGCCGGCATGACTAGACACCAAAGTTGCACGGAACGCTGTTACCTTCCCACTGTAGTGGTCCCTATTTTTCTACTTGCATTTTTTACGTGCTTTCGAACTGCTAGGTTGGCAGAAGCTGGGACGAGTAACAGGCGCTCACTCTGTTACGCGGCACTCGGGATTCGACCCGCCAAACTGCCGACCTTCTGATCGACAAGCTCAGGGTCCTAACTCACTGAGCCACCGCGTCCCTTGTAAAGACTATATTGTAAAGACTGTAAAGACTATATTGACAGCCAACATGCTATTGTCTACCTCCTACTGACTGGAGGATGCATACAGTATACTGACACCCACTCACAATAATTAAAAGTGAAATACCTTTTCAGTAGCAGGTAAGTCAGTTAGCCAAACTTAATATAAGCCATATAAATTATCTTACCACGTGCAGTAGTTTTACCTGTTGTGCAATGTGCTCATGTAGGTTTTAAGTTCATTCAATCTCTGCTCAAGCACAAATTTAAATAGGTAGTCAAGCACAATATAAGTTTTATCTTTCTTTACAATATTTCATTTGGCACGATATGTTCTCAATTCCCTGCATGTCACCAAGGAACAAATTACACATATTTAAATATTAAATATTAACAAACTGAGGATAAAATCTTGATGAGATGAGACATGAGATAAAAGTCTCCTCCCCAATATCTGGAGCACGTGACAATATATTCACTGCTCACGAATACTAAACATCACTAAATAAATGTCACCTAATACCCAATTTATTAGAATGTAACATTTACTCGAATACTGGCTTCCATATGTAAAATACTGATTACCAACTCAATTCAAGAATAAGCAACATGATCATAAGCTACTCTCATAGCATGGAACAATATTACTATCCTATATTATGCAAATCCCCTATCTCATTGCCTAAACTGCTTTTTGGTGCAGAGAAAATACTTCTGTCATTGTACTCTCTCCATTACCAGCATTTAGAACCAGAGCAGAAGGCCCTTATTTAGCTCATCCGAGGCCTTCTACAAACTGCTAATCCCAGGGTGCAGCTGTTTCTCAAATGCACTGGCATGAGCAAACTGTAAACGATTTATGGCGCGTGGCAGAAGGACTGCTGGCTTCTCGCATGGGTGTAGTTTCACTTTAAGATCATGTCTGGACTAATGTTTATATTACAGGTTGTCAATCAAGCTGTAAATACTAGATGCAAAATACTCACTGTATCAGCTGGGGCCCTATGACTGCAATCAATCATATCAGAACTTTTTCAACAGTAACTAAATATTGGTGGGGGGGGAAATATTTAGATTACACTGTTGATCAATTAAACCTGCAAGTCTTTTAAAACTATTAACAAAGTTTTGAACATGTAGCTATTGCTTGATAAACCCACAGATTCATAACATTTATAAATTCCATAAAAATCATACATGATAAATTCCATTTTTTCATATACAGTTCAAAATCATGTTCACATTTTTAAACTGCCTTACTCTTTCCAAAATTATTGGGAACATAACTTCCCAAAATAACCATTAATTATGGTTATTAAACCAAAAGAGAACAATAGGAGGGCAACTTCTCACCAGGTGCATGAGCCCCACCACTATTGATATTTCTACAATAAATTGTTTAATAAATACATGAACAATGAAACTGGTGATCAAACCTTGGAAAATGACTAAATGTAAGCCAAACTTTGTGAAATCAAAAGATGTTTTAATTAAATGTATGAACATTCCTTGGTTTTAAACATTCCAAATTCTTCTCATAGTACCGGTAATTAAAATGATTTTAAAATCTGCAGTTAGTTTATCTAAAATATTGACATTCCTATTACCCTATTACGGTAATTATTTTTACCTGCAATTCACAGACTGGGATTAACCTAGTTGATCATAAAAGGGTCAAATTACACTTCTGTCCCAATAATTTCCAAATAAGCACCACAGAGGTTAATGAATGAAGTAGAATTTTGACAAAACAAGAACCAAGCCCTTGCTGTAAGGTAAGACAGGTCTAATGATGATGTGCCCTTAGGTTTTTAGACTTTATTACATGAATCCCATAGAAAGACAGAAGTCAATATATATGCTCCATGTTAAAAATGAAAGTCAGGAAAATTAAAACACCCATCGTTTTGGATAACTATCATTTAGATAAAATAAAACCTGCAGCATTGCCCTTCAGATAACCTTCTTAACAATTTCTTAACCTGCTTGAAATATCTCTAAGGTATTAACATGGGAATTCATTATGAATATATTTATTTTTCCCTAATAAACTTACCATCTATTTCTATCAATAATAACCTGTTTAAATATTTACATTACCAAATTCTTTTTTGTTTGGATACTTATTCCAAGATATTTAAAAGAGTTATCTAACATAAGGTTGTACCTTTAACTAATGCTAAGAATTTATTGACATCTACTTTTTGTCTGTACTTGTTTGTGAGATAAAATGAACAAATGAAAGCATTTAATCTTTTCTCTTTGCACTGAGTGAAAGGTTATATGAAACCAAGGGTCATTCCTAATCTTTGTTCAGGTATGATTATAGAGGGGCAGTTACAACTGCTGAAAAACTGCTAAAGCCAAAGACAAATATTTCAGAATCTCAGTAATTAAGACACAAGTTTATATATGAAGTATTAGATTTATTTAGGGATATGCAAAATTCATCAATCCAGGAACAAACTGTTCTGAATAATTTCAGAACATTCTGTTTCCAGCTGGATCAAGCCAAAAATTCTTCCAACCATACTGTTCCAAGATGTCTCATGGTTTCCAAAAGTAAATTTTCAGTAGTGCCATTACTGGTCTTGCTGCAAAATAAAAATGTTTCACTGGCATCTTATGTCAAGAAAGTCTCAGAGGATTCACTTTCAAAACCCATCAAGCCATTTTCCAGAATGACATGATGATGCATGTCCTAAGATAAACCAAATTGAAACCACTTGAAAATAAGGCACTGCAAACTAAGACAGAGATTAAATAGTAAGTTCAGTAGTTTAGTTTACGGTATTTTGAACGCAGGACAATTCATAAGTCAAGACAGTAGAGATTCAAAGAAATTGAGACAGTCACAATATCTTACTTTAAACTCCCATAAAAGAAAACTAACACACTTATAAGAAAGTATGCTTATCCCCCTTTTTCAACAAAAGGGGAAATTTAGTATGTTATGAATAATATTTTAAAGTTTTTTAAAAAATTAAAAACAACAAAAAAAGAAATAGAACAATAGAGAGGTTATACATGTGATTTATTCTAGTCCCCTCCAAAATATTCTCAAATTATCAATTGCCATAATCAAAAATTTGTGATCTCAAATTGATAACATTTAGCATAAAGTGTTAAAATAAATATGATCAGGGAAAGTAATTAAGTGTTCATTTACAGGAACACTTTAAAGCACATGGAGCAAGCTGCTGTACATAAACAGAAAGCAAACCTCACACTCACTAGCACTGATGTTACCTAGTTGGGTAATGAAACATCTGCAAGCAAATAATCAAGCTAGAGAGCACCAAGGACTACACAGTTCAACCTGGAGCAACATATATTTTCTTCTATTGGAAACATCAATTTAGTTATAGTAACATTCAATGATACGTTATGTTTTAATGCTATTGCTAACTGAAGGATGTTAAAGCAACAACTGGAGAAACATACAAACCAAGTATGTTCAGTGCAATTTCAGGAGCAAATACTGGTAAATCCTATTTAGTATATTATAAGAGTAAAATATTGTCTTTGCTAGAGGTAAAATTATGACTATCAATCACATTTTTAAAGTAATAATTAACAGTGTCTTAACTTACCATCTCAGTCAAATAAAAAAAACTTGTAATCTAATAACTAAATGAAATACTGTAGTTATAGGTCATACCCCAAGACAATGACTGCTTCTGTACCCTTTCAACAAACTTCTCTTTGATGTCACCTACTTAAACCAATTCAGGCAAATGTATTTATTGCAAATATTTATCCCACCTTTCCACCTAAAAGGCACTTAATGAAGCCTGAAAATTAGGCACTTGTACAAAGTTTCATATTCTACAGAAAAGGAATAACTCTGTTTTGGTATATAAAAAATTCCTAACAAAGTTCTTTTTTATTTTGTTTTCCCAAGTCCTTGCTCATTTTTAAATGGTAAAACTAGATTAAACTAAAACCAACAAATTTTCAATTGTTAAACATCTTCCTACTCTCTGGTCATTCTTCTTCAGTCTAATTTAAAGAACCATGTGTAAAATATACTTAGGAGATTACATATCCCAAATATATGTCCAGGAAAATAAGTGATTGCAAACACGTCTGTGTGTGCACAAAGAGCCCAATATATAATCTTTGTATTAACATTAACAAAAAATACAAATTCTCATTCTGGACTAGATATGAAGGACTTAACTTTCTAAGCCTTTAAGAGTAAAACTTCAGTTGATTTTTACACAAAAAACCCAAATAAACATAAAATGTAAAATGAAAGGTAGAAAAAGATATTTTTTTACAGAAAACAAGAAATAAGGAAACTTTCATTAGAATGAATACAATGGCAGAATACTAGAATAACAGAGCTAACAGGGATCTTGGAAGTCTTCTAGTCCAACCCCCTGCTCAGGCAGAAAACCCTATACCATTTCAGACAAATGGTGTCCAACCTCTTCTTAAAAACCTCCAGTGTTGGAGCATCCAAATTTCTGGAGGCAAGTCGTTCCACTGATTAATTGTTCTCACTGTCAGGAAATTTCTCCTTAGTTCTAGGTTGCTTCTCTCCTTGATTAGTTTCCATCCATTGCTTCTTGTCCTGCTTTCAGGTGCTTTGGAGAATAGCTTGGCTCCCTCTTCTTTGTGGCAGCCCCTGGGATATTAGAACACTGCTATCATGTCACCCCTAGTTCTTCTTTTCATTAAATTAGACATACTCAATTCCTGCCACTGTTCTTCATATGTTTTGGCCTCCATTCCTATAATTATCTCTGTTGCGCTTCTCTGTACTCTGTATTCCTTCTAAAGCAGAAGTCCCCAACCCCTGGTCCAACCCCAGCATGCCAGAAACCGGGCCACACAAAGAAGAAAAGCCCCATTCACAGGATGCAGACAACCCATGGAAAAACCTCGCTCCATGGAACTGTTCCCTGATGCCCAAAAGGTTGGGGGCCACTGTTCTAGAGTCTCAACATCTTTTTTATATCCTGGTGACCAAAACTGGATGCAGTATTCCATGTAGGTTACTGGGTTACTGAACGACCCATTAATTGTTTCCTTTTGACCCAGGTAAGCAAATGCATGGCCAAGTAACTTCCTACAAATTCAGTACCTTTCCACATTCATAATCAGCTCCCCTCTAGCTCCCTTCAAAATCCAAGAATTTCAGAATGATTTTTTAAAAAAGCCTAGCTTTATAGATGCATTTCTAAACCATATTTTTGTAGCTCAATTTCCCATGTTTGCCATCAAGGTTTTGGTGGCTACAGAAAAATGATAAAGCACCTTCCCTATCCCTGCTTCAAGTTGTGATTTCAAGAACTTTAGGTACCCTGAACTCACTGCATAAATATGTGCTGAAATGTCCATAACCTTGATGAAATAAAACAAGAAAATAAAAAAGTAAAAATAAAAAATGCCACAAAAAAGAAAGGCATATTATTTCAAAATGAATAGTTACAATTCTATTTATAATTATCTAATTGCATTATTATTCAAGTACCTATAAGTTTCTAATACACATACATATAAAACTTTCATGCTTTTTATATGTTTTGATGTTTTTTCATGGTTTTGGTCATTATTTTAAAAAGCAGTAAAAGAATACATTAAAAAAAATCATGCATTTGCTACAAAGTCTAAGAGCAAGAATATACATCCTTCAGGTCCTTAAACTAGACATGCAACAAAATGGTTGCAACCTTTGAACAAACACTGGACATTTTCTGATTCAAAATAGCAATTAAGGGGATAGCATAGCTGTTTCACTGCCAGCTTCGTTTTTCCTTCTGCTATAATGCTTATTTTATTCAATTACATACTTACCAGAGTTCCTTCTTTGTTATCTTCTTTTGTCCCAACACCCCCGCTACTTTTCCACAGTCGAAATGTAACAGCCTTTAAATCATAATTAGGGCATTTATTTTAGTATAAATTAGACAAAGAAGAATTATATCAAACTAGTACACACTCCTGACTTTCTCAGCCCCCAAGACAGCACAGTTTCAAGATAAATGCCAACTAAAGTTCACTCAAGCCTGCAACGTGGAGTGATGGATGGAAAGATCAAATTCCACATGCTTCTGTGCTTTGGGAGTAAGTAAAAGAATTTCCTTACTGCTTGAACCTGGACAGCCTCCAAGTAGAGAAATGGGCTTGATGGCTTCTTAAAGATGGGGAACATGTTTGCTTTACTCAACACAGGTAAAATTACTTCACCTCTGAAGAGTGAATTTACCACCTCATGGAGACCCATCCCCACAGCTTTTTGACAGTGGCAGACTTTACTCAAAAAGTAAACTTTGACAAATCAACCCACAAATCCTTTCAAGTGGTGATTTTTGTCTCTTCATTCAGCAACAGTGGAACCTCAGCAAGCTGTGACTATCTGAGCTCTTGAATCTTATCAAGCACCGCACATACAGAAAAGACATGTTCAAATGCAACAACAGCATTAAATATCTCAAGCTGAAAGTAAATCTGGTGGCCTTTTATGTGAAAATTAAATTGTAATCTTATTTTACCTCTGCAAAAACTCCCCTCACCAGAAGTGGATAACAAATCATAAAGCAAAAAAAATTTTTTTTATGTTTTACAGTATTCATTTGGTTTGGAGAAAGCAATATTGATCAGAATGAACAATATGACAGCAAAATTCATTTCAGTCAGGAAAAATCTGAGGTTTATGTGACTTCCTAATCAACCCATCTAAACCAAGTTTGAGGAAACACATTAAACAAGGGGCATCTGCTGCTCCCTATTTCTCAACACCTTGAAATAACACCTTGGCAATTAATAGAATTTTCTGTCAACCAAGCAGCTTATCTTTTAATATCTACACACCATTAAACAATTATATTCACTCAAAGCTGTCCTCTTCTTTGCATGTAAAATATTTTCAGAGTATCATATGCAAACCAGCCATGGAATAGATTATCTGAACAGGCACAGAACAAAAAAGGTTTGAGTCTTAAAAAAGAGCAGGTGGAAAGAATAGGTGGTGACAAATAATACAAGCCAAAAGGGAACATAAATGAGAGAGCATATGAATAGTGGGAGAAACATATATATAATACATAGATGGCATTATAATGGAAGACAGATTTTTTTATAGTACCATTCATCATTAAAGAGGTTAAAAGAAAGCTGCTTGAAAGCATTATTTTGCAAGATATATTACCTCTTACTGGGCAAGTTGCAATACATTTCTACAGTTAATTTCTCTATAGAGGACCTGTTTGTAGGTCAATTGTACAAGTATTCTCAATTTTTCTGTGATGGAAAACAACCCTTTGTAAAGTAAAGTTAAAATAGAGAGCACTGTACTTCCTTCCCAGAGGAAGAAAGGAAAAAAGCCAAAAATAGACCTATGTTCTATAGCAGACATGTCAAACACAAGGCCTGGGGGCCAGATCCGGCCCGCGAAGTGGTTTCATGTGGCCCACGAAGCCATCCTGGAAACAGTGAGGGAACGGCCCCCACAGCCTTGGCCCTGGCCCAGAGACCCTCCTTTTACCAGAGACCCTCAGATCTGTCCCACTCCTGCCCAGGCCCCCATAGGCACCCTTGATGTGAATGATGTAGAGCTGGCCACGCCCACCCAGTAGGCCACGCCCACCCTGGCCATACCCACCCGGCCCCCTGAGGGCAACCACAATGCTGATGTGGCCCTCAATGAAATTGTGTTTGACACCCCTGTTCTATAGAGATTTCTTATTTGAGTTACTTTATTAGGAGACCACTTCAGCCTCTATGAAAATGACCTTTCTAGAAAACTGTCATTGCAATAGCTTACTTTTGTTAACTATGGAGATAAAGTAATGCCACGTTCTGCTTAAAGAGAAGAGGCAAATTTAGGCTCTGAATTTGTACGACAAATTCCTACAGAAAGACGAAGCGTGAAACAAAAGGACTAGCATATCAATGGCATACAACAGTCTGTAAAATGAGGGAATAAGCGATATTGTGCCAATATCCATATCCTGTATTGTGAAACTTGGCCACTCCAATAAAAGGTAAAATTTAGAATTTTTTATGCAATGGATTATAATATTTTTTAAAAATAAAACATAACAAAAAAGTGATAGAAAAATGTGATTTTTTTTCCAGATCCAAAAGAAATACTCTCAAATATCAATTGCCATAGTCAAAAATTGTGATCTCAAATTGAACACAAAAGGCTTGGAGAAAATTATGAATATGGAAAATAATAAATAAAATATAATTTAGTGTTTGTTTATTGGGTCACATTAAAGGACATAGGGAAAGGATTCCAATGATTCTTTTTTCAGTATTCTGTTCATTTGAATACATAATATCAGTTTATTGAAACATAACCAAAGCCCTCCAAAACATCTTAAATAAACCAGAAGTCCCAGGAGCCAAAAAACCCAAAAACCAAAATCAGGAATAATCTACAACATATAGCGTAAAAAGGCTGTAACAGCTACCATGTAGGCCAAACAGGTAGAAGACTAGCAGAACGCCACTATGAACACCAACTAGTAGTCAGAAAACATAATAAAACACCTCTTAATCTCACAACACACGGACAGACTCAACCACAGTTTCAACTGGGACACTGAGCATCTAGAGCACGGGTAAACTCAACTGCATCATGTGATGTGTCGTAACATTTTTTGCCTTTGCAGAGCTGGGGTGGGCATGGCCTGTGCATGACGCATCCAGCCCGCGGGCCGCCAGTTTGACACCCCTGATCTAGAGCAAGTAAAATCCAAGAACACTAGGGAATTCCTGTAAGCTTGGCATTCCAACAAATGAACCAGCAACAAGCACATAGAGATAAAGAACATTTACACACCATCCAAAAGAAGCCTTAAAAAGTTAAAAAGGAAACAAAATGAACACCTCCTCACCAACAATCAACACCCAGATAAGCAGGGATTAACACCAAGATTTACACCAGACAAAAGATGCAATAAACAATACCCTAATCAAAGAACTACCAAGGGGAAAACCCCCTTTTCTTGTATAACAAGCAAACTACTTTATACAAATAGAGAGCAAATCCTACCTCTTTTAGCACTGAAGATGTGCTAGAAGCACTCTGGTAACACAACATTCATAACCAAGTTCAGAGAACACCAAGTACTCCACTACCTATGGAAGTTCCTACAGTTTTCTTGGCAGGTTGTTGTCATTGCCTATTTCCTAGGGCTGAGAGACAAGGACTGGTACAAAGTCAACCAGCTAAGGTGGGACTGGAACTCAGTCTCTAAATTTCTGGCCTGATGCCTTACTGTTACACCAAACTGGCTCTCACAACAGAACCATATAAAATATTCAGATTAAGAAACTATCTGCATTACATGGGCTGTTTTCAAGCAAAGCAGAAATAACATTCAACTGAACATGAACATCTCAATCACCACATCTAAGATTACTTTACTACCACGAAAGGTGCATCTTTCATGTGCCGGTATTATCTGTATAACAATTTATCTCTCTCAAAAGATAAATATGCAATATTGAAAACCACAACTCTAAATAAGCTTTTCTCATTTCCTCTCAGTAATGAAACCAAGATTTACCGGTATTTATTTTTTGCCTATCAGTTAAACCTCATATGACTTTTTCCCTTTTCATATCTTCAATCAACAACTTCCCTTGCCAGCTATTTTATTCACAACATATTGGTTAAGACAGCATTCACAATTTCATCTTTTTATTTGGATTACATTAATTCCAAATAATTATATTCATAATTACTGCTATATATTTCTAAGCTAAGTATCATTCATAGTATCTGATACATGAAGAATCAAGCATCTCCTCATTCCAACCAACCATAGTATAATATATAATTAATAGATGCTAAAATGTAGCAATTCACAGTTCATAAAGCCAGCTGAATTTTAAAAAAGTTGATGCAAGATTCTGAGTTGCTATATCTCTTTATGAAAAAAAATAGTTGGGGAAACAAAGGGAAGGAAAAGGGATAAAATGATTTCATGGGACAATGTAATCTAGTATAGATATGGCTCTTATACTGATTACATTTTTCCCTCTCCTGTTCCCCTCTTTCTTCCTAACCATTTTGTTCAATGGGGAAACTTGCAAAGTAGCAATAGTTTTGTAACATTTCATTTGGCCTAAAATAAATTGACCTCTGTAGATTTAGTTTCTGGTGGCCAACAAAGCTACAATTAATTTTTAACTCATACTGTGATTTTCAGCTGAAACTATGTAAAGCATCATTGTTTTTCAATCCATCAACATCAAGATTAAATTCCTGATGCTGGTCTTTGGAAATAGATTATATCTGTTTAAGGAACTGATCCCTTAATTCTGCCTCAGAAATAAATCTATGCCCCATGTTCACAAATCCCTTATTCGTATTCTCAACCCACTGCAGTTGCAATGCAGTTCATCTCCAAATACTATGCAATTTATAAACATGGAATTGCTTCTGCACAAACAAACACAAAGCAGAAAGGCACTTTCTCATTTTCTACAATTTAGATGCATCTGTTCTAGACTTGGACAACCATATCTACTGCTGCCTCTATGTGGCCTTTCCATCTTGGCTGAAAGTAGACATCCCCAACTATTGGTGCTTTTTAATCTTGGCAAAAGATAGACTGGTTCTGATCTAATCCCTCTTCAGATTATTCGGACTATGTTAACTCCTACCTTTTCAAACCGTTCCAAGTGATGCTTTGCTCATTAAGAATGGCATTTCTTAGAAAATAGAAAGGATATAAAATTCTCTTTGCATGTTTATCACAAGAAAAAGTACAATATCAAATAATTAAAATAAAAGTAACATAAGCTTTATATAAAGCTCCTTTCTGAATGTTTATATAGTACAGTATTTGTGTAGTATAGTATTAATTATTTGTGGAAAGAAATCTATTTCCTATGTAATAATATGACTATGTTCATACAGCATAGTAAGCCATTGTTTGTTCAAATATGATATCCATGTCTGAATATACTCACAGCATAGCACACCAAACATCTTTTGATATGCTGTGTGAATTCAGATTCTAAGGGTATGTATAAATTAGTTATACATATTAAGTTTTTCTTTAAACAAGTAATTTAAATAATGTATCACTTATAACTGAGGCAAAACATTTTCTTAACTTTGTGTTCCATAATTCATTCAAAAATAATTTTTAAAAATAGCAAGCCAGTGAGAATAACAGGATCAAAGTTTCCTAAGTCTTAACTTTCCATTAATATACAGAAAACCATCCTGCAAAATAATAAATCATGCATGACAAACTAAATATGATAAATAATGTGCAGATAAATAGAAAAGTTGAATCTAAATTTCAAATTATAAACAAAGGAGTGCGTTTAGAGGAATGGGCTATTTCCAGCATGTTGGCAGATAAATTATTTTCTGAATTAAAAGGAGTTGGTTTTTCAGTTAATTCAGAAGCATATTCCCATATCCAGTTATAGCATCATTTTACTTCACACCACATTCCACACTATTTTTGATTCAATTTTATTACGAGGCTTATTTATTTCAACAATACATGTGTTTGGCATAGTAGTTGCACAATATGGAGCCGTAGTGGTGCAGTGGTTAGAATACAGTAATTCGGGGTAATTCTGCCTACTGCCAGGAGTTCGATCCTGACTGACTGAAAGTTGATTCAGCCTTCCATCCTTCCGAGGTTGATAAAATAAGGACTCAGACTGTTGGAGACAATATGCTGACACTGTAAACCACTTAGAGAGTGTTGTAAAGCACTATGAAGCAATATATGTGCTATCACTATTGCTATGCTAATTCATGTTAATAAAGTAAACACTGGTTTATTGAACCATGTGCGTCAACATGACACTCTGAATATAAACTACCAAATTGGACACACTAGACTAAAATGTAGCTATCTGGTTTCAGTCCATAGTGTAAACCTAGATAATATAAACACTGTAACCGATGAATAGACGTGTTGGGCAAATGCAGCTTTTATTCTATGTCTTTATTCCCTTCACAAAAGGGAATAAACGATTTTATTTTTGGTGAGACAAAATCTATATTCAGAATCCATGTTTAAATGAATCAGTTTTCATTGAATAAACCCAATTACATGGGTTCATATGATCAGTTCATAAACTGAACCAGAAAAGTTACTCCAGTTCTTGAGTTTGCACAGCACACTAAGCTGCAATATAACAAATCATATTCTTGCATAACACAATTATACTGGCACTGGAGAGAACCCAAAGGATCCAGAGATGAAAATATTGAATCAATATATTGACTCAGATGTTTCAAGTTTGCTAAGGGTATGCACGTACACAGTATTTCTACACAACACGAACACAGTTCAATTACTAGCTTAATCCTGGGAAATCATAGCTCAAATTAATCTAAGCTACAAAATTCACTGAAAGATTTTGCATCAGTTGCTCCTTCTCGCCCAATCTACCTTGAGGACTGCTACAAATAAATGATGGAGAAAAGGAGGCATGCGATTTTAAGCGTCTTGGAAGTTTGACAGAACGTAAATGCAATTTGTAAAAACATCCTCTACACTTCAACGTATCGGCGTTAAGATAACCAAGCGAGGATTTCCAGCCAAATTAAAACATCACCGTGGCAGGACCCTTGCTCCTTTCTCTACCAATTACCCCTTCTCTAAACAGCCTTCTCCATATTGAACCTGCATCGCAATGCACCGCTCGTTCTTGGCGGAAGAGAATACCGTTCTCCTTATCGTACCTGACCCCAATTGCCCTCGCGATTCACAAAGCCAACCAATTCCCGCAGAAACCACCCGCCCCGCCACTCGCTCGCAGGAAGACACGGGAGCAAAGGCAGGCGCTGGCGCCAAGTCTGAACGGGTGGGCGGAATTGCACGAAGTCCACCCCAGTGATTGGGCTACGTAAGTTCCCTCCCACCCACCCCACCCTCCATCCCCGATCCCCGTGTGGGCTATATTTGAGCACAGGCTGCTTCGGGATGGTACCTTGCCTGGGAGGGCGAACTTCAGCTGCAGCCTGCGGTTACAGCCGCAAAGCCAGACCGTCTCCGGGACCGGGAGGCGAAGGCGAGACAGCGCTAGTTCCCGCCCCTTTCCACTCCCACCCGGGCGGTTCATTAGTAAGCAGCTCCGAGGGGTAGAGATGACTATTACCTCCACGGGATCAGGCTCCCGAGGCGAGGGTGAGCAACCTCCGAGCAAGCTCTGGGCGACGAGCAGCGAAGACCCACGCAGTTCGTCTAACTCTCAGGAGTTTGTTGCTCGCTCGCTCGCTCGCTCGTCCTCTGGGCGACGGGGAGGCTCCTGCCCGCTCCCAGTCGAGCTGGAGGACCGGATTCCCGCTTCGTCGCTCCGGATCGAGCCGTAGCATTTCAAATCTCCGGCAAACTTTTGCTTTTTTTTTTCCCCCTCCCACCCCACCGCCCGCTGCCCCTCTCGGCCCGGACCCTCCCGCTCAGCTCAGGCCGCCATTTTGCCGCGGGGCACGCCGGATAATCCGGCGGAATCCCCACGTAGCGGCGTGGTTGCATCATCACCAAAACGAGCCGGAGAAAGCGAGAGGGAGGAGGAGGCTGCTCTGGCGTCGGGAGGGTTGCCATGGCATTGGGAAAATCGGAGGGCGGGGGGAGGTGTGAGGGACGCGAGGTGGTCCTTAGGCGTCTCTGCGGTGTCTGGGCTGCCCTTCTGCCGCGTGGTGTTCATCCCGAAGGAAACTCTCGAGGGATGGAAAGGGGCTTCCGTTTGAACGCGAGGAGGGCTGGAGCCAGAAACTGCAACCCCTTGTACTCCGTTTGCAATAAAACGTGGCCTATCTGGGATGCACTATTAAAACGTTTTAAAGTAGTGAGTTTCTCAAACCCGCAGGCACTCGTTGCCGAAGGAAGTGAGTTTTCCGCAGAAGGCGACAAACTTAGTGGTGGGTGTGTTGCTGGAGGGGGGGGGGAGGCCTGGTGACTTTAAAAGATAACCATACTGAAGCCCACTTTTTCACATGGATAAAGTATTGATTATGTGCCATCAAACTGAGGTCAGCTTTTAGCAATTGCATATTATCCCAAGGATAACCTGTCCCAAAATGGCACTTCAAATCTATCACCCAGTGGCTTTATTAACTGAATCCATCCACTTTTCGCTGCTTATCTTGTTTACTTTGCTTTGCTTTACTTTACCTTTTCCAGCAATACAGATTTATCCAGAAAACAGCCTTTGCATAATGTCCCCAAAATTTGAACCTGCTCATTTATGCTTTAACTGAGAACTCTGGACTGATTTGTTAAATAATTGGCTTTATTATTGTATTCTTGGTGGACTTTCCCTAACACCAATGTTCAAAAGTGTATAAAATATTACCATTTGGCAAAATACACATCCAGACCCTTATAAAGGCAAAATCATGTTGGGGTGGGGAGAGATGATGAAAGATGCATTGTACCATTATAGTGCAATCTATTGCCCTTTTGGACTTATGAACAAGTTGATACAAATACAAAAGGATGAAATTGGTAGGGAGATAACATGCTATCTTTTTGGCTTCGCTCTGGTTAGGAACAAATATCTCAGGACTGTATTCATAGGCCAGAGATTTCAAATTGAAATTGTCAAGAGTAGTTCACCCAACACAGAAATCTTTGCATATCTTGATGCAAAATATCATAGCAAGTCAAAAACCAGGATTACCCAAGTATGCTATTAAACATAGTGTATTACATTAAAATATTGTAATGTAATGTGAAACAGAGTTCCAAACAGAACTACAGAGTTCCAAAACAGAACTACAGAACACCCCATTTCCTTTGTTAATAACAAAAGGAACAATATTTGGTTTTATCACTGGGTTCATAGTAATATTTCTTCAATATCATACTGTATCTAGGTTGGTATGAGATAGGAGGCCTGTATTATTAAGAGCTAGTTGGCCAAATCTTGCTTTCTGCTCTCTCCTTGCTGAACAGAAAGATCTCTTTCGGCTTTTTCTGACTCATTTCCCCTTCTGTCCCCTTCCCTGCAAAGTTCATCCCTCTTTCACCCAGCAGAGCAACATTCAGACAGTCTTCCTCTTTGGCCATCTTCCTTTCCTCAAGTAGGCCCAACCTGTTTCCTCTAGCCAAGCCACACATTTCCTTTGCCTACAAAACCAGCACTGCCTCAGCAGCAACCCCTACCACTACACGCAAGATTGGATAGGTGTATGGTTCAGTGTGAAAGGCATTGAGATATTAAATGCCTGATCCAACTAAAGAGGCCCTGAATTTGTCAGGTAACACTGCAGCCGTACCATTCCTCTGGAATACCTCCTGTGGCCCAACCTTTTTGTCATGGTGAACAGTGCCCTAGTTTCATAGGAAGCAACTTCAGCACTTACCAAGTATTGTTGTGACCCAAAGATAGTTATTTGGAGGAGTTTGACCTCTGCTCAAAGCTATAATGTTTTTTGTTTGGCTTATGGTGTTGCACATACTGTAGCAAACTCTGGTTGGCTTACAACCAAAGATTAAACAATACAAATATTAAAATCAAATATTAACCTGGCACAATCATTAAATTTTCAAATACAGTTCACCACTAAGTCCTCTATCAATTTCACCTTATCCCAGGGCTTGGGGGAGAAAGCCATGTCAAGTGTTTTTTCAGAAGGCTAAAAAGGTAGGGGGGCTGCCATGGAAATGGAACACTTCCTAATTCCCATAAGATGACAATGTTTAAGGGGAGGGACAAGGAGTGTGCCCACCCTATCTGAACTGGTAGGACCAGCAAATGTGCTTAGGGAGATATGATTCCACAGATAGTCTGGTCCAGTGCCATATAGGACTTTAAAAATAATAACCAGCACCTTGAATTTCACCCAGAAGGAAACGGAGCCAGTACAGCTTGCACAACTAGGTGTAATGTGGGTAAATATAGGAGCACCCATCACTGTGCATGCCATTACATTCTGGACCAGTTATAATTTTGGGCAGTCTTCAAGGTAGCCCCATGTAGGGGGTGTTGGAGTAGTCCAAACTGGAAGTGACCAAGGCATGAGTGATCCTGAACAAGCCTCCCAGTCCAGAAATTTATGCTTTTGCTTTACAAATAAGAAAATTGCAAAAATGCATATTCAGATATAATTATTTAAAATTAAAAAGTATATGTAAATTTATTTTAAAAAAACAATTCAACTGCCATATTTTTTCATAGGAATGCAAAAGAATGTATTATACCATTTTTATGGTAAAACTTAAAGAGCCCCTAAAAGATTTAGCTTTCTAAAATAGAAAATAAAGCTGTCTAAAATA
This sequence comes from Vipera berus, assembly GCF_964194415.1. Taxonomy (NCBI): domain Eukaryota; kingdom Metazoa; phylum Chordata; class Lepidosauria; order Squamata; family Viperidae; genus Vipera; species Vipera berus. The sequence continues at coordinate 296,069,091 of NC_138202.1, read as the reverse complement.
AAGGTCTATCCTATATAATGAAGGGTGTATAGTCATTGTTCTGTTGTGTGAGTTTATTCAATTGTGGCTTAGTTAATAAACCCTGGTTAAGCAAAGTGTATGAACCTGGTGATGTGTACAAAAATGGTACAAGCTTTAAGAAAATGTTCACAAAAGGCAGGTGCATTTTTCATTAAGAGACTTATTTCCAGATACATATTTTTCTAAAAAACCAGGATGTGGACATCATGAATTCGTCTAGCCAATTAGGAATCATTAGCAGAATTATTAGAAACAAGTTGTGCCAGCTTGGGGGATGTCTTAACTCAAACTCCAAGAAGCTCCTTATAAAACCTTAGTAAGACCACACCTGGAATACTGCATCCAATTTTGGTTAACACATTACAAAAAATATGTTAAAACTTTGGAAAATGTGCAGAGAAGAGCAACAAAAATGATTAAAAACCTGGAGACTAAAGTATATGAAGAACTGTTGCAGGAATTGGATATGGCTAGTCTAGAGAAAAGAAGGACTAGGGTGACATGATAGCAGTATCCCGGTATTTGAGGAGGTGCCACAAAGAAGAGGGAGTCAACTTATTTTCCAAAGCACCAGAAGGCAAGACAAAAAATAATGGATGGAAACTAATCAAGGAGAGAAGCAACCTGCAATTAAGGAAAAACTTCCTAACAGTAAGAACAATTAACCAGTGGAACACCTTGCTTTCAGGAGTTGTGAGTGCTTCATCACTGGAGGTTTTTAAGAAGAGACTGGATAGCCATTTGTCTGGAATCCTGTAGAGTGTCTTGCTTGAGCAGGGGGTTGGGCTAGAAGACCTCCAAGGTCCCTTCCAGCTCTATTCTGATTGATTGAAAACCCTGGCATCAGCATTAGACCTGCAGTTTGTCATGAATAGTGCAAATGTTCACACTGTAATGGGCCCAAACACTCGGGGTGCTTGTTCTTAGCTTCAAGAAGCTACGATGTCTGCGATTATTTAAAAATAATTCTGTAATTCCTTTACAATAAAAAGTAAATATAAGATAACAGCTTGTAGTACACAGACAGCAAGGAACAAGTGGATTCATTTGTCATGCTAAGCTATAATTTGGCTACACGTGGCTTATTGAATAAACCACAGTTGATGCAATTAAAATAACATTAGGGTAGCAAATGTGTTTTGTTTAATTTTGACTTAGTGTACTGTACAGACATGGCTATTATTGGAAAAGTAACAACAGAAGGGGAGTTAAATTTTACAATGACAAATGCTTGTGTAGCAGACAATTATCTTCTGTTTTTGAATTGGTTGCTGTTACAACTTCACACCTCTTTAATGAGTTACAGGAAGGGAGGGCAAATTACCTCAACAACAGTCTTTTGAAATCTCTATTATGTTTTGTGCTATTCTGAGCATAATGGTGAATGTACAAAATGTTTTCAGGAACCCTGTCATGTTTTGTCTCTTCTGTAATTCTTCTAGTGAACAAATAAAAAAAGATGTAAATGTGGTAAACATGTACTGAATTTTGAGGCTAACATAGATATGCATTTCCATGGCTGAGAGAAAACTACAGCACTTATAGCAATAGAAGTGTCCTTTTTCTGTTATGCAACCAATTGCCCAGAATATCACCTCTGAGTGATATAAGTAATAAAAGACAGTGATCAACCTGTCTTATATCAACTTAGGCACTTGTAACCCAGTAGTTTAAAAGACTTAGTAGAGCAACAAACTGCAGGACATCAGGCTTTATGTTCTGGAGGCAATGCATAGCTAGTTACTATGGTAACAGGAATATTACAAAGAAGGACTGTTCTAATTTATGATGGTGCAAAAGCAGAAAAGAAAACTATTGGTAAAACACAAAGAAATGCAGTAGAAAAATACTGAAAGAAGGTTGTGTTTATAAGAGAACAGAGACCAACACATGATTGGCATCAAGGTCTGTTGAAGGTTTTTTTTGGCAATTCTGTGGATTATTCTCAATATAATGCTCTCTACTGTTTGAATCTAGATCACATTACAGAACATACTCTTCATTATTAACTATTGCAGTTATGTTCAAATCTTTCTATTTTGAACAACATACAGTTATTTCATCAATCCCCCTATTATAATACTGAATGGTTTTGCATTACACTAATCATGGTTTGAACCATGTTTTATTTAACCTGCCATAGCACACAACATATTATGACAAGCCCAAGGAAAGTATACTATAGTTTATTGCAGCATATAAACCCAGGCAATACTACCCAGGTTAGGCTGAAATATAATTGGCTTTATGTCAATCAGTAAGCTTCACGACGCAGGCAGGATTTGAACCAGCAAGGCTGACACTAAACAGCCATTGGCTTTCCAGGTATTACCAGTACAACTATGTTTGTAACATATTAATTGTATAAAGTTAAAATAATATAATGTATATATAAATTAGTACGGGGAAGGTGGTCTACATCGTAATACAAAACTAGAGAAGCATAAAATTGTTTGGATAGCACATAAAGTTCACCTTCTTTCAATACATGCTCCTGAAGATTCAAAACCCAGTAACAAATTGTGATGCAATGTACAATGAAAAGAAAAACAACAACAACTTGTCAACAGGATCCTATTTGTATGGCCTTGGAATTGTGCAATGGAAGAAACACTAGGGAATTTATACTCTTACTGGAAAGCCAGTGCTGCATTGGATCATACATCAGCAGGAGATATTTCAAGAAAGGCCCTCAATACTTTGCCCTCCATAAATTCTCTGAATCTTCTCTCTGTGCTGGAGTCAGATAACAAACAGAAAGACAATGACTCCAAGAATCCAGGCTGTCCATCTGCTCTGCACTTCCAGATTCTTGCTTCTCTAGCGCCAGCTGATGAAATTTTCATAGCTGTAGTGAGGTTTCTCATTTCCAGCAGGCTGTGTTGCCTTGAAGCTTTCACAGTTGTGCCCTGTTCAGGTTTCCATGGGTGTCTGTCCTAGGTGACAATGATAGGAGCCATTTGCTCTCTTAACAGTCCTCTTAAAGCTCAGGATTTCAAAGCGAATGACACATTAACACGTTATAAGAGATTAAGAACCTCTTTTACAGACTTTCTGAATTGTGCTTCATGTAGTTAGGGGTCACACCTTTTAAATTCAACCTTATTATGTCCAAGGACAAACAGAAAATCTCCTTTCCACAGAAACTTTGGGCATACCACATCTGTTGTTTCTCTTTGTTGGTGACACGTTGTCATGTACTTTGATTTTATAAACTATATGAAAATAAATATGGCCTAGCTAGGGATGGACAATTATTTGGTAATCAAAATTCCCACATATTTTGGAGGGGGCAGTCAAAATTATGATATATTGGACAATGATATTATGATGTCACCAAAGGTGGTATGGCAAGATTTTTATAGTGGACTTTTTAAAAAATAAGTTACAATTTTTTGTGATTTCAACCCAAAAGAAAACTTATTCAACTTTAAAAAAACTATTTAAAATTGAAATCTTTCTTGAAATTTGTCATTAAAATTTAGTTGCCCCATTTCAGATTATTCATCTTCAATCTAAGATATGGAATATTCAGTTTTCTCCAGGCTTATGCCCTTCTAGATGTATTGGGTCTGTACCTCCCAGAATTCCCATTGGTGTGATCCTATTATAAGAATATTATGAGTTATAGTGCACCCTGATTTCAGTACTGCTTGGCTATACTATAGTTCATGTGCAATCCAGAGATTTAGACTAGGTGGCATTGTTATACTACTTAAGTCAAACAATATCATAGCAAAGGAGTGTAAATAGCTGACAATAGAATTCTTGAAGAATTTCAGTTCTTACCTCTGAGACAATTACCAGATAAACCCTCCTTTCTATTTTCAAATGAAAATCCAAGGCTATAATCCGCTAGACTAGACTATGAATTTCTTGTCCTTGACTTTCTTTAAATGAAACAGATATAGTAAAAAGATGATGTACTGGATGCTGATGTTCATTATGCAACATTATATTTAGTAATATAAGCAATATTAATATAGTGTTACTTCTTCCTAGTATCAGTTGCCTATTAAATCCTCTCAGAATAACAGAATAGCAGAGTTGGAAGGGTCCTTGGAGGTCTTCTAGTCCAAACCCTTACTCAAGAGGAAACCCTATACCATTTCAGACAAATGGTTGTCCAATCTCTTCTTTAAAACCTCCAGTACTGGAGCACCCACAACATCTGGAGGCAGGTTGTTCCACTGATTATTGTTCTCACTGTCAGGAAATTTCTCCTTAGTTCTAGGTTGCTTCTCTCCTTGATTAGTTTCCATCCGTTGCTTCTTGTCCTGCTTTCAGGTACTTTGGAGAATAGCTTGACTCCCTCTTCCTTGTGGCAGCCCCTTAGATATTGGAATACTGCTATTATGTCAGCTCTAGACCTTATTTTCATTAAATTAGACACGCCCAATTCTTGCAACCATTTTCCATATGGTTTAGCCTCCAGCCCCCTAATCATCTTTGTTGTTCTTCTCTGCACTCTTTCTAGAGTCTCAACATCTTTTTTATGTCATGGCAACTAAAACTGGATGCAGTATTCCAAGTGTGGTCTTACTAAGGCTTTATAAAATGCTATTAACACTTCATGTGCTCTTGATTCTATCTCTCTGGTGGTGCAACCTAGGACTGTGTTGGCTTTTTTGCCAGCTGCAGCACACTGCTGGCTCATATTTAAATAATTGTTCACTAGGATTCCAAGATCCTTCCTGCAATTACTACTATTGAGCAGGTGCTACCAATTCTCTACCTGTGCATTTGGTTTTTCTTGCCTAAATGTAGAACTTTACTTTTCTCACCACTGTGTTTCATTTTGTTAAAGAGGACCCAGTGTTCAAGTCTGCCAAGATCACGTTTAATGAACAAGCATAAAGTAAGTTAACAGTTTTTCATAAACTATTTTAAAAGGACTCTGGTAGATATTGAAATCTATGCTGAAGAACTCTGTAAATATATGATAGATGCTGTTAAATAGCTGAATTTACAATCCTTAAACCAGGGGTGTCAAACTGCCGGCCAGTGGGCTGGATGCATCACGCAGAAGCCGCGCCCATCCCATTGCCAACAATGGCAAAACTTCTCCCTATACGTTGTGTGATGTCACATGATATCGCGAGTTTGACATGTCTGCCTTAAAGAGTAGAATATTTTAAAAATAATTTTCATGAAGCACCATTTTCTATAGAAGGGTCCACTGAAAGGCCATGTACAAAAACATTAATCTTTCTGTTTCCACAGTTCTGATTACTGATTGACTGGCTTCCCTTGACCCAGTGTTAATTGACGGGAAGAAACTTGGGACAGGTTGCCTTTTGATCAGGAAGCGTTATCAGAACCCTTGTCAAAGTCACAACCATGCCATTCCTAATTGGAAACTGGATCTACATACAAAGGCCCAGGAAGATCAAACTGTTACCAGAGCAAGACAATCTATGTCAAAGGTTGCAGACTTTGGCCTTTACAGTATTATATTGCAACAAGTTGTTATTTATTTAATTGTTATAAGTTTCCATTAAAGAGTGGAATGCTGCTTATGTCGTTATGCCTTAGGCATAAAAAGTCTTGATGCGTTCCCAAGACAATTATAGAGAACTGATATATACAGTAAACTGAGAGTTAAGTCAAATTTCCAGTTTGAGACAGCATTGCCGGAAAATGAGACTTGAGACATATTTTGGTCTCCCAGGAAGAGCAGGAAACGTTTCAAAAATGTTCAGGAAAATATAAATGGAATTGTATCTCTTGGTGCAATGCTTCCAAGGCTGTACTGAGAAGCGAGATTGAAATGGCTAGTAAATGCAAAACCAAAATATTCACCATATGTTTTCCTGTCTCAGGAAGTGATTGCATTCCAAAATATGAAATCCTATGCTAAAAACACCCCCTGCCCTGCAATTTGAAATCTTTCATAATCTAAATCAGGAATAGTCAATCTTTGATCTGATGTAGGCCAGTGTGATTTCTATGTAGCCTTCTAGCTTCTAACAATTTTGCCATTGAATTTGGCAGCAAAGTTAAAAATCTTCTCAAAATCAAGATTGGAGATCGGTGTGGGAGGCCTCTGGGGGGCAAATCATTTCAGCTAAGCAGCTTCTTCATTAAACTGGCCCAAAATCATACCCATGAATCTCAGCTAATTTATTACCTAATTTCAAAATGGCTTGATTTTGATGGGGGAAACGGGTTAAAATCCTTTAAAGAATAGAATCTTAGAAGTTTGCCTCACAGGTCCAGCTTGCTTCTGTTTCCATTTCTCGATTCCCCTAAAAAATACAGGGTGGGTGTGTGTTTTTATCTTGTAGTCTTCAACTGGTCAGTGGAGTCAGTTCAGGCTCCAGACTTTGGGATAGTGTCTCACTTCTGATTTAAATTATTGTGCTAGAAAATGATAAAATTGTCACCTCTTGGAACATTGTCTGGTCTGATTTTTCCCCAAAAAAATCTTTTATAGAAGACATAAAGTCACAGAGACAGATGCAATTGAGTGGCCATACCCTGTGTTTCTACCTTGACAATGACACCCTCAGTGCAACAGGTAGTAAATAAAAGTGAATTCCTTGAAAGGAAAGCACCCTCAAATTGTGACTCCTGCTATACCGCTAGTTCAACATGTTGCATAAAGGGGGAGGGAAGGAATTTGTGAAAGGAATTGATTAAATCCCTCTACCTTAAATAAACCTTAAGTAAAGATTGGTTAAAACAAAGAAACAGGACCTATAAAGGTAGAATTTTACAAACCTCAGGTAGATCTGAAAGAGACATTTTTAAATTTTCCCCAAATATAACAGTGAATCCAGTCAACTTTCCATGGTTTTGCAGCAATGGATCCCTTTAGGAATGTCGCTGTTTTTTGCACCATCTAGCCAGAAAACGAAGTGATCTGAACAGCCAAGCTTTGATCCAAGCTGATTTACAGTTTTAAAAGTAATGAACAATAACAACCTTTCCAGTTGGGAAAGAAACATTTGTATTATTGTGCCCCTGTTGTTTACTCCCTTTTTCCTATCTGTATACAGACCGCTGTATTCTCTGCTAGCTGAAGCTTCCAATACCTCCTTGCCAGGGAATTGACTATACAGTATATTTGTGGAGAAAATGTAGTAACTCCATGTATATGCAAGTAGTTGCACAAACTGTTATCTCTGGTTCTCTGGCCAAATGTGAGATGAATGTCCCTCTATCTTGGATATATTGGGGAAATGACTTATCTGCATATGGTAAAGCGAGAGCCAATACCTCCATAAAAGAATGGGAGAAAATTTGTCACTGTGTATGTTTACCTAGTCAATTTCAATAACTATGCTAAATAGTAATCCTGTGCCAGCTATCTCTGTTGTACTACTCATCCATTTAAGTCTTTGCCTGTCAGAGAAAGAATTCTGCTGCATAGATTTCTCTAGAGCAATGAGCTTTTGGAGGATTATTGCTTCAGCTGAAGATATTCCTGCAGCATTAAGGGGAAATCTTGTGAAATCTGTAGTATTGTTTTCCCCATGGAAGCTTAGCTGTTTATAGGACAGGTTTGGGCAGGCAGAGAAAGAATTATTTTACCTTAGGACACTGTTGGTGCTTAGGTGAGTAGCTGAGTGTATTACTGCTGGCTCACAAAATAACACCATGGCCAAGGAGCCTGATAGTCTGAAAACAGTTTCTTTGAATCAGGCAGGCCATTAACCTCTGGCTAGGAAGATTCTACTCAGATAGGACCACTCAGAGTTCCTCAGCAACAAAACAATTGTTGCCATGTGCTATCGAGACTTATTTTTATCTGCTTTATGATCATTAAGGTCCTTTTTATAGTTATTTACTTTAACTAAAATGTGCTGCCTCCATGGGTCCTGTTCACACTCCATGTGAAGTGCTTTAAACATCTGTAAATGCATAATCTTTCTTTCTTTCTTTCTTTCTTTCTTTCTTTCTTTCTTTCTTTCTTTCTTTCTTTCTTTCTTTCTTTCTAAATGGCAGTCAAAAAATAAACAAAAGTCCCAGGAAGACATAAATTAGCTTAACTTAAGCTCCCACAAGAGAAGAACAAAGGATTCTGTGTTATTACCAAGTTAAATATATTACAGTAATGTGTAACATCACAGGTTTGCTTAGATTTGGTATTTCAGGGTACTGAAATTTTTAGGAAGTTCAATTCCACAGTATATTCCAAAATGGATGAATATATAACATCTTACACCACTTTAAAAGAGAGAGTAAAAAGAAAAAAAATGACAGCAGGCAAATGAATCGCCACTTTCTGTTTTATTTTGTTCATTTGGACAACCTGTTATGTGAAATTAAAGCAATCATGTGTAACAAAAATGATAGTGTTACATAATCTAGAGATTCAAATATACCTCTATAAAAACAGGGTTTATGGCTAACATAGACTTCTCTTTATTGCTATAGACCTCAATACTTCATTAGAGAAAATACTTTGCCTCAACTTTTCATTTGATTTCTTGCAGCCTGTTCAATCCATTTAAAGGGGGCAGGGCATGCTTCCAAGGGCAGTAGGGAGGGGCATTGGAGGAGCAAACTGTATTTCACATTACATTCAAGCTATCCCACAGGTGCTTTTTCACTAGACAATTGGACTTCATTTTTCTTTGAAGCAATAATCCTCCATTTCGCTTCTCATCCAAGAAGCATCTTCAGCTCTGACTAGATGGTGGGTAATGGAAGAATGCAGCTGGTCATTTGCATTCTTTTAGAGAGTCGTTGAGGCCACCTGGAGATTTATCTGTGTCTTCAGGGTCACCTGAGTAGTGCAAATGGGTGTGGAGCCATCTTGGAACTATTGAAAAGACTGTGTTGTAGACTAGAGATAGAAGATGTCCTATCCCTCTCCCTCTGCTGAGAGAGGGCTGTTCAGTTTTGACACAGATGGCCTCTTTGACCCTTCTTTCAAACCAGCGATCCTCTCTGTTCATATTTGTCTTTTTAATACTGATGGATGGCTGAATCTTGTCCTGATGGGTTTGTTTGTCTATGCTGTACCATGTGTTTATGAAGTGGTTTTGTTTCCCCAAAACAAAGTCTGAGCCATGTGCAGATCTGTACATTGGGGTGACAAAACAGCCACTTCTTAAACACATGGCACAACACAGAACAAACCAATCAGGACAAGATTCTACAAGGAGTATAAATCCTTCCATTCCCACACCATCTAGTCAGAGCTGAAGAAGCTTCTTGGATGAGAAGTGGAATGTCTTCAAAGAAAAGTCTAGTTGCCTCGTGAAAAAGCACCTTTGGGATAACTGGCACCTGGATGACTGAGAACCTCCATAGACATTACATTCAGGTCCCCTTTGTAAAAAGGGAAGGATGGTAGACTCCTGATAGGGTTGCTCTGGAACTACCCTCTCCACCCCCACCCCAAGGCTAGGCTATAAAACAGACCTGCAAAACCTTCTTTGAGCTGATGATTACAGAAAAATCATATAAAGGCATTGCCTTTATTGGCATGGCCAATAAAATTGAATGATGAAAGAATCAGGATGGACAAAAAGATTTGTTGTTGTTGTTGCAGAACAAATATTTAAACTTTGGAATTTGTTATTAAAAGACATTGTGCTAGCTTCAACAAAATGTTGGACCAATTCGTAGAAGTCCTGGAGATCAAGGACTATTAACCTTGATGAGAGTGTGACTGCCTTTGAAAGCCATCTGCAATGTTATCTTTTCTTTTCCATATTCCTTCCCCTTTAATTTATGTAAATTATTAATGCATTCAGGAAGGTTATTCCACCATATGTGCTTTGTAGTCCTTAACAATTATAAAGTTAAGGGGGAGGAGGAGATTCATACCTTTTGGTAGCTAATGGTTAAATACCCCTGGTGCATTTTTAAATTATGACTTGAGGTTGATCCACTAAAAGAGCTGGGTCATTAATTTTAACCTGCTAGTAAATGATTCCACGGACTTGTCCTGATTTGATAGTTTTATCATTTACCTTCATCTACTGTAGTTTTAAGGGTTGGTTTAAAAGTGGGAATAGAAGCTTCTTAGAATTATTACCCATGACCTGCACTTAATTCACTAATAAAAGCAAGGCTGGGTACTGTGGAAGCAGGACATTAATCAAAAGCAAAGGTCAGAGGAGATGGCCAACTCTTTCCTTTGCTGGATTACTGATACAAATGGTTATTTCCTAGAGAGAACATACTATTGGAATGTTTCTGGCAGAATTGCTGCTTAAACGAAGCATTTTCCATTTTCAAAGTCACTGAAGATTTCATTATGCAAGCTTTTCTATCCAAGTGTTATCCCTGAATTAATTCCTTTGTTTGCATGGCTGTGAAAATAGCAATATATATTACTGATTAGATGTATACCCCACCTTTCTTTTAGGAACTTAAACCAAGCATCCTTAGCGTACACTATTATTTTCCTCACAACAGTCATCCTATGAAGGTGGACTGGGAGAGACTTTTGGCCCCAAGTCACTAATTAAGTTCTGTGGCTGAGGGTGGTCTCTCTACTTCTAATCCAAAATCTTAACCACTACTCTCCCCCTCCACTCCACTGACTGTCTATTTTTAAATTAAGCAAATTCCTGCTTAATCAATTAATTAGGTCTTGCTGGCAAGTTAGTCTGCTTAGGGATTCAGCATAAATACACTTTTGTGGAAAAGTTTATGAAGAGGCAATCCAGATCAATGACACATTCTGACACAATATAGTTTGCTTCAGGGTTATCCAGGTTCGTTTACAGAAGCAGGAGAAGGGCGGGATATAAATGGGATATAAATGGAATTAAATTCAATGCTTCTGGACTTCCATTGGACATCACCAAGCCAGGTATATTTGTTTTGCCTTAAGGGTTGTTATAAGCATAACCACTAACTTAAGGGAATTCTGGGAACTGAAGTCCATACATATTAAAGTTGCCAAGGTTGAGAAATGCTATTATAAATCGTGGTTTCAGAGTTAGCATTGCGTGTGAACACAGCCATTGTGACTTATTAACAAACTAGAATTATAAGACATGTCTTGGCATTATCAATGAACCCAGCCATTGACTGTGTAGTTGTATGATTTGGCGCTTTGTTCTGGCACTGTAATTCTGACCAATGTTTGTTCTGCACTCTGAATGGGATGGGTCTAAATTTTACCATTTAATTTGCAGCTAAGGGCTGAGTCTATTCTAACCTTCTGAGTCAGCACACTAATTGCAATATTTCTCTTCATTTGTAATAAAAGCACTATGAAATCCAACCAGCAACAAGCCTCTAAATCACTGTAGCCTCAGGATACATTTCTTTTAAGTAAGCTGGCATAACTCCTTTGCTGCTTCCTGGAAACAGTTCAGAAATCAGGAGCAGCTACTACTGATATTGCATAGGCAAATTTTTCCCCTTGATTTACAATTTTCCTTTCCGCCAGCAAGTTCCATGTTATACTGTAGCAGCTGTTCCCAGCCTGATGCCCTCCAGTTGGAAAGAGATGATCGAGAATCCTGGAAATTGCAGGCCAAAGAGATCAGGCAGTACCAGGCTGGGAAAACCGACAATTAATTGAAGGATCATCAATACAATGAACAGAACTTTGGGGTCTTGGCCATGTATTTTGAGAGCATCAGCCTTCAGGACATATATGTTTTTCATTTGGATCAACATCACTAGAAAGCTCACAATATGGAAAATATTTATCTGGAATGCTGTTAATTCAGGAACACTTATTCAGGCGCTCAGTCATGCTTATGTCCACATACAGCAGCACAGATATGTACTTTTTAAATAGTTTTAAAAGTTAACAGGGGTGTCTGCAAAGCATACTCCAAAAAAGTCAAGATGTGATGCACATAAAAACCAGAATTTTGACCACACCTTTGCAGTTGCCATCTTGACTTTTTTTTTAAACCAAACCCTGCATACACTCCTACATGCGAGATGATGTAAGGCTCAGGAAAAATTGAAAAGTGAGCTTGACTGTTGTTAAGTATATGGACACATCTGCACAGGTTTCTTGTTAGCAATATGGAAGCTGGTTTATTTCCTAGTCTATTATTTCCACCCTCAGCTTTCCTTGTGGTCTCCCATCCATGTCTTTGGTGTGTGTGGGGGGGTGGGGGGTTGTTTTTTGTTTGGAATCTGCCAAGATCAGCTCAATAGTGCCACCTGCTGTGACATTTTTAGGAAATTGAATTTATAGTATATTTGGAATGTAAATATGTTATTTCGTTTTTAAATAGCCATTCTGTAAATCCTGAGTTTGCAATAGTGCAAAATTCTCTACCACTCAGTTATTTGTTCTGCTATTTTTCTTCCCTCTTTGCTGTTCCTATTTCCAAATCAGTTATTAACTTCCCTATCATACTATGTGGTACTAGCTTCTTTGATTTTGGCTTCACAAGATGTGGCTCTGTGATTTATAAACCATAGCTTATAGTATATATTTAGTTACAAGCCAGCCCAATATAGATCTTTCAATAAACCTCTTCTTAGGACAGTATGTAATCCTAGTCAAAAATATATGTCATCAGGAATCAGGCTAATCGATCTAATCATAGTGGCTAATCCAGATTTGGAGTCTTCTTATTCTCTTCTGCAAAATTTCTGGAGATCAAAGAAGGCATGAACTCAGCATATATACAAGCAATAGATACTGTTATGTCGCGGGTTCTTCACGCAGAAAGAAGACAAGGCAAGTGAGTTCAGGAAAGCTCATGGTTTATTGCTTGCAGAATCTGAACTGAGAATGGGGCTGCAACTAGCAGCAATTTATAGCCTAGCCCCTAGGCAGCAGCCAATAGGTTTAAAGCAACCATTGCCGCCTAGGGACAGCCAATAACAGCACTGGAGTCTTGGAGTCTGGGCTGCTGGAGAGCCATTAGCTGCTCCAGCTAACCTTGTGGTATTACCATTGAGCCCAATACATAACACCCCTCCCCTCTTAGATCAGACAACATCATAGCAATAGTTGGCCTTAATACAATTAACAAGATTAAACATCATAGCAACCTTAAATAAAAACAATACAAGTTACAAGGGTTAACATTATAGCAACTGAATGAATAAGCTTTCATTGACAGCACACTAGACAGTTAAACATCATAGCATCTGAATGAATAGGCTTTCATTGACAGTACACTAGTCAGTTAACATCATAGCTTCAGTTTTTTTCAGTACAGTGACACGTTACAGTACATACAACATTATAGTTCTTTATTTTACAACGTAATCAGCAAGATAAGAAGGAGGCTTGCATGTCCTTGTGGAACGCCTTGGAGTTCCAGTCACTTTGTGGTCTACCAGCTTACCCAGCGAGCCAGGTAGACCATTGTCCTTTGATGCACCTGAGTCAAAGGAATTAGATGCTCTCTGGCTGGCCTCTCCAGGTTGACCCACCTCAGAGTCAGACTGATCAGCAGAGTAGGCACAGCAGCTGTTGAAGTCTAGTTGGCTTGTTCCTTCAGGGGATCCATGTTGCATTTCTGGACTCCCCTCTTCTACGCCCAGTTCCTCATTGGTTATGAAGGAAGAGTCTTGAGAGTCCATGTATGGGCTATCTTGACTGCAAGTTTGGGGACCTTGGAAGGGACTTATGATGCAGTCCTCGCTTAGTGGCCGTTCTGGAAACCATTTTCTGAGTTGATCAATGTGGCGTCTGACAACTCGCCCTCCCTCCAGCCCCACTTTGTAAGACAGGGGCCCAGATGATTTGGTAATTTTACCAGGAACCCATAGATTCCCATGTCCATAGTTCCTGGCCCATACCCAATCGCCCATTTGCAGCCCCCTAGGGGGTTTTGGTCGAGAGGCCTCTGCTGCCACTCTATCTGGATGCTACCTGTCCTGTTTAGTGATCAGTCACCTCCCCCAACATAGTTCTGCAGGACTTTTGCCTGTAGCAGTGCAGGGCGTAGAATGCTGGCAAAGTAGAAAATCTGCCAATCTGTGATGCCACTCACCTGTTACAATGCGCTTGAGTGATTCCTTCGTTGTCCTCACCATACGTTCAGCTTGACCATTAGTGGATGGGTGAAAAGGGGCAGATGTTGCATGTCTGATAAGATTTGCTCTGAGAAAGGCCTGAAATTCAGCAGCAGTGAATTGGGCCCCATTGTCTGAAACTAAGACATCTGGCAACCTGTGTGTGGCAAAGAGTTTTCTCAGCACCTGGATGGTCCTAGCAGTAGTCATGTTAGGTACTGGAATTACTTCCAGCCATTTGCAGTGGCTGTCCACCACTATGAGGAAGAGCTGTCCCTGAAAGGGCCCAGCGTAGTCTATGTGAATTCTAGACCAGGGAGTGTACATCTCCTCCTACCTGTGAACTGGAGCCTGTGGCATTTCAGGCCTAGATTGCTGGCATGTATAACAACCATGGACTTGTGCCTCAATGTCCATGTCAAGGCCAGGCCACCAAAGGTAGCTTCTTGCTAAAGCTTTCATTCCGACAATGCCTGGATGACCTTCATGTAATGACTGTAAAACCCTGTCTCTCAGGGAAGAGGGAATTATGACTCTGTTTCCCCATAATATGCACCCTTTGCGGGCTGATAGCTCATGCCTTCTGACAAAGTAATTCTGAAACTCAGAACCTGGGCTTTTATCCAACTACCCTGTGTGTACCCATGAAAGCACTCTACTAAGTGTTCTATCTGTAGCTGTTTCTGCAGCAATGTCCCCAGCATGGAGGGGGAATTCAGGTAGGTCCTATATGGACAGAATTCTGGCTGTAGGGGCCAGGTCTGGTTCCATTAGTGGCAGTGGGAGTCTGCTGAGGCCATCAGCATGGCCCATTTCTTTACCAGGTTTGTGAACCAATTTAAAAGTGTATGCAGATAAGAAAATAGACCATCTCAGCATTCTTGGGGAAAGTATGTTGGGGGTTTGTTTGTCTGTTGTGAAAAGTCCCAGTAGAGGTTTGTGGTCTGTAAAGACTGTGAAGTCCCTGCCATATAAATAGCCATGGAATTTTTTTTATTCCAGCAACAATGACTAGGGCCTCTTTGTCAATTTGAGCATAGTTACGCTCAGCAGAGGACAGTGTCCTTGAATAAAATGCTATAGGGACCTGTGTTCCATTCTTTTCTAAATGACTTAAAACTGCCCCCACCCCGTAAGGAGATGCATCACATGCTAAACATACTGGTTTAGACTCTCTGAAATGAGTTACAGTGGATTTTTCTGACAAGAGTGCCTTTAAGTCCTGGAAGCTTTTTTCATGAATGCCGGTCCATTTCCATGGAGCTTTCTTATCTAAGAGCCTGTGAAGAGGCTCTGCCAATGCGGCCTTGTTAGGCAGAAAGGCATGGTAGAAATTGAGGAGGCCCAGGAATGCTTGTAGCTCTCCTTTGGATTTAGGACTAGGAGCCATTTTAATAGCCTTCACTTTGGATTCAGCAGGGTGAATACCGTTAGCATCAATTCGAAATCCCAGAAATTCTGTTGAAGGGACCGCCAATACTACATTTGCTCTTTTTTAATTTGAGGCCTGCTTCGCGAAGCCTCTGTAAGACAGCCCTGAGCCTGCTGGCTAACACTTCTGTAGATTCCCCAGCAATAAGAACATCATCAAAATAAGGGCAGACGCCCTGAATGCCTTTAAGTGTGTGTTCCATGATCCCCTGGAAAATGCCTGGGGCAACGCTGAATCCAAACTGTAAACACTTTACTTTGAAGGCCCCCCTGTGAGTCACGATCGTCTGAGCTGCGGCAATTGCTGATAGGCCTGTGTTAAATCTAATTTAGCAAAAATAGTACCCCCTTGCAAGGAAGCTAAAATGTGGTTGACCACTGGGACAGGGTAAGCGTGTTGCTTAAGGGCCTTATTGATTGTACATTTATAGTCTGCACAAATGCGAATTTCCCAGTTGGCTTTAAGTGAGGTGACTATAGGAGTTTCCCACTCCCCACCATCAACTGGTTGTAAAACGCCCTGTTCTACAAGCTTTATGTTTGAGGGCAAAAGGGACCTTTCGTGGCTTAACCCTAATGGGAACTACGTTGGGGTCTAGCTTGAATGAGATGGGCAGGCCTGTGTATGTTCCTAGGGCTGAATCAAAAACGTCTGCAAAGTCCTCGCAAACTGATGAAAGGTTTGCAGCTTGTGTCCGGTTGATACCAGTAATCTCAATGCCTAAGGCATCAAACTAATTGAGTCCAATGAGACTCGTTCTCTGGCCCCCTACTACTATGACATCCAGGTGCCCATAAAACCCCTTAAATTTTACAGTCATGGTGGTTTCTCTCTTAACTTTAACTTGAGCATTTTGAAAGTCAGTTAAAATTGTCTGAGGGCCTCAGCTTGGCCCATTTGTTACTGCGCCTGCACACGAAATTGAAGGTGTCCTGGGAAATAATAAAGACAGCAGAACCAGAGTCCAACTCCACTTTACATGGGACTCCTTGTAGCTCTACCAGCAGTTTGAGTTTAGATTTGAGGGGGCGTCGGGCCCCAGTGCGGCACATGCTTCTACGGCTTCTGCAAAACCCCACACTAAATGGAACCTGGGCCCCGGTACCTTTCCTGGTCAGATCTTCCGACTGGTGTTTGGGTGGCCGGTCCCTCTGGCGAGCTCTGTAGACCGCTGTGATGTGGCCTGTCTTGCACGTGGCTGACCAGAATCTGCAATTGGCGTGAAAATGGTTGCTGCCACACCCTTTACATCTCGGTAAGAGAACTGCCTTGTAAGTGTTCTCTTGCTGTTTGCTGCTGCGTTGCTGCGCGTCGGTTTGCTTGTGAAGCTTGTTGACTTCAGGATCTTCTTCTTCCAAAGATTTCTCCGAGCGTTTGGCGTCCTCATGGTGGACTGTTTCTTCATGCTTTGTCATTTTGGCGGGCTGGACTGTTTGAACTGCACCCCCGGCGGCTTCATCTGCCATTACTTCATCTTGAGCTTCTGAGAATGTTAAATTCAGCCTGGCAAAAAGTCTTTGTTGAAGTGTTCGGTTCCGCAGGCCGCAGACGAGCCGGTCTCGCAGTTGCTCTTCTAGGTTTGAAAATTTACAAAGGCGTACGGCCTGCCTCAAGGCCGCGATGAATTCCGATGCTGATTCACCGGGTTGCTGCACTCGCTGATCAAACGTGAAGCGCCAGGCTATTTCTGACATCTTGGGCTGAAAATGTTCAGCCAGCTTTTTCTTGAGATCTGCGTAGGAAATCGATTCTAGTGGTGTCGGAGCGAAGAGGTTTTCGGCCAAGTCGAAGGTGGCTGGGCCACACGTGCAGAGCAGCATTGCAGCCTTCAGCCCATCTTCAGCAATTTGGTTTGCCCGGAGGTAGTTTTCTACCTGGGACAAGTAGGAAGGCCATCTCTCTGGGTGTTTGATGTCGAATTCACGAAGTCTTCCGACCTTCGGCATTCTGTCTTTGGCTGGTTCCTGTGGTTTTCGATCCTGCTTCCCAAGGCCCAGGAAGTGAATCCGCTGAGCATGAGGTCGCTAGCGTGGCTTGCTAGCTGACCGTGTGTGTGGGGGGAAATGCCTTTTCCCTCCAGGCGTGAGCTGCCTCTCCCCTAGTGGACTTCAGCTCTTTTTGGGAAGCAGGATCCCACCTTCGTCACCAGTGTTATGTCGCCGGTTCTTCGCACAGGAAAGAAGACGAGGCAAGTGAGTTCAGGAAAGCTCATGGTTTATTGCTTGCAGAATGTGAACTGAGAATGGGGCTGCAACTAGCAGTAATTTATAGCCTAGCCCCTAGGTGGCAGCCAATAGGTTTAAAGCAACCATTGCCGCCTAGGGACAGCCAATAACAGCACTGGAGACCTGGAGTCTGGGCTGCTGGAGAGCCATTAGCTGCTCCAGCTAACCTCGTGGTATTACCATTGAGCCCAATACATAACAGATACCTCACTACATATATTGAAGTAGCAATGAGAAGTTTTCTGCAGCTTGATGAAGAAATATCAAATGCCCTAAATATTTCAGGGTCAACTTGATGAACAAGATGAATAAATTGATCTCAAAAATTTCAAGGCTGGATAATCGGGCTATAAGCTACAGACTTTTCTGTATAGATTCTTTTATACAGAAGGCCCCTGTGCCATGCTTCAGATAGCCCCGGTCAATGTATGTGAGAGCTGGCATGGGCAGTCTTGCCTTTGGGCAAGGAATTGGGCACAGTTACCTTTGATCCTTCCCAAGTAAATATCAGAGAATAAACTCTTACACCTCAATTCACCTTGGATTATAACACAATCATCCATGCCCCAATCTAATGAAAGGTTATAAAAACCCCAACCTCTTCCTCCTGCCTCGCCTCAATAATTAGCCTCAATAACCCTCGCCCACCCCATTGCTCAGAGGACAAGTGCTTTTATACAATAGCAATCCCCTCTTCCTGTTTCAAAGAGGAAGCAGGTGGAAGCTTTTAGCAAGCAACCTTTATGTCCAGGGGTATGTGCTGATGAGCAGCAATTGGAGAGGGTGGCTACCTCTCCGTGCCACAACTTGCACAGATCTACATTTCAACAAAGCCAGCTTCCATGGGGAGATGAATAGGCTAAATAATAAATGATGAGCCACAGACTCTTTTACTCTTGCCCCATCAGCTCTTCCTCTCTTTCTTCTGTCTTTCTAACACACAGATATACGTGTGTGCGCGCATGAACGTGCACAGAGAGAGAGAGAGAAAGAGAGATACACAGCTCCCATGGAAGCTATTTGTAAGCAATCCTGGGCATTTAGGGAATGAGGTGCTGAATACCAAGGCATATGCCTGCACACGCATACATGCACAAAGACACACACACACACACACACACACACATACACACTGCACACATTGTGGCTGCAGAGTCAAATATAGATGTTGGGGACGGGGAAACAATGGTAAGGCATTGGGTTACACTATTGCAGAGTGAACAGGCTGCTAATGGTGAGCCTGGCTGGGATGGGAAAAGAAAGAGGAAGGGCGCAGTATAGGAGAATGTTCGGCTCATAAAGTCTGATTTAGCCCTGACTTCTGCAGAGACATTTGTTTGCAATGGACCTGGCGTGAGCGCCCATTTATGAGATATTAATTTATTCTGGCATTGTAGTGGGGTCTACTGTTCTTCTGCAGCTGGTTTTCATAGCCCATGACTGCCTGCATCTCCTTTCAGCAACTAGAGGAGGCGGGGAGATTTGAGCCAGATTCTTGAATGCCACTTTATTTCATTTTTCATTTTTTTTGCATTGACTGTGTCAGTGTGTCTTAATGTTACAGCCTAAGGAGGTGCTTCTCTCAACACTGCACCTTTCTTGTGCTCAGCATGGCCTCCAAGAAGCAGGCTGCAAGCTACAAAAAGAAAATAGCAACACTAGTTGATTTTAGCACGTGAACTTTGTGTGTGATGGCAGGGAGGGCAGTTTGGGAGGGTAGCCTGCCAAGGATGCTTCTGATGCAAAGATGCCCAAACACTTTGCCATCTCAAGGCTTCACACTTATAAGGTTGTGTGAATGTGTGTATGCACATACGTGTTCTTTTGTCTAGCCGGGCCGGGGGGGGGGGGAGATCTTCCTAACTCTGATCCAGCAGCTGATTAATTCAAGCCTCTGGGACTGTATGATAACAAGCAATGCAAGATATGAAATGCCAGAGGATTTTATGCAAGCTCTCCTAAGGTTTCCTTTCCCCAAAGGAAAAATTAATAATTGGCCTAATAACATTGCACTGAACAAGGCCAGGCATTAGCATAGCAAAGCCGTCTGGTAAAAGTCTTCTTAAACAAAGTATAGTATTTTGGTTGCTATGCCCATCCTTTTATTGTTTTCGGGGCTTCATTTAAGCTAGGATGTCTCTTTTCAATGTTGCTTCTGCAGCTGGCTTTCACTGAACTAAATTTCTCTAATCCTTCTGTTTGCATCCAATGAAAGATGAATTTTAGGCCCTGAACAATGCTTGGGAAGATGTATAATGACTGGGGAGAAAAACTTTATAAAGCTTAATAAGTAGTAGAAATATTATTATTCCTGCAATTTCTGAGCAACTCTTTGAGGGAGATGGCAGCTACATATATTTGATAAATAAATAAATAAATAAATAAAGTGCTGAAAATTTATCCCTATAATGGCAAACAAAATTACTATTATAAACAAAATGTGTGAACATATTCTGAAAGATCGGAGGGCCACGGTGAGCTTTTATTAACCAGGAGACAGTTGTGGGCCTCCCATAGGCATGAAAATCAGCTGAGTGTCTTTAGGCCAATAAGTCTCTCTTAGCCCAACCCACCTTACAGGGTTGTTACTGTGGGGGAAATGGGGCAGGCGTACTAGGTATGCTCACTGCCTTGAATTTTAATAAATAAATTCCCTTCTTATCCCTGCGGATGGTGTACGTGTCTTCCTCAATCTCAGGTCCTCTAATAGAGGCCTGGGAGTTTGAGGGTTCTCTGCAGTATCTTAGCTGTTCCTACTGGTAGCACTGCATTCTTCCGGACAGGAAAGCTCTGATGTTCTTCCTGAGATCTGTTGGAGCCACTCCTCTGGCTTAGGAGTCACTGCCCCAAGTGTTCCTATCACCATTGAGACCACTTTAGTGTTTACTTTCCCATATTTTAAAATTCCCCTTTCAAGTATTTCTCCAGCTTCTCGTACTCCTTCTTCCTTATGTTTCTCTCACTTGGCACTGCTATGCTATCACCACTGCTGTCTTCTGGTCCTTGTCCAGTACCACAATGCTTGGTTGATTGGCTAGTACCTGCCTGTCTGCCAGGAGCAGGAAGTCTCACAGCATCTTAGCCGTTATTATCCATGACCTTCTGACCTCTCCCACCTGTACAGGGAGACTCTAGCCCAGGGGTAGGCAACCTTGGCTCTTTTATGACTTGTGAACTTCAACTCCCAGAATTCTGGGAGTTGAAGTCCACGAGTCATAAAAGAGCCAAGGTTGCCTACCCCTGGGCTAGCCCATACATTGTGTCTTTGTACACAATGCCAGCTTATTGGTTGTGTTGTTCAGCATATGCTGTTCCTGCTTGCATCTTACACTCTGCCACTATGTGTTGGACTTTCTCTGAGGCCTCTCTGCATAATCTGCACCTTGGGTCCCATCTAGTATGGTGGACAATTCCTTCTATGGAACTGGTGTCTAAAGCCTGTTCTTGTGCTGCTGTGGACAGCTAATCATCTGTCTATTGGTTCAGCCTTTTCCAACAACTGGTAGGACTTCCCAATGTCTGTCACTTCAGATATCTATCCCATGCAGGATCTTATCTTGCCATGGCACCTCCTCTTTTTGATCTTGTTCCCAGGAATTCTCTCAGCAGCTCATCTTTGGGAACTATTGTATTGATGTACTCCTAGATGCTCTGGGTTTCGGCCAAGATAGTGTTGATACTCAATAGACCCTGCCTGCCCTCCTTCTAGCTGGTGTAGTCTCTGGGTGTCAGATTTGGGGTGAAAATCTCTATACATTGTGAGGAGCTTCTGGTCTTCACATTGGCAGCTTCCATGTTCTCCTTTAGCCAAGTCACTGTACCGGCATGGTATCTGATGACTGGCAGGGCATACATATTGATGGCATGGATTTTATTCTTTCCATTGAACTGGGTCTTCAAGACCTGACTTATCCTTTGGTGGAATTGGATGTTGCTGTCTTCCTTGCCACCTCATTGTAATTCATGGGTGACTGTGGGATACCACTGTGTCTGTATATCTGTATATCTGTATATCTGTTATGTGGCCCACTGGTAGTTCCACCCCATCAGTCATAACTACCTTCCTCACTTGATTACCATCCAATCCCACTTCTCCAGTTCAAAGGACATTCCAGTGTTTACGCTGCAGATCCATGTCAGGTGGATCAGCAAGTTGAAGTCTTGTTCACTCTTAGCATACAACTTGATGTCAAGCATGGAGAGGGGATGGCTGATGGTAATTCCACACTTAACTCATATCCATATTCGGTTTTTCTGATTATCTGGCTGAGGGACTGTAAACCTATGAAGAACAGCAGCAAGGACAGTGCATCACCTTGGTATGTGCCACATTCAATGGCCACTTGTGTGAGCTTTTTGAGTTGATTTCCAGTGTTGTCTTCCACAGTCCCATTGAGTTCTTAAGAAAGGAATGTCCTGTTGACTCTGTATGGTGCCAGGCCTTCACAGTTCCATGTGTGCAGCATTGAGCATAGGCTTTCCTGTAGTCAATTCAGGCTGGGCTCAGATTGGTCTGTCTAGATCCTGAATTTTGGGTGACTGCTCTGTCTATGAGCAACTGGTGCTTTGAGCCTCTGAAGTTGTTCCCAATGCCTTATGTACTAGCCATATGGTCCTATAGCTTGGTGGCTATGATGCCTGATAGGAGTTTCCATATTACAGGGGGGCAGATTATTCCTTGATATTTCCTTGTGAAGGTCTTTCATGATTAGCACTGTCCTTCCTTGTGTTGACCAGTCTGGGTGAGAAGCTGTTGCTCGCAGCTGAGTCATCTGTGCTGCTAAGCATTCATGCATTGTTGTTAGTTTGTTTAGCCAGTAGGTGTGAATCATGTCCAGGCCAGGTGCTATCCAGCTCTTCATGTTCTTGACCCACTGTTGGTTGTGATGGTGATTGGTTTCTGTTCTGGGAGATTCCTGTGGTCTTCTACCAGGTCCTGCAACCACCTTGCACTGGTTTTATATGTATTTTCTCTTCCATATGTTCTTTCAAAACTGTTCAGTTTCTGCTGTTGGTGGCTTTGGTGTTACTGTATTGTTACACTGCAGTGTGGCATTGGGAAGGGCATTAGGAACAACTTCAGAGGCTCAAAGCACCAGTTGCTCATAGACGAGCAGTCACCCAAGATTCAGGATCTAAACCAGGGGTGTCAAATTTGCAACGTCAACATGATGCGTTGTGACGTATCGCGACTTTTTTCCCATTGCCGGATATGGGGTGGGCGTGGTTTTGCCATGACGCATCTGGCCTGCAGGCCGGCAGTTGACACCCCAGATCTAAATAGACCAATCTGAGCCCAACCTGAATTGACTACAGTATAGCTTTGATGGTTTGTTTTTGTTCTTTTCAGAACAGAGCATTTATTTTCTGGACCACTGCTTCTCTAGTGGCCAGTGCTGTAAGCTTCTGTTTAGCAGTCTGTGGGCTTCAGATGGTGTCAGGCCCTTGTATTTTTTTCAGTAGCTGAGCATTATCCTTAATCTTCTCACCTATTTTAGTACTGCCAGCTGACTTTCTGAGTTGCCTTGATCTTAGCTTACAACCTCATTTTTCTTTTCCTTTTTTTTTGAGGGGGGGTGGAAACGGGAGGTATATTCTGCTGTTCTTCTTGACTGTGTAGCCAAGCATCTCCAGGATTATAAACCACTTCACTGATTTGAGTTATAGTGGTAGTAGAGATTGTGTGTGTGTTTCTGCATAAATAAATGTGAGATATAATAATTTTATTTACTAAAGTTTGTCTATTTGGGTCTTCTATTTTCCCCCCTCTTTTTGGATCTGTATGGTAAGGGCAATAGCATAGCTTTTATATATTCCCTGCTCCAAAAATGATAGAAAGGTGTGACTTTAACAATTAGTAATTATGATTCAGAGGGAGGGCCACTCATCACCCAAGATGATAATAATAATAATAATAATAATAATAATAATAATAATAATAATAATAATAATAATAATAATAATAATAATAATAATATAATTTCTATACCGCCCTTCTCCCGAAGGACTCAGGGCGGTGTACAGGGCAATAAATACAATAAAATACAATGTACAAACGTTAAAAAAGAATTAAATAAGTAGCCCAATTACAATAAAAATTAATAAAATTAATAGTAAAATACCTAATGAGGCTACCTGCAGTCTTGAGAATGAGGGCAGTCCACCTGTTTCTAGCTGGAAAAAAATAGCAATATATTTTTCGATTGATCACTGCTCCCTGTTTTAATGCAATAGCTTATCCCGCTGGTGCTGATCAGAATGTGTTTTTCTCTTTGGTACTTCTTCAATTAGGGTATTGTTTACTGCTTCATAGTTGTCTGGAGTTCATCCTTGGAGCATACCCCACATTCATTATTATTGATATTATCTAATCAGATAATGAAACATTTGAAAGCAAACAACCAAGCTCAAAGAATACCAAGGACTCCACAGTTCAGTTCTGAGCTACATACAGAATATATTCTCTTTTATAGGAGTATTGGATTCAGAAGGGGCTTCTGACATACATACATACATACATACATACATACATACATACATACGACCAAGAATTAGAATTAGGATTTAGAGCTTTGAGCTCTTTTTAAGACTATCTGGAAGAATTTGCAACATAACTATAGCAAATGATGTACCTAATCCCAATTCATACAAAGAAGTACAAAGATTGCTGGCAGGTGAGACGCAAAAATGGAGCAGGATGGCAAGTAATAAGCAGGGTAAGATAGCTGTGGAATAGCTATTACTATATACAAGGCAACTGTGAGTAGGCTTGACATAGCCAATACAGTTGGGCTGCTAGATAGAAGAGGACTGGACAGATGTAAAAAGATCAGGCAGATGGTTAACAGGGACTGTGGACTTTTAATTTTAAACTGCCTGTAACTAATCATCCAAAACATTTTGGATACACTGTATGATGGAAAATCAGCTGCAAAATATTGTACAATTATTTTTATTGAGTTCCATGCATTGCCTAGTATAGTAAGAAACAAAGCATAGCAGTGTCATCTACAAAGGCTAAATATTGCTTGGCAGAACCAGCATGCAGAAAGCTAGATTTTAAATATTCTAAATAAAAGACCCAATCCAAACATTATTGAAGGACAACATGGCATATTTAAGAACTGCAGATACAAAGCAGTCCAGACACGATATGAAGCCTTCAGATGTTTATCTGCGCTATGAGGACATACATAAAATGGGCAAGATTGCTCAGTTGACAATATGGTGAAGATGCGCTTACCAAGCTACTGCCCAGAGATCACTTTCTCAGGTTCAGATACCCATCACCATCATCAGTGCCTGAAACTATGGTGGATGGTGCTCAATTTGGGCACAGAGCCAATGAGAAGGGAAACATTGGATACATTATCCCAGTCTCACCAGATTCATGGTGCAGAACAGAGGCAGGATCACCTAGGATCTTCCTTTCTATGTCTGATCTGCTCCACTAGGTACATAAGATGGAATAAGCAAAGGACTTTAGGACTGTCCATAGTAATGACCCACAATGTTTTCCATACGTAGCTCTGGGCCTTTTGATATTATACCTATCAATAACGTAGATTCTTGATATTAAGCTTTCTATCCTTTTATCTCTGTTCATGCCTCTTACTTCCTAGAGTTTGCCTCCTTTTGACCCTTTCTGCCAGTTTTTGATGTTTGCTGAAGTTTAATAAATATCAAGCTATAATTTTTTGCTAGCAAAACTGAATGACATGTAACTTGCTCTGGAGTGGATCTATGGACTGACTGACTGGGAGCGTGCTGGGTGCAATCCACAAATTACCCTCGAAAAGTTTCCAATCAACATAGCAACAGCTTCGGTACATCCCAATCTACCTTCCTTAGGACGGTACCTTGCACGTGTGATGAAATGGGCCGCCAGCCACAAACGCTTAAGCAAAAACCGCAACCCAAAATACAGGAAGGCTTTTGAAAGGCCCAAGATTGTTGACCGGGGAGGAGTCTCGGGTCAATCCTGGAAGCCCTGAATTGGAATCGCAGGAGGAGGAACCCCCTCAGCGGGCTAGCTAGAGCAGCGTTTTCCAACCTTAGGAACTTGAAGATGCGTGGACTTCAACTCCCAGAATTCCCCAGCCAGCGTAGCTGGCTGGGGAATTCTGGGAGTTGAAGTCCACGCATCTTCAAGTTCCTAAGGTTGGGAAACGCTGAGCTAGAGCGATGGGGCAATTTGCACGCTGGGAGGAGAACGCGGGAGAAGAACTCCTGGTCTGGCCGGGAGGGGGGGGAGGAGGAGGAGGAGGAGGAGGAGGAGCAGGCGCCAATCCTACTCCGGTTTGGAGAAAGGCGTCTCTCCTCCGCTCCCTCTTCCCCCCCCTCCCTCCCTCCCTCCCCCAGCATAGGCTAAAGGAGTCGCAGGTGAGAGGTGATCGGGCTGGGCGGGAGAGGAAGGTCCGCCTGCACTTCGGGGGCTCCGGGTTTCCTGGCTCCCTCCTCTCGCAGCCGTCGAGCTGCGGGAGGCGGCATGTCCCAGGGAGGGAGCAGGGATGTGTAGCCACACGCAGCCCCTGGCAGCCGGCCTGAGCGCGCACGGCGGCGGCGGCGGCAGCAGCAACAGCGGCAGGGGCTGCCGCAGCAGCAGCAGCAACCGCAGCAGGAGCAACCGGAGGAGCCGGGAGGCTCGCAGGCAGCTTCGCCGCGCCTCCCGAACCCTCCGTGCCCGGGCAGGGCAGGGCATGGCAGCCCCCCTTCGCCGATCCCCGCGCTAGTCCCGAAGCAGGGAGGGAGGCCAAGCAGGCACGCCCCCGGCCCGGACGGGGGTGGTGGTGGTGGTGGTGGTGGTGGAAGAAAGCGAGGAGGAGCCGCCGCGATCGCCGAGGTGAGGAAAAGGGGAAGTTGTTTGTCTGCTTTGGGGCGGGGTTGGGGCATCCGAGAAGGGAGGGATGCGCGCAGGGAAAGGGGAGCCAGGCTGGCCTGGAAGGGATCCGGGGAAATTGGGGAAGAGCTGCCGGGAAAGAAAGGTAGGTCTTGAAATGGGAAGGGAGGATCTCTCGGCGCACGAGGAGGCAGGCGGCGGGGGGGGGGGGAGCGCTGCCGCCAGGGCGAGCTGGCACACCGGGGTCTGCCCTTGCAAATGGAAGCTGGGGCGGTCGGAGAGGGCTCTTTGGGGCGAGGGAGGAGACGGGCGGATGGCGGATGGCGGCGAGCGTCCTCGGCATGTGCGCTGCGGCGGCCGGGCAGGCGCGCTCCTCCCCTCCGCACCTGGAAGGAGCAGAGGTGGCTGTGGCTTTGGGAAGGGTCTGCCGCCCTACCTCGGGGTGGGGCTCTCGGGAAGAGGCTGTCAAAAGAGGCTTGTCTGCCAGGCAGCGGCGGGAGGAGCACGTGGGGCTGCTGGGAGGGCTGCGCAGCGGAGGCTCCCTTTCTGGGCCAGCGGGAATCCGCAGGCGAGCCGAGCGGCTCTAGAAGCCGGGCGGAGAAAAGACGAGGCGATGCGGAGCCGCCGGATGATCGCGGAGGCATCAGGCGGAGGATGTGGCCAGCCGTAGGCAGAGGGCCTTTTTGGGGGGGTGGGGGGACTCTCCGCCGTCTCTGAACGAGGTTATTTATTCATTTCTCTTGCGGCACTCAGAGGTTGAGGCAGAAGGGCGGCATATTGCAGCCCGCCCTCCGAGAAACGGCAGTTTTGAAGAGAAGTCCCTCCGAGCTAACCAACGGAGGCGAGGTCAACTCTGCATATGCCGTGGGGATGGGGAGACCTAGAGGCAGTTGGGGACCGGGATCCTGGTCAAGTTGCCTTTTTCTCCAGTTAAGTTGTAAGCTGCCCAGAGTTGCCTTATGGGCGTGGGCAGCCTAAAAAATGAATAAATTAAGCCATGTTGCTTTTTAGCAGTAGGCTTTAAACAGCAGAACTGTGCATAGGCATGCAGTGTGTAGAAGGACCACCAATTCTACCTAACACGATGTGAAGGACACTCACCTTTCCACATAGGTTTTGTTACTTGGCCAATCTTGCCTTTGTAAAATTTGAATAATGCTTGTTCCTTTCCTGGGGCATGGAATTAGAAACTCAAGATCTAAGAGCCACGTTCTAAAGCAGGAGAAATTTGCTTCCATATTTTTGGATAACATATAGATCTGTTTGTTTTTTTTAAATACACTGGGTGCTAATTTCTTTGATCTATCCTCTTTAGGTTGTCAGTGCATCAACTCTAAAGGATCAGTTGAAAATATTGGAAGCAGAGAAATCAGCATCTTATCTAGTTTCTTGATGAATTCTTGATTCAGTAACTCTGCTGTACATAGTGATGAGTGACCCCCACCATATGATTTCAAACGCTATTGCATAACCTAAAACCCAGAAATGTACATGAGTCTATTTTTCTTTTCGTCCTCCTAGAGGCCTCCAATTCAGCTAATTCAGGGAAGCCATCTAGTTAAATGAAAAGATTTGTTTGGAATCTTATTTGCTGCCTGTGAAAGGAATAGCTTCTTCCCAAATCATTAAACAGAGAGGGTGAAGCGGCAATATCTAGAACACGATATAATATTGAGAAAACTTTAACAATATTTTATTACTTAGAAAAGATGCTACCAGATTCCTTATGATTTTTGATGACCGTGGACTAACACAGCTCTCCTGCAATGAAAGTTGTGAAGATCCTTCAAAGTGGTTCAGGGTACTGAGCTTCTAATACATTTATGGGAGAAAACAATTAGAAAAAATAATAACTGATTTATGATTGCTGGTGACTTAGATCATATCTCTGCTTTGAAGACTTTATTGGGAGTGGAGGGGAGAAATGACCTTTTCAATGACATGTGGCATTCAGCTGGGGTCCTAATAGCTCAAGAGGAATTGGTTACCAACTGTTCATCCTTAATCCATAAATTATTTTATAAGATTCACAGGAATCATTTTGCCCTTCCCTGATATGCAGCAGCTGTTCAGCAGCACAAAACACTACACCACGGCATAATACTTCAGGATAAGAAATGAAAGCCAATCTGCTAGCCAATTGGAACAACAATAGAATTTTAGGGAAATGGTAGAGTTCGGTTACCCACAGCAGAACGTGACCAGAATTCTATGTAGGCTCATAAAAATAACATCCTTTAATAATCAAACATGCATGGAATCTTTATTGTAAACTCACCCCGAATATCTTTTCCACAAGAATACATACAGCTTCATGAGATCAACAATTCTGAGATGGGCGCAATACACTTGTAATTATATTCTTGTCTTTTCATATTTCCTTAAGCTCTATCACCACTACAAAGCAACAATAGTTTTACTTACTGTTTCTGCACTATGGTGACTTGGGGATTGTAGTTTGGGGAAAGTGCTGAGAGAATGTGGGTGTGGGGGGGACTTTGTTTTCTACCCAAAACAAAGGCTCAGCTGGTACTTCCTCTGTTCTGTACACAAAAATTGGACTTGCTGTTGCATTTAATTAATAGCAGCAGTGGTTCAGCATCTTTAATCCCAATGACTGGTGGTTATTTTAAGGGTCACACTTTGGCACATTCTACTCTCTCCACTTCTCTTCCTAGTCCTCAGCATCTATTTCACACCCTTAATGAATAAAGCTATCCCTGCAGCCAGGGCGAATGACATGGCTGCAGGACCCCAGCTCCCCCTACTTCTTCGTGTCCTAAAAACTTATATATTTTTCTTATATCTTTTTCATGAAATAAGGAGTAAAATTAGTTCACTAAATTACCAGGCTTAAAATACTCTTGACCTTGGTTCCCCCAATGCAAAAAAAATAAAAATCTACTTCTGCAACTCTAATTATACTAATATATAATAATAAGTTGGAAGGGACCTTGGAGGTCATCTAGTCCAACCCCCTGCTCAGGCAGGAAACCCTATACCATTTGAGACAAATGGCTGGCCAGTCTCTTCTTAAAAACTTCCAGTGTTGGAGCATTCACCACCTCTGGAGGCAGGTTGTTCCACTGGTTAGTTGTTCTAACTGTCAGGAAGTTTCTCCTTAGTTCTAGGTTGCTTCTCTCCTTGACTAGTTTTCATCCGTTGCTTCTTGTCCTGCTTTCAGGTGCTTTGGAGAATAGCTTGACTCCCTCTTCTTTGTGGCAGCCCCTGAGATATTGGAACACTGCTATCATGTCACCCCTCACCCTTCTCTTCATTAAACTACACATACCCAATTCCAGCAACCGTTCCCTATATGTTTTAGCCTCCAGTCCCCCAATCATCTTTGTTGCTCTTCTCTGTACTCTTTCTAGAGTCTCAACATCTTTTTTACATCGTGGTGACCAAAACTGGATGTAGTATTCCAGGTGTGGCTTTACCAAGGCATTGTAAAGTGGTATTAGTGCTTCACGTGTTCTTGATTCTATCCCTCTGTTAAGGCAGCCTAGCACTGTGTTGGCTTTTTTGGCAGCTGCAGCACATTGCTGGCTCATATTTAAGTGATTGTCCACTAGGACTCCGAGATATCTCTCACAGTTACTACTATTGAGCAAGGTACCACCTATACTATACCTGTGCATTTGATTTTTCCTGCCTAAATGTAGAACCTTACTTTTTTCACAATTGAATTTTATTTTGTTAGATAGTGCCCAGTGTTCGAGTCTGTCCAGATCTTCCTGTATCTTAAGCCTATCTTCTGGAGTATTGGCTATTCCTGCCAGCTTGGTGTCGTCTGCAAATTTGATGAGTTCCCCATCTATCTCCTCATCCAAATCGTTGATGAAGATGTTGAAGAGCACTGGGCCCAGAACAGAGCCCTGGGGCACCCCACTACACACTTCCTTCCATGTAGATGCAGTTCCATTGAGGACCACACGCTGAGTACGGCCTGTCAGCCAGCTACGAATCCATGTGGTGGTGATGCTATCTAACCCACATTTTTCTATCTTATCAAGTAGTAGGTTGTGATCTACTTTATCAAATGTGTTACTGAAGTCCAAGTAAATTATATCTACAGCATTCCTCTGGTCCACTAGTTTTGTCACTTGGTCAAAGAATGCAATAAGATTTGTCTGGCATGATCTGTTTTTGACAAACCCATTTTGGCTTTTAGTGATAACTTTGTTCGCATCAAAGTGTTCGCTGATTTGTTGTTTGATTATCTTTTCCAGAATCTTCCCAGGTATTGAGGTCAGGCTGATAGGTCTGTAGTTTCCTGGATCTATTTTTTTCCCTTTTTTGAAGATGGGAACTACATCAGCTCTCTTCCAGTCCTCTGGTAGTTCCCCAGTGCTCCAGGATCTTTGAAAAATATAGTTCAGTGGTTCTGAGATCACGTCTGCCAGTTCCTTGAGAACTTTGGGGTGTAATCCATCTGGTCCTGGTGATTTGAACTCGTCTAGGCTGGACAGGTGCTCACTTATGTTTCTATTCTGTTTTTTATGGCACTGGTTTTGGTAGGTTGGACTGTTTTTTCCCTTTGTGTAAAGACAGATGCAAAAAACGAGATAAATAGTTCTGCTTTCTCCCTGTTGCTTGTCACCTTCTTGCCACTTTCCCCCACTAATGGACCAATCATTTCCTTAACTTTTTTCTTGTTTCTTATATGTTGAAAGAAGCTTTTTTGTTATTTTTGACTTTAGTTGCAAGCCTTAGTTCATTTTGAGCCTTAGCTTCCCTCACTTCATCTTTGCAGGCACGGGCTGTTTGCTGATATTCTGCCTTAGTTATGTGCCCCTCTTTCCATTCCTTATACTTGTCCTTTTTATCTTTCAGTTTATGAGAGAGTTCTTTATGCAGCCATGCTGGTTTCTTGCTATTCTATCTGCAATTCTTAGCCACCAGACCTTTTATTTTTTTAAAAATTCAGCCTCTGGCTGCAAAAGCTTTGTCTGGCCAAATCTTCTGCCAAAAGGGGGAATAAATGTTAAACCAATAAGTGTATGTGCGTACGTGTGCACAGACGTGCATTATGCATGTGTAAGTGGGTGTGTGTACACATGCAATCTATGAGGTTAGCCTAGAATTTGAAGAAAGGTTAAAATGTTACAACGGGCTATATTCTATTCACTTGTGACCATTCTTTCAGTGATATAGTCTATACTTACTGTATATTGGGGGTGATGGGGGAGAAGAAGAAGGGGCAGGCCATGATGCAAAAAAGGTGTATCTGTCATATGTAGGATGAGTTGTGATCTTGGTGGGAAGGGAGCGGAGGAAGTTGCCCACAGTTACCTTTGCTTTGTAAAAAAAATCCAAACCTAGGCTGAAGTATTTGGGGAGTTATTTGTACAGCTTTGGAGTTTTCCTTGACCCAAAGCAATGATGCAATGTGATCAGGGAGGACCCAGATTGTTGGGGGTCATATAGTGACACTGTAAACCGCTTAGAGAGAGGGCTGTAAATCACTATGAAGCGATATATAAGTCTAAGTGCTAATGCTATTCACACTGTCAAAGAGTAGCTCAGGTCATCTGTATTGCTGGCTCTTCAAGTTTCCCACTCTTGCTGGCATGAATAATGCTATAAAATAGTCACAAGTATGTTGATTGGAGATATTTGGAAGCAAGGGAAAAGCTGGCAGTTAGTAGGAACTTACAGGCATTCTAGAGGGAAGATCTTGGATTCAATTCCTGCCTCTCCAGATAGTGTATCAAAAGATTTATGCTTAATACCCTGGATGTTTGCAAGTTGGAACAGGCTAACATTGCTCATATTGACCAATGTCCCCTAATAAGAGGGATTTCCAATTTTTCACAATAAAAGGGATGCACGTGTAATAAGCAAATCTAATCTTTTTTTTAAAAAAAACAACAACACCATAATATTCCTTCAGATGGGTAGACAGCAGTTGAAAATAACCATTGGTGGTTCTGCTGGAGACATGAAGCAGTGGGAATAGCCATGACTAAACAGCAACATGGTTAAATTCATTCTCCAATTTTAAACCATCCTCCCATTAACTGCCCTTGTGCTGCCGGAGATGGAGCATTGTCAGAATTGCTCAGCAAACAGTTGGAATTATTTCTGAGCAGGGACCAGAAGATTGCACTTTTAATCAGCCAAGTAACCCCATGACCTTTTTTGGGCTTCAGCTTTCCTTCAGCTCTAAATAGGGTAATCTGTTCAGGTAGAGTTTCACTTTGGAACACATGTATAGTGAACAACACCTTCAGAAAAATCGCCGTCTGATCTATGCCCTTGATTTTAAAGAAGGGCTTAGTTTTTCATAGGTCTAGGGCAGGGGTAGGCAACCTCGGCTCTTTATGACTATGCTGGCTCAGAAATTCTGGGAGTTGAAGTCCATGAGTCATAAAAGAGCCAGGGTTGCCTACCCCTGGTCTAGGGCAATGATGGCAAATCTTTTAGATACCGAGTGTCCAAAAACCGCCCCCTGCCCTGCCTGCCTGCCTGCAGGGCCACCCACCGTCACCACAGCCCGCCACAGCCGATTGCCCAAGGAGCCTGCAGCGCCGTGGTGACCACGCCCTCCGCCCACACCCCGCAGTATCATCTGCACATGATGGGGTGTGAGGGCGGAGTCTTGTCCCTGCTGCCTGGCTGCAATGTCCTTGGCTGTGCTGCTCCATGCAGGCCATGCCTGGGGTTGACTCTCCTCCGGGGGGGGCTGCTGGTGAGGAGGGGGCTGCGGGAGAGGCGGGGCTGGGGCAACAGTGAGCGTGCCCACAGAGAGGCTCTGCGTGCTGCCTCACACGTGCCATAGCTTCGCCACCACTGGTCTAGGGGAGTTAATCCCTTCCCAAGTAAATGGGGAGAAAAGCTTGAATGGGTAGTGGGGGGGGATGTGTTCTATTGCTTATGGAGCACAATATGCCAGCTGATTTCGAAGGTTTATCATTTTAACATGTTTAACTTTGTATCCATTCAAGTGTTTGGAATATAAGATAGCCTGATAGTGCTGCAAGGAAGAGGCCTGATTTTGTCTTTGTTTCTTGTAGGTGACTATCTCGGTGGGGCCACCCTGATCATGCTCAGGAGTTTCTGTCTTCAGCTCATGTCCTTGCTTTGGATTCTTGCGGCCCATCACCACTTTACCCAAGGTGAGGATTAACTAAACATTCTCTTGAACTCTCTAAAGTGCCACCAAACAGGGAGAACATTTTATTTTGTCACTGTACATATGATCTTCCTTTATATACTGTAATTCTCTGTGAGTGGTGAGTCTCATTTGAAGAGGGTTCTTTAGGTGCCAAATAAGCACCTTTTCAGGATTTGATTGAGGTCAGGATTCCTTCCCAGCCTCAGAGAAGGCAGCCAAAGAAAAGAGTTTGGACCAGGAGGCAAAGAAGTTCTGAGGACAAGGTGATGGCAAAGAAAACATTATGTCTGTGGAGCTATTCAGATTTGCTTCCCAAATGATGGTATAATACAAAGCTATGCAGTGCATGAAGGTAGCAGGGCAAGTGATCCTCATCTGATATTGGACACTAGTGGCGTTTATGCGCACAGAGATCCCAGTATGAGTTAAGGAAGGAGACTATAATCCATCATAAAAATAATATAAATACAAATTAATCCCATCAGAGAAATTGAAAGATTTTAGAGTGGTAGATGGGCTGCAAGTGAAAATTGCCTTGTTGTTTCTCACAGTAAGTCATAGTAATATTAATAACACATTGATGTGACACTTTTCCAATGGTAAGAAATGTTCACTGCAGAAAAATTACAATGGCGTTGGAAAACAAAAAGTTATTCCTGGGAGATTTTCCTAGGTCTCACAGGAGATGTTGTTTTCCCTTTGAATAAATCCATTACAGCCCTAATACACCACAGGAAACTCTTTCTTCCCTCCAAAATTCTCCACCTGAATCTTTTCACATAAAGGGAGAAAATAGCTGGAGGGTGTTTTAGAGTGGAAATTCT
Source organism: Vipera berus (assembly GCF_964194415.1). NCBI lineage: Eukaryota > Metazoa > Chordata > Lepidosauria > Squamata > Viperidae > Vipera > Vipera berus. The sequence continues at coordinate 296,034,719 of NC_138202.1, read as the reverse complement.
TACTTACTTTAGCCTTGCACTGTGATGTATCCCTGCTTGCATCTGGAATGAGTTTGGATTGAAAATATGGAAGTAATGTTTAAATCGAATTGGCTGACATTCAGGATGTCTGTTCTGTACTGTGCCGGCTGTCCTGCATCTGAACTTTACCTCACTGCATTTTAAGTTTTTATGTAAGCAGTGACACCTACTGGACATTCGGTGGATGGCCTTACAATATTCCTGAGGACCAGAAATAATAATGAATGGAAAAACAGAGGCTACATTATTATTTAGTAAATATTCAGGCTGCTCATCTCATATACGTGAACTCTGGATGTCATGTATTAAATTAACATAAAATAAAAGTTAAAAAGCCAACATAGTTAAAAACAACAAAAAATAACATGAAATACTTGAACTCTGCTATAAGAACAGGAAAAAAAAATCCTACCTGGACTGTGGTATTCTCATCTGAAAGTTTTGATGTTCTTGTTTACCTTGTCCCCTGCAACATTTTCATACCTTAACTTATTCTTGTTAAAATTACATTTTGGTCTAGCAAGGAAGTTGCTATTTGCAACTGATATACCATCTTCAACTGGGAGAAAACCTCAGTTTTAATGCAGGAAATGACAATCAGAGGAAGGATTAATTAACTCTTTTCCTCCATCTCAATCTACTACTTCCCTGAACAGAATCAGATTTCCATATTAAAGTATCCTATTGTTATCATTACATCACACCTGATTTAGTTTTCCTTACATTGTCTTAGCTTCCTCCTTATGGAAACCATAGTATATCCAAGAGATACTGTCAGGACCCACCCCAAACCACGTCTTAGGAAGACAAAACTCTTGGAGCCAATTCTAGTCCAAAAAGAAATCTTTACTATGACATGCTTGGCTGTGGGAATACAAAACAGGATCTAATATTGTTCTACAAATTGAAACCTTATAAAGAGTTCCCTGTTCAAACCCCGCCTCCCTAACCCCATTTGGTCAGCCCCCCCATCATTTACCTGTGTCATCTCTTTCATGGGAAAAGGAACTTTGGATTTTATGGTTATTGCTCTTTTCCTTCAAAAGGAGACACAAGCCAGATGCCTCCTATCCTAGCCCTCCCTTTTGTTCCCCCAGTTCAAAAGGCTTCTCTGAATCTTTGAAATGCCTAAGGCAGGCTGAGTCCACATTCGTTCCTTCCTCCTCGGGAGATGGCAGAATCCATGGAATAATGTTTTAAACATACATTTATGAATATGATATAAATGGATTCTGACAGATACATAACAATAAATGACCCCCCACACACACTGAAAGAGAAGCCAGAGTAGCTTTGTGCACAAGAAGCTAGGATGGGAAGAAGTAATGGTAGGAGATTGAAAGGTGGCACCAGTGGGTGGCTCAATTACAACCTTGGAGATACTTAGATAATTAAAAAGAAATCCAGACCTTGGAACACTTCTAATTCTCAAATGATGGGGCACAGAACTGGAAATATTAGTGGCCTCAGCATGAAGATGGAAGAATCCATTCCAGTTTCTAGACCAGGGGTGTCAAACTCAATTTCATTGAGGGCCGGCATCAGCATTGTGGTTGCCCTCAGGGGGCTGGGTGGGCATGGCCAGGGTGGGTGTCGCCTACTGGGTGGGCGTGGCTAGAGTGTGTATGGCCTACTGGGTGGGCGTGGCCAGCTCTACATCGTTCGCATCCAGGGTGCCTATGGGGGCCTGGGCAGGAGTGGGACAGATCTGAGGGTCTCTGGCAGAAGGAGGGTCTCTGGGCCAGGGCCAAGGCAGTGGGGGCCGTTCCCTCACTGTTTCCAGGATGGCTTTGCGGGCCGCATGAAACCACTTCACGGGCCGGATCCGGGCCCCGGGCCTTGTGTTTGACATGTCTGTTCTAGACTATTCCTCAGTTTTAGTCGATGTAGTTATACTGAGCAATAGCCATTCGTGCTAGATAGTGCTTCTTTTCTTTCTCTATTAGCACCTATTAGTGCTGAGGCCTCTAATAGGTTTTGAATCCTGGGTGCACACTTTACATTGAACCATAATGTGGTTTTCTTGTTTGATATGGGAACCCAACTGTTTGAAGCTATTCTGCAAATCATGATTAAACAAAGAGTGTGGGAACTTAGGTAAAGTCTCATAATCACTTTATTTTAAATATAGTAATAAGTCTTGTGTCATCTCTTGTACGTTGCAACTCCTAGACAGGTATCACCTCCACCACCAGCAGCTGCTATTGTGGACCCCAATCTTACTGGCTGCCTTTGGGTGACTGTTCTTATATTGGTACAGTCGTTCTGATTTTAACCGGAAATTGGTTGGATAAAATTATGGGACCTTGGAAGTCTTCTGATCCAACCACCTGCTCAGGCAGGAAACCCTATACCATTTTAGACAAATGGTTGTCCAATATTTTCTTAAAAACTTCCATTGTTGGAGCACCTGCAACTTTTGGAGGCAGGTTGTTCTACTGATTAATTGTTCCATCAGAAAATTTCTCCTTAGTTCTAGATTGGTTCTCTCCTCAATTCATTTCCATCCCTTGCTTCTTGTCCTGCCTTCAGGTGCTTTGGAGAATAGGTTGACCCTTTCTTTGTGAAGAGGGTGTGAAGAGGGTATCCTTTCTCCGAAATGTGCCCTCCCAGGTTTCAGGTGTATCACCCACTCTGGAATAGGAATGGGGATGGCTGTTGTTATCAGATAGTCTTTGGGGGCCTTTTATGGCTATGTCCTTTACATAATTGGATGCAAGACCTTCTCTGTGAAATTACTTATGGGGAACAGCTGAATTGCTCATTAACTATCTTCCTCTCTATACTGTAACAACATTCTTTCCTAAACCCCTGGATTCTGTTACGAAGTTGGCAATGGAGTTCCCCAGAATTATGGTTCTGGGAAACTTCATCTTGCCTTCATTGGGCCTGGAGTCTTAGGTAGTTCTAGAGTCATGCCCACCATGACAACCATGAGCCTGGTCCAACCTATTCAGGGCCTGACTCACATGGAGAATCACACATTGGATTTGTTTTTTGTTTTAAGGCAGTGTAATTGTGATTTTGGGTTTGCAGGATGATAACATAAATCCCTTACCATGGCCCTAGAGTTATTCGCAGCAACCTTTCCATGCAGAGAGCTAGAGCCTCTTGATCAGCCCACCTTAATAACTGAGGGACCCAATACAATTTCAGAAGGAGTTTGCCGTTTTCCCCAAAGCACTGGCACACAATCCAGTGGAGGTCTTTGCTGCAGTTTGGAATGAGCACATGGCAGGGGCCTAGATTGGATTATTCTAATGAGGATTCTATAGTCACAGGGCTTGTAGAGTTTGTGGTTTTAGGGTTGTGAGTGAGGGAGTGGAACAAGCGTTGCCTTGTGCACTTTGGTGAAGGATGAAGAGCAAAGTCGACTGAATTCAGGGAAACCCCACTATGGAAGTTCTCTGGAGGGCTTGAGATAAAAATGGCAGAACCATGTTGGCCCACTTGGATCTTTTGGTAACACTGACTATGGTATCTTTCTAGACCAGCTTTGGAGAATGGGAGATGTTGTTCTGTAGTGGTTCTTCTTCCTATTCAGCTGGTTCCAGTCAGTATTAGTGATGGGGGAATAGAAGCTCAGTTCTAGGTTTCTGAAATGTGAAACTTGATCTTCTTTGTCATCTGCATTACACCAGTGAGTGAGATCATTTGAAAGCATGAGATATGGCATTATTGGTGTTGATGATACCCAGTTATATATTTCCACTTTGGCCCCAAAAGATGATGCTGTTGGAGTGCGGCCCCAGTCCTTGGAGACTGTGAATGTCTGGATGGGGGGAAAAGTTCAGATCTGTTCTCTATGAGCCAGAATGCAGGACAGAGAATAAGGAACAGAACAAGGAAAGTTACAGAAAGGCAGCCAAACAGTAAGAAAATACTTTATACTGTAAGAACAGTTCAATGGTGGAACCAATTATCAAAGTGATAGTGGGGCTCCCCCTCATTAGTTGAACAGCTGGACAAGCTGAATAATTTTTATTTGAATACCTAAATGTCCTTTCATGTATATGATTCTGCAGACTTAAACTTTCAGGGAAAATGTTTAGACTGATATGATAAATGCACAAGACCTACATAGTAAAAGAATAAATGAAGATGGTCTGATACAGTGGAAGATACAGAGAGAGATACACAGAATTTGAAAAAAATATACATGCCTGAGATGAAAATGAATTTTCACTATCTTAGTTCCAACTTAGTATTTCTAGGGAGAATAGGACTTTGTCAAAGCTTCTGTCTTTAAGTGAGAAAGAAAAAGAGAAGACCATATGTAAAAGAATAAATGTGTAGTTATTCCACAGAAGTGAGTGGAGAATCTCAAGTAAACTGGTGCTACTTTTATGGATTGTAATATTTTATTTATATTTTATTCATTTTATTTTTTTTATTATTAACTTCTACGCCACCCATCTCGCTGAGGTGACTCTAGGTGGCATAGAAGTTTAATATTCATGAAGAATCTTGGACTGGGATCCCAGTTTTTTTTTCTGATTTGACCAATCTGTATTAAGAAGGATCCTTACTATTATGCCAGTCTTACACTTTCATCATAATGTAGTTAGCCATTGCATTCTTGGCTTTGTTGTACATAAAGTTCTATGCTCTTTTCTAAGTTGCAGGTGATGACTGCAGTGACCACTGTAATTTGGCCCACGGGAGCTGTGAAAAGGATGGCAAATGCAGGTAAACAATTATTTGATGCAAGTATAGCCTTTCGATACACAGCCTTCCATTCTGTCTGCCGCTGCTTCAGTTTGGCGGGTCAAATCCCGAGTGCCGCGTAACAGAGTGAGCGCCTGTTACTCGTCCCAGCTTCTGCCAACCTAGCAGTTCGAAAGCACGTAAAAATGCAAGTAGAAAAATAGGGACCACTACGGTGGGAAGGTAACAGCGTTCCGTGCGCCTTTGGCGTCTAGTCATGCCGGCCACATGACCACGGAGACGTCTTCGGACAAGCGCTGGCTCTTCGGCTTTGAAACGGAGATGAGCACCGGCCCCTAGAGTCGGAAACGACTAGCACACATGTGCGGGGGAACCTTTACCTTTACCTTTAACAATGCATATGACAGTCACAAGAAGGCTTGTCTTTCTGTGATTCTGTCACAGAAGCCAAAGAGGCTCAGACACCCAAAGAAATGCTTTATTTCAGTAAAATGAGAAAGGTTTAGCTTAATTACTTATAGCACGATATTCTTATATAACGAAGAAGGGCCTATGGAGCTGACATCCGCTGTGGGTTCTTGAACAGGAGAACTCTGGACATAAGAAATATTTGCATTATATTTAATGTTGTACTATTTTGAAAGATGGTTTTTATGTGTTATGACATGCACTGTCAAGGGTCACTTGTTGAGATGGGTAGCTATAGAAATTAGATAGATGATAGATAGATAGATAGATAGATAGATAGATAGATAGATAGATAGATAGATAGATAGATAGATCTTTGATGAAAGTGTAATGATTAGCAACTAAAACGGAATTAGACAGCAGTGGTTTTGAAGAGGTATGGTAAAAAGCATCAGTGGCTGGGTGATCCTGAGATGTACCAGACAATTTGATATACTATTGGGATATTGGTTTGATAATTCTTCAAATGGAATTTATTTTTTTATTTATTTATTTTAATTCCATTTATATCCCGCCCTTCTCCGAAGACTCAGGGCGGCTTACAAGCTTAGCAATAGCCTTCATTCTATGTATATGCCTGCTTATTAGGGCTTTCACCCCCCCCCCCCAAGTGGCATTATTACAAAGTCAGCTTAATTGCCCCCAACAATCTGGGTCCTCATTTTACCTACCTCGGAAGGATGGAAGGCTGAGTCAACCTTGAGCCTGGTGGGATGCGAACCTGCACTGATTGCAGGCAGCTGGTCTTACTTAAGGAGGCATTAGCCCACTGCTCCACCAAGGCATATTCTTGAGAAATAGGTTGAAGACAAATAGGAAGAGGCACTGGGAAAACGTTTTTGAATGAAAAGAGATTGCTTCTCTGAGACAGAAGTTAGATGGAAGATAAGAAGTTCTACTAACCAAAGCTAGAGAAAAAATCTGTGTCAGAGACAGAATGCCAGTTCAGTATCTTTAATCTTTATTTATCTCAAAGTAGATAGTAAGGTGAAGAAATAGCCGTTGTGCACACATATCAAATACACATTATGGATTACACACAGAATTGTGAAAGTTTTAGGTTGCAATGCTTAGTATGGAGGGGGGGGAGAAATTCTTTCACTAATATAAGTTATATTGGAATTTTGTCTGCTCATCCAGACCTTGCATTCTTTTGCAGATGTGATCCCGGTTGGGAGGGAAAATATTGTGAACACTGTGTGAGAATGCCTGGCTGTGGCCATGGGACATGCCACCAGCCCTGGCAATGCATTTGCCAAAGTGGCTGGGCTGGCAAGTTCTGTGACAAAGGTAGGTTGCTCCAATTGAAGCAGGATGGAAAAATCTTAAATAAAATCTGGACAATGGAGATACACAGTATTAGAAGTAGATATTCTTACATAATGCTGCTTTACACTGAAATATATACTTGTGGTTTCCCTGGGTTCCTTATGGGATATTCTCAAATGTACTTGGAGATTCTAGAGATTAATTTGAAGAGTTCTGTGTGCAAAGCATGCTAGACTATGGAGTTACTTCTTCCAAGTTGCCAGGCTTGACATGAGATCTGGGAATAAATTTCTTTCCAGAAGCTTGACCCCACACTTGGTAGGCAAACTCCAAAAATTTCAAGGACATGGCACAGCAAGATATGTAGCTTTTACTGTGGTACAAAAGAAGTCGTATATACTGTAGGTAGTCCTCGACATACAAGAGTTCATTTAGTGACCATTTGAAGTTACAACAGCACTGGAAAAAGTGACTTATAAACTTTTTTTACACTTATGACTGTTGCAGCATCCACATGGTCATGTGATTTACATTTGGATGCCTGACAACTGGTTCATATTTATGACAATTGCTGTGTCCCGAGGTCATGAGATTGTCTTTTGCAACCTTCTGACAAGCAAAGTCAATGGGGAAGCCAGACTCACTTAACAACCATGTTACTAACTTAACAACTGCAGTGATTCACTTAACAAATGTGGCAAGAAGAGTTGTAAAATGGGGCAAAACTCACTTAACAAATTTCTTAGCAATATAAATTCTGGACTCAGTTGTGGTTGTAAATTGAGGACTACCTATACATGTGAGCCAATCCCAAGGCAAGCTGACTGAGGAATTCTGGGAGTTGAAGTCCACAAGTCGTAAAAGGGCCAAGTTTGAAGACCCCTGGTGTAAGCCCTAGGCATTTTCTCCTGTATTTTAAACTTCAGGTTAGGATTTTTAGGCCATTTATTTCCCAGCCTTGAAAACTGACATCTGTATTTTGTCTGGCTTTAGCTTTAAAACAACAATAGCAGTTCAGCCTAATCTCAGTAATCATATAGCCTGGTTGGCTGTCTTTTCTTGTCTTTGGAAGGGTGTTTTTAAAGAAGACAACAGTTGCTAGAGTTCTTGATCCTCTTCCTTTCAAACTGGACTTATCTATACAAGCCTCAGTAGGAGTAAGTGCCTCCTTGTCAGGCTGGGTAAAGACAATGATAATGTACTTCTGAAAAAAAGCCATTTTTAATTTTAGCAGTTTCAGTATAAGTGGGGTCATTCAACAAAAGTGGCTTTTGTTGAATATTGCTGCCACTTCATTCCATTCCTTGCAAGGTTTCCCTTCGACACACTGTTGGGTCAACAATCTTCACCCTTTGAACATTTCACCCTGTTTGGGAGGGACATTCTCACATTCTGAGAATGTGTAAAGCATGAATAAAGCATGTATCTAAACTCAGCTATATTAACATGTTACGTTAGTTTGTTGTTGTGTGAGTGGGTTTCAGGTATTTTAAGAGGAAAATCAAAAAGTAGCTTCTTGGCATGAAGAAGGAAGCGACAAATCCAAACAAATTGTTTTAGAAAAATACGTTCTATGTTTTCCCTTTTGATTGGTCTACTAACTGCTCAGTTCTATACTTTCCTCCTCCTGGATTGTCACTTTGTTTCAGATACTAAGTCTATGCTACTGAGTTATGGTGAGCTTGCTTTTTATCACTACTTAATGGCTGAGTTTACCATCTTTTTCTTGAGATCAAGTTGATTAAAAGGAAGCTTCCACCCATAGGTCAAGTCAAATTACAAGTAGTCCTCGACTTATCGACAACCGTTTGTTTAGTGACCATTCAAAGTTACAACAGCATTGAAAAATGTGACATGACTTTATAACCATTGCAGTATCCCCATGGTCACGTGATCAAAATTTGGATGCTTGGCAATTGGCTTACATTTATGAAAGTTGCAATGGCCTGGGATCATGTGAGTCCCTTTCATGATCTTCTGACAAGGAAAGTCAACAGGGAAGCCAGATTCATTTAACAACTGTATTACTAACTTAATAACTGCAGTAATTCACTTAACAGCTGTGGCAAGAAAGGTCATAAAATGGGGCAAAACTCACTTAACAACTGTCTCATTTAGCAACAGAAATTTTGGACTCAAGTATGGTCAAGGACTATCTGTAGACACCTCCTGGTCAAACAACTGTAACTGTTACGAAGTGCCTCCCTATAGACATCTATGGGATCTGCATCCTTTTTTTGTATTTTTAAAAATTCTATTTCATGATTGTAACATAAAAAGTATATTAATGGGTTGTCGTTTTTTTAAGGTGGGACTTAAAACTGGCACGAGGAAATCAAGGCCAGAAATCTTTTAACCCGCCTTTTATTTTTATTTGATTATTTCAGATGTTCACGTCTGCGAGCATCAGTCGCCGTGCAAAAATGGAGCTGAATGTGTTTATGATCGTGATGGAGAATATTCCTGTCAGTGCCTTGAAGGATTCCATGGAAAGGACTGCGAGCTGAAGTCAGGGCCATGTGAGAAAGCAGGGTGAGGAGTCCTTGTAAAAACAGATGGTAATAGCAGAAGGATAATACAAGGCCAGAACTCCTCTGCTTTGGTCGCAATGAATTTTACATCTTAAGGAAAATCCCACGTAAATGAAAACAAGTGCATTGTAACCTTTGGGCAAAGATTGACTGAAGTTTTGGTTTTACAAAAAGGAAATTAAAACTTCCAGCTTTTGTAATGGACCTTATGGGGTTGTGGTTCTCTAATAAAAACAGCATGATGGGTCTTAATTTTCCCCTGGTTTGTCTTTTCAGATTTCCATGCAAAAATGGTGCATCGTGCCACGATAATAATGGCTTTGCTTCCAATTACACCTGCAAGTGCCTGGCTGGATTCACTGGTACACATTGCGAGACTGATGTCGATGACTGCCTCATGCGTCCCTGTGCCAATGGCGCCACCTGCCTCGATGGCATTAATCGCTTCTCCTGTCAGTGCCAGGATGGCTTTGAAGGACGTTTCTGCACTGTCAACATTGATGATTGTGTCAGCCAACCATGCAAGAATGGGGCTAAGTGTTATGATCGTATCAACGATTTTGATTGCTTGTGTCCTGAGGGCTTTGCTGGGAAAACATGTGAGCTCCTAGCTCCCGAGGCAACCTGGATCACTATATCCCAGCCTGATGCCAAGGACCACAACAGGGCTCTGGGAAGCACAACCAGCGGTTACTCTTGGATGACCCAGTCTGAGCCAGCCAAGGTTATAGTTACTGGAAAGCGGATCACTAACTACAGCGAGAAATCAAATGATGGCGGGCTGTTAATCTCTGTGAAAGAGGTGGTGACTCAGCAAGACTCAGGACTGAGTCAGTCACAGCTCATTTTAGTGCTTGTATTTGGGGGAATTACTATTGTGTTGGTCTTAGTGACCGTGTTGTTGCTGCTGAAGAATTGGCAGAGGGGGCGCCAGAGAAGTCAGAGCCCCTCCCAAACTGCAAGGAAACTTCAGGACCAAGAATGTCAAGTGGGGATGTTAAGTACAATCTTGATAGAACCCAGGAAAACAACAGAGCTGTAAGGAGCCAGAATCAGAGCCTGGTTGATCTAGAAACGCCCATCCTTCCAGCCATGTCTTGGGTCAGTTCTGGCTGCTTATCTTCAGAGTGCTGAGGGCTCTGATGGAACTGAAGGCTGTGAATTGGCATGAAGGAAAGTGTCCACAAGGCAGTAAATCCTGCTTTTAGAAAAGAATTCTTGAATGTGTGCAGTGAATCCACTGGCATGTTGACTTCAACTCATCAAGGCAGCCAAGGAAACACTGGGCTAGAATAACCCTCCTTTTGAAAACAGCAAGTGGATCAGAAGGTTGTTCTCCGACATGCTTTCTGCATTGTGTAATGGCACCATAGGTGCCAAGAAAGTTTATAGGAGCTGTAACTTTGTTAGGCCTTCAGGCATCTGGTAACTCTTGGTTAGAGTCTTTGCAGGTTTCATATGGCCTACTCTGAGAGTTTAGAAACTGCTGTGGATATGCCCTGGCTCTAGAATGCTGGTACAAACAATATTGAATTTTTCTACCAGAGGCCATTCTGTGTTTCCAATGACAATATTTTCCCAAGGGCCTCGTAATGCCATGAGACAATTTGCTGATCATTTTTATTACGTCTCCCTTCTCTTCTATCTCATTTTCTTTTTTGTTTGTTTGTTTGTTTAGTTGCAAATGAAAGACAGATTCTGTATTACACCAAATCATCTCAGGAGCTTTGTTAATGCTTAATTTTATATTACGTCATTCACCAATCCAGCAACACATTTCCTCACCTGTGGTGTCAAACGGGAGCAAAAACAGAAACCAGTGTCCATTCTTTGCCTTGGATATCTGGTTTGAGCCTTCACACTTGCCAGAAAGAAGATAGACATCTGTGAAATTGGAAGTAGAGCTCTATTCTAGTTCCAATTCCAAGGAACAAGTTCTTGAGAGAAAGAACATAGGAGTGATATCAAAATAATTATATTGTTGGAGGATTCCACATAGTGTGCATGTATGTGGGTGAGAGGAAAAGAGATACATGCTATAAATTTGGAGAAAAGAGTGCCTCAAGATTCACGTTGGATTATTTGGGGAAAAAAGGCAGTAGAACTGTCGAAATTTTAAAGCAAAAGTTTTAGGGTTGCAGATACAAACCCCAGTTTTCAGAACAGTTGTTTTTGTTGCTAAGTTTTGCGTGTTTTCAGGAACAGGTGTTCCTGTCCCATCTGCTGTTCCTTTTCTAAAGGAACATTGGAAGCTGTTTTACAGCAGGTCACTTCACTGATACATTCAGCTCAGAAGCTGCCATATTGATTGGCCATACTTCCCCAGGAATTTAGGTAGGAGAGTATCCAATCCTTACCTAGCAATGGCAGGATTTAAAAAGTGTACAATCAATTACTTTACCTTCTCTGTACGCTAGTGAAGGTAATGATGCAGTTAAATAGACAATGTTGCATAATGTTCTTTGGGCAGAGTGGTAAAATCTGTTCCATTCAGTAGGACTTTCTGTATTCCATCATGATAAATGCTGAGTGTATAGAGTGTTCGTGTTGGCCTTGACCGCTCAACTCCCCTCATCTCACATCATAAATATGTCAACACTTTAGAATTGTGGCTAGGTTCCTAGGTTGTGTACATAGAAACACCTAAGCAAAAAAAAAAACCTGAAGGAAAGATTATTTTTGTAATACACAATTGACAAATGTGTATTACTGCTCAGCTCTCCTCATCTCACACCAGAAATATGTCAACACTTTAGGATTGTGGCTAAGTTGCTAGTTGTGTACATGGAAATACCTAAGTTAAACAAAAAAAAACTGAAGGAAAGATTATTTTTGTAATACACAATTGATAAATGTGTAACTTTATAAAATAAATACAATAATTAAAATACTAGCAACCAGTGCCTTCCTGCCCTCTCCACAGATTATCAGATTGTATCATCACAGCTCAGTCACATTTAACATAACATCTTTTTTCTTACTGAGGAGTACCTGGAAAGGATGAAGTAGTAGTAATGTTTCCCCAAGTATTGATACTCTTAGTAATTACTTTTCATCTTTTTAGGGATGGTAATTTTGATGTAGGCAGTGATCCCTATGGCTAGTAATCAGTGGTGTATGGAACAAGCTGTAGGCAAACATGTCATGTATAGTGGCATCACAAAAATGCTGCTATTAGGTACTTGTATTCTAAAGCCTGACACAAATAGACAAATGACATTTGTGTGATGACATGTATTTGTCTTCCTTTGCACCCAATAGGGGGAAAATGATGTGTGGGTCAACATAATTGCCTAAATGCTGAAATTTATGTAGTTAGGACACAAGTACACAAAGGCATTATGTGATATTACTGCACATGTCATTTTCATATTATCATGGCTTACTGGTAAAATCAGTAATAGCAATATACATGTCCACGTTTACCAATTAAAATGGATAAATATATTGGCAGATAAGGTTGTTGTTGGAAATATATACATATATATATATATATATATATATATATATATATATATATATATACACATACATACATATAAAGGGAAAAGGATATCAGTGTTTGTGGGGGAAATGGAGATGATATTCTGAAATAAGAATTAAATACAAGTGATGCAATATTTTTATTAGGACCAACCAAAATTAACAAAACAATATCTTTTGGCTTGATTTATTCCATGCACTATGATATATTAATTATTTTTCAGATCTGCATTTTGTATTAAATTTCTGAATCTAGATAACATGACTTATAAACCACAATTTACATTGTACAGTTTTGAGCCTCTATGAAAGCAGCAATTACATTGTTGGAGCAATATATCAATCAAGTCCTTGAGTGATCCAGAAGTATATTGGATTAGTTGGTACAAAAATCAGGAAAACGTGCTGCAATTGCCCAAAAAACCAACACAGTCCTAGGCTGCATTAACAGAGGGATAGAACCATGTGAAGTGTTAGTATCATGTGAAGTGTTTGTGCCTTGGTGATTTGGAAATTGCGTCCAGTTTTGGTCGCCATGTTATAAAAAAAGATATTTAGACTCTAGAAAATGTGCAGAGAAGATCAACAAAGATAATTAGGGAACTGGAGGCTAAAACATAAGAGGAACAGTTGCAGGAATTGAGTATTCTTTTTAATTTAATTTAATTTATTGCTTTAATGCAAAAAAGGACTAGGGGTGACATGATAGCAGTGTTCCAAAATCTAAGAGGATGACACAAAGAGGGGATCAACCTACTTTCCAAGAAGTAGAAGGCAGGACAAGAAGCAATGGGTGGAAACTAATCAAGGATAGAAGCAACCTAGAACTAAGGAGAAATTTCCTGACAATGATTTGCCTCCAGAAGTTGTGAATGCTCCAACACTGGAGGTTTTTAAGAAGAGACTGGACAACCATTTGTCTGAAATGGTATAGGATTTCCTGCCTGAGCAGGGAGTTGGACTAGAAGACCTCCAAGGTCCCTTCCAATTTATTATTATTATTATTAGTAGTAGTAGTAGTATTACAATGTTAATACATACCGTGTTTCCCCAAAAGTAAGAACCGGTCTTACTTTGGGGCTCTGAAATAAGCACTAGGGCTTACTTTTGGGGTAGGGTTTATTATTTTCACGTACAGGAGGCGGAGAGTGCGGAGGCCGATGGGAGTAGGAGTGCTGCTAATGGCCCTGCCCTCTCCATCCCACCATCTGCTTGCCTGCGGCTGCAACAAACCAAACACTCAGTGAGCCCCGGCCTCCGCCTGCCCTGCCTGCTGTCCCTACTGCTGCTGGGACATTTCTTGGCCGCATCAGGTGCCGAGTGGCTGCCCGTGCTGCTTCTGGCCTTGTGGGGGCTCTTTGCCCTCCTGGCCACGCTGCTTTGGGTTGCTCCTGCCTGGTGCGGGGCGAGTTGGCCCAGATCTTTCGTTTGACCAACGGAGTGCCCCCCTCCGCTGCCAGCAGCCTGCCAGGGCCCTTCGCCAGCAGCCAATGGTGGAACTGCGCCACCTACACCTCCGCCTTTGGGCTGCTGAACGCCAGCCTGCATGCCTACTTGGTGCTGCAGGTGCCGGGCTATGGGCTGAACTTGGCGCTCTTCTGGCCTTGGCTGCAGGTCTCATGCCAACTGTGTGCTTTTGGCTTCTACCAGCTGCTGCCACCAGCTCGCCTTCCGCCCAGCTGGCTGCTGCTGCCGCCATGAGGTGAGGCAAGGCAGGTGGTGGGGGGTGCAGCTGCTTCCCTTCACCTGCCAGACACCTGCCAAAGCCACGCAGGTAAGATTGCCTCACCCCCTGCCCAGATGCCCTCACCTCCCCCAAGTTTTTTTCACTAATTTGCCTTTCAGCTGCATTGCGTTTCTCCGTTTCTCAGTCTTCACCGCGTGTTTGGGACTATAAAAAAACAGTTCAATCAGACTTTCCAACTTCTCGCAAAAAAAAGAGATCTCGCAGAGTTGGAAGTTCTGATTGAACTTACTTTCGGGGTAGGGCTTATATTAGTCCCACCCCCGAAAAAGCAAGCTGGAGCTTACTTTGGGGGGAGGGCTTACTTTGGAGAAACACGGTAGGAGTAATTTGCCTGCTGAATAGCACTAGTCCAGTTAGTTTGCACTCATGCAATTATCCAAAGTGCACCACAGGGAGCGAACTAGCTTTGCACCAGAAATATGAGTGGCATCTTGCTGCATCATCTGGGTCTTTCCCTCATCACCAATGTTGCCTCATAGTCGGGCATCGCATCTGAGTAGGTCCAGCACTGGCAGGAGTCTGACTGTCCACACAAAATGCTACCATGTTTTCCAGCAAAGTGGTACCTATTTATCTATTCCCATGTATAGCAGCTTTCAAATTGCTAGGTGGGCAGAAGCTGAGGCAAGTGAAAGGTGTTCACTCTGCCACATGGTGCTAGGACTCAGATCACCTGAAGAAAGACCACATCCAGCATCTCTGCAGTTTTGACACAAAGCATACATAAAGAGAGATGAAAAGGTGTTTCATATGTAACAAGTGGCTTCACAAAACTGAGAAGAGAAAGCAGCCATATGTTTATTGCTTCTATATTATAAGTCTTGCCATTTAAGACATGTATGTCAGCTTGGTACTGTATATACTGTGTTTCCCAGAAAATAAGACCCAGTATTTTTTTGCCTCCAAAAGAGGTACCAGGTACTTTTTGGGGTGTGTCTGTATGTGTGTGTGTTTTCCACTCACCTCCGGCACTGACAGCCGGCCCACTTCTGCAGCTGAAACAGCAGCTTCATTCTGCAGCTGAGAATGGAGCTCAGGCCTGCATTTCACAGTCAGTCCTTTCTGGAAGGCCTCTGCAGCCGAGAACCAAGCTATGGATTCAATCCATAGCTCAGTTCTCGACTGCAGAGGCCTTCCAGAAAGGTCTGACTGTGAAAGGCCTGACTGAGGGTGCCACAGAAGAAGTGGGCCGGCAAGGTGGCTGCGGGGCGTGTGGGGCAGCTCCACCCTCCCACCCCTGCCCTAGCTTGAATTTTAGGTGTGGGCCTCGCCCCAAAACTAGGGCTTCCATTAGGCCCACCCCCCAAAGTCAAGCTGGGGCTTAGTTTGGGGGTAGGTCTTACTTTTCGGGGAAACACAGTAGTGCTATCAGTATTTTTAAAAAGTACGGTGGTTTGTGTGGTTAGGACACTGGGTTGGAGGTTAGCAAGCCCACGTTTGAGACCCAAGTGCTGCTGTTTGGTGAGGTGAGCTCCTGTCCTTCACTCCCACTCTAGCTCCAACAGGAGATATGAAAAGAACCCCCAACTGGGCAATAGTGATGTCACTGGCTAATCCTTTCAACCTGGAAGCATCTCAGTGCTTTTGACACTAGTTAGTACAATGCGATGGTATTTTTAGAATCAAATGCTTTAAGGTGATACCTTTCATTAATGCTGATACAAAAAATTTCATTGTAGAGAACAAGGCAATTTGATTGTTCTTAGGGAAAAATTCCTTTCTTAGGGAATCAAAGTTTGTAAAGCAAAACTATTCAAAAGAGGAGCTCAATGTCTATGGAGATTCTCAGTCATCCAGGTCACAGTTACCCCCTAGTCAAAGTTCAAGAAACCTCTTGGATTAGAAGTGAAACATCTTCAAAGAAAAACAAGAAAGTCCAGTTGCCCTTGGGATAAAGGAGCTCCAAAAAGTTCTTAGAGAAGATATAAAAGGAAAAATGTGAAATAGGGGTAGGACAGGGCAACTTTAAATGTAATTTTGTATTGTATATTTATATACTACCCAAAATATAAATGTGTTTATCGTCTGTTTATACCCTCATATTAGTCCAAATAGTGCATTGTATCACAATTTTTGAATCAGGGTACCTGAAAATTTTTAATTTAAAAAATGCATAAAAATTCAGGACCCATTACTCCTGTGGAATTTACATTTCCATGATATTCAGATCAGTTTTATTCACAAAACTGGGGGCAGGATCCTTGTCATGTGGTTGCAATTTTTGACACGCCCTGCCGGCTTCCCATAAACAAAATCAATGGAGGGGGGAAATCAATGGGGAAGCCAGCAGGAGGTTGGAAGTCATTCCTACTCCCGTGCTTTTTGGTTCATGAAATATATGGTGAACCTAAAATTTAATGTTCATTTTGGTCACATTTGATTGCACTACCTTTCTCAAAGGATGATCCAATGAATCACAAGTTGCCTAGTATTTTCTCTAAATTGTGAAACGTAGAAAAGGAAGACAAAACTGGAATCTAGCATTTGCAATGATTCACTGAGAAGATGAGTAAAAAGAAGAGAATCTGGGAGCAAGTAATGATGGGCAATTATACTATTTACTGGTCTTGACAGCTGTTTTTTCCCTCCAAAATAATGGCACAACTCAACCTTAGAATGCCTCTTTTCATGTCCCTGAATTTTTTTTAACATTGGCATGGCATTTTAATTTTAATTTTAATTTTAACTGGGGTTTTACTTATTCAGGGACGAATATAATTTTTTTAAAATTTGTTTTTAACTTTTGTATTTTTGTTTTTAATCACCCTGTAAACCGCCCTGAGTCCTTCGGGAAAGGGCGGTATATAAATGTAATAAATAAAAATAAATAAAATTTGTCTCCTCCTACCTCCCCTCAGAGTCTGCTGGAAAATGTATTATTATTTGTTCTGAAAATGGATATTCAGGCTGATTAAGAGATTTCATTCTGGTGCATAGAAAGAAGAATGCTAGGCAATTGCAAGGCCTTTCCTCACTTCACTTAATAACTGTGTTTTATTACTCCATCCTACAGCTGGCAGGAAAGTATGTCAGTATACATTTGCTCTCCTCATTATCAATCCTTATTCTGCTACTACTGCCTATGTTTCAAATCATAGCAAGTGCCTGATTTAACTGCAAGTAGTGGTATAACAATAGAGATTGTATAGTGCCTGTCCTTGAAAGCTATCAGAAAAAGGAGGCAAATACTGCTCTAACATGGATACAGCTAAAGATAACTCAAATCTCCCTCGTGAACAAGGGGCAAGATGAAGGCAACATCCAGAAAAAATAGTTGGACTGAGGATTAGATACAAGTATACTAGCAACCAAGCTCAGAGAGCACCAAACACGCCACAACTAAACTATAAATTTTATTGGCATTTAAGTATACACTGGATGATGAACAAGACATAATTTTCCCTGATGATAGTTTCATTATGAGATAGGTTTAAAAAGATGTCTACATCTGGTGTAACCTTCCAGTCACTTAGGTGACATGGGTATTGTAGAAATTTAATAAATAAAATTTATTTTATTTATTTATTTTATTTTTATTCCATTTATATCCCGCCCTTCTCCAAAGACTCAGGGCGGCTTACAAGCTTAGCAGTAGCCTTCATTCTATGTATATGCCTGCTTATTAGGGCTTTCACACACACACACACACCCAAGCGGCATTATTACAAAGTCAGCTTAATTGCCCCCAACAATCTGGGTCCTCATTTTACCTACCTCAGAAGGATGGAAGGCTGAGTCAACCTTGAGCCTGGTGGGATGCGAACCTGCACTAATTGCAGGCAGCTGGTGTTACTTAAGGAGGCATTAGTCCACTGCTCCACCAAGGCTCAATTAAACATAATTGGTCAGAACATATCAGATCACGAACGCCCAGCGTTCTTGTGTTGAAGGAAAAGTCTTCATCATGCTTCAGTCCAAGCCGGGGATAAACAACATGGCGACTGCTTTAGGAAGGTTACAGTTTATTGCAGAGAACTGGACAGAAAGATGGTTCTAGCAGAAAAAAGACTAAGCACATGTAGGGAGTAGGTTTTTATACCCTCTGGAGCCTTTTGTTTGGAGTTATTTCCTGTTTCAGGCTTTGTATTACCTGTATCACGTATTCTGGGCTGAGTCTGCCTTTCTGGTATTCTTGATGGTGGTGGGTCAATCCTATTATGTCCAAAGGTCATATCCTGCTTCCCTGGGGCTGGGGTATGTAGATTGTAGGTCTTTGTCTTCCTAAGCTTCTAGCTCCAACCTTCCTGATGGTTTACATTTGCATTTCTATAGAACTGGTTTCTGCTTGGGGGAAGGAGACCTGTGCTTTTTTTGTAAAAGAAAAAGGTGCAAAAACTCACAGTCATACAACCTGCCTTGCCTACCCTACAAGGTTTCATCCAAAAAAGGTGCCAGAACTCTGTTCTGGGCATTCTATGACAAAAAAAGCCCTGCCTGGGACTATTTAGAAAACTGGGCATGCTTTTCTGGTTCTTCAATATCTTTTTAGGAAATAGATTTTTCTGCCCTTTTAATATTTCCTTCTCTGGGGACCTGACTTCCCACATCTGGGACAAGAGTTTCATGAGACCAAATTAGGACAGACCTTTTCTCCTACTATTGGTATGCGTAAGCCAGGTTTTATGTATTTGTCATACCCACCCACCCACCCCCATATTCCTTGCACTAAAATGAACAGGTAGGCGTTTTGACGTGTTTCTCCTCTTCTGGCTATAACTATAGCAAGCGATCATTTGGAATCCTCCTTTTTGTAGCGCTACGATGCGGGGCAGAATCATTTACACAACCTGCCTCTCCTTCTTTTAGGTTTTGATTAGGATTCTTAACATGGACGATCCGTATAAAAGCAGAGGATTGATAATTGCTGGATTAATAACTAAAAGATAACTACCCATCCCCTTCATAGAATAACTGACAACTACGCTTCACATCCTCCGGCGCTCTTTTTTCTACCGCTTTTAACCACGCCCCTTCCTGCCACGTGACTCTGATTCTGTCACCGCCATTTTGTAAAGGCCGAAAGCTCTGTCTAGCTAGCTAGCAGCTTCAACCGCACATCCGGCGTTTGCGTTCGGTGCGCATGCGTCTCGGCGAAGGGGATGGTCATAAGCCACTTAAAACAGGAGCGAGGAGCGGTGAACGAGGGTTGGGGACGGCTCCGTGGACGTTTAAAGCTGTTGAGGCCATCGTCATGTATCGTCCCGGGAGCAGCCCCCCGGCCACGAGAATTCAACGGTCCTGGCTCGGCCCCATCGACTCCTCTCGCGGGTTTGGGTCCCGCTCCCGCTCCCCCTCTCCGTGGGGTCGCCACCACCGCTCCCCGCCTAGCCGTCGCTCTTCCCATCGTTCTCATCGCTCGCCTTCCCCGCGCCGTTTCAGTAGGGTACGCTCGGTTGGAGCTTCCTCCTTTTAATCTACCCTCCGTCTCCGGTCCCGTGTGTCTGGGCTTTCGCTGTTAGCAAAGGGGGAGCCTTCTTCCACCCCTACCCCGGTTCCTGTGCCTTTCTGAAAATCGTCCGCCGCCGCCGCCGCCTTCCCCCATTTTGTGCAAGGGCCGAACAGTCTCTTGACCTTCCCCCAGCTGCATAGTAACATTTGGAAATAGTTTTCTCCCCCTGACGGTAACAGAGAACCTGTTTGTCTTAATAAGTGGAAGGTTCTGACTTGATGGCAATGGGGCAAGGAAAGGAAAAGTTGCAAAGTAAACTCTTGATATGACTTCTACCCTAGGCATACTTGGCCACGGCAAAGTAAGCTCTGGTTGAATTAGGTAGGAGCTGCTTCTGAGTAAGCATTGATGTATGGAAAAATTCCTATTTACATAAAGGGATCGATTTTTATTTTTATTTTTTTTTGCTTTCGGTTCTACCCAGACATTGGAAAGGCTCGATACTTTGCAGAACTTGTGAACGAGTTTGCTTCTTTTGCAGCAGATTAGTAAGCAGTTGAATGAGTTAGATTGGATTTGTAATAAGATTGAAATGTGAACCATATAATACGGTTGTTTCAATAATATTCTGAAATCAAAAGATCTAAGCATTTTTAAGAGATCATGCTGAGCATGCTACGTTAAAGCCAATTCCATGAACATGTATTCCTCTGTAATGATAATGTTTTTGTTTATGTGTTTGGCATTATGCACTTAGTTGGGTTTATTTTGTAGAAATGATTTTCATAAATTCATCTCTTCTGAAGCCTCAGAACTAGGGTTATATATTTTCAAGTAACTGACCTACATTACTTTGATTTCCTGTTTCTTTAGTAGAGCTATTTTTTTTTCTTCATGTATCCCTACAAAGAATTGTACATTTTGTCATTTTTTCCATCTTGGAAGCGAAAGATATTTTGAAAATAGAATAATTATTCTATCATTGTTTGTTAATAAGATTCTTAGTATATGAAAGGAAGAAAGATATATTTGTCAGATGATAAAAGATACAATTGCTGTATCATACATCAACAGAATAGCAGTTTATGAATATAGGTTGGATTAATGTTTAATTAGGACACTTAGTTTACATTCAATTACATCTATAAATTTTAAATTTCCCCTTTCTGTTCTATTAAATATTACCATTTGATGAAAATTGTATGACAAATACTAATGCCCCCACTTAGGTCTTCTGGAGACACCAGCTGTTTTAGGTCTTGGATTGTGTACCCCTTCCTTAAGTGAAAGAAATACAGCTAATCTAAGCAATCTGACCACTAGATTGCACAATTGTCTTTTTATTATACAATTAAAGGGTTTTTTTAAATACATGTTGGTATACTATAGTAATTGTGTTAATATTTTTTATTTTTATTTAGAGAATTTATATGGCCACCCACTCACTCTCAGTGATTCTTGGTGGCTTATAAAAAAATAGAAAATAATACCCCCTACCCCCTGTCACCCTCCTGGTGTCAACAATCAATCACACAAGCCACTTGATGGACTCCATCCCACTCCCCAGGCCTGTTGGCAAAACCAGGCCTTCAGGGCCTTGCGAAAGAGTGTCAAAGTGGGGGCCATAGGCACATACAACTAAAGACTCAGTAAAAATCCCTAGTCCCCAATCTTTATTATAATAAAGTACATTAAAGGAAAGGGTATAGAAAGAAAAAGAAAAGAATCCCTGCAGGTTTACTCCGCTGGTCATAAGGGCTATTCAGGCAGTGCAGTTCGAAAATATTTCTCTGGTAATGTGGCCAGCATGATGTTGCTGAGCACTGTTTCCTCCCCATCAAAGTGGTACCTATTTATTTATATTTGTATGCGTTCAAACTGCTAGATGGGCAGGAGCTAGGCGAAGACGGGAGCCCACCCCATCACATGACGCGCAGTCTCGAACCTGAGCTGTTGGCTTTCCAGCCGACAAGCCCAGCATCTTAACGGCTGAGCCATTGCGCCATCCCTATAACTGATATTCTTTTCATCTCTTACATCAGAGTGAGAAATCTGTGTTCCCCAATAAACCATTTTCTTCCAGGAAGAATTGGGGACTGATCACTGTCGCAGTACTTCATAATAGTATATTAATGTAAAAGATAAAATATTCTTCCATTCTCTTCTGTGCTATGATAGATACTATTTTTTCAGTGCAAAGGAAGAAAAAAAAATCATTTTTATGCACCAGAACTAAGACAGCAGAAGAATCTCAATTGCTTCTTCTTTATCTCATTAGAAAATATGTATAGCCCTATCCCTCAAATTCATGTAATTGTAACTATAATTCCAAACATTAAATAAACTCCAAAACAATATTAGAAACACCATGCAATATAAAGTTGGGAATCTCAATCATGCATCCATTCCCCAAAAGATAAGTTCATCTATCATTCTGGTCCAATGCTTTAGAGAAATTCCAAGTTTTTAAAAACTTAGTTGAAGTCTGACAAGATCAGAGCCATCTGAACTTTGGGAGGAAGTTTGTTCCAAAGGGCAGCCACCACAGAACAAAAAGTATGCCTCTTAAGATCCCATCAAGCGACATTGTCTTGAAGACAAAATTGGGAGTGTACCTATCCTATGAGAGTAGGTGAATTGGGCAAAAACAGTCTTGCAAATAATATGATTCTGTGCCATGTAGGCCATTGTAAGTGACAACTAACATTTTGGATTGTGCCCGGAAGCCTATGGGGAGCCAATGTAATTTGCGAAATAGTGATGTTACGTGTGCATACTACAATGCACCCATAGTCATTCATGTGGCATTCTGGGTCAATTGCACATTTTATGTATATTGTGTTGCAATAATCCGAATGGGAGGTGACTAAGGCATGAGTGATAGATTGTAAGCAGGGCCTACTGTTTCAGGTATGGGTTAATTTGGCACACCAGATGGAGTTGTATAAAGATTTTCTTGGCCACAGTTGAGATTTGAGCAGGAGCTATGAGGTCAGGAGGATCCCAAATTTGCACACATGTTCTGAATGGAGGAGTAAACTGCCCCTTAGGAAGGTAGAAATCCCAGCAATGCTGTGTCTGCCACTCCCAACTCCCTGAGCTGGTCCAGAAGGATTCGTGTGTCATGCTACAAAAAACCACTGACAGATCAAGGAGTTTCAGGATTCATCCTGTCATAAACTTACTATAAGCTATCAGTAACTGCAGGTGTTCCCTAAAAAGGAAATATTGGAGATGGGATAGAACTTCTCCAACTCTGTTGGATGCAGCAATGACTTCTTGAGCAGGAACTAGACTACCTCCTTAAAACTCACTTTTAAGATGTCTTTATCCTTACATGTTACTTTTGTGCCAATTTTATGAAACAACACATTTCTATAACTTTAAAAAAATCTGTGAAAATAAATTGTGGAAGAATGAAAAAGAAATTGTGAAAACAATCATTCCACACCATGAGCTACAAATTTTAAGTAGAAATTTGTAGCCCTGCTAAATGACTCAATTTTCTTGTTTGTGCAAACATTTATTTTCATGTCTTAATTCAGATAACAGAGGTAGATACGAGCTATGTGTTTCAGATTACCAGTCATTTGCTATAAGGATATATTTATACAATGTAGCCTTTTTTTTAAAATCCCATTTATATCCCGCCCTTCTCCGAAGACTCAGGGCGGCTTACAATCTAAGCACAAATCAATGTGCTTAGCAATAGCCTTCATTCTATGTATATGCCTGCTTATTAGGGCTTTCGCCCCCCCCCCCCAAGCGGCATTATTACTTAACTGTTTTAAACTTAACTTTTACATAATATATCCAGTTTTAAGGTATTTTGTAACAGTGGAAGATACTGAAGCCTGTTTTACCAAATGGATAGCATATTGTAACCGTTCCCTGTCCCTTCCCCCATTGCAGACATATTCGCTGGATCAGCCCTCATATTCTCCAAGGCAGCGCTCATGTTCTCCAGCCCAACGTTCAGAATCTTCAGTGGAAAAATACTTGCGGGCCTTAATTGAAAATGGCAGAAGCTCACCAGCTGATAATCTGAGCAATGTGAACAGGTATGGTTCTTTGAAAGCTAGCCTCAAAAATTGTGATTTTTTTGTTGTTGTTCATATCCTATAGTATCCAATAAAACGATATCTTGCTATGAGACAGTTTGGGAAATATATTACATGGATTACATTAGACGTCCCTCATCTTAGGACACATTCAAATTTGTTTGTTTATGAGATTTATAGGCCACTCAATCTGTTGCAACCCACAGTAACTTAAAAATACAATAAAACACTCTAAAAATGAAGAATTGTCTCATTAAAGGAGAAAGGGGGAAAGCATTTAAAACAGGCATGTCAAACTGCCGGCCCACAGGCCGGATGCGTCATGCCAAAGCCACACCCACCTCATTGCCGACAATGGGGGGAAAGTCCCGATACGTCGTTTGATGTCACATGATGTTGCGAGATTGAGATACCTGATTTAAAAGATTGTTATCCTCAGATGCATAAAATGGCTTTTGATCTAAAATCTATTAGATTAGATTTTGTTAGCAACAATTGTAAGTGGAATAATATATGAAAGATTCCAAGTAGTGTGTAAAAATTCAAATGGAGGAGGGTTAACATAAGAATCCTTAAATGTTTGGGGCTGTCAGTTATATTCAAATCTCTTAACAGTTGCAGCAGTAATGCTGAATATTAAATCAGAACCTAATGTGGCAAAATTCTCTAATTTGACAGCTTGATTTATGTACTGTGACTTACCTTGTTTCAGGTAGTTCTAGCTCTACTTTCAGTATGTCAGTTTCTGTTCATTTCTACATAAATCTGTAGTGCATTTCAGTGTATATTAAGCAAAGTCTAGAAGATACAAATACTATTTAATCTTAAAAGCAACCTTTAAGCAGGGTACAAGCAGGATAAAAATAGGTATACTGTTCAATTTCAAAGTATATTTTTCTTTGCAATCCCCGATTTGTTTATAGAATCTTAATAAACCTTTATCTTATTTCTTGTAATTAGTGGCAAAGTTGGTGAATTTTGATGACAAAATATGCAGTTTACTTATAATTATAATGTATTCTTTCCTGTTATTAAAAATGCTTGTAGTAAATCTGTTTTCAGTTCTACAATAACCACATAAGAGTGTATTTTCATGACTTAAAAGTTTGTATCTCTTGTTAAGTTTAACTCATAGGAGGCATTGAAATAATAATAAAAGCAAATATATCTACATTTCTTAAAAGTAAGAACTACTAATTTAGGAGCAGCTAATATGTCATTTAATTCTTCAGAAAGTCTTTGAGAGTGAAGCAAAAGTAAGTGCTTTTTGATTCTATGAAGCTTTGTTAAGTTTTTGTATGTAAATAGTTTCCATATAATAGTTTTTGTATGTAAATAGTTTCCATATAATTTATTCACTTTTTTGCATGAGGCATATGATATAATCAGGTGTGCTCTGGATCATTTTGAATAACCAAATAAGCTATTCCAGTCCCACTATATTGGGTAAGAACCCACATAGTGAGTGAGTAAAAATAGTAGTACATCTTTATGAGAAATTAAATTACAATTGCTTCTTGAGGGAATCTATTTCTGATTTTTTTTAAAAAAGTGGAACCTAAAGCAGAATGTGAAGTGGAATCTTTCTGATGGCTAGCATGCATTAGGATATCACAGTCCATTCTCACACCATTTGCCAATTTTACCATGTCTGTCTTCAGTCACTCAATGTTTATATCCTCTGGTCACACTCAATCTTCATTGAGTTGTTCCAGTTTTCTGAAAAAAAATTTGAATTTTGGAAACTTTGAGATTTTCTACTGCTTACTAACACTTTACTTTTGTGCAGTATATTTTCAGAATACTGCAGTTGTTAACTAGGATGCTTAAAGTGTTGATTCTTTATAGTTATGTCTATAGTAATAATGTGGTTTTGTTAATGAAAAAGGATTAAAACTAGAATTGATTAGCTGATGCTTAAATAACTTAAGCGCTAGAAGGTATACTGGTGGTTTGAATATCTAGAGCTAAATTAACAACACTGGACGGCGCGCGGCACACAAAACTAAACAATTAACCTCCCACCCCAAAGAATCAGAATAAAAATCTATAAAAATTGTATAGCAGCTTATGGCACCTCTAGCAATACCCATATATACATTTACCATCTCACCAGCTCCGGCCTTGTCTTGCCTCAATATTTTAAGACCTTCTAGAAGGGAAGGAGCGTGGGGGCCTGCTGAATATCTGGGAAAAGGTTGTTACGCTGGGCAGGGCCAACTATAGAGAAGGTGCAGTTTCTTGGTTCTGTTAGATGACAACGTTTAAAAGAAAACATGGAGTGCTCCCACTGTATCTGATCTAGTGGAATGGCCAAATCTTCAGGGAGAAGCAGCCCTGTAAGCAGCCTGGTCCTATGCCATTTAACGTTTTAAAAGTAATAACCAGCACTTTGAATTGCAATGGGAAGAAATTGGAAACCATTCCACCTCACTATCAGTCCGTCAAGGAAGACCAGACTAGGAACCAAGTTTGTGTATGTTAATGCTGCCTTAATTATAAGGTTATGGTACAGAACTGGTCTGAATGCACTTCCCCCTTCCCTTCCTTTATCTTTGACCCTAGGGAGGCTCAAGCCTGAGATCCTTTTCAAATTACATTTCAGCCTCAGGCTAAAACTTTTTTTCCCCCTGATCAATATCTTGGTTGTGTCTCTTCCTCCTATTCCTCAAAGAGGACAAACTGTGGGGCAGTCAGAATGGTGCATGCTGTCACATTTTGAATCAATCGTAATTTCCAGTTAGTCTTCAAGGGCAGCCTCATGTAGAATGTGTTGCAGTAATCCAACCAGGAAATGACAAGATTAATCAATGTGACAAGACCTCCCAGTCCAGGAATGGCTGCATTTGGCAAAAAAGATGTCTATGTGAGGTTGCTGCAAAGTACAAGATCCCTGAAGTTCCCATGTGAGGCTCCTTGGGAGAAAAAGCAGCAGGAACAACTTATGTGAGCAACTTGCAACCATCCCTGCCAACTTCCCTATTGACTTTGGTTCCAGCAGGGAAGATCACAAATGGTGATCATATGGCTGCAGCTTGCTGCAATATCTTAATAATGAGGTGGGCACCCAGGTACTCAGATTGCTATAATGTGATGTTGCGATTACCACAACTTTGTGGACAGGTCGTATGTTGCCCTTATTCAGTGTTATTGTAATCGTAAATGGACCCTGAAAGAGTAGTCATAACTTGAGGATTACCTCTATCCTAATGCAGGTGGCCCCCAAATTTTTGAGCACCAGGGACCAGTTCTGTGGAGAGAGATTTTTTTCACGGATCTGAGGGGGTGTGATTTTGCATGCTGCCTGCATCCCACCCGTGCATGGATGGGGCTTCACTCACTTGGGCGGCCCAATTTCTGGCATGTTGTAAACCGGTGCCGGTCCATGGCCCAGGGTTTGGGGACCACCATCCTAATGTAATTACTTTACTGCTCAAGGCTACGCATATGTGTTGCCATTGAGATTCTCCTATCTGAGGTGTGAGAAATTTCTTTGATGCATATTGTGTTTTTATTGGACCAGAATAAAGCACTATAATTTGTAATTGTGAATTGTATACTTTCAAAATTAGGAACATCTTTGAAATGAAAACATAACAGTTTTTATGTGGATATACAGTGGAGAAAAATGATTTGATTCCCTGCTGATTTTGTACGTTTGCCCACTGACAAAGAAATGATCAGTCTGTAATTTTAATGGTAGGTTTATTTTAACAGTGAGAGACAGAATAACAGCAATAAAAAAAATCCAGAGAAACATATTTAAAAAAAGTTATAAATTGATTTTGATTTTAATGAGTGGAATAAGTATCAATCAGCCAAATTTCTGGCTCCCAGGTTTCTTTTATACAGATAACGAGTTGAGATTAGGAGCACTCTCATAAAGGGAGTGCTCCTAATCTCAGCTTGTTATCTGAATAAAAGAGTCCTGTCCATAGAAGCAATCAGATTCCAAACTCTCCACCATGGTCAAGACCAAAGAGCTGTCCAAGGATGTCAGGAACAAGATTGTAGACCTACACAAGGCTATCGCCAAGCAGCTTGGAGAAAAGGTGGCAACAGTTGGTACGATTATTTGCACAAAATAACTGTCAATCTCCCTTAGTTTGGGGTTCCATGCAAGATCTCATCTTGTGGAGTTTCAGTGATCATGAAAACGGTGAGGAATCAGCCCAGAACTACACGGGAGGATCTTGTCAATGATCTCAAGGCAGTTGGGACCGTAGTCACCAAGAAAACAATTGGTAACACACTACACCATGAAAGACTGAAATCCTGTAGCACCCTCATGGTCCGCCTACTCAAGAGAGCATATGTACAGGCCCATCTGAAGTTTGCCAATAAACAGCTGAATGATTCAGAGAAGTGGGTGAAAGTGTTGTGGTCAGATGAGATCAAAATTGAGCTCTTTGGCATCAATTCAACTCGCCGTGTTAGGAGGAGGAGGAATGCTGCCTGTGACCCCAAGAACACCATCACCACTGTCAAACATGGAGGTGGAAATATTATCCTTTGGGGGTGCTTTTCTGCTAAGGGGACAGGACAACTTCACTGCATCAAAGGGACGATGGACGGGGCCATGTACTGTCAAATCTTGGGTAAGAACCTTCTTCCCTCAGCCAGGGCATTGAAAATGGGTCATGGATGGGTATTCCAGCCTGACAACCCAAAACACATGGCCACAGCAACAAAGGAGTGGCTCAAGAAGAAGCACATTAAGGTCCTGGAGTGGCCTAGCCAGTCTCCAGACCTTAATCCCATAGAAAATCTATGAAGGAATCTGAAGGTTCCAACTGCCAAACATCTGTCTCGAAACCTTAATGACTTGGAGAGGATCTGCAAAGAGGAGTGGATCAAAATCCCTCCTGAGATGTGTGCAAACGTGGTGGCCAACTACAAGAAACGTCTGACCTCTGTGATTGCCAACAAGGGTTTTGCCACCAAGTCATATTTTGCGAAGGAGTCAAATACTTATTTCACTCATTAAAATGCAAGTCAATTTATAAAATGCAAGTCAGTTTTTTGAAATGCGTTTTTCTGGATTTTTTTGTTGTTATTCTGTCTCTGACTGTTAAAATAAACCTACCATTAAAATTATAGACTGATCATTTCTTTGTCACTAGACAAATGTACAAAATCAGCAGAGGATCAAATAATTTTTCCCCTCACTATATTGCTTACTGCTGTCAAAAATTAACTGTATCAAAGTACCACAGAAATTAGTTTTTAAAAAACCCAAGTATGGCCAGGGCAGCCAATAAGCACAAGCCGGGCTTTCTTCACCTGTAGCAGCACCAGAATCTTTGGTCTTCCCCTAGTTTCTTATGAGATTATTTTTTTTAAAGATTCAGTAGGATAAACAAGTATTCATCTTCATCAGGCCTTATTAGAAAAACGTTTGTGATAGATTTTAGTAGCAAGTTGCACATGTTTCTCCATTGATTTAATATAGGAAAATAGAAACATTTTAAAGATGTATAGGATAAGTACTGTTGCTGTTAATTGATTTAAATGTTAGAATATTGCTTCTACTTTAAAAATGGACTAAAATGCTTTATTGTCCAAATTGGTTAGTCATGTTGTTGAGGTTGTGTTTACACGTCACACAAAACTAGCAGTCAAATTTTATAACTGCTGTCTCACAAAAACAATACTCTGTGCAGTTTACAATGATAAATTAAAACATGAAATACATGAAAACTGTCATTATTAAACATTTAACACAAACATTATTTTAAAAAAATAAAAACTATGGTTTATATGCATAGTTGAGACCAACTTTGTCACTTGAAAATGATTTAGTACAGGATAAATTATACATATTTTGTTGATATCTGGAGCTGGAGCACATTTCCATCTCTGTGACACTGCACTCTTGCCTGTTTTTGTTTCATGTCCCTTATGCTCACAAATAACAAATTTCAAAAATGTCATTTCTGGAAATGGAAGGTGAAGCTGTTGATGAAAGACGCAGAACTAGCCATATTGGGATCAGTGTAAACCGGTATTGGCTATTCAAAGTCAGGCAACTATGCTAACCTGAGTTCCAGAGATATATATGATGTTGATGTTGTAATTTATGTGCCTCTCTCATCAGGGATGACTCGTCTGATGGTCCAATATTTAGCAGAGCCCTTTCACATCCTTGGAATTTTGAGAGAGGTTTCTTTCATGAGGAGAATTCTTCAAGACGGTTCAGCATGGGACATGATAAGGACTATTACAATAGAGATATTTTCAGAGCTCAACTGGACCGAAGAATAAACAGTGAACTTCTACAGGATCAATCAAGAGAAAATAATAGGGGTGGGGGGCAAGAATCCCTTAATAGAAGCCCAAGCCTGATGTATGTGGATGAAGATTTTCATAAACTTGAAAGAATTAGGAGAAAAAGAGAAGATTTCCAAAGGAGAAACATTAGTACTGACTACCCAATTCCTGATTCAGCTAATCAAGAACAGTCTTCTGAATCTCGACACCATTATAGATATGAGAAAACACCTGCAGTCCCCTTAAAATCTATACTGAAGAAACGTTCAGATGATTCTTCTACACAGGTTTGAACTGAATTCTTCACTCTCTTTGTTAATCTGTCACGTTTTACTAGTTTTTCCCCCTATTTTAAATATAAATATTTAACTTTTTTATGAAGATCTTTAGAATAAATGCTTTGAACAATGCTTTCTTCCCGGTCATGGAGTTGATTTAGTATGACAGCATCTTGGGCCTCATTTGGATCAGAAAGTTTGCACTTTATTGGTTTTAAATTTGAAACCAGTAACTTTCTGTTAAGATGTGCTGTCCTTAAGCAAGTATTTTAACATCTGTTTGAGGATAACATGAAGAAGCTGCACTTGATATAGTAATTTTAGGTCACTCATGGGGATTTCTGTTTTCCAACTTTGAAGCCTCATCAGTAATACTTTTCCTCATGCAAGATGAAGTAAGGAGCAATTGCTCCTTATTTTGCTTTGCAAGGAGTCTGAGATGGCTTGTCATGCAGAGAGAAGGAGTCTGTTCTGAAAGGTGAGATTATGGGGGAAATGGAAGGGTGCTGAAGATTTCATGGTTTAGATCATGGGTCGGCAACCCACGGCTCTGGAACTGCATGTGGCTCTTTCAGCCTTCTGCGGCTCCCAGTTTGCAGAGACAGAGACAGGCACTTGCGCTTCCCTTCCCTTCCCTTCCCTTCCCTTCCCTTCCCTTCCCTTCCCTTCCCTTCCCTTCCCTTCCCTTCCCTTCCCTTCCCTTCCCTTCCCTTCCCTTCCCTTCTCTCTCTCTCTCTCTCTCTCTCTCTCACACACACCCCACAAACACACTGAGTGGGGGAACAGGACTGGCAGACCAAGGGTAGAAAAAGGGAGGGAGAGAGAGAAAGAGAGGAAGCGCAAGTGCCTCTCTCTCTCTCTCTCTCTCTCTCTCTCTCACACACACACACACACACACACACACAAACACACACACACACACACACACACACACACACACACACACACACAAAACACAGACACAAAAACAAACTGAGTGGGGGAAGAGGACTGGCAGACCAAGGGCAGAAAGAGAGAAGGGAGAGAGAGAGAGAGAGAGAGAGAGAGAGAGAGAGAGAGAGAGAGAGAGGAAGCGCAAGTTGTTCTCTCTCTCTCTCTCTCTCTCTCTCTCTCTCTCTCTCACACACACACACACACACACACACACACAAACACCCTGAGTGGGGGAAGAGGATCGGCAGAAAGGAGAGGGAGAAAGGAAGGGAGGGAGAGGGACAGAGAGAGAAAGGGAGGGAGGGAGAGAGAGAGAAAAAAATGAATATATGTGATTGTCCTTACTGGACTTTTAGTAAAGAACATTTAATGAAATATTTTGATGTTTTTTTTAATTAAGAGGTGAGGTATGGGGATAATTATGCTATATTTAAAGATGGTAGATAAGCTACTAAAATTGTTTTTACCTGTTGAGATGAAGGAGAAAGGTTTTTTCTCCCTCTTTCTCCTGTCCTTTTCTTCCCCCCCTCCCCCACATTTTTTTTCTTTTCTGTTTTTCTGTTTGTAGTTTTTATAGTTTGCACTGGCTTTTTATTTCATAAATACGAGGAGGGCTCAAATAAACATTTGAGTATTTTATTTGAAAGTAACCTTCGACCCAACATCTTTTTTTGGGGGAGTTCAAAATGCTTTTGTTGCATGCAGAAACAAAAATTTGTTTTCTTTGTAGCGGTTCATTGATTTCATAAATGCAGCACACTATAGTGTTTTTATACATAGCATAAAGGTAAAAAACAATACATGCAGTGTTATCTTCATTTTAGATGCCAAAAGGGTTTTGCGGCTCCCAGTGTTTTCTTTTCGGTGGGAAACAGGTCCAAGTGGCTCTTTGAGTGTTTTAGGTTGCCTACCCCTGGTTTAGATGAAAACTTTTACCATTAGGCATGTAAGTTGGAGGTTTCCTAAATCGTTTTTAGAAAACATAGTGCAGAATTTTTCAGTGTTTGTAATTGAAGAAATCTCTATAAATATTAATTTTTAAAAACTTATTTGAAACTGATTTATCAAGTCACCTCACTTTCCTAACATAGTTTCAAAACAGAGATAAATAACTGTTCATTTCTGAAAGAAGAAGCACTATGCTTCTGTGAATTTGCATCATGCAGCTGTTATAAATAATGTTGCCTATTGACCTAGGAGCATTTGGCTACTTTTTTGGATTTGTGAGATGCTCCCTTCAGAAAAGTACCTTTCAAAT
Organism: Vipera berus; assembly: GCF_964194415.1. Taxonomy (NCBI): domain Eukaryota; kingdom Metazoa; phylum Chordata; class Lepidosauria; order Squamata; family Viperidae; genus Vipera; species Vipera berus. Next base: position 296,002,343 of record NC_138202.1, on the reverse strand, counting down.
TCTGTTACTGTTCATACCCATTTTGTGCTTCCTCTGCTGCTCATTTGACGTGCTGTTTTTCTTTCTCCTTCACCCTTGCTGAATGATTCAAAGTAATCAAGGATCATGGCATGATTATGTTGATGCCGCATAGCAAATTATAACTGGACTTTACAAGCATATCATGGAGGGAGAACAAAGTCATTTCATTGAAAGGCTAACACTGAACAAGGCTGGGTAGTGACATGGTATGTGCAGCTTATACCGTGTTACTGTATTGGCAATTTTATTGCTGATTAGTACAATATAGTGACATCATCTTGTATCAGTGTGGCCTGCTTAGCAAGGGAAGCATGTTATTTGTCTTCCTCTGATAACTTTTGTAGCACCTTTGCAACCTGCCTCAGCCCTAATGAAATACCCTCAATGTGTCAAATTAAATGATATTTTAGAACTTATGTCTCTGCCTCAGTTTCATTTTTATTCTGTTACAGTTCTCCAATACAGTTGCAAGAAAAAGTATGTGAACCCTTTGGGATTACGTGTTTTTTTGCATGAATTGGCCATAAAATGCGCTCTAAACGTCATGTAAGTCACAACAATAGAAAAACACAGTCTGCTTAAAATAATACTATACAAACATTAGCTGTTGTCATGTTTGAATTGAACATAAATTGAACACGTTTGAAGTTTGCAAAAGAGCACCTGGATGTTCCACAGCACTACTGGCAAAATATACTGTGGACAGATGAAACCAAAATTGAGTTGTTTGGGAAAAACACACAACACTATGTGTGGAGAAAAAAAGGCACAGCACACCAACATCAAAACCTCATCCCCACTGTAAAACATGGCAGAGGGAGCATCATGGTTTGGGGCTGCTTTGCTGCCTCAGGGCCTGAACGGATTGTTGTCATTGATGGGAAAATGAATTCCAGAGTTTATCAGGACATTTTGCAGGAAAACGTACGACCATCTGTCCGCCAACTGAAGCTCCGCAGAGGATGGGTGATGCAACAGGACAATGACCCAAAGCATACAAGTAATTCAACACAACAATGGCTTCAACAGAACAGAATACGCCTTCTGGAGTGGCCCAGTCTGAGTCCTGACCTCAACCCGATTGAAATGCTGTGGCATGACCTTAAGAGAGTGATTCACACCAGACATCCCAAGAATATTGCTACACTGAAACAGTTTTGTGAAGAGGAGTGGTCCAAAATTACTCCAGATCATTGTGCAGGTCTGATCTGCAACTACAGGAAATGTTTGGTTGAGGTTATTGCTGCCAAAGGAGGGTCAACCAGTTATTAAGTCCAAAGGTTCACATACTTTTTCCACCCTGCACTGCGGATGTTTCCATCTTATGTTCAATTCAAACATGACAACAGCTAATGTTTGTGTAGTATTATTTTAAGCAGACTGTGTTTTTCTATTGTTGTGACTTACATGACGTTTAGAACGCATTTTATGGCCAATTCATGCAAAAAACCACGTAATCTCAAAGGGTTCACATACTTTTTCTTGCAACTGTATATTAGCTGTAGTCTGTTTATATAAAAGAAGGATCTGTTTTATAGATTGAAATACTGATTAATTTTATAAACTAACATCACAATATCTTTTTTAAAGTCTGGATTCTTTTCTAACTTCTTTATCAATGAACTCCTTTCTTTCAGATACTTTTTATTTGTACCAGTCTAACCCAATTGGCTTCTTTTCATCAGTTTTTCTTCTTCAGAATTTCTTCAGTTCAGCAATAGTTTGTCTGTAGGCTCTGCTGGTAAGATATCTCAGTGCAAAATATTCTATTCACAAAAATGCTTTTCCTTTTGAACAGGATTCTGGGAATTTTTCAAAGGAAAAGAAGCCTCCTGAGTCAACATTAGAGTCTGTCAACCAACATGGTGACTTCCTGCTGCCTCATGAAAAAGCCAGTCAAGATGGGAGTGGTTTTTCAGTGATTGATTCTACTTATCCTCCAGATAAAAGACTGGATCCCTTCCCTGATAATATAGAAGATGAAGAGAAATTTCTTTATGGTGATGATGATGGTGATTCAAACAACTGTCTCCACTCTCAAAAGCTAACGCTGAGTGAAAAGAAAGAACCTGTAAGAGAGAAAGTAAATTCTCCACCTCCTACAAGTCTATCTGTAAAACCAGAGACTTTGGAACAGTCCAGCCCGGAATATGACAAGATCCGTGACTTGCTTAAAACTATTGGTTTGGACATTGGAGTGGCTGAAATAGGTAAGCTTGCTGCTCGCACAGAAGAAAGACTCTATGGGAAAAAAACAACCTGTTCTCCACATCATCATACAGTGGCAAATCATAAAGCAGAGTTGTGGAAGAGGCAGAAACCTTCTCTATCGCCATTTGATTCTTTTCCATCAGCTAAACCTGTGTACAATATCACTGCTAAATTAGGGCAAAATAATCCTACTGGCATATGTAAGCAATCTGGTGTTCCAGGATTTTTAATCCCATCAGCTCCACCTTCTTATCTTGATATTCCTCCTGGGCCCCCCTCTGGTTCCTGTCAGAATGTTCCATATGTCTCTACGTTTACTCCAAATCGGTTCTTCCCAAACTGTGCTTCTCTCCCAGTAGTCTTACCTAACTATGATGTATACCAGCGCCACATGGGTTATGCAACTCCTGGCTGGTGTGCTCAGCAAGTGAACTCTGTACATCCAAATAAACCTGAGGTTGCCAAACTAAAAGGCAAATGTACAAATCCCAATCTAAGAATTATTAATACAATTGCCATTGGCAAAAAGCCATCTCAAGCTGCTTCTACCCTGGTTCACTCGCAAACCAAGAGTAAAAAAAAGGCCAAGCGAAGAAAATGTGATGAAAAAAATCAAACTACTCCGATGGAAAAGGTGAGTATCTTTTCTTCTTGATTTCATAATTACCATAGAATCATAAAGATTAAGATTTAGAATGGACTTTAGAAATCAACTGATCCAAATACTTGCCCAATGTAGGTCTCTGTTTATCATTTATAACGGGTCCCCAACCCCCGGTCCGTGGACCAGTACTGGTCCGCAGCATGCCAGCAACTGGTCCACACAAACAAGCAAAGTCCCATCTGCAGGATGCAGGCAGTATACAAAACCAGGCCCTCTTTGGTCCACAGAAAAACCTCTCTCAATGGAATTGGTCCTGGTGCCCAAAAGGTTGGGGATTTCTGATTTATAATTTAAAAACATAAAAACACTGTTTATTTTTTTCTGGTTAACGAGCTTTAACTTCCTTTTCAGCACAGAAATGTCTACTTACAATATATAAGCAGTCCTCCGCAAAATTCTAAGGTAGATGGATAGATACATAAACGTCTGTATCTACATAGTTTATTTTAATTTCATATATACAATTCCTAAACTGCCTAACTCCAAAAATGACTCTGGTCAGCTTCACAATACTAAAAAGCAAGAAAAACGCAACAAAATCTACAAAAAAAAACCAAACCCACCCACGCAGTAGTCCTGGAGAAACAGAAAAATCTACATTCCATCGCCCCAAAAGTGGAGGGGTCAGCCAACTATGCTAAACAAAGACCTGGGGGAAGAACTGAATTTTAGGGCTCTTTTGAAGAGAGATAGAGTAGCTGTGAACGAATCTCCAAGCAGATGCTGTTCCAGAGGGCAGGTGCTACAACAAAGAAATCCTGCTTTCTGGTTTCTGCTAAGTGATACTGCTTCCTCAATTGGAACCCTAAGGAAATTGACCCTAGTTACTTGGGATGGGCAGATATTACAAGAAATAGTCCTTCAGACAGCTAGGTGCTATGCTGAATAGGACTTCGTAGATAATAAACAGCACTTCGAATTGGAGTCAGAAGCATATTAGTAACTAATACAGCTCATGAGGCAGAGGTGTTACACGGATGTTGTTAGACCTGCCTATTGCAGCTTATGCTGCTACATTCTGAACTGGCTGTAGCTTTTAAGTGGTCTTCAAGGGCAGCCTCATGGAGACTATGCTGCCATAGTTCATCTCCAAGATATAAGTGACTGTAAACAGGGCTTGGTCTAGTTGTTGTTGTTGTTAGTTGCGAAGTCGTGTCCGACCCATCGCGACCCTATGGACAACGTTCCTCCAGGCTTTCCTGTCCTCTACCATCTTCTGGAGTCCATTTAAGCTCACGCCTACTGCTTCAGTAACTCCATCCAGCCACCTCATTCTCTGTCGTCCCTTTCTTCTCTTGCCCTCAATCTTTCCCAGCATTAGGCTCTTCTCCAGTGAGTCCTTCCTTCTCATTAGGTGGCCAAAGTATTTGAGTTTTAGCTTCAGGATCTGGCCTTCTAAAGAGCAGTCAGGGTTGATCTCCTCTAGGACTGACCGGTTTGATCGCCTTGCAGTCCAAGGGACTCGCAGGAGTCTTCTCCAGCACCAGAGTTCAAAGGCCTCAATTCTTTGGCGCTCAGCCTTTCTTATGGTCCAACTTTCACTGCCATACATTGCAACTGGGAAGACCATAGCCTTGACTATACGCACTTTTGTTGACAGGGTGATGTCTCTGCTTTTTAGTGTGCTGTCTAGATTTGCCATGGCTTTCCTCCCGAGGAGCAAGCGTCTTTTAATTTCTTGACTACAGTCCCCATCTGCAGTGATCTTGGAGCCCAGGAAAATAAAATCTGTCACTACCTCCATTTCTTCCCCATCTATTTGCCAGGAATTGAGAGGGCCTGATGCCATGATCTTGGTTTTCTTAATGTTTAGTTTCAACCCAACTTTTGCACTCTCCTTCTTCACCCGCAACAAGAGGCTCTTTAGTTCTTCTTCACTTTCTGCCATTAGAGTGGTATCATCTGCATATCTTAGGTTGTTGATATTTCTTCCGGCAATCTTAATTCCAACTTTTGATTCATCTAGCCCTGCCTTTCTCATGATGTGCTCTGCATATAAGTTAAATAGGCAAGGCGACAGTATACAGCCTTGCCGGACTCCTTTCCCAATTTTGAACCAATCAGTGGTTCCGTGTCCAGTTCTCACTGTTGCTTCTTGGCCCGCATATAGGTTTCTCAAGAGACAAATAAGATGGTCTGGTACTCCCATCTCTTTAAGGACTTGCCACAGTTTGTTATGATCCACACAATCAAAGGCTTTAGCATAGTCAATGAAGCAGAAGTAGATGTTTTTCTGGAACTCTCTAGCTTTCTCCATGATCCAGCGTATGTTGGCAATTTGATCTGTAGTTCCTCTGCCTCTTCGAAATCCTGCCTGCACTTCTGGTAGTTCTCGATCCACATACTGCTGGAGTCTAGCTTGTAGGATTTTAAGCATAACTTTACTAGCATGAGAAATGAGTGCAATGGTGCGATAGTTTGAACATTCTTTGGCACTGCCTTTCTTTGGAATTGGAATGTAAACTGATCTTTTCCAATCCTGTGGCCACTCTTGAGTTTTCCAAATTTGCTGGCAAATTGAGTGTAGCACTTTTACTGCATCTATGGAGACTATGCTGCCATAGTTCATCTCCAAGATATAAGTGACTGTAAACAGGGCTTGGTCTAGAGATGAGTGCAATTGGCATGTTGGATCTTTGAGAAGGAGTTGAGAATCTAGGAAGACTTCCCCTTGTGCCCCCCCATTTAGGACTAAGTTTGGGGATCTCTAGACCCAGGTGGTCCAAGCCATTTGACTTGGTAGAATTGAACTTAAACCTGTTTCTCCCCATCCAGACTCCAGCTGCTTCCAAGCATTGGGAGGAAACCTTGACAACATTGCTTTTTTATTCATGGATTGAGATTCAGAGTTGAGTGACATCCATATGTTCATGATACCTAACACTGAACTGAGGTCAACTGATTGATGACCTCTCCCTTATGCAACTTCATATTAAGCAGGAGGAGCAAGAGCATCAAATTTGTGGTACTCCACAAATCAGAGGATTTGAATTTGCGTTTACTCTCCCCCTGAAATACTGCCTTGAACTGGCTGAGGAGAGTTCTCCAGTTATATTCTCCTCAACTGGTCCACAAGGATGTGAAAATCAATCATATCAAAAATTGCTGAGAAATAAAGAAGGGCCAGGTTGTTTGCAACTACCTGCATCCTGGCATCACCAGAGATCATCAACAGGAATGATCAGTGCCATCTCCATACTGAGTGTAGGCCGGAAACCCAACTAACATGGGACCCAGACAATCCATTTCTTTCACGGCTCTCTGAAAATGCAGCTGGCCTCTTCTTAATAATTTTTACCAGAAAGGGGATGCTGGAGACTGGATAAAATGTCCAGGACATTTAGCTCCAATGACAGCTCTTTACATTTTTAAAAATTTTATTTCCAAAGTTAAAATACAAAATAAAGAAAAGGAGAAGAAACTAACAACCATTAAATGCTAATAATAAAAATCAATGTGTACAAAAATAAATGACATACGAAATTTTCTACATCATTAGTGTCTGCTCAGTAGTAAGCTGACAGAGATGTGACTATTATAACTCTTTAAGGTTTGGTGATACTGCAACTTAATGGATGGACAGTTTATCTCTACCAACAGTGTGGGGGGGAAATTATTTGATCCCCTGCTGATTCTGTCCATTTGTCCACTGACAAACACATGATCAGTCTATAATTGTAATGGTAGGTTTGTTTTAACAGGGAGAGACAGAACAACAACAACAAAAATCCAGAAAAATATTTCAAAAAAGTTATAAATTGATTTGCATTTTAATGAGTGAAGTAAGTATTTGACCCCTTTGCAAAAGATGACTTAGTACTTGATGACTTAGTACTTGATGGCAAAATCCTTGTTGGCAGTCACAGAGGTCAGACGTTTCTTGTAGTTGGTCACCAGTTTTGCACACATCTCAGGAGGGATTTTGTCCCTCTCCTCTTTGCAGATTCTCTCCAAGTCATTAAGGTTTCAAGGCTGATGTTTGGCAGTTGGAACCTTCAGGTCATTCCACAGATTTTTCTATGGGATTAAGGTCTGGGGACTAGCTAGGCCACTCCATGACCTTACTGTGCTTCTTCTTGAGCCACTCCTTTGTTCCCTTGGCTGTGTGTTTTGGGTCATTGTCATGTTGGAATACCTATCCATGACCCATTTTCAATGCCCTGGCTGAGGGAAGGAGGTTCTTACCCAAGATTTGATGGTACATGGCCCCGTCCATCGTCCCTTTGATGCGGTGAAGTTGTTCTGTCCCCTTAGCAGAAAAGCACCCCCAAAGGATAATATTTCCACCTCCATGTTTGACAGTGGTGATGGTGTTCTTGGGGTCACAGGCAGCAATCCTCCTCCTCCTAACACTGCAAGTTGAGTTGATGCCCAAGAGCTCGATTTTGGTCCCATCTGACCATAACCCTTTCACCCAGTTCTCCTCTGAATCATTCAGATGTTCATTGGCAAACTTCAGATGGGCCTTACATGTGCTTTCTTGAGGAGGAGGGCCTTGCATGTGCTGCAGGATTTCAGTCCTTCATGGCATAATATGTTACCAATTGTTTTCTTGGTGACTATGGTCCCAACTGCCTTGAGATCATTGACAAGATCCTCCTGTGTAGTTCTGGGCTGATTCCTCACCGTTCTCATGGTCATTGAAATTCCACAAGATGAGATCTTGCATGGAGCCCCAGACTAAGGGAGATTAACAGTTACTTTGTGTTTCTTCCATTTGTGAATAATCGCACCAACTGTTGTCACTTCTCACCAAGCTGCTTGGCGATAGTCTTGTAGCCCATTCCAGCCTTGTGTAGGTCTACAATCTTGTCCCTGACATCCTTGGACAGCTCTTTGGTCTTGGCCATTGTGGAGAGTTTGGAATCTTATTGCTTCTTTGGACAGGACTCTTTTATACAGATAACAAGCTGAGATTAGGAGCACTCCCTTTAAGAGAGTGCTCCTAATTTCAGCTTGTTATCTGTATAAAAGACAGCTGGGAGCCAGAAATCTGGCTGACTGATAGGAGATCAAATACTCATTAAAATACAAATCAATTTATACCTTTTTTGAAATGTGTTTTATAGACTGATCCTTTTTTGGAAATATTTTATTAATTTCAAGTTTTACAATCATAAGTACTTAACAAACAGTGTGGTGTCCGGGTGCATTTGTCATTCAGTGGTATATATTAACTTTCACTCAAAACATCCAATACTGCGCTATCCAGTGTTTCCCTGGTCCTCTCTACTTCTAGTAACAATCATTTTTCCACATTAGGCAAATACAATTCTTACTGCTATTAATACCTATACAATTAAATATAAGCAACTTCATCACATTTTTCTAGTGTTATACATAATATCAATAATATCAGTTTATAATATCTTCTCTAACCAAAACGTATCTCAGATGTATTTGCAATCAAAGTTCCCTTATTCAATCCGTATCCTGTTTTTTCTTTTTTTTTCAATTTTAATTCTCCATCAATATTCAAAATAACTATCAATTATCATTTTTCTCATAGTTACATTTGGGTAACTAACAGCTTCCCTTAGTATTTTCATATTTCTATCTTATGGAAAATTATGTTATCCTAGTTACAAATCATATCCTTCTAATTTATAATGGTCTTTTTATTTCTAACAATTGTCTATTCTTTTATTCATATTCAAACATCAATTAGATAGTATAATACCTCATCTAATTAGTCAGGACCTCTATTTTCTTCAGTCTTACTTGAACTTTCTTCCTTTGGCAAATAACTTTCCAAGTCAGTGCATTTAGATCACCAAGTGTTTCTTCCTCTGTTTCTGTATATATAGTTTGGAATAAAAAAAGACAATTTAATTAAGGTATTTTTGTAAAAAAAACCGCTTAATCCATTTATATTCATTAAACAGCCTCCATTTTCTTTCTCTTTCAGTTTCTCTCTTAATTTCTTGTTCCCCAGTTTTCAGCATTTCTCTTAACAGCTCTATCATCCATTCTATCAATTCTTCTTCCTTGTCCTCAAGTATGTTTTGAAATCTTGAAAAGTAAAATGTCTCTTCCATTTCCGGTATTATATCTGAGTCTTCCAAATTTTTGTTTATCTGTACCTGCCTGTTGGTTTCTTCTTTCAAATCCTCCGTTTTTGTATCAGTTTCCTCTATTTTTTTTTCTGTTTTCTGAATTGCTAGTTCATTCTTTTGTAGTCATTTTCTGAATGTTTTCTGCTTGTAAGTTTAAGTTAGAAAGTTGTTCATTTATGTTATTTAAATTATTTTAGTCTCGTCCCATAATTTAAAACAATTGTCTCTTGAATTGATTTCAACGCGGAGAGGATTTCTTTCTGAAGTTCATTTACATTTTCTTGTTGATTATCCATGTTTCTTCCAAAGAGAAATAGCCCAGAAGCAACTGTTCCACTGTTTCTTAATATTTCTTGATAATTCTTGAAACTAAGAGTCAGTCAATATTTGTAATCCAGGCAGGCCAATTCAAAATGGCTTGTTGTCTCCTTCATACAGATAAACAGCCTAAGGATTTTTTTTTCCTTTTTCCCAGCTGCAGTCTGCAAAAGTGAAAGTTTCCAGGAACAACAAAGAACCTTATCTATGTCCGGGCTTCATGCCAAATTTCCTTTAAGCATAATAAATTGTAATGCCAAAGCTCACCACTAGATGTTGATAATATCCATTTTCCAGCTTTTAAGTCCAAACGTATTTCACCAACTTTCCAAATATCTTTTCAAAAAGAAAGTCTTAAAAGTACTTTTACTTCCCAAATTTGTCAAAGCTATATCTCTGTATTAATTCCAAATTAATCTTATAGTTTTCTCTATTTCCCCCTCAAGGAAAGTTATTTGCCACTTCTCTTTTCCTGAGGGAACAGGGCAGAAACTCCCCTTCTCTCTATCATCTGGAGGCATTCTTTGCTTTGGGAATTCTTTTTTTCCAGGAAGAGGTTTAAAATTGTAAAGAGAGGATTAAGTTGTCATCCAGTTCCATCCACGTTGTTCAGAAGTTGCTAATTAGTTGCTAATTAACTAATCTTTGGTTGTCAGTAGCTTCTGACTGGCTGCATAAATGCGACCAGTTTTTCCCCTGCCGGTTTGGAGGGCTTCCTCGGCTCAAACAGAAGGGCCACAGCTCCTCCGTGATTGACAAGGTCCCGTCCTTCGTCGCCTCTCTGTGGCGACTTTAGACCCTTTTTAGGGTCCCTAGTAGGGCGAAATCGGACATGGAAAATGGAGCCCCATTTTCCTGCGCCCATGACACCATGATGTCTAACCTGAAATCTAGACTGATCCATTTCTTTGTCAGTGGGCAAACATACAAAATCAGCAGGAGATCAAATAATTTTCCCCTCACTGAACCATTTGATCTAACACTTATTTCTGCCTGCATTGATTTCCTCATCCAAGTAATTAAGCCTTTTAATATATACCAAATAAAATAATATTCTGCAGGAGCCTTTGGCAACAGAAGTCAGGGGCTTATGCAAAATTTATAGATAGATTTGGAATGTTGCTATTGTTCTCCAGTTCAAATAATTTTAATGAGTTTACTGATCTTTGGACTTGATATTTTATAGTCTGTTTAAATCTCATTATAGCCTTAGTTCCATTTCAGTTCATTTCATTTCAGTTCCATTTTAGGATTCTGGACATGAAATCTATCAATCTTGTGAAATAAACTAAATGAATAAGCTTGAAGTGAAAATCTGTACATTTGCTCTGAATTTGTTCTGCTTTTTTTGGCATGAATGTTCATTTGCAAATGAAGACATTTGAGACAGAAATATTACTAGAAGAAACAGGGAAAGAATTATCGAATTTAAAAGAAAATAGTAAGAAGGATATTCTTGCCAATCCACTATAGCAGGGGTAGGCAACCTTGGCTCTTTTACGACTTGTGGACTTCAACTCCCAGAATTCCTGAGCCAGCCAGAATTCTGGGAGTTGAAGTCCACAAGTCGTAAAAGAGTGGTTGTCTACCCCTGCATTATAGTGTACTGATAATCCCATTTGTGAGCAGAAGTATTTGGTACTCTGTCTGGAATATTTTTTGACAATGTGAAATAATAAATTTAGATCTCCTCCTTAGTCAGCCTAAATGTTGCAAGTACTTGAAGGATGGCAAAGATTTATGTCATTGTTTACTGATTTGAGAAGAGTTGGATTCTTCAAATGCCTATCTCCTTTCATCATCTTTCTGTACAACCTCTGCCCTGCCCCTTTGTTGATGTCAAGGATTTACAGCACAAATTCAACACCACAGATTTGTCATCTAGCGGTAGATTTCAGACTCTAGCTTCCAAAGGAAAATTCACTGTCCTGAGTGTCTAAAATTGTGTCCTAAAGAAATTGCAAATTAAGAATATAGTCCAGGCTTGTGACATGTGCTTCGGTATAATGACTCCAGTACAATTACGTACACTTCCTTTTTGTTAGCTTGTTTGTCTCCTCCTTCCTTGTTAGGTATTAAAGAATTTCGGGAAATTTCCAAAGTTAATAATCCTTTCAGGTGAATTTAATAAAGTAAGAAGACAAGATATTTTAATGGAAAAATGAACATACCATATAAGAATTACGTAAGAATAAATTGCATTAAATATCAATTGGCATATATAAAATAATGTAAAAATACTGTGGATTCAGGGACGCATTGGAAATTTACCATAACGATCCTTATAGAGTTGCTTTTACTTTGGTCAGTTAAATGGCATGCTTTAACGTGCTTATTCCTTTTCAATTTTTCCAGGTAATAAACGAAAGAGAAGCGTTGACAAGTGCAAAACTATCACAACAGAAGAAACTCTTTTATCAGAGGATTGAATTAGATAGGCTTTCCGAACAGCAAGGTATCACTTCCTCTTATTTTGTATTTTTTTTTGTCCTGAAGTACTCAGTAGTGGTGCTGAATATTACATAATCCCTTGGAAAGTGTGTAATTATATTTATATCATTCTGAAGACATCTCATAGTACTACAGAAAGTCTTCAGATTAGAATAGCAATTAGGACCAGGAACTCTATTGCCACAAGACTGTCGTAGAACGCAAAGTCACATGACTGCATCACTTAGCAATGGCAATTTCAGTAGTTTGGGCTGCCATCATACAAGGACTATGTGTGTCATCATGTGATTGCAATTTTCTCATTGGCTTCACTTGCGGGAAGCTGGCAGGGAATGGGGGAAATCACAGTCACATGACTGTGACTTGCTGTGATGTTGTAATTGTGAGCTGGGTGCTGAGCACCCAGATTGCAGTCAAGTGGCCATGGGAATGCTGTGACAGCCACAACTCTGAGGAGCTATCGTAGCTTTGAACAGTTGCTGAGCAACAGTCATAAACTTAGGACTTTCTGTATCCTAAAGAGTGGATTATATTTGCCTGTATCACTGTAGACAACATTACTGTTAATACGTACCCAGCATCTTGGACCTAAGAAAATTAAAACTTAATTACCTTAATAATGCATGTATTAAAATGATTTTCTTTTGCAACTTGCTCCACACTTCAATTTAGTGATGATGCTGTTAAAGAAACGAGAAAAGGAAGACCCTTTGCTTGTGGAACTGAGCAGATTGAAAGAAAACATTGAAACAGAGGTTGCTCAACTGGAAATGAATATTAAAGCTATAAAGGAGAAACAGGACGAACTTAATAAAGTAGCTGATATCCGGGAGACAGATGCTTCTGAAAAATCCCAGAAATTATCTTCAGAAAATGAAGATTCATCAGAAAACAACCTACAAAATAATCCCCAAAGTGAAGAGAAAACTTTTGACTCAATCAAGGTATGTTTCTCGATGTTGATACAGTTAACAATCTCAGAGGAAAAGCTTTGGTGTCATAAACTAAATGAATAAGCTTGAAGTGAAAATCTGTACATTTGCTCTGAATTTGTTCTGCTTTTTTTGGCATGAATGTTCATTTGCAAATGATTTGAGACCGAAATATTACTAGAAGAAACGGAAAGAATTATCGAATTTAAAAGAAAATAGTAGGAAGGATATTCTTGCCAATCCACTATAGCAGGGGTAGGCAACCTTGGCTCTTTTACGACTTGTGGACTTCAACTCCCAGAATTCCTGAGCCAGCCACCGGACCTTCGCTCCTTCCGACGCGGTCTGAAGACCCACTTATTCGAACAAGCTGGCCTGGCCTGATGGGGGGATTTTAGGGTTTTTAATGGGTTTTTATACTGTATTGTTTTATTGGGCGATTATTTAATTCTCTTTTTAATTTTTGTATTTGTTATTTATATGTGCCCTGTTCACCGCCCTGAGTCCCTTGGGAGAAAGGCGGTATATAAATTTAATAAATAATAATAATAATAATAATAATAATAATAATAATAATAATAATAATAATAATAATGGCTTAGTAAGTTGAAATACGAAAAAGAGATTTCCTTTCACTTGTGATATTTTATTCTCCCTTCACACATTTCTGCAAATAAATTAGCATGCCTGCAATTCCCTTGATAGCTTTCCTTATGTCTCAAATGTGTGAAAGCCCTAATAAGCAGGCATATACATAGAACGAAGGCTACTGCTAAGCTTGTAAGCCGCCCTGAGTCTTCGGAGAAGGGCGGGATATAAATGGAATTAAAAAAAAAACTAGCTCACAACTTCAAAATAAACAAAAACCTGAAACTGTAAGTTTCAGATTCATTTGATACCTGTGCTTATTTCGAAGGGGGTGAAATTGAATTTTACTTGGGAATGAAGATCACAATGGAAATGATGAACCCTTGCACACTTGCCAAAATTTGCTTCATTTGGCAGGAGGAATTCAGTGAACTACAGAAGAAGGAGGTAGACAGGGCAAAATCTCTAATACAAATAGATGATGGAGGTTGCCCATAGTTTCCCATTTTGGATTAAATGTCCATCTAAGGTAAAGGTTCCCCCGCACATGCGTGCTAGTCGTTTCCAACTCTAGGGGCCGGTGCTCATCTCCATTTCAAAGCCGAAGAGCCAGTGCTTGTCCGAGGACGTCTCTGTGGTCATGTGGCCGGCATGACTAGACGCCAAAGGCACACATTTTGTGTTATGAGTTTGCTTACATGAAGAACATGTGCATACCAAAGACTTGTTCATATCTGAGCTTATTAATCGAAAATACAATTATCCAGAGAGCAATTATATATATAGGTTTTGGTTTTCCTTGTCCTAATTTTATTATATATATAAAATCCCATAGCAAGCAGATGAACCATGCAGCCTGCGGGCCAGATCTGGCCCCGTCTGTCCACGCCCACACGGCCCCCTAAGGGCAAAGCAAATCCCTATATGTCACAATATGGCCTACAATGCAATTGGGTTTGACACCCTTGTCCCATAGGTAATCACTCAAGAGATAAGCACCAAATAGAATTATTAGATAGCAGTGCTAGCCTATTTCTCTTTTCTCCTAGCTTTGTTAAAAGTGGTGTCGTCAGTTTTGATCAGAACTTCACTGATATCGAAAGAAAGAACAGTTCTTTAGATAAGATGAAACTTTTTAATAATGTCCTTTCTCTAGAACACGAGTGTCAAACTCGCAACGTCACGTGACGTGGCGTGATGTATCGTGACTTTTTTTCCATTGCCGGCAATGGGGTGGGCACAGTTTCACCATGGCGCATCCGGCCCGCGGGCCAGCAGTTTAACACCCCTGCTCTAGAAGAAAACAAACAGTGTGTCAGGACCCACCCCAATCCACGTCTTAGGAAAACAAAAACTCTTGGAGTCAGTTCTAGTCCAAAAGGAATTTTTACTAGGACATGTTTGGTTGTGGAAATACAAGACAGGACCTGGTATTGTTTTACAGATTGAAACTTTATAAAGAGTTCGCAGTTCAACCCCCCTTCCCTCAACCCCATTTGGTCAGCCCCCCATCATTACTTCGTGTCATCCCTTTGTGGGAAAAAGGGAACTTCGGATCTTTTACGGTTATTGCCTTCTTCCTTTACAGATTCAAATGGAGACACAGGCCAGATGCCTTCTTCCCTAACCCTCCCCTTTGTTCCCCCAGTTCAAAAGGTTTCCCTTGGTCTTTGAAATAACCTAAGGCAGGCTGAATCCACATCCGCTCCTCCTTCCTCAGGAGATGGCAGAATCGGGGGGGGGGGGGAGATAATGTTTTAAACATACATTTATGAATGTGATATAAATGGATTCTGACACAGTGATGCTTGAAAAGGATTCTGTTGGAACAAATAGGGATAAACAAAACTTTAGAAAATTATTGATGAAAACAAAAACATTTATTTTTGTGGTCATTAATTTGTGATACATAATTGTTAAGATATTTTGTAATAAAATTTTATAGAGGATTTTCTCTTACATAAATATCTTTTTGTTTAGTCATAAGGAAGTGATTGTTTACCTGGAGTAAGGACAGAATACAGCAGAAGGAAAAACCTAAAGACTGTTCCATACCTGACCTGACTCTAGCTTTTAGAAGCTGTGGTAAGATTTTGAGATGAAGACTACAATTCTTGAGAATTTTTTTATTCTGTCATGATTTCAAGCACTATATTTTATTCAGATTTGTTTTGTTTCAAGAAAAGTAAAAAAAAGTTAAGAAATTTTGTCTCTTGGCTCATTAAATATCAGTATAATATATCTTATGGCATCTCCTCAAAGGAGGTAATAAAGTTCTATGTTTTCTGAATAGCTGAAAGTTTCCTTAAATTGGAGATAATTGAAAGGTTATTGCAATCTAATTTTCAGGTTGCAGTTTTGAGGACACTTGATTAATTTTTGTTAATGGGTTGCCACAGCCCTCAAAACTTCAGGAGAGGGTTTATGTGCATACAAAATGATAACAGTACACTTAATGTGTTTGTTATGAGAAAGTAACAGCATTACTCAGATTTTTTCCCCTAGATAATGTCACCCTATGATGCTTCCTATTATCTATGTTATTTCACTTTAAAAGAATGGATTTTTAAAGAATATTTTAAAAGAATATTCTGATGTCACATGCTTCTGTGAGTACATTATATGGCTTGATAGCCTAAGAACGAAGTCATGGTGCCATATTTATTTCTTTCTGGTCAGAAAAAAGTTTTTTTCCTCCTGACATTTACAAACATAGGTCTCCACCACTGGATGCCTTCAGAAAAGTTTAGTAAATGAAACAGATCTTCTCTGTTTTTTAGCATTTTATTAGTTATGGCTTTGCTGAAATGTACCTCACAATTTTAAGTTCAACTAAATATTTAATCTTCCTGTAGACGTTTGGGTATTTGGGCATTTGGAAAACAAAACGTCACAGAGCTTATGTTTTCCTTGAATGTAATGTAAAGACTACAGTGAACATTTTAAGAAATAAAAAGGATTTTTAAAAGGAAGATAGGAAAATAGCCACATACATAATCTGAACAGAGGAGTGATAAGGTGGGTTAAGATCTACTATTAAGTATGGTGAACACATATTGAAAATAATTACTGCTTGTTAGCAAATGCCTCAAACGTATCAGTTTCTTTTGACTAATATAATGTACTTTTACATTCCTATGTACCGTCTGTTATTGACCATTCCGATACTGACTTGGCAAAGTATAGTAGTGGAATGTTTCTTTGTCAGAAAAAACAGGCCATCATCTGAACTGGACATAAAAGTGAAGCTATCCTTATTCACTTTAGAAACAATTTAAAATGAGAAATAAAAAAATAATGATATGGGAGAAGAAAACATTAAAATAAAACTAAAGAATATCTTAAGGATTCAGATGGGAACAAGTGAGCACTATGATCTGCATTGAAGAATCAAGAAACTCAACAGAACTAATCTCTTTTCATTTTTTTAAAGATTATGTGGTTCCTGCATTCCGTGGATTAGAATGTACTTGAGAAGTACTTACAATATAGGAACTGCAGTAGGGGGATATAGTTCTAATTAAATAGCTTTTCATGTTTGTTCATCTCAACTAAACTGAAAATGTCCAAGCAAGGGGTAAAAAAAAATCCCTGCTGGCAAAATTATATAAGTGCAGCAAACTTTCATTTCAAAAAAATAAAAATAAAAAT
This sequence comes from Vipera berus, assembly GCF_964194415.1. Taxonomy (NCBI): domain Eukaryota; kingdom Metazoa; phylum Chordata; class Lepidosauria; order Squamata; family Viperidae; genus Vipera; species Vipera berus. The sequence continues at coordinate 295,985,451 of NC_138202.1, read as the reverse complement.
CCTGATTATTTTAGTGAGATTTCCTGGCAATAACTTATAACACTGTGGTGAGATTGGAGGCCAGATTGTGAATTCTAGTCAGTGAAATCACTCATTTGCACTTTGGACATCTGCTCTTTTTAAGTAAACTGCAGGAACTGGGATTTCTTTAGTTGGTTTATGAGCTGAGCAGCAGAGGGTTGAGGGATTTCCATCAAGCTTACAACCATCAATATTTCCTTTATGGACACACATTCTGCTGAACCTCATGTCTTAATCATTTTTTGTTTCAGTAAACTTAGAGCTATAGACAAATTTTCTAGGTGATGGGATAAGATTTCACTTAGTGAGTTACTACTTTTTCTGGATTATAACGAAATAAAATGGTTCTTAAAAACTCAGAAACCTGACAGAAAGCTTAACAAGTCAATGTAAGAAGTTTTAAAAGTGATAAAGGGAATGGTTATTTTGAAAGATTATTTTTTTGGCAAAAGTGCTTTTAGATAAACTAGAATTAAATTAGCCAAAACAACTAGTGGGAATATTTTTTTTATTATTAAAGAATGCATACAACTTGTGGACTAAACAAAACAAAAGATAAGATAATAAGCCAGACTATGACACTGACTGTAAATATGGAGATGTTGACTGTGATGTTGAATATAATTAGTGCTATTAGGGACAAAAGCACAGAAAGACAAAAAAATAGGGAAGCTTGCCTTTAATTTTCCCTTGTTTTGAGACACTTTCATTTTTGGACTGTAATATAATGACAACCACAAGAAAAAGCAACAAGAATGGAGGAGAAGAGATGAGATCACTAGAACAACCTGCAGAAAAAGGAATTTCATCAGGTTTGCTTCAGAAATAGTGTCAGCAAATGGGCAAATAAGATACAATCATTTGATACTAAATTGAAAGCTCTTAAGAAAAAATGGATGAAAAACTTGTAAAGAGGAAAGAGGAGATGAAAGAAGCCAAGATGATGGAAAGTGCTATAACAAGCCTCTGGAGAGATAAAACAAATTGATGACAAAGTAGAAATTTTAGAGAGAGGGAGAGAAATTCCTCACAGTTAGAAAGCGTTGGAAAGAGAACTAGATAATCTGGCTATATTTGATTGAGAGAATAAGAATTTTTTTATGACTTGGAGTAGACATGTCAAACTTGCAATGTCACATGACGTTGCGCAACTTATCGGGACGGTTTTGCCATTGCCAGCAATGGGGTGGGCGCGGCTTCCGGATGATGCATCCAGCCCGCAGGCTGGCAGTTTGAAACCCCTGACTTAGAGCAAGGTCATATGATTCTAGTGAGGATATCAGAGAAAAGATTATTAAAGTCCTGGCAATTTTTTTGTATTGGGCAGAGGCGTATACAGAGGCATAAATTGATAAAAGTGTATAGAATAAATTCTATATTTGCAAGAACAAATGTTAGCAGGGGTGTCAAACTGCCAGCCCACAGGCCGGATGAATCATAGCGAAACCGCACTCACCCCATTGCTGGCAATGGAAAAAAAGTCACGCTACATCACGACACATCAGGTGATGTTGCAAATTTGACACCCCTGTTGTACGGGATGCTTTCATGCACTTTGTCAGGAAGAAAAAAATGATTAGGTTTTTCATTAAGTATTGGCAATATAGATATAATTGCTCTTAAATTACTATCATAAGAGAAAGGAGTTTTTTTTTTGACTGGGAGATTAAAACAGGATCCCATTTTGATAGAAGAAATTGGAAGGTATGCTTTTTTTACTTTTAAAAAGCAGTTTTCAGTTGAATTCTTGTTCTGGTGGTGTGGAAATTTATAGAAAAATTCAGAGAAGAATTGGAAGATTCACATGAAAGAGTCAGAGGAGACCACACTCTTGAAAGAAACATCTCTTGCTGTTTGGTTTGGATCAAAGAGTAGATGTTCTTGAGAAATAGAAGGCTTTTGAGTTAAAAGGATATGGCATGAGATCAAGGTGGCAGGGATATTTGTGGTACAATGAAGTTGAAGATAATTACGTTTTTAAAATAACTATGTTATTTGTGCTGTATTGAGCATGGAAGAGATATAAATTCAGGTTGTGCTTGAAAACATCTTTCTGGCTCTTATAACAAGCATTTTATAGACAAGAAATAATAGGCAAACAAATTTGGCTAACTTATTGTGAGATGTTAGTATTGTGTTAGGAAGAATGTAAAATAAAAAAAATAGTGGCAGAGGGACAGTGGTTTTCTTATTTACAGTTACCAGAAAGTTTTAAACTAGATAAAAGAAATTGTAGTTTTGAACATCGTAAGGCTGAATTTGAAATAGAATTATGCACAAATGATGAACATGTTAATTGCTAAAATGAATAAACGTTTATTGAAATGTGAATTTAAAAACAATTTCTGAAATGTTTGATAAAGTGGACTAAAATTTTGGTTACAATAAACAGATGAAATAATGGGAAAATGTGTGGTTGAAAGGACTGAAATTTACACTATGTTATAATCTTAAAGATAATTTTTATACAATCATGTTTCGTAAGTATATGTCACTGGAGAAATTGTCTGGAATGTATGAAAGCACTTCAAATTCAAATATTGGACATGTGAACAAGAAGAATTGTATCATGCTTGGTGGATATGTAAAAGCTAGAAAATTAAGACTTCTTTTGGAATTGATGGACAAACAATTACAAAAAAGTCTCAGAAATTTGTTTTTGTACTTGATAACTGCAGCAAGGTTATTGCACGCACAAAAATAGAAAGATTCTGCATTACCCACACTGGAGGAATATTTGATAAAGATGATGGAACTTTCTGAGGGGGCAGAAATCAACTGGGAAGGTCGGAAACCACAATCATGTGATCATAGGATGCTGCCCTTGGTCATAAAGGTGAGCCAGTTGCTAAGCGTCTGAATTGTGGTCACATGATTGTGTGGGTGGTACAAAGCTTGCAAGTGTAAGGACTGGTGGTAAATCATTCTTTTTTCAAGGCTGTCATAACTAAATTGTTAAAGGAATGTGATAAGTCATGGACATCAATGTCATCTGTAACTGCTGTAAAAAAGATCAGAAGCTACTTTGTATCTTTTTCCTTTCTATTTTTCCTTTCCCCGCCTTTCTTGCACTTTCACCTTTCTCTTTGATTTCTTTCTCTTCTTTTTTACATTTACATTACTTTTATTTTCCTTCTTAAATTTTTTAATAAAATTACTCCAAAATCTTGATTAAATTATTTTTTTCAAACTCCAGATGTAACTCATTTATTAAAAATGTTTAAAGTGTTCAGACTCTGAATCAGTTGGAAACAGAAAAAAGTTAATTTTCCGACTAAGCAAAATATGTTTTATAGCTGGATAAGCCTACCACATCCTCTACCATCTTGTGAAAACACAAAGTTGGAGCTCTGTATTTGAAATTGGTAGTATTTTTTCTTGCCAACTGAATGACACTGCGATTTCACACTGAAATGTCATGTAATACAGTTTGCAGATCAAGACAAAAATATGTACATTTACATGTGGATAAAAAGTATTAGTAACTAATTCCTATCTGTTCACTAATCCAATGTATGTTCTTGGATTTTTAATGGAAGTTAATAAATGGAAGTGTATTTTGTTGAAAGAAACCAGACTGAACCTTTGTAGTATACAAATACAGAAATTATGTTTTTAACTAATATTTGGACATCTCACTGCATTCCTAAAAATAATCTTTGATCTTTTTTTAACATGAAGTAAACACCACCACTAAGTCATGCTGTAAACCAATCTGAAAGCATCAAGCAACATCTGATCATCAAGTGTCACCATTCTCCACAGAGAAGGATCTTTGGACGGAAATGCAAGTCATACAGCATTGTTATGAAACAGGTCGCCTAGGCAGAGACATGCTTCAATAGAGTTAACTGCCACAACAAACGGCCCTACAACAACCCATAAGGCTCCACCTAACATTTCCCTGAAGGACACCATCCTCAGTCCCATAAATACAAGCCAGTAAACATCCTAAACCATTTTGCAAAGGCAGAGAGGAAGTCCAAAGAGAAGACACAAGCTCACGAGGCAAGATCAAGAGTCAAGGCCCAAATGGCAAGGCAGTTCCACAGGGTCAGACAAGTCCATGAGGCCAAAGGCAAGTCCACGAGGCCAAAGGCAAGGCAAGGCACAGGGAGAAACAAGAGTCAAGGCTGAGTTTTTCCAAAACAGGGAGTGTAAGCCAAAGCAAACAATTGTTCCTGACAAAGACAGATTCCCCGAGCTGCTCCTTAAGTCAACCCATGCCAGGTGTTCCTTGGGAGGAGGGCAGGGTGACATTCTCCTGAGCAGCCTCTCATGCTCTACTTGCCTCTGCTCTACTCTGTGCCTTTGGATTGAGTGGTGGAGGCAGCTGTTCCTCATCAAAGGGGATCTGCTGTCTGTAGCTGATCCTCCCCCATGTCTGTGAGGACAGGCAGCTCTCTGGTCAACCACTTCCCCCAATGCCTGAGGGGGCTGGGACAGCATCGTTCTCAGCCCCTGGCCTCTCCAAACATTCCAAGGGAGACATGCCATCCCTGTCAGACAGTCCTGATTCCAACTCCTCCTCCTGTGAACTGGAATCCGATAGGGCTATGACACATTATCCAGGAAAGCTATATGACATCAAAGGAAATCAATGGCAGGGAAAGAGATGCAGGAGTGAAGTCATGAGCAAACAAGCAGCTGATTGGTGATGAAGATTGGAAGATGGCTGAGATAGTAAGGAGGCTCCTGAAGGCTAAGGTAGTAAGTGGGCTGTGGTCAGCCAAAGCTATAGAATACCTGGTGGATCTCTGTGGACCATAGTTTGAGAATCATGGCCTTTAGTAACCTCTGCAGGAGCGAGTGCTGCCGGAAAATGAATTACGAAAAGAATTATTTACAGATTTTGGATTTCATGTATCTTTGGATTCTTGAAATTAGTCAGCTGATTCAGATGGCTGTACATCTAAGCCTTAAATATATAAATGAACTACTTCAACTAGTTGTCAAATTATATTCCTTTGTACTTTAAAGATAAAGGATCTGATGGGAAATAATGTCTACTGATGATGAATATGAGCACACCTAAAATGATCAAAGCTAGGATATGGTTTCTTGATGTCCCTGAAATTTACATAGATTCAATTCACATTCAGTTGAGAAGAAGCAGAAATTATTTTAACAAATATAATTCTGTTTGCTAATATAAAAGGTAAAGGTAAAGGTTCCCCCGCACATGCGTGCTAGTCGTTTCCAACTCTAGGGGGCGGTACTCATCTCCGTTTCAAAGCCGAAGAGCCAGCGCTTGTCCGAGGACGTCTCTGTGGTCATGTGGCCGGCATGACTAGACGCCAAAGGCGCACGGAACGCTGTTACCTTCCCACCGTAGTGGTCCCTATTTTTCTACTTGCGTTTTTACGTGCTTTCGAACTGCTAGGTTGGCAGAAGCTGGGACGAGTAACAGGCGCTCACTCTGTTACGCGGCACTTGGGATTCGACCCGCCAAACTGCTGACCTTCTGATCGACAAGCTCAGCGTCCTAACCCACTAAGCCACTGCGTCCCATTTGCTAATATAGATATTACCAAATAGGTTCCTGTAATATATTTTGTAGCATTACCAATTCTCTTATGAAAGGCAGCAGTTCAAATTCTTTTTTTTTTTTACTTCTATTAGATCAGGGGTCCCCAACTCCCGGTCCGTGGACCAGTACTGGTCTGTGCCATGCCAGTAACCGGTCCACACAAACAAGCAAAGCCCCGTCCGTGGGATGCAGGCATCACACAAAACCATGCACTCTCCGGTCCATGGAAAAACCTTTCTCCATGGAACCAGTCCATGGTATCCAAAGATTTGGGGACCTCTGTGTTAAATCAATTGTACTTTTAACCCTAGCTGCTACTTCAACTGAAGAAGCTTCTTGGATGAGAAATGAAACATCTTCAAGGAAGAAACCAAGAAAGTCCGGCTGCTCTTTTGAAAAGCACGTTTGGGACAACCGTGACCTGGATGATTGAGAATTTCCACAGACATTCTTCAACTGAATGCTTCATTGGGCCTGAGAAGAAGTTTTACATAGCAATTTTTGTAGATTACTGCATCTGGTAAAAAACAAATAGATTAGAGCTATGTTTGGGTTTGCATGTTAACATGAGCCAGATTGTTAGGGTGCCTATAATCTTTTTCTGAGGCAAGTATGCATAGAATAGTAACTTTGAGCATTAGTCCAATCTTAATGTAATAGTGTTTAATATCTCTAGAGATCTCTGCAGAATTGTTAAGAATTGAGCATGAGTTATATGCTCTAAAGCTCTCATAAATTTGTCTAGAAACAACCATTTCCAAACTTCAGTTTGCAAGTGTAAATATTTCTAAAATTGGTTCAGTGAATTACACATTAATATTGATTTTTTTAAGCTTTACACTAAATTTGGTTAAAACAGGAATTCTTTTGGATTGAGATAGGCAATTAAAACTACAATAAAATCTTAGATTTATCTATCAGTTTCTTATGATCCTGGGAATATGTAAAATCGATTCTTAACCTACAACTGACATGTCAAAATGAGAGATTATATTTCATCTGCCTGTTTTGTTTCATTTTAATCTCCTTCAGTAGCAATAAATCAGCATTTGGTGACTCACAGCAACCTCAGCTGTATTTAAATATTTCTCCTTATTTTACTTATAAATAAAAAATTGTATTTATAACAATGTTGACAAAAACAGGAATGTATCTTCTACAGAAGTTGTGAACTAGTGATTTAACTGCAGTATAAACAAATGTCTCTTGAGCTTGACATGATACGAACCCCCTAGAACATAAGCAATTTATTGCAGAAATAGTGTACGTTAGGGCTATATGGCACTTTGGATTTGAAAGCAAAAATGTACTTAAAGCACATTATGATAGAAAGCATATATTGCACCTATAGAATAATTCTCGTTTACTGACTGCCTCCCTTAGCCACTATTTGATATAACGACCGTGCTGAAAAAAATAAGTTTACAATCAGTCCTTGAATCTGTGGCCATTGCTGCATCGCTATTGTCATGTGACCAATACTCAGACCCTTCATAACTGGCATGCATTTACAATGGTCACAACATCTCATGGTCAAGTGATCACCATTTGTGAATGCATGGCTGGCTTCCAACAAGCAAAGTCAATGGGGAAGTAGGCAAGAAGTCACAAGTTGCAATCATATGACATTTCATCAATCTGCAGCAATTCACTTAATGATTGCACTGGAACTGATATAAGTCCAGGACAGCCACATAACATTTCACTTCATGATCACGATGCTTAGCGACGGAGTTAGTCCCAACTATACTTGGCAAATGAAGACTACCTGCAGTTACTAGGTGCTGTACCTGACCTTAAATTTTTGTTATTCTGCCAACAAACTCACAACAGATAATTTTTAAATTGGTCAATCTACAGGTTAAAGAAGCCAATCATGAAAAATTTTGTTCAGACCACAATCATAAAAGCTATCAAACCACTTTACTTAAAATGATATATGGACCATCAGATTGCTTGTAAGTTTCTGTCATGAGTCAAGCATGAATGCCATTTCTGTTTTGTGCAAGAATGACCATCTTTGATCATCCAGATTAGTTTAATCTTTCTCCAGCAATAACTAAATGTAGTACACAGGAAGTTAGCTTTAATTTTGTAGTTTAGGTTACCTATAATTTTCTTCTGTTTTTATCAGACTGTAACAGTGGCATGCTTGATTCTAATTACTCTTTCTTATCTGCATCTTAATGTGTATTTCCAGAGACCAAAGTCCCTTTTTCCTAAAAGACAAATATATAGGATTAACAGTGCACACCCCAATATTATCTTCTGGATGACCCCACTGGATTCCTAGAAAAGACAGTCGGTCTTCTAGAGATTGAATCACAGCATATCTATTATGTGAATGTCTTGAGAATCTTGTCAGTACAAACACGTTATGTGCTATTAGTGAAATTTAAAAATAAAAGCAAGCTTTACTAGTAAAAAAATGAGAATTGTTTATTTTTTTAATTATAAGAAAAGGTTATCTGTATGTATGTGTGTGTGTGTATGTATATGTATTTATATGTGTGTGTGTGTGTATTCCCAGAGGTGAAATGCAGGATAGCAGAAGAAAAGTTGTAAAAGTTGTGCATCTGACCTAATTTGAGTATGAAGCAGCATACAGTACCTGGGATAAGAAAACTTAAATTGCTTAGAATCATTTTTGCTGATTGCATTAGGATAGATGGACAATACCCAACTTTCAAAGAAAAATCTTGCTGAGTGGGACTTACTGTCATGACAACTGAGTGGAAATGAAATGAGCAAAAAGGAAGTGAGATTGGATGAGGCCCATATTGCAGATGAGATAGCTTGCATTCATGAGATACAATCAATTCAAGTCTGAGAATGTCCACAGGAAGGTTATTGGTATCCACACTGTAGAAGGTGCTGGAACAAAGAGTCCTGTTTCTGACTGAGTACAGCAGGCGAATCGAGCTCTGCCACCCGCCCAGCATGCATCACCAACACTCGATCTGAGTCCAAGATAGTGTTCAACCTAGTGGAAATAAACACAATAGCATAGGCATAGCGTAAGAATACCTTAGATATGCATTTGGTGCTCACTTAATAGATTTTCCAGACACTGGATGACGTGACCACATTTTTTTAAAAAATAAGGTCATTATAAGGCTCAAATGATATATTCTGGAAATAGGCTTAACCAGTGGGTTGTTGTTGTTTTTTTGCTGTTCATGTGAAATACAGTTTTTGCCTATGTTTTTATTTGTTAAAGATGACATTATTGAAAAGATTTTAAAGACAAAGAAGAGCCCTCCTATATTAAACCAATGGCTTCTACAGGCCAGTTCTATTCCCATGTAGCCACCAAATCTGCATAAAAGCATTACATTATTGGCAGTAACTGGAGCGCGTGACTCCAGGCATGTCACTAGAAGGCGAAATCATGAAACTGCGTCTCACTTAACTTTGGCTATGTCATGGGGAATTCATTGGAGAAAGCAATTCTGTTTGGAAGAGTTGGTGGCAAAAGGAAAAACCCAGCCGTCAAAGAACGTGGTGACTGGACACCATCAAAGCTGACATCAGCCAGAGCTTAGAAAAAAAACTCAAAATAGTACAAGATTGGAGAGACCTGGCCCATAGAATCGCCAAGAGTCGGATTTGACTGAATGGAAAACATCATCATCATCATTGGCAGTAAAATGATCCTCAGTGTGAAATCTTTTTCACACATGTACTCTGGAGCATGATCTGCACTAGTACCGTTTTCAGGTATGAAGCAGGAGGTAGTATTTATTTAAAACACAACTGCTGCTCATTGGGCATATGCTGTAAATCGCACTGTTCGTGTTTTTCAAATGTGAGCACTTATTCAATAGAATGTGAGGGGAAAAAATGAGGTGGTTTTAGGGAGATTAAAGGTAAAGGTAAAGGTTCCCCCACACATGCGTGCTAGTCGTTTCCGACTCTAGGGGCCGGTGCTCATCTCCGTTTCAAAGCCGAAGAGCCAGCGCTTGTCCGAGGACGTCTCCGTGGTCATGTGGCCAGCATGACTAGACGCCAAAGGCACACGGAACGCTGTTACCTTCCCACCGGAGTGGTCCCTATTTTTCTACTTGCATTTTTACGTGCTTTCGAACTGCTAGGTTGGCAGAAGCTGGGACGAGTAACAGGCGCTCACTCTGCTACGCGGCACTCGGGATTCAACCCGCCAAACTGCCGACCTTCTGATTGACAAGCTCAGCGTCCCTTTAGGGAGATTACTCGTGTTTTAAGAAAACATAATAGCGCTGTAACTGATGGTTATAAACTATTGCTGTGTGTATTGCTTTGAGTCTTATCTGCAGATGCAGATATGTGAAGACCCAGTTTAAAATGTTTGAAAAATGTGAAAATGTTCACATGTGCCAATTTCAAACAGCTTTAAAAACAGAAAACTAAATTTCCTCTTAGTATCTGTGGCTGCCCAAATCCATCCTAAGACAAGCTTTAGTGCAGCTTGATTTGGAAATCACTTTCCCCAATCAAGAGATATTAGGATCGGGTAGAAGCACTCAAAAGAAATGCTGGCAAGGAAAAACTTGAATGTTGAGGGAAAGCAGCATCAAGCAGTTGGCCTGGGTGTGTCAATGTCATGGTGAATAGTTGAAATATTTGTGTAGAAACATCTTTCAAGATACTCGGCATAACCCATGATTTTTGGTCAGTCGCTAGCAGCAATATATAAGAAGTTAGATTTTTTTTTCAGTCATAGAAACTGAAGAGCAGAGGCTAAACAAGAAACACAACATTACCTGTGGGCAATAGTTAAAACAGTTTTATCTGCAAATCGCTGGTGAATGGTCTGCTGGATGAGTCTGTCTGTTTTCTGATCAATACTTGCTGTGGCTTCATCAATGCACAGAATCTATTATTGAGACAAAGTAGAAAGCATCCTTCCAAAACAAGAAAAAACAGTTATGCCATTTCTGGGGAATAAAAACCTTTTGGCATACAAAGCAAAGATCCACAAAGTCCAAATGTGGACAGTAAGGTGCTTCTGGAAAATCTCAAACCATGAAGACTAATAGTCCTCTTGGTTTTGCTCTTGATTTCAACCTAGGCCACTTCTCTCTGTGGAAATTCCATTTAGGTATCATGGATTTGCTACCCATGAAGAGGATTTACATTTTGTAGCAACAAATTACATTAATTACAGAGTAAAGAAAGTTATGTTCTGTATCTTGAATCTTGTAGGTAGCTAATCTTGAGTTACAAGAAAACAATACCTTCTTTTCTACCCAGTTCTCCATATATATATATATATATATATATATTCGTATATATATATATAGTTTTGTAAGCCTACATAATGCCCTTAATTATGTTTTTTCCTAATTAAAAGCCCAGAACAACTTAGCCTTTCTCCTCTGTAGGACAGATGCTCCAAACTTGCTTTAGCTTTTCCAGCTCCTAGATAATGGTTCTGACATCTTCCAAGTATGGCAGGATGTATAAAAAAAAGAGAAAGAATAAAACCCAACCACGACTCACCTTGGCCTTAGTCAAGAGGGCCCTTGCTAAACAAACAAGCTGTCTCTGTCCTACTGAGAGACTTTTTCCTCTCTCGCTCAGCTCACAATTCAGCCCACCTGCATGAAGAAACAAATGTGAGATTAAATTTTTTTCTACTAGTTCATTTGCACCAGACGTTCGAGAGAGAGAAAACTTGATTTGCAGCAACTAGTGCTGACAATGTGTGCTCAGTGAAAAGATTCTTTTACTACAACCTCCCTTTTAGAACATCTCTTCTGAATTGGAGTTGTGATGCAGGCCACTCTTCTATCTACCTATCTGGTTACCCCCCCCCCCATAGCTCTCTAACGTAAATGAAGCTCAATTATTTCATGGGGGAGGGGAGTTTGATTCTCCCCCAGTTGATAAGGAAAATTGTTCTCCCCTTCAGGTACGAAATAGGGAGAAAGGAAAGCCATGCCCTACAGTACAGAGAAAATACCTAAAAATAGGAAAAAATACAGTAACCAGAGAGTGTGCATGCATTTTCACTAAGCAAACACAAGCTTACAGAGAACACACATACACAAATGCAAATAAATCATATATACAAAGGGAAAAAATACTAAAGAGTATAAGGTACACACAGAAAGCATCCAAACATTTTGCAGTCAGCCATATCGTATTGCAGTCATGTTGGGTTTTTATCTATTGCTTTTTAAACATTTCAAAAATACCCACCACCACCACCACCCCCAAAGTAGGAGTCTCCTGTCAAGATTCTTGGCATCTTTTGTTAAATCTTTTACCAGCAGACTATAGTACCAAGTCTTTTATGCAAAGGTGAGAGAGATCCGGAGAGAAAAAAAATGATAAAACAAAAGTGGAGATAGTTGAACAAGTAGCTCTTCCCGAATGATCAGATTTCTGGACATGAGGGGCAAAAGAAAATAGTCCCCATTTGTGACACGATAACAAGTTTGTGAAGAACAACCTGTCCCTCTGCTTGCCTACTATGGAAAGTGAGGGAGCAAGAGGAAAAGAGGGAAGGGTGAAGAAGTAGGAAGATCTGGCCTCGGACCTTTTTGATTTTGGCTCCATCCAACACCATCTTGATACATTTTTCTGAAGAAAATTAACCTTCTTAAGCCCCAAATGTATCATTCTATGGCAGCCTGAGAATCTCCAACCCTGTGGATATTAGTATTTTCTTTTTTACTTACTCTGATCAGTTTTCCAACACCTCAAATTATGAAGGATGGTTTATTACGCTTTTGATGCCCTTTGCTCCAGGGCATTCTCTCCCAAGCACGACTCACCCATCTCTGCAAGTAATGTGTGCAAGTGGCATTGCTCCAAAACTTGGTGCAAGTCATCATCTGTGTGATGCTGCTGTGGATCTAGATTCTCACGGAGTGTCCCACTGAACAAAAAAGGGTCCTGGGGAATTATGGCCAATCTAGATCTAAAAAGAAGACAGCAGGAAATAATAGCAAGCACACAACTGATACATTAAATAATGCTTTTGCTATCTCATTTAAATTGACTTCTCAAATGGATGCAAAAGAGTTCGAGGAACACTGGCATCACCGTTCACACACTGAGGCAGATTTAAGTGGTTTAATCTGTCACAGCAAAGTTTACGCATGATTAAGCTTGAGAATCACGATACCAACAGCTGAAGGACCTTGAGCCACTGTTGTTGAAAATGACTCACCTTAGCTCCTTCAAGCTTACAGAGCAGTGGTCAATACTGTCTAGGAGGATGTGTCCACCTCTCAGCTCCACCATGCGGAAAAGGGCCAGGAAGAGAGTGGATTTTCCAGAGCCCGTACGTCCAACTATCCCTATTTTTTCCCCAGGATAGATAGTGAAGGTAACACCATCCAGGGCATTGGGTAATTCTGGCCGATAGGCTAATATTACTTGTTGGAATTCAATTTGCCCTTTAACTGGCCAGTTTGGGGCAACCTTGAAGGAAGAAAAAACAATGTTAGAAATGAGCAGAGGAAGCTACCATGGTGCATTTTTTTCTGATCAATTACTTAATATGTAATTATATTATGCAGAAATGCAGCAAATCAAATCATGGAATACCATGTAGTAATGAATTACTGCAAATGTTATTTTGAGCTCTTCCCACTCTAGATGTGATAATCTGATGGGAGATGACTGGGCTCCCCAGCCCTCTTGGCACCAACTACTTTTCTACTGAGCTTCTGCTCTTGTTGCAGTCTTCAAGATGATGGCATTGGCTTCATTCCTAGAATGGAACTTTTCTGGGCTGTTCAGCAATTTGCCAAGACTCATCCTTCATGCAAGATACTCGGCAGAACCTAGGAAATCTGTATGAAGAGATTAATTGAAATCCTTCTCTCTTCAGTGTGGCTGTTTTAACCCTCCCTTGCCCCTCCTCTGACTCTAAATTATGCTTATTAAAACAAAGTGACTTTGGAAGAATGGAAAAGACACTGGAGATTTGAGTTCACCTTCACCTTGTCTTTATGGTCCTTCAAGAATACCAGCTGCTTTTTCAAGGACACCATAAAAGCAAAGACAGACCAAAGCAATCACTAGATTTGAATTATATGAAATCAAATATTCTACACAAATCACTCTTAGAGCTGCAAAACAAAGCAACCTTACCGGAAGCAGTTCCTCCTGAGATTCTATGGGAATTTCTGTTGCATATTCTTCAGTCCGTTCCACGCTCACCATCATGGTCTCTGTCTGAGTGAAGCTGGTGATGAGTCCTGACAGCAAGTTTATAACAGACAGAGCATAGGAAAGAGCCAAACCCACAAGACCTGGAGAGGCAAAAAAGGGCAAAATAAAACAAAATAGAAAGCTACCATCTCAGATAAAGAACCAGAGAACTAGTTGTGGTGAGAGGTAGTAAGTAATTCATCTCCCAAGATGAGGTGAAGGACAGAAAGATGCCAACGTGTATAGAAAAGTTTTCCTTGAACTACTGAAGTGGTTCTGACACTAGTATCACAATTATTATTATTATTATTTTAGAAATAGTGATCCAGAATCTGATCTTTCCTTTTGGATACATGCTCACTGCTTTAAAAAGCATCCTGATTCATCTACCTTAAATGCCTTTTAAAGTATCTTCAGAGAGGAGTATTTCCAGACAGGGTTCCTAATATTCTAAATCAAAAGCGCTGATCATTATTCTGTTTGTAAGGGACGCAGTGGCTCAGTGGGTTAGGACGCTGAGCTTGTCAATCAGAAGGTCGGCAGTTTGGCGGGTCGAATCCCGAGTGCCGCATAACAGAGTGAGCGCCTGTTACTCGTCCCACCTTCTGCCAACCTAGCAGTTCGAAAGCACGTAAAAATGCAAGTAGAAAAATAGGGACCACTCCGGTGGGAAGGTAACAGCGTTCCATGCGCCTTTGGCGTCTAGTCATGCCGGCCACATGACCATGTAGACGTCCTCGGACAAGCGCTGGCTCTTCGGCTTTGAAACGGAGATGAGCACCGGCCTCTAGAGTCGGAAACGACTAGCACGCATGTGCGGGGGAACCTTTACCTTAAGGTCATAAAAATGGGTCTGGTCATATGGTGACCCACTTGATGACTGTCATGACTTACAGCTCCATTACGGTTGTAATATGGGATTTCCTTATTGGAGGCTGCACATCTGAAAAGTATCCTGGGCTTCAGACAATCGGTCTAACTTTATAGAGATGATTAGAAAGAGAAGCCTGTCACGTTGAAAAAAAGGTTCCAGTAGTTTACTGCACTTCACCTGTTCTCACCTGGACTTCATTTGGCTGCAGTATTATTTTTCTCTTCCTTTAAGTGAAAAGGAACAGAAAAGCCACCTGCCTGCCCACACATAAAGTGCATGCTGATTGTACGAGCAAAAGTTGCTTTTCATTTCTTTTTCAGCATTCTTGGTACTATTATTCTTTCTTCAGAGAAAGGAGAAAAATCCAGAATCCATATCTAATACCAATGAAAGGAACAATATTCTGAGCTAAAGAAAGAAGACTCAGTGGGCAAGGATGGCATAGACGATGGTGCATTCTGCAGAGTCCATAATAATTCCATAGCTCACCTGGATCACCCAGTTTCCTCTGATGTTGGATGATGGCAATTCCTGCAATGGCAGTAACCACAGCAACGCCAATCATCTGCAGCCGAATATCTAGCCATTGCATTGCCGTGTTGCTGGCAAAACGGCAGCGCTGGTTCAATTCCAGTCGTTCTTGATTCTCTGTTTCAAACCTAGACTGGGTTCAGCCCAAAGATTAACATTAGGAAGAATTTCTCATGTGGTTCTTACCAATTGCTAAAACAGCTCTCAGTGAGCTCTCAATTTACACTTCTACCAGCTGAAGAGAAAAGCTCACCTGCCAGTCACCCTGGTTGCCCGGATAGTGCTGAGGCCTGTCAAGGTCTCTGAAAAATGAGTATAAATAGGCGACAAGGTGAGACTGTAAAGACGCTTGAGTTCACGAGAGGTACGTCGATAATAAAGCTGGATGGAGTAGTAGATGGCCACCAAGGGCAGTAGGACTAGCCCAATCCAAGGCAACCCATAGGTTATCATCACCAGTATGCCCAGCAGTCCAAAGATGTTGGCCAGGAAGATGTTGAGAATGAAAGGAAGACTATCATCCACACAGTACAGATCTGAAGAGAAGCGATTAAGAATACGGCCTGTTGGCGTGGTATCAAAGAAGGTCATGGTAGCCTGACAATAGAAAAGAAAATACAGTAAGAAGGCTAAGGGCTTTTGGAGTATTAGAATGTATTAGAAGTATCCTAATGTATTACAATTCTATTCTTTCTAGTCTCTCTGCAATCCCATACAGGACATTCATGTTATATATTTTTTTTAAAAAGGAGCAACGACATTCCCATGAAATAGGACTATAACTGTGGTGGCGAGCCTATGGCACGCATGCCACAGGTGGCACACAGAGCCCTCTCTGTGGGCACGTGCGCTGTCGCCCCAGTCCTAGGCCTTCAGTTGGGTGTTATAAAACCTTTTTGCTTTAGACCTCCACCGCCATGTGCCAAAAAAAAAGGTTCAATCAATCAATCAATTTCAACTTCTCGTGGGGAAAAAAAAGATCTCACAAAGTTGGAATTGATTTGATTGAACTTTTTAGTCTCACCCAGTCTGCCGTTACCACCACAGCCACGCCCAGCCAATGGGCCACGCCCAGCCAATGAGCCACACCCAGCCAATGGGCCACACCCACCCAACACCTGGCAATACATAAGTGGGTTTTGGGTTGCAGTTTGGGTACTCGGTCTCTAAAAGGTTCGCCATCACAGGACTATTATTTATTAAACAACGTTTGCTGTCCAATGGTCAAATAATTAGTCTGAGGAATCATGTGAAAGCAGACTGCGATTCAAAGGGGGAATCGTGATTAAACTCATCTAAAAACAAGATATCTAAAGTTAAGGTCCATTTCTAAAAGTCTTGCTGACTACCAAAATCAATTATTTCAATTATTTATTTCTTATATTGCACAAGGAGCTGCAGGGAGCTCTGACAAGATTCTGAGATAAGCAAACATTTAGAAAATTCCCAAAAGGGCAAATACTTTTTCTCGGAACTGTAGAGCTAATAATTATAATACAATGATCCTATTATTTAATGTTTTCCTACCATATGTAAAATAACAGGACAATTAATTTTCAAAAATCTAAATATTTGAAAAAAATCCATTTTTCTAAGTCTCAATTTTTATCCTCCACCCTCGTTCCTCCTTTTCCCAAACAGGGCTCCCGGGACATTACCTTCATCACCCGTCTAAGCAGTCGGTTGTGAATGACAGTTGCGGCATGGATGGTGCCACAGGCAAAGAGAAAGGCCCGCAGGATGGTGAAGACTGAATTCACCCCAGCAATGCAACCGTACACAGTCAGGTAAAAGTTCACGTTCAAAGTGCCGTTTGAAGAGATGGAGCTTAAGACTGGGGAACTGAAGAGACAGGTAAAATCAGTTTTGGAAAGTGGAGTCCTCCTCCAGGTCAGCTTCCCTCCCTCTGTTTTGATCAAATGCAATAACTCTCCCAGGAGGGCAGGAAGGGTGCTTCCTCTCTCCAACAGCACTAAGCCCCTCCTACTTTTAGTCACTGTGAGAAGGAAGGGTTGCTCCACCTGTGCCTTTCTATTAGTCTGGCATTCAGGTTCAGGCCTAGACGTTTTTGGAAATTCTACATTCACCTTAGTATATTCACTTCAGGGACTGAGGATGAGCTCACGTTTTAGCCAATCAAACTCTCTAATCTTTTCTACCTTTGAAGGCTTCTGAAAGCTTCAGCCATCTGTTTGTAGGGGAAACTTGCAACAAATCAAAGAATTCAATGGAAGCATGATTACTCGATTCCTATAGAGCAGGGCTTTTCAACCTTTTCACCCATTGTACCACTTTTAGGATATGGTAACATCCGAGTACCACCAGTCGCCTAGCAAGGTGTCAAAAACTTGATGACCAAATGAACAAAAAAAAAGGAAAAAAGTGATGAAGTACAGGTAGTCCTCGACTTACAACAGTTCGCTTAGTAACTGTTCAAATTTACAATGGCACTGAAAAAAGTGCCCCCCGAAGCCACAGCCGAGCAAGACACCTGCCTGGCCACCCGGTGGCGCTCTTCCTCCTGCCCGAGGTTTTCATTGTTGTGAGCATTTCTGTTGAGGATTGGCAGTGGGGGTGGGGTGGGGGGTGTTTGCTTTTTATTCCCCGTCTGCTGGGTAGTTGCAGCAGGTTTTGGTCACTTCACATGACCCTGGAATACTGTGACGTCATAAATATGAATCAGTTTGCAAGCATCTGAATGTAAATCACAAGACACTGGAGATGCTGCAACATTCCAGCTGATGGGCGCTTCCAGCGCTGAGCTCCAGCTGGATCCTGGCGCTGATCCTGGCGCTTCTGCTGAGCCCTGACAGCCCCGAAGAAGCGCTGATCCTGGCGCTTCCGCTGAGCCCTGACAGCCCTGCAGCTCCAGCCATCTCTCGCTCAGGCTTGTGCGGTGCTGCCACCGGTTCAGCTCATTCCCCTCCTACTTTTCTAGGATGGTCGCATACCACCTGCCAGGTGCTAATGTACCACAGGTGGTACCCGTACCACTGGTTGAAAAGCCCTGATATATAGTAATTGATGATTCTGATCCCCTCCACTGAAAACATGCTGATCCCCATCAGGTTTCAGCAAACTTTCTTGCACCCTCCCCCAGCAAGTTAGTCTGTCTATGCACAGCTCAGCAGCTATTTAGTAATATTCAGCTTCTTAATCATAGCAAGCAATGCCTTCAGAAGGTATTTGCTAAAAAAATGCATGGGTCCTTCCATATTCTGTGCAATAGGGGCTCCTGTGACCGAGGTTATCCCTGTTCCTACATCTTCTGCATTCCTCAGTTCACTTCTACTTTCCAGAGGCAGTTTGAGAGGACCGAAAAGATGTCCCAAAACAGAGAAAAAAAATCTGATTCAATAGCATGTATGTTTGGGCAGTGAGCAGATGCAAATAAAATGTAGCCAAGTTCTTTGATTGACGTACATGAGTCCCTCATGAGAGAAGAGCAGCAGTGTTGAAGAAGGAAGAGCTGCCAAGCTGTTGATGGAGTTATTTTCAGTATGAGGTAGGCTGGATATCCAGTTTGAGAGCCACCAATCGGAAATATTCCTAGAAGCTGCAGAGACGGGTAACTGTCAGTGAGTGAGACTTTTATTTATTTAAACAAAAGTTAAGCCTATCCACATGTCTTTTGAGGTAGAGAACTTACCACAAAGCAACTCCTTCTGTCAATTTTAATATAATGAAAGCACTTTCAGTGTGGCTTTACAAACTGAATAAGTGCTGAGTAGACCCTACTAGAAAATGATTACTGTTATTTTTAGTTGTATTATAAGACTCTGCAAGTGGCTTTGAGATGTTCGATTAAATAGCATAGAAGCAACAGTAATAAATATATGGGCATGCCATAAATAAATTGCCTTATATGAAAATTAAATTTTAGTTAAGAACCTTTTCCTAAATTACGTGGAACTTTGTGGAAACCTTTGGCTTATTCAAACTTCCTCAGATAACAGGCAATCATTCATGGGTTCCCTGGAAAGTGGCTGGAGAATCAAAATTTTCCTACACTGTAGATCAGAGGTCCCCAACCTTTTGGGCCCTGGTTCTGTGGTGAAATGTTTTTTCGTGGACTGGAGGCGGTATGATTTTGTGTGCTGCCTGCATCTCGCAGATGGGGCTTTGCTTGTTTGTGCGGACTGGTTGCTGGCATGCCACGGCCCAGTACCGGTCCACGGACCTGGGGTTGGGGACCTCTGCTGTAGATTATAAAACTCACTCTTAAATACAAAAACTGCCAGTAAATCACTAGCATTCTTCAGTTACCACAAAGACTTAATATTTGTTCTTGATCTTTAAAACAAGAAACTTCAAACTTGAGAATTGCAAGTTTTTTGTCTATTTGATATGTGACTTATCTATTTGTTGCATTTAATTTATAGTCTATTCAACTCCCAAACAACTAGGTGGCTTACAATTAAAGACCAATTTAATTTAATTTGTACCGTAAATTAAAATAAAATTACAACCGACTAGAAAAGCAAAGTACAAAAAACCCCAGAAACCAAGCAAAATACATGCTCTTTCTCTATCTCTCTCTCTCAAAAAAAAGGGGGGGGGGATTCCAAAATCATTCTGTCCTCAGTGTCTGGAAGAACGATGAGGTCTTCAACGATTCTCATAAATTGATGCAAAATGCTAAAATTTTTATAAAGATGTCATTTTTTTTTGGAACTAAAGATTCCGAATTGCTGAGAAATAGCCAGCAATCAAGAGCAGAGAGAAACCTGAACAGGGAAGGAGCAATGTTATAAGCTTACCCTGCATGAGCAGCAGTGAAAGGAGTATGGACAAAGCTAGGCAGCTGCCAACAGCCAGCCAGTATGCCCTGTAGACCTTGAAAGCCACTGCCCCCTTTTTTTTCTCTTCCTCCTGCTTGAGAAAATGGTTTAGTTGAATTGGCTCTTCTTCCTCATGCTCCACTTCCTCCGCTTCATTGCATTCAGTGACTACTTTGGAAACAGGAATAACAATAACAGGAAACAGGAATAAAAATAACAGGTCATTGTAGGTTCTTGATTGGAAGCACCCGTTCCCCAAACCTGAGGACTTCTTATGACTTCTGCAGAGCTTTAATCCTATTTTATTACTCAGAGGCAAACCACCATCCGGCCTTTAATGTAGACAGCAATGTCCAGGTGGATAGATCTTGTTACAACTGCCTGAATTCTATTCCTTTGCCAGTCATTTTTTCTTGAAATATATAGCCTGTCTTTCTCTAAGGGCAATCATAGCTGGTTATTCATAACCAAAAGTTATTGCAGATAATGGTCAATTCAATATCTATTATTATTACACAGGATCCAGATGTCTTTGGTGTTCTGTTGTGCTACTAGTGCAGACATACTGTATTTCCCTAGTTTATAACCCATATTACTTTCTTCCTGAGACTTTACTCAAATGCACATCAATTCAGTAATAAGCACTAATGGAACATGGCTTTTGCAGAATCATTTGTTATCTACTGGCATTACTAATTGTATTTTACCTGAAGCATTTTTGTAATATATTTTCATCTAATTTACAAAGTTAACAAAACTTGTAGGGTACAGGACTCTATTTTCATCAATGGTATTGCTTCAGTTGTGGATCGAGAACTACCAGAAGTGCAGGCAGGATTTCGAAGAGGCAGAGGAACTAGAGATCAAATTGCCAACATACGCTGGATCATGGAGAAAGCTAGGGAGTTCCAGAAAAACATCTACTTCTGCTTCATTGACTATGCTAAAGCCTTTGATTGTGTGGATCATAACAAACTGTGGCAAGTTCTTAAAGAGATGGGAGTACCAGACCATCTTATTTGTCTCTTGAGAAACCTATATGCGGATCAAGAAGCAACAGTGAGAACTGGACACGGAACCACTGATTGGTTCAAAATTGGGAAAGGAGTCCGGCAAGGCTGTATACTGTCGCCCTGCCTATTTAACTTATATGCAGAGCACATCATGAGAAAGGCAGGGCTAGATGAATCAAAAGTTGGAATTAAGATTGCCGGAAGAAATATCAACAACCTAAGATACGCAGATGATACCACTCTAATGGCAGAAAGTGAAGAAGAACTAAAGAGCCTCTTGTTGCGGGTGAAGAAGGAGAGTGCAAAACTTGGGTTGAAACTTAACATTAAGAAAACCAAGATCATGGCATCTGGCCCTCTCAATTCCTGGCAAATAGATGGGGAAGAAATGGAGGTAGTGACAGATTTTATTTTCCTGGGCTCCAAGATCACTGCAGATGGGGACTGTAGCCAAGAAATTAAAAGACGCTTGCTCCTGGGGAGGAAAGCCATGGCAAATCTAGACAGCACACTAAAAAGCAGAGACATCACCCTGTCAACAAAAGTGCGTATAGTCAAGGCTATGGTCTTCCCAGTTGCAATGTATGGCAGTGAAAGTTGGATCATAAGAAAGGCTGAGCGCCAAAGAATTGAGGCCTTTGAACTGTGGTGCTGGAGAAGACTCCTGCGAGTCCCTTGGACTGCAAGGCGATCAAACCGGTCAGTCCTAGAGGAGATCAACCCTGACTGCTCTTTAGAAGGCCAGATCCTGAAGCTAAAACTCAAGTACTTTGGCCACCTAATGAGAAGGAAGGACTCACTGGAGAAGAGCCTAATGCTGGGAAAGATCGAGGGCAATAGAAGAAGGGGACGACAGAGAATGAGGTGGCTGGATGGAGTCACTGAAGCAGTAGGCGTGAGCTTAAATGGACTCCAGAAGATGGTAGAGGACAGGAAGGCCTGGAGGAATGTTGTCCATAGGGTCGCGATGGGTCGGACACGACTTCGCAGCTAACAACAACAACAACAATTGCTTCAGTTTGTGAAACTGAACATTTCTGAAAGTTTTAGTTCTTGGGAGGCCATGCATACTTACTTCCTATCCATCACATAGTTCTCCTAAATTTGTATGAAGCAGAAGATATGGCTGAAGGAGAGGGCACCCTCATTCCCCACGTGATTTCAAGAGGACAAAATATCTGAAACTCTTTGTTTCCTCAACAAAGAAATCTTCAAGTATCTTATATGCACGTAGGTATTTATTTTTCTTATTTGGGAAATCTCCAAGACTTATTAGCTCAGCTTTCTCCATCTACGCCAGGAAGATTCTTAAGATGGCTACACTGGTTTGCAATTCTGGCAGTAGTACTGCAATCTCAACACATGTGGAGGGCACCAGGTCAGAGGAAGGGTGGGCTAACGCTTCTTGTCTCCACTGTTATGTTTGAAAGAAGACAATTAAATAAGAAACCCTGTATGCTTACACCTATCTTGTGGACCCAATTGTGTTCCATTATTTTAAAAAAAATTCTAAACTAGCTTTATTCTCTGTTCCCCTGCCCCAGGCTTATATTGTTTTCACCAACTGATTTCAACAAACCCACTCGTGTACGATAATGAAAACACCTACCGGTAGTACTTACTTTTGTCCTTCCTTCTCATTGCTCCAAGATTAGGGACAGCTTCTACCAATGGCAGAATGTTCACTGGAGTTCCTAGAAAAATAGGAAGATTTTGCTACTTTGCACGTGTTCTGCAGAGAATGAAACATTGCAATGCTTGATCCTCTGCTTGAGGTTCTAGAGTAGACTCTCATTTGGAACTTGATTTTCTTCTCTGCAAACAGAAAGTCTCCTTCTGTCAAAAAAAGAATCTGGTTTGGCAGATTTTTTTATCGATGGAAAGGAAATATGAAAATTTTCAGCAGCCTTATCCAGTACCAATAGTAATAGGCATCTTGGGGGAAATTCCTAAACAGCTGGAGTGCCTAAACAACTTGAGTGCCTTCAGCACTGACAAAATCATTATCAATAAAATTGCGAAAGGGAACTTTGCTTGGAATAGATTACATTCTGTGCCAATACCTCTTAACACCATCAAACAACATCTGCCTATCCCAGGTGCTTGGGAATGTTTTGATAGGTGGATAAAAATGCCAAATCTAGTTTAAACATTTGGATGACTGTGCAACCAACAATAATAGTACATTCAAAAAAGAAACTGAAGGCTTGATTTTGGCTGCTCAGCAGCAAGTTATTCTTCATGCTTTAGAAGCTCTGCTTTATACTAATTCATCTTTATTTGCGAATAATTTTTTAAAACCTCAGCTGCTTTATTAGCACATTTTACATGCATACATGATTATTTTGTTTCATAAGTACCTTTATTAATATTTTAAAAAACTCTTAATTTTTGTTTATAGTCCTCCACTTTTGCTTCTTTCTTAATAGCATTTCGTTATCTTGCATCTATTGAAAAAACAAAACTCATTGGATTATGATCTGTTTTAATTTTTATAAAATAATGATTTTTTTTATCTTTTGAAGAACATTTGCTCATTAAGCATTTTAAATCCATAATCAGGCCAAAAATTTAGAAAAGTCATTACCTGTAGCACCTAATTCAGTAAAATACAGTCATAACCTGTAGTTTTATTTAATTTTATTGTGATTTGGTACATTTGTATAGATATTTATGGCTTTATTTTGATGTTGTTTGTTGCCCAGAGTCGCCTTGCAGTGACATGAGTGGCAAACAAATTTAATAAATAAAAATAAATAAACATCTATCTCAAGTTTCCTGTTGCACCTATTAAGTTTTTTGTGCAGTGCTTGATTAGCATTTCTTACTTTTATTGGCTAACCAGCACCATTTTTGTCGCTTTCTCTACTATACTGGGTATGTTTGCTATGAATATGAAAGCAAATTCACTATTATTTAGAGCAATTAATTCAACAGTTTCTCTTAATCCAATATTTTTACTAAATATCTGTGTATCCATGCGCCTTTGGTGTCTAGTCATGCTGGCAACATGACCATGGAGACGTCCTCGGACAAGCGCTGGCTCTTCGGCTTTGAAAAGGAGATGAGCACCGGCCCCTAGAGTTGGAAACGACTAGCACGCATGTGCGGGGGAACCTTTACCTATACTTTTTACTTGTTGATGATGAGCTTTTTGTTGGAATTTACAACACGGCAAAACTTGAAAAGCCCTCCAAGCAATTTAAGAGCCATTGCAATTGAGAAAGAACCACTGTTCTTTCTCGATAAGCATGCAAGCATGCTCCCAGCTTGAATCAGGAGTCTGCTTCACATTCTGAATTCCTTTCCTGAGGTGAGTATTTCAAGCCCTAGGCAAAGAGAACAGGAAAAGGCATCAGGCTTTACCTGCCCTGAGGATTCTGCCGTTATCCATCAGTACTATCAGGTCAGCATTTCCCAAAACCTCAATTCTGTGGGTGCAAAGAATCCGAGTCTTGTGTCTGAGAATTCCTAGGATACACTTCTGCATAAGGTGATTAGCTACATCTGCGTCAACAGCTGCTAGTGGATCATCCAGAAGGTATAATTCTTTCTCCTGCAATAAACAGTGATAACGTCTGAGCCCTTTCCCGCCCAGAATTGTAAAATATCTACCTGTCCAATTTGATCCAACAGGCTGAGCATAATGCAAATCCTGTCAGCCAAATGGTGTTGACCCATTGGGAACTAGAAGACAGCCTTTCTCTATTGTAGCCCTTTCTTTGTGGAATACGCTTCCTAGCAGATTAGAATTGCCCCAACCCTATTGGCCTTTTGTAAGGCTTTAAAAACTTGGCAGGGTAGGAGGCCTGGGGCTCTGAATGCGTTAAGAGCCACCTTTCTTGGCTTTACTATTGGTTAACTATTTTGGCTACTGTATGCATTAATTATAACAATAAAACCATCCAAATAATAGTTTCTCTTAAGTGTTCTGTAGTTTGATAATTATAAGCTGCCCAGAGTCACTTCATTGAGATGGCTATAGAAACTGAATAAATACATAGATAGAAATCTATAATAATCCTAAAGATGTGAGACTTGGGTATATTCATATTTAAAACTAGAAACCCGGATGACCAAGACTAAAAATTTATTAAAACTGAGCTTTTGTCAGCTCCTGGCGATGAGCGACTACAAGCCCAAATTTTGGGCCAGGTATGTTTCATGGAAAAGTTGAATTCCTTCTCCCCTGATATCCAGTTCACGGCAGAGGAAGAAGTGAATGACACCCTACCCTTCCTAGACATACTGATCCGTCGTGAGCATAATGGCATGCTTACCACCAGTGTTTATCGCAAAGCCACACATACCGACAGAATCCTCCATAATGACAGCAACCACCCCGCCCACAAAATCAGCTGCATCTGCACGCTCTAGAATCAACACACATTGCAGCACAGCAATGGAAAAATCTAAGCAGCAGGCATACCTTTATCAGGTGTGCACACAAAATGGATATCCCATTGATTTCATCCAATGTTCCCGCCAACAACGAGCACCACGGGATGCGGACAACAGAACAACTACTGTCACCTGAGCCACACTCCCCTACATCCATGGTGTCTCGGAAACAGCGGCACGAATATTATCAGCACATAACATCAGAGTGGCGCACAGACCCAATCAGATCCTTCGCACAGGAATAATGCGCCCCAAAGAACCCCTGTGCATGGGCAAAATGTCATCAGTGGTCTACCAAATTAACTGCAATGATTGTTCATGCAACTACGTTGGGGAGGCCACGGAACGTCTCCGGACAAGGCTTCATGAGCGTGAACTGGCCGTCAAATGTAAAGAAAAACAATCTCAGGTATGGGCTCATGCCATTGAGCACAACCACACTTTCAATTTCACAGAGGCCAGGGTCATCGCTCATGATGCAACCAAGGGCGGCCGCTTGTTAAAAGAGGATTGGTTATCCAATCAATATTCCGTCAATTGGCACATTGAGTTATTGCCAGCTTATCAGATGCTGCGCCGGCACGGAACATCAGGGAGGAAGACTGAAAGGATGAACCAACAATCACCTCAACCCCCCCCCCCCGCACGAACAGGGGAGTATAGGATCGTAACCTCTTGCCAACTGACACATTGTTACAGCAAGCGACGACGATGAGGCTGACCGGACCCATGGACATTAGGAGAGGGTATCTGACCAACGCGGACAGCGATGCCAGCATTAGAGGAGCACGATCAACAGAGACGGCAGCATCGCCTATAGAAGCATCAGACGAGGAGCGAGAGGATCGTGCACGGCAAGACGAACGCTCCCAACTGGCGGGGCGAGTAGAGAGAGGCAGAGCGCCAAAACTTAAAACAGGTGTCAATGAGTCCGACGGAAATAGGAATGATGCAATTGATTATGGGAGGGCGGGGGCCAAACAGATCCGTAACACGCTCATTAGCTAAACTGCTGGCTTTGCAGAGACTATAAGAACGTGCCTCCCAATCCTGGCTTACACTCTGATGATGTCAACAGGTGCTGACGTATTAATAACTTTTTAGTCTTGGTGATCTGGGTTTCTACTTTTTAAGATAGAGAGAGAGAGAGAGAGAGAGAGAGAGAGAGAGAGGGAATATACCTGGTAAATGGCTCTAGCAAGTGCAATGCGAGCTTTCTGTCCCCCACTGAGGGTGACTCCATTCTCACCCACTTCTGTCTGATCACCTGCTGGCAAAATCTAGAAGTTAAATAAATTATAATTAACATAACAGCTGCTAAATAGATACATTGAAATGAAGACAACTATTCAAAATTCCTGGTTCCTTAATTCATAACTCCATCATTATGAATATGCAACGCATAGGCCAAAGGTCACATATGTCACATCTTCCTCTTCTGCTATCCTCAACTCGTAACAGAACATGAATGAAAGTCCAGCAGCAAATTGCCACAGGCTAATGCTACAATTTCTTGCCATTATGGGGTGGGGAGGGGGAACACAGGAAATGAATTAAACCTTGGAGACACTTAAAGTAGCAACTCCTACCCTTTGGAACAATCTTTTCCCTGCTAGGTGATTGCTCCTGAGCACTGAGTTGTTTACATTATAGAATACTCACACTCAAGTCATCAGAAAGAGCACAGGCGCTTATTACTTCCTCATAAAACTGAGCATCGTATTCCTTCCCAAAGAGGATATTTTCACGGATGCTGGTGAACTGGATCCAGGGCTCTTGAGCAGCCAAGCCAAATCCTTTCTCCAAATCCCAAACGTAGACCTGTTCACCTTGACTACAAGCATATCAGCAATGAGGAAAGGGCACATAAACTAGCTGTCAAAATGATTATGGACAACGGGGCTGGTTAATCTTTACATTCTGCAATATATGCACAAGTCAACTGCCTGGATCAAAAAAACCCCTTCATTCAATTATGGAAATACTGGGTACCATTGTGCCAAGTCACATGATTTTGATGAAGAAGCTTTAATCTACCAGAGTCCTATTGTGATTATGCAGACCAAGTGCAAACTTGATCAGTTGCTGATGAAAGACTATTAGGAAAGAGAGCAATAGTTCAGTAGAGCAATTAAGATGCTGGGCGTAGAAAGCCATAGACTATAAGTTCTAAGTGTTCCTTAGTCATGAACGTCAGCTGGGTTTCTTCGGGCAGTCACTTTCTTTCAGCCCAACCCACCTCACAAGTTGTTGTGAGGACACCACCTTGAGTTAGGCCAGAGGTAGGCAACCCCAGCTCTTTTATGACTCATGGACTTCAACTCCCAGAAATCCTGAGCCAGCTGGCTCAGGAATTCTGGGAGTTGAAGTCGCATGAGTCATAAGAGAACTGAGGTTGCCTACCCCTGAGTTAGGCATATACATATACAATACATTGGGATAAAAGGAATGTGTATGTATATGTGTGTGTGTGTGTGTGTGTGTGTGTGTGTGTGTGTATATGTATATATGTATATATATATATAGAGAGAGAGAGGGAGGGAGAGGGAGAGGGGGAGAGGGAGAGAGAGACCCCTTGGAGATTAAATGATATTGTGATAATCGGTACAACTAGAAGCAATTCCAACCTATTCCTGCATTATTCACAGACAGCAGAGTTGTGCATCACAATCATTTAACAAGCTGACTCTTTTAAGGCAGTGGCATCTTTTGAAGTGTAATGTCAATTGCCACATCCTTTTGGGGGCTTTTTCATAATTCTGAAAACATGCTGGTGCTTTAAGGAGTCTGCCCATTAAAGTAATTCTTAAAAGAGCAGCATCTTTTTTCAGGCTCACCATTTTAAAATTTGACTGCTATTATGTCTGCAAAAAGAAGTGGCTGCTTTAATAATTATAGAGAGATGCCGTGGTTTTGAATTCCAAACGAGACATCTGCAGAATAAGATTTTGTAAAAACGAATAAAGATTGGGGTGGTGCAATGCAAATTCCATCCCTTTCTTGGTATGTGTACGAGACCTCACAATGCCAATCTAAAAGGGGCGGGGCTTGTGTTGGGATGGCAGGTTACATTTTATCATTCCTCTCCCCCCTCCCTCCAAAGCACTTCTTCTGAATGATTTTAGAAGTGTACAACAGCCAGATTAGGTGCTCAAATTAGAAAAGTTAAGAAAGCTGAAAAACATTTATGGAAGCAAAAATTCTGAATTTAATACAGGTAGTCCTCAACTTATTACCACAACTGAGCCCAAAATTTCTGTTGCCAAGCAAGTTAGTTGTTAAGTGAGTTTTGCCTCATTTTATGGTCTTTCTTGCCACAGCTGTTAAGTGAATCACTGCAGTTGTTAAGTTACTAACATGGTTGTTAAGTGAATCTGGCTTCCCCATTATCTGTTTGTCAGAAGGTCACAAAAGTGACCCCGGGACTCTGCAACTGTCATAAATATGAGTCAGTTGCCAAGCGTCTGAATTTTGATCAGGTGATCAATGGGGACACTGCAATGGTCGTGTGAAAAGCAGTGTCACTTTTTTCAGTGCCGTTGTAACTTCAAATGGTCACTAAATGAACTGTTGTAAGTTGAGGACCACCTATATTGAATCATAACAAGTGAAATATTGCAAGGAGTTCAAAGATACAAGAAGCAGAGAAGGATTGACTATTTACCTACTAAGTTCTCCAGTGATAGCTGCAAGCAGTGTGCTCTTCCCACATCCAACCTTCCCAATGACCCCTACTAATGCACCCTAGAAAGAAACAAACATCAAGACTTTCACAGATTACCTCCAGTCTTGCTCTGTTATATTGCAAACTTCCATTCACTCATTCAGAGCATGTCCTTTCTCTTTCCATAAAAGGAAGTAGCAAGGCACCCCTCCTGAGTGGCCTAGAGTAGTGGTTCTCAATCTTTTCTTCACCACGGACCCCCCCTTTTGTGGCCACAGGCCATGGACCCCCAAGACTTAACACAAGACTTAAATCATTTTTCAAGCCTTCGCAGACCCCCTGTGATGACATTGTGGACCCCCAGGTGTCCACAGACCATAGGTTGAGAACTACTGGCCTAGACCACAGGTATGCAACCCGCGGCTCCGGAGCCGCATGCGGCTCTTTCAGCCGTCTCCTGCGGCTCCCAGTCCTCTGCCATGTGCAGTCCAAAAAAAAAAAAAAAAAGTGGGACTAAAAAAGTTCAACCAATCAATTCAAATATGCAGGGTAGGTGCATATCTCGCCTTGGCTCCACTCTTCAAACTCTGTTCTGCGCATGCGCGCATGTACGCGCATGTGCACACATTTTTTGCGGCTCCCAGTTTTTCCTTTTGTGAGGGAGCCGGTTCCGAGTGGCTCTTTCACTGTTTCAGGTTGCTGACCCCTGGCCTAGACAGTGCTGTTTGCCTTTATAATTCCCCCTAATTACTGACTTTTGTCACCAACAGATCCTGTATGAAAAGTTGGCCTCCTCTTGGTACGTGGGATTCAGAGTTTTCTTTACTTTCTGGGGACCATGAAAAGATAGAATTGTGCATTTCCAAGGCAGAAGATGGATTTGAAGGACAAGCTGAAACAGAAAAGTACAGCTGTTATAAAATCTCCAGTTAATAGTACAACTACAGATATACTAACTGGGTTCACAACTTATATTCAGCTACACTTTGTTTAATCACAGTTTATGAAAACCTATTGACTCATTTTCATAACAGTATGTTTGCATAATAACATATACTATGATTTACAAATCACAACAGCTGGGTTGATGGAACATGCTAAGTTCAAATCAGACCACTAGTTTGAATCATCAGCTCAGAAAGAAAGCTATGTACTGTAGATTGATTAAAAAAACCCTACCTTAAATGTCTTCCTTCACCTAATTATTGATTTCACACATAGATACACATACCTTATCCAAGATTAAGGTGTTTTTTTTCCAGAGTTACCCATGGAAGCTCCCTGCCTTGAATAAGGAACATGTATGTTCAATCATACAATGCAAATTAGGTTCAGTTACACAAATTTTATTTTGCTTGCCCTGAGTAATACATTCTTATGTAAGAGATGGATTTTCAGAAAATTTGGGCTCTGGTTTTTAAAAACTCAGGTTAAAAGAAAAGAGAAAAAGGGGGAACCCTGGATTTTTGGAACATTGGAAGTAGGAAGCATAGGCATGAACGATTATAGAAAACTGCATTGGGCTCCCAAGTTGCTAATCACACTAGTATCATTTTTTTCAGCAAACAGAACCTCAAGCATCTATTCTCTCTTTTCACTTCTCGGTCTCATCCCACCAATTCTCTATTTTTCTTTATTGCTGTACCTCTGCTGTAGTAAGCATGCAGATCTTGATCTGTGAGCTCTAGGAAGTTCTGGATTCGATCTAGGGATACTTTGGCTTCCAAGATCCCATTCAGCACCCAAGGAAAAGTATTGAGGGGAAGAATGAGCATCCCAACAAGGGCCAAAGCTGTAAAAACCTACAGTGGAGAGAAAAGATTAAATGAGAGTTAATCCTAGCATTTGATCGAATTAATACTATGCCACCTTGACTCAGCAGAAAATGAAGCAGAGGAAGCAAATGCAGATATCTGTCTGAAACCTGAAGGAATTCTTGTTCTTGGGTGGCAAGAACATGGAAGTTAAATGAAGAAGAAGATATTATAATGTAGCCAAATGGCATCACAACAACAATTGCAACTCGCCAGCTACAGTACATAAAGCACTAAATCTAAGCCTTTGGAAGTTGTGACTTGTTTACGTGTATATATTAAGTGACTCAAGAGGTCTGAGCTACTCTTCATAACATTTAGAGCTAGAAACGTAACCTCAGGTTGGAAGGGAGAGTCAGGATTTGCAGAATTAGAACATAAGAGCAGAACAGATAGAATTCAGTCTTGCGTGTCAAATTCCATACATTGGCAGTGTCTCCCGGAGATGATCAATTTGGATCACTATTGCCTGGTCTCTGCCAATCTGAACCATTTTAGGAAAGTTTATTGAGTGTGGTAGACTACAACAACTCTAGATTATATGGATCCACTTCAATCAGTATTCGGATACAGGCATGGGACAGAAACTGGATAGTTTTGGTGACTTTCAATACCATCAATTGTGGTATCTTGCAAAAGCTAACAGTACCAAAGGGACTGTTTTGCAGTTTTTCTGCTCGGTCCTGGGGTAGTACCAAATGGTGGGTTGGAGAGAGGTTGAACAAGTAACTATTCACTTGTGGGATGCTTCAGGGTTCATTAGTCTCTGCTCTGTTTTTAATATTTATAAGAAGCTACTGGGAGAGGTTGTTAACAGTTTGGAGTAGTGATAGATTTCCACCTCACCAAACTCAAAATGTAAGGGACTAGATCAGAAGAAACAAACTGAGATTAAGGTGTTGCCTGTATAGAAACTACCTAGTTTATTGTCTGCTCCGGTAATAATTCTGGAAAGCAAAGCATTCATCCTTAAAGAATAGGGACGATTTGGAGGCCCTACTAGACAAATGACTCTTGTTAACTGGAAGGAGGACAGGGAGAATAAGGCCTTGACAACAGTCACCTGGGCCCTTACTATCTCTAGAATTGACTTTTGCAATGTGGTTTACATGGGGCTGCCTTCGTAGGTTATCCAGAAATTGAATTTGGAACAGAATGCAACAGCTCATCTGCTGGCAGGAGACAGCCCCTGAAGCCTTATATTATAACATTGGTTTTGCACTGTCCAGTAAGCTGTAACAACCACCTGCTTCCAGAACGTGTGAATGCTCCACAACACTGGAAGTTTTTAAGAACAGACTGGACAACCATTTGTCTGAAATGGTATAGGGTTTCCTGCCTGAGCAGGGGGTTGGACTAGAAGACCTCGAAGGTCCCTTCCAACTCTGTTATTGTTATTAATACAATTCAAAATGATGAATTTAGTATATCTGGCTTGGCAGATCAGCTCCTTCAGATAGACCACACCCATCTGGTATGTTTGCGGCAAAGTTGGTGGTTGACAGTCCCTCTACTCAACTGAAAGTAGTGGGACAGGAGCTTTATGTTTTTCAGCTTATACTCCATCCCTACAGCATAGCTGAATCCTAGAGCCAGATGGTGACCTCCCTTGATGATATTCCAGGAGGCTATAAAACTGAATTTTATCACAAAGCTTTTAATTAGTGTTGGGATATTTATGATTTTTTAAACTGGGTATGGTTGGGTCATACAAACACCAGAGTATTTGTGTATATGTATTTTGGATTAATGTTTTATATTCAGTTTTATATTCAGCAGTACCTAGAGTCACAAGTTGATGAATAAGATAAACCACTGGCAGTCCTTGTGTTGTTAGTGATATATAAACACTGCAGTCAAGCACACAAATAAGGTATCCTATTGGTGTTAGCTTTCTTAAATAGTGTTTGTGTGTTCTTCTGTTGTATGCAAAGGTACGTAAGATTTTAGACAAACTAATCACCAAATATGGAAATGAACAAGAATAAGAAAGAGAAGGATTGGCTCAGAACAGCAAGACTTCTTACCTTGGTGGCAGACAGCTGGTGTCCTAATAAAACATAGGTAATGAAAATGACAATGGAGACAACCACAGGCAATGCTGCCCAGAGGTAGACACACACAGCATCGAGGTATTTAATTGCTCGCAGGCTTTTCAGTTCCTTGGCTCGGCATGCCTTCACTCTAGCATCAAAATATGGTTCCCAGGCATAGAACTTGATCACTCGCATGCCACACAAGAGCTCTGTCATGAGCTGAAAAAAATAAAAAGAAAGCTGGTTAGTCAAAGCTGGTATGTTTATTTAGAGAAGGTCAGCAGTTTGGCGGGTCGAATCCCGAGTGCCGCGTAACAGAGTGAGTGCCTGTTACTCGTCCTAGCTTCTGCCAACCTAGCAGTTCGAAAGCACGTAAAAATGCAAGTAGAAAAATAGGGACTACGGTGGGAAGGTAACAGCATTCCGTGCACCTTTGGCGTCTAGTCATGCCGGCCACATGACCACGGAGACATCCTGAGACAAGCGCTGGCTCTTCGGCTTTGAAACGGAGATGAGCACCGGCCCCTAGAGTCGGAAACGACTAGCACGCATGTGCGGGGGAACCTTTACCTTTACCTTTATGTACTCAGAATCTTCTACTGCAAGTAGTCCTCAACTTATGACTGTAATTGAGCCTGACAATTATCTTTGTTAAGTCGTTAAGTCATGATGGTTGGAAAGGTTACTATGTGACTGATCTGATTTTACAACTTTTTTTGTGGTAATCGTTAAGCAAAAGTGGCAGTCATTAAACAAACCTATTATTTGCTATAGGTGGTTTCTGCTGGAAACTGAGTAGATGCCGGTTTTCAACAAAAATATCATAAGTCATGTGACTGTGGGATGCCGCAAACATCTGTAAATTCTGGCTGGTTGCCTGGTTGCCGAGCACCTAAAATGTGGTCATATGTCTGCAGGCCCATTGTAACTTTGAAACCGTGTCATAAGTAGCTTTGGGGAGGGGGTTTCTCATGACTTTGAAGAGTGATCAATTGTAAGCTGACTACACCATCTGTATAGTGCAGCTTTCAGCTGATTGGATCAGGCACAAGGGAACAGAAAACATTTTCCTTTCTGGTGCTGGTAGAACAACAACAACAACAAAAAAAAGAGCTTATCTATCTGAGAAGCTTTAAGATGGAGGGATTAGTAACCAAAATAACCAAAAGATTTTCTGCAGCTGTTCTTTATTTCTACAAAGAAATATAATGGAATAAATATTTCAAAAGGGTGGGAGGTTGCAAACAGAACAATTTCCTTCCATTAATAGGTCAGAGCCATTCCACAGGAGGAATCTAATTAGGAAATAGCCTACGTTATTATAACCAAAATCCCCAATCCTTTCAATGTACATATGAAAGCCTTTGGGCTGGACTGACCCTTTGGGATGACTACTTTGTAGAGCACACGCTTCACATACAATCAATTAACTTCTGTAATTATCTCCAGAACCATGATCTACTACAGATGCAGTAGCTCTGGATTTCCTGAATGAAGTAGAGGTCTCCACTGATGTGAAGTTGGCATTTCCCAATTCTATGAGTAAATGTGTTTTATTTATTTTATTTTTTATTTTAATTCCATTTATATCCCGCCCTTCTCCGAAGACTCAGGGCGGCTTACAAGCTTAGCAGTAGCCTTCATTCTATGTATATGCCTGCTTATTAGGGCTTTCACACACACCCCAAGCAGCATTATTACAAATCTGGGTCCTCATTTTACCTACCTTGGAAGGATGGAAGGCTGAGTCAACCTTGAGCCTGGTGGAGTCCACATTTTTCTTTACGTAGGAGCTCAGTGTTAACTGGAGCTATTTCAGTGACCTATAGCAGAAAACCTGAACCTAGAAAATTTTCCAGTGAAAGCTTTACCTAAAGCCTTGTCCTCAGGAATAAAACTGGGTTCTGCTGTGCACCTGTGGATCTTATGATTTCAATATCCCTTTCTCTTGGAAACCTGAATTTCTATCTGAACCAAATGTAGAACTTTATCACTGGCTAGGACAGTCTTTGAGTCACATTATCTGTTGAGATACTGTCTCCTGGCTTATATTACTAGATCATTGCAACTTGATACAACATATAGACCTAGTTATTATTTCTACTACCTAACATACTTTTATTAATACTTAATGAATTTAAAGCCAATCTTACTTTTTTTTGCCCACTATTTCTCATTCTTTTTCGGCACTCTGTATAATGTTCTTTACCCCAAAAGGGAATAGTGTGATGAGCATATATGCATGCACCAGAAGAATTACAAAGTCATAAATTCTCACCTTACCTTGACCCGTACATCTTTGTGCTTTAGCATCTCTTTGTTTTTCTCCATGATGCAATTAGCAATAACTTTATTAATGGGCACAAGTAGCACAGCCAGAGCCAGTCCACCCAGGAAGGCTATGCCTACCTGCTGATATAAAAGGTAGAGAGTGACAGCAAACTGAAAAGGAAGACTCCACAGCTCATGGAAACTAAAGCAGAAGTTGACTAGCCTATCAGTGTCCGTGCTCATAAAGTTGACAATTTCACCTGTGGTGAAGCTAGCCAGGCTACTTCCATTTACCCGGAGAGCTTTCTGGTAGATGGCTGAAATAACTGCAGTACGTACAGTAAGTGTAATTTTGTTTATCTCATAATAAAACTGATTACGTAAAATGGCACCAAGGAAGGAACTTGCAAAAAGTCCCAGTGCATACAACACTCCATGGCTAAGAGGTTCTTGATGTGACTCCATAAAACTGACCAAGAGATTTAAAAGCAGAGGCCCAGAAAATCCCAAGAGACTACCAGCCAATTTCAGAAAGCCAAGTCCATAATAACGCAGGCCAAAAGCTGCATGTAGCACTGACAGGAGATGTACAGGTTTGGGAGCATTTTGAAGACCTGCTGGAATTCCATTTTGTCTTACATCGCGTTTGGCAAAGAAATGGTTTGTGGAAGATATCCTTTCATTTTCTGAACCAAGAGCTGTCTTTTTCAGCCAACAGGAATAAAAGCGGTCACACACTTTGCTGGCCTGCAATTGTTGAGGGAGTTGATAGACATCTTGTGGCTTATTCAGCTTCCACTGGTAGCCACGCTTTATAAGAGGGTTCATCCAAGCATATGAAAAGCGTGAAAGCCAGCTCTCCCCATCCTCTGCCACTGCCTCCCAAGTGGATTCAGAGATCTGTGAAGTGATCAAGGGTTCGTGCTGCGTGGGGTCATTGACTGAGAAAATGTCTTCTTGCCGATTGCCTACAGGGATGATATACCCAATGAGACAGAGAAGTAGGAAAGCTAACTGGAGGCAGAGAACAGTGAGTCTGAGGGCTGTGGCAAGTTGAAGAGGCTGCTCACCCAACTCAGTCTGGCAGCGCCATACCACTGTGATAATAAGGGATGGGACTGGAAAGAAGGCAAAAATCGGTAGGACTGCAGGACCACGGCTGAAACTGTATGGAGATCTGTAGAGAGCAAGAAGTGCCAGGCTGTGAGTAAGCCATGCCAGTGCAGCTGTGCCACTTGTTAGAACTTTCAGGCAGAAAGGATCCAATTTCTGTGGCCAAAAGATTGCTGGGATTACATCAAGGATGGACAAGCCAGCAAGGATAAAAGATGCAGCAATTCTGCATCTCCACCCCAGTCTGTATGCACATTGTGAGCCGAAAGACCTAATAAAGGGAAAAAAATTAAAGCATTAAGTCAGTATTAGTAGTCTTCTAATATTCTTTCCCCCCTTATTCTTGAAATGGTATATTTCTCCAGTTTCTGAAGTGAATGATGATTTAGACAAAAAACTGCTCTTTCTGGTGTGTGTTTTGAGAACATTATTCAATGAAAAAAGAATGATTAATCTCTTAAACTGTATTTGTGTAGATATATACTTGGGTACACTGAGGGTGATGTGGTGGGGTGACAGGTAAGTATGTCACACATTTTCTAATCCATACAAATGATCGTTTAGCTAACATAAAATGTTAGTTAATCTTGTTTGTGGCCAAATTAATTACTCCCTGAGAGTAATCTCCTGTGTTGCATGAACAATCTGGAGTCTGAGACAACTTCCCTGAGAGTCCTGTGAAAATGAGCACTTTTAAAGAATATCTGTCTTTGTCTCCTTGGTAGTTTTGTTCTGTTTGTAGTGACAGAGGGATAAAAATTCAGGAAAATGATTGGTATGGATTAGATTCCCAAAAGGGGAGGCTAAATGGCCTCATCTCTTCATTCTAACCTATAGGAATGAATGAATGAAGACAAGAAACGGAGAGGGAAGCAGAAGCATAGAAGATAGCAGCATGCAATTATTTAAAATTAAATAAGAGATGTTTTATGAGAGAGGAGTTAATTTAGAGACCCCAAGGTACCTTGGTGTTCCTATGTAGCAGGCACTTATTACAGCAAGGATGACATGAGGAGCCACATTTAAAAGCAGCTGGTTAAAACAGTGTCCAACATTGCTTTCAACCCAGAGAGGAAGTGGATGTATGGAACTAGTCCCACACAGATCAGCCAGAACCTCTTCCATCTTACTTCCAAGAAAAAAAATGTAACAGTCAAGGAAAACAATTCCTAAAGGAAAAAAAGACCAAATAAACAAATCAATATTAAGCAAGTATTACATTGTTTTAACTGTTGTTGGTTTTACACAGTCCAGAGTCACATTCTGATGACGTGAGACGGATGAATTTGCTAAACAAATAAAATATAAACAAATGTAAACTTTGGGAGAAATGAAGGCTCTCACAAACTCTAAGGCAGGGGTCTTCAAACTTGGCCCTTTTATGACTTGTGGACTTCAACTCCCAGAATTCCTCAGCCAGCATGCCTGGCTGAGGAATTCTGGGAGTTGAAGTCCACAAGTCATAAAAGGGCCAAGTTTGAGGACCTCTGCTCTAAGGATTGATGGCTAGTTTGGTTTGACGCTATATCCTTTAAGGAGTACAGTGACATGTTTGTAGGGTTTGTAAGACAGATCAGAGAGCTGAAAAAAAATATTTAGGAAGAAAACGGTAGCAAGCCATATTGCTGTCAAGGGACCTTCGTAGACTACTACTACTACTACTACTAGGATCAAGGCTTCCCATCCAGTAACTACCAGCTCCATGATAGCCTCCCCTGCATAGCTTTCCGGCATCAGCCAAGGTCGTTCCTACGGGAGACATAAAAACGCTCTGCCGGGGGCTCATAAAACTGCCTTGATCAGAATGCTTTTTGTACGTTACAAATGCTGCTGCTTCGCCCCGAAGCAAATAGCCAGCTGTTAAAGGAAGGGGTCGCCAGGGAGACTTTGAGCACCCACATGCAAAACTCTCACCAGCCAAGAAATCGAAACCACCCGTATATGCCCGGCACAGACACTTCACACGCACACCTTCCGTGTTTATGGATCGGAGAATAAAGCTGAGCCGGAATTCGAAAGCCGGACTTGTTTCCTAAACCTTAACACTGATCTTATCAAAGTTTCCTTTTGGGAACGCAACTTCCGGATTTCTTTTGTTGCCGGGTTTTTTTTCCTTGCGCGCTAGAAGCAGGGGTAGGCAACCTCGGCTCTGTTATGATTCATGGACTTCAACTCCCAGAATTCCTGAGCCAGCAAGCTGGCTCAGGAATTCTGGGAGTTGAAGTCCATGAATCATAACAGAGCCGAGGTTGCCTACCCCAGCGCTAGAGGATCGAAAGAACCAGCTGGTGACCGAGGCAAGGGGAAAATCTAAGATTTCCGCCGCTTCTGGGAAATCCTAATATGGTTTTTAGAAAACAAGATTCGACAAGGGAGGCCAGTTACAATTTGATGTAGAATTGACTGGTTCAAATAAAAATATGAGGTTACGCCTGGTTTCCTTGTGAAGAGATTTTCGGAGAGCGAATAAGTTTTGTGCGGTCGGCTGTTTATTGTCAAAGCCAATTTTTCCCCATGCTGTATAATTGTGTCTTAATTTATACTGCTATGCGGAATGCAGAAAAAAAAGTTAACCCATAGAAGTGGACCTCATGTTACAGCGTATCTTATGTCATCATTCTCATAACAGTGAATTTCTTGAATAACTTTCCACTGAACTGGAAATGACAGTTGTGTTATTCTACATTTTTTTTATCTCTATGAATGTTTTGTGCTCCAGATACTGTGGTATTTATTTTCCAGTTGAGCAGCCTCTGCTGTTTATAATGATGCACTTTATATCAGCATGAGAGCAGACTGCATCAAATTGTGGGAAGTCAGCTCCCCAGAGAAGGAAATATTTAAAGGGCAGAAAAATATATTTCCTAAAAGATATTGAAGAATCAGGAAAGCATGCCCAGATTTCTTAATAGTCCCAGGTCTCCTTTCCTCAAGCAGAAAAACCAGTTCTAAAGGTAAAGGTAAAGGTTCCCCCGCACATGCGTGCTAGTCATTTCCGACTCTAGGGGCCGGTGCTCATCTCCGTTTCAAAACTGAAGAGCCAGCGTTTGTCCGAGGACGTCTTCCGTGGTCATGTGGCCGGCATGACTAGACGCCAAAGACGCACGGAACGCTGTTACCTTCCCACTGTAGTGGTCCCTATTTTTCTACTTGCATTTTTACGTGCTTTTCGAAAGCATGCCCAGATTTCTTAATAGTCTCAGGTCTCCTTTCCCCAAGCAGAAAAAACAGTTCTATAGATATGCAAATGTGAACCATCAGGAAGGTTGGAGCTAGAACATTAAGAAGCCAAAGACACCTAAAATCTACATACCCCAGCCCCAGGGAAGCAGGACATGACCTTTGGACATAATAGGATCAACCCATCACCATCAGAATGCCAGAAGAGCACACTCAGACTCAGCTCCAAAGTTCATGACACAGGGAATAGCTTCAAACAGGAACAGGAAGCAACTCTAAACAAAAAGATCCCGAGGGTATAAAAACCTACTCCTTACATGTGGTCAGTCCTTCTTTTCTGCTGGAACCATCTTTCTGTCTGGCTTTCCTCTCCAATATACTACAACCTTCTTCCCAAAGCAGTTGCCATGTTTATTCCCAGCTTGGATGAACCATAATGAAGACTTTTCTTCCAACAAAATGCACTTTCTGGATAGAGAAAGATTGAAAAATACTTAGCATACCTTTTTTTATTAAGATTGAAGAAGTTGCAACCAAATAATAAATTTAGGCCCCTGAAGGGATCTTAATATTTAATTCCGAGTTATATTTCAATGTGATATAGTGTGGAATTTTCTGAGTTACTAACAATGTTGCTTACAAATTAGCACTTGTAGGGGCAAATTTAAATTAAATTGTTTTAAATTAATTTTAATTTAAATTAATTTTAAAAAATCTAATGCTTGGAAAGATAACTTGTGGACTCCAGGCAGTTATATAAAACCCTTTGTCATTTGCCAGGAAAGATTATTGTGATGTAATGTAAAATTACCTCACTGAATTTTGGTAGAAAGTATATGTATGCAATATAGTATAATAAATATTAAGGATTATGAAGACAATTTATAGTTACACTTTCCTAATCAAAACTCCAAAGCACTTCCATGATGAAAGCAGGGCTTTTTTTCTGATAGAACGCTCAGAATGGCATTCCGGCACCTTTTTTTTTTGCAAAAAAAAAAAGCTCCCTCTATTGGTTTTCGAAAGCCTATTGCGGGGATAGGCAATCTTGGCTCTTTTTTTATAACTCGTGGACTTCAACTCCCAGAAATCCTGAGCCAGCCACGCTGAGGGGAAAGAAAGAGGTTTCCAAGCTGAGCCATGCTGGCTCAGGAATTCTGGGAGTTGAAGTCCTTGAGTCATAAAAGAGCCTGCACAAGAGGAGGACATTAAAATTATTTACAGGGTTACTTCTTTAGGAACTAAACTTTTAGAATCTAAAACAGCTAATTCAAAAAAGCCAACAGGAAAGAACCTCACATTTTTCATCTGCTTCTGTCTTTTGGAAGGTAAAGTTAGATAACAAAATAATCTATTTCCTATGTTAACATCTGCAATGAAATCAATAAAGGTAACAGGAAAGAAATGAGAAACATTTTTCTCAGTGTAATATATCTAATTTAGCTGATGCTAGAAAAAAATAGTATCTTTTGTAAATACTCTTGAAAACTATTTTGAATCTATAACCATCTATTACAACTAAACCACTTTAAATTAAACAATTCTTAAGAATGAAATATTCTTAATTTGGACTTTACTTTTACTGTTTGGACTGTTGTGTGTTTTGAAAAATAGATTATTTAGAATCTAGTTATGTTGCGCTTCAGTCTTTAAATAATTAACCTAGTATATACATAACAATATATGATGTTTTCCCTGGTGAGCTTAACATCAATAACAACATTTATTAAAAAGGCTAAAATAATTTCTGGTGGTATTATCTGCATATTAAAAATTTGTTTAGTCACAATCTTTCACTTTTCACATTCTGGAAAAGCAGTGGTCATGTATCCTAGCAAAAGATGTTACATATGTGCATAAGCGTAGTCAGTAGCATATCCCTTTTTTAAAATATCAAACATGCAAAGAAACAAAAATAAGTCCAAAATATCTGTATTACATCCAGAAATGCCAGCTTTGTTACCAATATTTCTCATCCATAACTATGGCACCCTAAGGATATCTGCATACATGCAAATGCTTCTCTGGGATCAGTAATGCAGCAGGGATTGCTTTTTCCTTCCAGTAACAGATTGCTGGGAAATACCAAACATGGCATTGAGAATTCCAATGTTTGTTACAAATTTTTCTGGATGTGGTTGGAAGGAGGCCTAGAAATGCCAGCACAAATATATCACACTTGCTGAACGTGCACAAGCAACTAATTACAATATTCAATTATATGTGATATATCTAAAATGAGATGGGCTGTCTGAACTGCAACTTGTAAACCGTTCCATTTTGTGGCAAAACAATCCAGGACAAGCTGATCAGCAGAGCTTAGAGAGGACTCATTAACACAATTTTTGGGAAGGAAAGAAACAGGACAGTTTAACATCTTCCAGTTGATGTTATGTAACATCATCTGGGAGTTGAAGTCCATGAGTCATAAAAGAGCCAAGGTTGCCTATGCCTGGCCTATTGGCTTTCGAAAGCCAATAGGAATTGCTGCTGAGTACGCCAAAAGACCTGGCCGGCAAACGTTGCACAGGCAAGTTGTCTGCAGCAAAGGCAGGAACTTTGCATCCCTCCCTGCTGCCCAACTACATCATCTCAACTAGGTAAGTAAGATATTATTTGCAAATAGGATGGCAATAAACAATTTAGGCTGCATTTACATCAGGGCTTTTCAACCTTTTCAGAATTGTACCACTTTTAGGACATGACAATATTCAAGCACCACCAGTGCTTAACAAAGTGTCAAAAACTTGATGACTAAAAAAGGGGGCTATTTTGGGTTTCATTGGTTAGATTCATTTATTGTTATAGAAATGGCTAGTTTATAATATTATAGAAAAGCAAAAAGTTGAGGTTCAATGTTAATGCTTCCTTCTACTCCTGTAAGAGAGAAAGTCAGAAGTCAGTGCCTTTTCTTTTTTCCTTCTCCCCCTCACTTTTCCCTTTTTCTCTCACCCTTCGCTCACAAAAGCCCCCCCCCACTCACTCACACTTTGCTCACAAAAGCCTCCAGTCGCTCTCATTCACTCCTGTCTCTTTCAAAGGCACCTTGTTCAGTCTCTCCCCCACTCACTCCATCTCTTTCAAAGGCCTCTTGCTCGCTCACTCACTTACTGCCCCGTCGCTTCCAAATGCCATTTGCGCATTCACTCACTCACTTACTGCCCCGTCGCTTCCAAACTCTTCCAAACGCCACTTGCTCGCTCACTCATTTACTGCATTTGGAAGTGACAGGGCAGTAAGTGAACGAGTGCCGGTGCTGGAAGCCATCAGCTGTTTGGCGCCAGAGACCACTGCCACGAGGAACACAGCTCTGGGTTGGGGTTCGGAGCAGGGGGCTCAGCACGGGCCGTGGCGTGGCAACTGCAGGGAGGGGAATCCCCACGGCGGCTGTGGTG
Source organism: Vipera berus (assembly GCF_964194415.1). Taxonomy (NCBI): domain Eukaryota; kingdom Metazoa; phylum Chordata; class Lepidosauria; order Squamata; family Viperidae; genus Vipera; species Vipera berus. The sequence goes on along the minus strand of NC_138202.1, from coordinate 295,942,679 downwards.
AGGGTAATTCCCACGGCATGTGGCTCTAAGCCGCAGGGGTGGGGGTGCAAAGGATGGGCGGCGACACCATAGCAAGACACCCGCATCGCTCCCAGTGACAGCACCTCTGATTTCTGGCCCTTTTTTTTTTGAAAAAAAGCACTGGGTGAAAGTATTAGCCAGTAACATCATCACTGCCTGGGACACACTCAGCTGGGGGCTCCCTTTGTGTCACGTTAAGTGGTACCCATCTATCTACTCACAGTTGCCCCCTTTCAAACTGCTAAGTTGTCAGAAGCTGGAATGTGTGACAGTTCACCTGTCCTGCGGCAGCAATTGGGTCTTGAAAGTGAGCCTGCTGATTGTCAGCCCAGCATCCTAAACTTGTGAGCCACCATGAATGAATGAACTTTTATTATCAAAGTACAACATGTGTACAGTGAGATTGGCTGAGCCTCCCTTCATGCCCTCTCAACTCACAGTGACAACAAACTTATAATAATAGTGCTCCTAACTTACCATAATACGTGTATTGAAATAGGTCACTTTTTTAAAAAAAATACTTTTAGAGTTTGTATTTCTAATATTTAATGTTTAATAACTCAAGGCAGTGAACATACCTAATATTCCTTCCTTCTTCCTCCTGTAAGGGCTGAGCTGAATGAAAATGACTGGCTCAAAGTCCACAAGTCATAAAAGAGCCAAAGTTCCCTACCCTTGCCCTAGCAGAAGAATGGATAGTAATCTGGACAGCAATGTCTCAATTCAACTTCAGCTCCAGCTATTATAGCAATAGGGAAAGCAATTTAAGGCAGCTGTGCAAAATAGCCCTTTGTATACCACATAGAGGAGGGGCCTTGATAAATAGATTGCCCACTCAAGTTTTTCAATTGCTAGTGGGAAATGTTGTTTAAAGGAAAAATATAGGAAAGTGTTGTCAAATCTTAGTCTATCGTATGTATTACAGTAAATATACATTTTCTACTGCAGGCCAACAGAATTCACATTCCTTTATGCAGTTGAATTCTGCAAAACTGTTTCGGAGGATACTTGCATAGAGTTGAGAGACCCATTTGCAGGTGACAACATCGAGAAAACAAACGTGGTTACAGTTTCAAGTGGAAAATCTGCTTGCCTGCAGAATTTAACTTAAGTGCATCTCTGTCCTCAGGAGTGTGAGATTTAAAAACCCAAAATTTTATACTCACAACTCAAAGACAAGTCTGTTTAACAAAAACAAAGATTTATTGAAAAGAAATTGAAAATAATAAAGCAAGCGTTTGCAAACGCGGCCTCTTAGACCCTTCCCAAATTGGATTGGGTTCAAAGAGCGCACTGAGCAAGTTTCAAACCAGGCATTTATACTTTCTTTTCTCAATACATGTCCCCCTAAGAAACTTAAGTTAGTCTTTGAAGTCATTTACATTTCTAAAAGATCTTCTTTGAAGCTTTTTTACACTCAAAAGACTTGTTGTAACAACTTCCTTACATGGTCACTATCTTATCTTGTTTACTTGCAACCTTGGGACATTCCTATCTTCTTTGAAGCTTTTTAACATTTCAAAAAAACTTTGTTGATTACCATTTGTGAGTCCTCTGTCTGAGCAGGAAATAGCCCATCTTAGTGTTACATTTGATACAATTCATTGGTGTTACATTTTATACAATTTATAAAAGAATAACCTTTATTTATTTTCCTTTAGGAGCATGTTTGCGATACGGTTCTGACGTCAGAAATACCACTTGAATAAATGTGTTGGCCTTTAAGGTAGCACGAGATTCTACGATCTTCTACACCAGGGGTAGGCAATCTCGGCTCTTTTATGACTCATGGACTTCAACTCCCAGAATTCCTGAGCCAGCTTGGCTGGCTCAGGAATTCTGGGAGTTGAAGTCCATGAGTCATAAAAAAGCCGAGGTTGCCTACCCCTGTTCTACACCTACAGAATGAGGGAGATGCTCTCTTTCAGAGGAACCAAATGGCGAACGTCTCTCTCTCTTTGCCCAAACCAGGTGAGCGCCATCCTTCCTCTTCAATCCCACGGCGCATTCGGTTTGCAGATCTCGCGGCGCCTTCTTCACGCGACGCGCGCTTTCCCTTCCCCCCCCTCCCGCCATCTTGAAAGGACGCACGCAGAAAGCTTCCGGAACTTGGCACCCGGCGCGCCTGCGCGTTCCGCGCGGGGTGGTCAAGCGAGAAAAGGGCGTAAGAAAGAGAGGGAGAGAGAGGGGCGAGAGGCCTCGGGGGCCTTTTATGCCGCCGCTGCGTGTGCATGATGTACCGTCCCGGTGGCGGCCGCTCGAGCATGATCTCCTCCAGCCGGCCCAAAGACAACAGTAGTCCAGGCTCCCGATGTCCCCGGTCCGGTGCTTCCATCACCCCCACCCCCGGGTCAGCTCGAGGCCGTAGCCCGCGCCGCTCCCGTTCTCCATCTCCGCGGGGCCGCCGCCACCGCTCGCCATCCGGCGGTCGCTCTTCTCGTCGCTCGCCGTCCCCTCGTCGCAGTAGTAGGGTACGCTCTCCGTTAGTCGAGGAAGTCCGAGGGGTATTGCCCGAATAGCGGCCATTTGGGGATTCGGCCTCGGAATACGCGCCCCGCGTTCCCCCCGCGGCTCCCCACGTCTATGGTAACGGTTCTCTACCCGCCCGCCGCGAGGCTGTCAAGCGTTCGCGTCCAGAGAGCATCCTTGCTTTCGTTTATGTCCCGCTTCCCGCCTGCCAAGACTTATCTTAATATCCCGGGTCTTTGGTTTGGGCCAGGGGTCTTCAAACTTGGCCCTTTTATGACTTGTGGACTTCAACTCCCAGAATTCCTCAGCCAGCTTTGCTGGCTGAGGAATTCTGGAAGTTGAAGTCCACAAGTCATAAAAGGGCCAAGTTTGAAGACCCCTGGTTTGGGCTGAGCAATGACTGCAAGCTTGCGTGTAGCAAACTTATTTCGCCACGGCAACAGCTTTAAAGCAAAATCTGAAGGGGCTCGATATGGGAAGCAGGAAAAAGCGTTCGCGTGTTGCCAAGGAGGAAAAACCAATCACACGTTACCGAAGTTCGCGCGGGCTGCTGCTGAGTCAAAATGTGCTCGGCTTCATTTGTTGTGCCTTGTCGCCTTTGTGTTTGATCAAGCCGTTGTGGTTTGTGCGGATGTGATACGCGAATTCAGGCAATTGATAAAACTTGGCGATGCAAGCCATGACTTAAGTGTGTTGTGTGAAGGCAGCTAAAAGTGTTCTTTTCACCTCTAAATTGTCACTTTAGCTCGGTAAGGTTTACACAGTACTGCCAGACACATGGGATTCCGAAGTAATTTCTAGAAAACTGATTATGTAATTTTTATTTCCCTTTGGGCTACTTTGCCTGCTCTGTTCAGTATTGTTGCTACTTGGCAGTTCTAGACTCTCAAAATCTTTAGTCTTCGGTATTTTATCTTTTTCTGTAAAGAAAACGACATATAGTGCAGTCCTAAATGTTAATTAAAAGCAATTTCTTGTGTTAAATAGGACTCATTTTCTAGTAAGAATTTTCTGGTTTCATTATGTGATATGTCTAGGTTCAGTGCAATATGTGAACTCATTATTCAATACACCTTGCTTAAAACAAGTCAGTGTTTAACTTGATTATGTAAGCATAATACTATTCTGCCTTTGGCATATACTTTATTCTTCTATTTTTTAATTTAACTTAAAATATGTCATTAGCAAAATGCTTAATAAGGACTGCTTAGAGGTTAGGTATCATTGTTTTGTAAATCACAGTTACAGAAAATGTTAGATTTTTCTATGGAAAATCTTCGATTCTTTTATGGAAAAGAATATCTTCACAACTGTTTGCACAGACAGCTGTGAGGGTAGACACTGAAATTAGGGACAGCCATGTGTGCATGATATTTACTATAAAATCACAGGTTCTGCAATTGTGTGCCACTTATGCACCACTAACGTGTGTGGCTCTTTACTGAGATTTTAGAGTCAGTGTTTTGTAGGGTTTGAAATAGTAATAATTTACTTTAGTTTGGATGTTCTACTGAGATTGTACATTATAAATACTTCTATGGCTTTATAAAGGAGAGCTTAATCATTTGTTCAGAAAACAAAAGAAATTCAGTCTATATTCTAAGATGAGGCATTTTGTAATATGATTTGATGTGTTGTTTAAATCCATATTGTAGTTCAGATTGTGGGAAGAAAGGAATGCCTTATCCACAAGTTGTAATGTAAACATGATTTGTTTTTAATTGCACAAAACAAGGAAGGAAGGAGAGGACAAAATGTTCTGATATTCAAAATGTAAGCGAGAGGAAGTGATAAGTTGAGCATACTTTGTTATGACATCTGAAGTGACACCATAAATAGACTATGATATTATGTAAAAGTAGTTAGGGTTAAAGTAGTTGTACAATATTTTTTACCCTATTCACATGTCTGATTTCAGAGTCTGCTTGAACCAGTCCCTGCAGTTTTTTTGCAAGCTTTTTCAAAAGGAGTTTATTTATTTATTTATTTATTATTTGGATTTATATACCGCCCCTCTCCCGAAGGACTCGGGGCGGTGTACAGGGCAATTAAAACACTATATACAACACATAATATACAAAAATTAAAATAAATTAAACCAAGTAGCCCTAAACAATAAAACACATTCTAAAATTTAAAATTTAAAATCTAAAATCCCAGTCCCTCAGTCCAGGCCGGCAAGTTCAAATAGCCAAGTCTTCAGGTCGCGGCGGAAAGAGCGAAGGTCGGGAGCCATCTGGAGCTCAACAGGGAGCTGATTCCACAAATCCGGCGCGCCCACAGAGAATGCTCTCCCCCTGGGGGCCGCCAGACGGCATTCTCCGACCGGCGGCACCCTCAGGAGGCCCTCTCTGTGGGAGCGCACTGGGCGGAGGGAAGTTGATGCCGGCCACAGGTGCTCCCTAAGGTATTCCGGACCCATGCCATTTAGGGCTTTGCCATTGCCTTCTTCTTAGGGCTGAGAGAAAATAACTGACTCAACTGGCTTTGTGCCTAAGGCAGGGCTAGAACTCAGTCTCCCAATTTCTAATGAGATGCCATAACCACTACACCAAGCTGGCTCTCACTTTTATAATATATAGATCTGAATTACATATCTACTGTAATAAAATATTTGTTGGGATCTTACAAAAAAGAACCCAGAGAATAATGAACCTCATACTTCCTTTTGGGATCTATTGAGTGTTATGATTCTTTCAACCAAATGAAAGATTCTTGCTTAAAGTCCAAAGTGTCAGATGAATTCAATGGAATTTCTTTTTGTATATCTAGTTGAAAATCAGTGATCCAAGTTAAAGGTTTAATCATTGTACCACCCATCCAAACTGAAACAGTAATGTAAATCACAATTGGTTTCAGGTGAAACAGTACACTAAGGCATCAAATGTCATTTATAACAGGGGTGTCAAACTGCTGGCCCGCAGGCTGGATGCATCATAGCGAAACCATGTCCTCCCCATTGCAGGCAGTGGCAAAAAGTTGCAATACTTCGCGACACAGTTTGACACCCCTGATTTACAACTACAGTGGCTGAATTTACACCACATGCTAAACCACCGATATAACTCAGCATAATACAAGAATCCAGATAAGATTTTACTTATTTACAGTATTTCTGTATAGCCATGTTCCAGAAAAAATGGAATATTTTAAAAGCAGGACTGAAAAATCCAGTGATAACTAGCATTCCATCTAACTCAAAAGTTAAAAATACCCTCTAGCTACAAGAGAAGGGGCATAAATGTATTTTCAGTAATATTAAGGAGTTAAAACAGCTAGGTTTGTAATCCTGACTATGATAGTGCATTACACAAATGTATTGAATTGGTGATATTTATGAATTCGTACTCGGATTAATGATAAGCTTATGTAGATTAATGAATATTTCTGAAGCAATGTGCACTTTTTTCTTGTTACAACCTTGTTAATTGTCCACCTGCCTTCAACTACATCCATTGCAGTTTTTCCATTTGGGGTTTTGCTATATACTTCTGCTCAATTTACCTTTAGATTTTGCCTCTATCACTAAATTATAATACTGAGGCTGTACAACTCAACTTATAAATTAGGGTCTCAGGAAGATAAAGGTTTCCCCTGTCCAGTCATTTCCGAGACTAGGAGATAGTGCACATCTCTGTTTCTTAACTGAGGAGCCAGCGTTGTCTGAAGACACTTTCCATGATCATGTGCCCAACATGACTATATGCTGAGGTGCACAAAATGCTGTTACCTTGTCACCAAAGTAGTACCTATTTATCTACTCGCATTTGCATGCTTTTGAATTGTTGTGGGTAGGAGGTGCGGCAAGTAACAGGTGCTTAGCACATCACACAGCACTCAGGTCTCAAACTGGGCTTTAACCCCTGAGTCAGTGTACCCCTAGGACAGTGATGGCAAACTTTTTAGAGACCGAGTGCCCAAACTGCAACCCAAAACCCACTTACGTATTGTCTATATAATTGACTCTATTATGTATCTGAAGTTGAAATATTGAATGTAGTTATTGCTTGGGTTGTGGCTTTTGTGTGTCTTTTGTATGCATTTAGTACTGTATTGATTTTAGTATGCATGGAATCTACTTAGGGAACATAAAACTATTGATACAATAATGCCTTCATACAGGTAGTTTCAATTTACTTCAACTCATTTAGTGATTATTAGAAATTACAATAGCAGTGAAAAAAGAGACTTATGACCGCTTTTCACACTTATGACCTTTGCAGTATCTCCATGCTCATGTGATCAAAATTCGGGTGCTTGATAATCAGCATATATTTATGACAGTTGCAGTGTCCTGGTGTCATATGTTTACCTTTTGTAAGCTTCCTAGCCAGCTTCTGATAAGAAAGTCAATGGGTGTAGACAGATGTACACGATTCACTTAACAACTTCAGTGATTCGTTTAATAACTCTGGGAAAAAAGGTCATAAAATGGAATAAATCTTACTTAACACTTGCCTAATGGAAATTTTGGGTTCAGTTGTGGTCATAAGTTGAGTACAAGTATGTGGTGATTACTGTGTACAGTTCCTGTATGTTAAGGATATTCTAGAACAGGGGTAGGCAACCTTAGCTCTTTTATGACTCGTGGACTTCAACTCCCAGAATTCCTGAGCCAGCACTGGCTCAGGAATTCTGGGAGTTGAAGTCCACGAGTCATAAAAGAGCCAAGGTTGCCTACCCCTGTTCTAGAATTACAAAACATGCAGAAAGTAGCATCCAAAATAATTTCAGGGAAGAATAGGTTCCCTACAAGGAAAACCTGGAGAGGAAATATTACATACAGTACATAAAATCCTGCATGATTGTCAGAATCCATTTATATCACATTCATAAATGTATGTTTAAAACATTATCCCCTCCCCATGGATTCTGCCATCTCCCGAGGAAGGAGGAAGGAGGAGCACATGTGGATTCAGCTTGCCTTAGGTTATTTCAAAGACCAAGGGAACCTTTTGTACTGGGGGAACAAAAGGGAGGGTTAGAGAAGAAGGCATCTGGACTGTGTCTTTGTTTATTCTGTAGAGGAAGAAGGCAATAACCATAAAGATTCAAAGTTCCTTTTTTCCCACGAAAGGGATGACACGAAGTAAAATGATGGGCGCTGACCAAATGGGGTTGAGGGAAGGGGGGTTGAACCGGGATCCATTTATAGAGTTTCAATTTGTAAAACAATACTAAGTCCTGTCTTGTATTTCCACAACCAAGCATGTCCTAGTAAAAATTCCTTTTGGACTAGAACTGACTCCAAGAGTTTTTGTTTTCCTAAGACGTGGATTGGGGTGGGTCGTCGCTGCAACAGTGAGATGAGAGACAGACCAGGCAGACAGACAGACAGACAGATGAAAACAAAAGTTACACTCCCTCACTCAAAATGTTAAGACTCCATTGAAACGAAGGGTGTTTAGGAAAGCTGTCCTTGAAGAAGAAAATGTTTTTTCCACAATGCACTTTTAATCTCTGCTACCAACAGACATGACAGATGTTTTGAAATGGCACTGTCAGATTCATGTAGCATCAGGGTTTTTAATTTTTGGCTCTTTGCTATCTACAGGATGCCTTAAATACTGTGGCTGGGAAACCACAGTAGAAATTTAACGTATATATACATATTTAACGTATATATATATATACAGTATATATAATTAATACATATCATAGAACACCCCATCATGTCTATAGATTAATGTGTTGAGAAAGGAAATGTGAAGAAAACACAGGTTAGATTAAAAAAACAACAACACTTATTTCGGTTTCAACATTGGATCTTAATAAATTATGTTTAAAGTTACATTTATTAGAGATTGTTTTCTTAAAAATGGAATATTAAGTAAATTATGGTGTTTTCACAATGGAAAATTTTCTGCCTCACATCACTGCTGCAAATACAAAATGGGAAGTTATAATTATTTTTAAAAACATTATTTTAAATTATTTCTATTTTATTTGCCGCCTCCATACTGTCCATTCAGTTTGGATACTTAAAAATAAAGCAGTTGACAATTGAAAACTCAACACCGCCTCCAAGTCAGCATAATATAACTAAAATATAGTTAATCACTGCCAATTGAAATGGTCACTTAAGAATGAGAACCTTCAAAACTGCCTGAAATGCTTTAATCTTTATAAATGGCTTATAGCATTTGAAGATACAGGTAGTCCTTGACTTACAACTGTTTGTTTAGTGACCGTTCAAAGTTACAATGATACTGCAAAAGTGACTTATGACTATTTTTCACACTTATAACAACTGCAGTATCCCCAAGGTCGCACGATGATCAAAATTCAGACACTTGGCAATTGACTCATATTTATGACGATTGCAGTGTACCAAGGTCAGGTGATCACCTTTTGCAACCTTTGAGTCCGTATTGACTTCTAGCAACTGCCTGGACAAATCTCTGCAGTTTTCTTGACAGGGTTTCTTGGAAGTGGTTTGCTACTGCTTCATTCCTAGGGTTAAGAAAGACTGGCTTAAAACTTATGGTTTCCAGCTTGGTCCCTTAATCACTACACCAAACTGAATCGCAATAATATTATATACTCTGGTTATATTTTGTTTTTTTTTAAATAACAGCCTATATGATAGAATCATACTTTTCTCCAATTACAGAGACATTCCCCAGGCCAACGCTCACGTTCCCCAGGTCGGCGCTCACGTTCCCCAGGTCAACGCTCACGTTCCCCAGGTCGGCGTTCTAGAAGTCGACACTCTGAATCTTCAGTGGAACAGAATTTGCGGATCACTGTTGGCAATGATCGTTATGGTATTGATACACCTGAGAGAAAGAGGTTATGTGATAGGCTGGGCTCACCGGTTGATAGCCTGAGTGATGTGGATAGGTAGGTTTATAACAGTTATGTTTCTTCATGCTTTTCCATGCTTGATATAAAATACCACAATCTTATAAGATGTAATAAAAAATAACATTTGCCAAGCAATATTGAGAATTCCAGATCTAGGAGACAGTATTTAGTGTACTTTTTCAGACTGATTCCAAAATGAATAGGACAACTCATTCATATAACAAAAATGGTATAAGTAGTAGTAGTACTATTAATAATACAGCCATGTAGTATTTCAATAAATTTAAATAAATTTAAAAAGAATTTAATAAAAGAATACATGTGTTACTATTATAATCAGTTGTTTGACAAAGTCCAAACGAAAATAACATTTTCAGCATAATATCAATATTGAGATTGTCATTAAAGATAGATTTGTCCCTTTTTTGTACATTAATCAAATGATGAAATCAAATGTTCTGTGTTATGAGTACAATAGTATATATTCACATTAATGTTATTTGTGTAGTACCAGTCCTATTAAATATATGAAATAGGTTATCAATTACGTATAATGCACATTTTTGGGTTGATGGGTATATTTGGAAGTTTGATAGTTTATTAAGAATGCTCATGTCAACGCTGCAAACATTGGATGATTTTGCTCTGACAATATAAGAGGCAGCCTTTTTCTTTAAACTGTTTGCTCTGAAAATAATGAAGCTGCGGGGAGAAGTATGCTAACCCGGATGTAGAAATTAGATAAGAATGGTGCCTTTTGGGCTAATTGGAGAATGTGATTAATGATGTGTAATTAGGAGAGGGAGTTGTGCGTGATATGATGGGTTTGGGGGTGGAGAATTCAGATTCTGGCATGCATCCATGAGTGCCGATGCTTCGTTCTCATTATTATAGACTTTTTAGAAAAACAATGCCTGAATGTTGTTTGAACTGTCTCATTAAACAGAACCATGACAGCTCAGTGGGAGATGGTGCTTGACTGTTCACAATATAATGGTTTAAATCTATCCTGGATAGATTTGCATGTTGCTCTTCATTTTGGGGAGAAATTCCCTGCAGTCTTGTCTGGCAAGAGTTGGTACATTCCAATGACTCTTTGGCTCTCTGCCTACCCAGATTTTTATTTTGACTGAAGAAGTTACTTGGATGAGTAATGAAACATCTCAGTTTTAATAAACTTTGGTCCAGTTGCCATGATTTAACCTTTTTGGATAATTACTAAAAAGCAAATGGCGAAGAGGGTCCCTACCATTACCAGCTAATGGTTGTCTTTTATGTGGCAGATGTGCAAAGCACTGGGCTGCTGTTGGGTTCTATTTTTATTTTCCAAAACTGAAAATAAAGTTTCATTTAATAAATAAATATTCATGATAATATTTTATTTTATTTTTTATTTCATTTCATAATTTTCCAAGTAGAAAGCAATAGATTGTAAAGAGCATTTACTTGAATAGCATCTATGTAAATAGTTAAAATGCATTGAAAATATTTCTGTATTTTGATGAATGAGCAAAATTATTTGTTGGTGGAACTCGTTCTTCGTCTTTAATCAACAGTAATATTATAAAATGTGTTGTTTTTATCAAGTGGATCCTTCTCTAAGAAATAAGCAGTAAGAGCAGATGTGGAACTGAAACCATTTTTTTTTAACTTGACAAGATGGGGAGAAAAATGAAGAAGTGCTCTTAATGAATTTCCTGTTCCTAGTGAAAGTTTAGTAATTAAAGTTTACTAAATTTACAGGTGCAAAATCCTATGTAGAAAATAGATTACAGTTCAACAGAATTCAAACATCCTGTTTTTGTAAACCAATATATGGGCTGTGTGTCATCTGCAGATGGTTTTTACTGTTAGCAATTTTCTATTTGCAATAAGATTATAGATAAAGGCATGTGCAAATTATATTCAGAAAAAAATCTTTTGAATAGTATGAATCTGTGATATAATGGTAAAATGTTTCCTTTTGAACACTGAATAACATGATGCGTTTGCAATGAAAGTTGCTTGGTGATCTCTGGTCAAATGTACGTTCAAATAGAATGGTCATTTAACATATTTCAGTGCTGAAAATGAAAATCCCTTATTCTTGGGGAAGGTTTTATTTCTAATCAAAAGTGTTGATTTTCTGTTTTTTTTTAAACATGCAGGTAGTCCTTAACCTATGACCACAATTGAGCCACAAATTTATGTTGCTATGCAAGACAGTTGTTAAATGAGTTTTGCTCCATCTTATGACCTTTCTAGCCAGAGATGTAAAGTGAATCACTGCAGTTGTTAAGTTAGTAACACGGTTGTTAAGTGAATTTGACTTTCCCGTTGACTTTGTTTGTCAAAAGGTAGCAAAAGGTGATCACATGACCTCAGGACGCTGCAAAACTGTCATAAATATGAACCAGTTGCCAAACATCCAAATTCTGACCACATAATCATGGGGATGCTGCAGTGGTCATAAATCACAAGCGGTGTTGTAACTTTGAAAGGTCACTAAACAAATTCTTGCAAGTTGAGAACTACCTGTACAGTACAGGTAGTCCTTGGCTTACAACCACAATTGGAATGGAATTTCTATTGTAAGTCATGGTCATAAGTTGAGTCAATATATGACAATTTTTATGGTGGCTGTTAAGTGAATCACCGCAGTTGCTAACTGAATCACATAATTAATAAATGAACCTAGCAGATAACCCAGGTTTTTTGCCATAAATTGCCAAAAAAGTTGCAACCAGTTGTAAATATAAATGCCAGTTGCCAGACACCTGAATTGTGATCATATGGCCATGGGGCTGATGTGACAGTTGTAAGTGCGAATACAGGTCATAAAGTCAGTTTTTCTGAGCCCATTGTAAAATTGAACATTGTTAAATCATTGGTCATAAGTCAAGGACTGTAAAAGTATAAAGTGAGAAAATATGAGATACAAAAATTAAGCAAAACTTAGAAAAACTAGATTAAAAATAAGCTATAACTGAGAATTCAGCACAATGTTACAATATTATAGGTTCCTATTCAAGGCATGAATGAATTAGTCGTATTTTTGCTTGTTTTTTTCAAAATGGTCAGCATATGAATTAGTCATATTTTTGCTTGTTTTTTTTAAAATGGTCAGCATATTGCATCCAGTGAGCATGTTTTGCACCATTGTGGTATTCAATGGAGTAATTTTTTCTTTTTTTATACTGAGACAATCTTGATTTTCTTAAACCCACTGATATTAACACATCTGCATACTGTAATGATCCATGTGAGAAAAATATTTTTACTAAGTAGCATATTTCTATTGGATGCCACTTGAATTATATTATTCTAAAGGAATTTTAATGTTGTTAACGATAAGGGATACAAATTGCAAATGTTTTCCAACTGTAATCCTAAAAGGCTGTTTTTTTAAAAAAAAATTATTGTGGCTTCAGTGGAGACTATAAGAGTTGGAGTTGCTCCAGCTAAAAGAAAATGTATTCATTAAACTTACTTATGTAATAGGTGAGATGAGCGGTGTAGAAATTTATAAATAAATACAAATAATGAACAAGTATAAAAAATCAGTTAAAAAGAATATAATACAAATGTAATACAAATAAAAATAAAACAGAGAGTCTGGAAAAGAAAAAAAATCCATAGAATTAGAGATCTGGTAACAAAATATTTCCCCTCTAATTGAGATAGGAGCTAATTAAGAGCCACTATTCATAACGTTTGAATTTCGTTCCTGCAGCATCTACCTGTAGATCAGGGGTTTCAAACTGCCGGCCCGTGGGCCGGCCGCATCATTTGGAAACCACACCCATCCCATTGCCGGCAATGGCAAAACCGTCCCGATACGTTGCGTGACGTCATGTGGCGTTGCGAGTTTGACATGTCTGCTGTAGGTAAACAGCAACTACCTGTAGGTGGGATTAAATTCTATTATGTTAAAATGAAAGCGTGTATGCTATCACAACAGAGGCAATGGAAGAAAATGCGGGCAAGATTTCTACAAAACTGATTTACTGATACATCTGAATATTGCTGTGGGAAAGATGTCAAAGCAGTATGGTAGCTCTGTAGTGTGTAGAAAGGTGAGATTAAATAGCTACTTAGCAGTTACGATTGGATTTTGATTAAAAACTGTCAGTAAGAATTCCCAATAGCTCCCAAATCCGTCTGCTGTATTATATCAAAAGGTAGCTGGCAAATTTCTCTCTCGGCTCCCTTTGAACTTAAAAAGCACATATACTAGGGAGAGAGATCAAATATAGGTTGATAGAATTTTTTTTTCTTTCATTGTGAAGGGGAGTTGTTGGAAAGAAATAATGTAGCCAGTGAACAGTTGGTAGAAGAAGAACTTAAGTCAGTAAGGCAGGCAACCAATGCAGGCTCAAAAGTCTTTACGTTTGATAAATCAACGCAGAACGAATAATAGAATGCCATTGCTATTTTCATCCATATTCTCTGACTTCTAGCATGTGATGATAAAACCTCCATGGCATAGGATGGACTAATTTAAATGAAAGGTGATTCTAAATCAACAAGAGAAAAAACAGATTAGATGAATTTTTCCATTAATTAGGAAACAATGCTACAGGTCAAACAAGTACACTGCTATATCATTCTTCAAGTGAAAGTATGTAAAATGTGTCGCGGAACAATTAACATTCCGACTAGAGGAGGATGGACCATGGTTCATCTGCATGGTGAATATCAAAGAAAAGGAAATCCAAGGCATATTCTATTGTAAAACCTTTAATGAGAAAACAAAAGACCTAAACTGACTACATTCTCTCATCAGGCAGAAGAGAAAAAGTAAGGAAGTAACTGTGAGAAACTTTTTCTCGGCATGCGCACAAAACAGTCTAAAACCAAAACATAGCTGGACATATGAGAGTCACTATGGTTACATGATAAGATAGTAACACAGGTGCAGAGAGCAGGGGAAAATGTACAGATAGAAATGAGTGAAGCTGGCAAAACTAAAAAAAACACGTAGTGACAAAATGGCTTTAAGAGGTAGACATGATGAAGTGTGGCTGTTCAGCATAAACTGAAATTGCGGTATTATAGCTGGCAAAAGGACAATATAATTTTTTATTTTTCTGCTAATAACTTTTTCTGCTATCTGAAAATCAAGATATTGTGGTGCACACTTTATGTAAGACCTAACCCCCCACCTTGAAATGTTAGTTATGTCTAGTGGATGGAATAACACCCCCCCCCCCCCAATGAATTTCCTTCTCTCCTTCTCTTGACAAATCTGCTTTAATGGCTGATGGACACTCCAGAATAGATTAAGAGAAAACAAAAGGTATCGATGGGAGGAGAGCAATAAAATAACCTGAGTTGAATACAGAATTTAGTGAATAGATTTGCAGGTTACGCCTATGTTTTACCATTCCCTCTGTTCATTAATAACTTAGTTCAGGAGTTATTTAATTGAGAACAAAATATTTTGGTTTGTGATAGGAAATGAATGTGTTGCGAAAGTATAACTTTTGGATTAGCTGCATTAGGTTGAAAGGAAAAAATAATGATTGTGCGCCAGCAGGCTGCTTTTCAACATCTCTGTTCAACTGCCACTATTCAAATTTGTGAATGATGTTATAATTTGTGTATCTCTCTAATCAGGGATGATTTGGCTGATGGACCAATATTTAGCAGAAGCCTTTTACATCGTCGGAGCCTTGAGAGATATCCTTCTCGTGAGGAAAATCAGGCTAGTTCTTTCAGTAGGAGACATGAGGAGGACTATCACAATAGGGATGTTTTCCTCCATCAAGCAGACTATAGAATGAACTATGAGGATAAACCAAGAGAAACTGATAGGGAAGGTGAACTACTTAGAAAATCCTTATATGCATTGGACGAGAGAGGGCGGGAGCCAAAACGACCTCGATATGACCGAGATGACAGATTACTTGATATGAACGTGGAACCACAGGGTTTCTTGTCAAGAACACGAAAGTACCGTAAACGAAGTTTTAGTAGAAGTCCAAGTCCAACATATATCAATGAAGATTTTCGCGAACTCGAAAGTGCTAGAAGGAAAAGAAAAGAAGAGGAACTGAGCAGAAATCTAAGTCGGGAACTGTCTGGCAATAGCTACGTAATGACTGGTTCAACTAATCCAACGAAATCTTCAGAACCTCAGTACCTTTATAGACCTGATGAGGCACCAGCAATGCCCAAAAAATCGATCTTGAAGAAACGTGTGGATGATCATTCTGTGCAGGTTTGACACCACTCCACTCCATTTTTGTTACTGTCAATTGTATTTTTTTTGTTTTTTTTTAAACTACGCTTAATTTCAACTGTTAGTTTATGGACATATTTCTCTAAAATGCCATTGAAGATTGTTGATTTAGTGTGAATCCTTTATAATTATCAACTTGATTTTATTTGATCGAAATAAGGACCCTTTACTTGTGCTAAAATTTAGGGCATCAACAGTCTGTAAGTCTTTAAGCAATTATAGTCATCCTAGAGAAGTATTTCTAAATTTTAGAACTTAAAGAATATATTATTTTTTAATGGCTACAAGTTCAGTTTCAATATGCTTGGGGATATTGGGGAAATGTCTTTGTTAGCCTTACAAAATTCCCAGAAAAAATATGCAAGCTTTTAAGATTCCTTGTTTACAAAAAAGTTGAATGGAGAAAAATACCCATCTAAATTTTTACTGAACTCCTACAAGATGAAAAGTGGGAGCTCTAGCCACACATACTCTCCAAACATATGTTTAAAAATACACATTCACTAAACACAAAAAGTTTTTTAATGATAGAAGTATGTATTGCTAGATTTATCAAAAAATATATATGCAAAGTATATATTTCAAAGGTTTATTGTTGACTTAATTTGTATAATTCAAGATGTACAATTGATTACTTTTGAAATTCATAAAACTATTATAAGGAATTGATAAGCTGGTGTGCAGTAAACCAGGTTGTGCAGCCTTTTCCAGACTAATAGTCTCGTGTAATCGTTAAGTGGCATGTCAAAAGCAGCATTCCAAAACGTTGGTGGGCCAGGCTGAAGATGTATGCAGGACTAGAACAAATTCTGGACATCATTTGTGTGTTAAGTTATTTTCCTAAATGGATGGCATAGTAGATTGGTCTCGGAGTCAAGAGTTTTTGGTTCTTGCAAAAAAACAAAACAAAAAGCAGTCCTTTATTCTAGCTACAGCAACACTGAAACTGTCAAGTTTCTGAATGCTATATCTGTGTTCGGAAGTGATATTTTTGAGGGCTATCGTCTTCAAGGATCTCTCAGACTTAGCACTTTGTCTTCAAAGAAAAACCTTTCTGTAATAACTTCTGTTCTTTGCCCAGATCCAGTGTTCATTCTAAAAATCAGTTATCATCTTTCACCAAAGTCAGGAGCTGTGATTAATCATTTTTTTTTGACCCAAAGTTCCTGAAGGAGCCTTCCGGGAGGAGGAACGACTTTTTGAACATATGAGGAACTACTAACTACTATTTCCCAACAGCATTGGATTACTGCTTTGGGTCATTTTAAGAGTCTGTATTAAGTTGCAAGATTTCTATTGCAACCATATCCAGAAAGGTCTCTGTACATGACTTTGGCTTAGGAATGTCAGTGTGTTGCTCTTTTGAGGAGCTAATAGCACACTCAACTATGAATGCAGTGGTTTCATCTTTATTTTCTACTGATGGCCACCAAGGAGAGACATGCACATAGCTCTGTTTTCTGATTTTTGAGACACTGCAAACTGAATATTCAAATTTCTGTTTCCTTTGGCAAATGTACCTTCCAGAGGATGATCTCTATCTGATTGCATTCTGCATATTCCTGCATAGTAAGATTATTTTGGTATGTCCCACTATAGGTGCCTTTCTTCACTGTTGGAAATGTAGCACTGGATTTACTGTGAAGGTACATTTTCTACAGTGGAGAGAGGGGAACTGGCCTTCCTGTATTTATGTTTCCTTGGGTAAGGATTTGTTTTCTGTTCTTCTTCCATTTTTCCTTTTCACTTTATCCTTGGATTTTTTTTAACTAACTGGATGTTGGAGCTTTCTTCTTTGGATATTCTGAGAATACAGAGATGGGCTTTCTATCAATAAAGGAGAATATTTATAACTCCAGGTTGAAATGAGGGGTCCTTAGTGCTCTCTGAGCTTGCTTGTTTTCTTGCAGACATTTCATTACCCAAACTAGGTAACATTGTCAGGGCTAATGATGTTAACCTAATCTAGTTTGGATAATGAAATGTCTGCAGGAAAACAAGCAAGCTCAGAAAGCACCAAGGACCCTCATGAGCTTTTTATGTAACTCCCCACTTCCAATTTGTTGCTATCTGCTACAGAATGAGGGAGGAGCTACACATTTTAGGGTACTCTATTTCCATCATAGACCTTCATGGGATGCCCCATATTACATTTTCTTATTCTGTCACATTAAGTATTATATCCAGATGTGCAACTTTGCAGAGGCTGAATTTACCTAGGATTCAGATTATATATTCTGCAAAAAATAATAATTATTAGGCAAAAATGAAAAGAAATACGAAGGCTATTGTCCTATATTAAAATGAATATTATCTATAGATTCATCTAATATTATATAATTAATGTACTAACATGTACATCAGTCCACTTAACAATAAAACATAGAAAACTAAACATATTAATATGTGCAGTCCAGAATTTTGATTGGTTTGCCACGTGGTTCTCTGCAATAAACAAACCTTAGATTATTAAACATACAAAGAGCAAATTGTCTATACACAGAGATACTCAAATGTTAGCTTGTAACATAAAGTTGTGGTTAATCAGGCTTAAGTGTTAAACTGATTAGTGATTTATATTGGCCTTCAGATCAGAGTGTCAAGGCTATGGAAGCAGAAGGAGAAAATTGGGGAAGAAGATCTTGTATTGATTTGCTTTAGTCTTAAAGGATACACTAAAATAGGTCATGGTGAAGAAAAGGAAGAAAATACTTATTGGGAGGCAGTTACTATTGAGCTCTAAATGCTTTATGTATAAGTTTTCTATTTCCTTAGGTCTTCTTCCAGACCTGTATTGTCATCCAGAAATTATCCAGAAACTGAGTATGAATTTATGGATATAATAGAATGGCAACCAAGAAAGCTATGTTCTTTCTATTAGCTTAGCAGAGAGATTGCACTTAAAAGGCTGGGCTTTGTTGAAAAAGCTGCTTTAAAAGGTAGTCTTTTCATCATGGTCTGATAAGTTTTAAAGAAGTGGAAGTTATACCTTGTAGAGACCAAATTACCAGAAGCTAAGACAGATTTAGAAAGATATTTTTTTGAAATATCCAATCTGGTTCTTCTATATGGTGGAATCCTCCTACAGTCACCTGTTGTCATGATCATTCATTCATTCATTCATTCATTCATTCATTCATACTATATGGCTGCCCATCTCAAAATATGTCCAACAAAAACAAAATAAAAATATCATATAAATGTAACACATTTTAAACTAACATCTATCTCAGTGTGTCATAATTTGTTTTAGATTGATCAGATTGATTCATGACTCTACATTAGATATATTGCAAGTGGTTAATTTCTTGGAAGTTTTCTTCCTCATTGTAATAAAATGTATGGAAGTATGAAGACATTTCCCCTTGAATTCACTTGTTCAGTTATTCACTTTCATAAAGAATGCCCTGAGAATCACAGCTGTTCCCAACCTTTCTTCTGGTCTTTCTCAGTTGGTCTCCATTACCTAGAATATACAAGTATCTAAACAAATTCTAATTCAAGGATTGTGATTGTGGGACAAACATTTTCTATCCTCTACAGTGAAGATGATTATACAGGGAGTGCAGAATTATTAGGCAAGTTGTATTTTTGAGGATTAATTTTATTATTGAACAACAACCATGTTCTCAATGAACCCAAAAAACTCATTAATATCAAAGCTGAATATTTTTGGAAGTAGTTTTTAGTTTGTTTTTAGTTATAGCTATTTTAGGGGGATATCTGTGTGTGCAGGTGACTATTACTGTGCATAATTATTAGGCAACTTAACAAAAAACAAATATATACCCATTTCAATTATTTATTTTTACCAGTGAAACCAATATAACATCTCAACATTCACAAATATACATTTCTGTCATTCAAAAACATAACAAAAACAAATCAGTGACCAATATAGCCACCTTTCTTTGCAAGGACACTCAAAAGCCTGCCATCCATGGATTCTGTCAGTGTTTTGATCTGTTCACCATCAACATTGCGTGCAGCAGCAACCACAGCCTCCCAGACACTGTTCAGAGAGGTGTACTGTTTTCCCTCCTTGTAAATCTCACATTTGATGATGGACCACAGGTTCTCAATGGGGTTCAGATCAGGTGAACAAGGAGGCCATGTCATTAGATTTCCTTCTTTTATACCCTTTCTTGCCAGCCACGCTGTGGAGTACTTGGACGCGTGTGATGGAGCATTGTCCTGCATGAAAATCATGTTTTTCTTGAAGGATGCAGACTTCTTCCTGTACCACTGCTTGAAGAAGGTGTCTTCCAGAAACTGGCAGTAGGACTGGGAGTTGAGCTTGACTCCATCCTCAACCCGAAAAGGCCCCACAAGCTCATCTTTGATGATACCAGCCCAAACCAGTACTCCACCTCCACCTTGCTGGCGTCTGAGTCGGACTGGAGCTCTCTGCCCTTTACCAATCCAGCCACGGGCCCATCCATCTGGCCCATCAAGACTCACTCTCATTTCATCAGTCCATAAAACCTTAGAAAAATCAGTCTTGAGATATTTCTTGGCCCAGTCTTGACGTTTCAGCTTGTGTGTCTTGTTCAGTGGTGGTCGTCTTTCAGCCTTTCTTACCTTGGCCATGTCTCTGAGTATTGCACACCTTGTGCTTTTGGGCACTCCAGTGATGTTGCAGCTCTGAAATATGGCCAAACTGGTGGCAAGTGGCATCTTGGCAGCTGCACGCTTGACTTTTCTCAGTTCATGGGCAGTTATTTTGCGCCTTGGTTTCTCCACACGCTTCTTGCGACCCTGTTGACTATTTTGAATGAAACGCTTGATTGTTCGATGATCACGCTTCAGAAGCTTTGCAATTTTAAGAGTGCTGCATCCCTCTGCAAGATATCTCACTATTTTTGACTTTTCTGAGCCTGTCAAGTCCTTCTTTTGACCCATTTTGCCAAAGGAAAGGAAGTTGCCTAATAATTATGCACACCTGATACAGGGTGTTGATGTCATTAGACCACACCCCTTTTGCATAAAGAGGATGATGTGGTCAAAATACTCATTTGCCTAATAATTCTGCACTCCCTGTAGATCAGGGGTGTCAAACTTGCAGCGTCACATGACGCGATGTATCACGACTTTTTTTCCATTGCTGGCAATGGGATGGGCGCGGTTTCAGTATGACGCATCCGGCCCGTGGGCTGGCAGTTTGACACCCCTGTTATAGATATTCAGTATAGGCTGTTCAAGAAAACCTGCTGTTGTGTTGGTTTCAGGTTGATTTTATGTCTTAAAATGATAAAATATTTAAATTTATTTTTAGGCAAAATCCACAGACCCCTTGATAAAGTACAACAGAGAAAGAAAGATTAAATCTGGTCTTAATTTTAGATGGCAGGAAAAAATCATGTAGTCCTTGATTTACGACCACAATTGGGACTGGAATTTCCATTGTAACTCCTGGTTGTAAGTCAAGTTGGACCTGAATTTATGACAATTTTTATGGTAGTTGTTAAGCAAATCAAAGCACTTCCTAAACAAATCATAGTCATAAATCATATGGTCATAAGCAAATCACATAGATATTAAGTGAATACAGCTTCACAATGGATGTTTTTTGCCCAAAACTGACAAAAAAATGTAGCAAATGGCAATCGTGACCACTTGCCAAGAACTTGAATTGTGATCATGTGACCCTGGGGATGGTCCAACAGTCACAAGTGTGAGTACAGGTCGCAAGTCACTTTTTTCCCCAAGGTTGTAATTTTGAACAATCATTAAATGAACAGTTTTAAGTCAAGGACTACCTGTGTAACCAAATTAAATAATGTTAATTATTAAACTGAGCGTCTGTTTATTCTACAAACAGACATAAAACTCTGCCAAAAAAAATCTACGTTACTGATAATAATGAACATTTGGTAAAAACTAAATATTGCCTCTTAATGTTTAGAGAACAAAATAAAAATAGTAGATATTAATTTTTATTTGATTATGAAAATTTATACGTCTGGCCAATTCATTCTCAGTGACTCAGTGGCTTACAAGGATAAAATCCCAATACAAAAACAATACAAAAAGCAATAACCCCCTCCCCCTGGCAACAGCAATCAAATGTGCCCCTTAATGCACCCCATATCTTTCTGGGATTCCCAGGCCAATGGCAGAACCATGTCCTCAGAGCCTTGTGAAAGAGTGTCAAAGTGGGGCCAATCTTATCTTAGCAGGTATATTACTATATTGAGGTCTTTTTTGCAACTGTATGTTTGGTTTTGATTTTGAAATGCAAATTTATCATTAGTATTAGTACTCTTCTGCTATTCCCCTGACATAAGCTTTTCTCCTTTTTTAAAAAAAATATTGTAAGGGGTTCCCAAATAATTGAGGATGAAGGTATAAGCATGAGGATCACTAAGTCAATTAAAATAGGCTTTGTGTAAGTGTTATTGAGGGCAACTCGACCCTTTCACTTGTCCTATATGGGAGAGAGATGATTATTACCAAGATTATTATCAGTTTTATTTCTCAGCAGCACAACATTGAAAATTGATTGGACTGCATTGGAGCATGTTACATTATTCATCTGATACTGACCATTTTTTGCAGCTCTCTGAGCATCTTTATCAAATAGATAATGTTGTGACTTTAGATATAGACTCAGATATAATTGTGCAATATCTATAGTTTACTGTGACAAAAATAACCACATAATATTTTGAAACATGGTGAAACAGTTTCAACTTTTTCTTTTTCCAATTTTTTGTTTGGGCTTTAAACCAGAGGTCCTCAACTTTTGGGCACTAGGGACGGGTTCCATGGAGAAAGGTTTTTCCATGGACCGGAGAGTGTGTGATTTTGTGTGCTGCCTGCATCCTTATGGATGAGGGTTTGCTTGTTTGTGTGGACCGGTTGCTGGCATGTGGACCCGGTACTGGTCAATGGACTGGGGGTTGGGGACCCCTGTTTTAAACTATTGGCTATAATCCACTATAAGAAGATGTTGTCTAATGAAATGGACTATTGATTACATTCATTATAGAATGTAGTAACAAATGATTCTTTTTCTTTTTTAGCCAGAAGTCTTTTCTAGCAGCTCTTCCTCTATTAAAGAGCCCCCACTTCTTTCAAATCATTCTTCTTTGCCCCAGCGTAGTAGTGTTGCTCCTTTTTCATTGGAAGTAGAGAATTTTCTCAAACAATTCAACAAAAGTGCAGTTGCAGAGTCTACCAGTAAGGAAACGCAAGGCACTGAGCGTGACTGGAGACCATTTCCTGGTCTACATCAAAATACACTTCCTTCTGAACAAAACTCTGAAAATTTTTTAAAACAGAAAGAGCCTCATGAGTCAACATCAGAATGTGTTGACCAGCCTGGTGATTTCCTGCTTCCTCATGAAAGAGCCAGCCAGGATGGAAGTGGCTTTTCACGCAT
Organism: Vipera berus; assembly: GCF_964194415.1. NCBI lineage: Eukaryota > Metazoa > Chordata > Lepidosauria > Squamata > Viperidae > Vipera > Vipera berus. Next base: position 295,919,775 of record NC_138202.1, on the reverse strand, counting down.
TCTGGGCATTTTGGGAGTCATGGCAGACTCTAATAATACGGAAGAAAAGAGAAGAAACAGTTTTCCTGATGACCTTGAGGATGAAGAGAAATTTCTTTATGGTGATGATGATGATGATGATGATGACTGTAATATCAGCTCTCCCTCTACTCAAAAACTAACACTGAGTGATGGGAAGGAATCTGTAAGTCAAAAAGTAGGTTCTCCACCTCCGTCATCTGTAAAACCAGAAACATTAGAGGAATCCAGACCAGAGTATGAGAAGATTCATAATTTGCTTAAAACGATTGGTCTTGACATTGGGGTGGCTGAAATAGGGAAACTTGCTGCTCGTACTCAGGAACGTCTTCATGGAAAAAAGTCATCTCATTCACCTGACCATTATTCAGTAGCTTCTTCCAAACCAGAAATGTGGGAGAGGCACCACAATCGCAGTGAAACTCATTCTCCAGAATCAAACCAGAAGCACTCTCTCTCACCTACTGCTTCTTATCCATTATCCAAAGTTATACCCTCTGTTACAAAATCTGAGCACAACACAAACAAAATGTTAGGACAAGACAACCCTGTTGACCCAGTTGAGCAATCTGTTCCTCCGCTATCTTTAATTCCATCAGCTCCACCATCTCTTCCTAATTTGTCACCTACACCCACCTCTGTTTCCCAGTATAGACTTTCACGCTTTTCACCTTTTCCTACACCGCAATTACCACAAAACTATCCTCCTCCCACAATGGCCCCTCCTGGCTATGATGCATATGGACACTACATGGCTTATGCAGCTTCTGGCTGGCCCATGTATGCTCAGCAGACTGATCCTGGGCTTACAGATATGCATGGGCTTGTCACACTAACGGTGCCACCAAATCCAACACGACCCAATCTTAGAGTTATTGAGACAGTTTCCACAGCAAAAGGGACTCCTGATATCAAAAGAGATGACTCTGTGCTTGTGCAAATCCCCACAGTAGCTCCTTATTCAAAATTACATCCTCAGTTCTCTCAACCTTCACTAAGAGGTTCCAAGGAAAGAATATCTGATGAAAAAAACCGAGCTTCTAGGAAACAAAAGGTGGGTACTTTTATTATATATCTTTTATATAAATATTTTAAATATAAAATTTAAAGGCCTAAATGTTGAGCATCTGTGTATATTTTTCAATTTCACTAAATTTTCTTTTTTGAATTTTGCTTACATTATGGCTATTTTAAGACCATTCGAAAACCTAAGCTGCTGAACACAGTATAAGGCATATTGGATGGTTAGTCATGATGCTGCCATATTTCATCTCTGCTGTGGGAGCTGCACTGGCTGTCAGCAGGTTTCTGAATAGAACGTTGGTCTCTTCCAGTATAGTCCTATATTGCTTAGTATCTTGGTGTTTTAGGGAATTCCTTTCCTCTATAGTTCTAGCTGTCCTACACAAACAACTAGGAAGGCCTGCTAAGGTTTTCCACCTACCAGGAGGTATGGTGGAAAGGGGTGCAACAATAGACATTCTCTGTAAAAGTCCCACTTATTTGGAATATCGTAGCCCTTGAAATAAAGATGGTTCCCAACCACCTGGCATTCTGGAAGCAAGTGAATTTTTGACTTCCAGAAAATCTCTGGGGATTAATTATAACCAGCAGTGCCAAACTCGGTAAAATGTAGGGGCTTATGCTGGAATTTAAATTAAATTGATTAGATTGCATTTCATATTTTAATTATATTAAATTTCATATATAAGCTCTGTAAACTTGGTTTGGTAAACAAACTTCATAAATGAGGACCCAGATTGTTGGGGGCAATTAAGCTGACTTTGTAATAATGCCGCTTGGGGTGTGTGTGAAAGCCCTAATAAGCAGGCATATACATAGAATGAAGGCTACTGCTAAGCTTGTAAGCCGCCCTGAGTCTTCGGAGAAGGGCGGGATATAAATGGAATTAAAATAAATAAAAAAATAAATAAATGTGTTTCCATAATATGAGAAATACTGTTCTGAACCTGGAGCAAAATAGCTTCACTTGAAATGTTCCATTGGAATAGTCAGGTTGGTTGTGTTTTCTGAGGAAAAAACTCAACAGGTTTTGAGTTGTTTTATTCCAACTTTATAAAAATATGTGCTGTTTTGAGCTTGATTTCATGAACAAATAGTTCATTTCAAGATTGTTTTTTGTGACCAGAAACTTAAATATTTTTTTATTGTAGGGACAAAATAGAATATTTTGCTGTGGTGTCAAAAAAAAGTTCGTTTTATTTCAACCTTGAAATATTTTGAGCTAAAAATGTTTTAAACCCTGATTTAAGGGATAATTAATATTTTAAAATCAAACAGACTAGATCAGGGTACCCAAACCACAGGTCATGCCCCACTACCGGGCTGTGGCCTATTTGGAACTGAGCTGTGCAAGTGCAGAGCCAGTGCGCAGACATGTATGCTGCTTAACTTCTGCAAGTCGAGCTGTGGGCATGTGCGCACCAGCCCACTGTTCACACTGTCCTATTCTTCCCCCCACAACCAGGCTGCCAAGCTGGAAAGGTTGGGGATTGCTGGACTAGATCATAATCTTGGAAATATGCTGATTTATTTATTAAATTTATACCCTGCCCATTTTGTTACCAAATGACTGGGCAGCTTACAAGATGATGAAAATAACAATGTAAGATATTGAAAGATTAAAATGATAAATATTAACATTAAAATTATCAAATATTAGCTAAGGAAGAAATCAAACACCCTGGAGGTGGGTTTTAAGAGAATTAAGTTCATTGTGAAAAATTATTCTGTACTTTTAATTTCCTTATATTGTTGCTTGTTTTCATTCAGTAGTGAAGAAAACCATTTAAAAATTGTAAAATTATAATGCTTAACTTGAACATAATACATTTGGGTTATTTAATACACATTTACAAATGCTTAAAATATTTGTATTATGTTGGAATTGGTTGATTCCAAACATGATTGCAGATACTTCAGTCCATTAATTTAAATAGGTTTAAATACACTTTATCCTGCATTGTTTGTGATTTATTTATATTTTACTTATTTTTTATTTTTATTTATTTATTTTAATCCCATTTATATCCCGCCCTTCTCCGAAGACTCAGGGCGGCTTACAATTTAAGCACAAACCAATGTGCTTAGCAATAGACCATAGTGCTTCCCAGCAGAACATAGGTAATGCTAAAAAAACTTTAATGTGATCCTTCACTGAAAAATAAACACAGATGCAACATATAACAAAAGAGATGCTGTCTCTGATAAAATCTAAATTTACATTATTATTCAAATGATTACTCAAAAGTGATTATTAAAATCACTTGAATTCAAGGTGCAATGGACATTGCCACATTGATTTTTGCAATGTTGCTTTACCTTTTGCTAAGGAAGATGGTGGTTTATGCCTTTTTTTTTCCTTCAACACTTTTCCAGGTAATAGAGGAAATTGAGAAGTTGAAAGCTGAACAAGAAGCACGGCAAAAAAAACTACATTATCTCAGAGCTGAGTTAAACAGACTTTCAAAACAACAAGGTATCGTTTCTTCTCATGCCCCATCTTCCCTGGGATGTTTTTAAATAAGAGTTTGATATTGTATAGTCAGCTGGATTAAATGGGTTATGTTTGCTTCCTTTCTATTACATGCATTCCAGGCAACATTAGCTTGTTTTACACTCAGTGGTGCGTCCCTTTTATTTGGGTGGGCCACGATATTTAATAACCTTAATGATTACAATCATTTTGCATTTGTGAACATAATTTTCTTGCCTTTTGTACTCAACCACTTCGTTTGATTCAGGGGAATTGCTGAGGAAGAAACGGAGGGAGAAGGATGGACACAAAGACCCCTTGCTAATAGAAGTCAACCGACTGCAAGATAACATTGTGAAGGAAATAACTCAGCTGAAGATGAACGCTGATGCTGCAGAGAAGAAACAGTCTGAACTTGACAAGGTAGCCCAGATCTTGGGGATTAATATTTTTGAGAAATCCCGGAAACTGTCTTCAGAAAGTAAAGACTCTTCAGAAAATGCAAGAATTCAGGAGAAAACTTCTGATCTAGTCAAGGTAAATTCTGAGTCCTGATGCCATAGTTTATATGAAAGAAAGGGCATTTTTTTGCCATCTGTGTCTAAGTAAGTGCGAATGTGTGTGTGTGTGTGTGCGTGTGTGTACACATGCACTGTAACTTTGAGTCTGTTGATTCTTGATTATTTCCTGGATAATTCCCTGCAGATTTATTTGTAAGATTTCAGAAATGGTTTTGCCATTGCCTCTTTCCTAGATTTGAGAAAGAGGGACTGGTCCAACTAATATAATAGACACTTTGTACAAGCCTTGAAATATCATCCAGAATTCTAAATACAAATGGAGGGGCAAGTGTTACAAATCTATTATTCTATCTATTTTGAGATTGTGCAGAGTACAACATAGAATCTTTCAACTATTCCTTGTTTGGTTGGAATTACACATATTACATTCCTACACATACATTGCATGCAACTCCCCCCCCTCCAATGTATAAACAATTCACTGATTGCTTATATACTAATCATTTAGAGAACATATCTGCACCTCAATGGAAGTTCTTTCCTGTTGACTGAACAGCATCTGAATCAGTAATTCCAGCTCACTGAAACAATGACATTTTCATTGGTTTGACCAGTAAATGATCTATACTGCAATTAGTCTCTGTTTATCTCACACACATAGACACAGTGTGTGTGTGTGTGTGTGTGTGTGTGGTGTGGTTTGTATGTGTGATATTTACTAAAAGCTGATTTTAAGGAACTGTCTTACTGTATATCTTATAGATTTTTTTTTAATGTAGGAATCAAAAACTAATAGTGACAGATTGAAGGGAAAGAGTCCTAAGCCTATGGAATCTTCTTCACAGCCATTGCAAAGGACCAGTATTTATGACTACTATGATACAGGGAACCATTGGTGTAAAGATTGCAATACTACCTGTGGAACTATGTTTGATTTCTTTACACATATGCATAATAAGAAACATAGACAGGTAAGTGTTCAGTCATCAATTTGTCATTAATGTATGTAAGCTATAAAATACATTTTAATTAATTAATTAATTTTATTTGTATACCGCCCTTCTCCCGAAGGACTCAGGGCGGTGAACAGGGCAATACATGTTAAAAAACAGAATACAAAAATCAAAAAATATAAACAAGTGCCCAGAACTCTTAGATAGATTAAAATGCATTTAAAAGTAATAAAAACCCAACCCCCTCCCATCAGGCCAGGCCAGCTTGTTCAAAAAGATACGTATGCCTTTAAATATGCCTTTAAAAAGTTCATTTGTTTATTTAGCATGGTCACCAAATTTGTTATATTTATTTAAAATTGACCGCATAGCAACCAGTATTATTCAGTCTATATTTATCAATACACTGTGCCACTAAAGCCTAAAGTCTTATGGAAAATGAAGTTTTGTGGCATCTGATGTGATGTGTGAAATCTCTTGTTTTTTGACCGATGCACTTGGGAATAAATTCGCTTGTATATATTCTATGGTGTCTGTACCATAAGCAAATTCAGTTGCCATTTATTCTAGATTTTTTTTTCCAATGTAGGAATCAAAAATTATTAATAAGAAATCTGGAAGAAAAGGCTGAAGCTAATAGAACTATGTTTTTTGGGATTTATAATCAGCTCTTTAAACCATAGCATCAGTTTGATTTGACTGCAGCCTATGAGATGATAAAGTAGATACATACTGATATGTTTTAACTTTTCATACTTTATTTGTAGTAAGTCAGGCATGTCAAACTCACGATGTCATGTGACGTCGCACGACATATTGCGCCTTTTTTCCCATTGCCAGCAATGGAGTGGGTGCGGTTTTGGCATGACGCATCCGGCCCATGGGCCAGCAGTTTGACATGCCTGTAGTAAGTTATAGTTTTGTTTTTTTTTAAAATTCCATTTATATCCCGCCCTTCTCCGAAGACTCAGGGCGGCTTACAAGCTTAGCAGTAGCCTTCATTCTATGTATATGCCTGCTTATTAGGGCTTTCACACACACCCCAAGCGGCATTATTACAAAGTCAGCTTATTGCCCCCAACAATCTGGGTCCTCATTTTACCTACCTCCGAAGGATGGAAGGCTGAGTCAACCTTGAGCCTGGTGGGATGCGAACCTGCACTAATTGCAGTGGAGAGAGGGTTTGCAATTCTTCCACATATGCTGCTGATATCAATTTCTTTTTGACTAATCTTAACTTTGACCAAAAGCCAAGCCCCTTTTTCATGTATCAGTCTATATGTTTTTGTCATTGTGCAAATAGACCCTGGATCCATATAACAGACCTTGGGCAGCAAAGACTCAAATTGAAACAAAGCAGGAAGTCACAAAACGAATTGACAAAATACCTGTGCCAGCCAAAGGTATGCTGTCTGTCTTAACTTTAGTTCTTCAAAGCACACTGTCACAGGGCATTATAATGTTAAGCAGTGCACAACTTTGTTTGCTTATTTATTATTTATTTATCAAATTTACTTATTGCCCATCTCATGGTTCTGGCAACTCTGTTTACATTTTTTCTAATTTTTAAGCATTTTTTCCCTATATTAATGCTTTACTTCAGAAGTAAGTAGGAGTGGAAAATGCAATTTATATTTGATCTGTATGCTGGGTTGAAATAACTATAATAAAGAATGATGGACAAAAGTTGCTTTATTATTTAAAATTTCAGATCAGATTATTCTAGTAAGAATTGGGTTTAGGATCCAGAGTATAGTTTGCTGATATTTTAATACTTGCTTTGTGCCTGTTAAATATTAGTTTCTTAATCTATTTTTGTGACTGAATCTTCGGGTGTGGGGGCATTTTAGGTTCTGAATTTCTTATCCCAGTCACTGGATATTACTGCCAGCTCTGCAGTGAATTCTTTGGAGACCAGATATCAGCAGAACAACATGTGAAAAGTCACCTACATAATGAGAAATATAAGGTTAGTGTCCAGAATACTAGTTTTGAATAATTCATTGGGGCATATCATAATTAGCGCCATGCCCTTTAAAAACCATTTTGTTCATCTTGACTTCTGTTAATGGCAAGGCAGGACAAAGCCATCTTTGGCATCTCTAGGTATAGCTGGGATATGATATTATCTGACCTTAGGGAGTTGCCAGCAAGTGCAAACTGTGGTGAAAAAATCAGAAGTGTGATTTCTCAATATCACCTCAATATTCTTAACTTAGTAGAAATTCAGGAAGCTTGTCTTGTGCTACTTAAAAGGAATAAATTTTGTTATCCCCCCCAGCCTCTTTTCCAGTAAATACAATTAAAATAAGAAATAGAATAGATTAAGAATCCAGACTTATTCCAACGGAAAATTGATACATTAACTAACAGTGCTGAAATGTTTCCTTCCACCCCCATAGAAACATGTGGATGAGAATCCTCTCTACGAAGAAAGGCGAAATCTGGATCATCAGGCAGGATTATCTGTGATTCAGGAAACGGAACGCAGGCTAAGACGGAAACTGTGTGAAAAACAAAAAGAGGAAAAAGATGAGAAGACAACAAATGTAGCGAAGAAAGAAGAAACAAAGAATATTAAGGAACTAGGAGATGAGAATAATGAATATGAAATTAGTAAAAGGAAAGAAATCCCTAATGGTGAAAAATGTGGGATTAAACTTAAATTGAAGAAAGAGGACAAAGAAATGGAAAAGAAGGAAGAGGGAAAAGAGGACTCTGAAAAGGAGTCAAAACTAACAACTTTTGGAAAATTCAGTTGGAGAAAGAGTGAGAGAGATGAAAAAAATCAGGGGAAAGATACAGCTGTTTCTAAAGAAGAGAGCCCTGAGGAAGGTAAAGATAAAGAAAGTAAGTCCCAAAGCGGAAAGCCAAATTCAAAGCCCATTGCAATTAAGTTATCTGGAAAAACCGTTATTCCACATACAAGCCCCTGGACACCAGTTGTTTCAACTTCATCGCAAGCCAAAATCCGCCCCAATTTACCAATCCCAGTGATGGTTCTAAGGAAGACTCCAGTTACAACAGTAAGCAAGCCAGCACCGCTAAATACTTTTTTGTCTATAAAATCTGCTGGTACCACTGCCAAACCTTTGCCGGTTGTCAAAGAGGGAAATCCAGATCTTGTTTTGCCACCAGATATTATATCAAAAGCATTTGGGGGAGAAGTAGTAGTTTTAAAGGGATCACAGGAGGATATAAAGGTACCTGAAGAAGCAGAGGAAGGGGATCACGAAAGTGAGACAAAGGCGGTGGAACAAGCAAATGCAACAAAGGCCCAGGAGCATGCAGAGGTAGTGGCGAAAGCTCAGGCTAAGGCACGGGAGCTTGCAGCAATGGTGAAAAAGCAAGATGTCTCACAAGTGACAAAAGCAAATGAACAATCTCTGACTTTTGAGAGGCCGCATAGGCGCCCTCCTCTACTGCCACTACCTCCAGGACCACCACTGTCACTATCTGTACCACAGCCACCACCAATAGTATTTGCCCCTCCACCCCCTCTGCCACCAAAACAACTGGTTATTCTGGCAGATGATATGGCACCCGGTGTATCTGAGGATGATAAGAACATACTGGAGATGCCCATGTGTCCTCGCCCCTTGCCACCTCCATCTGTTTTTGGAGAGCATGTTAAAAAATTGAAGAAAAATAACTCTTCTCTGGCTGCAGGTAATGCTAAAGATCTGTATGACATTTTTTACAATAGTAGTGGGGTGAGTCCAGCTGAGAGCAAGCTAGTGAATTCTGCAATTTCAGATAAAGGAAAATGGAATCCTACTGAGAAGGAGAAAAATGCAAACCTACAGGTAAAGTCCAAGTCAGAGGAATCCCTTTGCAGTGTGTACACTTCCTCAGCTAGGAACCTAGAAACAGAGGAAGTAAAAGATGAGAAAATGGTGACAACCGATGAAGAAATTACTGAAATCAAACCCAGCGTTGAGAGGGACCTAGATAAAGTCTCCTTTCCAGATATACAGTCTACACTGTCAGAAGCAGATGACTTAGCAAGTGGTACTTCTTATCCATTCCATAATGAGGAAGAAATGGGAAATCCTGTTCCATCTGAATTTAACAAGAAATCGTCCGAACCTGAGAAAACTGAGTTAGCTGTGCAGATAGAAGAAATGAGCCCTCTTCCTTTGGATGGCTTTAATGAGCCATCTGTTAGCCTTGAGACAACAGAACATGACATTTCTGACGGTCGATCCATCACACAATTCTCAGAAATCTCTAACAATCTTCTAGAAACTGTCTCTGATTCTGTGCAAAATGTCAGTTACTCTAAAGAACAATCAATTGATCTAAAACTAGACACTGAGGAACGCATTAGTGGTAAAAGTCCTCAGCCTTCAGATTCAGAGCTAAACAGAGGTGAATTAGACTCTTTCCTTACCAACAGTGAACAAGAGGATGTGAATGGTTCTCGGTTAAAGGATGGTGAGGATTTCAGTGTAGTTAATGTTCTAGAACCTGAAGAGATTACAGACGAGAACTTGGTTAATGTAACAACAATAAGCACCACAGTAGAGAAACGTGAACAAATCAATCAATTCCCATTAAGCTGTGAAACCAAGGAACTCCAAGTGGGAAAAACAGAGGTGCTGGATAGTATTTCTTCTACAAATGAAATTAAATCTAGTTATGTGGAATTCATGTTTATAAAACATGATACACAAAAATCTTCTGTCTCTGACTTGGAATTAAGTGGCACTGAAGAGAGAAGAACTGTAGAAACAGAAAGTGCCAGTTTTTCAACTATACAGCCAGAAATGGGCCAAGAAACACTAGATCCTCTTCCAACAGAAATCGGTATTGGGCATCTTGGAGAGGTGACTCTCTCCTTCACAGATCTGAATAATGAAGTATTGAATACCTCACCAGCTGATAATTTTGACTTAAACAATACATATCCAGAACTTAGTTTTGAACAGTCTACTACTTTTTCTCTGGATTTAGAAAATGAAGGAGTCTCTCCAAAATCAGATGAAACAAAGACTATAGATTCTCCCAGGCTGAAACCGAATTTGGAATTAGAAAACATTGATTTCACTCTGGGAAATATTACAGTGGAACCTGAAGTGGTAGACGTTCTGCCAACTGAAATTTTGAATGAGGACAATGCAGACAGTCCAAAGTTAGAAATGGTTGCACCTGTTTGTTTAGAGTCTAGCAAAATCACTGAATTGGACACTGACCAACCAGTGATTGAATCTGAAATAATTAATTTTGTTGCATTTACCCCTGATGATCAAGAGGAGAAATTGCGCTCAGTGGTTTCAGATGCAGTTATTCCACATGTGGTGTCTTCTGCATCAGGGAATGACGTGGCAGAAGTAAACATGCCCCTTGTTCAATTGCAGGATATGCCTTCTGTTTCCATGCCCCAACCCCCACATAGTAGCAAAGGAGACACGCCTGATAAACTCTTGTGGAGCTGTGGTGGGGAAAATGTACAAAACCAAGCTGTGACATGCATGGAATCCATCCTTCCAAAGCTAAAGGGATCTGTAGAAGTGGGGGGTTCAGGTGACAGTGAGTTGTATAGTTTCAAAAATCAGATGCAGACATCCGTAGATAAACTAAAAAAGACAGAGGAAGAAAAGGATGATGATAAATGTGAAGTTAAAAATAAGTTGGCTTCAGAAGTAACTGACATACCTGCAGAGCACCCGGTAAGTACACACAAAATTGTTCCAAATCTCTAAGTAGCAATTGTTGACATTTTGTAAATATTATCTTTTAGCTTAATAAGTTGAAAATATAGCTTGCAATAGTCTTTCTAAAAAAAAACCCTAAAATTCTGCCTAAAATTTAAGCTGTATTGTATATATCTGATTGTGTAAAATATTTGTTTTTCAGTCTCGGACTTCCAGCCATTAAAAATGGATTTCTCGTCCGTAGTATGTGTTTCAGCTATGGTTTGGGTTTTATTATTATTATTATTATTATTATTTCTGTTAAACTGTGACTGTATTTTTTACATTTTCCTTTGACTTTTTATGGTTTCTGATTTATACAGCGTTTGTAAATAACATTCCAAGTGCAACACTGACAAGCGCAAGGACATGTGTTCAGGACTTGAGAAAAAAGAAGGCTCTTGCTGAACCATTTAAGCAGAAAGTTTCTTTTGAAACGTTTTGCATGTTTCATTGCACAAAATGTAAAATGCATGAAAAATGTTCTGCATTTTTCATCATGCAGAAGATTGTTCTGCATTTTTTACTTGTTATTATCTTGTTGAACTACACCTGTAATCAAGACTGATGCCATATTGTATAAAATCCTGTGTGGATGCCATCTCACTGAGCAAAGGAGAAATATCTATCAACTCACTTTTGGAGAAAGAAAATCTTTGGTAAGGCTATGGCCCATCAATTGGACTCTGCATATTGAGGTCACTTGCATGATTTAAAAATCACATTTTATTTTACTACATTGTGGTACAGTAACTGTTTGTGTTAAATTGTTTAGCAGCTGCCTAACTCAGAAGAAATGGAAGATCTGAACTTTGCTCTCTGGATTGGATTCCCATCATATAACCAGACATTACATGCCTGAATGAATCCCTGAGCTACAAAAATACTGTTGTGTGAAGTTTTTCAGTTATACAACTTGTCAAGAAACGTAGTAATGCTTGCGTGGATTTATCTAAAAGGTTTTATCTGTAAATCTAAAATAAACCCATGATGATCTGCGACATGATAAATATTTTTTCTGTGTCTTTTTTCTGTCTACTTCTATAGCGTTTGGATTCTGTGGTTGAGATAAAGCTGATGAAAATCTTCCTTAAGTTTTTCATCTTTCAAATTCATCTGATCAGCTTCTTAAGAGAGAACACTGCTTAAACATTGCAAAGAATTGTACACTTTCCATTTTAAAAGTAAATTTGTTTTGAATTTTAAATATATTGGTTTATCATACAAGATCAGTGCGGATAGGAGATGTGAAATACCTTGCAAAAACAAGAAAAAATATACTTCAGTGGAAATAAATGGCAATATTAGAAATCATTTCTAGTGAATGTATGATCCCCTAAATTATGAAATGTTACTAAACCTACTTCAGTGCTTTACTAACCACTTTCTTTTTGTGCTTTGACTCCTGGCATGTACATGGATAAGTCTGCAGTTTTCATAGCAGTGTTTTTGAAAAATCATTTGCCATGGACCTATTCCTAGGGCTAAGAGAGAATGACTGGCCTAAAGTCTCCTAGCTGGCTTTATGCATAACTCAGTACTAGAATTCATAGTCTCCTAATTTCAAGACCAATCAGAATTTAGGTTCCCAGCTAGCAACCTGAGTTGATCACAATAGCACATGGTAACCAATGATAGAGATTATCAGATGTAGGATAGCATAAATTAATAGTTTATAACTAGGAAATATAACTTAGAAATATAACTAAGTTGTAATTTGTTTGCATCAAAGTAACTAGGAATTACATGGTTCAATTGTACAGTTGTCTTACTTATGTCTGTATAAAATATATTAATATTTACATCCTGCTCAATCCAGCAAAATTCAAAATAACTTACAAATTATAATAATATAGCAGTAATGATAGCAAAACAAAATTACAACACCATGAGATGCTGTGGCTTGCACCCCACATACTAAGTCAACTTGTTAAGCATGGAATGCCAGTAAATAAATGGAGGTAAATCTGTTCATCCTTCACTTGTTTTGTTGCATACTGCTGATGATTTAAGGGGTTGATTAAGGAAGCAAGTTTAATATACAATATTATTCTAGTAAAATTAACCATTGCATTCCCTAGCACTATCCTACTAAGGTACTAAATGTACAACCTTTCCTTCTGCCTTCAATAACTTTTTATAACTTTTACAATAAGGCTCTGAAGCATATTAGATTAAGAGACAGCAACTGGCCCAAGGCCAGACATTGAGCTTTACAGGGTCTCCCCAGTCTAAGTCCAGGACTATATTCATTATACAACACAGGGTCTCGTAATTTCTTTCATTCTGGATCAGATTATTGTAGCAACCTCTTCCTTGATATACATCGGGCCCCACTCATTAACCTTTATGAAAATCATTAAGACTTTGCTCTCCCACCATGCATTCAAGGACAGTTGAGTGGGAATCCTCCTATGATTGTTTTGTTGTATAGCCATTTTATGTTTGTATTTATACATTGTTTAGGTTTTGTTTTATGGATGTTTTTATTCAATGCTTTTACTAGTTATGAGTTGAGAGGCATTATACATCTTACAAATAAATAATCTGGACTAAGGTCTTAAGATTCTGAATAGAATTCCTACTCATTCTGTTATATATGAAGTAGAATATTCTACTTCATATGTAAGCAAGCAAGCTTCAAATCATTATCATTTAGCCCATAATAAGCCAGGAAGGGACGCGGTGGCTCAGTGGGTTAGGACGCTGAGCTTGTCGATCGGAAGGTCGGCAGTTTGGCGGGTCGAATCCCGAGTGCCGCATAACAGAGTGAGCGCCTGTTACTCGTCCCAGCTTCTGCCAACCTAGCAGTTCGAAAGCACGTAAAAATGCAAGTAGAAAAATAGGGACCACTACGGTGGGAAGGTAACAGCGTTCCGTGCGCCTTTGGTGTCTAGTCATGCCGGCCATATGACCACAGAGATGTCCTCGGACAAGCGCTGGCTCTTCGGCTTTGAAACGGAGATGAGCACCGGCCCCTAGAGTCGGAAACGACTAGCACGCATGTGCGGGGGAACCTTTACCTTTACCTTTTACCTAAGCCAGGAAGGAGTATAGTTACAAAGAAACAAGTATGGATAATAAGCAGTAGCTGCAGATGGGTCAGTGAGAAAAAAAACTAGAAAAACCCATAAATATAAAACACTTTGAAATGGACAAACGTGGAAAAAAGAGTAGTGATGGCAGAGTGGTTGGTGTGCTTGGTGTTATATCAAATTGAGAAAGTGATCGAATACAATATGAACGGACAGGATCAGCTCATCAATTACACAAAAAAAGTAGCATTACTTGGAACGGTAGCTTCTATTGAACAATATCCTAGATCCTTGGGAAGTATCAAAAGTATCAAGTCTAGTCAGAACCATTGACTTAGGTTACTTGTAAACATTTAAACTACAATTCTGTTGACATCTGTTGACATCACAATCAACATTGTTATTTTTACACACACTACATTGTTGATTGTGATGTCAACAGAATTGTAGTTTAAACGTTTACAAGTAACCTAAGTCAATTAGTATTGAAAACATGACTTAGATTTAGATAGATCTTAGAGCCGTGATGGCGCAGTGGTTACAATGCAGTATTGCAGGCTACTTCTGCTGCCTGCCAGCTGCCTGCAGTTTGGCAGTTTTATTCTCACTGGCTCCAGGTTGACTCAGCCTTCCATCCTTCCGAGGTGGTAAAATGACCCAGATTGTTGGGGGTAATATGCTGACTCTAAACCACTTAGGAGAGGGCTGTAAAGCACCGTGAAGCAGTATACTGTATAAGTTTAAGTGCTATTGCTAGATTTGATTCTGCATTTAATGGAGAACCTTATATTTAATAATTGGAAGAGATTAGCTTTGCATGCAGATTAAGAATGTATGAAATTGTATAACCAACGATAATCTTAAAAAATTGTTCGAACTACATATTTTAGAAACTTCAAGAACAATGCAAAAGAGAAATTATTGCTGTCTATTGCGGTAAGAAGTGTGATTTTATTGTTAAATTGCTCTTAACCTTTTCTTCTGAATGTTGAAAATTTGCAGGAACTCTTCAAATATGAATGTTACGGCTTAAAAAAATTTAGCCCCCTTTTTTTTCCAAATAGTTCCGCCAGTGGTTGATTTGAAACTGATGTATATTTAGAGTTCAAGATCACATTTTATTATTCTCACATGGAATCTGGATTATATTTTTGTGTAGATTCAGCCTTATATGGCTTTAAGTTTCAAAATAACTAAACATGAGATGAAGAAATCCTTTCCTCTTTCATTCATCTTGCACACATCCAGCTTGAGCCCCTGAAAGTAAAATGTTGATCCCCTGACAGCCAGCTTCAGCTGCTTATAACTTTCTCCTTTAACTGAAGTGATTGCAGGTGCTAATTCCCCGAGTCCTGGCTTAAGGCACATCTTTTCCAAAATGAAAAACTGCAGGAAGGCTTGACTTTCAGATTTTAATAGCTGAAAGAGAAGGGGGGAAGGGCTCATCATCCACATTCTGGAGGGATTATAATGTTGCTATTTTAAGTGGCCAGGTTGCAAATACATTTAAAATGTGTAAACATGATTATGGAGATCTGCCGTAAATGACAATTTACCCATAGGCAGTGTTGCTAATGCCACACAGTTTCAAGCAACAGATATATCAATAGTTACAACTCCTTTGGAACATTGCACAAGGCTTTATTTGAGGCATGTCACATTGAGCTCTTGCTCGCTTATTCTTTCTGGACCATTATTGTTTTTCTTGCATTGAGCCTCCTGCATTAGAGTGTTATGGAAAATCCTGTTATGGAAAATAAGTTCTGTACAGTGGTATCATTCATCCTGTATAATGTTTTGAGATAGAGGGAGAACTTTACAAAACTGGTAGTTGGTACTAAATTTCTACATGCTGTGTGACACGCTGGAAAAAAAATATTAAACTATATGCATATCACTTTCCATGTTTACAATGTTATTGCTGTTCAGCAGGATATATATCTATGCTGGAAAACGTGAGAAACTCTTATAAGTGCATAGCAAATCACTTGAAAAAAAATAGCTGGAGAAATGCACATCAGAAGTTGTATACTACCCACTGAAGTAATGAATTTCTAAACATATATTTTTTCCCAAACATTAATTTTTAAGTTTTTACAGTAATAGTTCAAAATATAAGCAGCTCAGGTTTCCAAGACAGTTTGACAGAAATCTGGATTCTAACACATCTGAGCATAAGTATATAATTTTTTTACAAGTCTTTTGTACTGAAACTATACTGAGAATTTGTTTTCTTCATTAATTTGTATTTAAATATATTTCTACATTTTATACACAATTAGATATTGAAAGGATTTTAGAAGTAGGAAAAATCTTTACCTTGATTGAAGCAATTATGGACTGTCGTGCTCTGATTGTTCATTTTTATCATAGTATGTGTATTTAAATGCATTTAAACTTCCATCAATCTCAGTAATTTAGATTCATATTTTTAATTCAGAACTAGATTGATTAAGA
Source organism: Vipera berus (assembly GCF_964194415.1). Lineage (NCBI taxonomy): Eukaryota > Metazoa > Chordata > Lepidosauria > Squamata > Viperidae > Vipera > Vipera berus. The sequence continues at coordinate 295,903,599 of NC_138202.1, read as the reverse complement.
AATCATCCTTTTCTATTGGTTCCAATAATGTTTCAAAATAATAAGGTACATCAGTTTTGGTTTTGGTTGAAATTTTCCTCTCAGTCTCAGACATAAATATAGCAGTTTTAGTATTTATTATTTTTACTTAAACTTTTATTCTGCCCAGCTCACTGAGCTAATAATAATATATAAATAGTAACATAACTGTGTCTGTGTATGTAAAAACTTATTAGAAAGTCATTGCAATGAAACATATTGATCTTGCTAATTCTAAATAATTTAGCAGTAACTCATGAGACTGAAAATACTTTGATTCATAATCTAAAAATAATTCTGTGTGGAGCAGCTAATTCAGATTGAACCTTCAGACACAATCATTTATAGGGATAGACGATGGGACTTCAGTCTAATTGGAGGTAAGTTCTATTAAGCTCAATTGAATACATACTTTAGTTAATAAAAACATTCATACCACAATATCTGCTTTTCTTTTACTGTTGATCACTGAGGTGATATTTGGTAAAATTCTGCTTCTAGTTAAGATATAGCTACGATGAAAGCAACACATTAGTTTTCCAGGAACTTTTATAGAACTAGTGAACTGAAAGGATTGTACAAGCATGAGAAACCTTTATTTTGCCTGGCACTGTCTGACATAAAAGGTAGGTGGGTGGGTGGGTGGATGGATGATCAGGCTAATATCTGTGTTTGTGTGTGCACACGTAAGCTATAAAAAGTTCAGGACCCATTCCAGGCCCCTCCCTCTTGCTGGCTACCATGATATATACAACGATGGAGAATAAACAAAAACATAATAATTTATATTTATATTTGCTCAATGTAACATCTCAATTCATTTTCAAAAAATCTTAGTGCTAAATATTAATAGCTTCAACTATTTCTATAAAATACAGAAAAGATCTTGAAAAATGCAGTGTGCAACTAATAATTTATGTAAGATTCAAGGTTTAATTCATTTCTGTTTTTACTGAGGCAGTTTTTAATTTTCTATGATTACTTGAACTGATGGATTTTAATGGTATTAAGGTTAGTATTCATTTGTTTTGCTTTTATAACTTAACTTGATGCCGATATCCCCCCTATCACTTATAGAGAATATTTTTATTAAGAGAAACAGCTGTAGATATTGCAGAAAATGTTTTATTGCTTGTTGCTAGAATCTTCAAAATGATTATAGAAATGTTTTTTTGCTATGTCTTAAGTTCATTAAAATTATTATAAAATTACTTTGGTATCTGGCTGTTGTGTCAACTGGTCTGTTTATTATTGTCAGTAGCTCTTTGATAGTTCAATAATTTCTCAAGATATCGTTTATAAAATATGTATGCTTCCCAACTCTGAAACAATGATATTTATATGGAGTGTGGAAAGGAGGCTAGTAAGACATTAAAAGGTAAAGGTTTCCCCACACATGCATGCTAGTCGTTTCCGACTCTAGGGGCCGGTGCTCATCTCCGTTTCAAAGCCGAAGAGCCAGCGCTTGTCCGAGGACGTCTCCGTGGTCATGTGGCCGGCATGACTAGACGCCAAAGGCGCACGGAACGCTGTTACCTTCCCACCGGAGTGGTCCCTACCTAAGTAATATTTTATGTATCGGAAACATGAAATACTTTATCTCTCATTTGCCTATGTGAAAATGTAGATGAAATAGAAAGTAGGTCTAGAAATGTATTTCCTTCAGTTTCCATCTTTGAGATTCATAGGACGCTGAGCTTGTCGATCGGAAGGTCGGCAGTTTGGCGGGTCGAATCCCGAGTGCCGCGTAACAGAGTGAGCGCCTGTTACTCGTCCCAGCTTCTGCCAACCTAGCAGTTCGAAAGCATGTAAAAATGCAAGTAGAAAAATAGGGACCACTACGGTGGGAAGGTAACAGCGTTCCGTGCGCCTTTGGCGTCTAGTCATGCCGACCACATGACCACGGAGACGTCCTCGGACAAGCGCTGGCTCTTCGGCTTTGAAACGGAGATGAGCACCGGCCCCTAGAGTCGGAAACGACTAGCACGCATGTGCGGGGGAACCTTTACCTTTATCATTCTTGAGGGTGTCATTCTATGTCCTGAGATAGAAACAGCTATGCCTGAAGTGAAGAATGTGATTTGGAGCCCTGTTCAGGTTGCACATCAATTAGGTTGCTTGCACAGATGTGCCTACAATTGCTTTGGGTGGGATGGGTGGTGGACGATTGAAAGCAACGTAGATACTTCTGTGGTGGAACCAGCTTCCCTCTTATGTATCCACGGAGCACTTCACCTATATTAATAAAGACTCAAGCTTTTCAGTCAAGAAGAGCAAAGCCTGACAAAATTTGTATCTCGTGTAAAGCCTTGGAAGTGGTGCAGGCTTTTTTTTTTAGGATAAGTTTTCCCTTTCTTGGATTTAGTTTAAAATTAGAAGTTTCTTTGTTAGATTTATATTGCCATCACTCAGTCTCAGTGACTATGCGACTTAACAAACAATAAAAAACTCAATATAAAATAAAAAACAGTAACCCTCTAACCCTACCTGGCGACAATGCACAATCAAATGAACCACTTATGTATTTATAAAATTTATTTGTTACCCATCTTGTATCCAATGACTGGGTGGATGGGCTCCATCCCACACTTAGTTCCCCAAGCCTGTTGGCAGAACCAGATCTTCAGGGCCTTGTGAAAGAGTGAAGTGGAGGCCAGTTTAATCTCTGGAGATGATGATGGAAAAGGCCCTTCTGGGTCCCACTAGATATACCTCCTTAGGAGATGGGACCTGCAACATTCCTTGCCTCTCCACTCTTAAGTATCAGCAACGGCATCTTGATGTTTGATCCAACATTCAGGAACTATGTAAGACAAATTCCAAAGACTTCCCTCTCCAATTTATGCCTGATCGCAGATGAAGGCAGTGAAATGCAGGCTGGGTGTCATTCCTGCTCAAGATGGTATACCAGATCTGTAATTACCGTATATACTTGAGTATAAGCCGACTCGAGTATAAGCCGAGACCCCCAATTTCACCCCCAAAAACTGGGAAAAGTTGTTGACTCGAGTATAAGCCGATCCGCCGTTCTGCATGCCTCGGAGGCTGGATCCGCGCTCTGCAAGCCTCTGGGATCCTGGGAGGCCTAATGCAAGCACCAGCCCGCCTGCCTCAGGTCTCCCCCACCCCCAGATACTGGGCTTCAGCACAGCTGGCTGTCTTGCCAAAGAGAAACATCTGGGAAGGAAAACCCTGTCTTACCTCTTTCCCAATTCTGCCTCTGCCCTTCCTCCTACCAAGGTGTTCTGGGACTAGTTCCCTAGCCCTTTGGAGCTTTTGGTGTTCGCCCATCAGCTGTCTACGGGGAGGCAACAAAGCTGCCTCTCTAGGCTTTGAGAAAAGGCCCCTTGCACAAAAGGCAGCTTCAGGACGAGCTTCCAAAAACCCTTTCCTTCCTTAACGCCCTCCCCACCTTCCCCCAGAAAGCCATATTTCTTTTTTTTTTATTGAAAATTTTTATTGAAGTTACAATATTATCCCCTCCCCAACCCACCCCAGAACCCCTCCCCCTCCCCCATATTTCTTCAATAACAAAAACATAAAAAGCTGGTTGGGATGTACTCGCTGATTTCCCCCCCCCCCCTTTTTTTAGATGCTAAAACTAAACTCTCCCTCTGCCTTCCAACCAATATCCCTTTTTAAAATCTTACCTTGGCTCCAGATGGAAGAGTAGAGGAACTAAGCTAGTAAGGAGAGAATTTTTTTCTGCAACTTTTTACTCCTGAAGTAGTAGTAGTAGTAATAGTAGTAGTAGGAATAATAATAATAAATCCCTAAAAGTTGTGCCAGAAAATGGAGGACGCTGGGTCTTTGCAAGTTTTAGCTGTCTGTCAGACTGCCTGAAAAGGGCGGCCTTCAGGCAGCCAGGCGGACAGCTAAAGCTTGCAAAGACCCAGCGTCCTCCATTTTCTGGCATAACCTTCGGAGATTACTTTAAAAAAAAAAACAAAAAAAACCTTCAGAGGAAAAACAGCTGCAGAAACATTTTGTCTCCTTGCTGGCTTGGTTCATCTACTCTTCAGCCAGGAGGGAGTCCAAGGCCTAGAGAAGGAGAGCTTTGCAGCATCCCTATGGACAGCTGATGGGCAGACAGCTGAAAGAAGCAGGCAGGCAGGGCGCGGAGGAACGGAGACCTGCAGGTCTCGGACTGCGGTGGCTTGGGAGAGGTGCGCGCGATCCCGGAAGCACCAAAGCCTCGGCCGCGCACAAGTCCTCGGTAAGTTTTTTTGTTGACTGGAGTATAAGCCGAAGTGGAATTTTTCAGCCCAAAAAGTGGGCTGAAAAATTCGGCTTATACTCAAGTATATACGGTACTAACTTTTTTTATGTAACCAAGATTCACTTGGTTACAAATACATATTTTATTCTAGTAAACTTGGTGCTTTTTAACAATAAAATGATCCTTATTCTCAATTCATTTTATGTACAGCTAGGCAGCTTCCACCACACATGGCATTTCCACTTTTATCTCTTAAAATATTTTGAAGATGATCCTTCAGTGGAGAAATCCTGAAAACAAAACTTATTTACAGCTGATCAGTGGGAGAGCACAAAACATGGCAATACACTGAGGCTTGTCAAGATAAGCTACCTTATTCCTTCTACCCATTGCTTACAAAATACCTTTTGTAATAGCATCTCTCTGTATTGACATGGTGGCTAAAAGTCTCTGGAAAACAGAAAACAACTAGCAAGATAGGTGAGCCAAAAGTTCCAGCCCATAAAAAAATGGATCACTCACAAGCCCTATAAGGTGATAATACTGTATTGAAAAGAAAATACCATTCAGATCTTCATTTTGGTCAATGACCAGCTTAAAACAGGCAACAGTCTGTTTTGCAACAAAGGATTTTTTTTATCATCCAGAACACAATGACTATAAAAAGACAGGCTGAAATAGAAAGTTACAGGTGGGCTTTTAACTAGATGTTTAAATAGAAGCTAGCCAATCATCTCCCCCAAATACTTTAATTTTAGATTCCTGCACTGAGCAGATAATAAAGTTGGAAGGGACTTTGGAGGTCATCTAATCCAACCCCCTGCTCAGGCAGGAAACCCTGCCTATACCATCATTTCAAACAAATGGTTGTCTAGTCTCTTCCTAAAAACTTCCAGTGTTCTAGCATTCACAGCTTCTGGAGGAAGGTTGTTCCACTGATTAATTGTTCTGTCAGGAAATTTCTCCTTAGTTCTAGGTTGCTTCTGTTTTGGGTTAGTTTCCATCCATTGCTTCTCGTCCTGCCCTCAGGTGCTTTGGAGAATAGCTTGACTCCTTCTTCTATGTGGCAACCCCAGATAGTTGAACTCAGTGGCTTAGATGTCCTCTTCCAACTCAATTCATTCTTTTTTTTTTGCAGTTAATCTTGGCATTGATCTATATTCAAATTTTGCTTTTCTATCAAAAGAGTGACTAACGTAATAAGTTCAAAACGTCCCACCTAGTGGTAATAAAGAAGCTAAACTGAAATATAACGTCGAGATAGTCCTCTGATCCTGCTGCTAGACCAGGGGTAGGCAACCTCGGCTCTTTTATGACTCATGGACTTCAACTCCCAGAATTCCTGAGTCAGCATAGCTGACTCAGGAATTCTGGGAGTTGAAGTCCATGAGTCATAAAAGAGCCGAGGTTGCCTACCCCTGTGCTAGACGCTTACGTTCACAAAAGTCCTCAATCGCACGAGGGAGCCAAAAGGTGCTTTCGACTCGAAAGGTTCATCGAGCATAACCACCTCCCGTAGGTTACAGAAGCACCTGATAGCATGCTGGGATTTGTAGTTTGATCGAGAGAACGGCTGTCGCCTGAAGTACTTTCGTCCCTTTACCCCTCTACGTCATTCTTTCCTTTTTAGGCCTAACGCTTTCCAACGTGGTCTCCTCAGAGATGCAGAAAAAAAAAAACCAGAAAGGGATTCTTTGTATAGCTGTCCTGTGCTATGCCTGCCAGAATAGGCTTAGTGCGCTTCGAAGCCGACCTTTTTTTTTTTTTTACCCTCAGAGACAAAGGCGGAATTTTCTCAAACTGACCCGTTCGAATGAAGCGAGAGGGGGAAAAGCCGGCGAGTTCAGAAACACGCAGAGCGCAACCTATTTAACCAGGCGTTTGCTTGGGCGACCTTTCGAAGGCGGGTGAGAGGTCAGTCATGCTGGGGGGGGGCTTTCCTTGTCTCCGCCCTTTCCCCCCGCCTCCTTCTGACATGCCAACCCAGCAGCATTCGGCGGCGTAGCAGCTGCGCAGGAGGTGGGTGAGGACGCTGGGAGTTTGGGGGTGCAGCAGAGAGAGGGGTGATGGAACCCCCCCTCCGCCCACGCGCCTTTGCAGCGAAGAGGGACAAGGAAGATGTTGTGTTTCTGAATACAGTACTGTATAAATAGCGAGGTTACGAAGTGCTGGGGGGGGGCGGGAGGCGCGGCTTAATTTGGGGTCACCCTAGATGGAAAGGAGAGCAGGAATTTAGTGGGTCTCTCCTAACGCGAGGCGCCTAGAGTTCAGGTGAGGCAGATTCGCCCCTTAATGATTCAAGGGAGGGAAGGAGGGAGGAGGAAAACGGCTCGTTCCACTCGGAGTCAGTTAGATTCATTGAATCTTTTTTTTCCTTCCTCCCAATCGTTTGCAGGCTCCAGAGTTTAGTTTTTGTTTTCCTTTTGTGTTCATTCTGAAGCCCCAGAATGGAGCTGGAACTCATGGAGAATGACATTTTAGAGTCACTTGAAGACCTTGGGTGAGTATGAGAAAATTATATATATATGTGTATATATATATATGTGTGTATATATATATATGTGTGTACATATATATATATATATATATATATATATATATATATATATATATATATGTATATATATATATATGTGTATATATATATGTGTATATATATATTTATATGTGTGTGTATATATATAGATAGATAGATATAGATATATAGATATAGATATAGATATAGATATAGTTGGATCTTTTTTTGTTGCTCCGTTTTTTTATGCTCTCTTTGTCTCTTGGGGTGATCACAATATTTTTCTGAATATGTTCCCTTTCTAATAATAATAATAATAATAATAATAATAATAATAATAATAATAATAATAATAATAATAATAATAATAATAATTGGAAGGGAACTTGGAGGTCCAACCCCCTGCTCAGGCAGGAAACCCTATACCAGGGGTCTTCAAACTTGGCCCTTTTATGACTTGTGGACTTCAACTCCCAGAATTCCTCAGCCAGGCATGCTGTCTGAGGAATTCTGGGAGTTGAAGTCCACAAGTCATAAAAGAGCTAAGTTTGAAGACCCCTGCCCCTATACCATTTCAGACCAATGGCTGTCCAGTCTCTTCTTAAAAACTTCCAGTGTTGGAGCATCCGCAACTTCTGGAGGCAGGTGGTTCCACTGATTAATTGTTCTAACTGCAGGAAATTTCTCCTTGGTTCTAGGTTGCTTCTCTCCTTGATTAGTTTCCATCCGATGCTTCTTGTCCTGCCTTCAGGTCCTTTGGAAAATAGCTTGACTTTCTTCTTCTTTGTGGCAACCCCTGAGATATTGGAACATTGCTATCATGTCACCCCTAGCCCTTCTCTTCGTTAAACTAGACATACTCAATTTGAACTAAAATCTAGTTTACCTAATGTCTAGTTTAATTTAATTCCTATTACTGTTCCGTTATGCAGGGGGGGGAAATGGGAGATTTGTCAGCTGATCTTCAGTTGACTTTTAACAGGATAAGATTTGTACCATATTAAAATTCATTTCCTTCACTCCAGTTAATAATCTTGGAATACCTGATGGTAACTGAAGTCAAGTAGATTGGAACTAATCTAGATGAAAGACAACTGGAAACTCCTCCTAAGGAAGGGCAAAATGAGTATATTTATGATGGTGAAGGAGGATCTCAGAATATGTAGTTGCTGCCCAATACAGATAGTTCTCGACTTACTACCACAATTGAGCCAAAATGTATGTTAAGTGAGACAAGAGTTTTGCCCCATTTTACAACATTTCTTACCACAGTTAAGTGAATCACTGAAATTGTTAGTAACCTGGTTGTTAAGAGAATCTGGCTTTCCCATTGACTTTGCTTGTCAGAAGATCGTAAAAGGTGATCAAATGATCTCTGGACACTGCAATCATCCTAAATATGAACAAGTTGCCTAGCATCTGAAATTTGTTCACATGGCCATGGGGATGTTGCAAAGGTTGTAACTGTGAAAAATGGTCATAAGTCACTTTATTTACTGCTGTTGTAACTTTGAAAGGTCACTAAATGAACTGTTGTAAGTTGAGGACTACCTGTGTTATGCCTCATGGGAGAGTAGTGTAGATATGTTTAATCTGTCTAGTATTACAATATTAGAAATCTTTGCAAAGAAAATTCAGAAACTGAAATAACTGTGGGATTGATTTCTTGTGATCACAGCATCTATGCTTTAGTAATATTTATAGTCAATATTTCTCAAGGCTTTAATTTTAGAATATTGAGAACAGTAGATTGGTGGTCTGTGATGTAAATGTAATAGTATTGAGTCCCGTAGAAAATATGATGTGTGCATTTTTCTGCAGAAGGTAGATACTTTAGAACTTGTAAGTAAACAAATATCTACGCAAGATTCAACAAAGTGCAGCGGATTATTATATGCAGGATATTGAGGATGGGCATCTGCAGCATCAGAATGGTAGGCAGGACTAGGTGATTGAAGCTTCACCTCCTATCATGTGCATCCAATGTGTACAATACAAGAAGTTGAAAAGAGTGAGACTTCAATCAGTCACACTCACCAATTTGGAATTGTTGACTTCATGAAAATGCTTCTGAGAGTGAGCTGATGTGAGCAACATGTTGCAAAAATGACCAGATCAGCTTTCCTAGCATAATGTCTTCAAATGTGTTTATGAGTACTACATCTAAGCAGTAATAAAAATGAGGAAGGTTGGGCTGGCAGACTCTTTCAGTGGTGAATAGCAGGAGCTGAACAATCTTATAGTAACTTTTAAAAATGCCACTTAATACTATAGGAGTTAGCATTCACCATATTTGTGTGGCATACAGTGGAAATCTGTGATGTTCATATAGCCACTACGGTAGGAATTATACATACATAGTAATAATTGAGTTCTCCAAATTTAAAATACAGCATGCTCAGCTAACTATTCAGAACATCTAAAGAAGTCTTATGAATAGATAAGATATCATGGTTATACCAGTAGTTCTTGCTTGACAGTAATAATTGGGACTGGATTTTCCATTGCTGAACAATGTCATAAAGCATGAGGTTATGAGACTGCACCATGTAGCGACAGCAAATTGTGATTTCTGACTTCCTGCTGGCTTCCTCATTGGCTTTGTTGTGGAAGCCAGCAGAGAAGGTTGCAGATTGTGATCTCGTGAGCATAGGATGCTGCAATGGTCAGAAATCCAGGCTGGTTGCCAACTACCCAGATCACAATCGTGTGACCGTGGGATCCCTGCAACAGCTGGAACTTTGAGGACATATTGTAAGTACCACTTGTTTGGTGCCGCCACTGTTCAAATGATCACTGAAGGAGTGGTTGTTAAATGTGGACCATCTGTACTACAACATCACCATCTAGTGATGTTTTATTGCACTTGCATTGTTCCTTTTCTCTGGGAACTGAAAGTTGCATATATGGACTTCTCCCTTAATTTTATCCTCACAGCAATATCCTTATGAAATAAGCTAAGCTGAGAAAATGACAATCTCCCAAACTCTGAGTTATGTTGATGAAAGGAGAGTTGAACTTTGATTGTTGTGATTTTAGTCCAGTACTCTTATTACACCACAGTGTACTAGTTTTGTTGAAATGATCTTTTTCTAGCTGTTGTAAACTGATACAATCAGCAGTTTTGTATGATCACCAAAGACAAAAAATGCCTAACACTTTTTTAAAGAACCAATGGCTATCTATTTTGCTGTACAAATCTTCAATCATTGTAACTGGAAATAGGAAGTAATGTTATAATCATTGAGAATTGTCACATGTGTTTCAGCTTGGAATCTCAAGAACATATTTTTAAAAATCTGTAATTAACCTATATAGAGACTTGGCTGAGAGATTACTGTGGATGCGTAAAAAAACCCAGTAATTTGGGTGAGAGATGCTTTTTTAAAAAATATTTTTTGCCTTCCTTAAATTCCAACCTTAAAATTTAATTACATTTTCATTAATAAAATTTCTATGACTTTATATCATATCTTGTTCTTATTTAAGTATTATATAAAACTCTGTATGGAACTTGACAGAATTTAATAAGCACATAAAAAGTATAAACATTTGCTTAAGATTTAGTAATATTTAGTAGCAACTTGAAAAGAGAAATCCATCGTTAACATCTTTTCATTGTGTTGAAATTATTTTCCAGAAGTGTGAGCTTTACAGTACTGCCACCAAAAATAAAAAATAATCCAACGATTGATACATTTCCAACAATTTATAGAGAATGAATTGTCTATTTTTAAACACTAAAGTACCATCAATAAAATATCCATCACCAATTCTCCCCACATATGACATTGACCACAAATTTGGTACTTTTTCCATTGATTCTCCCATTGTTGCATAGTACAGGTCCTTGATACAAGGAGCTCAAAAAAGAAATAAGGGTAAAACATCATTGGAATGAGGAAAAAATAAATATACATGTAATAAAACTTTGAATTTCATGGAGATGATACAAGATTTCTAAGCTCATTTATTGGGCAGGAAGTTTCCTTAAAATCAGTAATGATTATTTCTAATTACATGTAGGTTCTCAAGTTATGATCACTTGTTCAGCAACTGTTTAAAATTATAACAGCTCTGAATGAAGGGGACTTAAAGCTGGTCTGCGAAGTCGCAACCATCACAACATCTCCACAATTGCAGTCTGCATGCTTGGTGCCCAGCTTGCAATTATGACATTGTAGTGAGACATGGTAAAGTGATCACTGTTTGCAAATTTCATTGTCTGCTTCCCACAAGCAAATCAATGTGGAAATGGGCAAAGAAAATTGCAAATCGCCCCCATAAGTCACTCCTGCCGCTTTTTCCCCCCCGAGGGCTCCCACTATAGAGCATGAGATTGCAGAGGTCTCGTACTCTGTGGCACTCCCCCCCCCACATCTGCTCATGCTCCTTAGCACCCGCACCCACTACCCTGCAGCTTTCACTCTCCCACCTGTGTTTCTCAGTGCCTGCCCACAGCCATCACCTTCTCCTCCCAGCAACACTGGCCCCCAGCCCCCCATGCTCCTTACCTTTGACTCCTGCTTTTTCCTGCTTAACAGTCTGCACATCCTGGACTTATGATGGCAACTGTGACTCCTGGGATTACCTAGCTAAACTATGGAGTCATGTAATGGCATACTTTGTGCCTGCATCCCTAATTACCACAGTCCTGGTCGCAAATGCCGGTGTAATCCAAGGACTTGCCTGTCCTGTAATTTCTCTTGTTATATATACATTCAGTTGAGTATCCTGTGCATCGCACAATGTATTTGAGATAGATTTATTTGTTTTGTTTATTAGTTACAAAGGTCCATTGTTGGAAGATGGAGCTCTGGCCCTGGCAGCTTCTGGTGGAGCCACTTCTCCTGAATACACCAAGCTCTGTGCTTGGTTGGTTTCAGAGTTAAGAGTGTTTTGCAAGCTAGAGGAAAATGTACAAGCAACTAACAGTGAGTAATCAGGATCCTAGCATCATTTATACAGTTGTATAATTCTTACTAATCTCGGCATTATGTATCTCCTTTGGTATGAATGTAACGGTTTTTTGTACTTTGTGATAAAATAACTATGGAGGGCTGCAGCTAATAAGAATAATTGCATTTATGTGTTTATATTTATTAAGAATAAGCAAAAAAAGGTTAGTTTACTATGGAATCATTCATTTTTCTGTCCTTGTTCTCAGTGCTTTCTAGTTTTTAATTTTATCGGAAAATTTTATTTGTGTTTACAAGGAAAGTAATGCAATTTAAACTTCATTAATCAACTTTGACTATTTGTTTGGACATTTAATCAGTGAACCTTTATAACCTAAAAATATCTCTTGTCTTAAGGTCCAGGTGAAGCAGATGAGTTCCAGCTTGAAATTAGTGGGTTACTAGGTGAAATGAACTGTCCTTATACAACACTAACATCAGGAGACGTCACCAAGCGCCTTCTCAGTCAAAAAAACTGCCTCCTGCTCCTCAGTAAGTTAAATGAAAATTCAGAAAACAATAAAAAAATGAAGAAAATAATTATATAGTAAGTATAGTATTCGTCAAATGGTGGTACTATTAAGCCACTTTTGATTTTTAGAATTACAGAAAGGGATTAATAGTAATTGGAGAGAGACTGAAATTGGATCTACTGAAGCACCAGTTTCAAGTCCTATGGGTATAACGGAATAGTAAATTGAAATTTTTGAATTTTTGTTCAATTAGGAATGGGCAGTGTCCTGCTTGTTAATTGAGCTTGATTCTTGGTTTGTAGACACAATACATTTTCATCAATCTTTTGCTCTTTGTACCGTGGGAACCTAGATTTATACCTTGCTGGAAAAGAAATAATTTAACACTGAGGTCTTGTACTATCCTGATTTGTTAGTTGCTCTTATTCATAGGATGGAATAACATCAAAAATATTTGAGTAGCACTGTGCTGTGTCCCAAGTAAATCAGAAGCCTAAAGAAGAATTTCTAACCATTGCACAGAATGTAGCCACAGTATTGGTTGTTGAGTCAAAATCAAAATCAGCACATTTTCCCTTGCTTGTTAAGAATAAAATTTGCTGGCAAGATGATCTGCATTGACAGTTAAAAGAAATTCACAGGTGATGTTATGAAATAGAAGGTTCCTCTGCAAGGCTGTTGGTCATTAGATTATAAACTGTTCTTGAACGCACATTTTTATGGCTGGCTTATGAAAAATACATGAAAATAAATTTCCATTTTAGCTAGGCGATCACCTTGTTTAATTTTCCTTAATATCCTATGAATACCGTGTTCTGACTCAGTAATTAATTTTTCTCTGGTCTCTAGCAGATTTGTTACTGGCTACAGAGTTACCTTTGGGTCATCCTATTTAAGGCTGTTCTTTGATTTAATCATTTCTCACAATGTAGTTGTGAAATTATATTTTTGGCTTAAAATCAGTACTCCTCTTCGACTTTTGAAAATGATCTCTGCTGTACTGAATGGTAACTTTTCATCTTTCAGCATACCTCGTCTCAGAATTAGAAGCTGCTAGAATGCTGTATGTAAATGCTCCCCCCAAAAAAGCTCAGGAAGGTGCTGGTAGTGAAGTATTTCAGGAATTAAAAGGCATATGCATTGCTTTAGGCATGTCAAAGCCCCCAGCCAACATAACAATGTTCCAGTTCTTCAGTGGAATAGAAAAAAAGGTAAGAATCAAAGGTTGAATATACAGTAACTTTCTAGTGCACAGCTAGTGATTACTATGGCATATTATTCTGGAAAGATAATTAAAATAGGCACAAAGTAAGCCACCTTGGCGGAATGGGAATAGCTACACCCAAGTGTAGCAATACTACAAAAAAAATATCATTATTACTTTAGATGGCTCATTTTAACTGGCAGGGATATCAAAAAAAGTTTAATTTAATTTAATTTAATAATTTGATTTCTATACCGCCCTTCTCCCAAAGGACTCAGGGCGGTGAACAGGGCAATACACAGTAAAAATCGAATACAAAAATTAAAAAGCCATTAAACATCATGTCCATAAAATCAATCCATATTAAAATTAAAACTAGTTTTAAAAACCCAACCCCATCCCGTCAGACCAGGCCAGCTTGTTCAAAAAAGAATGTTTTGAGATCGCGCCGGAAGGAGCAAAGGTCGGGGGCCATCCGGAGCTCAACCGGTAAGTGGTTCCAAAGGTCTGGCGCGCCCACAGAGAACGCTCTCCCCCTGGGGGTCACCAATCGGCATTCTTTGATCGGCGGCACCCTGAGGAGGCCCTCTCTGTGGGAGCGCACTGGACGGAGGGAAGTTGACGCCGGCCGCAGGTGTTGCCGTAGGTAATCCGGACCCATGCCATGAAGGGCTTTGTAAGTCATAACTAACACCTTGAACCTCACCCGGAGAGCAACCAGTAGCCAATGCAGCTCGCGGAGCAAAGGTGTAACATGGGAGTATCGGGAAGCTCCCAAGACAACTCGCGCGGCTGCATTCTGCACAAGTTGGAGTCTCCGGGTGGACCTCAAGGGCAGCCCCATGTAGAGAGCATTACAGTAGTCTAGACGAGAGGTCACGAGCGCATGAGTGACTGTGTGCAAGGCATCCCGGTCTAGATAGGGCCGCAACTGGTGCACCAGGCGAACCTGGGCAAAGGCCCCCCTAGTCACAGTTGCTTTAGAGATTATCACAGTTTATGTCCGATTTGGCTTGTAGAACATGGTGTTCAGGTGCTTTGAATAAACTGTTATTTCTTCATAATTATCACCAACATAACAATCTGAAAAAGAAAAATCCCTAATTTTAAGGCTGTTCAGTTATTTCTTGCTAAGCTAATATGCAGGAGTCTCCCACATTTTTTCTCCAGAGTTACTTGAAATAAATTATAAATGTTCTTGAACTGAGGTTTTTCCTGAAGATTTTAAAATATATTATTGATGTAAAATATATTATTGATGTAAAAAACAAACATGTGATCCCTTGGTCCCTCTACAACTTCCAAAACCCATGGGAGAGACTTATTTTTATAATGCCAACCAAAAAGGTACAAACATTGAAGTCTTCAGAATCATCCAGTTCGGTACCGATCCATGTGAGAAAATGTAGTAGCTACCATATTAGTATTAATTTTATAATAGAAAATGAATAAAGGTAGTAAACAATTATATTAGGCTCCGTTAGGTGCTTAGCAGATTTCATATTGTACTTAAGATTGCTGGAATAAAGAAGCTATTACCCATTTTTGAATACTATAGGTAAAATCCATTTATTTCCTAGTTCTGTTCTTTGAAAACTTTTCCCTTAAATTTGAATTTTTGCTGTGCTACATAATGTGTTAACGATATTGACATGCTATGGATTTTATATCATTCTTTTATTTTGATTTCATACATTTTTTTAAAACATTGCAACAGATTCCTGTTCTTTTATCAAGACAATTCCTGTATTGTACCATGCAATTGATATAAAAAATATAATGTCTCATGGAATTCTTTAAAATATAATAGCAGTTCCATTTGAAAGCAGAGTGAGAGGGGTAATTCCTCCTCTGTTCCTGCAGCCCACCATTGTTCAAAAAAAAAATTCTGGAAGATTGGGTGATCATATAGAACAACTGTTGGGAGAAGAAAGGTAGATGAAAAGATAAGACATCCTTGAGCACATCTTGTCCTGCCTTATGTTGATTATACGTAGATTTGACAGAGAAATTTGAGTGTATATTTATGCTTTTCGTTTAGATAATCCACTAATACAATTTTATTTTGTTGCAGTTAAAAGAAACATTAGCAAAGGTTCCTTCAAATCACGTAGGAAAACCTTTATTGTCGAAACCATTGGGTCCAGTCCATTGGGTAAGGATTTGATTACAAATCTCACTACTGGTATTTATTCAGTAGCACTTGCCATGCATTTGTATTAAAACAACAAAGCATGTGATATGCTTTTTTAAAAAATTGAAAATCCATCATGTTATTGTTAGTATTTGTTGAACACTGGGATGTGGAGGAGGTTGGGATATACCTAAGGGTATACTACATGTTATGGAATTTTCCCCAGTATGGCCATTGGAATATTATTTAGCTGCTCTATTGTTTAAATTTTGGTTAACTTCCTAGAATTGTGTACATGTCGGTGGCTATAAAAACTGAAATTATAGAATACATCAGATGATTTTCTGAAAATATTTATGGATATTCTTCATAGGATTGAAAATTGAACTAGAAACTATTCAGATTGTAATGCTTTGCAAAGAAAAGGATAGGAAACAAACATGCTTCAGACTAACACTATTTCATTTGGAACAATAAATGGTTGGTTCAGGGAAATGGGTTAAGTCATTCAAAATAGAAAAAATAAAATTCTGTATCAGAATATAACTATTCTAATTTTGGCGATACGATGAAATTCCAAACATAATTCTAAATTTTAGAGAGAAAAATGAAACAAAATACATGTAAGGACATTGATTCTTTGCTGTCCCACATTTTCAAGCCATGTTATGATCATGAATACTTAATACCTCTGAATAAAGGAGAATTGGACATTTTATGTTCCAAGATAATCCTGTCTAAAGACTGTCATTACTAGTGGACTTTGGGAGACATTCAATATGCTAGTTGTTAACCTACAAAGCCCTTTACAGCACAGATTACCTGTGTGACTGTAATCTTGAGTTATGTCTGCTTCTCAGGTAAAATCTGACAAGGTTGGCATGCTTTTATTTTTATTTATTTTTATTTTAATTCCATTTATATCCCGCCCTTCTCCGAAGACTCAGGGCGGCTTACAAGCTTAGCAGTAGCCTTCATTCTATGTATATGCCTGCTTATTAGGGCTTTCACACACACCCCCAAGCGGCATTATTACAAAGTCAGCTTAATTGCCCCCAACAATCTGGGTCCTCATTTTACCTACCTCGGAAGGATGGAAGGCTGTCAACCTTGAGCCTGGTGGGATGCGAACCTGCACTAACTGCAGGCAGCTGGTGTTACTTAAGGAGGCATTAGCCCACTGCTCCACCAAGGCTCTATTGGGTCCTATTACTTAAGCAGTGTTATCTATCGGAACCCAGGAAGCCTGCCTTCTCTGTAGTCACTCCCACCCTTTGGAATACCCTTCCTGAGATTTGACTGGCCCCGTTTGGTAGGTGTTGGAACATCTATTTTCCTTATGGATTGGGTCCGAGATGGTCTGATCTATTGAATGAGTTTTCCCCCCCCCAGCACTTGTTTTGAATTATGTTTTTATACTTTGTTTTGTTAGGTAGCTCTTATTGACTTCTTATTGTTCATTGATTATGTATGTGGTTCTGAGTCATATGCCAAGTAGGGCAGCTGGATAAATTGATCAAAACCAAAATTTTACGATATAATGTCATAATCAGATTTATTTAATGTTGCCTTAGAAGAAGTAGCATTGAAAATTGCCTTAGTAAGATCACACTTAGAATACTGCATCCAGTTTTGGTCATCATATTATAAAAAGATGCTGAGACTGGAAAGAATGCCGCAAAGAGGAACAAAGATGATTAGGAGGCTGGAAGCTAAAACATATGAAAAACAGTTGCAGGAACTGGGTATTCTAGTCTAGTAAAAAGAAGGACATTATAGCAGTGTTCCAATATTTGAGGGGCTACCACAAAGGGGCTGCCACAAAGAAGAGGGGGTCAACCTATTTTCCAAAGCATCAAAGGCAAGACAAGAAAGAATGGATGGAAACTAATCAAGGAGAGAAGCAATCTAGAACTAAGGAGAAATTTCCTAATAGTGAGAACAATCACTGGAGGATTAAGAAGAGACTGGACAACTGCTTGCCTGGAACGGTATAGGGCAGTGATGGCGAACTCAGGGCCCTCTCTGTGGGCATGTGCACTGTTGCCCCAGAGTTTGCCAGAGTAGCGAGCAAGTGGCGTTTGGAAGCATTTGGAAGCAACGGGGCACTGAGTGAGCAAGCGAGCGAGCAAGCAGTGTTTGGAAGCATTTTGAAGTGACGGGGCAGTAAGTGAATGAGTGAGTGAACAAGCAGCATTTGGAGGCATTTGGAAGCAACGGGGCAGTAAGTGAGCGAGTGAGCGAGCAAGTGGCATTTGGAAGCTACAGGGCAGTGAGTGAGCAAGTGGCGTTTGGAAGTGTTTGGAAGCGACGGGGCACTGAGGAAGTGAGCGAGCGAGCAAGTGGCATTTGGAAGTGACTGAGCACTGAGCAAGCGAGCAAGTGGTGTTTGGAAGCGATGGGGTGCTGAGTAAGCGAGTGAGCAAGTGGCATTTGGAAACGTTTGGAAGCAACAGGGCACTGAGGGAGCAAGCAAGTGGCGTTTGGAAGCATTTGGAAGCTACAGGGCAGTGAGTGAGCGAGCGAGCAAATGGCATTTGGAAGTTTTTGGAAGAGGCGGGGCACTGATGGAGTGAGCAAGCAGTGCTTGGAAGTGTTTGGAAGTGATGGGGCACCGAGTGAGTGAACGAATGAGCAAGCAGCGTCTGGAAGCGACGGGGCAATGAGTGAGCGAGCGAGCATGAGGCGTTTGGAAGCGATGGGGCATTAGTGAGCGAGCGAGGAAGCAGTGTTTGGAAGCTACAGGGCAGTGAGCAAGTGGCATTTGGAAGCGTTTGGAAACGACGGGGCACTGAGTGAGCGGGGCACTGAGTGAGCAAGCAAGCAAGCGGCATTTGGAAGCATTGGAAGCTACAAGGCAGTGAGTGAGCAAGTGGCCTTTGGAAGCCATGGGGCAGTGAGCGAACGAGTGAGCAAGTGGTGTTTGGAAGAGATGGAGGAGTGAGTGGGGGAGAGACTGAGCAAGAGGCCTTTGAAAGAGATGGAGGAGTGAGTGGGGGAGAGACTGGGCGAGAAGTCTTTGAAAGAGACAGGGGAGTGAGTGAGAGCGAGTGGAGGCTTTTGCGAGCAAAGTGAGTGAGGTGGCTTTTGCAAGTGAAGGGTGAGAGAAAAAGGGGAAAGTGAGGGGGAGAAGGGAAAAAGAAAAGACATTGACTTTTTAAATTTTATGTTTTCGTAGATTCCAAGTCTTGAACACCCAAAAATGAGTACAGCAAAAAAAGCAAAAACAGATAGTGAAAGATCATTCCAAGAGGCCTGGACAGAGTCATTTGGAGTGATTGAATGCAATAGGAAAGTGTTATGTATTCTATGTAATGAAAGTGTTGTGTGTTGCACATCAGGTGTCAGACGGCACTTTGACACCAACCACAAAAGTGTTGCTAAAATTGGTGAAACTGAAAAAAAGAGTTTATTGAAGGGAAATTAAGGAAATATCATTCCTGGAATCTTAGTTTTTGCAACTATCTTTCTAGAACAAATCATCTGACAGCTGCCAGTTTTCAAATTTCACTGTGCATAGCAAAACATGGTGAGCCCCTCTCTGATGGGGATATTATCAAAACGGCCATGTTGTCTGGGAGTAATTCCCTTTTTCATGGTTTCCCAAACAAGGATAAAATTATTCAATGGATCTCTGAGATGCCACTTAGAGTCCAGTGCACAGCAAATGATGTTAGTCAGCAGCTCACCACTGACTGGCAGCCTGTTACTCCATGTGCTTGGATGAAAGCACAGATATAAATAATCATGCAAGGCTAGCAGTAATTTTGTGTTATGCTGTTGGTGACATGAGAGAAGAGCTGGTGAAACTTATGTCTTTGCCTGAAAGAACACAAGGGATAGATATCTACAATGCTGTGATGGAGGCTTTTTTGTCACAAGACATAAGACCAGAAAAAGTGGTTTCAATTACTAGTGAAGGGGCACTTTCTATGGTGGGGGCAACATCTGGTTTCATACAGTTCTTTGTTAAAGAAACAAAACATCAAGTCATTCAGTTCCATTGTACTATATATCAAGAAGCAAAGATGTCACAAAAATGGTGAATTACATCATGGCTCATGCTCTGAATTTTCAACCATTTCAAGCACTTCTTGAGGAGGTTCACGCACAGTCTAATTGTTTACTTATGTACAATAATGTCCGGTGGCTGAGCAGAGGACGAGTCCTGGAGAGATTTGTAGCCTGCTTGGATGAAATTAGGCTGTTTATGAATGAAAACGGGCAGGAATATCCACAGCTCACTGATATGGCCTGGCTTACCAACCTCATGTTATTTACAGATTTTACACTACACTTCAGTGTACTGAACAAACAACTACAAGATGTAGGGAAAACAGCAGAAAGGATGTTTTGTGATATCAAAACATTTGAGAGAAAACTGCATGTTTTTAAAAGAGACCTTGAAAGTGGGCAGCTGAAATATTTTCCAAATCTAAAAATGCATTTAGAGAATTCTACAACATTTGCAGACAATCATACAAGCCATCAGAAAATCTACAAGGAATTTTCTAGCATTGTAGCAGCTGCAAAGGTGAATTTTAGTAACAGATTTTTATAGTTCCATAAGATAGAGACAACCCTGTGTTTTCTTACTTCTCCAGATAAAGCCAAATTTGAAGAACTTGATCTTTCCTGCTTACACTGGTTACATTTAGGAAATCTGGAAATGGAGCTATTGGAATTTCAAGAAAGCTCTATCTGGAAAAATAAATTCTATGACCTGCGTGAAACACTTGCGAAGATAGAAGGGATGATAAAGGACAGCACAGTTAGTTCTGAAAATGAAATTCTTAAAGTGTGGAATTCTCTGCCAAATAATTTTAAGTCAATGAAAGCACTTAAGATTGCTTTCCTTACTTTGTTTGGATCATCTTATGCTTGTGAGCAGCTGTTTTCAGCTTTGAATTATATCAAATCTGACACTAGAAACAGACTAACCGATGACCTGAGTGCTGCATGTGTTGATCTCAAACTTACAAAGTATGAGCCAAGGTTAGACAAATTATCAGCATGCATACAACAGCAAAAATCACATTAATTGTTCAAAAGCATGCCATATGCAAACTTTTACCTTTCAATAAAAAGTTGCTTGTATCATTGAAAGCTCTGTTATTGTGTTTTTCTTTTAAGACAAAAGATGTTAATGTATGAGTTGTTTTTTTTTTCTAATCTAAAACCTCAGTATTCAGGTTAAATTGCCGTGTTGGCACTTTGCAATAAATAAATGGGTTTTGGTTGCAGTTTGGGCATTCGGTCTTTAAAAGGTTTGCCATCACTGGTATAGGGTCTCCTCCTTGAACAGGGTTGGACTAGAAGACCTCCAAGATCCTTTCCAACTCAGTTATTCTGAAAATGCAAGTGTAAAGCAGATAGAACATTTCTAATGGAAAGTTTAATCTAGTCATTGAAACTTGCTGGAAATCATTTTAAGGGATACTAACAATGATAAACTTTTATTTCTATGTTGCTATGAAACCGGGAACTTTTCCTGAGTGCCATGACATTGCAATTTAAGTTAAGTAGGGAATTTTAAGCGCTATCGAGAAGCAAGACATATTTAAATTAAAAATTTAAAAGGTAAACTGAGGCATTCTAATTACCCTGCTGATTTTCAGTCAGCTGTTCAACTATTGTCAGCTGTTCAATGAGTAGTAGCAATTGCAATTATGTTAAATGAATTTAGTATAGTTCTCCAGAGGATCAGTCCCACTGTGTTTTCCATAATAATAAATTGAATCAAACATCAGACTAAATTCAGTTCCTGGCAGTTCTTGATATTTTTATAAGGTGCATTATTATTCAAATAATTTTTACATTTTTTTTGTAAAACACATTACAAAATAAGCTAAATGTTAAAAAAAATAGAGCTTAGAAAAATAATACTGATTGTTGTTTGATTTTAAAAACATAGTTTAGAAAAGGGGTATCCAAACTTTAAGACTTACGGATTTCAACTCCCAGAATTCCCCAACCAGTTCACAACTCTTAATTGCCAAGGTTGGGCACCCCTGGTTTAGAACCTCTAGAGGTTCTCCAGAGTTTGTGTCCTAGTGACTCTGATTCTGTTCATTGTCTATCAAAGAAAAATATGAATTGTAACAGAGAGAGAGAGAATCTGTTTCATTAAACGCTACTTCCAAAGTAATAATCTTGGCTTCCTGTATGTTATTTCTTAAGCCTGGGTGTGTGTTGGAATCATGTTCTATTTCCATTTCAGCTTTCCTAGGTGTCTCCTTGTGGATAAACCAGATTTTGAATCCGGTTTTCTAAAGCACAGTTTAATATTATTTTTCTAATCAGGATTTTATATAGGGTAGCCTTGTTATAATTATTATTGAATTACAGTTCCTCCCATATGCAAAATAGGGGATTTTAATTAGAACTGGGTGAGTGCACTTGATACTTTTGCCTGAGTGATCCAATATATTTGTTTGAGATGACATTTGAACTGAATCCTGTAATAAAAGGTTTGGAGAGATTTGACCATATGTGTGAATTTTCATTTCAGGAAAAAATCGAAGCTATTAATCAAGCCATAGCCAATGAATATGAGGTTCGGAGAAAATTGTTAGTAAAACGTCTGGATGTAACTGTGCAGTCGTTTGGCTGGTCAGATCGAGCAAAGGTATAGTTTGCTTTCTCTAACCAATTTTTTAAAAATGTATTATCTGCCTGTAGTTAGATAACTGTCTTTTGTGGTTAACCCCTTCCAGTCAGGATTCAGGCCTGGTTATGGGATGGAAATGGCATTGGTCTCGCTTGCCGATGATCTCTGGCGAGAGTGAGATAGGGCTAGTGCAACCATCCTTGCTCTCCTTGACCTCTTGGTGGCTTTTAATACCATCGACCATGATGGTATCTTTTTGGGTCGGTTGCGCGGGGTAGGGTTGGGTGGCACAGTTCTGTGCTGGTTTGTCTCCTTTCTTCGTGGCTGGTCCCAATTGGTATTGATAGGGAGTTGAGGGGTCCAGCCCTTTGCTGCTATTTTGCCGCTATTTTCTCTGCCAGTTGGCTTTGGGCGAACAGCACAGTGGTTGATCGAGTACCAACAGATCCCACCTCCTCCCATTCTTCCCCGCCCTCCCCACGTGATCTTAGATTTTAATGTTTGATTTTAGAGATATTTAGACATATTTTTATGACTGTAAGCTACCCAGAATTACCCTATGGTAAGATGGGCAGCCAATAAATTTTATAAATATAATTAATTAATTAATTAATTAATTAATTAATGGGAAGAGAAATGGCTAACCTTTTAAATAAACATTAGTCTTTTTTGGCACTAATAATAAAGTATGAGTTTAACAAATGTTACAGAGTAGAGTCCTCCAATTATTGCGGAGAAAATACATACACTGTGCTCTCTTTTGGCTGCATCTTCAGATTACCGTGCTTTGCAGCATTTGCAGCATTTTGCTCTTCTAGTAGAAGGATCTATGAACAGCATCCATTTACAAGCCTCTTCTACTAATGACAGTAGAACCCCGTGCCTTTTTCTTCCCTTTCCCTGTGAATAGGAGAAGAAAAGCAGAGAGTGAAAGGTACTATTTGGAGTAGTAAAAAGTGGGAAAGCAAGTGGAAAGACAGGAAGAGGGAGAGAAGGGACAGAGGGAAATGCAGTAGCAGGACAGAGGAAAGTCTGGGGTGATGGGCTATCCTCAACCCTCCTTCCATTCCACTTCTTATTTTTTTAATATATTTGGAAGGCACCAATTCGAAAAGGACATGTTGAAACTGATACTTGTTTTCTGTTCTGGTCCTTTCCCTAGTCCTACCTATAGAGTTTAAGAGTTTGAGCTAGGACAGGGGTAGGCAACCTCGGCTCTTTTATGACTCATGGACTTCAACTCCCAGAATTCCTGAGCCAGCTTGGCTGGCTCAGGAATTCTGGGAGTTGAAGTCCATGAGTCATAAAAGAGCTGAGGTTGCCTACCCCTGAGCTAGGAGCTCTTGCATACCATTGAGCTATGGCTGTTCCATTTTATTGTCCAACTTTTAACTTCCCTTTCTTCTGCTTGTATCCCATTCATTGTAGAACTCTTTCTCCTGAATTCCTTATTCTTGTGGAAAATCCATGTATCCAGCATAAAATAATTATTGATGTGCTATAGATTCAATTTTAAGCCATATGCACAGAAGCACTTCCGTAAATGGCCCCTCAAAGCCTTAGACTAGGCATGTCCAGCCCATCAGTTGCATGCAGTCCTGGACAGTTAGTAATGCAATTGTAAGCTTTTAACATTATTATGTGATTTATATACGTTAATTATATATTTTATATGTGGCCCAAGACAATTCCTCTTCACTCAGTGCGGCCTAGGCAAACTAAAAGATTGGACACCCATGCCTTAGACCATCAGACCATCAAATAAAGTCCATATCATCTGACATGTTCTTTGAATGTTTTTCACGGACATAGATCTGGAACTGAAAGATCAAGCAGCTATAGTTAAGTAGGGTATAAGGTATGGAAAGTTGGAGGAGAAAGGACAAGAAAATCTATGTCTACGTCTTTAGAATCTTATGCTTCTTTATTTGCTGTGGGATAGTTTTTTGCAAGACAGATTTTTCATAGCTTTTAGTGATTATACCTCTGCTAAAAGCAGGGATGTAGGAACTACTAGTTGTCATGGAAATGAGATTTTAAACTAAAATGGCTATCAAGAGCTATTGACAAAAGTGGGGGGAATTATATTCCAAATTTAAAATACTTGTATGTACAGTGTCCCAACAAGGAGGTAGGGTAAGTCTTACTTTAGCCTTATCTGATTGAATGTATTAATTGAATGTGGTTTGATAGAATTCTAGTTCAACATATCTAAAAGCACCAGGTAGGAGATGGCTTTGTTAAACAATGTATACCTTACACATCGTTGTTTACACTGTTCACATAATATATAACAGAACACTACTAAGTATGGTTGGTGAAACAAAGAAGAAATAGGGAAGGTTTCAGCATCAGATAACCCAATGTGGCCAGAAAGATTTCATTATATACTACTTCATGAGTAAATACAGCCATTGTTATGAAAACCTTCCACATGTTGTTTCAACATATGCCTACATGCTTAATAATTAACTGAATGTTTTATACAATTGACTCCCTTCACTTTCTCTCTCTCTCTCTCTCTCTCTCTCTCTCTCTCTCTCTCTCTCTCTCTCTTCCCCTCCCTCCCTCCCTCTCTGTAATAGAGCCAAACAGAGAAATTGGCTAAAGTCTATCAGCCAAAGCGTGCCATCTTATCTTCTAAATGTGCTATATCTGTTGCACACCTCTTGGCAGCTCGACAAGATTTATCAAAGATAATGAGGACTAGCAGTGGCTCTATCAGAGAAAAGACTGCGTGTGCCATTAATAAGGTATCTGGGTTGTTCTGATGATGTTTTTTAATTTGTACATATCTGTGTTTGTTAAGGAATTGAATTGGGAAAAAATGTATTTGTGCAAAATTTCAATCTTTTCTGTGCATATATGCACATTAAGCTTCCATCTTTTACCTAATTCCTTTGCCAAAATCCTCCTTCCTTCCTTCCTTCCTTCCTTCCTTCCTTCCTTCCTTCCTTCCTTCCTTCCTTCCTTCCTTCCTTCCTTCCTTCCTTCCTTCCTTCCTTCCTTCTCTGAGCTGGAAACGACCGGTCCTTAAGGGCAATTTAGTTACTTGGTTTATGTTTTGATACTTGCTTGTAAAAGCAAGGTTTGAGTTTGTAAGCAAAACAATCATGCTTGTACTGATGTACCGGCTAGCAAGCTACTTCATAAAAAAGTAATGTAATGCTTTATTACAGATGTAGTCAGGGATGTAAAGATGCTTGCAGTAAATCATCTGTAAGAGATACTCTAGATTACATCTGACATTAGAAAGGAATGAATGCCAGGTTTGTTCCACTGAAGGATTTATTTGATACCTTTGGAAGATGTATATATAACCCAGTCTATTTTTATACTATATCGATCAGTTTAAGGCTATTTTTTTCTTCAGATATAAAAAACCCCATATTGAATATTATTTAGAGTTTCAGATTTAGAACTTTGTATAACAAAATCTGTTTGACTTGAGCTGTATTGTAAATCCATGATTGTGATTATGGTATTCTTTAAATTTCAATTTTCCTCCAAACTAATTACTGTTCCGTGCAACCACATGGTGGCTTGACAGTTTGGTTGGATTGTTTGAAGAGAGTCACAATGTGGCCAAGCCAAAATTGGAATGTTTTTGGTTTTCAGCCAAGACGAAATCTGGAAAGACATTATAGGGTGTTCATAGAGTGAGTAGAGCAAGACTGATGAACCTCTCCTCTCCTCTCCTCCATGCCTATATCCTAACAGACCTGATGATATTCCCAGTTTGTACCTTTCCTTGTCTCCCCTTTACTCTGCTGCACTTTAATTGAAGCGTAGTGTGTTTGGAACAGTCTGATTATAGAATATTTTCCACACCTGTAAATGCTTCTAATGTTTATCTTTGGAAGCTTCTGTTCCCTCGTTAAATCATCATTGTGTATTTTCATTGTAGCTTATGATGTTTTTTTTTCCTTCCATGGACTCAAATTTATACAGGTTTTTTTTAAAAAAACAAACACAAAATGATATATTGACATATTTTTGCATTTACTTTTCCACCATGTTGGTTTTGTTTCCTTTTAGGTGCTTATGGGCCGAGTGCCTGACAGAGGTGGGAGACCCAATGAAATTGAGCCACCTCCACCTGAGATGCCACCATGGCAGAAAAGGCAAGATGGTCCTCAGCAGCAAAGTGGTGGAGGCAGAGGCGGAAGAGGTGGCTATGAGTCATCATATGGAGGACGTGGAGGCTATGAACAAGGGAGTCATGACCGAGGAGGCCGAGGCGGATATGACCAAGGAGGTTATGAAAGAGGAAGTCGAGGAGGGTATGACTCATCATACAGCAACCGAGGAAGTCATGAACACGGGGGTCATGAACGAGGCCGTGGACGTGGTGGCTATGACCATGGTGGCAGAGGGGGAGGAAGAGGAGGCAAACCTCAAGGTGGCTGGACCGATGGTGGAGGAAGTGGCTATCAAGATCTCTATAGGGATAATAATTACAGAGATTCAGGATTTCAAACTGGTGGCTACCATGGTGGTGGCAGTGGAGGTGGCTACCAAGGAGGTGGATATGGTGGTTACCAATCATCATATTCAGGAAGTGGATATCAAGGTGGAAGTGGCACTTATCAACAAGACAACAGATATCAAGATGGGCACACCAGTGATCGAGGTGGAGGTCGTGGAGGAGGGCGAGGTGGTCGTGGAGGCCGTGGCAACCGTGGTGGGCAAGGAGGTGGCTGGGGAGGAAGAGGTGCACAAAACATTAATCAGGGGGGGCAGTTTGAGCAGCATTTCCAGCAAGGGGGATATCAGTACAATCAATCTGGATTTGGACAAGGAAGACACTTCACAAGCTGAGGCTATAAAAGTTTCTCAATTGGCAGAGCTCATGTAATAGTAGTCTGCTTATTTTTTCTTTTTGACTTAATACCGGTCGACACATCAGGCTGACTTTTCAAACTATTTGTGCTTTTGAGCATACGTGAAAATATGGAT
This sequence comes from Vipera berus, assembly GCF_964194415.1. Lineage (NCBI taxonomy): Eukaryota > Metazoa > Chordata > Lepidosauria > Squamata > Viperidae > Vipera > Vipera berus. Next base: position 295,876,509 of record NC_138202.1, on the reverse strand, counting down.
ACACTGCCCAAGTCTAAGTGCAGTTTTCTTCTCCAGGACTCAGAACTTTAATAGAGCAGCCGAGGTTCTATATCTTACAGTAAACTGGAGATTCAGAATGCATGTGTGTTCATGCAAGTAATATGAGAACCAGTATGCCTATCTTTTTACATGGACTTGTTTTTCCCATGTAAATCCTTCTCTTATTTATATACCATATTGGATTGCTGACTTCAGATCTATACTGTTACGCTGCACATATGTGTAGTTAGCTGTGCATAAGTCCAGTTAAGTCAGATGGATTTAAGCATTTTAACTATGCAAAGAATTGCAGCCTTCTTTGCTAGGTTCTGGATTTATTATATGAGCTCTACTGCTGGTAACTTGTTCAAGTAGCCTTATTGCTCCGACTGAAAACACACGTGAAATCAACTGTCCTGACACTCATGCCATGCAAAATCATAGTTAGTCAAGCTAAGTTGTAAAGAGAGACTAGAAATAGCCCCATGCTTCCCCATAAGTCCACCTTGCTCTCATCGATTACAAAACAGTTGCCCCCACCCCACCCCCGATCAGCCTAACTTTTACTTGAAACCTGGAACCATTTTTTATGCACTAATTAAAACCACTCAACCTAAAATGCAGAATGGTTTCCTCTTGTCGTTTTAACTCAAGTTGAAATGCCTTTCTGCTCAGTTTGTTACATTTTTTCTTCACTAAAAGTTGCATTAGTGCGCCTTGCCTTTATTTTTTGGGTTTATTTGCAAATAGAAATATTGTCAAGCTGTGAAAGAAAATGGCTGAAGGTGTGCTCTTGTAAAAAGTGAGCAATAAAAAATATCTGTTCTCCCTTTGGTTTATTGGTCCTTAACATTACAAAAATAGTTTTGTTTCTTTAGCATGAGGTTGAAGAAGCGTCTTCAAGTTGAAAGCATGCTTTTAAGACTGTAAAAAATGATTGGATTGGTGGGCAGAGTTCTGCAGTAAACTGGAGATGAAAACAAAATGTATCTATCAAGGAGAAGCACTCCCTTCAAGCAGGAACTGCTTGTGCTTTATCACTGGTACTAAATTACTTCTGGCAGAGCAATTTTAGAAAGCTCTGAGGATGGGAATGGCAGAAGAAACACATTTAACCCACTCTTAAATACATTGGTTCAATTTACAGGGGCACCAACTAAATTTTCATCCAGGTTTGTATTGCAGTCTTTGATTCATCAAACCCATTTGTTCCAGTTTGTAGTTACCAAGTAGGCATAGTTTGAAGTCAGTGTGCTAAAACTGTATTGAGAATTCTGGTCACCAGGTTCTGAAAATAAGATATTTATAGCTCAGTAAAAATAGTTCCTAAACGCTCTGATATTTGCAGCATAAAACAGTTCACGGTTTTAAAAATCTCCACTAGGTGTTGCTCCTGGTTCAAAACTAAAAATATTTAATTCTTGTTAATCACTGGATTAGAGGCTGGGGTTCTATATCACATGTAGAAACTCCTGCATATATGTCTTTACATTTTTGTGGCAACATTTTTTTATTTTTTATTTTAAAAGAGGCTTCTGTCTATGGTGCCAATAGTGCAAATAACATTTCAAGTAGTTGGTATCTTTGCTGGATTTCCTGAGTATTACTGCCACTTAAGATGGATGAGGAGACTCTTTAGAAATCTATATATATGTTGAATCAAAGAAATATAAGAAATTATAACAGTGAATTAACAGCTTGTATATTGCATTGTAGATATTAATATGTCAGCATATAATAAGAATTACAGAGCAGCTAGCACAAGCGGGCAATGCCTGTGTAAGATGGCATGAAATCTTTATGGGGAAAAGTCTGCTATGTGGAAGTAACAAAATTATTCTTGGCTGTGGAGCTCAGCAGTTTTCTAACTCTTTGTTTTTTATGTACTAAAATCGGCAGGTTCAAAAAAAACAACCCATGTTGAGTTCATCTCTCTGCACTTTCTTGATAACATCATGGAAAGTCTCTATTGGGGGCTTTCTTTGACTTCCTGGTCTAGCCAACAGAAAACACCCAATATTTTAGGTCCAACATAATTTGTTAAAATACATTAAAATAAGATATAGTAATTGAGGAAGTCCTTGGCACAAGGCCAATTAAAATGATCAATTATTTATTTTTTGTATCCTACGGAATTTCCAGAGATACGGAAAGTGAATGTTAATTAGTAACTCACTAGTAGAAAGGAGATAGATATGTGTATGAAAAGCCTGCTCCATAAGCAGAACTGACCATTTTATGTGCTTCTCTTTCTAACTGCCTCTGGTGTGAATTATGTAGTAATACATACAGGCTCTTATTTGGATCTAAAATAAATCACTGAATTGTAGGAAAGGGTACTTATTCTGCCTGCAATAAATGGATTTCTTTTTCAGGGATGGTATAATTTCCAAGAAAAAATAATAATCTGTCAGCTAGGAGATGGTTAAAAAAGGAAGTTGAAAACTATCTAAACACAAAGGCTAAAATAATCAAAAGATACAAAACATCTAATTTTTAAATCTTAGTACTGTTGAGTAAGCACCAGAATATTTTACTGTACAGTGAGAGAAAAAATTATTTGATCTCTTGCTGATTTTGTACATTTGCCCACTGACAAAGAAATGATCAGTCTATAATTGTAATGGTAGGTTTATTTTGGGACACGGTAGCTCAGTGGGTTAGGACGCTGAGCTTGTCGATCAGGAGGTTGGCAGTTTGGCGGGTCGAATCCCGAGTGCCGTGTAACAGAGTGAGCGCCTGTTACTCGTCCCAGCTTCTGCCAACCTAGCAGTTCGAAAGCACATAAAAATGCAAGTAGAAAAATAGGGACCACTACGGTGGGAAGGTAACAGCATTCCGTGCGCCTTTGGCGTCTAGTCATGCCGGCCACATGACCACGGAGACGTCTTCGGACAAGCGCTGGCTCTTCGGCTTTGAAACAGAGATGAGCACCGGCCCCTAGAGTTGGAAACGACTAGTACGCATGTGCGGGGGAACCTTTACCTTACCTAGGTTTATTTTAACAGTGAGAGACTGAATTCTTATTCTTATTACATTTATATCCCGCCCTTCTCCGAAGACTCAGTGCGGCTTACAAGCTTAGCAGTAGCCTTCATTCTATGTATATGCCTGCTTGTTAGGGCTTTCACACACACCCCAAGCGGCATTATTACAAAGTCAGCTTATTGCCCCCAACAATCTGGGTCCTCATTTTACCTACCTCGGAAGGATGGAAGGCTGAGTCAACCTTGAGCCTGGTGGGATGCGAACCTGCACTAATTGCAGGCAGCTGGTGTTACTTAAGGAGGCATCAGCCCACTGCTCCACCAAGGCTCAATAACAACAACAAAAAATCCAGAAAAATGCATTTCAAAAAAGTATAAATTGATTTGCATTTTAATGACCCCTTCGCAAAACATGACTTAATACTTGGTGACAAAACCCTTGTTGGCAATGACAGAGGTCAGATGTTTCTTGTAGTTGGTCACCAGGTTTCCACACATCTCAGGAGGGATTTTTCCCCCCTCCTCTTTGCAGATCCTCTTCAAGTCATTAAAGTTTTAAGGCTGACGTTTCGCAACTCAGAACCTTCAGCTCCCTCCACAGATTTTCTATGGGATTAAGGTTTGGAGACTGGCTACGCCACTCTAGGACCTTATTGTGCTTCTTCTTGAGCCACTCCTTTGTTGCCTTGGCCATGAGTTTTGGGTCATTGTCATGCTGGAATATCCATCCATGACCCATTTTCAATGCCCTGGCTGAGGGAAGGAGGTTCTCACCCAAGATTTGACGGTACATGGCCCTGTCTATTATCCCTTTGATGCGGTGAAGTTGTCCTGTCCCCTTAGCAGGAAAACACCCCAAAAGCATAATGTATCAAGTTTGAAGGTAGGGATGGTGTTTTTTGGGTCATATGCAGCATTCCTCCTCCAAACACAGGAAGTTGAGTTGATGCCAAAGAGCTCGATTTTGGTTTCATCTGACCACAACACTTCCATCTAGTTCTCCTCTGCATCATTCAGATGTTCATTGGCAAACTTCAGATGGGCCTGTACATGTGCTTTCTTGAGCAGGGGAACCTTGCGGGTACTGCAGGATTTCAGTCTTTCACGGCGTAGTGTGTTACCAATTGTTTACTTGGTGACTATGGTCCTAGCTGCCTTGATACTGGTATCATTGACAAGATCCTCCCATTTAGTTCTGGGCTGATTCCTCACTGTTCACATGATCATTGAAACTCCATGAGGTAAGATCTTGCATGGAGCCCCAGACTGAGGGAGATTGACAGTTATTTCGTGTTTCTTCCATTTGCAAATAATTGCGCCAACTGTTGTACCTCATCAAGCTGCTTGTTGATAGTCTTGTAGCCCATTCCAGCCTTGTGTAGGTCTACAATCTTGTCCCTGACATCCTTGGACAGCTCTTTAGTCTTGGCGATGGTGGAGAGTTTGGTATCTGATTGATTGCTTCTGTGGACAGGTATCTTTTATACAGGTAACAAGCTGATATTAGGAGCACTCCCTTTAAGAGAGTGCTCCTAATCTCAGCTCATTACCTGTATAAAGGACACCTGGGAGCCAGAAATCTTGCTGATTGATAGGGGATCAAATATTTATTTCACTCATTAAAATGCAAATCAATTTGTAACTTTTTTGAAATGTGCTTTTCTGGATTTTGTGTTATTCTCCTTCTGTTAAAATAAACCCACCATTACAATTATAGACTGATCATTTCTTTGTCAGTACAAAGAAATTTTGTACAAATTGTACAAAATCAGCAGAGGATCAATTATTTTTTCCCCTCACTGTAGTTGCTTGCAAACAATGCAAAAATGTTTAATTTTTAAAAAATGGATAAATCTTATGGATGATTTTAAGGCTAGCAATTCGGTTTACAAATTAAAGCCTTTTCTGGCAATTTGGTTGTAGTAGTGCCATATTACAGAGAAATAGAATCTGCTAAATATTAATTTTTTAAAAGGTCTCTTATATCTTGCAACATAGAATAAGTTATGAATTGAAGTCACTCCAGTTATTTGGATTTAAATAGGCAGATTTCCATATTTTCAAGACAATGCTAATTTTATGATTTCAGAAGAGAAATAAATAGCTTTGTGGCCATATCACAGATTAATACTTGTATTCTACATCTGTTGTGGAAAGAGTCTATGCAACTTACAAGTTAGTTTACAGGATAATGAATGTTTCAAGCAGATGGGTGATTGCAAATAGCCTCTTTCAAAGGTACAAAATGAGATATCAGAATATTACTGAATCTCTAGGTAAGAATACTGATTCTGTTGACAGATTTTCATTTTCTATATATCATAAAGCATTTGCTATTTATAAAATCCAGTGTTTATTTCCAGTTTGCTAAAAGGTGTGAAAACAACAAAATGGCTCCAACAGCCATGAAATGAAACATAATACACATTTACATCATTCTAGGAAACAATGAAAGACAGATTTTTATTCTTCTTTAGCTTGGTGCTTTCCAGGTGTAGGCTCTTAGCCATGCTGGGGATGATGGGAATTGTAAACTACACTTGGCAGATATTAAGATTGAAGAAAGCTAGGCTAAATTATGCCGCCTAAATTCCACAATCTTTCAAGTATATAATCTTATTTCATCCAGTTCTGTGAATTAAGTAGCAAGCACACATTGTGGATTATCACAAACTGAATATAAAAATTTAGGTAGCTTCATACTTGTGGTGAGAAATAATACTTCTTTAGGAAAACCCTCAACCTAATAAATCTAATATGTGAATGCAGCCACAGGGGAACCTGAGCTTTTAGTTCCAGATTAAAAAAAATCAGCTTTCAGTTGTTTATGGGGGATGCCTCAGAATGTGGTAGATTGACAAAATTTGGATCCAGGAATTTTGGTAACTAATACTTCTATAAGCCAATATGATTTTGATATTGATGATTTAAATAGTGAAAGCAGGATTTCTGTTGCTGGCAACAGAATTGCAGATGTTCTGCAGTTATAATGTTTCTTTGTGTTGCATCAGTGCAAGATAGATCAAATTACTTGAGTGAGAAAATAAATAGTGTACTCTTGTCATTAAGCAACTGTCACCAGTGATAAAATCTGATGAATGTAACGTCGGTATGAAGTTCAGCCATATCCAGGCAATTTATAAAATATCACACAGTTTTCTTGAACTATCGTCTGACAGCAGATTTTCTGCAGCAGATCAGCAAGCCTATAATAAATCAAAGGAAACAATTCTCAGTGTTTTGTTTAGACAAGATTGACATACGTACTTCAAGAGGAAAAAAACAAAATCAATGGTACCACCAGGCTGGACTGTATCAGTTCAACATGCTGGGATTCTGTGTTTAAGCTGCCTATGTTGTATGCTAACATTCATTTGCTGTTAGAGATAAGAATATGACTATCTATTCACCTTGGCATGCTGTTTTTCTATCAGCAGGAAGCTTAACCTATGCACCCACTTGGTCTGAAATGGTAAACTGCATTAGGTAGCTAATATTGTACTATTTATGTACAATTTATAAGGTTGCTTAACTCTATAGTGATTGTTGGCAGCATATGACACTGAAAACAGCATGAAAACAATATAATAGAAAAAATATATTTGGACAAAGTAACGAAACATCCCCAGACATTTTCAGTGGCCTCATTTTGATGTTAAAACAGGTGGGGTAAGAATGTTGAGCCCTGTGGCATCCCACATTTCAGAAGCTTTAGGCACAAACTCTCCCTCCCACCAACATCAATAGCAACCAACCACAGGCAAAGGAGAACTACCACAATATGGTACCCACTGTCAGTTCCCACAGGCAGTCAGGTATTAATTATCCCCTCTTGGCTTCACCAGTGATCAACAATTATCACCACTGCTATCTCCCAGTATGAAAAGTGATTGAGAAGGGTTTAGATCAAGAGGTCTTCAAACTTGGCCCTTTTATGACTTGTGGACTTCAACTCTCAGAATTCCTCAGCCAGTGTACCTGGGAGTTGAAGTCCACAAGTCATAAAAGGGCCAAGTTTGAAGACCCCCTGGTTTAAATAATCTGATCCCTCCAGGATCATGTGAAGCCCAGCCTGACTGCCTACAGTATTCAACATTTTTTTTCTACAAAGAAATGGTTAGAAACTGTTCTGGACTGTTGAATCCAGCAGTGGTTTTCTGAGGAGAGGGCACACACTGCCTCTTTCAAAGACAGGCTCAACCATCACCTCCTCATGGAGGCTGACACTATCACATTAGATAACCTTCAAACTGATCGTTTTTATCTCAATTATTGAGTTCTGAATGTAAAATTTCTGCCCCGCATATGTAATACAGTGGCCAATCTCAAATACATTGTCATAATAAAGAGGATATATACAGTAAACATATAATTCCATATATACATTACTTTAGTTAATGGAAAAAAGTTCCTGAAGATATGCAATAGTCTTTGTTGGTGACTATTTTACCTACTTAGTTATTAAGTTTATATGCTGCATGGATGTATATTCCATTCCTACTGTACATATATATGTCACCAAGGCATAATTTGTCCTATAGTTTACAGTTGCAAAAACAGTATGTTAAAATTTATAGTATATTGAGAAGAAAGAATAGGGTTTTAAACCCCTAAGAATGTTATAGCACAAACCTTGACTTTCTGTCTGTCTAGGAGTGTTTCTGTTCCATTTTGATCCATCACATGTACTGTTGTGTCCCTGTTGACTGGAATGTTAGATTTTTCATTCTCCCATTTTGCAAAGCCTTTATTCTTTCCAGATTTACCATGGAACCTGGATTTCATTTTGGGGAAAGTGTGTGATCCTGAATCACCCCAACCTGATTCATTCCACAGTGGTTCTGTCTGAGTTGCTTGACTAGTGGTTACCCGCTGGAGATGAACTGAAATCTTCTGAGAACAGCCGGTTACAAGCGTGATTGCTCTGCTATCAAGATCCTGATTTTGTGGGTTTACAGTGGGGAATTTAAATACTTCATCTTGTACTGTAATATAACAAAGTGCAAATCAGTTAAGTTAAAGTACAAATATGGAAGAAATGCTGGCTAGATAGCAAATTAGTTTCAGCTAGGGAAAATGACAACATCTCTAAAATTTTAAGTCTTCTTTCAGCACTGGAAAGTGTATATCGCGTGTAATTTAAATAATTTTTCCTTAAGGAATACATACATATTTCACATCCCACAATTTTGATAGAATTAAACACTGTTTTACTTCTGTCCATCATATTGGTAAATTAGAAAAGCTTTAATTACTTCCACTATCTGGTTTATTCTAGAAGTGTGAGACTACAACTTTCAATATGACAAAACTTACAGTAAATACTGTACTTCTAGAGTACAGAGCATAGACTTGGAGAAAGCTGATCTGCAATAACCAATAATTAAATGTGTAACATTTGATACATAATTCAAGAAACCTCCAAATTGTCAGCTTAAAAATCAAACACTTAAACTCCTAGTAAGCAAATAATCCTACAAATTTCTTCCAAGACCAACTAATCTCAGTTAATAATTTTACAAAGAATATCTTTCTTTCATAACTGTAAATAGGTCAATGTAGTCAATAGCATTAAATATCTTATGTTCAACCATGATTTGCACTTTCAATCTATTTTGAAGCTCCAGGTCTGCATCCATCTAATAGAAAAAAAAAACCTGTTTTTTCAAACCCATGAAATGTTTTGCTATCTTTTGTTCTTTTCATTAAATTGGAAGATCACGTTTATTTCCTAACTAAAGCAGAGTTGCACAAGTAGATTTGTATTTCATACTTTTTCGAATTGTCTTTTCACATCTGATAAAATCACATAATCAAAATCCAAGGCTGTAAAAGGTTTAATTACTAGGAAATTATCCTTAACATATCCTTTTAGGTTTCTTGAAGTATTTATAAGCTATCTTTCTGGCCATCCACGGAGATAGGGTTTCCAGAAAAAGGAAGGAGGGGGAACTGAAATTGCTTTGGTTTCTCTTCTTCCTTGAAAACATTTTGCTTCTCATCTAAGAAGCTTCTTCAGTTCTGAATGAGACGTGAAACATTTTCAAGGATAACACCCCCCCACCCAAAAAAGTCCAGTTGCCTTTCGAAAAGCACCTTTGGGACAACCATGATCTGGATAATTGAGAATCTTCGTAGACATTTTCCAAGGAAGTGCATTCTACAAGCAATGTTACCTGTCTCTTATGTAAGACATTTTTAAGAGACTCTTCTGCTGACCTTAAGGTCTGAACAATTACATGTTAAGATGGCTTGACTCTCTCAGGGACTTCCTAACAATTTAAACTTTTCAAAGTTAAATCAGTATTTTAAACCACCATTTCCTTGACCTTTTCAAAAGAGATCTCTTCACACATCAGATAACTATGTTGGAAACTATTTGGGTGAACACAAGAAACACAAATAGTCAATTACTGTTGTGGCACAATTGACCCTCAACAAAAATTGAACTCTTTGTTTCAGGTATTGGGCTTCATTTCAGCATACTTGCAAGCAACAGCTACACAAATCTTCTTATGCCCACAGCAAGAGTTCCATATGACATGCAACAGTGATGATAAAACTTGTATACCACCTCTAAAAGACTCTTGAGTTGCTGTCAAGTATAGATGAGTGCTCTGGTATGGTGATGTATCCCTAGCCAGAAGTGGGAGAATTGGAATAATCAACTATGCAGATTGAGCCATGTGAATCTCATTGGGAGGGGATTCCCCATTAAAATCATTTCAGGCTTTCTTAAGCAACTGTGAAAATAATAGGGTCACTTAAATCGTAACAAAAGCTGTTTATTTCACAAGGACAATAATTAGTGCATTCAAGGCACTCATTCCTAATACTGTTGGAACATGAAAAGCATGGGTTAAACAATCAGCCATGAGACATGGTGTTGTCTCTTACCTGCAGGCAGCGATGGACTATTGGGCAAAGAACCGTGACTGCTGTTCAGTGAAGTCCCCCTGGCAAATTTCCTACAAGCTAGAACTAGCAGATCTCTGCACTGTTTATGACAGTTGGCACCACAATCTGGAGTAAACCACCAGCAAGGAAATAAAGAATAGTTTTGGTGAACTGCTATGTCCAAAATGAGGTAGGCCAGCATAAACTTTGCATTTGTAAAACATTTTTAAAAATCAGAAGTAAAAACCCTAGATAACTAATATTATGTGCATGGCAATAGAACATGCAGTGTGGCCCTCGAAGGGGTGTAGGGCATATTCCTATGCTTATGAAATAATGGCAGACCTATTTGTTCTTTCCAACTTTTTGGCACTTATAATGCAGCTTCAATAGATTGCCAAAATGGTACAAATATTGCTGTGGAGAAAGTATGTTTGGAATCTCATGGGGAGATACTGGGGCAGCATGTAATATGGACTGAAGAAGAAGCTGGTAGAAAAAAGATTAAAAACTCATATCTACTACCTCTTCATTCCAACTCTCACAGTCCAAAAGTATTTTTTCTACAAAAAATAAGACTTATAGATTTATTCATTACTTTAAAATCTCTTTCTCACATTCCCACCGGTCTCAGAATATTAATTGCTTTCAAACAACCAGTTTCTCAACTGGATAAGATCAGTTCATTTTCTGTATAAAAATAAAAGCAAAATAGACAGCATTGCAAGGCAGCTAAAGTAAAGCATATTTAAATCCCAGTTAATTTAATGGGAATTTAAATGTTAGTAAGAGGAACCTGTAAAAATGGTAGACCAACATAGGTAGTCTATCCTATCAGTATTTTGAGTGCCTCAACTATTAGACCATGTGACACCCTGCATGCTATTTCCCCTCTAAAATGCATTTTTCCAATCCTGACTACCAGCTATTTCTGTCTGCCATGGCTCCTTTATACTGCCAGATGTAATGTATTCAAGCATTATTAGTCTCAGCTGCAGGCTGTTGTTAGGGGAAGCAGCATACTATTTATATATGTTGAGAAAATTAAGTCAGGAAGTATTCTGCATGGACTCTAAAGCTGAGCAGAAAGGATTATGCTCCACTTTCTTAATAAGATTTATGTACGAATGGATAGAAAATTGCCAAGTCAGCCAGGCAGGTGAAAGTGCCCCATTTTTCTGCTTCCCCCAAAGAACTAGTGGTCAGGAGTGGAATACTGGTTAAAAGTTATATGTTTGCAGCACAAAAATTGGAGCAAGACTAAACAAGGCTGTAATTCAGAAGTGTAGCAGTAGAGTAAGCATGCATAGGGATGGCATTTACTCAGATTAACCTGAATGCAAAAATGTATAGAATGGCATTTTACCAACAATCAAAAGGCCGAATATTTTTTTTAAAAAAAAGACCTAGAAACTAAATGGCCATGCATGATTTACGGTACCTTTGCATCTGTAGCCTTGCTTGATTATACCCCAGAGCTGTAATTAAAGACAAAAGAAATAAAAAAGCAAGCCGGAAGGAACACAACCTCCTTATGAACATAGTAACAATGGCTACAAAAGCACAAACAGGAAATTACTCCACTCAACACCCTTCCTGTTAGAAAGAACTATCCATTCAACTGTGAGACTTTGCCCTCACATTCCATTGCCTCCAAATGAAACAGCACCGAACTGATTCAACAGGTCACAACTGTACTATTACTTATCCCTTAACCCGTCTTAATCCCCACATTCCATCGCTGTATACTTACAAATCCAGCACAATGTTCACAGAAAGTTGGCTTAAGATAGGTCATCTCTTGGAAGTTATGTATAAAACCTGGTCCCATTTTACACTGTAGCTGTGATTTAGCCCTTAGAAAATATGCCATCATTTCTCCTTTGCTGATAAGACCATCCCTGTTTTAAAAAAAAAATCAGGAAGGGAAGGGGAAATCAGTCATCACCGTGCTATAGAAAACAACAGAATTTTGGCTCTTTTCCCAGGGGGTTGATTTCTCCAATTTCTGAAAGGCAGTACTTCAACAGATATGATTTCAAAACCTTCTGATACTTTTTTGGTAAAAAAAAAATCTAAGCAGAATTTTGCGCAGGAACACTCCTGCTGGCAGAGCTTTGGATCCAACCTTTCACATATTTCCCCCCCAAACACACTGATATTGGCAATGCTGACCATACATTACTTATCCATATATTTTCCTTGGGAGCTAGGGGATCAGTGTTGAGACTGTGATTCATTCATCCATTTGCATTAAACGGTCTAAGAAAAAGTACTGTAAATGCAAAATGGGGATACAGGTAGTGTTGTGTTCAGTGCCGCAACAGATGACTCGGAGACTGGTATGGGGTTATTCTGTTTATTCTGATACACGTGGTAGGACTGACCTTGCATGCCCCGGTAACCCTTATATGTCCGGCAACTGCCGGACGCTAGCCAACCCCCTGGTTGCAATCTCCTGCCTTGCCTCAGACACCCAACCCGGTGTCCAGGAATTCCCGCCGGCCGGATTAGCCAATCAGGAGGCTGGACAGGTACATACAGAACAGGTAGTCCTTGACTTACATCCATCCATTTAGCAAATGTTCAAAGTTACAGTGAAAAAAGTGACTTATGACTAATCCTCACACTTACAACCATCGCAGTATTCCTATTGTCATGTGGTCAGAATTTGGGCCGCTTGGCATGCAGCATGTATTTACAACAGATGCAGCATCCCGGGGTCATGTGATCCCCATTTGCAACCTTCCGCCAGCCTCTGACAAAGTCAATGGAGGAAGCTAGATTCACTTAATGACTGTGTGATTCATTTAATAACTGCAGTGATTTGCTTAACAAATGTGGCAAAAAAGGTCCTAAAATGGGGCACAAGTCACTTAGAAACTGCCTTGCTTAGCAACACAAATTCTGATCTCAATTGTAATCATAAGTCGAGGACTACCTGTATAAGTCATCTGTCCCTTGGAGCAGGGGTCAACAATCCCTGGTCCGTGGACCAGCACTGGTCCATGGCATGCCAGAAACCGGGGCATGCAAATATATATATTCAGAAATTAGGATTGCAAATTTGTACACACGTAACTCAGAATATGCCTGATTGAGAAAATTAGGATTTACACTTGACAAATGTATATGTAAGTGGCAGGGCCTAGCTGGCTTGGCTGAGTTCCAAGTAAACTAAGCTAGGCATAGCAGGTTAGTAGTTGGAAAGGAGATCACCAGGAAATACCAAGGGCGAAAGTTACAATGGGAAATAAAAAGAGCATCTTGGAGGAAGAAAGTATAAACTCCACCAATCCTTAGAAAGCCAGAAACTGAAGTGTGTGTGTGTGTGTGTGTGTGTGTGTGTGTGTGTGTGTAAATTCAAGAATATCATTGCTTTTAAATGCGAATGAGGTTGCGTTGAAAATAATACCAAGAGGAGGACACTTACTGATCTTTGTCTAATACACAGAATGAGTCCAGAAAAGGAAAATTTGCTGCTATACTTTCAAAGTCTTCTTGTGAAATATAGCCATCATGGTCATGGTCATAATTCTTAAAAACAGACTGAAGATGCAAGGAAATAAGAAAAAGAGAAGAAAATGTCAAATGTTTATAGACAACAAAGCAGTGGGGTGCATCCTAAAATCAAAGCTCGGTATAGGTATAAATGCATTTAAGAGCTGAATAAAAGAAGGTGCTAGTCATGGCTAGTATTCCTTAATATTCCATCTTTATTATTTTTATAAGCAACTCACATCTGTGAGCATATCTAATATTCTTTCCTCCCCCTATTTTCCCCACAACAGCAATTCTGTGAGGTGAGTTGGGGTGACTGACTGGTGCAAAGTCATCCAGCAGGTTTTCATGGCTAAGGCAAGACTAGAACTAACAGTCTCCTGGTTTCTAGCCTGGTGCCTTAACCACTAGAGCAAACTACGTAGTTCTTTTATGCCTACCATAATTCAGACTGAAGTATCACAAAGACATCATAGGAGGCGAAATTAGATCCTTTTAGATCCTGGTCTAAAGAACCTTGAACATCATCCCTACCTACATTGTGCCATGAGATAAAAAGCAAGAGATCAAAGCAGGAGAACCCATATTTTCTAATATAGGATTCATTCATTTGTTGTTGTTA